>NC_069796.1:23072500-24437500 GCF_027406575.1 Nycticebus coucang | reverse complement strand
AAAATGACAATTCTGAATGTGGATTGACAGGAACCTCAACAAAATCCAAGAGAAAGTGGAAAAGAAAGTTAAACAATTTAGAAAATGAATGAAAAACTCACTAAAGAGATTGACATATTAAAATAAAAACAAATAGAACTTCTGGAAATGAAAAATTCATTTAAGGAAATATAAAACACAGTGGAAAATTTTAAGAATAGACTAGGCAGAAATCAATCTCAGAGCCTAAAGACAACACTTTTGAATTAACTTGGTCAAATATAAACAAGAGGAATGAACAAAGCCTATAAGAAATATTGAATTATGTAAAATGGCCAAATATAAATATCACAGGAATCCCCAAGGGTTAAGAAAATGCCCAAAGGCGGAAAAACCTATTTGGAAGAGTAATTGAAGAAAAACTTCCCTGATCATACTAGAGATTTAGACACTCTCAACACCTGAGAGATTTATCACAAAGAGGAAATGACTAAGACAGACGGTAATCAGACTAGCCAAAGTCAACACTAAGGAAGAACTCCTGTGTTCTGTAAGTTGAAAACACTAAGTAACTTACAAAGCATCAGGTTAACTACAGACATCTCAACGGAAACCTCACAAGACAAAAGGCATTGAGGCCCCATCTGCAGTCTTTTTTTTTTTTTTTGTATTCTTAAACAGAACTTCTAGCCTAGAATTTTTTATCTTGCAAAACTGAATCTCATAGATTAAATAGATTTAAAGCCTTTTCCAGAGAAGCAAACAATGAGGGAAATTGTCAAGAACAGATCTGCACTGCAGGAAGTACTTGGAACTGCATTATACATGGATTAGCACAATAGTCATCCACCAGTGTAAAAACCACCCAGAAGCTAAAGCTCAGAGCTCATATGTAACATTAGTGCAAAAGGTAAAAGTGGTATGGTACTACAAAGGAGTGGGGTCAACAGAAGGGGAGTCTTGGTGCAAGGAATGAAGAGACTTGACACAGAGTTTGTGTTGGGAACTAAGGAACTGTGGGAGGAGCCCTTCTGAGTAAACCTTGAGTCCATATTTATTATCACAAAGCAGGAAAAAGTAGTTAAAAGTTACTCATTGGACATCAGTATTAAAGGCGTGGGGGGATATGGAAAGTGTCAGATAAAATGTCTCTAATTTATTTTGCAAAATCTCAGACCTTAGGCAAGATCTCTAAATATACAATCCTAAATATTTATGCACTTAACGCAGGAGTGGCCAGATTCATAATGCATATTCTACTAGACCAGTTGTTATCAACCTTCCTAATGCCATGGCCCTTTAATACAGTTCCTGTGGGTTGCGACCTGCTGTACTAGACCTAAGGAAAGACATAAATAGCAGTATAATAATTGCTGGGGACTTCAATGCCCCCACTAAGAAAATTGGGCAGATCATTCAAGCAGTAAATAAACACTAGACTTAAGACTTAAGAACAAATAGGTCTAACAGTTATTTACATAATATTTTGCCTCAAAACTACGGAATAAACAGTCTTCTCATCAGTCCATAGAAGATTCTCCAAGACTGATTATATTCTAGGTCACAAAACATGCCTTGAAAAAAAAAACTCCTACTGTATATCTTCTCAGACAAATGTAGAATAAACTTATAGATCAAGTCCAAGAATAACACTCAATTCTACACAAAGTCATGGAAATTAATCTGCTACAGAATGGTTATTGAGTTAATAATAAAATTCAGATGGAAATCAAAAGATGCCTTGAATGAAATGACAAAGGGACACCAGCTATCTAAATCTATGGGATTCAGCAAAATCATTCCTAAGGGAACAATTCATAGCCTTAAATACCTATATCAAAAGACAAAAAGATCACATATTAACAATCTAATGCCAGATTCCAAGGAGTTAAAAAGAAAAAGCAAACAAAACCCAAAGCAAACAGAACAAAGAAATAACTAAGGTCAGAGCAGAATTAAATGAAATTGAAAAGAAGAAAATAATACAGAAGATCAACCAAACAAAAAGTTTGTTCTTTGAAAAGACAAATAAAATTGATATACATCATACTAGATTAACCAGCAACAGAAGAGTAAGAAACCAAATAAGCTCAGCCAGAAATGAAAAAAGAGACATTATGACTGATATTACAGAAATACAAATAATCATCAGTGAATACTATGAAAACATCTATGCATATAAACTCAAAACATAGAGGAAATGAACAACTTCCTGGAAACATACAACCTTCCAACCTTCCACGACTCAATCACGAAGGAGAACTCATGATTAGAGCAATGAGTTTCATGTAGCAATAAAATATTCCAACAGAAAAAAAAAGCCCAGGACCAGGTGGATTCACAGCCAAATTTTATCATATCTACAAATAAGAGTTACTACCTATGCTGCAGAAATTATTCCATAACATGGAGAAGGCAGAACTCCTCCGGAATTCATTCTACAAAGCAAGTATCACTTTCATACCAATGCCAGGAAAGTACATAACAAAACAGAAAGCTACAGACCAATATTCCTTATGAATGTAAGTGCAAAAATAATAAAAGACTAGCAATACAAATTCAACAGCACATCAAAAAACAAACAAAAAAATCCACCATAACCCAGTGGGATTCATCTCAGGAAAGTAAGGATAGATCAACACATGTAAGTCAATAAATGTGATTCACCAAATGAACAGGAGCAAAAACAAAGACCATATGATCATCTCGATAGATGCAAAGGAAGCTTTCAACAAAACTCAGAACCCTTTCATGATAAAAAAAAAAACAAACAAACAAACCCTCTACATACTAGGGATAGAATGAATATATTTCAAAATTATAAAAGCCATATATGAGAAACTCATAGCCAACATCATACTGAATGGGGAAAACCTGAAAGCATTCTATTTATGAAATGGAACAAGACTAAGATTACCACTGTCACCACTTCTATTCAACATAGCACTGGAAATTTTAGCACAATCAGTCAAGAGAAAGAAATTAAACGTATCCAAATCTGGAAGGAGGAGATCAAACTATCACTTTTCACTGACAATGAGATCTTTCATCTAGAAAACCCCAAATATTCCACCAAGAGACTCATGAAATTGATATATTCAGCAAAGTCTCAGGTTACAAAATTAATGCACCCAAATCAGCATTCCTATGTACCTTTGAGAGTCCAAAGACACAATACCATTCACAATAGCTACAAAGAATATAAAGTACCTAGGAGTATACTTAATCAAGGAGGTAAAGGATCTCTACAAAGAGAACTATGTAATACCAGGGAAAGAAATCACAAATGAGATAAATAAATGGAGAAACATATCATGCTCATGGATCAGTCGAATAAACATTAAAGTGCCCATACTATCTCAAGTATTTTACAGATTAATTTCAATCCCTATCAAAATATTGTCATATGGAGGGGGAAGAGAAGAGGCAAGATGGCTGACTGAAGCCAGCTTTCAATAGAGGCTCCCATCCAGAGGGAGAAATAATGGCCAGAACCAACCCAATAAAGTGGAAGAACGGGAGCTGAGCTGAGACAGAGGATTGATAGGTTTGCATCACCCTTGCGGAAGCAAGCTGGGACTCCAAGGAAACAAATTTCAGGTACAAAACCTATCTCAAAGAGGATGGGCATCCTTCCCCTTCACCCCTCATGAGAGTGGCTTGAGATGAGTAGTGAACAGGGGACCTTTTGTTTCACCAAAGAGGAGAGAATGACTGAGGGCCGGGACTCCTTCCACAGAGAGATACTGCTGCAAGCCCAGGCAGTCTCTCACCTGGGCCAAAAGTTGAAAAATATTCTCCCACTTTACTGAACTCCCAACCCACCCCTTCTCCCTCTTCCTCCTCTTGCCCCTCTTCCCTCTCCTGGCAGTCTGGTAGAGTACACCCTGGAGAATCCGGAGTGTCTGGCAGATTTTTGCTAGTGCAGGGCATCTCATGAGCTATGGGGCAGCTGCACTGAAACTATAACTTTATTTATTTTTATTTTTACATATACATGTATTTATTAGGTTTCCATTGTTTGCCTTCACAAAATTAAAGAGCCTTAAAATTTAATAACAATAACAATGTTTAAGACAAGGACTAGAAACAAAAACCTCGTAAAGAATGAACGAACATAAATACATTCAGAAAAGAAATCAGAGAATTGCTGCATCGAAATATTAAGCAATAATAATAATGCAAAGAAAGTAACATTCACATTGTCAAATAAGAGTATGTCTATTATAGAATGCTTTGACTCTGAGATTCAGTATGGAATCATCAGTTGGCTTATTTTTTTTTTAAGTCTCAAAAAATAGACAACTAATATTTATAAATAAAAGTGAAAGATAATTTCAAAAAACAGATCATGCCAAATCTTACAGACAGTAGAAAAAGAAGAAATACTTCAAAGTCATTCTACTTGATCTGGGTACACCTGATACTAAAATTGGAGAGAATTTATTATTATAAAGGGGAAATTACAAACATATTTCACTTATAAATGAGGATGCAATATCCCAAACAACATATTAACAAGTTGAATTAATTAATGTTTAAGTAATGTACTTTGGCTAAAATTAAATCTAATTTATGTGAGAATTAGTCACTATTTTCTTTTCTTGTCTTTTTTTTTTCTTTTCTTCTTTCTTTTCCTCACCCACTCCCTCCTCTGTCTGGTCTCCCCTTTCCCCATGCCCCACTGTGTCAATTGTCCTCATATCAAAATTGAATACACAAGATTCATACTTCTCCATTCCTGTGATGCTTCACTAAGAATAATGTGTTCCACTTCTATCCAGGTTAGTACAAATGCTGCAAAATCTCTATTTTTTTATGCCTGAATGATACTCCATGGTATACATATACCACAGCTTACCAATCCATTCCTGGTTGAAGGACATTTAGGTTGTTTCCACATTTTAGCAATTGTAAATTGGGCTGTGATAAACAGCCTAGTACAAGTGTCTTTATGATAAAATTTTTTTTTCCTGGATAGATGCCCAGTAATGGGATTGCAGGGTTAAATGTGAGGTCTAGGTTGAGTTCTTTGAAGTTTCTTGATACTTCCTTCCAAAAAGGTTGTATTAGTTTGCAGACCCACCAGCAGTGTAAAAGTGTTCCTTTCTCTCCACATCTGTGCCAGCATCTGCAGTTTTGAGATTTTGTGATATAGGCAATTCTTGCTCGGATTAGATGATATCTCAGGGTGGTTTTAGTTTGCATTTCTCTAATAATTAGGAATGATGAACATTTTTTCATATGTTTGCTGGCCATTTGTCTGTCAAGAGATTCTATTCATCTCTCTTCCCCATTGATGTATGGGATTGTTGGTTTTTTTCTTGTGGATTAATTGAAGTTCTATATAGATCCTGGTTATTAAGTGTTTGATTCAAAATATGCAAATATCCTTTCCCATTGGGTAGGTTGTCTATTTGCTTTGGTTTTTGTCTCCTTGGCAGTACAGAAGCTTTTCAGTTTAATTAAATCCCATTTGTTTATTATTGCTATTGTTGCTATTGCCATGGCAGTCTTCCTCATAAAGTCTTTTTGAGGAAATACTGTGCAACTGTGCTTGATAGATGTATATGGAACACTCCATCCCAAAGATAAAGAATATACATTCTTCTCATCATCTCATGGAACATTCTCCAAAATTGATCATATCCTAGGACACAAAACAAACATCAACAGAATCAAAATAATTGAAATTCTACCTTGCATCTTCTCAGATCACAAGGCACTAAAAGTGGAACTCACCTCCAACAATAATACTCAACCTCACACAAAGGCATAGAAGTTAAACAACCTTATGCTGAATGAGAGTTGAGTGCGGGAAGAAGTAAAAAAGGAAATCATTAACTTCCTCGAGTATAACAAAGAAGACACAAGTTATCAAAACCTATGGGATACAGCAAAAGCAGTCCTGAGAGGAAAATTTATCACTTTAGAAGCCTACATTTGAAAAACAGAAAGAGAGCGCATCAACAGACTCACAAGCCATCTGATGGAATTGGAAAAATAACAGTCTAAGCCTAAACCCAGTAGAAGAAAAGAAATATCCAAAATTAAATCAGAGAATAATGAAATTGAAAACAAAAGAATCATTCAGAAAATTAATGAAACAAGGAGTTGGTTTTTTGAAAAAATAAATAAAATAGATAAACCTTTGACCAGACTAACTAGAAATAAAGTAAAATCTCTAGAAACCTCAATCAGAAACGACAAAGAGGAAATAACAACTGAAGCCACAGAGATACAAGAGATTATCTCTGAATGCTACCAGAAACTTTATGCCCAGAAATTTGACAATGTGAAGGAAATGGATCAATATTTGGAATTACACCCTCCCTAGACTTAGCTCAGATGAAATAGATCTCCTGAACAGACCAATTTCAAGCTGAAATCAAAGAAACAATAAAAAATCTCCCAATAAAAAAAATGCCCTAGTCTGGATGGCTTCACACCAGAATTTTATCAAACTTTCAAAGAAGAGCTTATTTCCATACTGTAGAAATTATTCCAAAAAATTGAGAAGGAAGGAATCTTCCCCAACACATTATATGAAGCAAATATCACCCTGATACCAAAACCAGGAAAAGACCCAACTAAAAAGGAGAATTTCAGATCAATTTTACTCATGAATGTAGATGCAAAAAATTCTCAACAAAATCTTAGCCAATAGATTACAGCTTATCAAAAGAGTCATACATCATGATCAAGTAGGTTTCATCCCAGGGATGCAAGGCTGGTTTAATATATGCAAGTCTATAAATGTTATTCACCATATCAACAGTAGCAAAACCAAAGACTATATGATCCTCTCAATAGATGCAGAAAAAGCATTCGATAAAATCCAGCATCCCTTTCTAATTAGTACACTGAGGAGTATAGACATAGGTGGCACATTTTTGAAACTGAAGCTATCTATGACAAACCCACAGCTAATATTTTACTGAATGGAGTAAAACTGAAAGCTTTTTCCTCTTAGAACTGGAACCAGACAAGGTTGTCCTCTGTCACCATTACTATTCAACATACTGCTGGAAGTTCTAGCCAATACAATTAGACAAGACAAGAAAATAAAGGGCATCCAAATGAGAGCAGAGGAGGTCAAACTTTACCTTTTTACTGATGATATGATCTTATACTTAGAGAACCCTAAAGACTCAACCACAAGACTCTTGGACGTCATTAAAAAATACAGTAATGTCTCAGGATATAAAATCAATGTCCACAAGTCAGTTGCCTTTCTATATGCCAATGACAGCCAAGGTTAATTAAGGACTCAACTCCATCATAGCCCCAAATAAAATGAAATACTTAGGAATATACCTAACAAAAGAGGTGAAGGACCTCTATAAAGAAAATTATGAAACCCTAAGAAAGGAAATAGCAGAGAACATTAACAAATGGAGGAACATACCATGCTCATGGCTGGAAGAATCATCATTGTTAAAATGCCTATACTTCCCAGAGCAATTTACCAATTCAATGCCATCCCTATTAAAATGCCAATGTCCTACTTTCAAGTCTTGGAAAAAATGATTCTGCATTTTGTATGGAACCAGAAAAAAACCCCACATAGCTAAGGCAGTTCTTAGTAATAAATACAAAGCTGGAGGTATCACCATACCAGATTTCAGGCTGTTTTACAAGGCCATAGTGGTCAAGACAGCATGGTACTGCCACAAAAATAGAGACATAGACATTTGAAATCATATAGAAAACCAGGAAAGGAAACCAACAACTAATAGCCACCTAATCTTCAATAAACCAAACAAGAGCATCCACTGGGGAAAAGACTCCCTATTCAATAAATGGTGCCAGGAGAACTGCATATCCACATGTAAAAGACTGAAACTATAACTTAAATAGAAGTGGGGAGTCACTAGGGGAGAGACTTGCCCCCTGTTGGAAAGAACATAGCGCTGGACTGCACCACTGATCACTGGGAACCTCAGTTGTGCCTGCTGGCACCCCTCCAGACACCTCTGGGGCACCACCCACCAGCTCCCTGGCTACCTGCCTGGGTCCTGCAACCCATGAAGCCCACGGCGCTGCCCTCCGCCACAAAATACACACTGACGTAATTTAAAATGTATAGTGTTTGGCATTCTTTTTCTGATATTAATTTCCCTCTTCATATTAGATGCAAGTTTATTTTTTAAGTTATTAACACATTTGAGTGTTTGTTCAATGGAAAAGATATAAATAGCTTTTCTGCCAGGCCTTTATGAAGTGATCAGATTGTAGTTTATACATTGTACATTTCACCTTCCTTCCACCATTTTTATATAGACCGATTATTTTTTATGGTCTAATGGTTCTTTAATAGGCCATAAACACCTTATCTATTTTCAAGTTCTTTGATAGCACAGTAAAAGGAGAGTGTCAGTTCTGAAAGTCTGAAAACCAGGCCTTTAATTAAAAATTTTAATAAAATCTGTAAATCATTAGAAATAAGGGTTACATTTTGTTGCTGTCATTTTGAAATGTTATTTTTGGCTAGTGTTATGTGCAGATATGATGAGTTTCTTCAGTAATCACTTTGTGAATACAAGACTTGCTGGAAATTTTTCCTAAATGGTCTTTACACAAGATTCTTGCACAAGGCTCTCTTTTCCTCACTCTGGGTGCTGATTTTGTCTTAAGAAAAATCATCCTACAGGACGTTTTATTATACCATTGGTTTTTACCTATAGTTACCATATGTCTTTTTTTTTTTTTTTTTTACTTTTGAAGGACCTAGGATTTCATTTCTTTATTTTCCACAGTAAAATATGAACAAGAATGCTGAGGTGGATTTTTTTGTAGTCTATTTAGAAATTTGACCAATTAATTCCCTATTGTGTGGCAATATTAGTAATCAGTGCTTTAGAGATTAAATAAAATGAAAGACATTGCTTATAGTATCTTATTTGCTAGTGGGTTTTGGAATAACTCCTTTAGGAATTTGTTGATGATGTGTGTGCCTATGTGTATGCATACTTAAAAAAAAACCCTAAATGTATAAAATTCTTGAGGGGTAGATGAGAGTTTTATATTTTTGTGAAATTAATACCATGTTTTTCTTGAAGTGAAAGTTGTAGAAATGGGTGTGTTGAAATGCAGAAAAATATTTGGAAAAATCGGGTTTACATTAATCTCATTTGCCTAAAATCTGCAAAGCTTTTATAGAGGACTAGTAATAAGTCCCACAAGCTTGAATCTCTCCTGGAAGAATTAAGAGCACCAGCTTAGCCGGCAGGCTGATTCTGTTTTGCAGTGAATACCTCTTTCCTGGCCTGGCAGGCTGATTCCATTTTGCAGTGAGTACCGCTTTCCTGGCCTGGCAGGCTGCCCTATGGTCGTCTGCTGAGCCTTGGCCAGCTGGAACGTGAAACTGCGGATCTGCTCACTCTTCTGGCCAACAAAACCCAAACACCCCCTTATTCCTTTTTAAAACATCATTATATAAAATGAAATAATTCTTGCTCAATTTTCTCTCCTCCTCTCTCTGTAAATAGCAATACTGTTAAAAACTGATGTTGTTTCATTGATGCTTTGGGAAAACCTGTTCTTGAATTAGCAGTAAATCACCATTTTAATTTTGCCCTTTTCTGTTGTTTGGAATTCACAGTCATCTGCAAAGACCTTGGACAACACACATAAGAGACATTCATCTGTGCGACTTGATTCCATAAGCCACCCTCATGTTTTGAGATTTGTCCATACAAGTCAGCTTGAATTTGATAATATCCTGTCAATTAAACTAAATCTTGTTTTCAAAGCCAAATAGAACAAGTGCCTTGGGCACCTGCAAAAAAACAAAACAAAACAAAAATCCCCAACAAAACAAAAAAGAAAACACACAAAAAGCAGCCACACAGACAGGCTCAAGTGGAGGGTAGTTAGGTGTGCAATTACTTGATTTATACACGTGTGTGTTTCTGAATTGCAGCTGCAGGGTTTTGTGGTCTCGGGGGGTGTGTGAACAGTTTTGCTGGCAAGCCTGTTATGCCTTACTTTGGAAATTTGGCTTTCGACATAAATTCCCTTCCCATCCCTGATGGAGGACAAAATCTATTTGTCACTTTTCCATTTGCCTGCCACAGTGATTCAGAAAGAAAACAGTCTTATTTTGCCACTCTAATGGGGAATTGCTGATTTACCTCACAAGTCCAATCGTCTTCACTTCCTGCGGTATAGAAACACTGTGGCTGCAGTACAAGTTGACAGGGGAAAGGCAGGCTTCCCGCCCCCATTACTGACCCTAGTTGTAAATTTGCTTGAGGGAACACACTGCTTTCCACAAAACTTTTTCAATGGAAGGTTTTGAAACTGAGGCGGTCCTTCAAAAGAAAGTTCTGTTGTTCTTTTGGGTTTGCAGCTCTTTAAAAACAATGCCTGCCTTGAAGTTCCCTGTATACCTTTAACCTTTCGGCTTAGCTGTAGAAAAGCTTATTACTGGGAGTAGACTCAATCACTCACGATAGTACAACACTCTGGAGACCTTATCATCGCACCGTCTAGTTGAGTAATTAAAAGCAGGGTAGATTTACAGTTCACTGGATTTGCTCATGGTGGGGTGGCAGCCGGAGCCTCTCTCCCTTTTGAATCTTTCAACTTCACACTGCAGCTTTACGTAAGGGTGACTGGAAAATGTGAAATCAAATATTAAAAAGCAAATACAGACTATAAAGGGGGTGGCACATTGGGGAAAGGAAGACAAGGGCATTGAAGGATTTTGCTGTCCACACAAAGGAAAATTATTCTAACTTGTGTAACTTGGCAGCTTTGTTAATATTAGACGATGTAGCTATTATTAGATTGCCTTTTTATGAGGAAATTAAACAAGGTCATTTCAGTAACACTTAGAGAACTCACACTTTCTGTGAAACCACTATTTCCTCAAGGGGCTAATAGGAGCTCAACATGGATAGAAAAACCAGTCCTTTCATATATTCTCAGAATAGTTACCTAGAATCATAATGGCTGGAGATTGAAAAGGCCTATTCAGCTCTCAGCTGCAGCCCCCAGGGATCTAGGCAGCATTTTTCTTTATACTATAATACATTTTCCGTTTTGTATGGTTTTATTTTAATGGCCTCAAAGCTTTCTCCACTTCTTTGGAAAACTAATTCCAGATGCTAGCCATACTCATCACGAAAATTGTTTTCTTACCAGAAATTAGGATGTCTCTATTTCATGTGTGAGAAAGAAAGAAAAAGAGAGAGAGGAGGCTCATTTGACATCTTTACCCTTGAAATCAAGACTCTTCTTGGTTTCTATTAACTCACATATACTTTTACTCAGCATTAACTACTTGTATGTATTTTTAACTGTAAAATAAATTATTGGTCTATTGTTTGAAGAAAGACTTTAATCTGTTTCTCCTTGTCTTTTTTGAAGGGTCCCTCATATTTTATGAAAGAAATCAGCATAATTAGCATTTATTTCCTTCCAAAGAGACATGGAATATTCTGCACTCTGTTTTTTTTTTTTTTTTTGGTAGAGACAGAGTCTCATTTTATGGCCCTCAGTAGAGTGCCGTGGCCTCACACAGCTCACAGCAACCCCCAACTCCTGGGCTTAAGCGATTCTCCTGCCTCAGCCTCCCGAGTAGCTGGGACGATAGGCAGCCGCCACAACGCCCGGCTTTTTTTTTTTTGTTGTTGTTGTTGCAGTTTGGCCGGGGCTGGGTTTGAACCCACCACCCTCGGTATATGGGGCCGGCACCCTGCTCACTGAGCCACAGGCGCCACCCCTGCACTCCGTTTTCATTTTATTATTTTATTGTTTCAGGTTCATTGAGGGTTCAAAGTATTAGGTTTCATTGTTTGCATTTGTTAGGTAAAGTCCCTTTCTACAGTTGTGCCCCGCCCCCAAGCACTCAGGTTCTAAATAGCAATACTATATTCATACCTGCCTCAGCTCATTTTTTGGGAACAGGTAAGTTATAAATACTACAAATAAATAAATACATGAAGGGAATATTCATATCATAGCTCGTTAACATATTTGATTTGTCACTGCTAATTAAACAACTGTTTTTATCTTCTGGAAAATTTGCTGAATTTAAATATTGATTTAACTTATTTATTCACTTATTCAAACAAAACTTGTTGAACACCTATGGTGTGTTGTACATTGTTGTAGATGCTGAGGATTTAGTGGTGAATAAAACAAAGTCCCTGTCTTTGTGGAATATTCGAATGGTAGGAGATGGGATATAAACAAACAAGAAAGTTTGTCTGTCAATTGTGATGCATGCTATGGGAAAAATCAGGTAGGGTAAGGGAGATAGGACTCCCATGTCAGTCCACGTATGCGTACATTTGCTTGTGCGTAAGTTGGAAGGGGGTGGTTTCTTCACACAATTGGTCAGTATGCCAAAGTGACCTTGAGAGAGGAGAACCCAAGCAAGGAAAGTTAAAACTTTCCAAGTTGTCAAAGTTGCTAAATATAAATCTGTAAATGGAATGCTAAGAACTTGTGTGTTTTTAAAGTTCTTTAAATAGTTTACCCATGGGTGTCAGGAATGGACCCTGCTATATTGTTTTTGTATGATCTGTTGTCTCACATAAACAAATACACGAAAACTATATGAGAAGTCAGTCCCTGACTCCCTACCCCATTTAGGATGTGACATGAGCAATGATTGTTAGATTTGACAAAATGGAAATTGTTGGTAAAATTTCTATCAAAAAAAAAATGAGGGCGGCACCTGTGGCTCAACGGAGTAGGGCGCCGGCCCCATATGCTGGAGGTGGCGGGTTCAAACCCAGCCCCGGCCAAAAAAAAAAAAAGAATGCCAAACACCTAGTGTACATTTTAAATTATGTCTGTGTATTTTGGGGAGAGACGTATGGGATTATTGTTACCAAACCCTTTAGTATTATTGTTACCAAACTCTTTATTCAGATAAGAACATTTAAGTTAAAGTAGTAAAGGCAGAGGTCTAAAGGTTCTAAGGAAAGTGGGAAGACAGAAATTGGACATATTATATTAAATGCTATTCCTAGAAGTTTTCTTCCGGGGGGTGGGGGGTGGGGTGGAGAATAAAATAGAACAGCAGCTGTAAGGGTTGTGGGATTATAGGATTTTTCTGGTAGCAGTGGAAGAAATAATAGGATGTTTTTAAACTGATGGGAAAAATTGATAGGTGTGTGAGAAAGAGACAGAGGAAGGGCGGCAAATTCCTAGAATAATAATCTCATTTAGGGAAGTGGAGAAATGAGATAGAATCTGAAGGATAACATTCAGCTGTGAGATTTCAGAGTGACTGTGTGATGATGATAACGTTCTAGTAGAGTGTGAAAAGTCATGATAGAGGAGGAGAAAGATAGGAAAGTGAAGGAGCAACACGTGATATCTTGTACCAGGGCTTGGGATCAGCACCCAGGTGAAGAGACTGGCTTTAATTTGGACAGAGTGTTCAGCCACAGTGACAAGAGGGAGGCAGAAGGCAAGCATAGAGATGTGTGTAGATGGGAGGTGGGGTTTTAGAGTTTATGAAAGTTATCTTCCGTTTTCCATAGAGAATGAGAATGAAGGAGGAAGTGTTGGAATTTGGAGAGTAGACGATAAACCAGGAGAGGTTAGTCTAAGAGAATGGGAGGGGGAATAAACCAGGAAATGTAGGACTGAGTTAGTGGTCATGATTATAAGGGGAGTCTGGCCAGGGTGGTTTTATTTTTCTCCATATACTTAGCTCACGAGACAAGAGCAATATATGTGGCTAATTGACTTTGGGTTTGGAGTTTTTCCAGGGAGGTATGATAGTAGGTGGTAGTGGATTAGGTATGAATGTGGGAGTGATCACATTGACCACAAAATTTAAGCTGGGTAAAAAGGAAAATGAGGGTATGGAGGTCTGTGAGCAAAAGTAAAAACAAAGATTGCTGAGTTCAATGTCTCAGTGGGATAAAAGAACTGTTGGAATCTGGGTCCTGAGGATCAGGATAAAGAGGAGCAGCTGGTCAGAAATTGGGAACAACATTCTAGGTGAACATTCCTAGATGAAAAACTTGATTTGTAATCACAAATTTTCATCACACTACTTTTCTTGCCTGGTGATACCACATTTCCTCCTTATGCCCCTCACTTGGTAAAATAAACATTTTAGAAGAGGCTAAGATTTGGTTTCCTCCTCCACTTCCACCACATAACTACAACTAGAACATTTCCAGCATGCTTTATGACTAAGTTCTTTCACATACATTTTCTTTTTTTGTGTGTGTGTGTGTTTTGTTGCTTCTTCTTTTTTTTTTTTTTATTGTTGGGGATTCATTGAGGGTACAATAAGCCAGCTACAGTGATTGCAATTGTTAGGTAAAGTCCCTCTTGCAAGCATGTCTTGCCCCCATAAAGTGTGACACACACTAAGGCCCCACCCCCCTCCCTCCCTCCCTCTTTCTGCTCCCCCCCCCCATAACCTTAATTGTCATTAATTGTCCTCATATCAAGATTGAGTACATAGGATTCATGCTTCTCCATTCTTGTGATGCTTTACTAAGAATAATGTCTTCCACTTCTATCCAGGTTAGTACGAAGGATGTAAAGTCTCCATTTTTTTTAATGGCTGAATAGTATTCCATGGTATACATATACCACAGCTTGTTAATCCATTCCTGGGTTGGTAGGCATTTAGGCTGTTTCCACATTTTGGCGATTGTAAATTGAGCTGCAATAAACAGTCTAGTACAAGTGTCCTTATGATAAAAGGATTTTTTTCCTTCTGGGTAGATGCCCAGTAATGGGATTGCAGGATCGAATGGGAGGTCTAGGTTGAGTGCTTTGAGGTTTCTCCATACTTCCTTCCAGAAAGGTTGTACTAGTTTGCAGTCCCACCAGCAGTGTAAAAGTGTTCCCTTCTCTCCACATCCACGCCAGCATCTGCAGTTTTGAGATTTTGTGATGTGGGCCATTCTCTCTGGGGTTAGATGATATCTCAGGGATGTTTTGATTTGCATTTCTCTAATATATAGAGATGATGAACATTTTTTCATGTGTTTGTTAGCCATTCGTCTGTCATCTTTAGAGAAAGTTCTATTCATGTCTCTTGCCCATTGATATAAGGGATTGTTGGCTTTTTTCATGTGGATTAATTTGAGTTCTCTATAGATCCTAGTTATCAAGCTTTTGTCTGATTGAAAATATGCAAATATCCTTTCCCATTGTGTGGGTTGTCTCTTTGCTTTGGTTATCGTCACCTTAGCTGTACAGAAGCTTTTCAGTTTAATGAAGTCCCATTTGTTTATTTTTGTTGTTGTTGCAATTGCCATGGCAGTCTTCTTCATGAAGTCTTCCCCCAGGCCAATATCTTCCAGTGTTTTTCCTATGCTTTGAGGATTTTTATTGTTTCATGCCTTAAATTTAAGTCTTTTATCCATCTTGAATCAATTTTTGTGAGTGGGGAAAGGTGTGGGTCCAGTTTCAGTCTTTTACACGCAGACATCCAATTCTCCCAACACCATTTATTGAATAGGGAGTCTTTCCCCCAAGGTAAGTTCTTGTTTGGTTTATCGAAGATTAGGTGGTTGTAAGATGTTAGTTTCATTTCTTGGTGTTCAATTCGATTCCAAGTGTCTATGTCTCTGTTTTTGTGCCAGTACCATGCTGTCTTGACCACTATGGCTTTGTAGTACAGACTAAAATCTGGTATGCTGATGCCCCCAGCTTTATTTTTGTTACTAAGAACTGCCTTAGCTATACGGGTTTTTTTCCGGTTCCATATAAAACGCAGAATCATTTTTTCCAAATCTTGAAAGTACGATGTAGGTACTTTGATAGGAATGGCATTGAATAGGTAGATTGCTTTGGGAAGTATAGACATTTTAATAATGTTGATTCTTCCCATCCATGAGCATGGTATGTTCTTCCATTTGTTAATATCCTCTGCTATTTCCTTTCTGAGGATTTCATAGTTTTCTTTATAGAGGTCCTTCACCTCCTTCGTTAGGTATATTCCTAGGTATTTCATTTTCTTTGAAACTATGGTGAAGGGAGTTGTGTCCTTAATTAGCTTCTCATCTTGACTGTTATTGGTGTATACAAAGGCTACTGACTTGTGGACATTGATTTTATATCCTGAAACATTACTGTATTTTTTGATGACTTCTAGGAGTCTTGTGGTTGAGTCTTTGGGGTCCTCTAAGTATAAGATCATGTCGTCAGCAAAGAGGGAGAGTTTGACCTCCTCTGCTCCCATGTGGATTCCCTTTATTTCCTTGTCTTGCCTAATTGTATTGGCTAGAACTTCCAGAACTATGTTGAATAGTAAAGGTGACAGAGGACAACCTTGTCTGGTTCCAGTTCTAAGAGGAAAAGCTTTGAGTTTTACTCCATTCAGTAAAATATTGGCTGTGGGTTTGTCATAGATAGCTTCAATCAGTTTTAGAAATGTGCCACCTATGCCTATAGTCTTCAGTGTTCTAATTAGAAAAGGATGCTGGATTTTATCAAATGCTTTTTCTGCATCTATTGAGAGGATCATGTGATCTTTATTTTTGCCTCTGTTAATATGGTGGATAACGTTTATGGACTTGCGTATGTTAAACCAGCCTTGCATCCCTGGGATGAAGCCTACTTGATCATGATGAATGACTTTTTTGATGATAAGCTGTAATCTATTGGCTAGGATTTTGTTGAGAATTTTTGCATCTATATTCATGAGTGAGATTGGTCTGAAATTCTCCATTTTGTTTGGGTCTTTTCCTGGTTTTGGTATCAGGGTGATGTTTGCTTCATAGAATGTGTTGGGGAAGATTCCTTCTTCCTCAGTTTTTTGGAATAATTTCTGCAGTACAGGAATAAGCTCTTCCTTGAAGGTTTGATAGAATTCTGGAGTGAAGCCATCTGGACCAGGGCATTTTTTAGTTGGAAGCTTTTTTATTGTTTCTTTGATCTCAGTGCTTGAAATTGGTCTGTTCAGGAGGTCTATTTCTTCCTGGCTAAGTCTAGGGAGAGGGTGTGATTCCAAATATTGATCCATTTCCTTCACATTGTCAAATTTCTGGGCATACAGTTTCTGGTAGTATTCAGAGATGATCTCTTGTATCTCTGTGGGATCAGTTGTTATTTCCCCTTTATCGTTTCTGATTGAGGTTACTAGAGATTTTACTTTTCTATTTCTACTTAGTCTGGCCAATGGTTTATCTATTTTATTTATTTTTTCAAAAAACCAACTCCTTGTTTCATTAATTTTCTGAATGATTCTTTTGTTTTCAATTTCATTGATCTCTGATTTGATTTTGGAGATTTCTTTTGTTCTACTGAGTTTAGGCTTAGATTGTTCTTCCTTTTCCAATTCCATAAGATCTCTTGTGAGATTGTTGATGTGCTCTCTTTCTGTTTTTCGAATGTAGGCATCTAAAGCGATGAATTTTCCTCTCAAAACTGCTTTTGCAGTATCCCACAGGTTTTGGTAGCTTGTGTCTTCATTGTTGTTATGCTCAAGGAAGTTAATGATTTCCTGTTTCATTTCTTCCTGCATACATCTGTTATTCAACAGAAGATTGTTTAATTTCCATGCCTTTGGGTGGGGTCGAGCATTTTTGTTAGAGTTGAGTTCCACCTTTAGTGCCTTATGGTCTGAAAAGATACAAGGTAAAATTTCAATTCTTTTGATTCTGTTGATATTTGTTTTGTGTCCCAGGATATGATCAATTTTGGAGAATGTTCCATGGGGTGATGAGAAGAATGTATATTCTTTGTTTTTGGGGTGGAGTGTTCTATATACGTCTATCAAGCATAGTTGTTCTAGGGTCTCATTTAAATCTCTTGTATCTTTGTTTAATTTCTGTTTAGAGGATCTGTCCAGCTCTGTAAGAGGTGTTTTAAAGTCCCCTGTTATGATGGTATTATCAGATATCATATTGTTCAGACTGAGTAAGGTCTGTTTCAAGAATCTGGGAGCATTTAAATTGGGTGCATAGATATTTAGAATTGAAATATCTTCTTGTTGTAGTTTCCCCTTGACCAATATAAAGTGACCATCTTTGTCTTTTTTGACTTTAGTTGCTTTAAATCCACATGTATCTGAAAATAAGATTGCAACTCCTCTTTTTTTCTGAATTCCATTTGCCTGAAAAATTGTCTTCCAACCCTTGACTCGGAGCTTTAATTTGTCTTTTGAAGCCAGGTGTGTTTCTTGCAGACAGCAAATGGATGGCTTGTGTTTTTTAATCCAGTCAGCCAATCTATGTCTCTTCAGTGAGGAATTCAAGCCATTAACATTTATGGAGATAATTGATAAGTGTGGTAGTATTCTATTCGTCTTATTTGGTGAGAGTCCATTGCTTAGTTTTATCTTTTGCATCAGTGTGGAGGTTAGGTTTTGTCCTTTGATTTCTGAGTTCTTACTTTGCTGCTGATCCATTGTGGTGGTCAGTGTGCAGAACAGGTTGAAGTATTTCCTGTAGAGCTGGTCTTGTTGTGGCGAATTTTCTCAATGTTTGTATATCCGTAAATGATTTGATTTCTCCATCAATTTTGAAGCTTAGCTTAGCAGGGTACAGAATTCTGGGCTGAAAATTGTTCTGTTTAAGTAGATTAAATGTAGATGACCATTGTCTTCTTGCTTGGAAAGTTTCATTAGAGAAATCTGAGGTCACTCTGATGGATTTGCCCCTGTAGGTCAACTGGCGCTTACTCCTGGCAGCTTGCAGAATCTTTTCTTTTGTCTTGACTTTGGACAGGTTCATCACAATGTGTCTTGGAGAAGCTCGGTTAGAGTTGAGGCGACCTGGGGTCCGATATCCCTCTGAAAGCAGTGTGTCAGAATCTTTGGTGATGTTTGGGAAATTTTCTTTTATAATATTCTCTAGTATGGCTTCCATTCCTCTGGGGCATTCTTCTTCCCCTTCTGGAATTCCTATAACTCGTATGTTGGAACACTTCATAAAGTCCCATAATTCTGACAGTGAACGTTCTGCTTTCTCTCTCTTCTTTTCTGCCTCTTTTGCTATCTGAGTTATCTCAAAAACTTTGTCTTCTACCTCTGAAATTCTTTCTTCTGCATGGCCTAACCTGTTGCTGATACTTTCCATTGCATCTTTAAGTTCCCTGATTGACTGTTTCATTTCCTTCAGCTCTGCTATATCCTTTTTATATTCTTCATATCGTTCATCTCTGATTTGATTCTGTTTTTGGATTTCCTTTTGGTTATTTTCCACTTTATTAGCAGTTTCCTTCATTGTTTCCATCATTTCTTTCATTGTTTTCAACATGTGTATTCTAAATTCCCTTTCTGTCATTCCTAACATTTCTGTATAGGTGGAATCCTCTGCAGTAGCTACCTCATGGTCCCTTGGCGGGGTTGTTCTGGACTGGTTCTTCATGTTGCCTGGAGTTTTCTGCTGATTCTTCCTCATGAGTGATTTCTTTTATCTGTTTCCTTGCCCTAATTTTCCTTTCACTTCCTCTTGCTCTTTAAGTTCTTGTGCCTGTGGACTAAGGGTTACAGGACCAGAAAGGTGAGAAGGTTGAAGAGCAAAGAAGGGATGAAAGAAAGGAGGACCGAGTGATAAGAAAAAAAAGAAAGATAGAGAAAGGAGATGGGGTGGGGATAAGGAATATTGACAAAAAGAAGAGAGGCACAGAAAGAGGGAGACAGGGCAATATAGGTGTACACTATGCTACTTTGACACAACCTTAAAAAACCCCACCTTCTGGGGGTTGGGTGCCCAGTTGGGTGGTTCCCTTGAGATCAGCAGCTCTTTGCTAACCTGGTCAGACACAGTACCCCACCTCCACCAAGTAGAGAGGAAAGACAAAAATGCTGTAAATCAAACCAAAACAAGCAAACAGAAAACTTTATGGAGATAAAATTGGGTGAAAAACCAAGTGAAAGCGGTAGAAACACTAGCAAAAATGAAGTTGTAGTTATTAAAAAAGATGGCAATGGGAAATTATAATTAAACTAGAAAAATTGAGAAAGAAAAAGGGATCTGTGTGGAAAAGATTGAAATTAAGAAACCAAAGAACATCAACAACGTCAAAATAAACAAACAAAAAAAACCAACCAAACAAGAAAAAAAGAAAAAAGAATACACAAGCAAAAACAAAGCAGTTTGTATATGTTATTGAATATTGTCTGGGCAACACGTGGTCTTTTGGGGTATGAGATGTTAGTCACAGTTCTGATACGACTGGAGGCTGCTGATTTCTCAAACCCCAGCAGGTAGACACCCTAAATCTCTCTTCAGCCCACTTAAAAGGCACTTTGAACTTGTAAACTTGCTGAGCAGAAGCTTTCCCAGCTTTCTCGCTGGAATCACTGCTGAAGTGGCTATCCACTTACCCAGTGTGCCAAAACCAGTCTCACTCTGCCCCTGAGGGTTAGGGCTGCAAGGCGGCTCAGACCCCACCCTTAGGCTACTTGGTTGCTGGGTTACCAGCTCCCACCCGTTTTTAGCACTCCGACCCTGAGGGCGGAGCTTGCCGGGGCAGATCACTGACAATGGTTCCGTGTGACCCACCGCCAAACACTAGTAGCTCCGTCTGGCTCAGCGGCTCAGACTGGGGCCCTAGACAATGGCCAAAGTTCTCCGCCCTCCCGCTCAGGCCTTCCCCAAGGCAGTTCAACTCAGTGCTAAGTCCAAGGACATCAAAACAGTTCACAGGTAAGGCCTTTCTGGTTTGCAGTCTCGCTGCTACTGAACTTACAGTTGTGGGCGGGTTTAGACGGATTGAACACATGCGACCACTTGCCGGTTTTCCACTGTTTTAGTCCTCCTCTTGGGGTCCAGAAGTCTCTCGCTGACTCCCTGTATCCTCATAGGAGTGATGATAGGCAGTTCCCACCAGCCAGAGATGCCTGGAGTCCTATCTCCCCAGACTCACGGTGCCCAGATGCAAGGAAGCTGTTACTCGGCTGCCATCTTGCTCCGCCCATCTCACATACATTTTCTTATCCAGTTCTTATTTAGCCCTCAGAATGCTGGGCACCCACTCTTTACAGAAAGAAGAAATTAAGCCTTAGAGGAAGTTAGAAACCTTGAAAAGGTCACAGGGATAGTGACTCCAACTCCAAATTATCTGTTCCACAAATAATTTAGTCACAATCACACATACACACACAACCTCAGCTCCCCTGACACATACAAACACCACATTTTCAGAATAAAAAATTTGAAAGTTTCGGCCTTCCTTTGTATTTGTTTTGACATTTAATACTCTTTTCTTTCTCTTTCTGTAGCCATTCTTCCCAAACCTTCTCTTCTCTTATCTATCCATTCTCTCTTCAAACGAATAAGCTTTAAACCAAGTGAAGTTGACCATGTAGTTTGCCTTCAACAGCTTTCCTGTATCTGTAAGTTAACCTTCACAGCTTGGCCTGTATTACCTGGGATGTTATAGTTGCAACTTGCCTTTCATTTACCCACCACTGTACCCCATCATCTCACCAAGTACATAGAATATTGTAATAATGGCAAACTTAGGTGGCAGATTAGCCAGTCTTTGTTTTAGGGATGATACATTTGCAATTGTATTGTGATCTATTATTATTGCTATGTATCTCGATCTTTCTCTATATTTTTATTATTTCAGGTCAATTTGAGGGTACAAATAATTAGGTTACACTGTTTGCATTTTTTAGGTAGAGAGCCCCTTATAATTGTGTCCTGCTCCCAAGAGGTGTGCCATACACCTTAACATTGTGTCCATATGAGAGGTGTGCAACCATCCTCTTTCTCCTCCCCTGTGACCTCGTTCCCTCACCACCACCTTGAGCCGTTCTTCCCAAACCTTCTCTTTTTGAGAAAAATTCAAAACCATATGAGTTTTTCTCAGATGTACATGTATGAGATCATCTACTGGCTTCATATTAGTACTGAGTACATTGGATTCTTCTCCATTCTTGTGATACTTTACTAAGAAGAATGTGTTTCGATTCTATCCTGGTTAATACAAAATCATCGTTTAATCCTTATAACAACTTTAAAAGTAGGCATCATTATCTTTACCACTTTACTAACTAAAGAACTTAGTTACTGGGAATAGCGAGCGGCTTGCCTAAGGTTCCACACTTATCATATGGCAGACATGGGAACTGAACTCATACACGCTGGCTCCAGGGCTCACACTCTTCATCAGCACTCACACAGATGTGAATGAATGGAGTAATAGAAGAATGAAAATATTCCTTCTGTGTGCTGTTCCACATGCATTATGCTACAATTTCTCTACAGGGAGGGATACTTCATCCCTTGCTGTTCAAACTCATAGCATTGATGATTTTATTAGAAGACACCTGGAGTAGTGTTTACAATCTAAAAAATCTCATCTCTTGTACATTTTCTAATCAGTAGTCAATGCTGATAATAGAAACTGATTCGGTCTTTAGGATGACAAATATTTTCTAACGTTTTTAGTGAAAAGAAAAGGTAAGCTATTTAAAGAACTTTAAAAATACATGAGTTCTTAGCATTGTATTTGTAGGCAAGAGGGGTCAATTAGGACTAAGAAATAAAATTACAGAAAATATTGCTATACATCGTTAAGGATGTCTACCAAGAAAAATTTGAGCAGAAACATGAAACATATTAAATTTAGTAGAAATCATCACTTTTCTGCATACACAATCACAAAGAACTTACTCCCTTTTTAAAGAGTTGATATGTATATGTATGGATACTAAAATCTATGGATGCCCAAGTTCCTGATATAAAATGGTGTGGTATTTGCATATAACCTCTGAACAGTCTCCTGTGTACTTTAAATCACCTGTAGATTACTTATATTACCTATGTGAAAGTTGTCATACAAATTAGGTCATTCTTGTCATACCCAACTAAATCAGAGCCTGAGGGGTCAGTGGGAAAAGGCGATCAGGATACATAATCTTGCTCCAGAAATATTGCTGAAACCAGTTTTATCTGTAATTGCTGAAACAACTTGCTGCAACTCTAAGACAAATTTTGTCCACCACCTTCGCCCACCAATTGTAGTACACTGGCTCCCTGGAGTTTTACTAATACCAATGAGCTGTGTCTTGGGACCACATTTAATATTCCTCTTTTTTATAAAACCTTCACCTCCTCCTTCAGAAATACTGAAGACCACTTTGCCCCAAATTGCAATGCTTTCTTCCCAAATAAAACAATAAATTTAGAGATTTATCTATAAATTTTTATTTTGACTTTAACATCTAATGCAGCGTTAATGCCATGTGAATGATTCGTATACTGCATTTTTCAATTTGTATTGCTTATATTGTAGTAGTTTTGATCTGCATTTGGTAACTGTGGATGTGAACCCACAGGCTGTATTTGGGAATCAGTCAGCTTGTGCTCCTTTCCCCATCCTAAACTCCTAACCATCTGGATAAGACATTGGGCACAGCTGTCTTTCCATCCTGATGCCTTTTTTTCTCAGATACTCATAGTTTTAATCCTGGTTTCCCTTAGTATGCAGTATCAAATGTAATATTCAGGATAAAGTCTGACCTTTGTTTTAGATATTGTACTTGTACTAAAAAAAGTGTTACATTTTAATTGTTTTTAAGTTATATTTGTCCATGTTGAGTTTATAGTCAATTCAACATAGCTTTTAATCCATATCACAGGGGTGGGTAAATTTTGGAACATAGTACCATTGTTACCATTCTGCCCTGAGACTTTCATAATTTCCCTTTTAAATTTCTTCTTCAATCCAAAGTTATGGAGAAATGTTTTCTTCCAGGCATAAATTATGTAGCTATCTATTCATCATTGATTTATAATTTTATTGCTTTATAAGCAAACATGTTTGAATAACATTGATTCTTAAGAATTTATTGAGACCTTTTTATGCCTTGTACAAAGTTAATTTTTCTGAATTTTCCAACTTTGCCTGAAGTTAATGAGTAGGGTCGATTGATGTAATATATATTAGTTAGAATTTATTATCTTTAATGTAGAGAAAATATACCTGCCTTTTTGGTCCGCTTGATCTTTATTCACCTTTAATTCCCATGAGTTTGAAGCATTCTCTTGGGTTTCTTGCTGGAGTACTTGTCAAAGGGATTTTTGTACGAGTAACATTTTGAAGCCTTGTGTGCCTAAAAATAACGTTATTTCCCATTCAAAGTGAAATAAAACATTAAATTATATATAGAATAAATGTACATTTATTTCAACATTTTGAAAATGTAACTTAATTTTTTTCTTGAATATGATGTGGTCCTTGACCACAATTGACATTGTCAATGTCAATCTAATTAGATTTCTTTATAAGTAATTGGATTTTTTTCCTGGAACCTTAAAAAACTTTCTTACTTGATGTTCTCAATTTTCACTATAACACATGTCAGTGTAGTTTTATCCTAATTTATCATGTTTTCCCTGACGTATTCTTTTAATCTGAGCATTTACATATTTCTTTAATTCTGAGAATTTTCTCACTATTTCTTGTAAAATGTCTTATTCCCTATTCATTTGTTCTTTCCCTATAAAATTCATATACTAACTTAAGTTGACATTTCTGGTCTCAATAGTTTTATAACTTTTCTTTCATTCTTCCCAGCTCTTTATCCCTTCTTGATATTTTTTGGAAGCTCTTTTCAACCTGATTTTTGTAGACATTTTTGGTGACCTTCCTGAAATCATTTCCACTTCTTTCTTATTGACTTCATGTGGCAAGGTATCAGTATCGATTTAAAGTGATGGAGGGAGTAAAATTGATGTTAAATGTCTAGGAATGATCACATGCCCTGGGGAGCGTGCACACTCATTAAAGCTGAGGGAGCTGAGAGCTTTCTGAGGCCAGAGAGCAAGGGAGAAAGGAGCCACTTGGACCAACACTGGCCATTGCAGTCTTGGGGGCCAGATTTGATTTGTTTGAAGAAAATTAAGAGAGATGATATTTTTCATCTTTTGTGCAAAGTTGTACAAAAATTAACTTTGTACAATCTTATTGTAAACATGTTTATGTGAACTATTTTATTTAGCAGAGCTAGGCTATAGCATATGAAGATATGCTGAGGACTTTGGAGATGTTTTTCTTTATTCTGTTGATAATAATCACTCCTAAGTATTATTACTGATAATGATTATTATTATAAAGGAGGATAGAGAAAAAACTCTTTCAGCTCTAAGATTGAACTCTTTCCTAAATTTCTTTTGATCTGGTTTCTAGTTTATCTGGCTGGAACACTAACTGCCTTCACTCCTCATCAATATTATATATCATTGGCTGGTGTCCAGATAAACTGTCCAGAATCCCTTGTATTAAAATATTGCCATTACAGCCAGGCAGGCACTCTAGGAGGCTGAGGTGGGTGGATTGCTTGAGCTCAGGAGTTTGAGACCAGTCTGAGCAAGGATGGACTTACCTCTGCTAAAAAAATAGAAAAATCTAGCCAGGCATTGTGGTGGGCACCTGTAGTGCCGGCTACTCAAGGAGCTTAGGAAAGAGGGTCATTTGGACCACCAAGTTTGAGATTGCTGTGACCTATGATGGCAGGACACTCTCCCCAGGGAGACAAGAGTGAGACTCTGTCTCAAAAAAAAAAAAAAATACTACCATTAATTTCATTCTAAGTTTTTCCACTGTGCAATATTCCTGCTGGGAGGCCTCTTCCCTCTGTGATTAGTCAGTATTCTTGAGGATTGGCCCACCTTGATCTTGGCTTACCTACAGTCTTGATTTTGGTTATTATTATTTATTTTGCCTTATGTCACCTCTTTACCATCCTGATATCGTCGTCTTAGTTGAGGCTGAATGCTACTGCAAACACAATTATGAATCAAAAATAATGCCTGTCCTCCAAAAAGGTGGTAATCTAGGAAAGAGACAATGATAATGTAATCTCAAATATACTACAATAGAGATTAAAATGCTGTAGAAGTGCAGTAGACTAAGAAGCTTTTTTGCTTCGAGAAGTTGAGAATTGATTTATAGAAATGGTAACATGAATTGAGCATTGAAAATTCAATGTTTTCATTCCAAGAGAGAAAAACATCATTCATAAACATGGCATTCAGATTGTAAAAAAGCATGGTCTAGTTGAGGCCCTTTTTGAGCATTTGTGTTATGGTATAGGGTGAAACATTGAGGACTGGAAAGAGCAGAATGTGCCAAACCAACCATGTTATTTATTTTTTGCTACCTATAAGGGAATGAACTTTGTCCTTGGGGAAAGGGGGCATTTCTTTGGATTGACTTTTTTTTTTTTTTCTCAGAATAAGTGAGTGGTTTCTAGTTTAAGGGTCTGGAGCCTGAGTCCACAAGTCATTCAGCGCTTCTCTATTCCATTACACTCAACCATTAAAGGAAGTGACCTACAGAGAAATATTGGGTCTTTTACATGGGCGGGAAGATGGAGCAGCTAATTCCAATGATAGAATCATTCCCCAAAGAAAAGAAAGCCTGGCACAAGAAATAAAGTGGTAGAATTTCTTTGCGAGATGGAGAATGGAAACGCTGGCCACTAAGTGCTTGATTGGTCCCTGGAGTGTTGGCTGAGATCAGAGGAGAGAGGACAAACAATGGGGCCCCAGCTCTGAGGGGGAAGTGCTAGGTTAGATTCGATTGTCAGAAAATTAAGAAATATCTTTTTTTGAAGTTTTTGCTGCTTGTGTGTGACTGAGCACTTCATCCTATTATCAAGCGTATCTATCTCAGAGCATCAGTTTCTTTTTCACAAAGGAAAGGCACTGAACCTTAATTTCCTTTGTAACTTTGGCAGCCCACGCTATGCTGCATACTGAGTAGGTTATCAGCAGATATGCGCTGATTGAACAAATAAAGTGTTAAGAATTCAGAAAGGTTGATATTACTGTCTGCTGCAGATTTTATCAGTGTACTTAGGGAAATGGGTAACTTTCAGACTCACTTTCACAGACCTGAAGATCTTGGTGCTTCAGATTCATTATGATTTAGTTCTTCCTGAGGGAGGAAATAATGCACACTTAAGTGTAACAACAATTTTCTTTAGTTTCTTTGACACTAGGGTTACTATCAAAGCAGAAAATGACATGGCCTTATTGAGAATGTTATCACCATAAGCAAATACATAGGTGAGGATTCTTTATTGAAGCTTCATCATTATATGTAAAAGGACTTGTTAGAGACCCACGCTGACATTATTCTCTATGTAAATTTTAAGCTTGTGATTCCTGAGCCATTCAAAAATGGTATTTTTCCCCATTTTGAGTTAAATATGTTTTCTTTCTTTTTTTTTTTTTTTTGCTTTGAGACAGAGCCTCAGGCTGTCACCCTGGGTAGAGTACTATGACATCACAGCTCACAGCAACCTCAAACTTCTGGGCACAAGTGATTTTCCTGCCTCAGCCTCCCAAGTAGCTGGGACCACAGGCGCCCGCCACAACGCCCGGCTATTTTTTGGTTGCAGCCATCATTGTTGTTTGGTGGACTGGGCTGGATTCGAACCCGCCAGCTCAGGTGTATGTGGCTGGCTGGCGCCTTAGCCGCTTGAGCCACAGGCACTGAGCCTAAGTATATTTTCATCTCCTAATATTTCTAAATATGGCAGGTTTTTAAAATTTAAATGTACACAGCTATGATTTAATAATACAAATAAATAAAAATAAATAAATTGTTCACATATGTAGATGATCATCTTATTATTGAATGTCATATGAAAGTTGCAAAGGTACATCTATCATTCATTACTTGTGTAGCCACTGATTATCATCCGTGGGTAGCAACTGCATATTAGTATGCTAAATTCTTTTCAAGATTGGAGGCAGTACCTTTGGCAAGACAAAATTGTAAGTAGAAGAAAAAACAACCCACAGGGCTGCCTTTCGGGGTATGTGTTCAAATTCACTGGGATTCAAGAACTGGATGTATCTCTTGCTACTGGGTTAACTGTGGGCAATTAGTTAGTTCTTCATTTCTCATGTGGACATGGATACTGTCCTTATCTTACAGGATTATAGAGATTTAGATGAAATAATACATGCGAATGAGCTTATTGTCACTGATTACTATTTTAAAAATCTATTTGCTAATCTTTTCTCTATTACTGGAAATATGTTGACTTAATGGAAATACGTTGATTTAAGGAATTCAGAGTTGTGTATGTATGTGGGCAGGGTAAGCAAAGTGCATATCAGAGGCTGGTCTTATTTAGCAATAGCAGCATAATAGCAATTTTACAACTGTTTTAGGGTATATAGCAACAATATGGCATTTATATTTGCATGCTGCCTGAAGGACCTCATACCAGTGTGGAGCATGGCAGTCCCTCTCAATGAGGGATATCGGCTGAGTATTCACAGTTTATACAGTATTATTTATATATGAGTTAGGGGTTCATGCTCTTTCAAAATAGGTATTAAAAATAAGCATCTTGATTTTCCATTGGATTTAGCCCTTTAAAATGCAAGCCTAATAAAAATATTCTGCCCATTATATGACAGCATTGTAGATGATTTTCTTAGTTAATTTTCTGTTAGTCATAATGTATGGATATTCCTAATGATTCCATTAGAGTTTAAATAACAGAATTCAGCACAAATGTATTTTTACTGAGCAGAAGCAACATAATTTCTCTAGAACTGCAGCTGCTGTAGTTGAAGATGGGGCTGTTACTATCCCTTAGGGAGATTACTGTCTCTGCCAGCTGACTTAGTTTTTATACAGCCAGCGATTTATTAGATTGCTTTGCTCTTAAGTGTGATAATAGGCCTTATGCTTAGCAAGGTTTAGAGACTTCCAGTGCATTAATATTTTATGGCAATGACAGGCAAGACACATTTTGTTTACCTAACAAGACAAGCCAAGCCAGGGCTGATGTGTATTGGAGATTAGCACTTTTAACTTGGAGGAGCCCTGCCAATTATATATTCAGGGCTTTCCAATGGCTCCTATAATTGTAATCCAATTGGTTCCTTATTTGGCACATAGCCACTATATGCAAAGAAATAATCATAGCCTTATAGTCTGACCTAAGTAGGAAGTCTATACTCACTATTAACTCACTGTATTTAACCACATAATGATCGCCGTGTATTTTCCAGTGACTTCTTTTCTTCCACTAAAGATTTTATTTCACTTGAAAATTAAGCAGGCATGAGCGAAAGATTAGGTAGATGCAAATATATATGCCAATTTCATTCAGAAGATCCATTCAATTGATTTGTTTTACTTAATAGGGAAAGTTGTGTCAAATTGTGAAATTTCACATTTCTCACTTTTTACAAGCTATTTAAAACAACATGACTCACAGATCTCTTCCAGAATAGAAGTATAAACAAGACGTCACTGTTGAAAAAGATCACATGAATTATTGTAGTACAATTTAAATTGTTTCCTTTCTTCATAAAACAAAGTTGACAGTTGCATTAGTGTTTTTTTTTTTTTTTTTTTTTTTGAGACAGTCTCACTTTATCCTCCTCAGTAGAGTGCCATAGTATCACATCTCACAGGAACCTCCAACTCCTGGGCTTAGGTGATTCTCTTGCCTCAGCCTCCCTGATAGCTGAGACTACAGGAACCCACCACACGCCCGGCTATTTTTTGTTGCAAAAAGCCGGGGTCGGGTTGAACCCACCACTCTCGGTATATGGGGACTGCGCTGTATGAGCCACAGGTGACGCCTGCATTGGTGTTCTTATTGAACAAAAACAGTAAGTGTCAATAGGAAATGTTGAAATATTGATACTCTAATTTCAAATGATCTTTGTATATCTGGCTCACATGTACATTTTCGAACACAAATTTACATGTGCAACGTTTCTTTGATGTTTTTAAGAATAGTGTTCCAACCAATTTTTTAGGTACTGATTATTTGTAGTATGAAGCTGTATTTCATGCATTAATCCATAACCAATAGGATGGATCCTAACCATTATAACCATAATTTGCATATGCAGTGGAAATTTCTCAGGTTGTCTACATCACCTGAAGATGTAACCTGAGGTGTCATCTGCTCAAAGAAGTCAGGGACCTCATTAAGAAAGGGACTAGAAAGTTTCTACTAAACCTGTGATAGTACAGTTTTGAGGAATGTGAGAGAAGGAAGCAGCTCACACAGGTTTAGAGGATGAAGACTGGACAAATGAAAGGGGAAAAGGTTCAGATCTGGGAGAAGTGAGTCGGTACATATGCAAAAACAGAAAGCGCTATGCACATGCAGATTTAGAATAATCACTGACACCCACAGTGTTGCAATGAGGCACAAACACAAACCAGGGCCTGCACTGCAGGGTCTCTCAGTGTGTTCATTACTTTTAATACCATTCGGTGGGAGCCTCACGGGAACGCAGCCAACTCCCACATCTTGAGGTTAGTATAATCTTGCTGTGGCTGGCACTCAGCCTGTGCTTGACTAAGTCTGCTGATGTTTCTAAGAGGAGAAAAAAAAAAAAAAACATTTGGTTTAGGTTTACATATTGCTTTCTTTTTTAAAGGGGAGTGGGGAGGGTGGATGAGGTCGGCTTGTATATGTATTTTCAACCGAGCTAAAATCTCACAGATAAGCAATGAAATGAATGATTTTATGTTAAACATCAGGGCTTGTTGTTTTAGGGAGTGGAAACTTACTGTGGCAACACTGACAATGCAAAAGAATAGCGATAAAATTGTGACATCTCAGTCTCTTTCATCTCTTTCGGAGTCTTTCTCCTTTCCCCATAATTGCCTGGGAAGTATTTATTTAAATGCTAGTTAATTAAATCTTTGCAGAGACCAGTGCAATCCGATTGATCTTGGCCTCTTCATCTTCTGTTCCTCATTTAGTTCTTAAGGAACAAGTTTTGATCACAAATCCCATGGAAGAAAAATCAGAGGGTGATGAGAGGAAGGACTAGAGATTGCACTAAGCTTCATCAACCAGGAAATAGAGTGAGAATGAATTTTCAAAGTACTGAAAAGGAGTAGAGACACATGGGCATATCTCTGTTCATGCATGATAATTTCATGATGTTCTCCGTTTTATTCATGTGTTCAAGTAAATTTTTTTTTTTTTTCCTATCTCCCTTGCCTTCCCAGAGTCCAAGGCTCTCAAACCTGGGAGAAGCGGACAATACCACATTGTTGGGAAAGAGCTGACTCTGGCTTTCTTTGGGGACTTTTGAGGCCCAGTGACTTGCAGCAAACCACATGGCTAGTGATGGGCTTTGTCTCTGTGTTTATAAGTGATTAAAAAGAAAACCACTTCAATAATCCTCGGACCTCTGCTCTTGACTGGGATCTCTTCCAACCAGGCCTATTCTGTGGAACCCTGGGGAGGAGGAAAGCACACGAACTCTTGGCCAAAAAATTAGAAAAAGCAACAAAGACGCTGGAACCAAAAACTTCAATGTGGGCCAGAATTCAAGGTCAATACCTCTTTTTTTTTTCTTCTTCTTTCTGTTTTGAGCCTCACATTCAATATTCTGATTTTGATACAGGGTTCTCCCATTCAGGGCTGGACAATGATCCTCGATTCCTAGGGCTAAACAAACACACTTCTCTTTCTCCAAATTGCACTCTCTAAATATAAACAAGACCGGAGAAGAGCAATTTTGCCAGTATTTCACAGAAGTCTTGGGCCTCTTCTGGAGTGGGCTCCCTGCAGCTTTTGCCCAGAGCTAGAAAGACTGCATTCATTTGTTAATACACTCCTTCCCTAATCAACATTGAAAAGGTGCCTTCTGTCTGCCAAGTCCCAGCCAAATGTAATTTTCAAGACCCCTCCCTATTTACAAAACAGTATATAACCTCCTAGACAAAAGACCGCTCATAGCCCCTCTCTACCAGAGGCTCTGGTGTCTTTCGTTCTTTCTATATTGTTTTCTATCTAATAAATCCTATCTTATTGTTATTTCATGCAGAGGGCCCAGCGCCTGTTACTGTCAGCCAATATGCAGAGATGGGGATAGGTCCACCGAACTTTGTCAGAAGGCTGGGATTCTAGAGAACAGTGAGAATAGCCTCTTTAAGAGTGTTCTGATTTTCCATTTCCAGCATTACAGTTTTATACCTTTAAGTTCAAAGTGAAGACCATGTTAACCCTTATCTTAAACAATAATCGGCAGAAACCATGACCCATAGTAAACAATAATCGGTATAACCCATGACCCAAAAAAACCATTTCAATTCAAAAGTTAATCTCCTAAATCAATCCACCTAAACTACTCAAGATGGGCATCTTCAGGGTGGCAGCTAAATTTATGAAACAGTAGGAATGGGAGACGGGGTGAATGTCAGGCAGGACCTGAACCACCCAGACCAGCTGTGTCATGTCTGACCTCGCCTGACTGATTCCATTTTATTTCTACCACATGTTCTCTCATTATCACTGATCTGTGTGGTCCTAGGGTTAGTTCTTTGACTTTCTGAGACCAAGGATCTACTGCAGAAAGAAACTCTTAACTATTTGATTTTCAAATCTCTCAGCTTTTGGGGTTTCACAAAATCTTAGAACATTATTTTATATACATTTCCTTTGGATGCAGAGATAGTTTGGCTTTGACTTGCCGTTTGGAAATGTAGTAATAAAGATAACAATGAGAGGATTTAAATAACATAAGATTTTAAAATACTAATGTTGTGTTATTGCAGATGGAGGATGCTGCTTTACCCTGGGTGAGCACTCTGGAATGAAGGAATTTTAGAACAAATTTCCCAAATGAATGAGTTTCTTCGTCCTTAAATCATAGATAAAGCATAAATTCACTTAGTACTCTTTAGAGTGACTTGTATTTTTTTTTTATGTAAGCACTCATATAAGAGCAGACAATTAAATTCATGAACTTATCCTAGAAAAAGTGCTACATACTTCTGGCTGAATAGCACTATGGTCACCAGATGGCCAAGGGGAGTACTTCAAAGGTAACTAAAAGGTCAAAGACCAAAAATAAAAGATTATTCTGCAACATGAACAAAAGGAAATCAAGTCCAGGTTCTGTGCGGGCAACATTGACCTTTATTTCCACCCGAGTGTGAGCAAGCTGAGTTCAAGAAGGAAGTCAATATGTGTGTTAAGGTGGACTGAAATTTAAAGGGTTGGAGGGGTAGGGATTGGCACATTCACTCTTTCCTGGGTGGGATATTCAGGCATTCATTTCTTCCTGGGCAGGTTGGTTCTATTTGACACTATCATCCTGGTCTTTTTGTTTTAAAAGGAAATGGATGATGGGCCTGGTATCTCTTTGACTGCTTCTTCTGGGCAAGGGGTGGCGTGTGCTGCCTGGAAGGAAAATGGGAAGGGGATGAGAGTGGTATTTACTGGAACATTCTTGGGTCTTTAGTCTGAACTGTTTGATGTCCATGTAGGGCAAGGATATGAGCAGTTGTTTATCAGGTGACTGCCAATAAATTGGGAGATGAGGCACAGGATTACTGGTCTGAAACTGGGAATGAGAAAGATCATAATTAGTGGCCCTATTATAGACAATAATAAAGGATGCCATGATTTGAGCACCACAACTTTGGAGTAGTGTAAAGGTGCAGTGAATTACTATTAATTTTCACCACTGAGATTTCTGTTTTAGAGGACCTTTATAAGATGGCAGTATGGAAAAAGTCCCCATGTCTATCATAAAAAGATTGGCTTACCTTTCACTAACAAAAATACTCAGACTTTAGCTTTCCAGGGGGCATCCTGGTTTTCCAGGGATCATTACTCTTTAGCAGCTAGGCCCAGGAGGTTGGGAAATTCCGATAGGTCCTGGGAGTGGCTGTGAACCAGATCCTCAGAAGGACCTGGGCAGTCAGACTTCCAGTGAGGACCTCTGCAGGCTTGGAGTGGTTTGGGAGAAGGGTTTGGATTTGGGCACTGCTTTGCCCTGTGTCAACAGCCTGCTACATAAAAAGCATGGTCCTGGGGGAGATATTCTTTTTTCTGACTGCCTGAAATGTTGTAAGTGCTTGCCACCTGGAAGAAAGACTTGGACCCCACTTCAGGTATAAATTAGGTGGTGATTTATTGCACCTGTGTAAGTGGGCCACCACCCAAAGGCGAACGTCCCAGAAGAGAAAAGCAGGCTGCCTTTTATACCCTTTTTGTGCTACGTGGCAAGCCAAGCAAAAACAGAAGCAGAATGTGGCTGGTTAGCTCAGGGATGGGATTACAGTCAGGGGGGCTACAGCATGGCAGTTGGCATGGGGAAACCTTCAGAGATACAGTAGCCTGGGAACTTTGTGTAGGTAATTTTTTTCCACCATTGTTTACTCATTGCTAGGGAGTTGGGGTAAGTTTTTCCATTGTTACCTGTTGCTAGGAGTTCTTGGGAACTGAGGGAACTTCCTTGTTCTATTCTGAAACCTGTTTGAGGAATTAACCCAAGGAGGGGTTTGAGATATGCAAGGACTCAGGCTAAGATAGTTAGGGGCCTTTAGGGGTCCTTTTGCTGGGTACGACAGAAGGAGTTTCAAGAAGTAGCTGGATTTCGTCTAATGGCAGAAGCCAATAGCTGTAGCTCTGAGAAGTGGGGCTGCTTAGAGGTCTATTCTTGGTTATTGAAGACCTTAGAGCAGCGGTTCTCAACCTGTGGGTGGTGACCCTTTTGTAACAATGAAAATATATCCTGCATATCAGATATTTACATTATGATTCATAACAGTAGCAAAATTACAGTTATGAAGTAGCAATGAAAATAATTTTATGGTTGGGGGTCACCACGACATGAGGAACTGTATTAAAGGGTTGCAGCATTAGGAAGGTTGAGGATCACTGCCTTAGAGGCCACGTCAATGAGATCTTGCTGGAAGGTCTGAGGGTCCTGGGAAGATTTTTGGAGTTTTTTTCCAGCTACAGGGGCAGACTGAGAGATAAAATGCATGTTAATAGGGTGGAGGTAAGGATAACATATAAATCATGCCAGGTCAGAGCATATGATTGGGTTAGATATCTAAATTCTTGAGAGTATTTTGTGAGAATGAACCTAGTTCCTGACTTATGTGGGACAGGTCTGAAAGAGAGAAGGGAACATGAACACTAATGATGCCTTCTACCCACACCCTCTCAGAGGGGGTACAGAGATTGTGGTGGTCCAGAAGTGGAAGGTCCAAAGGTGTGACCAGACCTTGTATGGGGTGTGGAAATTGGATCCACCCTGTTACTTTTCTTTCCTGGGTTCTACTATCTTTTCTGTCTCTACCATATGTGGCAGAAGGCGGGTGGGGCAGTGGAGAGAGGGGAATGGTGTGGAATTCTGTGAGCAGGAATTCTGCAGGTAGGATTGAGGTTGAGGGAGGGGAGCTGTGGAGGGGCAGTAGGGGGAGAGTTGTCTGCCAGATCAAAAGAAGACAATGGAGATTCAGATGGGTCAGGGGAAGCTGGTTTGACCTGTGCAAGAAAATCTGAGAGGGTTCACAAGACAAACATAGAGAAGGAATGTTTTGGAGGAGGAGAAAGGCCTGGATGTAGGGAGTCTCTGACCTTTTGCCTAATTTCTGACAGTAATTATTGAGATCAGTGAGGATTCGAGAGATCAAAGGTGCAATTTTCAGGTCATTGTGAGCTATTATCTAATTTGTACATAGGTGAAGCAGTATTACAGAAAAAGATGAGACATTTTGGTTTAAGATGAGGATAGAGCCATCGAAGCTTGTGGTGAGTTGAAAGTCAGCTTAAATGTGAAGGGGGAATCCATGACTGAGTCGTCCCCATATCAGAAACTGGAGGTGAAAAAATTAGGCTACAGCAAGGATGTAAAGAGAACTTGGGAGGAAGAGGAGGAAGGAGCTGGCTGAGGTTGGGGTCAGGGAGGTTACCAGGCCTCCTCCTGTCACCTTTAACCAGCTGGAAGAGTGGCCCAGGCCCACAGGAGAGTGTCCCATACAGAAGGCACTGGACGGGCGAGTCTAACTTGCCAGGGTTAGACATGGATCACTGGAATTTTTTGGCCCAGAGTGGGGAGATGGAAGAAAAGTTAAAAAATCAGAGAGAGGTGCTATATATGACTGCTTAAGAGGCCTAGAGATGGAGGAAGAGGGAGAGAGGAGTTAGAGTGGGGAAAAGGAAAGAAAAGTTTAAAAAAGTTCAGAAAGGAATTCCAGACAAATGCTCACCTCACCATTAAACGGATGAATTTTGGGTGCAAATTGGAGGAGTACTCTCACTTCCCTTCATCTTGTGGGAACAAGAGTCCATCTAGTTTGGTCCGATAGGGTGTATCTCAGCCCCCCGAGGTGGCTTCTCCCCATCCTAGGTTCTCGGCACCAAAATGGAGATTATTCCGAAAACATGAATGAAAGGAAATGGAGTCTAGGTTCTGTGTGGGCAACATTGGCCTTATTTCCACCCAGGTGTGGGTGAACTGAGTTTGGGAAGGAAGTCAGCATGTGGGTTAAGGTGAATGGGAATTTAAAGGGTAGAAGGGGTAGGGATTGGCACATTCACTCTTTCCTGGGTGAGACATTCATTTCTTCCTGGGTGGGTCGGTTCTGTTTGACTGTATCAGTAACCATAGCGGTATTCAATAATGTGGTATGCAGCACTTTTTCTGAGACAAGTTCACAAACCTAATTGGCAGAACTCGATGACAGCTCTGATGGCCATTCTGGAAAAGGAAGACATTTTGATGACATTCAGGACATCAAGGGTAAAATGATGATCATTCTGATGGCCATTCTAGAAAAAGAGTTTAAATATTACTCTGAAGGTTATAACCCAACTATAGCACAAGAGGAAAGGGCCAAGGAAGGGGAAGGGAAGGGGGAGGTTAGGGTAGAGGGAGGGTAATGGGTGGGGCCACACCTACCGTGCATCTTAGAATGGGTACAGGTGAAACTTACTAAAGGCAGAATACAAATGTCTACATACAATAACTAAGAAAATGCCATGAAGGCTACGTTGAACAGTTTGATGCGAATATTTCAGATTGTATATGAAACTAGCACATTGTACTCCTTGATTGCACTAATGGACACAGCTATGATTTAACAATAAAAAAAAGATAAAAAAAAATTGCTCTGAAGGGTGGACGAGGCATTGGCATCAGTGCATAGCTTCCCAAGGGGAGTATATTAAAGATGACTGTGGTAAAAAGTTGCTTTCTGTTTTTCTGTATTCTAATATTACGTAGCTTTTGACAAAGCGAAGAATGAATAAAGAGTAATAGTTGTGGAAAACAGTGACTTAGTTATTTGCTCTAACTCTTTTTTTACCTTACAGGTGGATGATAAAATTGCTGAGTGTTTTTCTTATAACATGGTATTAGGAGAAGATCTTACTGTATTTTCCTCTCTCTCTCTTTTTTTTTTAATTACTAACCTGCCAGGCAACTGTTCTTTCTAGAATCATAGTGGGGTTAGTGTGCTTGAGAATTTGAGTATTTTCTTGTGTTTATGGTCATATAAATGCAGACAAATCAAAAAGAAGGCTATATAAAGTGACATCTGTACTTAGAATCACACTCACTTAATAGCAATGTTTTCTATTGCTTTTAAAATACATTGTATTGCCATTTTTGTTTCACACATAAATATCTTGATGAAAACCCAGGAGTAATTATGATTTCTGCATATAAGACTTGCTATTTTATTTTATGCTATTAGCTACTTAATACTACAAGTATTTTGTACAGCGGTCAAAACATTAGAAATAATTAGTCTAAATGTGTTTAAGCCTCAACAGAAAACACTTGTGCTCTAAAAGATCTAAATATTTAATGAGAGTTTTGAAAACCACAATTATAGCTTTTTATAGCAAAGGAACTTTACCTCAGAGATCTGAAGAAAAGACTATTTATTATATAAAGAAAGAGACTTTTTATATTTTTATGTATAATTTAATAAGTATTGTACCATTCCAATCTTACACTCTACAACTTGAAAAGAAAAACAGAAAAGTCATGTCAGAAAAATATTTTAGAAAAGTAGCACCTATTTATTTTTTAGGAAAACATCCAAAGTATACAGAAGGCAGAAATCTTACTCAGACTGTTGTAGTTTATTGAATTTTCTGTGCCTTGAAAATCATAGCACAATTCTCTTGAGAGACATATGAGGATGTATTACATCATAAAGTACACCAAGGACAGTAACCCACGTTATTAAACTGTCAACATACATTATACTGCAATCGGTCCTCAATGCAATGGAAGGAAAGCCACATTGTTGGCAGGAAGTTTAAAACATAAGACTATTCTCTAATCATCTAAAGCCTAGGGTACTTTGGGGAAAAAAATGCTGTAATAATCACTCCACTACTCCATAGCAGCATGTGTGAATTTCATTGGTTTTGTACAGCAAATGTTCAGCTATTACAAGAAAGGATTCAGAAGGATTACCACTTAAAGGATTTTCCTAGCGATGCTGTAGATGACTCATTTCACAGCATATTAAGAGTGGTTTTCTACAATACAAGCAGAGAAATAAATCATAGAAACTGAAATTTAACATTTAATTTTCACATAAATATTTAACAGAAGATCTGATATTGTCAGTGTCATCAAACCTCACAATTATAGGGTTTGTGCCTCTTTTTAAAGATTTACAAGGTTGGTAATTCCACAGAGATGAGGACAGGCTAGGTGCTGGTCAATATTTTCCATAAGACTTCATTTTGGAAATAGATAAGTTGCTTGTGAAATGGAGAACTTGCCAATGGAGACAGATGTTTCTGTTCAAAGATTGTTAAGGGTTTACTCTCAGGTGTGTGACACACTGATAGGAGTTAGATGTGAGATAGGCAGGCTTAGGGACCTTAGGGACTGAAAAGGGACAGGCTAGCCGCTTAGCGTTCCAGGAAGAAGCAGCCTGCACTTGCCCTCCCTAGAATATCTCCTAACGCCAGAGCAGGGACACACTAACAGCTCCCCATCCATCATTCCTGGTAACGCAGCCCAAACCTACCAGCAGAGAGTGATGGAGGGAGAAGACCTGCCACTGGGTGGGAGTAACTAGGAAGCCAGCGGAACAGTGAGCCAATCACATGGGCCATTTTAATTTGCAGGGGCCACCAGAGTGTGCCATCAATAACCAGGACAACACCTAAGGCTTAAAAAAATGCCTAGACAAAGAGCCAAAAGCAGCAACCCACTCAGGACCCCCTCTGCTGTGTCAGAGATTTTCTTCCCTCCTCAGTAAAATATTTCTTTTTCACTTAACTCATAGTCAGTAAAGTCATTCTTCAATTCCCAAAACCAAGGACCCCAGGGAGAACCCAACACCCGTATCAACATGTCATGTCATGATGAATTTCAGATGCTTACTTCATAGGAGGCTTTCAATAACCCCAGACATAAACTGGGACTTGTAATCATTTTTATTCTTGGACATGAGTAGGAGGGACTGGGAAGCAGTGGATCAGCAGACCTACTTTCTGTACCCCAAGTTATACCCACCCAAGCGACTGTAGGTGTACCCCAAAGTGCACGTGATAGCTAGTGTATCTGAAAGTGTTGACTTTTTTTTTTTTAAACCGAAGTCATATTGTAATGTGAGTCTGCCTAATAACATCAGGAAAATTCATAACGTGAAATTTGTACAAATAAGTTCTTTGTTTTTTAATGCATAATTAAATTGAGTTGACTTCAAAATTAGGAAAAGTTGTTGGGGTGAAGGCACCAGGTTCCCATCTGGTCTTCCTAACTCCATTCAAGTGTTGCCCTCCTCCAACCTGAGTGTACCCCAGAAGCAGTATATTCTTGATAAACTACTGGTGAAGTAGTCTCCTCCCATTACCTTTTGTGCAAAGATGGAAATACCTGAAGTAGCTTATCAGGTTTTGTGTACTAACTCAGTCTTCGGCTGTATAGAATTCAATTTCATTTAATTTAAAATCACCTTATGCCCTGCTTTCTGAGTTCAAGTCAGAGCTTTCTGCTTCTGAGCCGCATGGTATAGGTCGCTGGCTTATTCATCCCTCCATTCTCATTCTGAACATACCACCTCAAAAGTACTTCCCTGGCCCCCAGAGTATTATGCGTTTCCATAGTTCTGTGTACTTTCTTTTTTTTATTTATTTTTATTTTTTATTGTTAAATTATAGCTGTGTACATTAGTGCAATCAAGGGGTACAATGTGCCGGTTTCATATACAATCTGAGATATTCTCATCAAACTGTTCAACATAGCCTTCATGGCATTTTCTTAGTTATTGTATGTAGACATTTGTATTCTGCCTTTAGTAACTTTCGCCTGTACCCATTCTAAGATGCACCATAGGTGTGGCCCCACCTATTACTCTACCTCCACCCTAACCTCCCCCCTCCCTTCCCATTCCTTGGCCATTTCCTCATAGTCTTGTGCTATAGTTGGATTATAGTCTTCATGTGAAAGCTATAATTTAGCTTCATAAAGCTGAGTACATTGGATACTTTTTCTTCCATTCCTGAGATACTTTGCTAAGAAGAATATGTTCCACCTCCATCCATGTAAACATTTTTCTGTGTACTTTCTTTACTAGGACTTCTATTGATTTGCTTTCTACATTTATAAAAAAAATTCATTCATTTGTCTCCTCATTTAGAATATCAGTTCTTTGAAGTAAGAGGTATTAATTTGGTGCTTTTCTTTTCTCTCCTTTTCTTTCTTTCTTTCTTTTCTTTACTTTTTTTTTTTTTGTTGTTGTTGTTGTTGCAGTTTTTGGCCGGGGTCAAGTTTGAACCTGTCACCTCGAGTGTAAGGGGCCGGTGCCCTACTCCTTGAGCCACAGATGCCACTCATTTTTTTTTCTTTGTTTTTAAGCCATCTCCCTAGGATCATAGCTGTCTGGCTCATTGGATGGCACTAGATAACTATGAGGTCAGACAATTAAGTTCCCAAACTTGTCCTAGAAAAAGTGCTACCTACCTCATTACTAAATACAACTATGGTCATCTTCAAAGTACTTGCCATGGGAAACTATGCCTTGATGCCAGTGCCTAGTTCACCCTGCAAAACACTTTTTTTTAGGATGAGTTCACCAACTTAGTAGTCAGATTTTCTACAACAGCTCTGATGACCATTCCAGGAAGAGAGTTCCAAAATTGCTTTGCAGGGTAGGCTAGGTGCTGCTGTTGGTGCATACCTTCCCAAGGGGAGTACTGTGAAAGTGACCATAGTAATATTCAGCCATGAGGTATGTAGCACTTTTTCTACAATGAGTTTGTGAACTTAATTGTCTGAACTTATACGGTTTTAAAATAAGTGAAAGAGTGAACAATTGCATGAAGTCAAATTAAGCATAAGAACCAGATGAGAGTCTATCTCTTTTCCTTTTATAGTAATAACAAGAAAGGGATTGTTGTTCTAACCTGTGCTAGTCATTTGTTTTGTAAAATGTGTGGTAACTTGGAGTGTTGGGAAAGTATAATGAAGACAGATTGATCTTATTGTAGAATCTTAAGATTTTCTTATATTTGCTGTATGATGAGATCAAGGAATAATTTCAAATTTCAAGTCTTATTATTTATGAAATACATTTGATAAAGCTGTAGTTGTCATAGATAGTGATTCCTTTGCTGGGTCTGGGTAAAGTAAACTAAAAACCTTCTGGAAAGAATTCAGCATTTAATTCAGCATTCTAAACATTCAGAATGTTCTTAAGAACATTCATGTTTCACAGAAGGAGGGAAATATACTGTGTCAATAGTCACAGAAGTTTGGAAGAAGTTGCTTCCATCTGTTATAGATGGATGCCCCCTTTCTCAAAGGAGCACCTTCAGAACTATTTTCCTGCTTTGGCATTTGTCTGACATAATGACACTATTGGGGAAAGGCTCAGCTGAGCCTACCCCTTTTATCTTTGTTCCTAATTTGGAGATGTTTCTCTTCAGAGAGCTCTAGTCTTTTATAAAAAATAAATCCCTTCTTCCACCAACATTAAAGTATCATGGCTTAACTTCAAATCTTTTCCTTATGTGTCCTCAACCAATATATAATCAGATGAATGAAGGGCTTAGATATTGTATAAAATAATTAAGGTCATAGTCAAATGTTTTCTTATGAAAAGTATACAAGTAATGACCAACAGCCCAGAATATAACTAATATAAGGTGACAAATACAAACTAGAAAGTATATTGTATAATTCTTGACAACAAACAGAAAGAAGTAGAGATGATAGCAGACTAATTTTTATAGAGTTTTGCTGGTATTTCTGTAGAGTCCAGAAGACCTCATTTTTGTTAATGTCATCTTCTACTTTACATGGCTAAACTTTTTACTCTCATATTTTAAAATACAAGCATCAGTAAAATATATCTAAGTGATCCTTTAGAATTGTAGAATAATTTTCCGATGCAGGCATACTCTAGAAGGGTCCTTAAACTTTTTAAACAGGGGGCCAGTTCACTGTCCCTCAGACCATTGGAGGGCCGGACTATAGTTTAAAAAAACAACAAAACTATGAACAAATTCCTATGCAGACTGCACATATCTTATTTTGAAGTAAAAAAAACAAAATGGGAACAAATACAATCACACTGCCTCAAATGGCCTGCTGGCCATAATTTGAGGATCCCTGCTAGAGATAATGTGGGTTTGTTTCCAGACTACCACAAGTAAGCAAATAGCACAATAAAGCGAGTAATATGACATTTGATTTCCAAGTGCATACAAAAGTTATGTTTATACTATATTGCAACCTGCAATGTGCTGCAGCATATGTCTAAAATATATACGTACTTTAATTAAAAGATACTTTACTGCTAAAAACTGTTGACAGTGTTGGCTGGCAGAGCATCTTGCCTGATGTTGATGGTCTTGAATGATCAGGGTGGTGGTTGCTGAAGGCTGGCATATCTGTGGCAATTTCTTAAAATAAGACAACAATGAAATTCTCTGCATCTATGGACTCTTGCCTTTCATTAAAGATTTCTCTGTAGCATGTGATGCTGTTTGATAGCATTTTACCCCACAGTAGAATATCCTTCAAAACTAAAGTCAATCCTCTCAAGCCCTGCTACTATAGTTTATGTAATATTCTAAATCCTTTGTTTTACAAAATTCACAGCATCTTTACTGGGAACAGATTTCATCTTAAGAAATTACTTTCTTTGCTTATCTATAAGAAGCAACTCCTCAAGTTTTATCATGAGATCGCAGCAATCCAGTCACATCTTCTGGCTCTACTTCTAATTCTAGTTTTCTTGCTATTTCCACCACATTAACGGTTACTTTTGTCACTGAAGTTTAAAACCCCTCAAAGTCATCCTTGAGGGTTGGAAGCAACTTATTCCAAACTTCTGTGAATATTGACACAGTCTATTTACTTCCTTCTGTGAAACTTGAATGTTCTTAAGGACATCTAAATGCTGAATTCTTTCCAGAAGGTTTTTCTTTTACTTTACCCAGATCCAGCAGAGGAATCACGATCTACAACAACTACAGCTTTATCAAATGTATTTCTTAAATAATAAGAGTTGAAATTTGAAATTATTCCTTGATCCATGAGCTGCAGAATGGATGTTTTGTTAGCAGACATGAAAACAATATTAATCTCCTTGTTTATCTCCTAGGTGTATTGTCAATGAGCAGTAACATTTTGAAATAATTTGTTTTTTATGAGCAGTAGATCTCAACAGTGGGTTTAAAATATCTAGTAAATCATGCTGTCAACAGATGTCATCCAAGCTCTATTGTTCTATTTACAAAGCACAAGTAGACTAGATTTAGCATAATGCTTAAGTGCTGTAGTATTTTCAGAATGGTAAATAAACACTGGCTTCAACTTAAAGTCACTAGCTGTATTAGCCCATAAGAAGAGTCAGTCTGTCCTTTGAAACTTGAAGCCAAACATAGGCTTACCCTCTCTAGCAATGACAGTCCTAGATTGCATCTCCTTCCAATAGAAGGCTGTTTCATCTACAATGAAAATCTGTTGTTAATATAGCCACCTTCATCAAGTACCTTAGCTAGGTCTCTGGATAAATTGCCATAGATTCTGCATCAGCACTTGCTGCTTCACCTTGCACTTGCATGTTATGGAGATGGTTGCTTTCCTTAACCTTCATGAAGCAATCTCTGCTAGCTCCAAACTTTTCTTCTGAGCTTCCTTACCTCTCAGGCTTCATAGAACTAGATAGTTAGAGCCTTGATCTATGTTAGAATTTGGCTTAAGAGAATGTTGTGGCTGGTTTGATTTTCCACCCAGACCACTAAAACCTTTTCTACATCAGCAAAAAGACTGTTCTGTTTTCCTATTATTCGTGTGTTCACAGGAGTAGCACCTTTAAATTTCTTCAAGAACTTTTCTTTTGCATTCACAGCTTGGCTAACTGTGTAGCTCAAGGGGCCTATTTTTTGGCCTATCTTGGCTTTTGACATGCTTTCCTCACTACGTTTAATCATTTTTAGCTATTGATTTAAAGTCAGACATGTGTGTCTCTTCCTGTCATTTGAACATGTAGAGGTCTCTATAGCATTATTAAATGACCTAATTTCAATATTGTGTGTCTCATGGAACAGGAAATCCTTGGAAAAGAGAGATAGAAGGGAGAACGGCCAGTCACTGGAACAGTCAGAACACATCTAACATTTATTAAGTTTGTTTTCTTATATTGGTATGGTTTGTGGTGCCCCAAAACATTTACATTAGTAACATCAAAGATCACTGATCACAGAACACATTGACAGATATAATAACAATGAAAACTTTTGAAATATTGTGAGAATTACAAAATGTTACACAGAAATGTAAAGTGACCTCATGTTGTTGAAAAAATGGCACTGATAGATGTAGGGTTGCTGCAAACTTTCAGTTCATTTAAAACATAATAAAGCAAAGCACAATAAAATGAAGTGTGCCTACACATCGATACATTTATAGCATAATTTGCCTAACATGAATTATATGTAAGAATTGCTTTTCATTTACAAATGTATTGTCTAATTTTTGTCCTATGCTCATATTTAATTTTGCCCATGTTTTCCTGGAATATTACATTGACTCCAGAATTGTGCCTTTCTAAAACTTTGTAATTTATTTTGCCATGGAAGTTACTACACTGTATTTTTCTAGTGATTTTGCTCCTTGACTTTCTCAGGCCCTTAAAGGAATGTTCTGAAGTCAGGCGTACAGGTGCTCAGGATAACTTCTCCTGAAAAGTGAAGATTTCCTGAAAATACAACTTCTGTTGAATAGATAGCTGGTGTCTGGCGGAGATTTACCTCCTTTTCTGTGTTATAGAGGGTGTTGAATCCCTGAATTACTTCTGATGGACAGACTCCACTGAACAAGAAAAGTTTTGGAATTTATAGGGGCAGAGAAATAAACTTGTGTGAAGCCACTGAGATCTGTGTTAAGATATCGAGATTTCATGGTTTATCTGTTACAATAGCTAGTATAACTCTACTAATAAAATTTTTTTTTTTTTTTACAGGAAAAGCAGTTGAGCTTAGCTGGAATATAGAAATTTGTAGAACAGAATGACTTCTTTAGCTGAAAATTCATAACTAGACAGTCCCTGATTGCCCTAACACTCCCTTGAACCCAGCAAAACACTGACTTACTCTTATTTTCCTCCTAAATCTGTTGCTAACTTCCTGTAATATGTTTTCCGAGTCAAAAATCCTTCTAATTAAGAAAAAAACAATTTTTTTTTTAAACAGTCTCACTTTGTTGCTTGTGTAGAGTGCTATGGCATTATAGCTCACAGCAACCTCAAACTCTTGGGTTCAAAGCGATCCTCTTGCATCATCCTCCCTGGTAGCTGGGACTATAGCTATCTGCCACAATGTTGGCTCTTGCTCAGACTGGTGTCCAACTCCCGAGCTCAGGTAATCTAACTGCCTCAGCCTCCCGGAGTGCTAGGATTACAACATAAAGCTTTATGCTTTTTTTCTCTATGAGAAATTTTTCTCGATAAGCAAATGTGAACTTTACAAATTCATTCAGTGCCTGCTAACTTCCCATAATCTCTCTGTGATTCTGTAATTAAAAATATAAGACAGAGGAATAAAAAGATGATGAGATTCATGAGACAATCACATCCTAAAATATTCAGGATGAATAGTATTTCATGATCTACAAACAGCCAAATCTGTAGCTCTTTGCACAGTTTTTTTTTTAATTCCCCATCTGGTGGCTGTGAATATCAGATAATCAAATTAATGTAGAATTGTGGACTCGTCTAAAAGAAATAAGTTACTCCTTAAATTTTAGCTATAGCCATAGTTTTTTAATTCAAATGAATGTGTCTATGTATGTGTGTGTTTATTAACCGATCTGTTATTTCCTTCAACCCTTTTATAGTTTAGGTTAAAGAAGAATATTTATAAACTAATCTTCATCACCAGCTGTCATATGTAATCCACTCTGTTTTGCTATCAGACACAATAGTAGATGCTATGTTATTGTTCCTGCATTTGTATCCATATAATACAGTAGAACCTCCATAGTTGACCAACTCCCTACATGGACCACATCCCTACGTTGACCTCCTTTTCATAGATCAGATATACACCATGTGTATGTATCAGTACGATTGGCCTAGTTCCTTATGTTTCTTTTTTAAAAATTAATTTATTTTACTTATTTATTTTCTGAGACAGAGTCTTACTTTATTGCTCTGGTAGAATGCCTTGGCGTCATAGTTCACAGCAACCTCAAACTTTTGGGCTCAAGCAATCCTCTTGCCTCAGTCTTCCAATTAGCTGGGATTACAGGTACCCACCGCAATGCCCAGCTATTTTTGGAGAAGAGGTGTTACTGTTTGCTCAGGCTTATCTCGAATTCCTGAACTCCAGTGATCCACCCACCCGGACCTCCCAGAGTATTGGAATTATAGGTGTGAGCCACTGTGCCCGACCCTCGTTCCTTATGTTGACCACCTCCATATATTGACCAGTTTGTTACAGACCCTTGGGGGATCAACTTACAGAGGATATACTATATATTAATGCATTTTAGATACTGCTTGGTTTCACAGACTTTTTAATAGGCATGCTCTTTTATGCAGTAAGTATTTTCTATTGTTCGTATACAGGCACTTACATTTGTTAACATTTGCATGCCTATATACAGATTCATGTGCACTCACATTTCAAGTGAGTTTCTATGTAGATCGCATGGCAAACAAGTTAACAGCAAGCTTCCCCTTTGTGTAAGGTGAGGTTGGTTTGATTGAGTTATGCAAGTCATAGTGGTAATACACTAGTAAGTTAGATTTCATTTTATTTTTTCTGTTTCAAATAAAGAATTATATTGAATGTACGTCCTCACACTGGTAATCTGGTATTGATAATTCTTTTTACATTGTGTTACCTTTGAGGCTAGATTTTTTATGGAAATAGATAAAGTTATAGTGTGAGCTCATTTTCATACTTGCTGACAGGCCATTTACTAAGAATTAGTGAAACATATGAGCTCAACATCTTATCTGCATGATCATTTTGTTCACATGATACCAAAAGACATTTTTGACAAATTCTCTCAGAACTTTGATGAAAATGTATTTTGGGATAGTAGAGTCGTGACTGGGATGCTGTTCTTGCCTTACTTTATAACATTTGAAAATAATATTTTAGAAATTATTAAATATAACCCACATATAAAAGTTTAAAAAATGTAAGTAGGTAGCAAAGTGAATAATTATAACACAAGTGGTTACCCTTGTAACCACTACACAAGCCAAGAAATGAAATAGTTATGGTCTTTATATTACAATGTTTATGTATATTGTTCATAGATTCCTATTTAGTTTTAGCCATCCTATGTTAGGGTTTGATATTGATGTGTACCTTTTCAAAATAGATTTTAAGGATTTTATTTATTGTAGAGTAACATTATGTCTTAAGTAATACATCAGGGAAATTTTTGTTTCATTTGTCTTCAAAGTTATTTTTGGATTTATATGTTGGTTGATTTTCTTTTTAAATTTATGTCCTAATAGAAGCATTTCATCTCTAATATTTCTTAAGTTAGGGACTATATGTCAGAAAAATAACATAAAACTCTATTGTGGTTCAGGATCCACACTGCTGCAGAAGATTGATTGTGTCTTTTTCCTACTCTTTCTTGATGGAGTGTCCAAATTTTTTTCTTCTCTGCCATATATTGGAAGAAGAGTTCTCACAAAATCCTCATGTAGCTCATGGGCCACAGGTTGGACATCCTGGAAAGCATTGCCTAGAATCTACTGATTTATAAATAAAGCTTTAAAAAAAAAAAATCTATCTAGTCTCATCATTCATGTTGGACACCCCCGTGACAGTATTCACACATGGTTTAGAAGACTGCTTTCTACGTAATTGTTTTTGCCTCTTATTAGAAACTTGTTAATTGTTTTGTTTTGTTTTTGAGACTGAGTCTTACTCTATTGTCAGGCTAGCATACGCTGGCCTTAGTCTAGCTCACAGCAACCTCAAACTCTTGGACTCAGGTGATCCTTCTGCCTCAGCCTCATGAGTAGCTGGGCCTATCGGTGCCCACCCCAATGCCCAGCTAATTTTTCTGTTTTTAGTAGAGGTGGGTTTTACTCTTGCTCAGGCTGGTCTGAAACTCCTAAACTCAAGTTTCTCCTGCCTCAGCCTCCAAGTGGTAGGATTACAGGTGTGAGCTACCACATCCAGCTGAAACATGTTGCTTGTTTTCTCAGGAAACTATACTTGTTACCTGTTAGCCTGAATATTAGATTTAAATTTATATATTCAAAATGAATCAATTATTCATGTCATGATATATTGCTAAATTAATGATTTCCTGCCCTTAAAAGGGAGTAGAAGTGGTCTCATCTATCAATTATGTCATACTTATCATAGCATTTCATAGCTACTGCCATTTTCTGGTGTTATCCGAACATTGCAAATGTGATACACAACTTTCTCTCAGTGGGCTTCTTCTTAGTGGAGGGAGGACTTGATTCAAATTGAGGCAAGCATATCACATCAGTCATTAGAAAAGAGATTTCATTTTTATTTTCTGTTTTCAAACCTAAGAGTTATATTAAGAATGCAATTTGTAGCACACTCGTGTTAGTATATTCATTTATAATTATATTGCCCTTGTCAAGCCTTGATTTTTATGAGATAAGTAAATTGTAGCATGGGTTCATTTTCCTATCCATACCAGACTATTTACTAAGAAATCAAGAATGTAAATAATTTTTATCACCTTAAGCATTAGATATTTCTGTAGAAAATTTTCATAAACTATTTAAGAAAGGTATGTAAAAAGTAAGTAAATGGGTTAGTACAAAACCAGTTTTATCTGGTTCTGGACATACTGGTTTGAGATGCATTGGTAAAAGGCAAGGTTAGAAATCCATGTTTGGGACTTATTTATACAAAGATAATCAAAGCCATGGTTTTGACTAATAGGTGGTTCACATATATGGGTGCAGAGCCTGTGTTTTTGCCTCAATCCTCAGCAACTTATTCTAGGTATTCCAAATAAGAGAAGTAGTTTTAAACAAATAATAGATTTGATGTAATATACCTGTTATTATAGATCCTAGATTTGGTATGGCTAATGGAATGAGATTAAATTATTTGGAAGTTAATTATTTGGAAGTGAGCCATGTAGTTCATCGTTTCAGCTCATGGTGATCATATACATGCAATTTTTTAGTTTACAGTGTTCTACTCAGGTTAATATTGTTTTGTTTATTTAGGAGTATATATATTCTGGATTCAGAATTCCAGAAAACAGAACACATATCATGGTTTTGAAATATATTTGTTCCTTCTATTCATCATCTTATAGCTGTGTTTTGAAAATCCTCTGGGTTTTCTTATTTGATGCTCATAGACGCCTTGTGAGTAAAGCCCAATATGTGTATGTTATTAATCACTTTTGATATATGCAGAAGTAAACACTCAATATGTAATGTGACATGCTCAAAGTGACCCAGTTTGTAAGAGGCAAAGTCCAGACCACATGTGTTCAAGGGTTGTAAACTCATGATGTATACTTATTCCATTATGGGTTTGTTTTACAGCACATTGAAAGATGTTGTCAGTTGGATTAGTTACTTATGAGGCAATTTACTTGTAGGTACTTTTGTGGTTAGAATTTCTTTCTGCAGTAGGTCCTTGGTTTCAGAAATTAGAAGAATGAAACCATGGACTACAGATCAGTGGTGAGATAGGATTTGTTAGATAGAAAGAAATACAGAAGGAATAAAAAGCACCAGAACTTCTGGCAGAGGGAAAGACCCAAGTGGGACGTCTCCATGTGGATCTTTTGTCTAGAGGTATAAGGTCTTGAGAATACACTTGGCCAGGACTCAGTAAGTGGAAGACACTTTTTAATGTTGATGAATACAGTCCCTCTAGCTCTGCAAAAAGGCAGGGCCTCCACTTCAAAAGAGGCCTGGCTTATATGAAATTGCCCAGACCTAAGCATCTGGGGTTCCTATCCAGCCCTGAACAGGGGAACCCTGTATCACTTGTAAAAACATGTATTTCAAGATACTGTCAGTCTGTTTTAATGCCTGAGGAAGTTAAAGCAGAAAAAGTGTCACACTCACAAGGTCACTGTATTCAGTGAGAGTAGTTGTTGGCAGCATAAAATTTTGACATTTACGCGGTAGAGAATGATGGAATGTGGGTGGAAATATAGCATAGGCAGACATTTTATAGGACTTATGCAGGGATACCCCAGGCCTCAGCACACCCTGCTCAGCAAGCTTGGTGAGAGGGGTCAGAATGTTTGCTAGAATAGACAAAAAACTAGTTTGGGGACATTGCACAAAATTCCAGCAGTTTAGCAGTAACAGGATATCAGCAGAGTGAGAAGGAGATTAAAATTACTCTTGGGCTGAGACAATCTAGCTTGAAGGCTATAACCATTCCTCTCCCATCTCTAAGGCAACTTTGTTTGTTACCTACTTAGATCCCTCCTTGAGAATCCTTGTGTGATTTAGTGCCTTCATTGTGATGAAGTTTTGTAATCCAAAGACCAGCCTAATGATTGAGTCTTGAGACTATTAACTCTTTACTTCTTCATTCTGAAAACACACGCCCTAAAATCTTAAATAAAAACCTCATGAGAGGGCGGCGCCTGTGGCTCAGTGAGTAGGGCGCCGGTCCCATATGCCGAGGGTGGCGGGTTCAAACCCAGCCCCGGCCAAACTGCAACCAAAAAAATAGCCGGGCGTTGTGGCGGGCGCCTGTAGTTCCAGCTGCTCGGGAGGCTGAGGCAAGAGAATCGCGTAAGCCCAAGAGTTAGAGGTTGCTGTGAGCCGTGTGACGCCACGGCACTCTACCCGAAGGCAGTATAGTGAGACTCTGTCTCTACAAAAAAAAAAAAAAAAAAAAAAAACCTCATGAGAATTTGAACCAGTGTGACGCCTATCTGCTCTGCTATAGACTGATACGATGTCTGGTGTCTGCCTCTCCAGGGTCTCGGCAGACTTTTTCACAGAAACACTGAGTGTTGATTTCTCCATACCATTTTTCCCTCTGCCTCACCTCCAGACCTCAGGTGTTTGGGAAAGTCACTTCTTGGGGAATCCTTAATCCGCCCTGTTACAGCTCTTTCCTGCACTACAACAATGGAGATAACGTTTTTTATACTTATACATGCGCTATGCATTGTGGTTTATTATACAATGCATGTTAGAAAAAGTTAAAAGGGAAATTTATGTTTAGAATCTTCTTTGTATTTTTAGAAATGCTCCTTAATCTTTTACTAAAACATAACTGAAATGATAATAGTCCAATTAGTTGTCTTCTTGTACATTAAATATTGCAAAGGAAAAAATATCAAGTGGGTTAGGTCATCAAACCTGACCTTTTAAAAAGATTTAATGTAATCCAAAGTCCCAAAGGCACTTTAAATTTGGGTTTGCTGTATCAAGTGTGCCATTTGGTTACAGAGAAATTAAACAAAGAAATCAATTGTCATTATTAGTGTAGAGCTTACTCTAAATTAATGGTGTATGCTGTTAATGAACCATTGCTGCAAAACTAATAGAGCCAGAGAAGTAAATGCTATTCCCATTGCCACACATATTCCCCTAACATAATCAGGCAAGCCAGACCCAGCCATGAAAGTTGTATTGATTTGCACTGTTTTTTAAATAGTAAGTAAAAAAATGGCAGTGCTTTCTACAAGGGGAAAAAATGACATGGTTACAAAAAATCATTTTTAATTTTCAAAAGACACATCTCTGACTGCAGAGCATGAAAAATATATCTTAACATAATTGTATGGCTCAGGAAAGCAGCCAAGGAAAAACTCAATGTGCAGGTAGCAAAATAAACACCATAATTATTTATTATGTAGAATACATTGATTAAAATTTCATTTGAATTTTAAAACTTAGAATATGTTTTGTCTAATTTTTCTACATGGCACACATTTGTCGTGGAAACTAAGTTTTTGATACTTAATTATAAATAAAAATCTTTCATGTTTGAAAGCATGCACTGGAGAAAATAATCCCTATTTAATAAATGGTGCTGGGAGAACTGGTTAGCTACATGTAGACCTGTAGCTCTCACCCACTGACAAAATTTGACTCTTGCTGGATAAAAGATTTAAATTTAAGACACACAAAAATAAAAATTCTTGAACAGAGTGTGGGGAAAATGTTTGACATAACTGGCCTGGGAAAAGATTTTACAAAGGAGACTCCCTTGGCAATTGCAGTAACACCAAAAATAAATAAATGGGACACGATCAAGCTAGAAAGCCTCTGCACAGCTAAGGGTACCACAACTAAAGCAAATAGCCTTTAGAATGGGAGAAGATATTTGCATACTACAAATCAAACAAAGGGCTGATAACTAGAATCTACAGAGAACTCAAATTAATCAACAAGAAAAGAGCAAACAAGTGCCTTTATGAGTGGGAAAAAGACTTGAACAGAAACTTCTCTGAAAATGACAGATGAATGGCCAAGAAACATATGAAAAAAATGCTCTTTGTCCTTAATCATCATAGAAATGCTAATCAAAACCCCTCTGAAATATCACCTAACTTCAGGGAGATTAGTCAATATCACAAAGTCCCCAAACTGCAGATGCTGGCGTGGATGTGGAGAGAAGGGAACAATTTTGCACTGCTAGTGTGACTGCAAACTAACACAACCACTATGGAAAGAAGTATGGAAAATTCTCAAAGAACTACATTTGATCCTGCAATTCCATTACTAGGTATCCACCCAGAAGAACAAAAATTTTACTGCAAGGACATTTGTATGGAAATGTTTATTGCAGCTCAATTCACAATTGCTAAGATGTGTAAGCAACCCAAGAGCCATCAAGCCATGAATTAACAAACTGTGTTATATCATGGAGTACTATTCAGCCATAAGATGGAAACTTTACATCTTTTATGTTTACCTGGATGGAGTTGAAACACATTCTTCTTAGTAAAGTGTCTCAAGAATGGAAAAGAAAGTGTCCAATGTACTCAATACGAAAAACAATATATAAACAACTACAGGCCCACATGAAAGAAAAACACAAACATAGTCTAGCATGGGAGAGGGGAGAAGAGAAAAGGGAAGGGAGAGGAGAGGGAGCGATTGGTGGGATCTCACCTAATGTGCACAATGTAAGGGTTTTCAGCACACCCCCAGGTGAAGTACTCAACTACAACTTGAACTTTACTTTAGAATTGAAAATAATGTAACTTAAACATTTGTACCTTCATATTAATTTGAAATTGAAAAACATTCATATTTGGAAAGCGTAGTCCTTTTTCAACCTATGGCATACATTGCAAGGAATAATACTCAAAAGAAAGTTTGGGTGTAAGTAGAAACTGTGCCTTCCCTCATTTAATCAATAATCTTTGAACTCCATCTTTACCTGTTAGTAGGTAAACTGGGAGAAATATGTGTGTACATGGAAATAGTGCTGATAGCAGGGTGGAGGTGTTAGTGGGGTTTTGACTGTAGAAGTGTATTTCAACTTTTTTTTTTTTTTTTTTTTTTACCTCATGGCACACTTGAACTTATAGTTAAACTTCCACAGCTCACTTAAATTATCTTGATTAAAAAAAATCAAAATAAGAATATAATTTGTTTGGAACTTCTTTTGAAAATAATTTAATTTGTGATCTTTAAAGTTTTTCATGGCACACCAATTGAAAAATTACTGCTTTAAAAGAACTTGAGGCTCCATAAATTAGGTAACTAAATGTAGCTTTTACAGCTCCTTTTGAAATCAATCCCAAATGTCATCATTCTCCCCTCACAAAAAATAAAACACCCAACATATCAAACCCTATAGTCAGATACATTGTAAGCTATTTTTACACTGTTTTGTTAACACAAAGAAGGGACCATAAATAATTTTTCAGAAAAGATTGATGTTTGAGAATTGTCTTTTAATGCTTACTCTAAAACTAAATTTTGGAGAGAAAAAAAATAGATTTCTGAGAGAAATTAAACCAAGGATTCTTGTTCTTATAAGATGCTATTATATATATATATATATATGGAAATTCCCCTTTTCTATTCTGCAATAAATAGCAAACTCAACCATATAAAATATTGATAAAATATCTTAATTGTAATATAAAGGAAAATGATTTGTAGTCAATTATCTCAATATGATTGTAAATGCTTATATATCTTTATACTAGAAGAACCACTGAAGTAGTTGGATGTTCACACCAATGTGTGGGTTCACACATATGCAGATGACAGCTGTGAATATGGACTTTATAATGCAACTCAATACCACGAGATTTTCTCTTTAGATGGGCTGTTCTTGGCAAACTTCCACATAAAACAAAATATCATCTGTACTGTATATGATAGCTATCTTTTTGGAAATATCAATGAATATTGAAACTCTGAAAAAGTACTTAGTTAAGTTTTTCATGTTTCACTGTTGATGTTTACTTGGCCTACTATGCTTCTCACAGTTGGCTGATGGTTTTGACACACAACTGAATGAATTTTTATAATGCTTTCATCAGTTTTGCTTGTTATTATCTATCCTGACTTATCTTCATCTGTGATGCTTTCCCTTCCCTCAGAAAAATCTTTAATCCATTTGTACACTACCATATTCTTCATGGCATTATCCCCGTAAACTTGGACTAACATTTCCCTGATTTTTCACTTCTACTCTTGCCAATTTTAACAAAGAGTATAATATTAGTTTGTTCCTCTAATTCAAGCTCCTACATACTTATGACGGCACACAAAAACACGGAACAACAATAATGAACACCATGCAAGACACCACCAACTGTTAACACAAATATGACTGTCAGACTTTGATGAACCAAGGTTATGAAACCTTACTGAGTTGTTTGTACAGTGCCACCAACGTAAGTGCATGGCAGCATGTTCACAAACTTAATTGTCAGACCTTGTATATACATGAAAACTATCTTTTAATTTCTAATACCATAAACATCAATATAATCCACATCAAAAAAAGTGTTCTGGGATTTTGAAGTATTTTTAAAAAGTGGGGGGTTCTTGAGATTAAAAGATACGAGAACCACTGATTTAGATTATACTCTAGTTCTGTCACATTAAGAAATGGGCAGAATTGGCTTTTCTATAGTGAGTGTTTATTTTCTGGTTCTGAGCTTCATTATCCTTTTGCATTATCTTTAGGTCTTTCATTTTGATCTTTGTTGAAATAATTATTTCTTCATAACACAATTGTTATAACAGATGCAGAAGTACCTAAGTCCCAATATCTGTATTTCCTTTCCAGCTGCATTTCTAAGGTGGTTATCTACTTTCCCCTGCTCTATGTAATCTTCACAATGCCCAGAGCATTCTCCCTTTCATCTACACCATAGTGCAACTCACACAATTCACACCACCTTCTAACGAATTATACCAAGACGGTAAATGGATTTTACAATCATTGGCTTTTTGGCAGATAGGAAATCACTTTCCAAGATGTATGAGCTGTAGTGATAACACTGCTTTGTAGAAGTAATTGACTCCACAGGTTTCTTACATGTAAGTCCCCAGCACATTCCAGGCGGCTGCAATCCAACACTTAGCATTTCACTATGTGACTCCACTACATGGGCTGTAATGTCTAGTAGGAAATGTGTAACGCACCTTATAAATACAAGGAAACACTATTAGAGGCTAAGTTTATTTTTCTTTTTCATCTAAATATTTTTCTTTTTTAAAAAAACAGTGTCCATAGTAAAGGGTTGATTACTTTGATATGTTTTTGAATAATATTGCTATCCATTTCCAACACAGCTAATAATATTCTCTGCAATGGATCTAATATTATTTTTAACCCATCAGAACTTTATCAGGCAGATTATGTAACCTCATAAACACCCTTTTCTTTTTCATTTGAGATTATGCAACTTCATAAACAACCTTTGCTTTTTCTTTCTTTCTTTTTTTTTTTTGTAGAGACAGAGTCTCACTTTTTGGCCCTTGGTAGAGTGCCGTGGCCTCACACAGCTCACAGCAACCTCCAACTCCTGGGCTTAAGCGATTCTCTTGCCTCAGCCTCCCGAGTAGCTGGGACTACAGGCGCCTGCCACAACGCCCAGCTATTTTTTGGTTACAGTTTGGCCAGGGCTGGGTTTGAACCCGCCACCCTCGGTATATGGGGCCGGCGCCTTACCGACTGAGCCATAGGCACCACCGACAACCTTTGCTTTTTCATTTGAGATTATGCAACTTCATAAACACCCTTTTCTTTTTCATTTGAGATTATGCAACTTCATAAACACCCTTTTCTTTTTCATTTGGCATTATCATGTAGGTCTTTGCATTAGGAGGTGCTGATATATTTTTATAAATTATTTTTCCAATAGGAGAAAATGTAGTCAGAACCCATAACATGAATGCACAAACAGATGGCAGATGCCCCAGACCAGAGGCACTATCCTGGGTCTCTGTGGAGGGAGTGTCTCTTGGTTTTCCATTTGGGACTCTTAAACCAGAACAATTTCTTCACACTATTTCAGGGTGATCAAAGCCCTGTGAAACCCCTTTGGAGACTCTGTAAGCTCATAAGTGGAAGGCATTTTGGGAATGCAGCCCCTACTTGGAGATTTCATAGATGATAGCCCAGATTAAAAATTCTGAAAATCTCAGAGCATACAAACCTGCTTAACTCTATTTAGTCTAACATTTCTTCAACTTCATTAGCCACAGAAACTTTTTAAAAAATTTCATATTAATATGAAGATACAAACAATTAGGTTACAAAGTTTGTGTTTGTTAGGTAAAGTCTCTCTAATAATTGTGTTCTGCCCCTAAAAGGTGTGCCATATACCCTTACATTGTGCCCATTAGGTGTGAGTACACCAATCCCTCTCATTCCTTCTCTCTCCCCGCCCCATCTTCTCATTCATTCCCTCTCCCTGCCCCTGCCTCTCCCTCCTCCCAACTTGAATTAAATTGAGTTCTTCTCTTATGTGGGTGTGTATTATTTCATCTACTAGATTCATATTAGTATTGAGTACATTGGATACTTGCCTTTTCCATTCTCGTGATATTTTATTAAAGAGAATGTTCTCCAACTCTATCCAGGTTAATACAAAAGATGTAAAGCCTCCATCTTTTTTTTTTTTTTTGGCCAGGGCTAGGTTTGAACCCGCCACCTCTGGCATATGGGACCTGCACCCTACTCCTTGAGCCACAGGCACTGCCCAAAGCCTCCATCTTTTTATGACTCAATACCATTCCATGGTATACATATAACACAGTTTATTAATCTTTTTCTGGGTTGATGGACATTTATGTTGTTTTCACATCTCGGCGATTATAAATTGATCTGTGACAAACAATCAAGTGCAAATGTCCTTATGATAAAATTATTTTTATTTTTTTCTGGGTAGATGCCTAGTAATGGGATTGTGGGATCAAATGGAATGTCTATTTTTGAGTTTTTTGAGGATTATCCATATGTCCTTCCCAAGAGGCTGTATTAGTTTCCATTTCCACCAACAGTGTACATGTGTTCTCCTCACTCCACATACTTCCAGCATCTGTAACTTTGGGACTTTGTGATGTGGGCTATTTCTCCCAGGGGTTATGTGATATCTTAGAGTGGTTTTGATTTGCTTTTATCTGATGATTAGGGATGATGAGCATTTTTTCAAATGTTTGTTAGCCACTTGTCTGTCTTCCTCAGAGAGGATTCTGACATGTCTCTTGCCAGTGGTAGATGGGATTATTTGCTCTGGTTGATTAATTTGAGTTCTCTGTAGATTCTAGTTATCAATCCTTTGTCAGATTCATATCATGCAAATATCATTTCCCATTCTGAAGGTTGTCTATTTGCTTTAATTGTTGTTTCCTTAGCTGTGCAGACGCTTTTCAAGTTCAGTCCCATTTGTTTATTTTTGTTGTTGAGATTGTCAATGAAGTGTTCTTTATAAAAATCTTTCCCCAGGCTGACATCATTAAGAGTTTTCCCCACACTTTATTCTAGGATTTTTATTGTTTCATGTCTTAGATTTAAATCTTTTAAATATAATTTTTTATTGTTGGGGATTCATTGAGGGTACAATAAGCCAGGTTACACTGATTGCAATTGTTAGGTAAAGTCCCTCTTACAATCATGTCTTGCCCCCATAAAGTGTGACGCACACCAAGGCCCCACCCCCTCCCCCTTCCCTCTTTCTGTTTCCCCCCCCATAACCACAATTGTCATTAATTGTCCTCATATCAAAATTGAGTACATAGGATTCATGCTGCTTCTCCATTCTTGTGATGCTTTACTAAGAATAATGTCTTCAACGTCCATCCAGGTTAATACGAAGGATGTAAAGTCTCCATTTTTTTTTAATACATGAATAGTATTCTATGGTATACATATACCACAGCTTGTTAATCCATTCCTGGGTTGGTGGGCATTTAGGCTGCTTCCACATTTTGGCGATTGTAAATTGAGCTGCAATAAACAGTCTAGTACAAGTGTCCTTATGATAAAAGGATTTCTTTCCTTCTGGGTAGATGCCCAGTAATGGGATTGCAGGATCAAATGGGAGGTCTAGCTTGAGTGCTTTGAGGTTTCTCCATACTTCCTTCCAGAAAGGTTGTACTAGTTTGCAGTCCCACCAGCAGTATAAAAGTGTTCCCTTCTCTCCACATCCACGCCAGCATCTGCAGTTTTGAGATTTTGTGATGTGGGCCATTCTCACTGGGGTTAGATGATATCTCAGGGTTGTTTTGATTTGCATTTCTCTAATATATAGAGATGATGAACATTTTTTCATGTGTTTGTTAGCCATTCATCTGTCGTCTTTAGAGAAAGTTCTATTCATGTCTCTTGCCCATTGATATATGGGATTGTTGGCTTTTTTCATGTGGATTAATTTGAGTTCTCTATAGATCCTAGTTATCAAGCTTTGTCTGATTGAAAATATGCAAATATCCTTACCCATTGTGTAGGTTGTCTCTTTGCTTTGGTTATTGTCTCCTTAGCTGTACAGAAGCTTTTCAGTTTAATGAAATCCCATTTGTTTATTTTTGTTTTTGCAATTGCCATGGCAGACTTCTTCATGAAGTCTTTCCCCAGGCCAATTATCTTCCAGTGTTTTTCCTATGCTTTCTTTGAGGATTTTTATTGTTTCATGCCTTAAATTTAAGTCCTTTATCCATCTTGAATCAATTTTTGTGAGTGGGGAAAGGTGTGGGTCCAGTTTCAGTCTTTTACATGTAGACATCCAGTTCTCCCAACACCATTTATTGAATAGGGAGTCTTTCCCCCAAGGTATGTTCTTGTTTGGTTTATCAAAGATTAGGTGGTTGTAAAATGTTAGTTTCATTTCTTGGTTTTCAATTCGATTCCAAGTGTCTATGTCTCTGTTTTTGTGCCAGTACCATGCTGTCTTGAGCACTATGGCTTTGTAGTACAGACTAAAATCTGGTATGCTGATGCCCCCAGCTTTATTTTTGTTACAGAGAACTGCCTTAGCTATACGGGTTTTTTCCGGTTCCATACAAAATGCAGAATCATTTTTTCCAAATCTTGAAAGTATGATGTTGGTATTTTGATAGGAATGGCATTGAATAGGTAGATAGCTTTGGGAAGTATAGACATTTTAACAATGTTGATTCTTCCCATCCATGAGCATGGTATGTTCTTCCATTTGTTAATATCCTCTGCTATTTCCTTTCTGAGGATTTCATAGTTTTCTTTATAGAGGTCCTTCACTTCCTTCGTTAGGTATACTCCTAGGTATTTCATTTTCTTTGAGACTATGGTGAAGGGAGTTGTGTCCTTAATTAGCTTCTCATCTTGACTGTTATTGGTGTACACAAAGGCTACTGACTTGTGGACATTGATTTTATATCCTGAAACATTACTGTATTTTTTGATGAGTTCTAGGAGTCTTGTGGTTGAGTCTTTGGGGTTCTCTAAGTATAAGATCATGTCATCAGCAAAGAGGGAGAGTTTGACCTCCTCTGCTCCCATTTGCATTCCCTTTATTTCCTTGTCTTGCCTAATTGTATTGGCTAGAACTTCCAGCACTACATTGAATAGTAAAGGTGACAGAGGACAACCTTGTCTGGTTCCAGTTCAAAGAGGAAAAGCTTTCAGTTTTACTCCATTCAGTGAAATATTGGCTGTGGGTTTGTCATAGATAGCTTCAATCAGTTTTAGAAATGTGCCACCTATGCCTATGCTCTTCAGTGTTCTAATTAGAAAAGGATGCTGGATTTTATCAAATGCTTTTTCTGCATCTATTGAGAGGATCATGTGATCTTTATTTTTGCCTCTGTTAATATGGTGAATAATGTTTATAGACTTGCCTATGTTAAACCAGCCTTGCATCCCTGGGATGAAGCCTACTTGATCATGATGAATGACTTTTTTGATGATAAGCTGTAATCTATTGGCTCGGATTTTGTTCAGAATTTTTGCGTCTATATTCATGAGTGAGATTGGTCTGAAATTCTCCTTTTTTGTTTGGGTCTTTTCCTGGTTTTGGCATCAGGGTGATGTTTGCTTCATAGAATGTGTTGGGGAAGATTCCTTCTTCCTCAATTTTTTGGAATAATTTCTGCAGTTCAGGAATAAGCTCTTTCTTGAAGGTTTGATGGAATTCTGGAGTGAAGCCATCTGGACCAGGGCATTTTTTGGTTGGAAGATTTTTTATTGTTTCTTTGATCTCAGTGCTTGAAATTGGTCTGTTCAGGAGCTCTATTTCTTCCTGGCTGAGTCTAGGAAGAGGGTGTGATTCCAAATATTGATCCATTTCTTTCACATTGTCAAATTTCTTGGCATAGAGTTTCTGGTAGTATTCAGAGATGATCTCTTGTATCTTTGTGGGATCAGTTGTTATTTCCCCTTTATCATTTCTGATTGAGGTTACTAGAGATTTTACTTTTCTATTCCTCGTTAGTCTGGCCAATGGTTTATCTATTTTATTTATTTTTGCAAAAAACCAACTCCTTGTTTCATTAATTTTCTGAATGATTCTTTTGTTTTCAATTTCATTGATCTCTGATTTGATTTTGGAGATTTCTTTTCTTCTACTGAGTTTAGGCTTAGATTGTTCTTCTTTTTCCAATTCCATAAGATCTCTTGTGAGATTGTTGATGTGCTCTCTTTCTGTTTTTCGAATGTAGGCATCTAAAGCGATGAATTTTCCTCTCAAAACTGCTTTTGCAGTATCCCACAGGTTTTGGTAGCTTGTGTCTTCATTGTTGTTATGCTCAAGGAAGTTTATGATTTCCTGTTTTATTTCTTCCTGCACCCATCTGTTATTCAACAGAAGATTGTTTAATTTCCATGCCTTTGGGTGGGGTCGAGCATTTTTGTTAGAGTTGAGTTCCACCTTTAGTGCCTTATGGTCTGAGAAGATACAAGGTAAAATTTCAATTCTTTTGATTCTGTTGATATTTGTTTTGTGTCCCAGGATATGATCCATTTTGGAGAATGTTCCATGGGGTGATGAGAAGAATGTATATTCTTTATCTTAGGGATGCAGTGTTCTATATGCGTCTATCAAGCACAGTTGTTCTAGGGTCTCATTTAAGTCTCTTATATCCTTGTTTAATTTCTGTTTAGAGGATCTGTCTAGCTCTGTAAGAGGAGTGTTAAGGTCCCCTGTTATTATGGTATTATCAGATATCATATTGCTCAGACTGAGTAAGGTCTGTTTCCAGAATCTGGGACCATTTAAATTGGGTGCATAGATATTTAGAATTGAAATGTCTTCTTGTTGTATTTTTCCCTTGACCAATATAAAGTGACCATCTTTGTCTTTTTTGACTTTAGTTGCTTTAAATCCACATGTATCTGAAAATAAGATTGCAACTCCTCTTTTCTTCTGAATTCCATTTGCCTGAAAAATTGTCTTCCAACCCTTGACTCGGAGCTTTAATTTGTCTTTTGAAGCCAGGTGTGTTTCTTGCAGACAGCAAATGGATGGCTTGTGTTTTTTAATCCAGTCAAGCAATCTATGTCTCTTCATTGGGGAATTCAAGCCATTAACATTTATTGAGATAATTGATAAGTGTGGTAGTATTCTATTCGTCTTATTTGGTGAGAGTCCATTGCTTAGTTTTATCTTTTGCATCAGTGAGGAGGTTTGGTTCTGTCCTTTGATTTCTGAGTTCTTACTTTGCTGCTGATCCATTGTGGTGGTCAGTGTGCAGAACAGGTTGAAGTATTTCCTGTAGAGCTGGTCTTGTTGTGGCGAATTTCCTCAATGTTTGTATATCCGTAAATGATTTGATTTCTCCGTCAATTTTGAAGCTTAGCTTAGCAGGGTACAGAATTCTGGGCTGGAAATTGTTCTGTTTAAGTAGATTAAAGGTAGATGACCATTGTCTTCTTGCTGGGAAAGTTTCATTAGAGAAGTCTGTGGTCACTCTGATGGATTTGCCCCTGTAGGTCAACTGGCGCTTACTCCTGGCAGCTTGCAGAATCTTTTCTTTTGTCTTGACTTTGGACAGGTTCATTCACCATGTGTCTTGGAGAAGCTCGGTGAGAGTTGAGGCAACCTGGGGTCCGATACCCCTCTGAAAGCAGAGTGTCAGAATCTTTGGTGATATTTGGGAAATTTTCTTTTATAATATTCTCTAGTATGGCTTCCATTCCTCTGGGGCATTCTTCTTCCCCTTCTGGAATTCCTATAACTCGTATGTTGGAACGCTTCATAAAGTCCCATAATTCTGACAGTGAACGTTCTGCTTTCTCTCTCTTCTTTTCTGCCTCTTTTACTATCTGTGTTATCTCAAAAACTTTGTCTTCTACCTCTGAAATTCTTTCTTCTGCATGGTCTAACCTGTTGCTGATACTTTCCATTGCGTCTTTAAGTTCCCTGATTGACTGTTTCATTTCCTTCAGCTCTGCTATATCCTTTTTATATTCTTCATATCGTTCATCTCTTATTTGATTCTGTTTTTGAATTTCCTTTTTGTTAATTTCCACTTTATTAGCAGTTTCCTTCATTGTTTCCATCATTTCTTTCATTGTTTTGAACATGTGTATTCTAAATTCCCTTTCTGTCATTCCTAACATTTCTGTATAGGTGGAATCCTCTGCAGTAGCTACCTCATGGTCCCTTGGCGGGGTTGTTCTGGACTGGTTCTTCATGTTGCTTGGAGTTTTCTGCTGATTCTTCCTCATGAGTGATTTCTTTTATCTGTTTCCTTGCCCTAATTTTCCTTTCACTTCCTCTTGCTCTTTAAGTTCTCGTGCCTGTGAACTAAGGGTTACAGGACCAGAAGGGTGAGAAGGTTGAAGAGCAAAAAAGGGATGAAAGAAAGGAGGACCGAGTGATAAGAAAAAAAAAAGTAAAATAGAGAAAGGAGAGGGGGTGGGTAAAAGGAATATTGACAAAAAGAAGAGAGGCACAGAAAGAGGAAGACAGAGCAATATAGGTGTACTGTAGGGTACTTTGATACAACCTTAAAAAAAAAACCCACCTTCTGGGGGTGCCCAGTTGGGTGGTTCCCTTGAGGTCAACAGCTCTTTGCTAACCTGATCAAACACAGTACCCCACCTCCACCAAGCAGAGAGGAAAGACAAAAATGCTATAAATCAAACCAAAACAAGCAAACAGAAAACTTTACGGGATAAAATTGGCTGGAAAAACCAAATAATAGTGGTAGAAACACTAAGAAAAATGAAGTTTTAATTATTGAAATGGGCAGCAATGGGAAATTATAATTAAACTAGAAAAATTGAGAAAGTAAAAGGATCTGTATGGAAAAGGTTGAACTTAAAAAACAAAACAATAATCAACAAAATAAACAAAAAAACACAACCAAAAACAAAGCAGTATGTATATGTTATTGAATATTGTGTGGGCAACACGTGGTCTTCTTGGGTATTAGATGTTAATTACAGTTCTGATATGACTGGAGGCTGCTAGTTTCTTAAACCCCAGCAGGTAGACACCCTAAATCTCTCTTCAGCCCACTTAAAAGGCACTTTGAACTTGTTCACTTGCTGAGCAGAAGCTTTCCCAGGGGAAGTGCTTTTTGCTGGAATCACTGCTGAAGTGGCTATCCACTTAACCCTGTGTGCCAAAACTGGTCTCCCTCTGCCTCCGAGGGTTAGGGCTGTAAGGCGGCTCAGACCCCACCCTTAGGCTACTTGGTCGCTGGGTTACCAGCTCCCACCCAATTCTAGCTCTGCGACCCTGAGGGCGGAGCTTGCCCAGGCAGATCGCTCAGAATGGCTGCCTGTGACCCAGAGCCAAACACTATTAGCTCCGTCTGGCTCAGCGGCTCAGACTGGGGCCCTAGACAACGGCCAAAGTTCTCCGCACTCCCGCTCAGGCTCTCCCCAAGGCAGTTCAGCTGAGTGCCAAGTCCAAAGACACCAAAACAGTTCACAGGTAAGGCCTTTCTGGTTTGCAGTCTCGCTTCTACTGAACTTACAATTGTGGGCGGGTTTAGACGGATTGAACACACGCAACCACTTACCGGTTTTGCACTGTTTTAGTCCTCCTCTTGGGGTCCAGAAGTCTCTCGCTGACTCCCTGTATCCTCTCAGGGGTGATCATAGGCAGATCCCACCAACCAGAGATGCCTGGAGTCCTATCTCCCCAGACTCACGGTGCCCAGATGCAAGGAAGCTGTTACTTGGCTGCATCTTGCTCCGCCTCCTCCTCTTTCTCTCTTGAGTCAATATTTTTAAGTAGTGAAAGGTGCGGGCCCAGTTTCAGTCTTACTTGTGGTTATCTAGTTCTCCCAGCAGCGTTTATTCTTTTCCCCAGTGTAAGCTTTTGTGCCACAGAAACTTTTTATGAAAGAATGTGTTTGTATATATCCTAGGACACTTCTGTCAGGGCATCATTTGAGAAATATGGGCTTAGAGAAAACCCATTTCTTAAGGCTTTATAGAGAAATATCATATTTATGATGCCCACAAAAGTTCACCTTGTCGTTGCCTTCGCACATCATCCGTTCCAGGTGTGACTGAGTACAGGTTGATCTGTATCCTTAGCTGGAGAATAGAGGAGACCTGCTAGGAGATGTTTTATTCACATGGGTATGCCTAGCTGCCTTGGTGTCATTAACATTATACTCCAGTTGTGTGATGCATTTTGTAAACTGCTAATGGAGAAAATGTTCTGAATTACAAATTTATCTACTTAATATTAAATGCTTAAAAGATAATCACTTAGCAAATTGGGAACTGGCAGTACAGTTTTTTAAATTTTTTTAAATTTTTAAAAATTTTTTACCTTAAGATTTTAGAGAGTCAATATAAATTTGAAATATATTTAAGAACTAAGGAAATGTTCTAGCAAAATAATTTAGAATGAAAAGAAAAATGAAAGCCTGATAATCTTTTTAGTCCAAGGCATCACCAAATTTGCATCACAAATAGAAAGCTTCCTTGTATATATCCCGAGAGAAAGACTGAAAAAAAAAAAAAAAAAGACTCATTGTAGTAAATTAAAGGTATGAATTAATTAACTCTCCAGTAAAGGAATGAATTAAACAATTTGGAGTAGTTGAGTTTGGTTACTTTTTTTTCCTGAATGAGCTTCTTGCTTTCTTTAGGGATCCTGTTCAAACCAAGGTAATTGTTTTCTCTGTGTGCTCAATTTTAAAAGGGACATTCTGTTTTTACGTCAGCCTAAAAATAAAAAATAAAAAAATCACTTAGTAAAATACCTAAAAGGCAGTATTTTATACTTTCTAGGTTTGTTTCTTTTTCTTTATTTATTTCCTTTCTTCTTTCCCTCCTTTCTTTCTTTTTTTTTGCAGTTTTTGGCTGGGGCTGGGTTTGAACCCACAACCTCCGGGTGGTACCCTACTCCTTGAGCCACAGGTGCCGCCCTTTCTCTCCTTCCTTTCTTGTCCTTAGTGGTAGGTCTGAAGACGTTCACTCTGAGAATTCTAATGCCATTAGTTTTTAGCACCTTACTGCCACGTGATTTACAATAAATATTTGTTGATAGTAATGTTTTAATGCACATTCTCTAGTGATGGTATTTCCTTCTATGTATATTTCCACAATCATTCTTTAACCATGTGCAGTTCCATATAAATTGGATATATATAATTAATAGGCATATAACCAAATTACCTGGACCAAATTCTTATAATCCAGTATCATCTAGGGAACGTCATAGAAAGGCTATATACCTGGGCAAGGGTCTGCAGTTATAGCATCTCAGTGCTTCCTTTTACTTGTAATTCTTTTTTTAGAAGAACCATAAGGCTTGAATTCATGTCTAATGACTTAATCAACTTCTCTGAAGGAATATATCTTTTTTTAGATACAATTGATGATCTCAAAACGCAATATCTGCCTTGGTTTCAACATTCTTTAATAGTAATTCATAAGATGTTTGTTAGCAGAAATCACTGAAAGAAAAAACAAGTATCTTTGTTTCACAGACACAACTTGAACTACTTTCCTATGCTTTGGGGTCATGAAAATTCCAAACATATTTTGTCAAACACTCTTAATTCAACTTGAAACCCATGTGGATAGCAGGGAAAAGCAATCTGTATGTTTCTAATTAATTTACACTTAACTCATCAGAATGTTGTTTTCTAAGAGCTATTTGATGTGTAAGACCCCTTATGAGCCTTTCAAATATGTCTTCTAAGCATTTTTCCTTTGAACCAGAAAGTCCCATTTTTTTTTTCCTGAAGGAAATGGAATTCAATTCCCAAAAGGCTTACTTTAGTTCAAAAAATTGTCAGACTCACACAATCTGGCCAAACATGTTCTCTCACTTAAATAGATTAACTCATGCATCAGGCAGTAGGAATTAAAGCTCATTTCATATCATTAGGCAAAGATTTGCTTTTAAAATCACCACTGTTTTAATGAAATTTTTGTTTATTTAACAATGTTCTTAGATAAAATAACGTTAAATACACTCATGTGAGTGAGCAGAGGTGCTGCTGCTGGAAAATGCAAAGGAATAAAAAACATTTTTATCTCAAAAGTGCACACTGGTTTTTACAGTGTATGTGCAAAGGGTTTATTCTAGTATTATCTGACTGGTTTCAGTACTAAAGTCAGTGTTGTACACAGCAGACCCACAGATTAGCATCATCCAATATTACTTCTCTTATCCTTTTCACAGGGATCCTGAAAGCAGCAATTACTACAATGAAGTACAATAATAGGTCCAGAGCACAACCATTGACAAATGTTCCAGGCCTGTCATGTCTCATTATGTTTGCATAGTCCAAGTGTGGGTGAGTATTATATTTTCATTCAAATTTCTTTCTTGATATTGGTCTTACAAGTACATTTTTGCTCTCTAATAGCCACTTAGTTTGAAATATTCATATTGATTTTCAAATCCATTGTATCATAATTGCCTAACTCACTTTTCCCCCTATTCATTACAGCAAAAATTTTGTTTAGAAGTTTCTTATCAACCCACATATTATAGAGAAAAAGATCTTGTAGTTTTTCTTAACTTATTCTCTATCTCCAGTATACCAATGTACACGAATCCTTGATATGCCTGGTTTTTTTCCTGCCATTTATACCTAAATTTCTCTCCCTATTCACTAATTCATCATCCCCTTCTATCTTTTAGTTAATGATCACTTATTCAGATTTTTTAGCATCTTGACAGATAATTTTAGTTGTCAAACATGAATAACATATAGAGGGGGTTTTGCATTGTTACTGATGAATTTTGGGGGGTGGTTATAGTCATTATAGTCAGTGGACAATTCCATTCAGTGCATACAAACTGTCTAAATATCTATTGGCGAGAAAGATTTCAGTCTTTTTTCCAGAACAATTTTTGCTGGAAATAGCACAAAAGCTCAGGCGATTTGAGCATAAGGTAAAGATAAATGTAAATTCTATAGAATTTAAAACACTTTTGTGTAATATCAGGTATTACGTATATAATTTCAGAAAGCTTTTGATGTATTAGAACAGACCTCAAATTGTTATTTATTAGGTTAAGTTCAGAAATATTTTCACAGAGCCAACAACCCTGATTTCAATATACAGGTGGATATTTGACAATGGGAAATCCACTGAATCCACTTTTGTCACTGTGGCTGAAAGGATGAATGTTTGTTATGTCCATCTCTGCGGGGAAGTTCAGAGAGTCTGGGCAGTATATATGCTCCTCCTTCAGCAAATTTATAATCCAAGTTCTACAATCCTATTTTCTTCTTGTAAAGGGCTATGGAGTTGTATTTCCCAATTTTAGCTTTTGTGTTTGGTGCCTGGCCTTTGAAATGAAGTTTAAAATGTCATTGCAACAACTTTCAAAATAAGTCTGCTTCTTTGACTTCTGATGTCCTTGCACATTTCTCATGAGAGAGTTTACTCCAAGAGAACATTTTTAAAGACTTTACAACTCCTCCCTTCGCTCCCATCCTGGATGCTTTGGTTTTCAGTGAGCACCATCAGGGAAAGATGAAGAGGCTCTTGCAGTTTCCTCACAAGCTACAAGGACATTTAAATAGAGCAGCCTATGTGTGCTTTGAAGCCGTATTCCCCAAAGAGAGTCACAAGAAACAGCTAAAGCATGCTTTCCCCACTGGAGACAAATAGAACTGGCAGATTGTCCGGTTCACTTGTGGATTATGAACACATTAGTTAGGATCACTTTTCCCATGGATAAAATTCAAAATATTATCAAAGACAGAGGTCTACTTTTCAGCAAATCCAGTTTGACTGTAGGTAGAATCCAGATGAATAGAACTTAGAAAGAGAAAGAGAAAGGGAAGGAAAAGAGAGACAGTAACTTCCCAACACTGGATAGTAAAAAGAGAACAATTTTCATTAGCTTGAAAATAGTTTCATAGCAGATTACCTATCTATTTGACTTGTCATCATGTTTATATGGGGTGAAAGAATTACCACAATAAGGTTTGACAAGTAACAACAAATGCATTTAAACACACCAGAAGTTGCATTATTCTACTGTGAGGTGATTAGAATCTCTTTGAACAGGTCAATCATGTTTATTAAAAGAAATAATTAATACAGACCAGAAATCTACCCTCTAATTTTGCTATTGTAAGTAAGTGCAAATAAGATTTTATAGGAACACACCAATCACATAAACTGATATGAATTATCTGAGGGCCACGCTTGCCAAATGTACGTCTAGTGAAGTAGGTGTCATGATTTTATTATATTGTCCTTTTCTTGAACTCCAGAGTAGTGTGGGAGCATCATATTAGAACTCTATGCTTTCATTTAGGTCAGCATATTTTTTTTTAGAATGTATATAGGATCTATATGATTTTTCTCAGGTAGCAAGAAAGCTGCCTGTTGTGAAGAATCACCCATATGTTACAGTGGGAGATGTTATATTTCCATAAGCCAATTAACTGTTTTAAAACCCTCTTGAGATATTACTTTGTCATTGTTTTAGGTGTAAAAGGGTTATATCCACAAACATGGTATATTAAAGTTGACTTTAAAATAGTAGTATTTTCAAATTACAACTAGGTTGTTGAAGTTTCATACTATGATGGTTTTCATTTATTTAAGGAAAAGAACAAATATTTTTAATATTTTTGTGTTCATTTTTGCCAAGGGAAAACTATAAAAGGAAGAGGGCAGTTTGATGTCTAAAATTGAATGGGGAAATTGCTGCTTCATCACATGTGTATCTTTTTTAGGTTGGAAGTGAAAAATATTTTTAATTTAAAAGTGAATTTGGAGATCTGGGCATGCTCACTGTACATCACTTTAAAATTATTAAAGCAGTTTGATTTAATAGAGTGAATAATCTCAGGCTGAGAAGTACTTCATGTTGCACTGTACAATCTCAGATGTTAGAACCCGATCACTTCCCTGCTGAAGAGCTTATAAAAAAAATGTGAAGTACTCTAATAATTTAAATTACTCTATACTGCACATTCACAGGTCTCTGATCACCTCCAAATTCAAGTGCTTATAAAACTGCTCCCATAATTTTAAATTGCTATGTGCATAACGATTTATAATTGTGAGAGTGCTTCAAAGTTTTTTAATAAGTGCTTTAATTTAGAAGCAAGTTGAGAAATATTCCAGTATAACTTCAAGAAATTATCAAACTGATGTAAAAATGTATCCCCTGGAAAGAAAACTGCATTATGTATAAAGGGGTGTGGGCTCTGAATGAATCTCTGTGGGGACTGCGTGGATGAAGGTACCAAGTGCTCAGGTGCAATCAGTAAATGAAATGTAATCATGGGGGTCCTGAAGGTGTTTGTTAACTGGCTCATTGCTTGCATGAGGCTGTAGTACTTAGTACTCTATCAGAAATTTCAATTCCTTTAAGGTAAAAAAAAATGTATTTAAGAGAGTTTACTCTCAGTTCTCAGTATCTTCAAAGATGTCAGGACATTTCTCTTGAAATTATGAAAGTGTCATTGTTCGATGAGAGGAACATACCTTAGAAAAGGAGGGGGTGGGGAAAGTGGGGAGACAGAGAGGGAAGAAGAGGCGGGACACTGGCTGGCTGGGGAGTTCATTGTTCAAGAGGTCGTTCCCCACCTGTCCTCGCAGACATTCCCGATTAGTTAAGTTTTCTTTATCAAAAGTAAATATAGCATGTTTTAAAACATACTCATAGGTTAATAAAAGTATTTTTATTAGGAACAGAGTTCCTGTCAGCTCTGTTGGCTCACACCTATAATTCTAGCACTCTGTAGGTGGATTGCTTGAGCTCAGGAGTTTGAGACCATCCTGAGCAAGAGTGAGACCCTGTTTCTATTAAAAATAGAAAAATTAGCTGGACATTGTGGCAGGTACCTGTAGTCCCAGCTACTTGGGAGGCTGAGGCAAGAGGATCGCTTGAGCCCAAGAGTTTGAGGTTGCTTTGGGCTATGATGACACCATGGTGCTCTACCCCAGGGTGACAGAGTGAGACTGTCTTTAAAACAAAAAAACAGAAGGCGGCGCCTGTGGCTCAAAGGAGTAGGGCACCAGCCCCATATGCCAGAGGTGGTTGGTTAAACCCAGCCTCGGCCAAAAACTGCAAAACAAAACAAAAAACAAAACAACAGAGTTTGCAGAGTTCCTCTGCAAACCAGTGGCTTTCTCACTCTAGAGAAACCCCTAGATTTTTTTCTTACTGTACCACCGCTATTACGAGGCCCCAGTCCATTTGATGTTAAACATGCTATATCCCTAAACAGAGCTAGCATTGTCCCACATACTGGGGGGATTAAATATCTTGTGATGTACCACTCTCTGTTGTCCCCGACTTCTCTCACTTATTCCTGGTGCTGTTCAGGTCCACATGACCCTACGCTTCAAGCCACTTGGTCTGTGTGATGGCATTACTTGACGTATGTGAAATATCAGACTGTTTGCCAGGAACACAGGCTGATAGATTTAGTTAGAATTTTACCATGTCTTTGATTAATAACACTAAATTGAAACACACATAAAGATGCTCTTTTGTCAAGTGGTTGAAAGCGTAGAATGTGTACTAGAATGTGACTGTATATTTTCAAATTTTGCCAACTTTCCATAGCCTCAGTGCTAAAGAAAAGACATTTACATTTTACTGAGGTGCAAACGAAATAAAAGGAAATTGACTGCTTGTTTCAGCAGTTCATGTTTCAATGTGGGAAATTATATATATCATTAGATTTGAAGGCATCATAAATGAATGAATGTCAGTAGTTATAAACATATAACTTCCTGTTATTACCCATATTTCAAAACATTTGAAAAGTTTCTCACTTAATTTTTGGCTTTTATAACTTGTGCTTAAAAATGACTCTATCGTCATATATTTTTTAAATATAGACGATTGATCTTTATAGCTGGAAGGAAACAAAATTTTCTGAAATGTTAACACCATAGACATATAAAAGTAAAGAACAGAAAAATGTATGTGAAATCTGAAAAAGAATGTGACTTTTCTTAGGACAATTTATGATTTATCCTGTATCAATATTTCATAGAATTTTTCTAGCGGTTTTTAAAACAAATTGAAATCTATGTCCCCAGGAGAACACCCACCAGCTGCCTGGAAATATGGGCTACTGTGATTATAAAGCCTGAAAGACAGACAGGAATTCCCTGGTTCTATTAAAGTGGTCGGTTATGATTTCAGGGTAGAATTATCTCAGTGTTTTTCTGCCTGACACGACTTATTTCTATTTCTCCAACCTCCACTGATATTCATTCCACTGTGGTTTTGTTCTTGCTGGGGAAACAGAGGCAGTGGGAGGGTAGGGCAAAAGGGGTCGCTTTCTTTTGCGTCAGTCCACTCTGGGCAGCGAACAAGATGTCTTTTTCTTACCATTGTCAAAGAAAGACCATGCCTTTAACTGCCAGCTTATTAGTCATCCGCCTTGCCCCAAAGATCAATATCTTGATTTCCTTTCCATCTGCCTAGACCGAGATAATTAGGCTTTTCACTTTGTTTTGTATATAATGAAGGAGGCAACGAAGTGCTAGCAGGGAAAAAAGGCTATCTCCCTGCGGTAAATATATTGACATTTACAGACACCGGCAGAGCCCAACACCGACGAGTAATGAGAAATCTGACTGCTCTCTCCGCTTGCTCCGCTCCCTGCTCTGTAGTGGCTGCGTCCCACAGTGAATCACTAGCTACAAAGAGAAGGGACTGCTCAGGGACTGACAATTGAGAGCATTTACAATTAGCTGAATTGATTAACCTTTACAAATGCTGTTACTTTATGAGGTATTTTTCTCAGCCCTGGTTGAACAGTATGCCTTATTGATTCAACAGACTCCTTTAAGGGAGCCCCGATTTGTCCGTGACTCCACCAGTCATAATGCCTGCCTTGGTTATCACCTCTGCGTGTTCTTGGGAAGACCTGACGTGGAAGACTGATTGGCATTATGCAAACGGGTCCCAGCTCCCTCCGACGCCAGGGTGCAGTCTGCCTCCCCGCATCTCTGTCCTAAGGGTGCCAACTTCCATGCCAGCGTCTCACTGGCAGTCAGTTCACTGCCTTCCTCCAAATCCCTGGTTTTTATTGAGATTTCCTTCAATAATTGTGTGTGTGTGTTTGTTGAGTGTATGTGTTTGTAGAGGATGGTAGGAAATTGTTAAAAAATAGAATTGTATTTTGCTTTTTTTTTTTTTAAGATTGTAGACTAACTTCGAGTGTCACTGTGGCTATGCATCCCAAATCTATGACAAAAGGCACAGTCTTAATCAGTTTCATTCAAAGAAACTGTATGCTCAGAAATAATGTCAACTAGAAATGGCTGGCTTTCACCCTTCATTCTTCATATAACTATGGCGCTTCTTGTGTAACCATTAATTATTAAAATTTTCTAAGTGCTAATGGCCGAGTATTAGACCTACTCAGCTCCCTCTTAACCATGAGACAACATGTGGCTCACATGCCCAGGAGCCAGCCTTGCCTTCACCTCGGCTTTTTGTGAAAGTATTGGGGAAGGCATAGGCCTGAGGTTAGTGGTATTTGTTTTCTTTCTCAACTTGAATTTGAACTTCCCTTATGTTGAGACTGTATTTTACTGGATCCCGCTGAATCACATATGCTTACTCGAACGTCTGCTTAGTTGGGTCTGATCTAAGAGCTCCAGCCATGCTTGCATCTTCTGAATAGCCAGGGAACCAAACCCAGACTTGCCTGCCTAAAGCACTCTTATCCAAGCCAGAGTTGAAAAATTGGTCCTGTGGTCATTTTGTGCATCCATTTATGGCTGAAGAATGTTTGTTTTGCTTTATGTAATTAAACTGAATATTTGGCTTGATAAACATGCAAATACATGTACATTTATTCTACTATAAACATGTATATATTCAAATGCATAGGATTTTTCATACATATGTCTGCATAACAGAATCAAGTTTATGGCATTGCGTGACACAGATGAACAATGATGGAAGATAGCCATTTTTTAAAAAATGAAGTATTGATGCATTTTAAAGAAAAAAATCAAGGAACTGCTCTAACAAAGTCTGCAGCATTCACAGCATGACAAACAAATTAGAAAACAGCAGATGCAGCACAAATTAAGATGTATTTAGCACAGCAGCCCATCAGATGTGTGAACGTCTTTTGTAACTCAGCTTTGCAAGGTTGATGTATTGCACTCTAGACAGCTGATAATGAACCCTCCCAGCAATTAGAAGTAGAAATACTGAAGAATCAAAATTGTGCCATTCCCAGTGGGTTAGCAAAGGAAAGCACATCACCCCACACCCATGCGAAACTTACTTTATGTGCTTGCAAAACAAAGAGAATGCTTCAATTTATATACTGGTATGTTTGAATTTCTCGTGCATTTAAAAAATTCCTACTTCATTTTAATTACCATCTGATTCTAAAGTGTCATTAAATAAGTATGAATTCTGTTGCAGTTATACACGTTTTATGGCCAATACAATGTCTTCCTTTTATGGGATGCATTATTTAGTAATCTTACATTAAGATAATAACTTTAATCATTATGCCTTCAAATGGCAATAAGCATTTTAATGACTTTGTTGAGCTGCTTCCTAACTATCATTTTGTTTTCTGTTTAATATTAGAACATTGTTTTTATTTCTATGCAGAGAGTAGGCCCCCCCCACCCCCATTTGCTATTTTCTGAGAGTGATAGTACCTTTGCATTAGGGAATAAAATATCAAAGTCCATTTAACAGGCAATTTCTATTCCAATATGGTGCCAAGGCTAATGATACACACTGTTAATGTTTGATTCTTTTTTATGATCAATATTTTATTTAAGCAAGCCTATCATATCCTTCCAGGAGAAAGAGGTGCTTGGTAGAATTAGCAATAGTCCAACATTCTGTCAAGTATAGGTTTTGACAAATTTTAGAGCGCTTGAAAGAACTCACCAGAGCATCAGCCAAACAACACAAAGGTGGAAAGGCAATAAATAAAAAAAGGAAACCAAATTGGTGTACTCTGTCTAGGAAAGAGTCGTGTGATGCCTGATTTGAAGTCTAACCCTCCTATGTGAAAAATCTTAGATCATTCTGATATTCACAGTCTTAAAGGAGTTAGCATCACAGGTACCATTTCCTCTTTAGCTTGTTTTCTGCTGTTCTCTGGCTCCAATCTATATCCTTAATCCCAGACATCCAAAGAGCAACCTCTTAGCATCGCATTCTATGAGAAGTTGGGAGGATCACGAGAGTGAAACATCACACTCATCGCTCTGTAAGACAAACAAAAATGTCCAGGTGCATGTGTTGATCAGCCACATCCTGAACACAAAGAACGGTATTTATTTTAAGAGGTGGCGATCTTTCCTTACCGCCCAGAAAAGGGGTCATCCAGCTCTTTTCTGGGTTCCCATCAAAACTTAAAAGAAAACTTTAACAATGTCTGAAGTCCTTGATGTCCTGCAGATGAAGGAGGAGGATGTTCTTAAATTCCTTGCAGTGGGGACCCACTTAGGTGGCACCAACCTTGGCTTCCAGATGAGCAGCAAAACTACAAAATGAAAGGCCAGAGCATCTACATCATAAATCTGAAGAGGACCTGGAAGAAGCCGCTGCTGGCATCTGTGCCATCATTGCCATTGGAACCCCAGCTGATGTGGTGTCTCTTCCTCCAGAAATGCTGGCCAGTGGCTGTCTGACATTTACAGCAGCCACCGGGGTAGTCCGATGGGGGGCTCTTCCCTCCACGGGCTGCATCTTCTGCTGGCTACTGACCGAGGGCTGAACACTAGCCTCACAGGTGTCTTATGTTAACCTGCTTAATACACATTGTGCCGTGAGCGGTACGGACATTGCCATCCCCTGCAACAACAGGGAAGCTCACTCCGTGGGTCCAAGGTGGTGGCTGCTGGCCTGGGAAGTCTGCGCCTGTGTGGCACTGTCTCCCCTGGATGATTGTGGTGGTCACACCTATTCTACTTGAGCAGTGGTCCTGAAGAGATTCAAAGGAAGAGCAGGCTGCTGATGAAAAATCTGCAACCAAAAAGAAATTTCAGGGTGAATAGATTGCCGTGGTTCCTAAGCTCACGGTTACTCCTTCTGAGAACAGTCCGAAGGCTGCAGGTGCCCTCCAGGCCTGTTTAGCAGATCCCTGCTGAAGACAGGAGCGCTCAGCTTGCCACGGAAGGCTGGTTTGCAGCTTCCACTGCTCAGGCCACTGAATGGGTAGGAGCAACAACTGAGGGGGCTTAAGCTGTCTTTCCACAGGCTCTTGAACAGATAATGATGCAGAGAGGATAAGAAATCATGTGGCAAACCGAGAGGTGACAAGCTAGCAGGATATAACTGCAATGGGCCTGAAGGTGTTTTATTTATTTTCTTTTCAATGTTTAAAAATTGATGCAACCATTTAGAAATTAAGAGATTTCATGCAAAGATTTGGATTTCAGCTTTTTGAAAAATTGGCTAGTGATGGGCCGACCTTCCTGCACGGTCTCCCTGGGGACCTGCTACCTGCAGGAGGGCGGGAACACTGAGCTTCTGCAGTTCCTCGCCTTGCGTTGCCTTCCTCTCCCCATAGTTGCTGCCTATCATCCTGCCATCCTTACTCATCTGTTTTCCTTCTTTTTGTCACCAGCCCTTATAGGTATTTATCTTTATGGCCCCAGCTGTTCTGAGTATTCTCATTTATGAAATCAAAATTAGATCTTTTTGAAATTAAACATTTTATGATTCTCTTGGCTATTTCTATTTGTATAAGCAGACATAAATGGAAACCGGATTGACTAGAATAAGGAGAGATTTGTAGTGGGCATGAGAAGGAACTGCTAGAAGAAAATGTGAAACATTGTATTCTATTTGCTAAAGGAGATTTTGAACTCTCTTTATCCCTAACATAAAAAATGATAGTCCCTTACATTTGTAAAATACCTTAGTACTTTAAAAAGTGCTGTCACATGTAAGAACTTCTTTGAGCTCATTTTATGAAACTCTTCCTTTAGAAAATGACATGGTTCACCCCTTTCAGGATGAACTCTACTGTGTTGGGGAAAATAGAAAAGGGCTTATTTATTTTCAAGACAGGGTCTTACTCTTGGCACCTGAGCTAGAGTGTAGTGGCATCATCACAACTCACTGCAACCTCAAAATTCTTAGACTCAAGCCATCCTCTGTCTCAGTCTTCTCACTTGTTGTGACTACAGGTGCGCGCCACCACAGAAAGTTAATTTTTTTTTTTCCAGAGGTGGAGTCTTGCTGTATTGTTCAGGGTGGTCTTGAATGCTTGGGATTAAGTAATCCTCCTTCAGCCTCCCACAATGCTGGATTATAGGCCTAAGCACCCAGATCCAGACTTTAAGGACTTCACTGTGGTCTCTTCTGCCTGCATAATTCTATTTTTCATAGTAGTAATGACCTTTTTTTAAAAAAGTAGTCAATATACTTCTGAGGAACAAGGCTGTTGGAAGAGCACCATACTACCACGGTTTAACCCCGGGTCTCCCTACTGTGTGTCAGGAACCATCCAGCTTCATACGGCTGTTCTCATTTTGGTGGTGTCTGTCTACAACACACTGTGATGTTTAGAAACTGCTGGAGAAACTCAGCTGTGAAGCCAGGTCTTGGGTAAGCCCACTCCACCTTTAAAAGTCATTTGGCAAATTTTGCTTTTCTCCATTTTCACCTTAGTTTGGGTTTATAGGGAGAATGTCAGGATGACTATACAAGCCATAATGGAGGTATGGTGCTGGAGAAAGCCTGAGTCCTGGGCTTGCCAGAATCCTTTGTGTGACCTCTGCTCAGCTGTAAAGGAGGAGAATTACATCAGCCAAAGCCAGCCTTTCTGTGTGCCAGGACACGTGGCCCCCCAAATGTGCACATCGAGTGGCTATCATTCCCTTCCTCCTACAGTAGTGGGAACTGCTCCTTCTCACAACACTTGAAGACAATAAATGTTTTATAGCTCCCTTAATGTACAAGTGCTTGGTCAAAATTGCTAAGATCCCCTTTTAGAGTCAACATTCACCAATGATCTGTGCTTCCAGAAGGTTATTTGTATCAGACAGAGTTGATGGGTGCAACCAGATTGGAGGATAATGTGGCACACACCTATGAGGAAGTGGATGTTCTGACTCCCGCTTTCCCTTTGTGTCTCCCACCCCTCCCCCCCACCCCCGCCAATAGTGCTGACACATCTAATTATCCAGGGTCATTTTATCACCTACTTCTCACAACTTTGTCCCTTGGAAATAGTCTTTCCCTCCAGATTCTAGCCCATTTGCTTCCTCGACCAAAATTGAGATGTCTCAGTTCCCAAGCCCTAGGTGAAAATCTGATACAATAGCTTATAAGTCAGTATTGCTAATGTTAAACAAGGACTTACCATGGTGCCCCTCTGTCCCATTTGCATTCCGATCAGGGACAGATGCCACAACTATCGTACACTTCATCATCATCACTAATGACAGCATTATACATACTAAATGTTGATGAGAAAAGTATTTGGGAACAGGGTCAATGGTCATTCCAACAGTCAGCAGAAGGCTGATAAAGAGGGTAAAACACTAGATCCTAGAGTTAGGGTAACCTAGGACACTGCAGTATTAATGACATTCAAAATAGCCGCCTTAGCCCTCAAAGGTGCAATATTCTTGGGGGGGGTAACTTTTAATAGGAAAACACTGTGGTTCTTTTTAAATTGTGCACGGACCACAGCAGTGTTAAATTTATCATTAGTGAAAGTCTTGACCTGTTCTGGAAAATTCTTTGCTAGCATTTTGGGAATAAAGGAAAAAGCCATCGTGCAAGATTATAATAGCAGGCAGCAATGTACTAAGGCCACAGCATTATAGGTTAGGGGAAAAGAAACTCAATGGTGATAGGACAATCATTTTATTGAACACTGGAAAAGAAAGTGCAGCCTGTTATATGGTTTGGGAGCACATGAGTAAATGTTTTTTAAGATGAGCAGAATTTGTCCTGTTAACAGCTAGTTATATTCTTTGCCTTGTTTAACATTCACATTATAGCACTGACCTTCATTTTCATGCTGTGTAATACAGACAGTTATTAACAGTTATCATTTAATGTGATAGTTTTTTAAAATTAGACAAGATTGTCAGGCAAAGTACTCTGATTATCTTTAATCAGGAAGAAAAGAGGATTTTCTCCAGGCAAACGAAGTACTTTTTTTTAGGCCTGTAAAGTAGGGGAAATGAATTATGTTTTGTTATTGCTTTGTTTTGTTTTAGTTTTAGATACCCCTGTCTGCCAGTTGTTTGTTTTATCAGTAATGTTCAATAAAAGGAAACATAAAACACAGCTTCATTTTATATAAGGGAAAAGACCCTCTGGACATAAAACCATTTCTAGTTAAAGGTCAAGTATTATTGTTTATTTGTTCAAATAGGTTATTGTCTGTTCATACTCAGTTCATTCTGTGCTTTTCTCTTTCTGTTGAATGTGTTCTTTATTATCTCCTAGGTAATATGGGCTTTTGTATGTACTGTAAAATTATAAATGTGCAATATTATGTTGAATAGGCCAACTTGTAACCAGACAATGGCATCTATAGAGCAGACTTTCTGCTAACAATGCTGGAGCCTGCCTTCTTTCTTAGAAATGCCAGGTTAATTAAACATGGGGATTTTGAACTTTATTCTTTTTGGATTATGGTAATTATTTAAACAAATTATTTTCCTATTTTCTAAAAATAGATCTTCTGTAATAAAAGTATCTAACATTTGCATAAGTTCTTAAAATTTATAACATTTTTGCATAATTTCTTTTAATTATTATCACAGCACTATAAGTTGAATCTTATTATCCCCATTTTATAGATGAAAATTTGAGGTTCAGGAATATAATGTCATTTAGTTGCTTTGTTTAGCTAGTAATTGAGAAGTTACTTGATGTTCTTGAACATGAACTTCTAATGCCAAGCCTGGAATACTGCAAGACCAATTTCTCATGCTTCTTTATAGTGTTGTGAGCCTGTTAATGCTATTTTTCTAATGTTGAAACTTGATTTTCTTATTTTCCTCTCTATTGCTTAAAAAACACTGAAATTTTGAATATTCATTTTTTCCTATTTTCTCTTCCAAAATTGCCCTTTCCTTTCTATGCAAAAGACAGGCAGGATCCTCACGCATCTTGGATCTTACTATCTAGTCTCATGGGGTGAAAAGCCTACCTCCCAACCTTAATGAAGTCGCAGTTCTTAAGTACATTCTTTTGAGGAAAAGATTCATAACTGCAAAATAGAGATTCCTAAAGAACTATTGAAGGGGATCGGGTCTTATTTCATCCAGATCATAAGCTCTAGTCAAGTAGCTTTTACTATTGACTGACCATCAGAGGAGACCAGAATAAGCCTCCTTAAAGTATGAAGGAATGCTGAGCTGTAGATATTTGAGGAGAAGCAGACACAGGAGAATCTCTGCCCTCCTCTAGTTGCATAAAAGCAGGACATAGATTTACAGAGACAAAAGGTATCCTGGCATTTTCTCCCCCGGACCTTTCAGGGAGAACAAAGTTAACCACTAAAGATTGCTGTAGACCCTCATCAGCCTTGAAGTTGTACCAAAGTAGTATATATTAACAAAATTAGTTAGTTTTACTAACTAATCCATCTTTCATTTGCCTGCCTTCAAATGTGCTGCCTACAGAGACTCAAAGCCCTTTTCCTTTGCCTTTTTGCTTCTCTAAAAATTTGCTGTTGTTTATTGAAGATGCTATATATGCTGGAATTCAAAGCCACCATCAGAGAACTGCTCAGTCTCTGGATATTGCCCACTTAGTGTGTGATACACACTTTAATAAACTTGTTTGTTTTACTCTTACTAATCTGTTTTTTGTAATAGTGGCTCATTCTAATTATTAGCTTTTCCCCTGCAGTGCACTCTCTCTTTCTCCCTCACTTTCCTTTCTCCTCTCTCTCTCATCTATATTTATCTATCTAATCAATCAATTGTGTGACATTCCCCTATCTATCCAATCATCTATCTTAGAATTACAGTTTAGAAGGAAGGTATTTATTATCAGGAGGAAAATACTAAAACTTCTTTTTTGATGGTAGACATTAGTTAAAAATGTAGAATGAGTTTTCATGTTAGATTATATGGTCAATACAAAAATTGAATGAGTTAAATTAGCTGTTCTGAGATTTTATGAAATTATGTTTAAAGCATAAAGCTTGGAAAACAAAACAAAAAGGGTCATAACTTACATCTTGTTTGTTTTTCTTTTTTAAAATTTTAAAAGGGTTAGGGAGTACATTCAATTCCATTACCTGTATATATTGCATAGTGGTGGAGTCTATGCAATAGATGGTGTACCCATCACCCATGTAGTGTACATTGTACCCCATAGGTAAATTTTTATCTATTGTCCTCTTCCACCTTCCTCCCTTTTGAATCTCCCATATCCATTAGACTACTCTGTATGCCCTCACGTCATCATAGTTTAGTTCCCATAGTTTATATGTAGAACATATGATATTTATTTTTCTGTTCCTAAGTTGCTTAGGATAACAATCTCTAGTTCCAATCAAGTTGCTGCAAAAGACATTATTTCATCCTTTATTATTGATTAGTAGTACAGCATGGTATATATAAAGGGCACCTAAAAGGGATACACATTTTGGGAAAGGAAAAAAAAACTATATTAAAATTGTAACACTCAATTTATACTGATGATTTTTGTTATGTTGTATATTATATCTTTGTTATACATATCTTATAGCTGTAGAAGTCAAACGTGACTTGGGTATCACAAATCTAATAGTTATTTCCTTTCTTAAATTGTGTATATGTTTTTGGTCACCCTCTCTATATGGACCACGTTTTCTTTATCCACTCATTGGTTGGTTGATGGGCACTTAGGTTGACTCCATATCTTTGTGATTGTGAGTTGTGCTGCAATAAACATATAAGTAAGGTATCCTTTTGATCTAATGATTTCTTTGCCTCTGTGTAGATACCCAGTAGTGGGATTGCAGGATTGAATGGTAGATTCACTTTTATTTCTTTGAGAATCTCCATACTGAAGTCCATAGAGGTTGTACTACAGAAGTTACATCTTTGAAAATAATTAAACATACAAGTTTATAATTTAGATTAATAGTGTATCATATAACAATAACATAGAAATTATAATGATCCCATGATTTAGGAGAAATTTGTGGAAAAGGATTGTTTTATCAACAATTTTCAAGAGTACAATTTGTCAAAGGTGTCTATGAGCAAAAGAGTGTACAAACTTTTATTCTTGGAAGATCACATCTATGACAGTCGAAAAACCTTTGAAGAATCAAGAACCTCTTAAGAATAACCTTGACAAAATTTGGCAAACTGAAGGGTTTATCCAACTTCCATCCCCGAGGACTGAGGATTGCCACAATGGGCACTAAATTTCAAGTAATTTTGGATTGCCTTGTGCTTGAGCTGAATGATTCCCCTGATAGTAGAAAGTGCCTTCAGCCAGAAAAGCGTCACGGGTGAAATATACCAGCATGTAGAGAACTGTCCATTATAGCTACAGTGAACTCAGAGGTGGGATGAAGAGTCATGAGGCATGGCATCAACAGTATCTTGTATTATTTATGTTTCACATTGAATCTTCTCTACTATTCATACTTGATGGCAGTGGATCATTACAATCTCTAGAAATGACTTCAAACAAGGTCCATGAAAAAAATCTGCAGTTCCAGCTGCTGCACCTGGTTCCAGGGTCATAATTGATATGCATTTTCTCCTTCCTCCACCACTCCATCTAGATTCCCTTCACCCCCGGCCAGCCTTCTGCTGGTCTTGATTTCTTACCTGGCCAGAAAGTAAATTTCACTCATGATGTATCAGAATTCATGATTATCACATCCTTGTTAGGCTATAGTTTGTGCAATTTCACATTTATTTTTATAAACCGGTCCTCCAAGCGAAGTTGAAGAGCATAGGTGCTGTTTAAAGCTCTCTACTACAAGAACAGCCCCTCACAACTATCCTTTGGTGTCACCTCTCGGCAAGGCTATAATATGGCCACAGTTTATTTAAACCAAAAAATTGAGTCAATCTATTCGTGAAGCATATAAAACTTTTCTTTCACAAGGCCATGGTGTGAATTGAAGGAGATTCACAGTAGAAAATAAGTTGATGACATAATATTCTGAGCCATTTGTTTGTACAAATTAATTGTTCCTCTAAATCTGCTTGGGTACAGTTCTACACGTACCATTTCCATGGAGCTACTATTGGAACTTGTTACTGAACGTGCTAGACCTTATTATGTGGGGTCTGGCTCTCACAGACACTCTTTGTCTCATAGAAACTCTATATCCCACAGTTAGTCTCTTTGGGGGATCTGGTACCATGATAGGAGCTGTTTATTTAAATAGTCAGTGTTTCTTTATAGCAGAGGGCATGGCCTTGCTCGAGCACCCTGAAGGTGTGTCCTGTGATATCTGGGAGTTTACCAATAATAGTATACCATCCTACTTGATGACAGTTGTCTTCAGCAGCACTAGATCTGCTGGGTTGGGTGGCCCAAGTGAATAGACAAGTTATATTAGGGCTTGGACCAGCTACAGAGGACTTTTTTTCTGGGCCTCATGTTCAATTTTTATAGATCCATCAAATGTACTATTGAATATTGTCTCAACTATAGATTGGCAGAATGTATTCCTTTTCTACTGCTACATAACAAATTACCATCAATTTAGTGGCATAAAAATACCTATTTATTAGCTTATAGTTTCAGTGGGTCTTCTGCTCAGCATCTCACCAGGCCGAAATAAAGGTAGTGCCTGGGGCTGGCTCAGATCTAGGTTAATGTGGGATCAGAATTCTCCACTGCCAAAATAGACATCAACTTTATATTTACAATTCTTGACTTTCATCAGTTGTGTCAGTTAACATTTCATTCTTATCCTACTGAGGTGAGCATCTGTTATCCACAATTACAGATCTCTGTCAAGATTCCCTGGTTGTCATTCTTGCTGTTGCTCATACGAACTATATCTACCTTTATCTGATGCTTAACTTTCACCACTTGGGTTTTGCTATTCCAAACTCCTATCATCCCCATGATACTAGGGATTTTTGTTTCTTGAAAGCTTTTCCCACCAACACTGGGCTAGAGAGGATAGCTGCCTTTGAGCTACCCTCTGTGACACTGGTGTCTTATCTCTTTCTTTAATAAAGAGAATGATCTGGGTTCTTCCAAATTCATAATATGAAGTTTTCCAATCTCATGTAATGAATCTCATGTGCCCTCCATTAAATAAAGATATTTATTAAAAAGAATTGGTTTATATGATCGTGGGAGCTGGCAAGGCAAAGCTGACATTATAGGCAGGCTGGAACATTTGGGGACACACTGGCACTTCTGCCCAAAGGTGGAATTTTTTCTACTTTGAGGAGCCTCAGATCTATTGTTAATCCTATTGAATCAAACCCACTCTTATTATCTAGGAGAATCTCCCTGATTTAGCAGATTATGCGCTTCAATCAAATATCTTCACAGCAACACCTAGTTTAGTGGTTGAATGAATAAATGCTGATGAAAGCCAACTTGACACTAAACTAATCATCACAGAGTATGCGTGAAGAAAAGGAGAAAGATGAGGCTCTTATTTTTTCTCTAATGTTCTAAGAAGAAAGTGCTAATTTAAACCACTTACACTTGACTTTTATATGTATTCTAAGTCTATCCATTTGAAAGTGTACTTCTGTTGCATGGAATTGACCTGTCAGGCTGTATCACCTTCTTTAGGAAAGAACTAAATTAGAGAAATTAGAAGGGTTTCCCACCTGTCTGCTCCAAGGTTTCCACATACATACATATGCAATTTCTTTTAAACAATCAGGCTTAGAAGCCAAAGTTACTGTAAACTAGAGATATGGCTAATCCCCTCTTCTGCCTAGAGAATCAGAGAGGCCTTGGGAGACCCTTTACTTCCACACAAGGGATTTCTTCTCAGGGTGCATGGCTCTTGCATAACTGTCTAGGGCAGCGGTGTCACAACCCACAGGAACTGTATTAAAGGACTGCAGCATTAGGAAGGTTGAGAACCACTGGTCTAGGGATCAGTGATGAGGGGTGGGTCAAGCTTGCAAGAAATGCTTGGCTGCTGTTATCCAATAAAATCTCCAAAATGTGTTATAGTAAGATACCCATTTAGTGAACTGGAAAGCTATATTTCATTTTGATCGGAAATTCTCTTTCTCTCCCATTCTACTTTATTCCTATATATGTTGTCTAACCTAGCATGTTTGAACAAGTCATCCAATAAATAATTTACAATTTCACATTCCTTACTCATTGTCAGCAATTCAAAAAGACTCCAAACTCAAATGTATTAATATTTTATTTTATATATATTTTATTTTAATTTTCCATAAAGATATTACAGTTTACAAATAGAATCTGTTAGAAATTTAATGTTTATTGAAGTTCAAGTTTAAAAATCTTTCACATCCAAGTTTTCTTTTCTGTGCAGTTCCAAACAGAGGATCCTCAGTGTCTAGTTCATAACTGAATTCCTTCTTTAGCAGCTGGAGCCTGATCTCTCCTCCCTCTACCAGATCTAGGATATCTCCTTTATGATCTCCAAAACTGGACTCTTTCATCACTGAGTCATCAAAGTTTCCAGTGTTCTAAAGTTCCTTAAGTTCAGGAGGATACATAACATTTCAGAAGTAGCCTCACAGTCACAAAACTTAGAGCACACAAATCCTCAGCCATTGTAGCAGTTATGTACAATAAAAAACAATATCTTAAAATCCAGCGTGTTTTTTAGGCCCTTGTTGTAATTGACATCCAGAGGCCATGCTGACGAATATTGTTAAATACACAATAGAGGGAATTCCCTTGTTGGATCTTTGTTGATAAGCTGTATGTTTCTCTTTTCCCTGGGAGAAAAATGTTTAACCACAAATACTGTCTATTCTAAGTGTTTAAACCATACTTCTCTCCTTGTAAAGCTCAGTTCTCAGGTCTTTTTTCGAGGATTATTATTATTTTTTTCAATTGTCAACCTTTTGGAAACCTTTTAAGAATTTTTTGCCCCTCTGGCTCTAAGTTCTAAGAATGCTAATCAAGTGATAAAAGGAGAAATTAGAGAAAAATGACCCAGTGGCAGGAAGCAGTGGAACAATAAACAGGAAATAGAAAGCATACAAGAACTGACACACACAGCAATTGTTAGCAAAAAAAGTTATATATTTTGAAAATAAAAATAAACTCATAGGTCAAACAAGAAATTATAATGGAAATTAAAAATATATAAACATGGCTGGGCGTGATGGCTCATGTCTATAACCTTAGCACTGGGGGGCTGAGGTGGGAGGATTTCTTGAGGCCAGGAGTTTGAGACCAGCCTGAGCAAGGACAAGACTCCACCTCTACAGAAAATTATTGACAGAAAAATTAGTTGGGCATGGTGGTGCACACCTGTAGTCCCAGCTACTTTTGAGAAGCTGAAGCAGGAGAATTACTTGAGCCCAGGAGTTTAAGGTTACAGTGAAATATGATAATGTCACTGTACTTTAGCCCCAGTGACAGAGCTTTACAGATTTTTTAAAAACAGTCAATTCTTAAGTCATTCTCATGGACATTCAGTAGGTTTTAGACTAACAGCAAAAATTGATTTGTTCATGCAACTGTTTATTGAGCATTTACCCTGTGCCAGGTATTTCCTAAATAGTTTAATACACACATAGCCCAAAAGCAACAACAATAACAAAAACAAAATTCTACTTAGTGAAGTTTGCACTTTAGCAGCAGGTGACAATAAGCAATGAATAAATTATACTGGGTCTATATAAATGTATTAAATACATGTCATGGGGGAAGTGAATAGGGAGTAGTGAGAAGGACTGGCGTTGGGAGACAAAAAAGAACAGTTTGCATTTTAATTTCAGCACCTAGGTACACCATTATTGCAAAGGGTGTCTGAGCAAAGGCTTGATAAAGATGAAAGATCTTTTTTTTTTTTTTGCAGTTTTTTGGCGGGGGCTCAGTTTGAACTCGCCACCTCTGGCTTATGGGGCCAGCGCCCCACCCCTTTGAGCCACAGGCACCGCTTGCTTTTGTTATCCAGCACAAAACCCTGGGATCATTTCTAGCAAAGATGAAGAACACCATAAAGAAAAGTAGAACAAGAATTAAGTCCTAGAACAAAAAAATGTTAAAAGATCTGGCAAAGATGACTGAGAAGTAAAAGCCAATGAGATGGGAGCCAGCTGACTGTCAGAGATGTGAGGGAAAAAACAAAGCACGCCACCTACCCTTTTTGCTGGACACCAAGCCTCTTGGATTGATCTTTCCAAATTACTTTTAATTGCTACATAGCCTTTAACAGTACATAGTTGATTTTGGTTGGTTTTATCTATCTATTTCTGGAAATGTAAATGTTTGCAGTGATCCATTATTGCAGACAGTGCTGCTATGACCATTCTTATGAAATGGTCCCATGTAGACATGAGAATTCTTTTCTAGGGTAGAGATCAAGTAAATTTGCTGAGTCATTGAGTTTGTACCTTCAAAATTTCAAGTGAACGCTGGCTAATAGTCCTTCAAACTTGTTTTGTTTTTTAATTTCACTGATATAGATCATCATTCCTTCTGAATATTACCTTTTATGACATGCAGTAGTAGAGATGAGGTGACTATTATAAATAAAATGCTTAGAAAAATATACATTAAAATGAAGAATAAAAGCTGGCTACTATATTATGTCATCTCAGGGAAAATCCATAGGAGTCTACAAATATAGAAAACCATGTATATTTGTATATGATAGCCTCAAATAATAAGGAAAAAGTGAGGTTCTCTAGGCAACAGTGACAACAGAGAAAGTTATTTTGCTGCCATTTCTATATGGAAAATGAGATGTTGTGAAAAATAAAGAAATAAAAGCTCGTCTTGTTCTTTTTCCTCCAATAGATGTGAATTTTCATTTGTGTTATTTGTGTTGGTGTTTATTCTTTCATACAAATAAGTACTTTCATTTTCACTTCCTTTATTAGATAAAAGAGAACATTCTGTATACATTCTGTGTACTTTGTTTAACATGCCAGTCTACTAAGATCTTCCTTATTTCTTTTACTATTGGGTTGTGTCCCATGCTGGGCAGGTGAACCACCTCACGGAACTTGTGCTTTCTGAGAGAAGGGAACTTAATCAAAATTCTGCATATCATTTGGGCTGAATTTTTTTTCAGGAAGTTCTTACAATATGTATCATTTCAAAATATTTCAACAGTCTGTCTTTCTGTACATTTACTCCAATAAACTGTAAATCCGTTGTTGGTGAGAAATAGAGATTATTCATGTTTATATGTATAAATTCCTATACCATTGGAGATACTCAGTAAGTGGTTTATGGATTTCATGCTGATTTGGATCTGATTTGAACCCTCCAAATATGATTGTTTCTGAGATTTCTGGACTATGTAAATCTTACGTCCAGACTTGTGTCATACAAGCCCAATAAGTTAATGTGGAATTTTCATTTTTATAGCTACTGGAATGAAAAAATGTTGCTCCTTGTAGAGTAATAAGTTTATTACCCAATTAATGAAAGGAATAAATATTATACTGAAAGGATACAGATTACAGAGCCAAGCACCTAATGAGAATATGTGCATTAGAATTAAAGGAAGGGAGAATTAGAAAAAACTCAGGAAGAAATATGTCATAACATTTTTAGATGAAACATTAGAATTTATTATTTATGAACAATTTGCCTGGGAAACAGTAACTAATAAGCAGTATGTTATAAAGTGATCCGCATGCTACCCGCTATGCCATCAGTAAGCTGCTCAGCATTGTGCCAATTGTTTAAACTCTTTGGATCTGTGTTTCACTTCTGAGTGTTAAACACATTGGCTGTACAACCACTTAGGTCCCACTCTGCTACCATATGACATGGTTATACACTTCTCATCATTATAAAGTCTTTCTCCAAATACAGGAAATAGGTATTCCACTCAATTCCAATGACTCAGCAATTCAGGAAAACATTAGTTTTATATGTAGTAAATGTGACATCTGCGAATTGATTGTACCCCCAACAATTCAGCCCTAAGATTTATGGAGCTAAGATGTCTGCAAGCAAAATGATATATAATCAAAATTCCAGACAGTTTCGTGACAAGGAAATTGAACACAAATAATGTGAATGCTGTATTTCCGACAAGAATCGGTTGTTTCTTGCATGTGCATTCCAGCACCTGAAGAGAAGGGGCAGAGAGATACAGGGATCATGAAGATTATCTAAAGCTATCTATAAAATCACATGTGCTTAGCCTAGGGGAGTGTGGTGCAGTAGACAGATCAGAGTTCAGAATCTGATGAATACTGGGTTCAAGTTCCTCTCTGCCATTAGCTGCTAAACTATAAGGAATTTACTTAATTTCTTTTATCTTAATTTCTTTATAAAATGGGGATAATATCTACATTATATAGTCATATAAGGAATAAATAAAATACCTTAAGTAAATCATTGCATAGTATTTATTTAAAAAGGGCTTTTCAGCTTTAATCCTATTTTTTTAATTGACCTTAAAATCTACTTTGAAATCCATAGCACTGACACATAAAAACATCTCAATTATTTAATAATTCAAGAAATATATATTGAGAATTTTCTTTTTCTTTTTTTTTTTTTTTATTGTTGGGGATTCATTGAGGGTACAATAACCCAGTTACACTGATTACAATTGTTAGGTAAAGTCCCCCTTGCAATCTTGTCTTGCCCCCATAAAGTGTGACACACACTAAGGCCCCACCCCCCTCCCTCCCTCCCTCTTTCTGCTTCCCCCCCCATAACCTTAATTGTCATTAATTGTCCTCATATCAAGATTGAGTACATAGGATTCATGCTTCTCCATTCTTGTGATGCTTTACTAAGAATAATGTCTTCCACTTCCATCCAGGTTAATACGAAGGATGTAAAGTCTCCATTTTTTTTAATGGCTGAATAGTATTCCATGGTATACATATACCACAGCTTGTTAATCCATTCCTGGGTTGGTGGGCATTTAGGCTGTTTCCACATTTTGGCGATTGTAAATTGAGCTGCAATAAACAGTCTAGTACAAGTGTCCTTATGATAAAAGGATTTTTTTCCTTCTGGGTAGATGCCCAGTAATGGGATTGCAGGATCGAATGGGAGGTCTAGGTTGAGTGCTTTGAGGTTTCTCCACACTTCCTTCCAGAAAGGTTGTACTAGTTTGCAGTCCCACCAGCAGTGTAAAAGTGTTCCCTTCTCTCCACACCCACGCCAGCATCTGCAGTTTTCAGATTTTGTGATGTGGGCCATTCTCACTGGGGTTAGATGATATCTCAGGGATGTTTTGATTTGCATTTCTCTAATATATAGAGATGATGAACATTTTTTCATGTGTTTGTTAGCCATTCATCTGTCGTCTTTAGAGAAAGTTCTATTCATGTCTCTTGCCCATTGATATAAGGGATTGTTGGCTTTTTTCATGTGGATTAATTTGAGTTCTCTATAGATCCTAGTTATCAAGCTTTTGTCTGATTGAAAATATGCAAATATCCTTTCCCATTGTGTAGGTTGTCTCTTTGCTTTGGTTATTGTCTCCTTAGCTGTACAGAAGCTTTTCAGTTTAATGAAGTCCCATTTGTTTATTTTTGTTGTTGTTGCAATTGCCATGGCAGTCTTCTTCATGAAGTCTTCCCCCAGGCCAATATCTTCCAGTGTTTTTCCTATGCTTTCTTGGAGAGTTTTTATTGTTTCATGCCTTAAATTTAAGTCCTTTATCCATTTTGAGTCAATTTTTGTGAGTGGGGAAAGGTGTGGGTCCAGTTTCAGTCTTTTACATGTAGACATCCAGTTCTCCCAACACCATTTATTGAATAGGGAGTCTTTCCCCTAAGGTAAGTTCTTGTTTGGTTTATCGAAGATTAGGTGGTGGTAAGATGTTAGTTTCATTTCTTGGTGTTCAATTCGATTCCAAGTGTCTATGTCTCTGTTTTTGTGCCAGTACCATGCTGTCTTGAGCACTATGGCTTTGTAGTATAGACTAAAATCTGGTATGCTGATGCCCCCAGCTTTATTTTTGTTATTAAGAACTGCCTTAGCTGTACGGGGTTTTTTCCAGTTCCATACAAAACGCAGAATCATTTTTTCCAAATCTTGAAAGTACGATGTAGGTACTTTGATAGGAATGGCATTGAATAGGTAGATAGCTTTGGGAAGTATAGACATTTTAACAATGTTGATTCTTCCCATCCATGAGCATGGTATGTTCTTCCATTTGTTAATATCCTCTGCTATTTCCTTTCTGAGGATTTCATAGTTTTCTTTATAGAGGTCCTTCACCTCCTTCGTTAGGTATATTCCTAGGTATTTTATTTTCTTTGAAACTATGGTGAAGGGAGTTGTGTCCTTAATTAGCTTCTCAACTTGACTGTTATTGGTGTACACAAAGGCTACTGACTTGTGGACATTGATTTTATATCCTGAAACATTACTGTATTTTTTGATGACTTCTAGGAGTCTTGTGGTTGAGTCTTTGGGATTCTCTAAGTATAAGATCATGTCATCAGCAAAGAGGGAGAGTTTGACCTCCTCTGCTCCCATTCGGATTCCCTTTATTTCCTTGTCTTGCCTAATTGTATTGGCTAGAACTTCCAGCACTACGTTGAATAGTAAAGGTGACAGAGGACAACCTTCTCTGGTTCCAGTTCTAAGAGGAAAAGCTTTGAGTTTTACTCCATTCAGTAAAATATTGGCTGTGGGTTTGTCATAGATAGCTTCAATCAGTTTTAGAAATGTGCCACCTATGCCTATACTCTTCAGTGTTCTAATTAGAAAAGGATGCTGGATTTTATCAAATGCTTTTTCTTCATCTATTGAGAGGATAATGTGATCTTTATTTTTGCCTCTGTTAATGTGGTGGATAACGTTTATAGACTTGCGTATGTTAAACCAGCCTTGCATCCCTGGGATGAAGCCTACTTGATCATGATGAATGACTTTTTTGATGATAAGCTGTAATCTATTGGCTAGGATTTTGTTGAGAATTTTTCCATCTATATTCGTGAGTGAGATTGGTCTGAAATTCTCCATTTTGTTTGGGTCTTTTCCTGGTTTTGGTATCAGGGTGATGTTTGCTTCATAGAATGTGTTGGGGAAGATTCCATCTTCCTCAGTTTTTTGGAATAATTTCTGCAGTACAGGATTAAGCTCTTCCTTGAAGGTTTGATAGAATTCTGGAATGAAGCCATCTGGACCAGGGCATTTTTTAGTTGGGAGCTTTTTTATTGTTTCTTTGATCTCAGTACTTGAAATTGGTTTGTTCAGGAGCTCTATTTCTTCCTGGCTAAGTCTAGGGAGAGGGTGTGATTCCAAATATTGATCCATTTCCTTCACATTGTCAAATTTCTGGGCATAGAGTTTCTGGTAGTATTCAGAGATGATCTCTTGTATCTCTGTGGGATCAGTTGTTATTTCCCTTTATCGTTTCTGATTGAGGTTACTAGAGATTTTACTTTTCTATTTCTAGTTAGTCTGGCCAATGGTTTATCTATTTTATTTATTTTTTCAAAAAACCAACTCCTTGTTTCATTAATTTTCTGAATGATTCTTTTGTGTTCAATTTCATTGATCTCTGATTTGATTTTGGATATTTCTTTTCTTCTACTGAGTTTAGGCTTAGATTGTTCTTCTTTTTCCAATTCCATAAGATCTCTTGTGAGACTGTTGATGTGCTCTCTTTCTGTTTTTCGAATGTAGGCATCTAAAGCGATGAATTTTCCTCTCAAAACTGCTTTTGCAGTATCCCACAGGTTTTGGTAGCTTGTGTCTTCGTTGTTGTTATGCTCAAGGAAGTTAATGATTTCCTGTTTTATTTCTTCCTGCACCCATCTGTTATTCAACAGAAGATTGTTTAATTTCCATGCCTTTGGGGTGGGTCGAGCATTTTTGTTAGAGTTAAGTTCCACCTTTAGTGCCTTATGGTCTGAAAAGATACAAGGTAAAATTTCAATTCTTTTGATTCTGTTGATATTTGTTTTGTGTCCCAGGATATGATCAATTTTGGAGAATGTTCCATGGGGTGATGAGAAGAATGTATATTCTTTTTTTTTGGGATGGAGTGTTCTATATGCGTCTATCAAGCATAGTTGTTCTAGGTTCTCATTTAAATCTCTTATATCTTTGTTTAATTTCTGTTTAGAGGATCTGTCCAGCTCTGTCAGAGGAGTGTTAAAGTCCCCTGTTATGATGGTATTATCAGATATCATATTGCTCAGACTGAGTAAGGTCTGCTTCAAGAATCTGGGAGCATTTAAATTGGGTGCATAAATATTTAGAATTGAAATGTCTTCTTGTTGTAGTTTTCCCTTGACCAATATAAAGTGACCATCTTTGTCTTTTTTGACTTTAGTTGCTTTAAATCCACATGTATCTGAAAATAAGATTGCAACTCCTCTTTTCTTCTGAATTCCATTTGCCTGAAAAATTGTCTTCCAACCCTTGACTCGGAGCTTTAATTTGTCTTTTGAAGCCAGGTGTGTTTCTTGCAGACAGCAAATGCATGGCTTGTGTTTTTTAATCCAGTCAGCCAATCTATGTCTCTTCAGTGGGGAATTCAAGCCATTAACATTTATGGAGATAATTGATAAGTGTGGTAGTATTCTATTCGTCTTATTTGGTGAGAGTCCATTGCTTAGTTTTATCTTTTGCATCAGTGTGGAGGTTAGGTTCTGTCCTTTGATTTCTGAGTTCTTACTTTGCAGCTGATCCATTGTGGTGGTCAGTGTGCAGAACAGGTTGAAGTATTTCCTGTAGAGCCGGTCTTGTTGTGGCGAATTTCCTCAATGTTTGTATATCCGTAAATGATTTGATTTCTCCGTCAATTTTGAAGCTTAGCTTAGCAGGGTACAGAATTCTGGGCTGAAAATTGTTCTGTTTAAGTAGATTAAAGGTAGATGACCATTGTCTTCTTGCTTGGAAAGTTTCATTAGAGAAGTCTGCGGTCACTCTGATGGATTTGCCCCTGTAGGTCAACTGGCGCTTACTCCTGGCAGCTTGCAGAATCTTTTCTTTTGTCTTGACTTTGGACAGGTTTATCACAATGTGTCTTGGAGAAGCTCGGTTAGAGTTGAGGCGACCTGGGGTCCGATATCCCTCTGAAAGCAGTGTGTCAGAATCTTTGGTGATATTTGGGAAATTTTCTTTTATAATATTCTCTAGTATGGCTTCCGTTCCTCTGGGGCATTCTTCTTCCCCTTCTGGAATTCCTATAACTAGTATGTTGGAACGCTTCATAAAGTCCCATAATTCTGACAGTGAACGTTCTGCTTTCTCTCTCTTCTTTTCTGCCTCTTTTACTATCTGAGTTATCTCAAGAACTTTGTCTTCTACCTCTGAAATTCTTTCTTCTGCATGGTCTAACCTGTTGCTGATACTTTCCGTTGCATCTTTAAGTTCCCTGATTGACTGTTTCATTTCCTTCAGCTCTGCTATATCCTTTTTATATTCTTCATATCGTTCATCTCTGATTTGATTCTGTTTTTGGATTTCCTTTCGGTTATTTTCCACTTTATTAGCAGTTTCCTTCATTGTTTCCATCATTTCTTTCATTGTTTTCAACATGTGTATTCTAAATTCCCTTTCTGTCATTCCTTACATTTCTGTGTAGGTGGAATCCTCTGCAGTAGCTACCTCATGGTCCCTTGGCGGGGTTGTTCTGGACTGGATCTTCATGTTGCCTGGAGTTTTCTGCTGATTCTTCCTCATGAGTGATTTCTTTTATCTGTTTCCTTGCCCTAATTTTTCTTTCACTTCCTCTTGCTCTTTAAGTTGTTGTGCCTGTGGACTAAGGGTTACAGGACCAGAAGGGTGAGAAGGTTGAGGAGCAAAGAAGGGATGAAAGAAAGGAGGACCGAGTGATAAGAAAAAAAAGAAAGATAGAGAAAGGAGAGGGGGTGGGGGTAAGGAATATTGACAAAAAGAAGAGAGGTACAGAAAGAGGGAGACAGGGCAATATAGGTGTACAGTAGGGTACTTTGACACAACCTTATAAAAACCCCACCTTCTGGGGGTGCCCATTTGGGTGGTTCCCTTGAGGTCAGCAGCTCTTTGCTAACCTGATCAGACACAGTACCCCACCTCCACCAGGTAGAGAGGAAAGACAAAAATGCTATAAATGAAACCAAAACAAGCAAACAGAAAACTTTATGGGGATACAATTGGGTGAAAAACCAAATCATAGCAGTAAAAACACTAGCAAAAATGAAGTTGTAGTTATTAAAAAAGGCAGCAATGGGAAATTATAATTGAACTAGAAAAATTGAGAAAGAAAAAGGGATCTGTATGGAAAATATTGAAATTAAAAAACAAAAGAACATCAACAACTTCAAAATAAACAAACAAAAAAAAAGAAAAAAATACACAACCAAAACCAAAGCATTTTGTATATGTTATTGAATATTGTCTGGGCAACACGTGGTCTTCTGGGGTATGAGATGTTAGTCACAGTTCTGATACGACTGGAGGCTGCTGATTTCTCAAACCCCAGCAGGTAGACACCCTAAATCTCTCTTCAGCCCACTTACAAAGCACTTTGAACTTGTAAACTTGCTGAGCAGAAGCTTTCCCAGCTTTCTCGCTGGAATCACTGCTGAAGTGGCTATCCACTTACCCAGTGTGCCAAAACCGGTCTCACTCTGCCCCTGAGGGTTAGGGCTGCAAGGCGGCTCAGACCCCACCCTTAGGCTACTTGGTTGCTGGGTTACAAGCTCCCACCCGTTTCTAGCTCTGCGACCCTGAGGGCAGAGCTTGCCGGGGCAGATCACTGGCAATGGTTCCGTGTGACCCACCGCCAAACACTATTAGCTCCGTCTGGCTCAGCGGCTCAGACTGGGGCCCTAGACAACGGCCAAAGTTCTCCGCACTCCCGCTCAGGCCCTCCCCAGGGCAGTTCAACTCAGTGCCAAGTCCAAGGACATCAAAACAGTTCACAGGTAAGGCCTTTCTGGTTTGCAGTCTCGCTGCTACTGAACTTACAGTTGTGGGTGGGTTTAGACGGATTGAACACACGCGACCACTTGCCGGTTTTCCACTGTTTTAGTCCTCCTCTTGGGGTCCAGAAGTCTCTCGCTGACTCCCTGTATCCTCATAGGAGTGATGATAGGCAGTTCCCACCAGCCAGAGATGCCTGGAGTCCTATCTCCCCAGACTCACGGTGCCCAGATGCAAGGAAGCTGTTACTCGGCTGCCATCTTGCTCCGCCCTCCTATATTGAGAATTTTCTTTGCCTCAGATAATAATGCTTGGGTGCTGAAGTTCTGCTGTATCTGTCACGACTTGCTCAGGTTAAGTGAGGTCTTTGTGAACACATGTACCTCACCTTCTTAGCAATATTATGTTGGGTGCTAAGAAAATTGAGTAACATATTCATAATGAAATGTACAATAAAACATGTAGTGTGAGGAAGGACTAGCAGTGTAAAAGCAAAGGGGCTTCTAGGTAACTGTGGGCAAGGTAATGTACCGACACTGATTTTATTGAGAATAAATAACTAAAAATATTTGAGAGCATCTTAAACAATTTCTGCTTGAAGGCAGCAGAGAGCTACCAGGCTGTGAAAAATTTAAAAGAATATTACGAAAAGAAAGAATTCCTGAGAAATCAGCCCCATATTTCACTTCTAAGACAAATTGAGAATGCTAGCTGGGCACTGGGGCTCATGCCTATAGTCCTAGCTACTCAGGCAGCTGAGGCAGGAGGACCTCTTGGCCAGCATCCCGGGCAGCAAGGAGAGACCTCATCTCTAAAAACAAACAAACAAAAATTATCAAGGCATTTATATAGATGGCACTGAAGTATTGCTTATAATATCTAAAGTGTCGAACATATCTCAAATGACACCAGAGATTGAAGGGACAGATAAAACACGTATGATTGTGGTGGACTGGAAGTCATGAAACTGCTTGGTGTCTTCTTTTAGTGAGGTCACCTGTCTCAGCAGCTCGCCCACGTAGGGTTTCTGCTCGTCCACATAGATCACAGTTCACATTTGTTTGCCCTACTCTGTCTCGCTCTTTGACTTCCAAAGCCTTTTTCATTCTTCAATGTTCTCAACCCATATTCATTATCGCATAGTCTATGGGTTACTTCTTTAATACCCACTTAACATTTTTCTTTTGTTTCTCAGAGTTCTTTTTTATTAGAGGGGTATCCATGAATTAGGTTACATGGACCACTTTTATAATGCTCGACCCCTGGCTAAAGTCATGCCTGCCACCCAAATAGTGTTCATAGCATCTGTTAGGTAGGTTTTTACCCCTCCTGTCCTTGGCCTCTCTCCGGTTGAATTCCACTGAATTTTACTTCCCTCTGTGCGCATTCGCTTGTCGGTTAGTTCCACTATAATAGTGAGTACACGTGGTGTTTGTTTTTCCACTCTTGAGAGATTTCACTTAGGGTAGTGGTCTCCAGTTCCATTCAGACTGCCACAGAAGGTATTTGATGGCTGAGTAGAACTCCATGGTATACATATACCAGATTTTATTAATCCAGTCGTGACCTGATGGACACGTGCATTGATTCTACCTCTTTGCAATTTGCTTCTCGGATTTTCTATTAGAGTACTATTTTTCCACTTAAAATCTGTCTCGATATGCATGTATGTATATTTTATATGTACATATAGAGAATATATATAGAATCACATGTCGTATGTGTACTGAATTTAACATATGCACACATTCAGAAGGAGACCTGTTCACTTCATGGGAGAGACACGGGCAATGGGGCCAACTGAGAAAACAAGAGTAAAGTTTCCTACCCTACCCCCGTGTGAATTTTGAACTGTTTCTTGTTAACAACTGGAAAGGATGAAAATCAAACACTATTTCTTTGGTTTCTCTTTCTTTCTCTCTCTTTCTGTCTTGTTGATTGTGTTTCTGTGCTGCCTTCTTTGGCATAAGATAAAAATGCACATAAAATGTTTATAACAGGTGATTTTATTGAAAAAATATGAATTATTTCATTGTGTTAATTCCAGCAAAGATAGTGAAACTTTAACAGAAGTTAAAGAAACTTTTAACAGAAGTTAAACAGACTTTAACTTTTGTAGACTATAAAAATTTCAAACTCATGTTCATGTGGCTGGAATAAATAAAAGTCAGAGACCTTGTAATTCTGAGTCATCTCTGCTTGTCAATATTTACACGCTAGTATGTGTACTTTTCAGGTATTTTCTGGGTTCTGACACATTCAGGGTTGATGTAATCATATAAAATTCACTATCAAATGAATCTTGGAAAAACATAAATGAATGCTTGTTATTTTTCTGAAAGAGTGTGTAGAATTGCTGTTACTTCTTAAATGTTTTGAAGAATTTGCCAGAAACAATCCGGGCCTAAAAATTTCTTCTTTGGAAAGTTTTAAACTATAAATTCAAATTTTTTTTTTTTTTATTGTTGGGGATTCATTGAGGGTACAATAAGCCAGGTTACACTGATTGCAATTGTTAGGTAAAGTCCCTCTTGCAATCATGTCTTGCCCCCATAAAGTGTGACACACACCAAGGCCCCACCCACCTCCCTCCTTCCCTCTTTCTGTTTCCCCCCCCATAACCATAATTGTCATTAATTGTCCTCATATCAAAATTGAGTACATAGGATTCATGCTTCTCCATTCTTGTGATGCTTTACTAAGAATAATATCTTCCACGTCCATCCAGGTTAATACGAAGGATGTAAAGTCTCCATTTTTTTTAATGGCTGAATAGTATTCCATGGTATACATATACCACAGCTTGTTAATCCATTCCTGCGTTGGTGGGCATTTAGGCTGTTTCCACATTTTGGCGACTGTAAATTGAGCTGCAATAAACAGTCTAGTACAAGTGTCCTTATGATAAAAGGATTTCTTTCCTTCTGGGTAGATGCCCAGTAATGGGATTGCAGGATCAAATGGGAGGTCTAGCTTGAGTGCTTTGAGGATTCTCCATACTTCCTTCCAGAAAGGTTGTACTAGTTTGCAGTCCCACCAGCAATGTAAAAGTGTTCCCTTCTCTCCACATCCACGCCAGCATCTGCAGTTTTGAGATTTTGTGATGTGGGCCATTCTCACTGGGGTTAGATGATATCTCAGGGTTGTTTTGATTTGCATTTCTCTAATATATAGAGATGATGAACATTTTTTCATGTGTTTGTTTGCCATTCGTCTGTCGTCTTTAGAGAAAGTTCTATTCATGTCTCTTGCCCATTGATATAAGGGATTGTTGGCTTTTTTCATGTGGATTAATTTGAGTTCTCTATAGATCCTAGTTATCAAGCTTTTGTCTGATTGAAAATATGCAAATATCCTTTCCCATTGTGTAGGTTGTCTCTTTGCTTTGGTTATTGTCTCCTTAGCTGTACAGAAGCTTTTCAGTTTAATGAAGTCCCATTTGTTTATTTTTGTTGTTGTTGCAATTGCCATGGCAGTCTTCTTCATGAAGTCTTTCCCCAGGCCAATATCTTCCAGTGTTTTTCCTATGCTTTCTTGGAGAGTTTTTATTGTTTCATGCCTTAAGTTTAAGTCCTTTATCCATCTTGAATCAATTTTTGTGAGTGGGGAAAGGTGTGGGTCCAGTTTCAGTCTTTTACATGTAGACATCCAGTTCTCCCAACACCATTTATTGAATAGGGAGTCTTTCCCCCAAGGTATGTTCTTGTTTGGTTTATCAAAGATTAGGTGGTTGTAAGATGTTAGTTTCATTTCTTGGTTTTCCATTCGATTCCAAGTGTCTATGTCTCTGTTTTTGTGCCAGTACCATGCTGTCTTGAGCACTATGGCTTTGTAGTACAGACTAAAATCTGGTATGCTGATGCCCCCAGCTTTATTTTTATTACAGAGAACTGCCTTAGCTATACGGGGTTTTTTCCAGTTCCATACAAAACGCAAAATCATTTTTTCCAAATCTTGAAAGTATGATGTTGGTATTTTGATAGGAATGGCATTGAATAGGTAGATTGCTTTGGGAAGTATGGACATTTTAACAATGTTGATTCTTCCCATCCATGAGCATGGTATGTTCTTCCATTTGTTAATATCCTCTGCTATTTCCTTTCTGAGGATTTCATAGTTTTCTTTATAAATTCAAATTTTTATTAGTGTAAATATATCTATATATAATACTTGATAAACTGTATTCTAAGGTAAACATTTGTTTCATGTTTTAACCTTTGAAATCACAAAGTATCTTATTATTAATAAGCATATTTAATATGGTGATCGTTTGGTTTTTCTCAGAAAAACTGTTGTCTTAGAATTGTATAAATACAATGTGCACAAGTAAAGCTAATAAGTGCATCGCCACCCCCGTCCTGCTATTCAGAGTGGTTCCTGGAGGTAAACAAAACAGTAACTTCAGCTGCTCTTTGTAATGATGTGCAATGTGTGCGTTTTGCTGAGCTCAGGCAGTAAATGCTGTCTTGGAAACAAATATACTTCCTTAAGATTATAGGGAAAGACAGAAGGCCTAGGAGAGAAGGAGACATTGCATCATTTATGCAGGTGTTTCTCATCAAGAGGGCAGTCCTTCTCACCTAAAGACCCGCATCCCAGTAGGGGGTAAGACTGTCCTACCGAAGCGTCCCACGTTCTCCTGTGATGTCACTGTGTACTCACTTCCTCTGATTTGGATGTGAGCTGTTTGGCATCACTGGATCACCACATGTTGTGGATTACTGGGATGATCAGTTATTACAAGGAGAAGAAAGGGAGTTCCGTGGATAGGGGTTGTTACAAAAGGTGGTGTTCCCTAGGTGGAGTTGTGGTTTAGGGTGTGGATATTTGAAGAAGGAGTTGTTAAGATGGTCATGAAACCAAGCACAAGGAGACAAATCTAGGACTGTGTACATCCTCAAGTTTACTCCCCTTCCTGAGGTAGACCTAACATTTCCATGCTTTTTTGTCATTCACTTTTGGAGATGATTTTTAGATTGCCACATTTCTATTTTTCTTTCCTTGCATCTCTTTTACAAAGTCACATTTATACTCATTTAAATGTGCGTTGTGGTATTGGAAAGAACGGATAAAAGGTATAGGGTGGGGAAGCATGTTCACCAAAACTCTCAACGTTAAACCTGGAAATAGCAATACTCTAACCAGATTACTTCAGGACTACAAGTTAGTGAGTAACAATGAAATCAACTCTGGCCCACAGTGAAACTGAGAATCTTCAGAAGATGAGTTTTCAGGAAGCAGAATGAAGAGAACTTTTTTAGGCAGTTGTAAGAAGATATGTCAGGAAGAGGCATCTGTCCTGTCTGGAAATCCATTGACAATATCTACTTTTCCACAGACTATTCTTCCTTTGCATTTTTTTCCTTCTTCATTAAGAAATCTCAGGCTTTTATGAAAGCTCCAAATTATTTCTATGTGACTCATTTTGGTTTGGTGATTGTAAGTGGAACACAGTCTTAAACTCTCTTAGCCAGAAAAGTCTTCAGAAACTTGCCCTCCAATAATAGGTTGGGCAAATGAGATGCAAAAAACTTAAAAGACATACTTGAAATTATCAGTGTTTAATGGAGTACTGAAGTTGTATCAGAAACTTTGTATTTTGTTGATTGTCCCATCCTTGCCAATCCATAAGCATTACTCATTTTATCTAATGATTTCTGAAGTTTCTATCAAGGAACTTTGGCAACATTTGGTTAAACTGAGTTTTAGTCATTCTCAGTGTTGGTAAATGCCAGGTAATAATTTAGACTGATCTGTTATTTAGTCAGACTGATTACATTTCTTCACAAACATATTTTAAAAGGTTGCATAAAATTGAAAGACTTGAGGCAGAACCCCCCACTCTGCCCGGAGCTCTGACCACCCCAATCAACCGCAAGAGACATCGCTTGATGCAAAAACGCAAGAGGATTTTTATTCCTGCATGCCGGGGCTTGACCCACAACTCTTTTAGAAGCTGAGGAGTCAAGCCCCACACAGCAGTTTTTACAAGCTTATAAAGGCAAAAACTACAAAGTAGGCGGGAATAGCAGACATGGTAGGGGCTCTAACCATAAAGTAAGAGGGAGTAGACATAGATGGGGCTCTAACCAGATAAGAAGAACTCTGGTTCATTATTCAACTGTCTTAAGATAAGATCAACAGTCAAATATTTGTCTTTAACAATAAACATTCGCTTTAGCTGGGGGAGCTATCTTCTGGAACAGTTACAAAAGGTCACATTCCTATGGTAGGGAGTGAGAGGTGGTCACATTCCTATGGTAGGGAGTGAGAGGTGGTCACATTCTCATGGTAATATTTTCTTTCAAAATCACACTGGCTATCTCCATTTAACTTAATTTTTATTAAACTGTAACTGTATACATTTATTAAACTGTAACTGTGATGATTTGATACATAAAGTGGAATGCTTAAATCAAAATGATTAACATAACGATCACCTCACTTATTTTTTGAGGTAAGACATTTATAATATACTCTTAGTTGTTTTGAACTATACCCTTGCATTGTGCACATTAGGTGAGATACCAACAAACACCCTCCCTCTCTTCCCCCATCCCTGCAGAACAGACACACACAGAGAATGAATGTGCTTAAAGCATATGGTTTACTTAATCTTCAAACTATAGTAAGAAGCAAAGGGAAAGTATAGGTGTAGGTTTTCACACTTACAGTAGTAGGATGAGGGTGTGGAAGGAACACACTGTCCTCTGTTGTGTGATGTTCAGGCCCATCTTTCCCTCCCTCTGCCTCATTTGCCTGCCCTGCAGGGTAGTTACAAGGATTAGAGTTTAGGATTAGCAAGGGTGTTCGGTGTTTATAAAGCCCTTGAAGTCATCCCTTCTTTGTTCAGTTATAAGACAGAGGGGCAAGTGTGCCTGGACAGGAGTGGAAGATCACTGATGCATTGCTGAGCAGCCATGAACTTTATCTACATGTCTCTGTCAGCGGATGGTGAACCTGGCACCAAAATGGGTAGCATCATATGTCAAAATGTCACAGTAGAGATCCCATTACTAACAACTGGGAGTAATATGATCCATGACTTATGAATATTTAAGATTTAATCTTTTGTCCCTTCAAACCTGCAAGTTAACTCTCATTGATTACATCATTTTTATCTGTGTTCCAATTATATAGGCTGTATTTATTATATGTTTAATGTGTGGTACAGGTTAGCAATGTGGTAACTATACTTAGCAGACTTTCTACATTTCATCCAACTCATTTGTTTATCTTGTTCTCCATGGTAAAGTTGAATATCCTTAAATAAAAAAGCAAACACCTATTACGGCCTCCTCAGGCTCTGGTGTTTTATTCACAGATTTTACAGGCAATGTGTGTCTATTTTTAGAAAAAGCAATCAGAGAGGGAAGGGAACATTCTTTGTTCAGCAATTATATGAGAATGAAAATGTGGGCAGGAAGGTTGGACAGGGCTAACATAAACAAAGGAAAATTGAAAATAATGTGGATATAATTTCTTCCTTCTTTTTCTAATTACCAGGAAAATTATATTTAATGTAGTATACTGAGTGATAATTTCTGATGAGTTAAATCATATGACAATTTATGTTTGTTTATAATTATTTCATTAAAAATTTTGCAAGGTAAAATTATATTAAAAATTGTTCCAGAATTTTAATTTGCTAACAATGAGATTAAATTGTTTTCTTCATACTTCAAAAGAAAGTCTAAGGTGGTGGTAGAGTTTGAGGTTTTGTGGTCATAGATGGGGCCTTGGAAGCAATCTTTGACTTTAGTCTTAGAGTCCCCAGAGAAGCCACTAACCTTTCTATTCACCCTTTGTATGTAAAAGGGGATTAGACAATCACCTTGAGGGGTGGCGAGTTGCAATGAAATGATGACTGTAAGACAACAAGCATGCCTCGTGGAGTTTCTGGCATATTGCACACGCAAACAAATGGTAGTTCTTATTGATGACAGAGAAAGAGATAGGAGGAAGGAAAGAGGGAGGAAAGGGAGAGAGAACATTGAATTTTTTTTTTTTTTTTTTGGCCTGGGATGGGTTTGAACCCGCCACCTCTGGCATATAGGACCGGTGCCCTACTCCTTGAGCCACAGGCGCCGCCCGAGAGAACATTAAATTTATTGGCTGACGAACATCTCAGCTGCCTGCTGTATATGAGAAATAATATTTACAAATGCTTTATACCTTACAAAGCATAATTTTCAGCATTATCTCAATTTTCAGAATTCTGAGTGGTAGCTATTATTTTGTTACACTTAGAAAAAAGACACAAAGCATTAAACCCAACTTTATATAATTTTATACACTAAAATGTGTATCTTCTGATTCTGTTTATTTATAATTATTTTATTTCAAAGTGTATAAGAATTAAGATTAGATAAATTTGAAAAAATATATAAAGGCTACTTATAATCTCATTGTTCAAAAATAATTCTCATTAACACTTTCTATACATATGTATGTAACTAGATATACAAACACATACACCAAATATATCATTTCGTAAGTAACGGTAAACAATTTAAGGGACTTTCTTGACCACAATATTTCTCTATGCCTTTAACATACACAGTTTCAATCGTCAATCTCCAAGAATGCCTTATAATAGAAAGCATTGATTTTGGAACTTTTGCTTCTATTAATGCAGGATGTTATTATGTTAACTGTCATCCCACCATTAGCCACTGAAAATTTTGAAAAAAATATTAAACAACTCTTTTCAGACAAGGGTGTTATCATCTCTTTGGGTTGCTATAAAAAATTTTAGACCATGTAATTTATAAACAATAAAAATTCCTTAGCCAAAAAAAAAAAAAATTCCTTAGCCAATAGAAGTTCTATAGGCTGGTAAGTCCACGATCAAGGTGCCAGCAGATTTGGTTTCTGATGAGGGCGAAATGCGTTGAAGATGGCATCTCTTGCTGAATCCCTACATGGCAGAAGGTGAAACACACTCTCTTCGGCTTCTTCTAGAAGATCTTAAGGCAGAGCCCTCATCACTTAACCACATTCCCCCAAGGCCCCAACTCTTAATATTACCACACTGGAGATTAAGTTTCAACCTGTGAATTTTGGAGGAACACAAACACTCAGACCACAGTATTGGGCAACAGATAACACAAAATGTATGTATTTTCAAGAAGAGAATCAGCTGAGGTGATCCCAGTGATTGTTCTAGCATATGTTTGGAGACATTTTTTAGGCTGCATCACAAGGAAGATAAATTGAAACAGAAACCAATAGTTACTCAACTGAGTTGATGAGACATAATATGAAATAGGGCAGAGTACTGGAGAAGAAAGAGCTGCACCACGGTAGAGCTTCAGGGGTGTGCAGAGGGACCCTGGGAGTCTTTGGTGGAATACAAATCTGTGTAAGCATGAGAGGAACTACACAAAGCTTGGGGGGGAGGGGTGCGTGAAAGCCAAACTACTGAAAATCAGCAGGTCAAAAAATTGGTGAAGCCTGGTTTATATTCCCACTAACCAGATGGAGAGGCCTTGTGATAAACAGCAGCAGGGAAGTATGTCTGTGGTCTCAGTTGTAAATTCTCTTCTTTCATTTCTGATTGAGCTTATTGAAACCTGTCTTTTCTTGGTTAGTTTAGCCAGTGGTCTGCCCATTTTGTTTATCTTTTCAAAGAAGTAACTTTGTGTTTCATTGATCCTTCGTAATATTTATTGTTTCCATTTCATTTAGTTCTGCTCTAATCTTTGTTATTTTTTGTTTTCTGCTGCCTTTGGGTATGGTTTATTCTTTTTTTTTTTTTTTTAAGCTCCCTGAGATGTTACATTAGGTTGTTAATTTGTGATTTTCCATCTTTTTAATGTAGGCATTTAGTGCTATGAATTTCTCTATTAACACTGGTTTTGCTATCCCAGAGGTTATGGTAGCTTGCATTGCCATTGTCATTTCATTAAAAAATTTTTTTTAAATTTTCATCATCATTTCATTATAAAGCCAGCCACAGAATATTGCTTTAACCTTCCCTTGCCCTCCTATGAAAGAGTGGGTTACAAAGAAATTCTCCAACTTATCTCATCTGATAGTAGGTTAGAAGACCCTTGTTCCAGAAAGTGTCCTGTCCTATGCTCAAGTGGAAGGAATGCTACACAGAGAGGCCAGAAAGAATATAGATAGGTCTTGCTGGTTTTTTACCCCCTCAGGCTATTACAAATATCACATACTTTTTGTTCAATTGCATTTCTACATGGCCGCCCATTTTTCATCAAAGCTAAGCATAAAAGTAGTTTTTTCTTTTGGATCTTCATTTCTGGAACTTCCCATATCATGGAAAACTTCTTTGATTAAATACATTTGTTATGCTTTATTTTGTTAGCCTGTTTTTTGTTATAGGAGTGTCAGCCGTGAGCCTTATGATGGCTGAGGGAAAGGTGTCACCTTTTCACCCTAACATTTGTTAAAAGGAAAAACTTTTTAAAGCGGTTGGTTCTCTTGATCCAGTTTCCTTTTTTTTACTCTTTTCATTTCTCCTGTAAATTACTTTAGCATGAACATAACATCAATGTTAAGTGCTTTGATCTTGAATTTGGATAGGCTGGCTAAAGAAGAGCATTTTACACTAAACTCTCCTTAGAAGCTTTATACTTCTTGCCCAATTAAGAGGCACACAAAGAATCAGGGACTTTCAAAGCCAGTGCAGAAATTTATCATTTACTGTTAACCATGTATAATGAGAAGATCTTTGGCAGCCAAATAGATTAGCAATTAACAATATTGCCTAGAACAGTGGTTCTCAACCTGTGGGTCTCCCCACCTTTGGGGGTCGAATGACCCTTTCACAGGGGTCACCTAAATACATCCTGCATATCAGATATTTACATTATGATTCATAACAGTAGCAAAATTACAGTTATGAAGTAGCAACAAAAATAATTTTATGGTTGGAGGTCACCACAACATGAGGAACTGTATTAAAGGGTCACAGCATTAGGAAGTTTGAGAACCACTGGCCTAGAAGCTCAAGCTTCATCATCAACTATTTACAAAGGAAAAAAAAGTAAAAAAAGAAATACAAATATTCTATTGGTAACTGTATCATAAAATAATAAAAAGTATAAATGCACAATCACTAGAATATGTGTTGTTTTTCTCCCTCTATTAGAGCCTGACAACTTTATGATTAAATGAATACTTGTCTGGTCAAAGTAAGATAAATCCTAGTCACTAAAATTGTTTGTGGTGATGCAGGGACAGCTAGAAAAGTCAGAGCTTAAAATGACATTGATCCACAACCACCTTTTTGTCTATTTGACCATAAAATTGGAAGTGGTTTGCTCTTTTATCTATGAGCATGTGTATATACTTTTTTTTGAACTAAGGAATTTAAATATGTTTCTAATCAAGTTAAAGACCAATTTCACTTGTGGTATCACTTGTAGCTATAACATAACACTTGAATAGAATTGAAGGCAATGTGAGAAAATTCAATTTTCACTTTATTAATCTGGATTTTCAGTTATGATGAACATTGTCTTTGGAAAGAAAGTAAATAGTCAAGTTTTGGCCTATATTTTGTGATACAGCGTACATTTGCAGCCCAGTTAAACCATTTCCATAAAGCTAATGATTGTCTTAAACATGCATATTTTGAATGAAGTATATTGTGTGTTCTAAAGTTATATGGAAGAGATTTTACCATATTTGACCAGAATAAAGAATAACTTTCAGGATTCTAACCATAAGTAGAATTCACTCATTCCCTATTTCCAGACAAGTTTATTATTAGGTACTTACTGCTTTATCACAAATAAACAAAATGAGGATTATTGGTGGGAGATATAGAGCTTGCTTCTCTGGAGGATTTGAAAACAGGCTTTGAATTCAAGAATTTTAGAAGGTGTGGGTCAGGCCCAGAAGTGAAAGGTGTATTCACTGCAACTTCATGGCACAACAATCAGACCATTTCTGCCCCATGAGTGAATAACACCAGCTACATTTCTATCTACTAAGCATAATACTGGAAATTTTTCCCCTAAAGAAAATAAAAATTTCAAAAGGAAACATCTCCTATGTTGACATTTTGGGTCCAGAAATAAAAATATCTAACTTCCCCAACTCATCTCAAAGTGAAGCCATTATTCAGCAAACCAACCCCATGTACACAAAGTTTAACATCAGCTTTATATTTGCTCACACTTAAATATGCATGAACAACCAATGACTATAAAGTAGTTGAAAAGCTATGCATCATGAAAAGAGAGCTACTAAAATAAACAAATGCAATCATTAGCTAGTTAACTAGAAATCCAGCTCTGCTGGAGAAGGAGGTCAAGGGCAGGGGACCCCTGTTTCATGCTGACCACGTTTATTTTGTCGCAAGTGTTTGCTCACAACTGGGGAAGAGGGAACATCCTACCAATCTACCAATCAAAACTTAGCTTGTCAACTGCAAAAGGATGTAGAAGACTCTAGCCCAGCGCCAGGTACAATAGAGTCTCCAGTGACCTGGAACAGCCTTCATACTGATTATCATGTCATTAGCTTAAATCTACATTGTAGTCCCACCGAGAGGACCATGAGAGGTCCACATGCACAGTAAGATTCTGATTCCAAGGTGACCTCTGAACCACGAGGTAGGCCCAACCCAGGGAATATAAAAGAGTATCGCCAGCCCTATTCAAAACCTTTTCTTTGTGACCACAATGGGAGCCTGTTTGTTATCTATGGTGAACATATCTTGCTCTCTAAGCCTATATCCTGCTATCTTTCTCTTACTCTACAAAGCTATCTTTCTCTTTTTAATAAACTTTGTTTCTTGTTTGCCATACTTTGGGGTATCTGGTCATTTTTTGAACAAGAATGTTTCCAAGAGCCCAGGCAGCTTCCTGAAACACTAACATTTTGGGACACAGGCAGCTACCTCAAAACTCAAAAAAATGACTTTGATAGAAAGAGAGATCATTTAGAGAAAAAATGTTAAAAATTTTGTAATTAAGGGCTTGGTGCCTGTGGCTCAAGCGGTTAAGGCACTACCCACATATACCTGAGCTGGTGGGTTTGAATCCAGCCGGGGCCTGCCAAACAATGATGGCTGCAACCAAAAAATAGCTAGGCACTGTGGTAGGTGCCTGTAGTCCCAGCTACTTGGAAGGCAGAGGCAGGAGAATCGCTTGAGCCCAGGAGTTGGAGGTTGCTGTGAGCTGCGATGCCATGGCACTCTACCCAGGGCGGCAGCTTGAGGCTCTGTCTCAAAAAAAAAAAAAAAAAAAATGTGGCATTGCTGGGGGGTGGAGCAAGATGGCGGCTGAGTAACAGCTTCCTTGCATCTGGGCACCATGAGTCTGGGGAGATAGGACTCCAGGCATCTCTGGCTGGTGGGATCTGCCTATCATCACCCCTGCGAGGATACAGGGAGTCAGCGAGAGACTTCTGGACTCCAAGAGGAGGACTAAAACAGTGGAAAACCAGCAAGTGGTCGCGTGTGTTCAATTCGTCTAAACCCGCCTGCAACTGTAAGTTCAGTAGCAGTGAGACTGCAAACCAGAAAGGTCTTACCTGTGAACTGTTTTGGTGTCTTTGGACTTGGCACTCAGTTGAACTGCCTTCCGGAGAGCCTGAGCGGGAGGGCGGAGAACTTTGGCCTTTGTCGAGGGCCCCAGTCTGAGCCGCTGAGCCAGACGGAGCTAATAGTGTTTGGCTCTGGGTCACAGGCAGCCATTCTGAGCGATCTGCCCCAGCAAGCTCCGCCCTCAGGGTCGCAGAGCTAGAATTGGGTGGGAGCTGGTAACCCAGCAACCAAGTAGCCTAAGGGTGGGGTCTGAGCCACCTTGCAGCCCTAACCCTCGGGGGCAGAGTGAGACCAGTTTTGGCACACAGGGTAAGTGGATAGACACTTCAGCAGTGATTCCAGCGACAAGCACTTTCCTGGGAAAGCTTCTGCTCAGCAAGTGAATGAGTTCAAAGTGCCCTTTAAGTGGGCTGAAGAGAGATTTAGGGTGTCTACCTGCTGGGGAAACTAGCAGCCTCCAGTCGTATCAGAACTGTGATTAACATCTCATACCCCAGAAGACCACGTGTTGCCCAGACAATATTCAAAAACATATACATAATGCTTTGTTTTTGGTTGTGTTTTTTTTTTTTTTTTTTTTTGGTTTGATTGTTTTTCTTGTTTATTTTGATGTTGTGGATTGTTGTTTTGTTTTTTAAGTTCAACCTTTTCCATACAGATCCTTTTTCTTTCTCAATTTTTCTAGTTTAATTATAATTTCCCATTGCTGCCTATTTCAATAATTAGAACTTCATTTTTGTTAGTGTTTCTACCGCTATTATTTGGTTTTTCCAGCCAATTTTATCCCGTAAAGTTTTCTGTTTGCTTGTTTTGGTTTGATTTATAGCATTTTTGTCTTTCCTCTCTACTTGGTGGAGGTGGGGTACTGTGTCTGATCAGGTTAGCAAAGAGCTGCTGACCTCAAGGGAACCACCCAACTGGGCACCCCCAGAAGGTGGGGGTTTTTTAAGATTAGGTCAAAGTACCCTACTGTACACCTATGTTGCTCTGTCTTCCTCTTTCTGTGCCTCTCTTCTTTTTGTCAATATTCCTTTTACCCACCCACTCTTCTTTCTCTATTTTTCTTTGTTTTTCTTATCACTTGGTCCTCCATTCTTTCATCCCTTTTTTGCTCTTCAACCTTCTCACCCTTCTGGTCCTGTAACCCTTAGTCCACAGGCACGAGAACTTAAAGAGCAAGAGGAAGTGAAAGGAAAATTAGGGCAAGGAAACAGATAAAAGAAATCACTCATGAGGAAGAATCAGCAGAAAACTCCAGGCAACATGAAGAACCAGTCCAGAACAACCCTGCCAAGGGACCATGAGGTAGCTACTGCAGATGATTCCACCTATAAATAAATGTTAGGAATGACAGAAAGGGAATTTAGAATACACATGTTGAAAACAATGAAAGAAATGATGGAAACAATGAAGGAAACTGCTAATAAAGTGGAAAATAACCAAAAGGAAATCTAAAAACAGAATCAAATAAGAGATGAACGATATCAAGAATATAAAAAGGATATAGCAGAGCTGAAGGAACTGAAACAGTCAATTAGGGAACTTAAAGATGCAATGGAAAGTATCAGCAACAGGTTAGACCATGCAGAAGAAAGAATTTCAGAGGTAGAAGACAAAGTTCTTGAGATAACTCAGATAGTAAAAGAGGCAGAAAAGAAGAGAGAGAAAGCAGAACGTTCACTGTCAGAATTATGGGACTTTATGAAGCGTTCCAACATACGAGTTATAGGAATTCCAGAAGGGGAAGAAGAATGCCCCAGAGGAATGGAAGCCATACTAGAGAATATTATAAAAGAAAATTTCCCAAATATCACCAAAGATTCTGACACACTGCTTTCATAGGGCTATCAGACCCCAGGTCGCCTCAACTCTAACCGAGCTTCTCCAAGACACATTGTGATGAACCTGTCCAAAGTCAAGACAAAAGAAAAGATTCTGCAAGCCACCAGGAGTAAGCGCCAGTTGACCTAGAGGGGCAAATCCATCAGAGTGACCGCAGACTTCTCTAATGAAACTTTCCAAGCAAGAAGACAGTGGTCATCTACCTTTAATCTACTTAAACAGAACAATTTTCAGCCCAGAATTCTGTACCCTGCTAAGCTAAGCTTCAAAATTGATGGAGAAATCAAATCATTTACGGATATACAAACATTGAGGAAATTCACCACAAGACCAGCTCTACAGGAAATACTTCAACCTGTTGTACACACTGACCACAATTGATCAGCAGCAAAGTAAGAACTCAGAAATTAAAGGACAGAACCTAGCCTCCACACTGATGCAAAAGATAAAACTAAGCAATGGACTCTCACCAAATAAGACGAATAGAATACTACCATACATATCAATTATCTCAATAAATGTTAATGGCTTGAATTCCCCACTGAAGAGACATAGATTGGCTGACTGGATTATAAAACACAATCCATCCATTTGCTGTGTGGAAGAAACACACCTGGCTTCAAAAGACAAATTAAAGCTCCGAGTCAAGGGTTGGAAGACAATTTTTCAGGCAAATGGCGTTCAGAAGAAAAGAGGAGTTGCAATTTATTTTCAGATTCATGTGTATTTAAAGCAACTAAAGTCAAAAAAGATAAAGATGGTCACTATATATTGGTCAAGGGAAAAATACAACAAGAAGACATTTCAATTCTAAATATTTATGCACCCAATTTAAATGCTCCCAGATTCTTGAAGCAGACCTTACTCAGTCTGAGCAATATGATATCTGATAATACCATCATAACAGGGGACTTTAACACTCCTCTTACAGAGCTGGACAGATCCTCTGAACAGAAATTAAACAAAGATATAAGAGATTTAAATGAGACCCTAGAGCAACTGTACTTGATAGACGCATATAGAACACTTCACCCCAAAGATAAAGAATATACATTCTTCTCAACATCCCATGGAACATTCTCCAAAATTGATCACATTCTGGGACACAAAACAAATATCAACGGAATCAAAAGAATTGAAATTTTACCTTGTATCTTCTCAGACCATAAGGCACTAAAGGTGGAACTCAACTCTAACAAAAACGCTCGACCCCACCGAAAGGCATGGAAATTAAACAATCTTCTGTTGAATAACAGATGGGTGCAGGAAGAAATTAACAGGAAATCATTAACTTCCTTGAGCATAACAACAATGAAGATGCAAGCTACCAAAACCTGTGGGATACTGCAAAAGCAGTTTTGAGAGGAAAATTCATCGCTTTAGATGCCTACATTCGAAAAACAGAAAGAGTGCGCATCAACAATCTCACAAGAGATCTTATGGAAGTGGAAAAAGAACAATCTAAGCCTAAACTCAGTAGAAGAAAAGAAATATCCAAAATCAAATCAGAGATCAATGAAATTGAAAACAAAAGAATCATTCAGAAAATTAATGAAACAAGGAGTTGGTTTTTTGAAAAAATAAATAAAATAGGTAAACCATTGGCCAGACTAACGAGGAATAGAAAAGTAAAATCTCTAATAACCTCAATCAGAAATGATAAAGGGGAAATAACAACTGATCCCACAGAGATACAAGAGATCATCTTTGAATACTACCAGAAACTCTATGCCCAGAAATTTGACAATGTGAAGGAAATCGATCAATATTTGGAATCACACCCTCTCCCTAGACTCAGCCAGGAAGAAATAGAGCTCCTGAACAGACCAATTTCAAGCACTGAGATCAAAGAAACAATAAAAAAGCTTCCAACCAAAAATGCCCTGGTCCAGATGGCTTCACTCCAGAATTCTATCAAACCTTCAAGGAAAAAAAAAAAAAAAAAAAATTTGAGGAAGAAGAAATCTTTCCCAACACATTCTATGAAGCAAACATCACCCTGATACCAAAACCAGGAAAAGACCCAAACAAAAAGGAGAATTTCAGACCAATCTCACTCATGAATATAGATGCAAAAATTCTCAACAAAATCCTAGCTAATAGATTGCAGCTTATCATCAAAAAAGTCATTCATCATGATCAAGTAGGCTTCATCTCAGGGATGCAAGGCTGGTTTAACATACGCAAGTCTATAAACGTTATCCACCATATTAACAGAGGCAAAAATAAAGATCACATGATCCTCTCAATAGATGAAGAAAAAGCATTTGATAAAATCCAGCATCCTTTTCTAATTAGAACACTGAAGAGTATAGGCATAGGTGGCACATTTCTAAAACTGATTGAAGCTATCTATGACAAACCCACAGCCAATATTTTACTGAATGGAGTAAAACTCAAAGCTTTTCCTCTTAGAACTGGAACCAGACAAGGTTGTCCTCTGTCACCTTTACTATTCAACATAGTTCTGGAAGTTCTAGCCAATACAATTAGGCAAGACAAGGAAATAAAGGGAATCCAAATGGGAGCAGAGGAGATCAAACTCTCCCTCTTTGCTGACGACATGATCTTATACTTAGAGAACCCCAAAGACTCAACCACAAGACTCCTAGAAGTCATCAAAAAATACAGTAATGTTTCAGGATATAAAATCAATGTCCACAAGTCAGTAGCCTTTGTGTACACCAATAACAGTCAAGATGAGAAGCTAATTAAGGACACAACTCCCTTCACCATAGTTTCAAAGAAAATAAAATACCTAGGAATATACCTAACGAAGGAGGTGAAGGACCTCTATAAAGAAAACTATGAAATCCTCAGAAAGGAAATAGCAGAGGATATTAACAAATGGAAGAACATACCATGCTCATGGACGGGAAGAATCAACATTGTTAAAATGTCTATACTTCCCAAAGCAATCTACCTATTCAATGCCATTCCTATCAAAATACCAACATTGTACTTTCAAGATTTGGAAAAAATGATTCTGCGTTTTGTATGGAACTGGAAAAAAACCCGTATAGCTAAGGCAGTTCTTTGTAACAAAAATAAAGCTGGGGGCATCAGCATACCAGATTTTAGTCTGTACTACAAATCCATAGTGCTCAAGACAGCATGGTACTGGCACAAAAACAGAGACATAGACACTTGGAATCGAATTGAACACCAAGAAATGAAACTAACATTTTACAACCACCTAATCTTTGATAAACCAAACGAGAACATACCTTGGGGGAAAGACTCCCTATTCAATAAATGGTGTTGGGAGAACTGGATGTCTACATGTAAAAGACTGAAACTGGACCCACACCTTTCTCCACTCACGAAAATTGATTCAAGATGGATAAAGGACTTAAATTTAAGGCATGAAACAATAAAAATCCTCCAAGAAAGCATAGGAAAAACACTGGAAGATATTGGCCTGGGGAAAGACTTCATGAAGAAGACTGCCATGGCAATTGCAACAACAACAAAAATAAACAAATGGGACTTCATTTAACTGAAAAGCTTCTGTATAGCTAAGGAGACAATAACCAAAGCAAAGAGACAACCTACACAATGGGAAAGGATATTTGCATATTTTCAATCAGACAAAACCTTGATAACTAGGATCTATAGAGAACTCAAATTAATCCACATGAAAAAAGCCAACAATCCCATATATCAATGGGCAAGAGACATGAATAGAACCTTCTCTAAAGATGACAGATGAATGGCTAACAAATGATGAAAAAATGTTCATCTTCTCTGTATATTAGAGAAATGCAAATCAAAACAACCCTGAGATATCATCTAACTACAGTGAGAATGGCCCACATCACAGAATCTCAAAACTGCAGATGCTGGCGTGGATGTGGAGAGAAGGGAACACTTTTACACTGCTGGTGGGACTGCAAACTAGTACAAACTTTCTGGAAGGAAGTATGGAGAAACCTCAAAGCACTCAAGCTAGACCTCCCATTTGATCCTGCAATCCCATTACTGGGCATCTACCCAGAAGGAAAAAAATCCTTTTATCATAAGGACACTTGTACTAGACTGTTTATTACAGCTCAATTTACAATCACCAAAATGTGGAAACAGCCTAAATGCCCACCAACGCAGGAATGGATTAACAAGCTGTGGTATATGTATACCATGGAATACTATTCATGTATTAAAAAAAATGGAGACTTTCCATCCTTCATATTAATCTGGATGGAAGTGGAAGACATTATTCTTAGTAAAGCATCTCAAGAATGGAGAACATGAATCCTATATATTCAATTTTGCTATGAGGACAATTAATGGCAATTAAGTTTATGAGGGGGAGGAAAAGCAGAAAGAGGGATGGAGGGAGGGGGGGCCTTGGTGTGTGTCACACTTTATGGGGGCAAGACATGATTGCAAGAGGGACTTTACCTAACAATTGCAATCAGTGTAACTTGGGTTATTGTACCCTGAATGCATCCCCAACAATAAAAAAAAAAAAATTGAAATGTGATGATAATAAAGCAGTGAATGAACAAGAAATTTAGAAATATTTAAAAAATTTCCCTGTATCATTTACAACCTTAAAGTGAGAAGGCAGTAGAACGCATCAGCAAGATAATTGAGACAAAAGGACTAAAATTCAAAAATCTTAAATGTAAACAATAGGTTATGAACTTACCAGTTTAAAGAAAATCATTTGTGGAGAGGCAAGATTATAAGGCATATCACCTTCTCATCACATCTCATTTAAAAGCAATAAATGAAAGGATTTTATCAAAAAACAAAATAGGAATGAGACTAAAGGTTAATAAGAGGAAGGGGAGAGGAAAGTAGTAATAAGCAATTTAAATGATAAGAAACATGGACTGTTCATATTTGAATGTTATGTAAGCTAAGGAAATGGTCTTGAAAGAGAAGAAGAAATTCTATAGGAAAACTTTTAATGATGTCTAAATTATCCCCGGTACTTCAGGTGGAGGTTGAGTGGAAATTAATTTGTTTCAAAACAAAGGGAGGGAGAGAAAATGGGAAATACAGGGGAGAAAAGATGAAACTACTGGAATAGTGTTATAGTGTTATATTATTTGGGTGGGAGAGGGTCAAAGAAAGAAAGCATCTTGTCAACAAAACAATTTTTATACTGGTCAGTGTACTAATTGATTCCTACGAATCTAAATATGGGAACTGGAAAAAAAATGTGGAATAAGTAATTATACTGATTTGTTATAAAGCACACCTCTCCCAAGTCAGTAAGCCCCCAATTAATTAAGCAAACTAGTTTTTCAGAGAAGATTCAGGGTCCCAGTGGCAATCTGCATGACATCATCAGAAGCTATGCCACCTCTATCATTCAATTCTACCATCCTTAGCAGTGAACATATACAAGGTCACTTCATGGTCCAGGATAGTTTCCAGAACTCAGCCATCTCCTCTGTGCTTTAAGGAGTGGAAATAAAGAAAGGTAGTGAGCATTATTGTCAGCTGAGCCAGCTTTCTTTGAAAAACACTCCCAGCTGTGACGCCATGGCACTCTACTGAGGGTGACATAGTGAGACTCTGTCTCAAAAAAAAAAAAAAAAGAAATATATGTAAAGATATATTTTCGTAAAATATTATATCTTCTCTCAAATTAGATACATACAGGGCGGTGCCTGTGGCTCAGTGAGTAGGGTGCCGGCCCCATATACTGAGGGTGTTAGGTTCAAACCCAGCCCCGGCCAAACTGCCACAAAAAAGTAGCCGGGCATTGTGGTGGGAGCCTGTAGTCCCAGCTACTCGGGAGGCTGAGGCAAGAAAAAAAAAAAAAAGAAAAACACTCCCAGAATTCCCCAACGAAATCTCTTTATATGTCCATTCCTTGCTGTTAGCTGCAAGGGAGGCTGTGAGTTGTGAAATAAAATCAGGTTTTTCAGTTAGGAAAGGTGGGATGAGTAGAGAATAAGCCACCACAGCACTCTGCCATATAAGACAGCAATTAATGTAATGAAGAATGCAGTTCAATTTACAAATTACATCTTGTTAAGAGAGCAAAGAAAGGGAAATACCTGTGAATTGAATAAACAAGAAAAATTGAACTTCTGAATTATTGAGAGAAAAAAAGAAATAGCAACATAATAATACCTGCAAAATTTAGGAAAAGAGAAAATAAAAAAGTAATCTAAAATAAGATGGGAACAATCAAATACTGTGTTGAGCTTTTGCAATAAATGTAATCACACTACCTTTTCTCATTAAAAAACAGATAATGCCATACTGAGTTAACAAACCCAATTCTGTAATGTTTACATGAAACTCACTTGAATCAGTGAGTACAAAGGGTAAGAATATAGGATTATAAAGAAGAACCAGGAAAATGTAAACCAAAAGAAGGGAGAATGATTAACATAAGCATTAAAAAGATAAAGGTAATAGTCAGTGAAAAGGATAATATTCATACTCTCTATATAACTATATTCTTAACTATGTAATAAAAAATTCAACACAATAGTTGAAATATCTTGAAGTATTGCCAATAGTATTTCTTCTCTTAAATCATTTCACAGCTTCCCTTGAAGGAAGGCTTTGGTAAGATATAAGCAGGAATATTCAGGTAGGGTTTCAGTAAAAATTCTTTCAAGTGGGCCAACTCAGATGACATGTACCTTATGTACCTGCTTCTTTAATTCTTCCTAACTCAACTGTGTGGGATGGCTAGAACTCTAGCAGTTACCTTGGGAAAATGAGGTATCAGTGAGGTAACCCTGAGGATGATAAGATGGCTGTGATAATGTAATTCTGGGGATAAAAATCACATGATAAGGATTGCAGAGTAGAAATATAGAAGGTATCAGGTTTCCTGATGATGCATAGAACTGCTGTACCAATCTCAGACTGTAGGTTTATGTGGGAGGTAGACAGGCTGAATTCCTCATAGACCTTCCAACTCAAGGTAAAGTGCTCAGCTTGGGGAAATCAGCAGAGCACGCAAGCTGAAACCATCAATTAGTAGCTTAGGCTACAGAAGCTGAGATGTCTGCCTGAGGAGATAAGACTTGCTCTCCCCACTCCTGCTTACGCCATAATCTGGCGCTTCAGATGTTCCTTTACCCTGTGTCCCTGTTTACCCTTTACTCCACCTTCCTGTAATCTCCTCTCTCTCATTTTTAAACCTTGACTGTTAACTACTGACTGCTGTGCATTCTTGCATGTATACTCTGTTATGTACTCAATAAAAAGATTCCAGGCAGCGGGACAGGTTGCTGCATCATTCTCATGCTGCCACCAGGCACATGAAACAATGTATGTCCTTACAGGCTTCTGGGTTTTATGCATTAAGTTTGGTGTAAGTTTCATGATTGATTTCCTTAGCGCCATCTCCCTTGCTGACCACTGTCCCAGGTTGGGGTCCCTCAAAGGCCCAACCAGTTTATAAGAAAAAATAAATTCCTATCTTGTACAAGATTATGTTATTTTAGCTCTCTCTTATTAGAAACTAAATATAATTTTAACTAATAAGAAAGGTTTTTAAAAATCTCCCAAATGTAAAAAGACGTAGTCCAAACACAGAAAATTAATCATATAGAGATTCTGAATAAAATTATTTTGAGTTGATATTATTTTGAGTTATTTTGAGATGATTAACTCTAGAGCAATACATGTCTACATATTATCAATGAGCACAGCTTGAGAAGCAGGGCTTTTATTTTTTCATTGCACTCAAATTACAAAATTTGTTTGATATCATCTAATTTTAAGACAGTTATATGTGCCATATGACTTATAGAGAGGACTCATAATGGACATTTTATTTTCATTTCAATTTGTAGGGCCCTGTGTTGCTTGTTTGATAGTAAAGGTGTTACTAACTCCTTGGTCTGTATCTGATACTGACTTTACAGTCGTAGGTCATGGTGTTAAGTCTAACTGGTTTTAGAACCATCATTTCCAATAAAACACATACTCTTGAAATCAAATTTCAAACTCTTAAAGTTTGTGAGGAATCAAATTGTCTTGAGTTTCAATAATAATGACAATGTCAAAGAGGCTTTTGGGTGACATATTTAAAGGCCATTGCATTTTATAGTGTTAGGTAAAGAATAAATGCAAGACTGTACCTATCATGAGTTTTAACACTCATGACCTTAGATGAACTTCACAGAAGATACATTTTTCTCCTTGTCCTTTTGCTTTGTTTTTTTGTTGTTGTTGTTTGGTTTTTTTGGCCAGGTCTAGGTTTGAACCCACCACTTCTAGTATATGGGGCTGGTGCCCTACTCCTTTGAGCCACAGGCACAACCTCTTTTGCTTATTTTTAATCTTATTTTCATATAGATTTTTGTCCCATTGTGTTCTAAATATAATGTAATTTAAAATATATCTAGTCGTTGATAACCAGCATACATTAAAAGATGGGAAGCATGAAGTAGTGTGAGTGTACATATTCATAATAGCTGTCCAAGTAATGCTTTTTCCCTTCAGTGGACTAAGTCATACTGTATATTTCCATCCAACTGAAATATTATAAATCACTTTTTAATATCTTTTTATCTGAACAAGAAAAAAAATCATTTGTATTACAGACATGTAAATTTAACTTAAAACTACAAAACCTAGTTTGAGGCTTGATACTATGGTCATAAATCATATACAATAACATTGTAAATGAGATAACTGTAACATTATATTCTCTGGGCAAGGTTAATAGATTCAGTTCAAGTCTAGCAAGAAATTGTAGCTGACATTTTCCCATTTCTTTCTGAAAAGCCTTTATAAATCCTCAACTTCTAAATTGGACTGGATTAGGTCCCAGTGGAGAAAATCCTAGATTTAGTGTTTTAATTTCCTAAGTTACTGAGTGAGAACCAACTTTATAACTATAGACATATAGGGCGTGAGGACTCTAACAGTTATTTCTGCTATTACCTTCCAAATTTAATAAGAAACCTAACTGCATTAGTAATAACAAAGGAAAATGATGGTAAAGTAATAGCAGCCTAAAAATCCTGATAATTTGGTTAACTTGTGTTAACAGTGGAAGGAAGCATAAACAAGCCTTTCTTTAGTGACTAAGCAAAGTTCAGGAGGTCTACTGATTTCCCTTTTATTTCACAGCTCTTCACCCTGGTAACAGAACATCCACATTCTACCATGCCCTGCTTCTTGCTGTTGGCAAACCCTCCTCTCAACTGGAACAAAGGGTGACCTTAACCTTTTCCTGCTATGGGAAAAAGTGTCCACACAATAATGCCCCAATGCCAGGAAGCTCAGTTTCATAATCTAGCCTGTGCAGCAAGCATTTTCCAAGTGCCATGTTGTCATTGGGCATTGGTTATAAGATCTTCAAGACACTGTTTCCTTTAGGGAGCCACTAAATGATTTGCAAAGTGCTGACATTGTTGTATAACAAATTTCCCCACAATGTGCCATTTCCTTTCCTTTCTCTTTGCCAGGACCCTAGTTTATGTTTATGTCCCCAGATACCAATATTATCGAAATGGCTTTGTACTTGCCAAAAGTTTCCATGGATTTCATTTTACCCTGTGCATTTTTGTCCAGTTATTCTTCCTGGAATTCTATTTCATCATTTCATTCTGTGCTCAAGTCCTGTGAGCCCTTTGCCCTTCAAGGGCTGACTGTCCTTAAAGGTCTTTTCACAATGGGCCCAATACCTGTATTTTTGTTCTTTCTCTTCTCTATTTATAGGGAAACTCATTTCTTGTCTTTACTCCTGTTTTATACTTAGTTTGGATGCCCACAAAATCTGTGTGAAACCACAGAGAATGCCATGTGTGGTACACATGATTAACACATGGCTCAAAACTCGGATGAAAAGTCATCTGGTCCTTAAGACTTTCTCTGTCTAATTTACTCTACATTGATTTTTCTCTTATTTTGAGTTCCCTATCGACTTACAACAATATATAACATATTTAATTTCCTTTACATTGTATTCTGGTTATTCCTTCAGTATTGATACTGGAATTTCTTCCTCAGTCGGTTCTTGGTCTCAGGGATTTGAAGAATGAACCCACAGACCACAGATCAGTGGTGAGATAGGATTTTTATTGGAAGTTAGAAAGGAATACAAAAGAAGTAAAAAGCCCCAGAGGTTCAGGAAGGGGGAAAGAACTAATTGGGGAGTCTCTGGGTGGGCTCTTTATCTGGGGGTATTAGATTTTGAGAATTACACTCGCCTAGGACTTAATAGGTGGAAAAAAATCTTTTTTTTTTAATGAATATTAAATCATAGCTGTGTACATCAATGTGATCATGGGGCACCATACATTGCTTTTATAAACAGTTTGACACATTTTCATCACACTGGTTAACATAGCCTTCCTGGCATTTTCTTAGTTATTGTGTTAAGACAATTATATTCTATACTTACAAGTTTCACGTTCAAAGTTAATGAGTACATTAACAAATGAATGAATGTAATTCCTCCTCCACTAGGGCAAGTTTATCAAGTCCTTTACAGTTTTTGTCTCTGAGAAGGGATTAGGGTGTGCTCCCTACTGAAGGTGGAACCATGGGGGGAAAAACATCTCAGGCTTCTTTGTTCAGATCTTGTGTGATGAAAAAGGCAGCCTGTTTGTGCCTGGAAATGGGGATCTGATTTCTGAACTCACTTGGGCCTGGAGAATGGGGGGGCTCCCTGTCCAGCCCTGAGTGGCGGAATTCTGTATCAGTATTACTTGTATTTTCACAATTACAGCCCAAGTTCCTTCAGGTCAAAAATAATACATTTTTTCTATTTTTATACTCCCTACTGATTCAGTGAAGTTCAAGATATGCAGTAACTGACAGTTGAATGTAAGTTAATTTTTTAGTAGACTATAAGCTCTCTTCTTTAAGGTTTAGCTGTTAAGGGAATATTTCAATTAGAATAACTTTTCCTATTCTTTGACTGTAACCAGGTTGTATGTTAATATAACAGTTTTTTCACTTGTTAGTTAACCATTTGATTGAATTACTGTTAAAACTGTATAAAACACTCCTATAATGTTCTTTTAGTATGATTTGAGAATCAGAATGATGCTATCTTTAAACATCTTTCCCTCTTTAACAACTAGTTATTATCTCTTTGAGGTGCACTGCCAACTCTGTGCCCAAGGAAAAGTGCATTGTCTGTCTTCAGTACTGTTCATAGTATTGCAGATTCTCTTATATTTGACAGCCCACTACTACCCCATTAAAATTCATATTTCCTAAAGGATAGAGATTATTTAGTCATAACTTTTTCTATTTTAGCAATACAGACAACACATATCACAAATGTAGGTATTTAATGTTCAAATTTCTGATGGAGAAATCCCTATGTTGTAATTAGTTGGAACATGGTGCACTGACACACATGGCACTTACTTTCATAAAAATATTGGCTAGGAATGAAAAATGATATTAACATCTGCCTTATGAAATGAAATATTACCATCCAGCTTCGAAATATCAGGCTTATAAAGTAGGAAGGATAATGTTCTGATAGCACAAATTTTATACTTCACTATTGAGAACTATCACTGCTTTTAAGCTTATAATTTTTAAACCTTTATCATAGACATGATAACTTGTTGAAACCAATAAACAGATCTCACATGATTGGCAGAAGCATGTACTATGTTCTGTTTTAAAATAATTTGTTAAAAGTAATTCAATGAAAGGGGAGGGTAACTTTCTGTAAGGTCTTTGGTGACTATGTTTATGTGGCATCCAGCAACTGATGAGTGATCTTAATAGCCTCAGTTAGCAACTTGTAGTTTTAACTAGGTCATTAATAGATTAATCCATTCAACAATTTGTTGTCCTTGATACTCATTTAATCCCTCCATCACCAGCTACTCATCTTTGATTCTGGATAGAAAGATACTCTGGAGAGTTCCTGGGGTTCAAAGAAGTGTAACACACAATGCTATCAATGTATTGAAACTACAAACACACACACAGGTGAAATGCTAAGTAACAGGAGAGTAACGTGTACTTCTATGGGAAAATATGACTGAATGAGTGGTATAAGTGAGTAGTTATGTATGAGTTAAGAATTGAGAGGAGATTGTTTCTGGGCAGGGGTTTTCAGGGTAAAGAAATTTCAAATGGAAGCTCTACTATATAGTGTACCTTTGAAATACATGTCTTAACATTTTCAGTTTTTACTCTTTTCAGAAGATTCCCTGAAGTCTGCCTTTCAGTGGATTTATACTTTTGCTGAGGGAAGACTTGTGTAGTGTATGAAGTTGTTACGGGGGGAGATGGGGCTAGCTGAAATGCCCCAGGCTTCTGTCTTTCTTTCTTTCTTTTTTTCTTTTTTGTAGAGACAGAATCTCATTTTACCTCCCTCGGTAGACGTCACACGGCTCACAGCAAACTCCAGCTCTTGGGCTTAGGTGATTCTCTTGCCTCAGCCTCCTAAGCAACTGGGACTACAGGCACCTGCCACAACACCCAGTTATTTTTTGGTTGCAGTTTGGCCGAGGCTAGGTTTGAACCTGCTACCCTCAGTATATGGGGCCGGCGCCTTACTCACTGAGCCACAGGCGCCACCCTTCTGTCTTTATTTCAACTTAGCTTTCTGATTCCTTGCCATGGTATTTGTAGCTTTCTGATTCCTTGCCATGGTATTTGTCAACTTGAAATTCAAGAAGAGCTTGGATGTGTTGGTCTTCCTGAATACTTAGTCTTCTCTTTTGGGAGCACCATGTAAGTTCTTAAAACTCATTGCTTCCAGTGACTAGAGCTTTGCAAGTACTTGATATTACTGTGACTGTATGTGTGGATGATGGAGGGGTGCATGTAGCCTCAGTGTGACAGTGAGAAATGGTTCATGTAGGAGTACAAAAGATGATCAAGTTGAAACATCAGTGGGGTTGTAATGGACAAAACCTCAAATCCTGAAAGCAGCATTTTTTCCCTCTCCATTACAGGCTATTTATTTGTTCATTCATTCACTCAGGTTAATGGGGGGTTACAAAAAAACCCAAGTCACAATATTTGACTTTATTAGGTAGAATCCCTCCTATAGTTGTGTCCCACCCCCAAAGGTGTGCCATACACCCCTAAATTGTGCCCCTAAAGTGGAAGCACCCAAGTCCCCCTCTACTCCCTTCTCTCATTCCCCCTTTCTGAATTTGAATTGAAATGAGTTTTTCTCCTCTGTGGGTGTAAATTAGACCATCTACTGGCTTTATATTAGTATTGAGCACATCGGATATTTGCTTTTCCATTCTTAAGATACTTTACCAAGAAGAATGTGTTTCACTTCTATCTAGGTTAATGCAAAAGATGTAAAATCACCATCTTTTTTTATGACAGAATAGTTTTCCATGATATACATAAAACAGTTTGTTAATCCATTCCTGAATTGATGGGCGTTTAAGTTGTTTCCACATCTTGGCGATTATAAATTCAGCTGTGATAAACAATCTAGTGCAAATGTCTTTATGATAAAATGATTTTTTTGCTTCTCGGTAGATGCCTAGTAGTGGGATTGCAGGGTCAAATGGGAGATCTAATTTGAGTTCTTTGAGGATTCTCCATACTTCTTTCCAAAAAGGCTGTATTAGTTTGCAGTCCCACTAAAAGTGTAAAAGTGTTTCTTTCTTTCCACATCTGCACCAGCACCTGTAACTTTGGGACTTTGTGATGTGGGCTAATCTTACTGGGGTTAGGGGATATCTCAGGGTAGTTTTGATTTGCCTTTCTTTGATGATTAGGGATGATGAGCATTTTTCATGTTTGTTAGCTATTTGTCTGCCTTCCTTAGAGAAGGTTCTTTTCATGTCTCTTGCCCAATGATGGGATTGTTCTTTTTTTGTTGATTAATTTGGATTATTAAACCTTTGCCAGATTTGTAACATGCCAATAACTTTTCCCATTCTGAAGGTTGTGTATTTGCTTTGATTGTTGTATGCTTAGCTGTTCAGAAACTTTTCAGTTTGTTTAAGTTCCATTTGTTTTTCTTTTTGTTGCAATCACCACTGAAGTTGTCTTCACAAAATGTTTCCCCAGGCTGACATCCTTCAGTTGTTCCTACAATTTCTTCTAGGATTTTTATCATTTTATGCCTTGAATTTAAATCTTTTATCCATCTCGAATCAATTTTTGTAAGTGGTGAAAGGTGCAGGCCCAGTTTAAGTCTCTTACTTGTGGTTATCCAGTTCTCCCAGCACTATTTATTAGATAGGGATTCTTTCCCTCACTGTATACTTCTGTTTGGTTTATCAAAGATTAGATGGCAAGTAGAGACTGATTTCATCTCTTGGTTTTCTATTTGGTTCCAAATGTCTATTTCTCTATTTTTGTGCTAATACGATGCTAGTTTGATCACTATGGACATGTAATATAGCCTAAAGTCTGATAAAGTAATGCTGCCAGCATGTTTTTATCACTAAAAATTGTCTTGGCTATTTAGTTTTTTTTTTCTAGTTCCATTCAAAATTAAGAATTATTTTTTCTACTTTTTCAAGGTATGATGTTGGTATTTTAAAGAGAATTGCATTGAATCCGTAGATTGCTTTGGGAAGTATAGACATTTTAACAATGTTGATTCTTTCCAGCCAAGAGCATGGCATGCTCTTCAATTTGTTAATGTCTTCTATTTCTTTTCTTAGGGTTTCATAATTCTCTTTGTAGAGGTCCTCCACCTCTTTTGTTAGGTATATTCCTATGTATTTAATTTTCTGTGAAGCTACTATGAAGGGAGTTGTGTCTTTGATTAGCTTCTCAACTTTGCTGTTGTTGGCATATACAAAGGCTACTGATTTGTGAATTGATTTTATAACCTGAGATATTACTGTATTTCTTGATCACTTCCAACCACTTGTGGTTGAATCTCTGGGGTTCACTAAGTATAAAATCATGTTATTCCCTAAGAGTGAGAGTTTGACCTCCTCTGCTCCCATTTGGATGCTCTTTATATTCTTCTCTTGTCTGATTATATTGGCTAGAACTTCCAGCTCTATGCTTAATAGTAGTGGCAATAGGAGACATACTTGTCTGATTCCAGTTCTAAGTGGAAAAGCTTTCAGTTTTACTCCATTCAGTATGATATTAGCTGTAGGTTTGTTGTAGATGGCTTTGATCAGTTTAAGAAATGTTGTCACCCATGCATATATTCTTAAGTGTTCTTGTTAGAAAAGAATGCTAAATTTTGTCAAATACCTTTTCTCCATCTATTTAGAGGATCATATAGTCTTTGTTTTTGCTTCTATTGATATGGTGAATTATATTTATAGATTGGCATATGTTAAACCAGTCTTGCATCTTTGGGATGAAGCCTACTAAATGTGATGTATAATTTTTTTTTTTTTTTGTAGAGACAGAGTTTCACTTTATTGCCCTCAGTAGAGTGCCATGGCATCACACAGCTCACAGCAACCTCCAACTCCTGGGCTTAGGCGATTCTCCTGCCTCAGCCTCCCGAGTAGCTGGGACTACAGGTGCCCGCCACAACGCCCGGCTATTTTTTTTATTGCAGTTTGGCCCGGGCTGGGTTTGAACCCACCACCCTCGGCATATGGGGCCGGCGCCCTGCTCACTGAGCCACAGGCGCCACCCGATGTATAATTTTTTTTAATGCATTCCTGCAATCTATTAGCTAGGGTTTTATTGAGTATTTTTGCATCTATATTCATTGGTGAAATTTGTAGTTCATTTTTAGCTGGGTCTTTTCCTGATTTTGGTATCAGGGTGATGTTTGCTTCACAGAATGTGTTTGGGAAGGTGTCTTCTTTCTAATGTTCTGGAACAGTGTCTGCAGTATAGGTATAAGCTCATCTTTGAAAGTGTGGTAAAATTCTGATATGAAGCCTGCTGACCCAGTTTTTGTTGTTGTTGTTGTTTGTTTTTTTTTTTTTTTGTAGGAAGATTTTCATTGTTTCTTTGATCTCAGCACTTGATATTGATCTGTTCAAGAGATCTATTTCTTCTTGGTTAAGTCTACAGAGAGAGTGTGATTCCAGGTATTGGTGTATTTCCTCCACATTATCAAATTTCTGGGCATAGATGTTCTTGTAGTAATCAGAAGTAATCTCTGTATCTCTGTGATATCTGTTGTTATTTCCCTTTTTTCATTTCTGATTAAAGTTATTAGAGATTTCACTTTTCTGTTTCTAGTTAATCTGGCCAAAGGTTTATCAATTTTACTTATCTTTTCAGTGAATAACCTTTTTGTTTTGTTACTTTTTTGAATGATTCTTTTGTTTTTGATTCATTTATTTCTCATTTAATTTTGGTTATTTGTTTTCTTCTGCTAGGTTTGGGACTAGATTGTGCTTCCTTTTCCATTTCCTTAAGGTTATTCGTAAATTTGTTGATATCCTCTTTTCCTGTTTTTTTTTTTGATGAATGTAGAAGACATCGAGAGCTGGATGGCCTCTGAGCAAGATGATTTGCAGCTTGGATGCAGACCCTTGGGCAACTCATCCACAGGTATTAAAGCTTAATAATCCCCTGGAGTCACAGAGAGAGACTTGAGCCTGTGGCAATCCTTAAGTATGCAGTCATTGTCTAATATTCCCTTCACCTGTCATGTACTGTCTCAATAAATAGCTACTATGGTGGTTGCTTGGGGCTACCCTGCACTTAAGGTTAGCCCACTTCTTGCAAGGTTGTACTTCTAATCTGTGTCATGTTTGTTTCCTTTGTGCGGTGACAGGGACAGAGCATTAGGGGTTGCGACAGATGTAGACATCTAATGTAATAAATTTCCCTCTCAAGACTGCTTTTGCAGTATCCCAGAGGTGTTGGTAACTTGTCATTTCATTGTTGTATGTTTGAGGAATTTAACAATTTCCTCTTTTATCTCTTCCTTGACTCAACTGTCATTTAGCAAAAGGGTGTTTATTTTCCATCCCTTTGTGTGGGGATAAACGTTTTTGTTGGAGTTGAGTTACACCTTTATTGCCTTATAGTCTGAGAAGATACAAAGTATAGTTTCAATTCTTTTAATTTTCTTGAGAATTGATTTTTATCCTAGGATATGATTTATTATGAAGAATGTTCCATCAGCTCAAGAAGAACATACATTCTTTAGCTTTGGGATGGTATGTTCTATTTATGTCCATTAATCCCATTTATAATAGGGTCAAGTCCCTTCTATCTTTGTTTGGTTTCTGTTTAGAAGGTCTTTCTTGTTCTTCCAGAGGGGTGTTGAAGTCCCTAGCTATTATGGTGTTATGCAATATCATAATGCTTAGACCAATCAAGATCTGTTTTGTAAATCTGGGAGCGTTTAAGTTGGGTGCATATATATATATATATATATATATATATATATATATATAGAGAGAGAGAGAGAGAGAGAGAGAGAGAATTGAAATTTCCTCTTGTTGCATTGATCACTTGATTAGAATGAAGTGACCAGCTTTGTCTTTCTTAACTTTAGTTGCTTTAAATCTACTTGCAGCTGAAAATAAGATTGCAACCCCTCCTTTTTTTTGATTTCTATTTGCCTTAAATATTGTTTTCAGTCCCTTAACCCTGAGTATAGATTTGTCATTTGTGGTTAGATATGTTTCCTGCAGACAGCATATGAATGGCTTATGTTTCTTTTAGTCAGTTGGCCAGCCTGTTCTTTCCAGTCAGGAATTTTTAGTCAGTTGGCTAGCCTGTTCTTTCCAGTTAGGAATTCAATAAATTAACATTTATTGAGAGAATTGTTAAGTGTGGTGGGGATCTAGTCATCTTATTTTGTTAAAGTATGTTGCTTAGTTTTATCCTTTGTGTCATTGTGGAAGCCAGGTTTTGTCCTTTAGTTTCTGACTGTTTACTTTGCTGGTGGTCCATTGTGAAGGTGAGAGTGGAAAATAGGTCTACATATTTTCTGTAGAGCTGCTCTTGTTATGGCAAACTTCCTTAATGTTTGCCTATCAGTAAAAGATTTGATTTCTCCATTGATTTTAATGCTTAGTTTAGGAGGATATAGAATTCTTGAAAACTGTTTTGTTTAAGAAGGTTAAATGTAGGGAGGGAGACAAGATGGCGGACTGAACACAGCTTTCAACAGAGGCTCCCGTCGAGAAGGAGAGTTAAGGGACAGGAATTTAGTAAGTATCCTGGTGGACTTGAGCCTCACCAAGAGAGAAGGTTGAAGAACGCACATCAACACCTCTGAGGCAAGCTGTGATCACAAGGATGCACACAAAAGGTACAAAATCCACCACCAAGCGGACGGGAGTCCCCCTCCCCCATGGGACCAGCTCAAGAGCCCCACAATTAAACAAGCAGGCAGAAATTAAAGGCCTTCCCACTACACTCCACGGGAGAGACCTTCTAAAAACTGGACCTACCTTCCCTACTGGGGTGCCGTGGCGTTCTCCTGCCGGGCATAAAACTGAATAAAACTTTAAAAATACTTTGCCGGCAACCCTGAATCCCCAACACTCCCCTCCCGCCCACTGAGGTCTGGAGGCCTGTCCCCCAGGAGTTCGGATCCTTGAGTGATTTCTCAAGGGGAGTGGACAGTCCCCGAGTTGCGACTGGTCAGCATTGACTCTGAGGCATGCGAGTGAGGAGAGGGCACCAGGCTGAGGGGGAGTCACACCTCGGCGGCACTTCCCTGTGGTGCGGTGCAGCAGCCCTCCCCGTGCATCAATACAGCCAGACATAAAACTGAATGAAACTCTAGCTTCCCCCCCACTCTCACTTGTGGTCTGGGGACCTGTCCCCCAGGAGTTTGGATCCTTGGGTGATTTCTCGAGGGGAGCGCACAGTGCCCGAGCTGCGACTGGTCAGCACTGACTCTGAGACACGCGGGCGAGAAGAAAGCACTCTACTGAGGGGGAGTCACGCCTCAGTGGCACTTCCCTGTGGATTAGGTGCAGCAGCCCTCCCCGGGCAACATTACGGGGCCGGGCACAAAACTGAATAAAACTCTAGCTTCCCTGCTGAGAGCTGAGAGCCCCTACTCTCACTGGGGGTCTGGAGGCCTATCCCCCAGGAGTTTGGATCCTTGGGTGATTTCTCGAGGGGAGTGCACAGTGCCCGAGCTGTGTCAGGTCAGCGCTGACTCTGAGACACGTGAGCAAGGAGAGGGCACTCTGCTGAGGGGAAATCAATCCTTGGTGGCACTTCCCTGTGGTGTGGTGCAACAGCCCTCACCGGGCGGGCATAAAACTGAATGAAATCCTTCCCCCCCACTCCCAATCGGGGTCTGGGGGCCTATCCCCCAAGAGTTCGGATTCTTGGGGGATCTCTTGAGGGGTGTGGACCCAGCATAAACTGCGGCCGCTCAGTGCTGACTCTGGGGCGCGAGACAGAGGAGAAAAGGGTCGGCTGAGTGCCCACACCAGAGCAGCAGTTCCCTGGAGGTAGATCAACAGCCGTTTTTTCTTTAACGGAAGAGTGCTCACTTCTGGATATTCTGAGGCCACACCCCCTGTCTCCCTGGGCAACCAGAGGAGGCCACCAGTGAGCAGGGGATTTCCTGACACTGCTCACAAACCCGGGAAGCTTCCAGGGCGGGGCCGACCCAGAGAGGTGATCGGACGCAAACCTCCAGTAGCAAAGAGGACACAAACGTCCAGCAGCAAAGACGTTTGAACTCAGAACAGCCCGTCTTCTGTAGGCGATTTCGGCAGGAACAGAGACAGAACCCCGCAAAGTTGTCTGTTCTGTTCTGTTCTGTTAGCAGCATCCATCAGGGACGGGGCTAAGCCTGAGTGAACACCTCCTTCCCATCACCTGCATCAAGCACTCAAAGATGTCAGGCCCCATCTCCTCCTGCTAGATAGTGGCAGTCTGCGGGGGCCTGTCAGACTTCCTTGCGATTCAGGCAGGTGCAAACCCCTGGAGTGTCTGTTCACTGCAGGCAACTGGGTTAGCCATCTGCAGAGATACCAGTGACTGGGTCCGACGGAGGGGCAAAGTGGGGAAGGAGACGTCAACCTTCCCAGACTGCTCTGTTTGCTGGGTGGCTCCTCCTGACTCCACGCTGCACTGGGGTGAGCCGTGTCAGAGGAGTCACCAGGCCCCTGTGATCCAGTTCCCAGAGACCTCTTGAACTCTCCCACCCGAGACAGGTGCCGATTGAGACAGTTGATTTGGACCTTTTGAATTGGGCTAATAGACTGAGGACTTTTCAGGCGGTGCCCTGGGTGTGCGGTTGTAGGAAGGTTTGATTCTCCTTTTCCAACTGGGGCCAGACGTGGGCGGGCGGGGTGACTTAATTGCTCATTTTTCCACACAGCTGAGACTTCAAGCCAGAGTAGAAGTTGCAATAGGATCGAATAGAAACCAGCTGAAATCAAGACAGAACCACTTTGCTCCACCACACCAGACAGGGACCCAGTTTCTCAGGCCACAACACTGTACGGCCCCTTGATAAAGCCCCAGGGGAAAAACCAAAGGGAGTAAAATAACCATGGGGCAGAATCAGCGGAAAAACTCTGGTAACATGAATAACCAGAATAGATCAACCCCCCCAAGAAAAGATATGGCAGATGTGATTGAAGATCCCATTCATAAACAACTGGCTGAGATGTCAGAAATCGAATTCAGAATTTGGATTGCAGACAAGATTAATAAAATGGAATTAGGAATTCAAGGAGAAATTTAAAAGTTGTCTCCAGAATTTAACAAATTTAAAGACAAAACCACCAAAGATTTAGACACAATGAAACAAGAATTTACAGCCCTCAAAGATATGAAAAATACAGTAGAATCCCTCAGCAACAGAATGCAGCAAGCAGAAGAAAGGATTTCTGACATTGAAGATAAAGTCTTCGAACGCTCCCAATCTCTCAAAGAGGAAGAGAAATGGAGAGCAAAAATGGATCACTTACTCAGAGAGCTCTCAGATAATTAGAAAAAAAGCAATATAAGAATTATAGGGATTTCTGAGAACGATGAAGTGGCCTCCAAGGGCACAGAAGCCCTTCTGCATGAAATTATGAAAGAAAAATTTCTAGACATGCCTAGAGAATCTGCAATTCAGATAGCAGACAGCTTCAGAACCCCAGCACGATTCAACCCCAATAAGTCATCCCCCAGACATATCATAATTAGTTTCACTAAAGTTAACATGAAAGAGAAGATTCTCAAAGCAGTCCGGTGAAAGAAAACTATTACGTACAAAGGTAAGAATATTAGAATAACTGCAGATCTCTCTGCTGAAACTTTTCAAGCCAAAAGAGGCTGGTCATCAACTTTTAATCTACTAAAGCAAAATAACTTTCAACCCAGGATCTTGTATCCAGCCAAACTGAGTTTCATCTATGATGGAGAAATTAAATACTTCAATGACATTCATATGTTGAAAAAATTTGCTATAAGTAAACCAGCTCTTCAGGATATTCTCAGACCTATCCTCCACAATGACCAACCCAATCCTATACCACAAAAGTAAACTCACTCAGAAACTTCGGATCAAACTCCAACTTCCACACTGGCGAAAGGATTAAAAATGTCCACTGGACCTTTGAAAAACACGATACCCAAAATTCCACCAGACTTATCAATACTCTCCATCAATGTGAATAGCTTAAACTGTCCTCTAAAGAGGCATAGGTTAGCTGACTGGATACAAAAACTCAAGCCAGATATTTGTTGCATAGAAGAGTCACATCTCAACTTAAAAGGCAAATACAGACTCAGGGTGAAAGGATGGTGAACCATATTTCAGGCAAATGGTAATCAGAAAAAAGCAGGTGTTGCAATTTTATTTGCAGATACAGTAGGCTTTAAACCATCAAAAGTAAGGAAGGACAAGAATGGTCACTTCATATTTGTTAAGGGTAGTACTCAATATGATGAGATCTCAATTATTAATATCTATGCACCCAACCAGAATGCACCTCAATTTATAAGAGAAACTCTAACAGACATGAGTAACTTGATTTCCTCCAGCTCCATAATCGTCAGAGATTTCAACACTCCTTTGGCAGTGTTGGATCGATCCTCCAGCAAGAAGCTGAGCAAAGAAATCTTAGATTAAACCTAACCATCCAATATTTAGATTTAGCAGACATCTACAGAACATTTCATCCCAACAAAACTGAATACACATACTTCTCATCAGCCCACGGAACTTACTCCAAAATTGACCACATTTTAGGTCACAAGTCTAACCTCAGTAAATTTAAAGGAATAGAAATTATTCCATGCATCTTCTCGGACCATCATGGAATAAAACTTGAATTGAGTAACAACAGGAATCTTCATACTCATACAAAAACATGGAAGTTAAATAACCTTATGCTGAATGATAGCTGGATCAGAGATGAGATTAAGAAAGAAATCGCCAATTTCTTGGAACAAAACGACAATGAAGACACAAACTATCAGAACCTCTGGGACACCGCAAAGGCAGTTCTAAGAGGGAAATTTATAGCACTGCAAGCCTTCCTCAAGAGAATGGAAAGAGAGGAAGTTAACAACTTAATGGGACATCTCAAGCAACTGGAAAAGGAAGAACATTCCAACCCCAAACCCAGTAGAAGAAAAGAAATAACCAAAATTAGAGAAGAATTAAATGAAATTGAAAACAAAAGAATAATACAACAGATCAATAAATCAAAAAGTTGGTTTTTTGAAAAGGTTAATAAAATAGATAAACCTCTGGCCAACCTAATCAGGAAAAAAAGAGTAAAATCTCTAATATCATCAATCAGAAACAACAAAGACGAAATAACAACAGACTCATCAGAAATCCAAAAAATCCTTAATGAATATTACAAGAAACTTTATTCTCAGAAATATGAGAATCTGAAGGAAATTGACCGCTACTTGGAAGCACACCACCTTCCAAGACTTAATCAGAATCAAGTGGAAATGTTGAACAGACCCATATCAAGTTCAGAAATAGCATCAACTATACAAAACCTCCCTAAAAAGAAAAGCCCGGGACCAGATGGTTTCACGTCAGAATTCTACCAAACCTTTAAAGAGGAATTAGTACCTATATTACTCAACCTGTTCCAAAATGTAGAAGAAGAAGGAAGACTACCCAACACGTTCTATGAAGCAAACATCACCCTGATCCCCAAACCAGGAAAAGACCCAACAAGAAAAGAAAATTATAGACCAATATCACTAATGAATATAGATGCAAAAATATTCAACAAGATCCTAACAAACAGAATCCAGCAACACATCAAACAAATTATACATCATGACCAAGTTGGTTTTATCCCAGGGTCTCAAGGCTCGTTCAATATACGTAAATCTATAAATGTAATTCAGCACATAAACAAATTAAAAAACAAAGACCATATGATTCTCTCAATTGATGTAGAAAAAGCTTTTGATAATATCCAGCATCCCTTCATGATCAGAACACTCAAGAAAATTGGTCTAGAAGGGACTTTCCTTAAACTGATAGAGGCCATCTACAGCAAACCTACAGCCAATATCATATTGAATGGAGTTAAATTGGAATCATTTCCACTCAGATCAGGAATCAGACAAGGCTGCCCATTGTCTCCATTGCTTTTCAACATTGTAATGGAAGTTTTAGCCACCGCAATTAGGGAAGAAAAGGCGATCAAGGGTATCCATATAGGGTCAGAAGAGGTCAAACTTTCGCTCTTCGCAGATGATATGATTGTGTATCTGGAAAACACTAGGGACTCTACTACAAAACTCCTAGAAGTGATCAAGGAATACAGCAGCGTCTCAGGTTACAAAATCAACATTCATAAATCGGTAGCCTTTATATACACTAACAACAGTCAAGTTGAAAAAGCAGTTAAGGACTCTATCCCATTCACAGTAGTGCCAAAGAAGATGAAATATTTGGGAATTTACCTAACAAAAGACGTGAAAGATCTCTATAAAGAGAACTATGAAACTCTAAGAAAAGAAATAGCTGAAAATGTTAACAAATGGAAAAACATACCATGCTCATGGCTGGGAAGAATCAACATTATCAAAATGTCCATACTACCCAAAGCAATATATAATTTCAACGCACTCCCTATTAAAGCTCCACTGCCATATTTTAAAGATCTTGAAAAAACATTACTTCGTTTTATATGGAATCAGAAAAAACCTCGAATAGCCAAGACATTACTCAGAAATAAAAACAAAACAGGAGGAATCCCACTACCAGACCTCAGACTTTACTACAAATCGATAGTGATCAAAACAGCATGGTATTGGCACAAAAACAGAGAAGTAGATATCTGGAACAGGATAGAGAACCAAGAGATGAATCCAGCTACTTACCGCTATTTGATTTTTGACAAGCCAATTAAAAACATTCAGTGGGGAAAAGATTCCCTATTTAACAAATAGTGCTGGGTGAACTGGCTGGCAACCTGCAGAAGATTGAAACTCTACCCACACCTTTCACCATTAACTAAGATAGACTCTCATTGGATTAAAGATTTAAACTTAAAACATGAAACTATAAAAATACTAGAGGAGAATGCAGGGAAAACCCTTGAAGAAATTGGTCTGGGTGAGTATTTCAAGAGGAGAACCCCCCGGGCAATTGAAGCAGCTTCAAAAATACACTACTGGGACTTGATCAAACTAAAAAGCTTCTGCACAGCTAAGAACACAGTAAGCAAAGCAAGCAGACAGCCCTCAGAATGGGAGAAGATATTTGCAGGGTATATCTCTGACAAAGGTTTAATAACCAGAATCTACAGTGAACTCAAACGCATCAGTAAGAAAAAAACAAGGGATCCCATAGCAGGCTGGGCAAGGGATTTGAAGAGAAACTTCTCTGAAGAAGACAGGCGCAAGGCCTTCAGACATATGAAAAAATGCTCATCATCTTTAATCATCAGAGTAATGCAAATCAAAACTACTTTGAGATATCATCTAACTCCAATGAGACTAGCCTATATCACAAAATCTCAAGACCAGAGATGTTGGCGTGGATGCGGAGAAAAGGGAACACTTCTGCACTGCTGGTGGGAATGCAAATTAATACATTCCTTTTGGAAAGATATATGGAGAACACTCAGAGATCTAAAAATAGATCTGCCATTCAATCCTGTAATTCCTCTGCTGGGCATATACCTAGAAGACCAAACATCACAACATAACAAAGATATTTGTACCAGAATGTTTATTGCAGCCCAATTCATAATAGCTAAGTCATGGAAAAAGCCCAAGTGCCCATCGATCCACGAATGGATTAATAAATTGTGGTATATGTATACCATGGAATACTATGCAGCCTTAAAGAAAGATGGAGACTTTACCTCTTTCATGTTTACATGGATGGAGCTGGAACATATTCTTCTTAGTAAAGTATCTCAAGAATGGAAGAAAAAGTACCCAATGTACTCAGCCCTACTATGAAACTAATTTGGGGCTCTCACATGAAAGCTATAACCCAGTTACAACTTAACAATAGGGGGAAGTGGGAAAGGGGGGTGGGTAGAGGGAGGGGGATCGGTGGGATCACACCTGTGGTGCCTCTTACAGGGGTATTTGCGAAACTTGGTAAATGTAGAATGTAAATGTTTTGGCACAGTAACTGAGATAACGCCGGAAAGGCTATGTTAACCACTGTGATAAAAATGTGTCAAATGGTCTATGAAGTGAGTGTATGATGCCCCATGATCATATCAATGTATACAGTTGTGATTTAATAAAAAAAAAAAAAAGAAAGAAAAGAAGGTTAAATGTAGATAACCATTTTCTTCTGGCTTGGAAAATTTCAGCTGAAATGTTTGCTGTCACCCTGATGGATCTGCCCCTGTAGTTTAATTAGCCCTTACTCCTGGCTGCTTGCAGAATTTTATCTTTTGTCTTGATTTTGGAGAAGTTCATTACAATGTGTCTTGGAGATGCTCTTCGTTGAGCAAACCCAGCATCAATATTACTCTAAATGGAGTGTTTTGGAATCTTTAGTGAAACTTGGGAAGTTTTCATTTATCATATCTCCAGAAGGGCTTCCATTCTTTGGTCATTCTTCTTCCCCTTCAGGGATCCCTATAATTGATGTTTGAACACTTCATGAAGTCCTATCGTTCTCTGAGTGAATGTTCTGCTTTCTCTCTATTCTTTCCTGCTTCTTTAACTGGCTGTGTTAGCTCAAGAGCTTTATTGTCTAACTCTGAGATTCTTTCTTCTCTATGGTCTAATTTGTTATTGATACTTTCTACTGCATCTTTAAGTTCCCTGATTGAGTTCTTCCATTTCTTAAGCTCTGCCATAGCCTTTCTATGTTCTTCATTTCTTTCATCCATTTTTTGCTTCTGTTTTTCCACTTTCTCTTTAATTCACTTTATTATATTCACCATCTGTTTTAAATTCCCTTTCTTTCATATTCATTATTTCTTTATAGGCAGAATCCTCTGGGGTAGCTTCCTCCTGGTCCCTTGGGGAAAGTGTTGGTCTGTTTTGGTTTACATATTGCTGAAATTTTTCCTTTGTTCCTCCTCATGTATATTTTCTTCTTATTCACTTCCTTCCCCTACTTTTTATTTATCACTACATCCTATGCTTTAAATTACCTAGTCTCAGAGCTTAGGTGTTGAAGTGGTCTTTTGTAAAAAGCCAAAGGGAAGAGAATGGTAAGGATTGAGAAGGGAGAAAGAAGAGTGAAAAAGTGCGGCTGAAAGAAGAGAATGAAAGCAATAGGACAAATGGTGTTGTTCAGCAGGGTGCTATGGCCACATGCACAACACTAGGACTTTGGGGGGCAACGTCAGGATCTCCTTATCTGTCTGGGCAAAAGAAAGGCCCCACCTCTGCAAAATATGGAAAGGCGGGGGGAACCCACAAAACAAACAAAAAATTACGAAGTAAAAATGCAACAACATGTTGTAGGGGGGACCTGCCAATACTGTCTTGCCAAAGGTAGAAGGACATCTTAGACCATGAGCTCTTTATGTCCTTCAGCCAGACCAATGCTGTGACACTACCCCCAGCATTCAAAAAAAGGCAAATAAATAAATAAAGAAAAATATTAAAGAAAATTAAAAATACAGTTATGTAAGATAAAGGACAAAAAAGGGACATATTAGCTGTTGTGTGAGGAAATTATTTGGGAGAGATGAGAAAAGTAGAATAATCTCTACCAAAAGAGAGAATAAAGGAGAGAAATAAAAAAGAAAGAATAAAAAGGACTGAAAACTCATAACAAATGTAGAGGAGCCTCTGCTATTGAAAAAAGTAAAAATGAAAAAATAAAAATACAACCAACCAAATAACCAGAGATATCTATTGCTCTGTGTATGTGTGTGTGTATCAATAGATTGCCTGGATGCCAGGTGCTGTAGTATTGGGAGATGGAGAACATATATGCTGTTTGAAGGGAGAAAGCCACTCTCTAGTTGCTGAGGAGATTGGGTCCTGTCTTCCTGAGTTAGTTTTCCTCAGTCAGTGTTTAGAACCTGCAGGCTTGGTATTCTAAAGCTCTCACCATATTTCTTAGTAGGAGTGTCTTACAGTGCCCCCTGATAACTATTCCTGAGGTGTAGAGCCACTTAGTTCACTCCAAGGATGAATGCCCAAGCTCAGTAAGTGTGCCAGAGCCAGCTCTGCACTAGGGCCCTGTGGACCATTTCTCCCAAAGGGCCTTTCCACAATGGCAGAACCCAGATAGTAGACAAGCTGATAGGTGATACACTCCACCTGGTATTCCATTCTGGTGCTGGACACTGTTCAAGTTCACTCACCCACTTAAGCCTCCCAAGGCCACTCTAGTAAGTAGGTTTAGCCCCAAATCAAAAAACTACAGGACAGCCCTTTCCTGTTCCCTGTCTTCTGAGATGGCTGGCCAGCTAGTCCCTGCCCATTACCAAGGACTCACCTTCTGTGCTGGGCTTCCTCAGCTCCAGACCTCCTTTACAGCCCCTGTAGTCCACCACTGCTTCGCTGTGCCCCCTGAGTGATGTCCCTGGGTGGGTTCCTCCAACCAGAGGTGATTGGAGATTTCTTTCCCCTGCCTCACCAGGAGTTGCTAGTAAGGAGATGTTTCTAGTTCGCCATCTTGCTCCACTTCCCCATATGCATTTATTTCAAATGAAGTAACCATAATAAAAATTATCATAAAGGAAAAATCCACTTTATTTTATAACCACTTTTATGTAGTGTTTTAAAGTATAAAAATTATTACATATAGTTGTCTGATAAAGATTTATACTCTACATGAAAATATGGAAACTAAGAAAGATATTATAACAAATATATGAAATGGGTATTGTTGGGAGATATTTTGCTTATTTTGTTAGCCAGAATTAATAGAGATAGTATGTAGACATATTTCAAAAATCAATTATACTATCTGTGATTGTGTAATAGTATAATTTTCCTTGAGGTTACACAGTGATTAAAGATATATAAACCCTAAATTAATTACATCCATGCAAAAGTATACAGCTAATAATTATGTTTGTACTATTACACAAACATCACAAATAGTATAGACATTTAACAATAGCATGATTCCATTTCATTTCTCCTGTGCTATATGCTACTGTTGTAATACATTTTACTTCCACATATGCTAAAAACTAAAAAATACAATACATTGCTGTTATTTTTTTCTATAAATAGTCAGACATCTTTTGAAGAGTTTTACACAGTAAGAAAAAAAGTCTTTTGTAATTATTTACATAATCACATTTCTGCTGCACTTCATACTTTTATGTAGGTTCAGATTTCTATCTGATGTCACTTTCCTTCTGCCTAAAGGATTTTATTTAACATTTCTTATAGTATAGGTATGCTGTTAATAATTTTTTTCATATTTTCAATATCTGAAATATTTTTAATTTTGATCTGAATTTAAAAAATATTTTATTTTGGTGTCGTATTCCAGGTTTATCACATTTTCCTGTAAGTCACTTAGGAAAAATATACTGTCTAATGGTTTGCCTTTTTTCTACTTAGGATTGTGCTGTCATTATTATCTTTGTTCTTTTTCTATGCCATATTCCTGGGAGGTGCCTGTGGCTCAGTGAGTAGGGCACTGACCCCATATACCCAGGGTGGCAAGTTTGATCCCGGCCCTAGCCAAACTGTAAAAAAAAAAAAAATCCATGTCATTTTACTACCTCCTCCTTTGCTCTTATAGATTTTATCTGCATTATAGATTTTCTCTTTATCACTGGTTTTAAGCAATTTGATTATAAAGTACTTCAATAGAGTCTTTTTCCTTACATGTTATTGTGCTTGGTATTATATGACTTCTTGGGTACATGAGTTTATTATTATTAACAAACTTGAAAAATTTTTAGCCATAATTTTTCCAGTTGCACATATATTAGAGCCTCTGATGTTATCTCAAAGCTCTTTATAATTTGTTCACTGTTTATTTTTTCATTCTCTTTTTTTCAGTGTTTTAAAAGATAAATTTGTTCCTATCATTGTTGTCATTTCTGAGTCTGTTTCTGTTGATTGATTTTCTCCCCACTATAGACTTCATTTTCATGCTTCTTTGCATGTAATTTTGTGTTCTTGCTAAGAGTACCAACAATATCTAAAGCTCACCTTGGTCATAAGAATTAAGTGAGATACTGTTATAACATTAAAAATTTATTTAGTCCTTGTTAGTCTTTCCTACAAATTTATGTTTGTTCACTTGTATTTTACTTTCCTTCTTTGCAAAGCAATTTTTTATTTACAATTTAGAGCTAATTTCTTCACTTATACTTTAAATACTTCTTCAGAGACATTGTAACACTGTTCTTCACTTTTCAGATGATTCTAATTTCACTTTTCTAATAACTTTTTCTTATTATCAGTACATAAATATAATCAAATCTGTTCATAATTTCATGTTGCCCTACAGTTTATGCCATCTCTTTTCTTTTCTTTACTGTCAAGCTTCTTAAAACAGATTAAGAAGTTACATCAGACTTTTAGCTAAAAATAATTTTGGTGTTATTATCTGTTGATTGGCCAGTACGTGGTGTATGTTTTTGTGTGTTTTATTGATTTAGAGGACATTTTTCTTCAGTGAAGAATGTTTTCATTGTAAGTCTCATGTGCACTGAGTTATGGAAATGTTAGAGGGCAGATTTGCCTTTGTTCTGGGAATTTATGAGCTTTCAAAGTAATTTCTCACTTTGGGTGAAAAGTAGTTTGTATGTGGAGCTCTCATTTGCATAAATTGATGTTTTGGATTATAATTGTGTATGAGTCACTTTTAAAAAATTTGCTGTCTAATAAAGTTTTACTTGTTTTGCCTTTTGTGGTGGGTGGTACTGAATTCATGAAGAAAATTGTTTATAATAATCTTATTATGCATAAGCCTTCTCTTTCTGCAGCAGACACTAAACACCAGCTTCTACTTTACATCTTGATTTTTAATATTCCTGTGGGCCATTGGATTTGGTTTTCACTCTTCTCTCTGGTTTTGAGTTTCCACTTCAATCTTGACTTATAAAGATTCTTTCTTTAAAGTTTTGCTATACACATAAGTTTGTGATTCAGTTATTTTATTCAGATACAATTCAAATACAATTATTTTATTATATTTGTATTTATTTTGAAAAGAAACGGGAAATTCCTATAGCAGCTCTGTACGGCATACTGAATTCTCAATTCTTTGCCATATGATGGTGGCCTGAACTCCTCTATGGATTTTGTTTTTATGAAAGTCAAAAGATATATCTATAGACAGAGAGTGAATGCCTTACTTTTCCAGAGTGGTAAATAATTCCTTTTTGGTTTTGGGATATTAGCCCTTCCTGACTTTCTACACTTAGAGGTGTATTTCCATTCAAGCTTATCCCTGGACTCTTTTTTCTAAGACTAGCAATTAATTTCCCAAGGCCTCTTGACTCTCTTGTCTGCCATTCATGAATATTTCTATGGGTTCAGGCTATAAACAAATGATGAAAAAAATTACACATCAGTGATTTTTTTTTTCCCTAAGATTCAGGAACAAAATTATCTGTCTAGTAGACATCTGCTAGGTATCTCTGATTCAAATAACATGTTAAAAGCCAATTTTTCATTTTACCTCTGTGATGCCACCCTTTCAATCTTGACTCCTGAGTCATTGACTAATGACTACAGGTAATTCTTTTTGTTGTCTTTTTAACACTAGTAAATGGTACTCCTTTTGTCTGCTTACTTAAGTCACTTCTCTGGGATCCATGCTCCTTCACTTCCCACTCCTTCTGCCTGCACATTCAAGAAGTGAATGTATCATGTCAATTTTTCCCCTTAAAGTTCTGTAGTTTATATATTTTTCTCCATGTCCATTTACTTGAAAACAGGCCACCCTCCTTCTCACTTTGATTTTTGGTTAGATTCTCATTACCTGCCTCCAGACTTGCACTTTTGCTACTACACAATAAAATATGGATATTTTTAGAGTATATATTTAATCACACTAAATCTTTTGCTTGAGTCTTTTACACATACTACTGCCCAAGCTTGGGATGTCTTGTCTTTGCCATTCAATACCTATTTTCCTGTCAGTCATCCAGGACCTAGGCTGACTGCTCCTCCTTGTATATGTCCGTTCATGCTCATCACACCATGTTTTACCTGCAGATAGCCTAACTAGAGAAAAAGCTCCTTGAATGCACCAGTATATATCCAATGACAAGTACAGGGTCTTGTACATAGAAGGCAGTTAAATACTTGTTATATTTTTAATGAGGGTAATATTTTCTCCATCCATGTCATTATATCCAAAGTTAATGCTATGTTATTTGGGCCCTCCCCAAATCCCCATCTTAAATATTATTAAAAAACATATACGTTCTATTTACATAATCTATATTGCAATTCATCATAGATACATCTTGAAAGTAGTAATTAAAGATTCATTAAGTGTTTTATTCTAAATTTACTACAGAGTTACAATAGTTTCTTTTCATGGTATTGACTAGTTGAACAACTATAAGGAAACAAAATTTGCTGAATGGTATTATTTAAAACTTTTTAAATGTATTTAAAATTTTCACCAATGTAGTCATTGTACTGAGGTTATAGACTCTACTAAAGAATCATACTTAAAGTTATACCCTTTATAATGTAACTCTATTACATAATTTAGTGAATTGTTATTGATATGAGTATTAAAAATGTTTTTAACTTTTATTTATGACGACTTTTAGGAATTTATCTGACTTTATTCCGTGAACTCTTTAATTCAGGAAGTAATGCCTCATCACAGGGCACACATGCCTGTAGTCCCAGCTAATCGGGAGGCTGAGACAGGAGTATCGCTTGAGTCCAGGAGTTCTGGGCTGTAGTACACTATGCTGATGGGGGTCTGCACTAAGTTCAGCATCAATATGGTGACCTCCTGGGAGCAGGGGGCCACCAGGTTGCCTAAGAAGGGGTGAAACAGCCCAGGTCAGAGCAGGTCAAAGTTCTTGTGTTGATCAGTAGTGGGTTTGTACCTGTGGTAGCCACTGCACTCCAGCCTGGGCAGCATAATGAGACGCCATCTCTATTAAAAAAAAAAAAAAAGTAATAAAAAAAATCTTCAGAGATATTTCATATGGAAAGATGAATTATTTACATATATTTATATGGCAACCACATATCAATATAGGATAATTTGGATTATATAATTATTTTCTTTAGATCCCCAAATCAATGTAATGACCAAGTGTTTGATGGGCAGCTTCATATAAAGAACACCAAAAGAAAAGTAGAACAAAATTTGTATAAACCCTGCTAAGTATATTTTTATTAAAAATTTACTTTGGGGGCTGGAGGTCCAAGATGGCAGAATGGAGACATCTCCTTACCAGCTACCCTCTGGAACATTGGGGAAAGAGGACTCCAGTCACATCTGGCTGGATTGTCCCACCCAGAAACATAGCTCTAAGGGGATTGTGAGATACCAGGAGCTGAGGAGGAGGTCAGGATCAGTGGAAGACTGGCACAGAAGACAGGTACCTGGGTGCACGCAGAGGCCAGCCAGCCCATTGGCAGAGGACTAGAGACAGGCAAGACCTATCCTGCTATTTTTCTGGACTTGGATGCTTGCAAGGGGGACCTTGGGTGGGCCTGAGCAAATGAGTGAACTTGAACAGTACCCTGTGGCCAGGTTTGAAACACCAGGTGGATTTCTGGGCAGCTTGGCTGCTGGCAGGGCCCAGTCATTGTGGGTCACAGGGGAGAGGCAGCCCACAGGGTCCTAGCACAAGGTGACTCTGGCACGCCTGCTGAGCTTGGGTGCCTTGACGTGAGTTGGGTGGCTCCCACACTGCTGGGGCAGACCCCATTGTGGCCAAGAGGCATGGTTTGGAAGGTCAAGGTGTGTCTCCAAAGAAGTTTGGCACCCTACTCCTTTGAGCCACAGGCGCCCTCCTCTTTTATCCTTCTTCCTCCTGTTGCTCCTTCTCATCCTTTCTCTTCCTCCTCTCAGTGGAAAATCCATCATGCTCCTGATACTTCAGTGTGCATATGACTTCCCATACCCTTTAAGTCTCTATTGAGACAGTCTGTCCACATTAAGTCTCCTGCCTCATTTCTCACTCCAAGATCCTAGGAAATAGATAATGTTAAACCCAGGTAAAGTCAGAATTCTCTTGGCAGAAATAACTGCCATCACAAATAGAATGAAAGTAAAAAGATGGAAAAGTACAGAATGCAAATAGTAACACTAAAGAGCCTAGGTTGGCTATGTCAATATCAGACAAAATAGGCTTTGAGACAAAAAACATTACTTGAAATAAAAGTCATTTCATAATGATAAAAGGGTCAATAGAGCAGGAATATATAACAATTATAAATGATTTACACCTGGCAACAGAACCCTACAATACATAAAGCAAAAAGCTATGGAGTAGAAAGGAGAAATAGACTATTTAACAATAATAGAGATTTCACCACCCATCCTCAGTAATAGAAAGAATAACTAGACAGGAAGCAGATATATAGAAGGTTTGAATAGTGCTTTAAGTAACTTGGCTTAGTTGACATCCACAGAATGATCCACTCCAATGACAGCAGAATACACAACTTCTCAAGTGCATGTGAAACATTCTCTAGGCCATACACTATAACATAAAATGAAATTTAATAAAGTTAAAAGATTGAAAAAACACCCAGGACAACAATAAAAATCAAAAACAGGATAACCTGACAAAATTTTCTTCTAAAAATGAGTCTACATCAAAATTCCAACATCTGTTAAATCATGTAATGCTATAAAAGAAAGAAGAAACAATTGGGGCATCAATTTACTCCACATAAAGTTATCATTACTAAAGAGTGAGACCAAGAGTTTAATTATCTCACACAGAATTGATAAATTGTAATGAGTAATTCACTTCAAATAGTTGTGTTTCCCCATTTCCAATCTCCTGTGTTGATTCAGAATGTCCAGAAATATCATAAATTTTGTCCTGCTTCTTGTTCATTCATCTATTTGCTCATTCAACAAATGTTAATAAGCTTCTAGTTGATGGGCAAGTTTTTGATGCTGGGAATAAAAAGGCAGACGATGATAGATAAGCTACCATAGAGCTTACCTTCTGGGGGAAAGAGGTACATATTAACTAAAGAATGAGTAGTGTCACTGTGTAATAAGTGCTATAAAAAGGCACCTCTTCCCTCTCCAAGTTTAATATGATGCCTGACTACAGAGAAAGCTTTGCTGACAGCTTTTTTAGGCCAGCACATCAGATCTGTCTGTAGCTATTGGTCAGAGAAGTTCCACACTGCCCCAGCCCCAGCCCCAGCCCCAGCCCGATGGTGAGCACAGCTCCCGACCTGTGCTGGCTCTGGGCTTAAATCGTTACGCAGTTAAAATGTCACTGCACCACTAAGTGTTTCTACTTTAGAAAGCATTAACCAGAATTACAGATATCAAAACCAGTATAACAAATGTAAAAATATAGAGCCTAACATCTGCTTAACACCATATCAATAAAAGATTTCCTTAATACCCCGTGCAGATGGGAAATTAATTGAGAGAAGAAAACCCAAAGAGGAGGCATGGAAAGGGAACAGAATATTTGATTAGGCTACTTTCCTTTCCCTTTTATTTTCTTCATCTTATTTAAACTGGTTATCCGAGATTACATATTTCTACAATGACTATAGTTCCAAGTTTCTTGTACTACGTGTGTATTCATTACAGTAGACCCTCCATAGTCAACTACCTCCCTATATTGACCAGCTCCTTAAGTTGACCTAATTTTCATAGACTGGACATGCACCACGTGGACATATCAGTCCAGCAGTCCTAGTTCCTTATGTTGACCACTTCCTTATGTTGACTGGTTTAATATAGTTCCTGGCGCGGTCAACTTAGAGAAGTTCTACTGTGTAATTTTCTTACTTTGGACTATCTAATAAACACATGATTGTTATTACTCTTATAACCCATAACGTTTGTTTTAGGAAGAAGAAACCCAAAACCTTTTACTTCTTAATATTCATTAGCTGCACTTCCAACCAAAATGCACAAAATAACAATTTTAAAAGGTCATTAAAAATAGCTTGTTTTCCAATTTACCAGCCAAAATTGATTTGCTTGCATTACATTTAAAACTTTCCAAGATTCAGGTTTAAGTCCTACCCAAAGTAAATATGATTCTTCAATTTAGTAATGAAGGTAGTAAAGTATGCTACATTTACCTCAGAACATGTTAATTACCTCAATAAATGTTCTATAATAGAAAAAACCAGATTTTATAAAAATGGAATTGAGAGAAAATATCTGTGTCTGCTACAAAGGTGAACCTTTCATACCAGCCCTTAATAACAAATCAAGAGCATATTTTATTTAATAGATATTTGGTAGTCTTGGGAGAAACAGAGAAACATCTAAATTCAATAAGTAATGTCAGAGCACAGTTACATTTATTCAATGTTGTTTGTTAGTCCCTTAGAGAAACTCTAATATTGTTGAAAATTATTTCAAGGAAATAATTCCCCAGAAAGGTCATCATTCAAGTGGTTTCTGCATCTTCCAAATCTGATAAATATAAGAGAGCACAACTTGATATTTAAAGCCAACAATAAGGAAATGACACTACTTATAGTCTTATTTGGAAAGCCTGAAATGCCAAGGTTAGACCAGCAGAAAGAAGAAGGAGCAGAGGCAGGTGTATGATGTGAGGAGCATTCTCGTTATCTTTAAAAAATCAAATGTAGCTGGTCACGCATCATCCAGAGAGAAAATACAGGATTAGGGTTAAAAGGCTTGTATTCTTTCTCTAGCTCTATGTGTGCAACTTGTTTATTTCAGCTTAACATGCTGACTAGTGGGCTATGACATCTACCCTCCTCAACTCATGGTGTTGCCAAGAAGATGAAGCAATGGGGATAAAACCCATGACAAATTTAAAACTTCTATAGAAATGTAATCTAACTACCCAAACAAGTGAGCTCAATAAGGTTTTACAGAAATCAGCAAATGATCTTTGCCAACTTAGTAGTATTTTCCATGTGCAGATGTATGTTTGCAAGTCTCTTTCCTGTTACACTCTTACCTATCAACGCAGCCCTTAAAAAGAATTGTGTCTTGAATAAGAAGTAAATTAGCCAACCTCAGGGAAAAGAATGGTTATTAGTACTCATTCAGTTTGAGAGATATCCACTGTAGTGTGGGAAATTCAGCACATAGAGACACTGATGAGTTCCTGCCATGAACTCATACTACTCCCAAGACCTTGAGAACGAGAGCATTGCACACCTGAAAGCCCTTAGCTGTGCCATCACCAGGACCCATCCTAAGCTGCCCCACTTGCATGTGTGTGCTGCAGGTGTAACCTCTGTGTTCCTTCCTTAGGAAAGGATGACAAATCAGCTCTTGCCAGCTTGCCATGTAAGAGGTGACAGTGGAATCATTCCATTTTAATCAAATATCCCAAGCTCTGCTGGGTCTCATATTTGGCCAAATGTCAGAATTTTCAAATCTATCTGTTTTCCCTTGTCTACCATTCCCAGTCCCATCCTCCACTAATGAGTTTCTATATGAACGGTAATTTCATGAAGGACACACTTGATGAAATAAATCCCTCAGCCTTCTTCCAAAATTCCAGACAAGTTTAAAGTCACCTTTTTTGTAACCTTTTTTTGGGTAACATTTCAAGAATAGATTTGAAATTAAGGGTATTTATTTTGAAGACTATGCTATAAAAAAGCATTCTTGATAGCTCCTGAGATTATTCACTTATTATTTAGATAAACTGCTTCAAATTCAGTGGGAAAGAATATAAACTTTAATTGTAATACACATTGAAACAGAAAGAGAATATTTCTGCATAGAATTTTGTAAAATTTTTAGATGGATATTTTGTAAACAAAGGTACATTTAGCTACAATTTCCCTATGTATGACAACTTTTGGGACACCCTGTATTTATTCAGTCTTAGCCATAATATTTGTTTGCCTAATTTTCAAAAAGTTGCATTAACCCCTATTGATATCCCTGCTTTGAGATCAAGCTATCCTCCTGCTCAGAACCCTGCTATGCACTCAATGGCTTGTAGAATAAAATTCATATTGTCATATATGCAAGACACTTCTTGATCTGACTGAAGCTATTACCCTGGTCTTAAACTTGCCATTCCCTTTATTCTGCCTGCCACAGCCCACTGTACTGAGTTCATCCTAAAGTCATTAAAGTATTCTGATCTCAAAATATCCAAGTGTAGATTTGGTCCCACATTTCTATTTAATATCCTCTCCATTCTTGCTGCTTTTTAAATAACTTGACCTCCCCAAAGCTCAGCTGGAGGTGGTCTCCATGAAACCTAGCCCAGTTTCTTCAGGTGAAATTAATCTCTCTTTCCTCTTTGCTCTCCTGATTATTTTGTGTACTTCTCCCATGGTAATGCTTTGGGTTTAGATCAGCGGTTCTCAACTTGTGGGTCACGACCCCTTTGGCAGTCAAACAACCCTTTCACAGGGGTTGCCTTATATCAGATATTTATATTATGATTCATAACAGCAGCAAAAATTACAGTTATGAAGTAGCAACAAAAATAATTTTGTGGTTGGGGGTCACCACAACATGATGAACTGTATTAAAGGGTTGTGGCATTAGGAAGGTTGAGAACCACTGGTTTAGATCATTATGTCCCTGGCAGCCTAACCTCATAGGTGCATGATCCTTAAAGAAAGAGACCCTGATTGTTCATCATCTCTGTGATGAGGAACAAAAGGGACATTATCTTCTGAGAGAAAGGGTAAATTTAAGAGAGAAGTTTGAGAGAGTGATAATGCTGGGCTTATCTCATAACCAACAGAATATTTTGGTCTGTCTGATCTATACATTCTCTTATTTTTCTGGTTAACTAATAGCAGTAAATCAAACAAACAAACAAACAAGCAACCTTGTAAGTCATGGACAGCCAGAAAAGCATATATGGTGAAAAGTGATTATAAGTAGCGTTTGACCATGGTCATTAAGAAGCTACTTGTCCACAGACACATCCTTAGGAAAGAAGCAAAGACCAAAAGTGCTTAAGGTCCTTGTCTCGCTCCTGGAGGGCATTTCTGTGCGTCTGTGAAATCAGCTGGGTTTGGTGGTTTCAGCTTGTGCTTTTCTTGCCTTTATTCTCCTGTTTTTAAACTGGCACTTGAAATTCAGAACAGACCAAAAATCTCAGAGCATACAAAAAAAGTCAAGGTCAGAGCTGCCACGCAAGGATATTTCCACCAAGTTCCCCTCCATCCTCCCTGTGTCATGGCTGGTGTCCAGTGATCACTTTGCAGCAGGGGAGCTGTTTCTAAGATGCCATGAGGACAAGCTTGGGGAAAACAGGAAGAGGGCACCAGAAGAAAAAGCAGATGGGGAGAGCTCCACTGGGGGTGGGGGTGGGGTTCTTTCCACTATTTTTTTCTCCTTGTTCCAGCAGAGGAATCTGAGGCTCAATGGGGAGAATGGTTTCAAAGAAATTGATAAATTTTGTTTTGCATTTTTTTGTGTGCGTATGGTGTTTCCCCTGTAAACCAGAGTTATTGATCGTCTTGCAGTGGGGAGGTGGAGGGAGGGCTGGGTTAGGATGATTACAAGTGGAACGCAAAGAGAAAGAAAGAAAATATTTTGCTTTAGACATTACAGGTAGAATTTACAGCAAGATAATAGTCTAGTAAGACAGAATTTTCAGAGAATTCTTTTCTGTCTAGATTCTTACATCTCCTTCATTAGCATGTCAGTAACCAGACCAAGCCAACTCTAAGTTTTACATAATGTAGATCCTTATCAGAATGGAAAAGGTGGCAGAAATCCCATGTTTTGGCTCTGGAATAGTTGGGGGAATACTGGGAGGCAGAGGCAGAAGGCGAAAGTGTTTGTGCACCAATTTCCCCTTTCTGAGGTATAAATATGTCTCAGAAATGAAGGGAATGCTTAGAGAAAGAGGCTTTTGTGTGATTTGCATTTGAGAACATAGGAGAAATGATCTCTTAGCCTGCCCTTGCCTTTGCCTCCCTGGGGAGCGATCCCATCAAATGCAGTCCATGGCATAGAATGTATGGTAGAAGGAGGCCCAAAGTAGCCCTTGGATCCTGTGTGTCATGAGGAAGAAGTGGGGGTTCCTAGTAAGGATTTCAGGAGTTAGCTAGCTTGGACCTCAGTGGTCCCACTTTGGAGACCACGTGGTGAGACGAGAGCTGATCGACAGCATAGCTGGATGTGGATTTGTGGACCGTGAGCTCCATGAAAGATGCTGCACTAATGAGGGCCAAGGTGATGCCAAGATGACCAGAGAGCACCCCCTGGCCTGCGAGAGGGAGGGAGGGGGAGAGTGGGGGTAAGAAAGAGGAGGAAGAGGAGGGGAAGGAAAGGGGGGATGGGTTAAGCCCTTGAGGAGCCATACCAGGTTTAAATGCCAGCAAGACATAGCAACTAAGTAGACAAGAGTCAATGTCACAAAGATTATAGGAACTGGAGACCATCTGTGCACAAAGAGTCAAAGAGTCAACTGTAGACAAGAGTCAATGTCACAAAGATTATAGGAACTGAAGACCATCTGTGCACAAAGATCCCCTGACTGTCAGGCCTTGAAGGCACAGCCAGACTCACCTGCTCCTGCACATCCACGCAACACTGACGAAGGCAATGTGAGGGTGTGAAAACCATGAAACTTAGACTAACTGAAAGTTATTGATGAGAACTAAATTAGTATAATACATAAGGTTTATTTCAGCATTGTAATATTTATAGATTGTGATTAAAATGCTTTTCTTCTGTACAAAGGATGAGAGTTCATGTTATTTAAGAGACTAAAGAATTAGCATTTTCATAATCCCTCTGAAGGAAAATTGATATCCCAGCACACAAAAAAATATGGTTTCTGTCCTAGTTACTAATTTTTATTGTTGACTGGTCTGACTGTCCAGGTGGGTGCTTTCTATTTTTGATCCCTCCAATATCCTGAAGCCTGGTGATGAGTCAAAGAAGACAGCTTTCTCAGGCCAAGCTGCTTCTCTGTACCCAGGGCACTTTGTGGCAGGAACTTAGAACAAACCTCTGTACAGCATTAGTCAGAGTGTCTTGGGTATTGTCTTCCCAAATGGAGAAATGGAAAAAATCTATACTTATTTTATCTCCTTTACAAAAAACTTCTCTTATTTACTATTTATTTTCTTTCATTATCATTTCCCTTCTTTCTTATTGTTCTTTTTTTTTTTTTGGAGATATTTCATGCTATATTAGCTTTCCTTTCAAAAGTCTGCCATTCAATAAGTGAAATAAAGCAGTACTTGTTTTAATTTTATCATGCTATACTTTCTGTCACATTTTAACACATCGAAGGAAATGCATATATAAAGTCAGTTTTTTTGATGTCATACACCTTAATTATTTAATTATATGTTACATAGGTCACTGACATACTCACTCTGCAATAACATTACTTTCAGTTAAGCTTCATAAATGTATCTGTTCTACGTTTGAGTAGAACTTAATTGATGAGAACTAAATTAGTATAATACATAAGGTTATGTATTATAAAGTTCAAAGTCTAAACTATCTTAGGATGACTTCACTTTTACCCTTTTTTAGTTTTAATATTGAAAAAACTCCATAGATAATGGGACAATGTTAACAGATAAATGAAATAAAATAGTATGCAATGCTCATTTTGTCATGAATGATCTCTCATGGGTAGCTATGATTTTTCCTAACAGCTCTATTCAGCAGGCCCTCCAGAAGTACATTACATGAACAACAAGGTCTGCATATATGAAAAATATTGAGGATCAATGCTCTGGGTATCAACACCGGAGCTGTAGCCATCACCTAAGGGTTAATGGAAACATAGAGGTCAAAGTTTGCTTTTGTCTTTCTCTTTTGTGAAATTTTCTCTGCATATATGTAGTCCCTCTGCTTCTATTTCTTCACTTTATCAACATTTAAACATTTATTCTACATATACATCTCAAGTATTTTGACCTACAATGACGCAACTGTATTATGTTACGTAAAACCTATTCATTGTGTATTTATATACATACACATTTTAAAAAAATTTCTTATTTATCTTTATTAAGTTTTTTTAAATTAAATCATAGCTGAGTACAATAATGCAATCATGAGGTACAATGTGCTAGTTCCATATACAGTCTGAAATATTTTCACCGAACTGGTTAACATAGCCTTCAAGGCATTTTCTTAATTATTGTGTTCAAACCCTTATACCCTACACTTAGTAAACTTCACCAGCACCCTTCCAAGATGCACCCTAGGTGTGGACCCACCAATCACCCTCCCTCTACCCTACCTCCCCCTCCCTTTCCTTCCCTTGCCCCTTTCCCCATATTCTTATACTGAGATTGTGTTGTAGCCTTCGTATGAAAGCTATAAATTAGTTTCATATTAGGGCTGAGTGCATTGGGTACTTTTTCTTCCATTCTTTGGATACCTTACTAAGAAGAATATTTTCCAGCTCCATCCATGTAAACATTACATTCACATTTTTAAAAGACAGAATAAAACTAATAGAAAACATGATTTTTATGCCTATAATATCATAACAACCAGAAGGGCAAACATAGAAAACAAGTCTATAATAAACACAACAGACATTCAAATGGTACACTATTTTACAAATATAAAATAAAATCATCAAATTCAATGGCAAACATAATTTAAAAAGTGGTGAGACCACACAAAGATGAGAAAATGTGCAATGATCTCCATGAATTCTTTTGCTTAGGACATGGCGTGTGATGAACCTTGTTCTTCAGGTCCCTAATTAGAAGCTCTGAACTCCTATAATGGTCAAATTTCTCTAAATATGTGCATCCTTCAGAATAATTTCTGAATCTTTTGGACAGAGCACATGCAAGTCAATTCAAATCTGAGTCTCTATTGCCTGATACCCAAACATGCTTATGTGTGTATATACCTTCATCCATCCGTCTGAATGGTGCCATAGTTATAACCCATGGCTGGGGAAATGTCTGATATGAGGAAACAAAAAAGAAAAAAAGTTAAAGAGTTAATCTTGGTCTGTTTCTTATTTTTTTATTTTTTGTAGTTCTGGAACTCTTTTGGAATCAATGTATTTTTTTTCCATTTGGCTAGATAATCTGGAGTCATTTTTTATATATCTAAAATACAAGTATGCATTTGACTAGTTCCATGAGGATGTGCCTGTTGTTTGCCACTTTATCTTCATGAAAATACTGTATACTACATTTGGATCTTCAAGTTCATTAACTTCCACACAGATGGATATCGTCCTCATATATGAGCCTGATTATCTCACCTGGTCTGATCTTTAGTTAGGCTCAAAGAGATGTTTACAGGTGGTATCCCAGCTAAGAGCATTCAATCTAAAAATAACTAATTGAGACACACGTGTTCAGAGAATCCACTCTATGGAGACAAAAAGTTAAATCAATACACAAATTGATTATATTTTCATCTTAAAAAATACCATATAATGCAAATCAAAACTACTTTGAGATATCACCTAACCCCAGTAAGAGTAGCCCACATAACAAAATCCCACAACCAGAGATGTTGGTGTGGATGCGGAGAAAAGGGCACTCTTCTGCACTGCTGGTGGAAATGTACACTAATACGGTCCGTTTGGAAGGATGTTTGGAGAATACTTAGAGATCTAAAAATAGACCTGCCATTCCATCCTATAATTCCTTTACTAGGTATATACCCAGAAGACCAAAAATCACAACATAACAAAGACATCTGTACCAGAATGTTTATTGCAGCCCAATTCATAATTGCTAAGTCATGGAAGAAGCCCAAGTGCCCATCAACCCATGAATGGACTAGCAAATTGTGGTACATGTATACCATGGAATATTATGCAGCCTTAAAGAAAGATGGAGACTTTATCTCTTTCATGCTTACATGGATGGAGCTGGAACATATTCTTCTTAGCAAAATATCTCAAGAATGGAAGAAAAAGTATCCAATGTATTCAGCCCTACTATGAAGCTAATTTATAGCTTTCATATGAAGGCTATAACCCAACTATAGCACAAGAATATGGGGAAAGGGCCAAGAAAGGGGAAGGGAGGGGGGAAGTCAGGGTGTAGGAAGGGTGATGGGTGGGGCCACACCTATGGTGCATCTTAGAATGGGTACAGGCGAAACCTACTTAATGCAGAATACGAATGTCTACATACAAGAACTAAGAAAATGCCATGAAGGCTACGTTGAACAGTTTGATGAGAATATTTCAGATTGTATATGAAACCAGCACATTGTACCCCTTGATTGCACAAATGTACATAGCTATGATTTAATAATAAAAAAAAAACTTAAAAAAATACCATATAGTTTGAGCTGGCATGATATTTAGCTAAACTGAATCTCCTAGTCCATTGAAGATTTTCCATCTGTGCTCATTACCATAAAGAATTGTCACTGGTAGAAAAAGTGCCATTTTTAAGTATTCTCCAAAATTGCTTAAAACATTTCCTTACATAACAACACCTAATATTCATAAAAACCATTCGTTTATTTTCAAATCACTTTAATGTAAACAATTTGTCAAACATTCCCTGAGAGTAGAATAAAAATAAGTCACTTTTGCATGCATGAAAAGAGGCAGAATGGAGAAAATATGATATTTCTGTGAGTGGTCATGGTAGAGTTGTAATTTATTCAAAGATTTTGACACTGTGCTGTGGGTTCAATCTTTTAATGTCATGACACTTAAATGCATTTGGCCATCCTTCCATCTACACAAAATTTAGTGTATTTTCTTCTCCTGAATTTCTCCATTGGACCATTTTAAGTATTGATTTACACCAAATGTGAGTATGGCACACATCCTCTCCCTAATTCACAGGCATGTCCACAGGCACATGCTGAGTTTTCCATCTATTTCCATTGTTATTCTCCTGGCCAGTACCCCTATCAAAAGCATGATGGTCACTGCTAAATCCCTTTGTTCTTTCTGCTAACACTTTCATATTCTAGTCTCCTCATGCACTTTGTTGTAGTTTCCGCTTCATAACATACTTAGCTCTACTCACATATAGCACACCCATGTTCTCTGAAACAAGGTCCAGAGACGACTAGTATCCTGTGGAATGCTAATGCATGCTGTGTAAAAGTTTCAAAAAAGAATTTTGAGGATAAATCACTTTGCAAAAGTTGGAATGTTAAACAGAATTCTTAACTCAGGATTACTTGAAAACTTTAATGTGGGAATGTACTTTATGGCTCTCTAGGAAGCAGATTAAATATATAGTTTCCCCATAGTTATTTGATATAAGAATACTTTCATTGAGAAATATAAGGACCCTAGAATTCTACAGTACACATTTTGAGGAAAGCTCATAATAGTGTCTAATCCCCTTTTTAGTTTGACAGTTCTCTCCTCTCCAAGGGAACAACCATGTTCCTGGAACCCTGTGTGGATTTATTTTCTATGTTATTTAAGCACAAGAGAAATACATTTATAAAGAAAATATTTCATATCAACTCAGAGAACACACCAGAATTTTATTGATATAATAATAGTTAATGTTTACAAAACAATCTTTTAGCTTAATGTTTCAGGGACTTCAGAGCCAGACAGATCTGAATTTTAACTCTCACATCTAACACTAAATTGGTGATTTTTTGAAGTGTCAGTTTTTTCATCTGTAAAGTCACTAAGTTTTTGTAAAGGTTGAAGAACATATATATAAATTGTGTATCCTAGTGCCTGCCACAGAGTTTGTAGATGTGGCTAAGAAAAATGTTTTTAATGCAATCCTGGGGCACAGCTATGATTCAATAATAAAAATAAATAAATAAAAAAATAAATACAAAGTTTGCCACAAAAAAAAGAAAAAAATGATTTTTTTTTTTTTTTTTTTACTTTTTAAAAATTTTACTAATGCAGTGAAATTTTTCTCTCTCCTTTGGTCACCAGTTTTACTGCATTTTCTATGCTGCCTTCCAAGCTAGGACCTAGAATATCTTATCTCCCTTTGTAGTTGATGCCATTGGGATTTTCTCCTAAGCTGGTGCATGGGAGTTCCAGCTGCTGTGAGTGTTGCTTGCTGGTGATCTCACATCCATATCCTTTTCCTACAATTATTATCAGCTAACAGAGTCACCTAAAGATGCCCGAGAGGTTATGTGTGACTCACCAAGAGCAGGCCACGAATAATGCTTGACTTATAAGGTAAATGAAAACTTACCTCCTTGCTTTAGGTGGAACAAACTCAGTGCTAACATTTATACTCCGAAGCTTCCTATGGGAATGAACTAAAGTAGGACTTCTCTTGAAACCAAAGCTTTGCTTATCTATCCCCGACCCTGTTCTACTTCCCTTGCTCCTGTGTTTCTCCTGAGACAGATCCTGAAATTGTACCTTCTCTTCTCCAACTGAAGAAGACACTTATCATGGTCAGTTTTATTAGAAACAAGTAATTATCTAGACGCTGACTTTGCCCAAGACTTCATGCCAGGATTTAGGCTGTCTGAGAATTAAAAAACTCAATTTCTATTCTGAGAAGCATCTGATTGTAAGAATAAGAAAACCCCTTTTCCCATCTTTATTATCAATACAATCCAAACTTCTCTCTTGTTCATTAAAATCACTTGCTATAAGAAAATGCAAATTCTTCTTTCTGTCATACTTTGAATTTGGGTAATCCACACAGGGACAGGTTATTTATCATACAGCTTAATTTCTGAATGACTCTGGCATGGCCTATTTGTTATACGGTTAACTTGGGTAACCTTTAAATTAGATGTCAAATTACTCTTATTTCTGGTAGCTTTGAAGATATTCATAGCTTGGAAAAATTAACACAAAAAGCACTTTATTTGCTAATAAAACAAAGATAAAAGCAAATCTTCCTCCCTCGTGTAGAATATCTCAACATCTAAAATAATTCTCAAAGTAGGCTATTCAAAAATTAACACAAAAAGCACTTTATTTGCTAATAAAACTAAAGAGAATTCTACTAGCTCTATTCTTTCCTAAATATACTTTGCTTCCACTTTGCTCAGCATTGTCAGGGAAATGAGTAGGTTGAAGTAAAAATGACCCGCCACAAATTCATTTCATCATTCAGCAATTTGATTATTAGATACTTGTCATGTATTATGATTTTACATATTTATATTAGGGGTCTTAATGGTAGTTGAGAATAAAGTAGATGTATTCCTCTTCGACTTCGTCTTAGCCAAATTCTGATACTTCCAGAGACTGTAAAGCCACCCAGCAATGGAGAAGGTATGGGGCAAAGGGTAGAGGAAAGATCTAAATGTCTAAGCTTCTTGGAGAGGCCTGGTCAGACAGGAGGTCCTAAAGCTGAGCCTCCTTTACGTCATTTTCAACTTGCCTCTGTTTTGCCCTTGTGACTATCTCTGGGGCATTGTCTCTGGAGGAGCCGTTTTCTCTGGAGTCAGTTTCCTGGTACAGTAGCACTTCCTGGTGATTTTCTTGCCAGGGGATGGTGTGCTCACCGTTTCAGCAGTAGCCACACACTAGATGAAAGACAAATTTCAGGGCCAGACGTCTGAACTCTGAACTGAAAATCTTTTGATTTTATTTTTGTCCATGGTATTATTTCCAGATAAATGCCAACTTTCCTGCATAGATGTTTTTACATTCATACGGTCCACACATAGAAATTTCACTGCTCATCACACACAACCTCCAGGTATTGCTAACGCTTCTTTACCCTTCTTTGAGGATAAAGATAACTTTGTGATTAAAAGATCTCCCTTAAGGAGAGGAATGTTTCATTCTTGTATGCTGTGTTACTTTCTCCCAGAAGAATTTCTGGCCAAAGCAGCCATAAATGAATGAGTGAATAAATATATAAGAAAAAATCAGAAATGAGACAAGTTGTGTTCTTTCTCAGTGGATTACCTCATCAGCCAGGTCTTTGGTGGGATAGCTAGTGACAGCATGAATGGTCCTTCATAGGCCTGTGAGAAATTAGATTTCATGCCAATTTAACAATTCTCTTAGATCTGTACAAAATAACATTTTTGACAATGAGGCACAGGCATATTAAAATAATTGTCTAAACTCACACATCTAGCAAGACAAGCAAGATTCTGTATCTTTGGGCTTTAGGTCTAATTTTTATATTTGCGGGTCATTCCAAAAGTTTTAAGATACACAAAAGTGAAGAAATGTAAAATCCATGTGAATGGAAATAAATCAAGCCCTTCTAGCAACACTGATAAGCTGAGCAAGTTGAAACATGAATGGGTTAATCAGGAAGGACTCTGTCCCCTATAATTTTTGGAAGTGAAATAGTGGATCTTAACACAGTCTGTTTCAAGACTTTTGTAGTGACTTATGGAAGTACATCCAGAGTACTTGGTATCATCTTCCCATGTATGAACTCATATAATTAGCTGTGCCTCTCTTATGCTAATACTTTCTCAAATCTCTCTCTAGTTAATAGTATGACTATCTTTTCTTTCCTACTCAAGTGCACGCTTTTTGATTCATTGGATCAAGGGATGCATTATCAAGTTTCTTCTGTTTTTCTTTTTTTAATCTTTCACAGTGCACAAGGTAGGAACTTAATAATTGTTTGCTGGAAATTTTTAATGAATAAATCCCAAGGAACTCAGACTGGGTTCATTATTCTCAGAACAAATCCTGGAGAGAGCTAAGCCATGGACTGGGGTGTGATTTGACTAGCTTAATTGTCAGATACGAGAAGCTTAAACTGGACCAGCTATTATTTTGAAGTAGGTTCTTTCTCCTTCCACATATTTGTTCCAATTAGATGATAAAACTCACAAGGTCAGGTTTGGAGCATGACTAGAAACTAGATACTTGAAAATTTCCTAGTACGTTTTGCTAAAAGTTTCTTCTTAATGGTGACGATGGTATTATATATAGTGTATTATTAAAGTGTAACTCCTTACAAGATGACATGTTGCATTGCGACAAACTAGCAATGATATCAGGGAAATAGGTCGGTTCTTCCTGTCTGGTGCTAATCACTCTGATGACTATGCACAGGGCTATGACAGTGGCTGGCAGGCAGGAATTAGCATGACAACAGTCCTTTGTGAACATGCAGAGAGGTCAGTAAGTACATGATTATAAATTAGCTTGGTGGACTAGTGTAGGCATTAGTTGGGTCGAGTGTTCCTATTTTATATAATTGTTTGCTGCACCTGAATTAATTTGAGTGTTTAAATCGCGCATATTAATTCTGTGCTGCAGGATGTAAAGCTTTGGACTAATCCCTTTAATACTCTTTCGTATAAACACCTTAATCAAGCAACAGCTTTATAATTAGTCCTACTTACAGGCTGGGTATAATTTACTAGTTTTCCAGCTCATAAGTTACCTCAATTTTTTAATCATAATAATTATGCTTTAGAATGGAAGCATAAATGGACTCTTCTAGTTTATTCCAAGAATGAAACCAAGGCAGTCAAAATCAGGAGATTAATAAAATCCAATATATGGATACAATTTGTATTTTTATGGCAGCTTAAGATCACTCATCCTTGGAATTTAATCACCAGATTAAGGTAGGCCACTGAGCTGAGAAGGTAATTTTTTTTCTTTAAAAGGAAGTACAATTCTATATATATTACATATTTCTTTTGTTGGGTGTGAAAAAATGCTGATGTGATTTAATTTTATCACAGCAATGAGCAGCCTGACAATATCCCTCTTGTGTACTAAACCTAGTAAGTAAATAATGGTTTAGCTGCTAAGGATGTGCTGATCCATTTCTCTTTTTATCTATTTTTTTCCTTGAGGATTTTAAAGTACAAATCGTCTCCAGTATTAAGAACATTTGTATGGTCAGGCTACCCAGTTTAGAGAGCAGCACTTTAAATTAAGTCTTAAACAGGCATTTAAATTAAATTTATTAAGAGAGTTATTTATATTAATTAAAGTAAAATTAATTATTGAGAAGACTTTATTGAGGTTTAGGAATAGTATAAAGATAGGGATCTCCTACCTTGTTGCTAAAAGTCATGAATTTAAGCTATTGCTCGATATACTTTTTGAGTATCTAGTTACTATCTTCATTCCTTACTGAAATATTTATATCAGATTCTGGTATACATTCAATATATAGATAATTTATCCAAGAAGAAGTCATGAAAAACAGGTAAATCTTTGAGATTTCAATCATAAAATCTATATTGTATGAAATTATGTATGTATATGTATGGGTAAAAACATAATTTTATGAAATATGTATGTATATACAAAAGTGAAACATAGATAATTGTTAAATACTTCATTTTGGTCATTCTAACAAAAGACGTAGATTAGCTTGTGGTTAATTTGGTCATAGTGAATTGTCTATAAAGATGGTCAAGATAATTAAAAAAAAAATAGGATAGTCAAGGTAATTGACAATATTGTACGCCAGGTCAGAAGTTGTATGAAAAAACACTTACTGTGAGGGTACTCTAAGAATGTTTGTTTTCAGTGAGTGCATAATTTGTCTTGTTCAACATAATGCTGTCCTTAGGCAGTTTATAATTGGTATTATGGATATGTGCTTTGCAGTTTTGCTAAACAATTATGCCATGTAACTTAGAACTCTTTCAGCTGGATACAAAAATTTAAGGAAATCTCAAGAAATGAGGATACTTCCTTTAGGATGGGAATAGAGTGGAATATAACCAACTTTTGGGATAAGCAAGCTGGCCAGAGAAAAGCTAATTGGAATCTCAGAGATTACAGAAGATGTGACTCACGAGAACATAGACACATTCAGCTCATCGAGGGAACTTTAGGTGAATAATTTCTGACTACAAAAAGTGGGAGAATCCCTGACAAATCTTTAACATCACCCAAGAAAGCCATAAAACTATGACAGGCCCAGAAACTACTAAATCAGCTTCCCACTCCCCAGAGGGCTCAGAAGCAATTGTTAGCCAGTGAGGGAGATAATAAACTTGACGGAGGAAAACAACAAAGCCCCTTGTTTTGCCACCCCCCCCAATACAGGCTGCAGTTGGGGGAAGAAGAGAAATCTCGCCTTTGAGTGAAGCTCGGCACCCATATAGCACGAGCCACATACACCGAGGCTGGTGGGTTCGAACCCAGCTGGAGCCAGCTGCAATAAAATAATACCTGGGTGTTGTGGTGGGTGCCTGTAGTCCCAGGGCACCTGTAGTCCCAGAGGCTGAGGCAAGAGAATCGCCTAAGCCCAGGAGTTTGAGGTTGCTGTGAGCTGTGATGCTACAGCACTCTACTGAGGGCAACATAGTGAGACTTTGTCTAAAAAAAAAAAAAAAAGAGAAAGAAAAGGCAATTATCATCATATATGCAATGTATGTATCATTTCTTAAAGTGAGGTCTGCAAACTCCTGGGGGTCCCTGGGACCCTTCTAAGGCTGAAAAATCACAGTTTTTTCTTAATAATACTAAGGCAGTATTTGTACTTTTCATTATGTTGACATTCGTACCTGTGCTACAAAAGCAATTGTGGGTAAAAATACTGACTCATTAGACTGAATTGAGGCAGTAGTGCCAAATTATGCTAGAAGTCATTGTACTCATCACTGTCACCCACTGACAGCTAATAAAAGAATGAAGGTTCCCAGGCATCTTCACATTCACTGCCATATGGCTGATATATTTCTTGTAGCCAGATTTAGCGTTTATTTTCTTTTTTCTTTCTTTTTTTTTTTTTTTGTGGTTTTTGGCCGGGGCTGGGTTTGAACCCACCACCTCCGGCATAGGGGACCGGCGCCCTACTCCTTGAGCCACAGGCGCCGCCCATATTTTCTTTTTTAAAGCATATTTCCTTTCTCTCTTTTCCATGACCCAACTGTCTGTCTATGCAAGCTTGCCACAATTCCCTCTGCTCCTCCGACTTCTTACCTCCAGTTATCCTCTGCCTTTTCTGGAAAGATTTCGGCAAGTGCTGACCTCACTGAACAAATGCCTGAGATTTGGGGCTACTTTCCTGCTCCTCTCAAATTAACTCAAAAAGTGTCTAATTGCTTTTGGATTTCTGAACTGACAGCTAAGTATTTTGATAAGTTTATTCTTAAAGTATTAGTTGTTACAAAATATCTTTATCGATCTCCTCTCTGCCATCCTTCTCTCTTTTCTTCCTAGATGGAGAGCATCCTGATTCATTAAATAATTATTAGGGCAGGATGTGGCTGAATTATATTTCCATGAATTTTGAGATATTATGAATAAAAGAATGATATCCAAGAGAAAAGTTCTTGTTGGCTTTGTACATTCTTCTTTTGACAGACAACATTCAGGGATTCAGGAACCATCTAAAATTATATTATCTGGGAAACAGAAGCACTTAGCCCCGAGAAAAAGAAGACACACGAGGTTCTATTAGCTGAAGGGTTACCTTGAGTTAGATTTGGGATAGGCAAATCTAAATTAATTTACTTAGCTCTAGGGTAGCCCTGGTCCATTATGTTTCAGGGAGTTAGGATTTCATCATTAATTGGAAGAAAACTTTTGAGAAATGAAGGCATTTCCTTGGGAGTGAAGGGAATCAGAATACGCTACCTGCCCAAATGCCACAAATGGATTATTTTGAACCGAAGGCGATTGCAAATCAATGGATGTAGTCAGAGCCTTCATTATCTGACTAAAAGCAGAAACCTCCAGAAATTGAGAATTGCCACAAATCTCCCTCTGGAGGAGTTTTATGGCCATGAAGAAGATGAAAAGCTGGCACCAAGCAAATCTTACCAAATAACCTGTGTCTTCCATTAGCTTTCACATGTTATTTTTCCCAAATTTAGAAGCCCAACCCTCTTTTCTTTTGTCTAGTCACTTCTCTGCATCATCCTTCATTTAACTGGTATATAAGGAGCCAGGCGTTGTGGCTCATCCTGTAATCCTAGCACTCTGGGAGTCTGAGGCAGGTGGATTGCTTGAGCTCAGGAGTTTGAGACCAGCCTGAGCAAGAATGAGACCTTGGCTCTAAAAAAATAGCTGGGTGTCATGAAAGGTCCTATAGTCCTAGCTACTCAGGAGGCTGAGGCAAGAGAAGCCCAGGAGTTTGAGGTTACTGTAGCTATGATGCCATGGCACTCTACTGAGGATGACAAAGTGAGACTTTGTCTCCATAAAACCCAAAATAAATAAGCTTCAGAGTCCTTCTGCTTCCCTGGGTTCTCACTTCTTTTCTGTGAAGCCCTTGTGCTTTTGAAAATATTGACATCAATAAAATTTGTACGCCTTTACTCTTTTCGATCTGTCTTTTGTCCACTGAAGTCACAGGACTCAGCCACTGAATTTAAAAGGATAGAAGAAAATTTTATTCCTTCCTTACATAAGGAGGTAGAAATATAACTTCACATGTTAAACTCTGTATGGATTAGAGCAGTGGTTCTCAACCTTCCTAATGTTGGAACCTTTAATACAGTCCAAAGGGGTCACAACCCATAGATTGAGAACCGCTGGATTAGAGCTTTGATTCCCAAACTGTGCCTTGAAGAAATAATCCAGCAACTGAAAGGAGGGGCCTGAGCAAGTGGTGGGTTGTCCATCCTTCGGAGACAATATCACCTAGAGTATGTGCTTCATTTGCATATGCCTTTGAATAAAAATGAAATCATCAAAAGCCCAGAAAAATTTACTCAAGACAACCAGACTTGTTTATCTCCAAAGTCCCTGTCCAGCAGCACTGTGGAGTGCCCACATTGCAGGGATCATGATGTGAGCAAGGTTTGTGCCTGAGAACACACCCAGAGTAGGAAGAGGCCCCTTTGCCTTTGAAAAAGCCAAGCATTAGCTGGTCTTTCCTTATACTGTCAGAGCCTGCGATTTCATTTCTGGTAATTTATATTCTTTAATTTAACTCTTTCTAATGTACATGATGCAATGGTACATTTCAAAACCATTAACAAATGAGTATAATTGTGATAGATTTGTTAATTTGTTCAATGTAAGCATTTCGCATTGTATATTGAAGTAGTACCCTGAACCCATAAATGCATCAATGTATAAAGTTATAATTTAATAAAAAATAATTAAAAACAAAAAATAAACTCTTTCTAGTTTGTCAGACCCTTATCGTATCCACAGGGTATAAGATCTTGAACTGCATGTTGAAAGAAACATGAAAAGAAACATCTTTGTTTTGTGGAATTTCTTTTTTTTTTTTTTTATTGTTGGGGATTCATTGTGGGTACAATAACCCAGGTTACACTGATTGCAATTGTTAGGTAAAGTCCCTCTTGCAATCATGTCTTGCCCCCATAAAGTGTGACACACACCAAGGCCCCACCCCCCTCCCTCCTTCCCTCTTTCTGCCCCCCCCATAACCATAATTGTCATTAATTGTCCTCATATCAAAATTGAGTACATAGGATTCATGCTTCTCCATTCTTGAGATGCTTTACTAAGAATAATGTCTTCCACGTCCATCCAGGTTAATACGAAGGATGTAAAGTCTCCATTTTTTTTAATGGCTGAATAGTATTCCATGGTATACATATACCACAGCTTGTTAATCCATTCCTGGGTTGGTGGGCATTTAGGCTGTTTCCACATTTTGGCGATTGTAAATTGAGCTGCAATAAACAGTCTAGTACAAGTGTCCTTATGATAAAAGGATTTTTTCCTTCTGGGTAGATGCCCAGTAATGGGATTGCAGGATCAAATGGGAGGTCTAGCTTGAGTGCTTTGAGGTTTCTCCATACTTCCTTCCAGAAAGGTTGTACTAGTTTGCAGTCCCACCAGCAGTGTAAAAGTGTTCCCTTCTCTCCACATTCACACCAGCATCTGCAGTTTTGAGATTCTGTGATGTGGGCCATTCTCACTGGGGTTAGATGATATCTCAGTGTTGTTTTGATTTGCATTTCTCTAATATATAGAGATGATGAACATTTTTTCATGTGTTTGTTAGCCATTCGTCTGTCGTCTTTAGAGAAAGTTGTATTTATGTCTCTTGCCTATTGATATATGGGATTGTTGGCTTTTTTCATTTGGATTAATTTGAGTTCTCTAAAGATCCTAGTTATCAAGCTTTTTTCTGATTGAAAATATGCAAATATCCTTTCCCATTGTGTAGGTTGTCTCTTTGCTTTGGTTATTGTCTCCTTAGCTGTACAGAAGCTTTTCAGTTTAATGAAGTCCCATTTGTTTATTTTTGTTGTTGTTGCAATTGCCATGGCAGTCTTCTTAATGAAGTCTTTCCCCAGGCCAATATCTTCCAGTGTTTTTCCTATGCTTTCTTTGAGGATTTTTATTGTTTCATGCCTTAAATTTAAGTCCTTTATCCATCTTGAATCAATTTTTGTGAGTGGGGAAAGGTGTGGGTCCAGTTTCAGTCTTTTACATGTAGACATCCAGTTCTCCCAACACCATTTATTGAATAGGGAGTCTTTCCCCCAAGGTATGTTCTTGTTTGGTTTATCAAAGATTAGGTGATTGTAAGATGTTAGTTTCATTTCTTGGTTTTCAATTCGATTCCAAGTGTCTATGTCTCTGTTTTTGTGCCAGTACCATGCTGTCTTGAGTACTATGTCTTTGTAGTACTGACTAAAATCTGGTATGCTGATGCCTCCAGCTTTATTTTTGTTACAGAGAACTGCCTTAGCTATACGGGGTTTTTTCCGGTTCCATACAAAAGGCAGAATCATTTTTTCCAAATCTTGAAAGTATGATGTTGGTATTTTGATAGGAATGGCATTGAATAGGTAGATTGCTTTGGGAAGTATAGACATTTTAACAATGTTGATTCTTCCCATCCATGAGCATGGTATGTTCTTCCATTTGTTAATATCCTCTGCTATTTCCTTTCTGAGGATTTCATAGTTTTCTTTATAGAGATCCTTCACCTCCTTAGTTAGGTATATTCCTAGGTATTTCATTTTCTTTGAAACTATGGTGAAGGGAGTTGTGTCCTTAATTAGCTTCTCATCTTGACTGTTATTGGTGTATACAAAGGCTACTGACTTGTGGACATTGATTTTATATCCCGAAACATTACTGTATTTTTTGATGACTTCTAGGAGTCTTGTGGTTGAGTATTTGGGGTTCTCCAAGTATAAGATCATGTCAGCAAAGAGGGAGAGTTTGACCTCCTCTGCTCCCATTTGGATTCCCTTTATTTCCTTGTCTTGCCTAATTGTATTGGCTAGAACTTCCAGCACTATGTTGAATAGTAAGGGTGACAGAGGACAACCTTGTCTGGTTCCAGTTCTAAGAGGAAAAGCTTTCAGTTTTACTCCATTCAGTAAAATATTGGCTGTGGGTTTGTCATAGATAGCTTCAATCAGTTTTAGAAATGTGCCACCTATGCCTATACTCTTCAGTGTTCTAATTAGAAAAGGATGCTGGATTTTATCAAATGCTTTTTCTGCATCTATTGAGAGGATCATGTGATCTTTATTTTTGCCTCTGTTAATATGGTGGATAACGTTTATAGACTTGCATATGTTAAACCAGCCTTGCATCCCTGGGATGAAGCCTAGTTGATCATGATGAAAGACTTTTTTGATGATAAGCTGTAATCTATTGGCTAGGATTTTGTTGAGAATTTTTGCATCTATATTCATGAGTGAGATTGGTCTGAAATTCTCCTTTTTGTTTGGGTCTTTTCCTGGTTTTGGTATCAGGGTGATGACTGCTTCATAGAATGTGTTGGGGAAGATTCCTTCTTCCTCAATTTTTTGGAATAATTTCTGCAGTACAGGAATAACCTCTTCCTTGAAGGTTTGATAGAATTCTGGAGTGAAGCCATCTGGACCAGGGCATTTTTTAGTTGGACGATTTTTTATTGTTTCTTTGATCTCAGTGCTTGAAATTGGTCTGTTCAGGAGCTCTATTTCTTCCTCGCTGAGTCTAGGGAGAGGGTGTGATTCCAAATATTGATCCATTTCTTTCACATTTTCAAATTTCTGGGCATAGAGTTTCTGGTAGTATTCAGAGATGATCTCTTGTATCTCTGTGGGATCAGTTGTTATTTCCCCTTCATCATTTCTTTTTTTTTAATTTTTTTTATTTTCAATTTTTTTATTTGTTTTTTATAATTTTTCTTTTCCCCTTTATCATTTCTGATTGAGGTTACTAGACATTTTACTTTTCTATTCCTGATTAGTCTGGCCAATGGTTTATCTATTTTATTTATTTTTTCAAAAAACCAACTCCTTGTTTCATTAATTTTCTGAATGATTCTTTTGTTTTCAATTTCATTGATCTCTGATTTGATTTTGGATATTTCTTTTCTTCTACTGAGTTTAGGCTTAGATTGTTCTTCTTTTTCCAATTCCATTAGATCTCTTGTGAGATTGTTCATGTGCTCTCTTTCTGTTTTTCGAATGTAGGCATCTAAAGTGATGAATTTTCCTCTCAAAATTGCTTTTGCAGTATCCCAGAGGTTTTGGTAGCTTGTGTCTTCATTGTTGTTATGCTCAAGGAAGTTAATGATTTCCTGTTTTATTTCTTCCTGCACCCATCTGTTATTCAACAGAAGATTGTTTAATTTCCATGCCTTTGGGTGGGGTCGAGTATTTTTGTTAGAGTTGAGTTCCACCTTTAGTGCCTTATGGTCTGAGAAGATACAAGGTAAAATTTCAATTCTTTTGATTCTGTTGATATTTGTTTTGTGTCCCAGGATATGATCAATTTTGGAGAATGTTCCATGGGGTGATGAAAAGAATGTATATTCTTTATCTTAGGGATTGAGTGTTCTATATGCGTCTATCAAGCACAGTTGTTCTAGGGTCTCATTTAAATCTCTTATATCCTTGTTTAATTTCTGTTTAGAGGATCTGTCCAGCTCTGTAAGAGGAGTGTTAAGGTCCCCTGTTATTATGGTATTATCAGATATCATATTGCTCCGACTGAGTAAGGTCTGTTTCAAGAATCTGGGAGCATTTAAATTGGGTGCATAGATATTTAGAATTGAAATGTCTTCTTGTTGTAGTTTTCCCTTGACCAATATAAAGTGACCATTTTTGTCTTTTTTGACTTTAGTTGCTTTAAATCCACATGTATCTGAAAATAAGATTGCAACTCCTCTTTTCTTCTGAATTCCATTTGCCTGAAAAATTGTCTTCCAACCCTTGACTCGGAGCTTTAATTTGTCTTTTGAAGCCAGGTGTGTTTCTTGTGGACAGCAAATGGATGGCTTGTGTTTTTTAATCCAGTGAACCAATCTATGTCACTTCAGTGGGGAATTCAAGCCATTAACATGTATTGAGATAATTGATAAGTGTGGTAGTATCCTATTCATCTTATTTTGTGAGAGTCCATTGCTTAGTTTTATCTTTTGCAACAGTGTGGAGGTCAGGTTCTGTCCTTTAATTTCTGAGTTCTTACTTTGCTGCTGATCCATTGTGGTGGTCTGTGTGCAGAACAGGTTGAAGTATTTCCTGTAGACCTGGTCTTGTTGTGGCGAATTTCCTCAATGTTTTTATATCCGTAAATGATTTGATTTCTCCATCAATTTTGAAGCTTAGCTTAGCAGGGTACAGAATTCTGGGCTGGAAATTGTTCTGTTTAAGTAGATTAAAGGTAGATGACCATTGACTTCTTGCTTGGAAAGTTTCATTAGAGAAGTCTGCGGTCACTCTGATGGATTTGCCCCTGTAGGTCAACTGGCGCTTACTCCTGGCAGCTTGCAGAATCTTTTCTTTTGTCTTGACTTTGGACAGGTTCATCACAATGTGTCTTGGAGAAGCGTGGTTAGAGTTGAGGCGACCTGGGGTCCGATATCCCTCTGAAAGCAGTGTGTCAGAATCTTTGGTAATATTTGGGAAATTTTCTTTTATAATATTCTCTAGTATGGCTTCCATTCCTCTGGGGCATTCTTCTTCCCCTTCTGGAATTCCTATAACTCATATGTTGGAACGCTTCATAAAGTCTTATAATTCTGACAGTGAACGTTCTGCTTTCTCTCTCTTCTTTTCTGCCTCTTTTACTATCTGACTTATCTCAAAAACTTTGTCTTCTACCTCTGAAATTCTTTCTTCTGCATGGTCTAACCTGTTGCTGATACTTTCCATTGCATCTTTAAGTTCCCTGATTGACTGTTTCAGTTTCTTCAGCTCTGCTGTATCCTTTTTATATTCTTCATATCATTCATCTCTTATTTGATTCTGTTTTTGAATTTCCTTTTGGTTATTTTCCACTTTATTAGCAGTTTCCTTCATTGTTTCCATCATTTCTTTCATTGTTTTCAAAATGTGTATTCTAAATTCCCTTTCTGTCATTCCTAACATTTCTTTATAGGTGGAGTCATCTGCAGTAGCTACCTCATGGTCCCTTGGCGGGGTTGTTCTTGACTGGTTCTTCATGTTGCCTGGAGTTTTCTGCTGATTCTTCCTCATGAGTGATTTCTTTTATCTGTTTCTTTGCCCTAATTTTCCTTTCACTTCCTCTTGCTCTTTACGTTCTCGTGCCTGTGGACTAAGGGTTACAGGACCAGAAGTGTGAGAAGGTTGAAGAGCAAAATAGGGATGAAAGAACGGGGGACCGAGTGATAAGAAAAAAAAGAAAAATAGAGAAAGGAGAGGGGATGGGTAAAAGGAATATTGACAAAATGAAGAGCGGCACAGAAAGAGGGAGACAGAGCAATATAGGTGTACAGTAGGGTACTTTGATACAACCTTAAAAAAACCCCACCTTCTGGGGGTGCCCATTGGGTGGTTCCCTTGAGGTCAGCAGCTCTTTGCTATCTTGATCAGACACAGTACCCCACCTCCACCAAGTAGAGAGGAAAGACAAAAATGCTATAAATCAAACCAAAACAAGCAAACAGAAAACTTTATGGGATAAAATTGGGTGGAAAACCAAATAATAGTGGTAGGAACACTAACAAAAATGAAGTTCTAATTATTGAAATAGGCAGCAATGAGAAATTATAATTAAACTAGAAAAATTGAGAAAGAAAAAGGATCTGTATGGAAAAGGTTGAACTTAAAAAACAAAACAACAATCAACAACATCAAAATAAACAAAGAAAAAAAAACCAACCAAAAAAAACACAACCCAAACAAAGCATTATGTTTATGTTATTGAATATTGTCTGGGCAACACGTGGTCTTCTGGGGTATGAGATGTTAATCACAGTTCTGATATGACTGGAGGCTGCTAGTTTCTCAAACCCCAGCAGGTAGACACCCTAAATCTCTCTTCAGCCCACTTAAAAGGCACTTTGAACTTGTTCACTTGCTGAGCAGAAGCTTTCCCAGGAAAGTGCTTGTCGCTGTAATCACTGCTAAAGTGGCTATCCACTTACCCTGTGTGCCAAAACTGGTCTCCCTCTGCCCACGAGGGTTAGGGCTGCAAGGCGGCTCAGACCCCGCCCTTAGGCTACTTGGTCGCTGGGTTACCAGCTCCCACCCAATTCTAGCTCTGCGACCCTGAGGCGGAGCTTGCCATGGCAGATAGCTCAGAATGGCTGCCTGTGACCCAGAGCCAAACACTATTAGCTCCGTCTGGCTCAGCAGCTCAGACTGGGGCCCTAGACAAAGGCCAAAGTTCTCCGCACTCCTGCTCGGGCTCTCCCCAAGGCAGTTCAGCTGAGTGCCAAGTCCAAAGACACCAAAACAGTTCACAGGTAAGGCCTTTCTGGTTTGCAGTCTCGTTGCTACTGAACTTATAGTTGCGGGTGGGTTTAGGCGGATTGAACACACGCGACCACTTGCCGGTTTCCCACTGTTTTAATCTCCTCTTGGGGTCCAGAAGTCTCTCGCTGACTCCCTGTATCCTCTCAGGGGTGATGATAAGCAGATCCCACCAGCCAGAGATGCCTGGAGTCCTATCTCCCAGACTCACAGTGCCCAGATGCAAGGAAGCTGTTACTCGGCTGCCATCTTGCTCCGCCTCTATTTTGTGGAATTTCTAATCAAGCAAACAATCCTTATTTATCATCTCCTTTGCCATGAAGGAATAAAAAGGGCACCCCTAGAACTACGGTGTTCCTGCGAGCATTCCCCAACCTTCTCCCACAGGCCTGGGTCTCTTCTTCACTTTGCCAAAGAGATCACCTGGGTGAGTCCACTCTGCTCCCCTCCCCTTTACTCTGAGTCCCCCTCTGAAGCCCTCTTCTTGTCGTGATGTCATTCCTCATCACTTGTACTCTTGTCATTTGTATGTCCCTTTATCTTTACCATCCCTCCCCAACTGTCTAAGCCCTGTCTCTTGCCTCCTGGAAGTCATGGCCATCAGCAGAAACATCTTTTCCATGCACACACTCTGAGTTTTATATTTATCTTCTTTCTCTGAGTAAAAACAATACCATTTCCCAGGTAGTTCTCTCTAGTTTTATCTCTCTTTGGGAAATTCATTAGCTCTCATATGCTTTGAGTTGAGCTAAGTACTCTCTTTTCTCTTCTGTGCTACTTTCAGATTATTATCTCCCATCCTCTCTAGAACTCTATAGTTTTGAAATTTATACTATCAGGTCATTCTACCCTCTACCTTCCTTGGCCATCCATAAACACTTGGGGTTGATTCCTCCTGTTATGTAAAGGTCTGAGAAATGGGTTCACTGTAATTCTTTCCCATACCAATCCTATTGTGATCCCTAGTAATTTCGATACTCATATACAAGTGATCTATTCAATAGTTCAGCTTTTCAATACCTTTGTCGTCTTTCCTCCAGATTTTGTTACCTGCCCTTCCTCAGGCACTCATTCCCCTAGTCAGATCCTAGACTGTATCATTACATTAATTGCACCCCACTCATAAATGCAATTGGAATTTCTCTACTTTCTGATCCCTTGATCTCTAGCTTCTTTCCTTAAGGTACTCAGTCTTTCCATTCCCCTGTGACCATCTTGAACCCACTGAGTCTATAATCCATTAATGTTACCACTTTCTTAGTGTCTCACCCCCTCCTGTCATCACTTCTCTCCTTACTAAATAAATCTCATGGCACATCGAGATCACAATTCCCTTGCATCTATCTCCTTCATTGCCCTTATCTTGCTTTGCACACATCACATATGCCCCAGCTTCAGGCCTCAGTATTTCCTCTGACTTGAACACCTATTTCTTGGATAGCCTTACTATGCTCCTTTCTGTCCTTGGGTATTTGCTCAAATGCCATCTTTTTATAGAGTTCTTCCATGACCACCTTATATGACACAGCCCTTACTTCTCACAGTAACTTTCTTTCTTTTTTTATCTTGGTTTCTAATTTCTCCGTAGCAAAGCCCTTATTGCAAATTGTCATATTATGTACTTATTAGCATTTTATATGCCTTTCTCACTATACATTCTATAAGAACAGGGACTGTTTTATTCATTGATGTATCCCCAGAACCTACAATGATGCCTTGCCCAAGTAGATACTCAGATAATGCTTCAAAAACATGGCTGGGAAAATGCCACCAATGCAAATCTACATCCAATTACCTACTACCGTTAGATGGGTGAAGCCTCTCCCTTCCTGCTGACACCCAGATCTAAGGCATGCATCTCATGTACTCCCATTTTAACACAAAATCCTAAATCTATAAATATTTTTTTGAATATTTTTTGTACTTAACCTGAAACAGAATACTAAAACTAGATAATGTGATACAGTCATTGTGGGCTTTGCTATAATCCAGGGCCAGAAGTAAAGGAGGGGAAAAGTTGTTTAACCCTTGGTTTTAATTCATAAACTTTATCCATTTGTACACTTAATAAATTTTTATTTCTCTGCTCTTGTCTCTTTTTGTTCTGAACTATGTATGAAATCTGAATGGAAAATGAAGTAAAAAGTGACAAGCTCCTAAAATTCCACTTTTTTCTCTTTTGAGTTCCTTATTGGTAGAGCATTATGGAGTCAAGAAAGACATCGTCCAGCTACCTTTTGGGTGGTATTCTTTGTTACAGAAAATCTTTTATTTCATTCCAGCAAAGAAATGAACCAATTTGATAGGATTCTTTTATCCCCGAGAAAGGGCACAACTTCTTTATTTTCAAGGTTGTGCATTTTTTTTTGAACTGTAAAACATACTCCACTATTGAAGCCATAATTATATGCACTTGTCAATCAATCTTAACCTACTCCACTATGGTTATGGCATTTTATCTAAAAAGAGAAGGATTAAAGGCTTTGCGTGAAATGAAAGGTACACATAGTCAGGGAAGTATAATGCATGTCATTAGCTATCTGGAAAGAGAGAAACAGACAGAGACAGATTACCAATATTTGATTTCTCACAGGTATTAAGGAAGTATTTAAGGCTACCTACAAAATAATGTTAGGGAATTTGACACTTTGATTCCTATTTTGTTCTCCTGACAATTATTTAAAAGAGCTCCTTCAACCAGCAGCTACATAAATCAAATTTGAAAAGGATAACATTTTAAAGTGAGATCAAGAAAAGAAAAGAAGTAGTATTTTAACGTAAGTGCTATGCCACAACTTCAAGAGAGGATTTTTAATGTTATTTTCTTCAAATACATTTTATTGCTATTGATACAGTTTTTATGGTGGCTGGGATATCTGGAATTATGTTAAAATACATTTGCCACCCTGTGGGTCTCTGATCAGTACTGTAGCAGGAGAGAAAGAAAAGCAACTGAGGGAAAGTCAGCAGAAGGGAAGCCAAGACTAAAGTGGTAAGTTTATTTTCTAAGAAAGATCGGTATGATGTGAAGCACTGGCTATATTCAACATTAAAAATATTGGGAAGGTACTAATCACAAGGACTCAAGAACCATGTCAGTTTGAAGTGAGCCCTGCTGATCTGCAGAGCATGGAATTACATTCAGAAAATTGAAAATGATTACTAAAAGTGTCCTGGGCTAAAACTGCTTGTGTAACTCCTATAAAAGTAACATTGTAGTTGACAAAGTGTTCCATATTGAAAAAATTAAAGACTACAATTTGAATCTTCTTGTGTCAAAACTACCGATGGTGACATGCTTTGTTTGTCTTTTCTGTCTGGTGGGTTTTTAATTGAAATTTTCAACAACCTGATCCAGAAAACTAGGTGTGCCCAGTTCTAAGAGGTCTGCCAAACCTAGAAAAAGATATGACCCGCGGACTGAGAGGCCAGACCAAGTGTCTTGAAACAAGTGGTAAATAAGCTGATTCCAAACCACACTGAAAAGGACATAAAAAGTGGCTTCTAATTTATTTACGCTGTCAATGATGTGTGAGTTAGAAAAGTAAACAGTGAAATGGTAAAGCTTAAAGGCAAATTTCTTCATTCTATAATTACAAATAAACTTAGATTTAATTTACTGACCTATATGGAAAGCAAAGTAAAAATTATTGATGTAATATTCTATTGCTCTTAAAAGTTTAAAAATTGTCTTAAAAGAACATTCTTCAAATATGTTATATTTCAGTATCATACAGGATGTACAGTGCTGAATCAACATTATTTCATTAATGAATTGATCTGGCCTATGTACCTATAGGAAGCATGGTTAGAGTTTTATAATTTAGATCCATTATTCCTATTTCTATTTCCGAGTTCATAACTTCACATGCTACATAAAATTTATGGTACAAGGAGGTTACTTTTCTTCTCTATCAGGTTTATTTAATTCAAAAATATTTGCAGGGCTCCCTAACCAATGATATTTAGCAAAATACGGCAGTACACATAGATCAGAGCTTGGGTTCCAAATTGTTCTCATATTGTTCCTATCATATTCTCTTAGTATTACAAAATTGCCATGCTACTTTAAACATATTACATGTATAAGTTGCCTTATCTGGAGATAAGAATCTGCATTATGTATTGATTAATATATTTCTGAAAGCATTTTAAAAATTGCAATAAAGGAAATAAAAATTTGGAAAGTGATTTTTCATTTTGTACAAATTCCTGAGGTAGTATCACCTATGTGGTTGTGTTTATTTTCAAAATGTTTGATGTTTACCATATACCTTGCTTATTATGCCATTATACAAGGTCTGACCATTAAGTTCACAAATTTATTCTAGAGAAAGTGCTGCCTACCTCATCGCTGAGTCACCTTTGCAGTGCTCCCCTTGGGAAGCTACCCACTGATGTCAGCACCTAGTCCATACATTAATGCAATTTTGGAACTCTTTTCCTGAATGACTAGCAGAGCTGTTGTATGAGGTCTGAAAGTCCCAAAACTTCCCACTGTGTGCTTACATTGGCTGCACTGTATGAACAACTTGGTAAGTTTTCATAACCTTGGTGTATTAGTGTCTCACAGTGTTCATGTCTATGTGTGGCTGTGTCTTTCTGGGTGGTGTTCATTATTGTGGTTACATGTTTTTGTGTGCCTTACAATGACAGGGAGTTCTGAAGTTGCTTTGAAGGGTGGGCTAGATGCTGGCATTGGTGTGTAGCTTTCCAATGGGAGTGCTTTGAAAGTGACCATGGTGATATTCAGCAATGAGGTATGTAGCACTTTTTCTTAGGTGAGTTCTTGAACTTTGTTGTCAGACCTCGTATGTCATATTCAAAAATACATGAGACAATAATGGAAAGGATACACTAATTGAAACTAGATGACTTAACTTCCTAGTTTTCTTTTTAACAACAAAAGAACCCAAGAAAAAAACAAAGCAGCCCTTTGAGTTAGGCATTGAGTTAATCATTCTCTTTGAGCCTCCCTTTCCTAACAGAAATAAAAAATAAGAGGTAAATTTCACAAATTATTTCAGTAAAGATAAACTTTACCTAAGATATAATTGCCAATTTTAGTTAGACCATTTGATATATTTTAACAAATAAATATGTAATATAACATTTAAGAAAGAAATTAAGGAAGACACCCCCCAAAATGGAGAGCTATAATATACTTATGGAAGGAAAACTCAATATTGTTAAGATGTAAATTCTCCACAAATCAATCTGTTCATTCAGTAAAATCATAAAAATTTCAACAGAATTTTTAAACAAAAATGTTGTTAAACTACTTATTTGAAGAGTTTCACATACTATACAGAAAGTGCCAAAAATGCAGAAAAATATTTGGCAGAATTTTACATCTATATGATAAAAACAAACAGATAAAAAAATAACTGCATGAACTAGAAATAGAGAAAAGGCATCTGTTAAACCTCATAGTTATATATGTCCGCATATACCCATATATATACATACTATGTAAGAAAATAATTTAAAAATAAAATCTCTTTAAATTCTATTTATGATAACATTGAAATTATAAACTATGAAACAATTTAGCAAAAGATATATAAGACCATTTTTTGAAAGCTATAAAAAATTTTTAAGAAGAACCAAAGAGGAAGTTAAAAAAAAAAAAAAGGAAAGATTTACTATGTAAAGAAATAGAAGACTCAGTATTGGCAAGATGTCAATTCTTTCCAAATTAATCTGTAGATTAAATGCAATCCCAATAGAATTTTTAGAGTATAATTTTTTTTTTTTGAGATTGAGTAGAAGTTAATAAGCTAATTCTAAGATTTATACAGACATGCAAATGACCTAGAATAAAGGATTTTATTGAATGAAGTAAGTAGATTTTCATGACCTGATTTAAAAATTACTATAAAGCTGTAGTAGTTAAGGCAGTCTGGTATTGATAAAAGCATAGACATACATGTCAGTGAAACAAAATACAGAATCAGGAGATAGAAGGCACAGATATGATCAGTTAATTTTTGATGAGGATATAAAGGCCTTACAATAGGAAAAGGGTATTCTTTACAATGCTATCCAAAATAAAAATAGATAACATTAGCACTTACCTTACCACAAATATAAACATTAAACTGGAAATGGAGAAAGTCCTAAGTATAAGAGACAAAAAAGAAAATGTGGGAGAAAATCTTTGCAACATCGGAGTAGAAAAAGATGTCTTGCCTACAAAACAGTAAGCATGAGCTACAGAACAAAATGATAAATTGTGCTTTATTAATGTTAAAACCTTTTGTTCTTTGAAGTAAATCATTAAAAAATGAAAAGGTAAGCTGCATATAGGGAAAAATATGAGCTTTGCATATATTTGTATAAAGAAATTATATCCAGAATAGAAAATGAACTTGTACAAATAAATAATTCCAAAAATTAATTAAAAATAGGCAAAATACTTGGGCAGACCCTTTACAAAAGCAAGTATACAAATGGCCAATTTACATGAGAAAAGATGTTTAAGTAAGTAGCCATCAGAGAAAAATAAATTAAAATCACAATTAGATATTATTATACACCAACCAGAATGGTTAGAATGTTACAGACTGACCATATGAAGTGTTGATACAGATATGGAGCAACTAGAACTCATGTACATTACTATGGAGAGAGAAAATGCTCAGTCACTTTATAAAAGTACAATTAATAAGTTAAACACAATACAGGACCCAGTCATGTAAATCTTAGGTATTTACCAAAGTCTACACAAATTCCTGTATACACATGTTCAAATCACCTTTATTTGTAATAGCATGAAACTATGAATAGTTCAAATTATGTTTCATTTACATTTATTTAGAATCTGTTTTATAGGTTTCATCATAATTTCCTTTTTCCCATGTTTTTTTAAAAAAAATATTTAGGTTTTTTCTTATATATCTTATTATTCATTTATAATTCAATTTTTTTTTGGTCGAGAATATCAGTTAATATTTATTAAACACTTTCTAGATACTTTGTAAAATCCTATTAAGTGTAAATTCTTAATTTTTAACAAATAGCAGACACAATCTTGGTGTACTTAATGCGATGCCAGAAAATCCAACTATTTCAGATTAAGACAACATTTGGTTCTTATGTATCTTAAATATCAAAGATAAAAAGATATAGTACCATTAAAACTGACAGCTTTTCAGCCAACATTGATTAAAGAAAGCTCAGCTTGGAGAATAGGAAATAAAGAAACTAGACTTCTGCTCTAATTTTGGTTATTTCTTTTCTTCTACTGGGTTTAGGGTTGGAATGTTCTTCCTTTTCCAGTTGCTTGAGATGTCCCATTAAGTTGTTAACTTCCTCTCTTTCCCTTCTCTTGAGGAAGGCTTGCAGAGCTATAAATTTCCCTCTTAGAACTGCCTTTGCAGTGTCCCAGAGGTTCTGATAGTTTGTGTCTTCATTGTCGTTTTGTTCTAAAAAATTGGCAATTTCTTTCTTAATCTCATCTCTGATCCAGCTATCATTCAGCATAAGGTTATTTAACTTCCATGTTTTTTATAATTCAATTTTGTTATGGGTAAGAGAACATTCTGCAATCATTTCAAACTTGTCTGTCTTGCTGAATGTCACATGTACTCATAAAAAATGTGAATTATGAAATTTTTGTGTCAGTGTTCTAAAAATGCCACTTAGTTCAAGTTTATTGATAGCTTTGTTCAAATATTTGATATTCAAACTTAATTTTTCCCACATATTCCATCACTGGAACCATCATTTTCTCCATCATTGATGAAAGAATGTTAAAATCTCCTACAATGATTTTGGGTTTGTCTATTTCTCCCTCTGATTATGTCAGGTTTGCTCCATGTCTCTTATGATTTGGCAAATACCGTTTAGTATTTTGTGGTCTTCTTGATGAGTTGGAATGTTAATATTTAAAAGCAACCTTTTTATTTGTGGCAATGCTCTGTGTCCTTAAGTGTACTTTAGCATAACTAATAGAGGCTTATGAGTTTCCCCCATGCTTTACTTTCCATCTATTTGAAGTGCATCTTTTGAAAACTGCATTTAGTTGGGCATTGATTTTTTTTTAAATCCATTCTGTAATGTTTTTCTGTTCACATAAATAAATACATTCACAATTCATATAATTTGTTTAATCCATTTTACTATTTGTTTTGTACAAATGGTTTGATCCTTGTTATATTGTTTCTTTGTTCTTCCCTTTGTTTAGATATCTTTCTCTCTCTCTTTTTAGTCTGTTTTGTGTTTCTATAAAAGAATACCTGAGCCTGGGTAATTTATAAAGAGAAGAGATTTATTTGGCTGATGGATCTGGAGACTGTGTAAGAAGCATGGTACCAGCATGTGCTTCTGGTGGAGGCTTCAGGAAGCTTTTGCTCAGTGTGGAATGCAGGGGGATCTAGTGTGTCACACAGCAAGTGCTAGGGCAAGGTGCCAGGCTCTTTTCAACCACCAGCTCTCTCATGAACTAACGGAGTGGGAACTCACTCATCACTGCAGGAAGGAGAGACACCACCCCCTTTAGGAGGAATTCACCTTGACTCAAACACCTCCTGTTTGGCCCCCACCTCCAACATTAGAGATCAAATTTCAACATAGATATAGAAAAGACAAATATCTAAACCATACCACCATCTGTCATCTAATTATCTACAGATACACATATTTTAGTATTTTATTCTCTCTTTTCTAATGTCTTGTTAAGTATATTTTTCTTTGTATTCTCGTTTTTATTAATATAATTATTATATTTTATATTTAACTTTTCAGTCTACTTTGAATTAATATTTTATCACTTCATGCATAAGATAAGACTATAACAATAGAATAGTTCTATTTATTTCCATCCATCCTGGAGCTATTGATGTCATATACTTTACTTACACATATGTGCAAATGGTGCAACTTATTATTTTTGTTTGAACTGTCAATTATCTTTAAAAACATAAGAAAAAAAACTAGTTTTTTTACATTTATCCCTATATTTGTCATTTCCCATGCTTTTCATTCTTTTTTATGAAAATAAATTCTCATCTGATATTATTTCCCTTTTGTGACAGTCTTTAGCCTCTTTTTATGATGTGAGTCTGCTGCTGAGTTAGTTAGCCTATGTTATCTGAGAAATGAGTTTATTTGCGTCTGTTTTGTCAAATATATTTTCACTGGACATAGAAAGTTTTTTTTGTTTTTTTTTATTGTTGGGGATTCATTGAGGGTACAATAAGCCAGGTTACATTGATTGCAATTTCTTTCTGACAGTTTTATTTTTCTTTCAGCACTTTGAAGATGTCGTTCCATTGTTCTCTGACTACCATTGTTTCTGATGTCAGTCAGCATTGTTTTTCACTTGTATATAATGTTCTCTTTTCTAGGACTTCTGTGTTTTTCTATCTCTGTCTCCTTGCTTGTTTCTGCAGTTAGATATTGAAGAGCTTAGTTGTGAATTTCTTCATGTTTTAATTTTGGGGATTTCATTGAAAAGACTGATTATTTTTCTTTTATCTTTTTCTAAAGAGTATTATTTTGGGAGGTAGTTAAATTACTGATATAGCACTTGATTGAAGAGAATCTTGGTTATGGGCTTTGCTGAATGTATCTATTTCAGTTTTGCCCTTAGTATTAGAATATGTCCTTTAGTTCTAGGACATGATATTTACTTCCAAGTTGTGGTCTTAATAGAATTTCAATGTATAACTCAAGATGTTTATCAACTTTACTAACTCTATTGAATTCCCAACTCTGTTCCCACTGTCATGGAGAAATTCAACTCCACTTCTGACTACTTATCCTAATAAAATGACTATGTCCTGCTTGAGCTCCCTCATCAAATCTGGGGAACCTACTGATGGGGGTGAGGAGAGAGGTAAACAAACAGATACATGTGGATCTCATCCTGTATAACTCCCTTTTTTCAAGTGCACCAACCCCTTGTGTTACTACCTAATCTCCAGCTTCAAACAGTAGTTTTATAATATTTTGTCTAGCATTTTAATTTTTTATTTTGTTTTTGTCTACCATTTTAAATTACTGGTAGAAAGTTTTTATGATACAAACTACTGTATCATTTCCTGAAGCTGGAATTATTTTTAATATTTCTGTTATGGAACTTTGAATAGAATTTTTACTATTGCAGTTAAAGCCCCAAAGCTGAGGATAGTAGAAATAATTTCTATATTTTCCATAGGCCTAATATGGATAGCAGAACTCCTGAATCAAAGAAGAAAATTTCAAGCAAATCATGTAGACACTGGGAGTGCCTACAAGCAATAAAAACTGATAAATCATTCTTTGGTTAGATATCTCCACAGAAAATAGAATTGTTGATACATCTCTGGGCTGTTTGTACATGGAAAAAATAGAACCAAGAAGGAAGTACTTAGAGAAAAAAATAGAGCAGGTCCAAATTTTGGCCTTGCTGAGTTTGGACTATTGTACATCACATTCACTGAATCTGATAAACTAAGTTAATATATGTTAAAATAAGATATGCAATGTTCCCAGACAAAGGTGGGCTTGGTTAAAACAGAATTATGTAGTGTATACTGTAATCTTATTTTAAATGTCAGCCCATCCAAGTGAATGATAAATGTTAGGGATGTTAGGGATTTATTTGTAATGTAGGCAAACATGAACAACTAATTTTTATAAACAGCACTCCTTCCTTCCAGTTTGCTGTGAAATTGCTAGCTGCTTACTCTATCTGGAACAATCTGGTTCTTTGACCCTTTTGTTCCTTTTGGTCTTTCCAGTATTGACTTGTTATAGGGAGGTAGTTTCTTAAATTAATCATACATAGAAGTTATGATGAAAAAGGCACCACTATAAGCAAAAGAGTGTTCCAGTTGAAACAAATGTAAGAATATTAGACAAACAATTTTCTTAACTTTCATTGTGAAGGGTTCGTGGAATCCTTTGACTTTTAAGCCACAGGTAGCAGTAGTTTTCAATGAAGGCCCCACCTGGGATAAGTTAAGAATCAAAAGAATAGAAAGTAGGAAAACTTAGAGGACTTTGGGACACTGATTTTAGGTAAACTTTGTAAAAACTGAAAGGTGAACAATAGAGCAATAAAAACATACTTAACCACCTGAAATCAAGCAAGTTATTAAATAATATTGGTGTCTCTCTCAGAAGTGGCTGAATATCTTTCCAGATTTTGTGGACATAAAAACTCTTTACAAGTAGGGCATGGCAATCAAGTGCAGAGGCTTTACATCAAATAGTACTTTATTCAAATTTAAAGTCTGCCATTAAGTAGCTATGTGAAATTAGAAATTCATTCTCAATCTTTTCTCATCTGCAGATGAATTAATAATGGTATTTGGGTCACAGAGATGGTATCAAAAGTAAGTGAGATGAAAATGTAAATTTTTAGTACAATGGATAATTGGGTAGTAAATGATCAATAATCATGACCTATAATTATCATTGTTAATAATCCACATGACTTTTTTTCCCACTTCTTTCATGTCCTTATTTAACCATCTCCTTTTTGATGGAGGCTATTTTCTGGCTGGCTATTTAAAACTGTAATACTTTTAAAATCTTTCATTTCCCTTCTCTGCTTTGTTTTTCTTTATACTATTTAAACTTGTTTTACTATATTTCTCTTATATGCTTAATTTTCATCTCTTCCCACTAAAAGGCAAGCTTTTTGAAGGCAGAGATTATTCTGTTTAATATATAGCTATATCCCCAGAGCCTATGACTTGATACATAGCAGATGCTCAGATTCAGTAAGTATTTGTTGAATGCATAAATGAGGGAATAGATGGTAACATTTGGTGTGTGATGATGTATCCCTTTATCTCCCTAGTATGAGCATACATTTTGTCGTCAAAAGCTGCGTTTTTCTCCAGTTTTCTTGTACTGTGATGATAGGAGAGGCCTTTTAATTTCCATGTGACAGAAAGAGTCCATTAAACTGTGAAGGGATAAAGCTTTTGAAACCATTAACTGGTAGCTTTTCCCTTTGTATTGCCTGTAAATCTGATCTATTTCCCATTTGATCCAGAGCTAGAACTTGCCACATTCATACCCTAGGACAAGATTGTTAAGCCAAAAATCAGAGTAAGGGCGTAGGTTTCAAAATCATAGGACCCAAGGGAACTCAAAGGTATGAAAATGTGACAACTCAGAACAGGGTTTCCTTCTCCTGTGACTAAGATAGATCCCAGCACTGTGTGAAATGGAGGGTTAGAAGTGGAATCAACAATGAATGGGTGAAAGGGGTTTTTGAGAAGGGAACCCTGCACTCATATTTATGCAGGCTCCATCTGGACATAAGGATTAACATAAATGCCAGGTAGATGTGGTGATTCAAGTATCTCATGCTTTGTTTTCTGGGGAGTGATCCAGAAAGCAGAAAGGCTCCAGAGTACAAGTGTTCATGTGGAGGACAGAGGGGGATGAACCTGGAACACCTGAGTCCGTCATGATGTGAATTGTGACCCGAGCAGACTTTCTCATGAGCACCCCACCTGTCCTCACTAACTGCTCTCAGGGCAGCCACTTACCTGCCTTAGTGTGACCATTAAGCTTTCATAGGCTGCTGCTCACCCAAGGTTGCCCAGAGATGCTTCCTTTCTTTGACAGGTAAGAAACGTGGCCCCCAGGTCTTGACTTCATATCTGTAGATTCTAGTCACTAACACCAAATCCTACTCTCTGGAAGGCACTTCTACTTTAATTAAATCTCTCACCAAACTCTGCAGTTTTACTTTTCACTCTTGTCCAATAGTTCCTTCTTAGCAAGAAAAGTAGAAACAATCTTTAAATGAAGTTGGGATTTTTACTTTAATATACTTAGTAGCCTTGTGCAAGGCCCCATCTGCTGATGCTCTGGAGGTGTGGTATAAACAAGTGCTCTTTCCAAGTATGTTTTCCATTCTTCCTTCTGGAAAATTCTTTACTTTCAGTCAGAACTATTTTGGGGGTGAAAACATATTTTTCCCTTTGCATTGTTAAAACCTGTCTCTTACAGAGAATTATCAAGTAATCCATGCCCCATCTCCAAAGTCTCATTGGATTTATTGGCAGGGAAAATGCATTGCAGATCTTAGAATATGGAAGAAATGAATGACATTCCTGTCTGCTGTTTCAACTTGCTCCTTATTCATTTTCTGGTTCATTGCCATGCCTTGCCTTGCTGCCTTTCCCGTGGGCTCAGGGGTGTGAAGACACAGTTGTTTCAGTGATCTCCTGTGACTGCAGATGCCATGTCTTTGCCAGAATGCTGCATACTGCCCCTGTCCTAGTCATTGCCTCCCTAGGTGTGGGCAGATTTCTACCTGTTGGTCAACTGTGCCTTCTGAGAATACTCAAAACATTTCATGTTCAAACTTCCACCTCTGAGTGCTAACATTAACACTTCTCAGATGCTAAAATACCTACACTCGAGTAGCCAAGCTCGGATCGTCTGTGTCATAATAGTGTGATTCCATCATGATGAATCAGATATGAACCAAAAGATTTACAAACAGCAATGTTAGTCTGAAATGAATAAGGAGTGCATCATTAAAAAGAACATTAGAAAGTAAAATCAAAAGGATTTTGATCGGGTAGAAATAGATAGAAGGTTGATTTTCAAAAAGGTGTTTATATATGTTCTTATTTTAGCCTCAGCCAAGAGGTGTACATTAGCATTATTATCAAAGAACTGAAAATCAAGAGGAGGAATAGGTATGTGTTAGACCAGAGAGGGAAGCAGTGTGCTTAGCACTGGACCACAGTCATGTATCTGTAACAGGGATAACGAAATTACAATGCTTCTATCTTCATAGGGTATCAAAATAACCAAAGAGTTATTATTGAGCACATAGATGCTGAAAGTTGTTTTTAATGTAGTTGAATACAGATTAATTGACTTAGCAGTGGTGAGGTCAGGAATCACATTTAAGCACACAGTTGTGTCATCTTATCACACAGAGTAATTTATATATAGTGGAGTGGGCCCACCCCCACCCCTGCTGCTCTCTCAGCCTTTATGCTATTGTTGTAATATGAACAAGATTAACAGCTTTTAAAAAACCTGCTTTCTATGAATATATGAAATCAATAGACAAAGACAAGTGATAGTTTCATCTTTGATTTGGGCTTTATGTTCACATTTCCTTTTTTGAAATTCTGTAGACTTGCTTAGCTAAATCCCTGAAAGATCTTTAATTTAAAACCACAAAAGGTCCAAAGCATTTTCTTTTGCTTGGGCCCAATTGTCAGTGGCCTTTCTGAGTAGTAACATTTGTTGAGTAACATTTGTTGATAATTCACTAGAAAGACTCACAGAACTCACTAGGAGCTGTCATGGTTATCATTTATTTCAGCAAAAGAATACAGATTCGAATCAATCAAGGAAGAGATGCAAGGGACAGAAAGAATTGTAAACTTGAGCTTCTAGTTATCTTCTTGTGGAGGAGTCATGGACAGAGAGGGTTAACTCCTCCCATCAGTGAAGTGTAATAATTAGTGCAGAGTATTGCCAACCAGGATGCTCATCTGAGACCTGGTGTCCAGAATCTCTACTGGGTCCCATCACACAGACATGTTGACTACCCACGTGGCTCTCTCCAGTCTCCGTGGATGTTGAGCTAAACTGTATAATTCAAAGCTCTCATCATAAATCACACTGTTAGACATAGAGCATCAGCCCAATCTCCTAGGTAAACAAGGGCACTTTTATCAGAGAGGATGCTCCAAAGGTTCAGAGATTACCTCCTAGAAAATGAAGGCAATGGCTTGATCTTTCTTTGGGCAAAGTTAAATTCTTTACTATATAATAATATATAAGTACATTGAGTGTTATATGATGATAAGTGCTAGGAAAAAATTTTAAAAGTAGAACAAGGTAGGGGGAATTAGGCGCATGCATGTATGGAAGTTGGAGGCAAAGACAGTTTGCCTTATTGAATATGGTGTTCAGAATAAGATTCTCCTAGAAACCAATAAGATAAGAAAACCAAGGTCCAGAAATAAAAGTGACTTATCCAAGGCAAAGTGCAGTCTTCTGCTTGTTACATGGAGATGAGCAAAGATTTTTTCCAACAGAGTCTGGCATGTATAGTAACAGGTCACTTTTTACACATAATCAAGAAAGTTTTGGCACAGCAGAATTACAGAGATTTCATTGTACGATTTGATCAGGAAGAGTCAGGAGCAGGTCCAAGTAAATTTAAAGCTTTTTAAAGCTCTAAAAGAAATCAAGGCAAGAACTGGGATGAACAGATAGGCATCAAACAGAGGAGTAAGACAGGGACTAGCTCATACAAATTTCAGACAATGTTGTACCCTCTGTGTTGGAATGTTTCCACACAGCTACTCAGCCACCTGTGCCCACCTATGGGAGGAGAGTCCTATGTGTCATTAACCCATTTCCTAGAATGTCCTGTACTTCTCTTTTCTTTTGGAAAACTCACATTCTTCTAAGAAGATGGTTCACATCTCTTCTCTGTTTTTTCCCTTGTCCATTCTTCTTTAGCATTTGGAGCTCACTTCTATAGCACTTAAAACATTGTATTATGACCTTTTTACTGCTTTTTCAATGATTAAACTCTGAGCTTGTAATTATAAAGGCCATATTTTATTCATATTTCTATCCCTAACACCTGTTAACCAGGACATTTTCAGTAAGCATATGTGTGGAGTGAGTAAATAAGTGAATTCTTGAATCCATGAAGGGCCCCAAAGAAATTGTTATTGGTTATATACTTCAGATACACTCTTAGTAAACAAAATTCAGTTTTGTGTATAATGATATAGAAGTAGAGATGACTTCATCATGGCAATAAATAGAAGTGGACAAACCTGGGAAGCTAGGAAGCATTCTAGTTACTAGCCTGTGGTTAATGTTTATCAATAGTTCTACAAACAATTTTGAGTTGTAATTCTTCATGATTTATTTTTTTCAGCCTTCTAAGAGTAGCAATTACTTTTTTAACACAATGATTATTTGTTCATGTATTAATAATTTTTTCCCGTAAATCAGGTATTCTGTTAAATGCTGTAATAAAAAAATGAACAAGATACGGCCTAGCCCTTTTGAAGAGTATAGTTTTAAGTTTTAGCTTTTAACAGGACAATTGACATGATGTCTATTACAATATGATATATACAAATTAAGGTGGGAATAGAGTTGTAAGTAATTAGGTGTAATTTCACTCTCTTTTTTCAATAATGCTTGTAGAACAGCCACACCTAGTCACATGTAGAAACAGTGCTTCTGAAGGCATAGAGGAAAAACATTCTAACCTTTCTAATTTGGCTCCTTTCATCCAATTAAATTCAAGAAAAGTGATTTGGGTATGATTATGTATAAGCGATCTGAGCCTTGGTTTTACCATTTATGACATAAAAGCACTAAGGTCTGCCTCAAAGGAGCTTCAGGAAGACTTCTTTTGAGAACTGAAATGTAAAGCTCCTAGGGTGGCTCTAACAGACTCCAAGTCTCATGTGTTATACTTCATAGCATGTGTATAAAATGGTAAAAATTTAGAAACTGAAGACCAAGAGTGATTGTAAAAAGTGTATTTCATTTTATAATGCCCAAATATGTCATTTTCTACTCTGCAAGAAAAGTGGACATACTTTGAGTGAGTAGGAAGATGAAAATTCGTGTGTTAAAAGTCAACACATTTATTAATCCTATTCCTAGCAGAATTTCTATTTTCATATTGAAAATAACATCATTCTTGGGCAGCACCTGTGGCTCAAAGGAGTAGGGCACTGGCCCCATATGCCAGAGGTGGCAGGTTCAAACCCAGCCCCGGCCAAAAACTGCAAAAAAAAAAAAAAAAAAAAAAATAGAAAATAGCATCATTCTTTGTATTTCAGACTGTACAGACTTGTTATATTTTACATCTTCTTTCAACTAAGGCCACCTATGCCATACTGTATGACTGAATTTATTTATTAAAAATGTGGTCCTATTTTACCAGTGAATCAAAGAAAAACAGCAGTGTAGTAATAGAAAAAGTCAATTTTCTAGGGGTCAAAGAAAAAATACTACAGTAATGATAGTTCAGTGAAAGTGTATTTTTAACCTTCCATGTCATATATTTTAGTGTGGGTCCAAATTAAGTGATATATCTTTAAAGCAAGCTGAATTATACATTCTTATATAAAAACATTCAACAAGACTGACTTTATGAAAAGCTTTTGTCATTGACTTTTAACCCAGTAAAATCCCAAGAAGATTAGTTTTTCTAAATCTAAGTTCACAATGTTTGAGCAATAATATTATAATATACCTATTCACATTTATCTATTTTTATGAATGGAGTAATATAATTTATACCTTGCCTTTAGAAGATACCACATTCTTTATAAAAGCCAAAAATAAAATATTAAATTTCTTTTTTTTTTTTTATTTTTATTTTTTTTTATTTTTGGCTGGGGCTGGGCTTGAACCCGCCACCTCTGGCATATGGGACCGGCGCCCTACCCGTTGAGCCACAGGCGCCGCCCTAAAATATTAAATTTCAATTGAACTGAAACATTAAGCTCCAGGAAAATATTAAATTTATATGAAAGGTTTAGAATCTTTTGAATGTATTTATTATTTTTGTTACAATGTTCCAGTGTACTTTTTATGAGTGCCAGCCATACTTTTCTAATGTTCACTGGGCTTAGTGGCACATGTCATGAACCGTATCCATTTTCAATGTCTGTGGTATTACAAAAGGCTCTAGTTGATCCTTGCATGCAATGCGCTTGGTCTTTTTTGAGCTTTTGGACAACAATAACCTCTCATCATGATTGCAGAGTCTCTTGCAGCAAGACAGGCCTAATCCCAGTGCTCCATTAGCTCAGTAATCTATTCCAATCAGCATATGATGGATTTGACAAGCAATCTCTGGTCAAGTGAGGCAGGTGCAGGCAGGTCAAGAAACCTAGTGGTCTGCTGCAAAATATCAAGCAAAATCTTTGTGCTACGTAAACAATTACGGACACTAACAATTGTTTCTGGTTTCTTCTCTGATGATAGAGAAGGATTATAAAAAGCATCCAGGTCCATTATTCAGAATATCTTCATTATTTTAGTTACTGTACCAAATTCATCCAACATGAAAAATAGAAGAAAAATAGCCTAGTATTATATTTAACCAACAGTAATAATTCAAGGTTATTAAATAAGCAAGTTATTTCAAAAAATGGTGATTGCTTACTATTTTAGCTTTACTTGATCTGTGATTTTTGAAAATCACGAACGAATGCTCACAATTCATTTTAAAAGGCATTAATAAATATTTTCGAAGTATAATCCACAATAGTAAGCATAATTCCTGTTTTTATTTATTTATTTTGGTGCCAGTATCTCACTATGTTGCCCATTTTGCCCAGGCCGACCTTGAACTTCTTTGATCATATGATCCTCCCACGCCAGCCTCCCGAGTACCTGGGATTATAGGCAGATGCTACTTTGTGACTGGTTCATGTATTTTAAATGTAATAATAAAGATAAAAAGAGAGTCATTTAAAAAATGAATCACTGTTTACATCAAATCTAGCTCTCTCTTAGACTAAATGTTCACCAATTCCAAAGACTGGGGAACAGAGAGAGAGCCGGCTATGTAATATGGCACACTTGACCATCACTTTAATGAACATTCGTCTTTTGTAGGTGTTTCTTTTCCTTTCTATGTCAGTACTCATGACACAAGAATAGAACTTAGAGGATTGTAAGTTTTCATTGTATGTCTATTATCATAGCTGATGGTAATAATCATGTGAAAAAGTACAAATTTTCTTCTAGAAGAAAGAGAATCAAAACTTAACATCTACATGTAATAAACAGTGTTTCATGTTTTTGTCCTGAGGACAAAATTTAGCTATGTGTCTGAAGTGCTTCTTAAGATGAAAGAGAAGTGTTTATGATAGTTAAACATTGCTTATCCTATTTCAGAAGCCTTTGGTTTTTATTTTTAATACACACCCTGGCAACTTACTTTAAGTATGTTTGATTCAACTACCACTTGAAAAATTTCAATGTACTCCAAATAGTAGAACAAAAGACTACTTACTAAAGGACTCCTTCCTGGGACTTTTAATGTCTGATGAAAAGCAAGCTTCGGGAAATGTATGAGGACATATCAATTTAATGTGCTTACTTTTCTATTTCCAGACTTTTTCCCCTAAGAGCTCAGCAGGCTCCTGTCAGTTAATAGCAAGTTTTAAATAAAAAGAAATCCTAATCTTTCTATTCTTCTTTGCCTTAGGGCTAAACTGCACACAGTAGCTGTTAAACTAAAAGTTTTATCTAAGATTTCACAAAAAGCAGCCTCACCAGTGATGTGAAATAGCACAACCTCAAAGCACTAGAAATGATTCTTTACTTTCTTTACAAGCATACCAATCATAGAAACAGAATTCTTGTACAAATGTCTTGAGTCTTCAGTGGCCACCTAAGTGTTAGTGTGCACACCCAAACAGGTGATGGCTCCTACTATATGGCTCAGGACTGAATGGATGGACTTGCTTGAAGTAGCTGGAGTGTGGTAGAGAGTTTGGTTAAAATCACCCCCAAAACACACTGTTTTGTAGCAGTACTGAAAAGGGTTTTATATTGTCATAGGTTTTTATTACCTTTTATATACTAAAGTTCCTTGCAATATATAACCTTAGTAGACTTCCACTCAGGTCTCCTTCTCAACCAGTAGTGATTGGAAACTGCTCTTTGGAATGAATCGGCTTTGGCAATTTAATCACATTAGTTCGTAACCAAACTTCCCACTACTTAGAATGAAGGAAGTGACTAATTTTAAATAAAAGAACTCCTCATATAATATTAGGTAAAACCGAGGAAGACATAGTAATAGGTCTTGTTTTGTAAGCACAAAATAGCTTTGTGCTATGATTGGGCTGCTGATGACAAATTTAGAATATATTTAGTAAGATGAGCCCGAGGCAAGCAGGGAGAATGGAGGGAAATGCAGCAGTTAGACGGGTTGTGGAGATTATGACTCGTCTTTGTTTTCTTCTTCTCTCTGGAAAGAAGGGAACAAGGAGAGCCAAAACGGATTCTTCTCTGGGCATTGAGCCATCATTGTTGTGTTCATGAATTTTTATTCTTTCACAGGTGCAAACTGTAGAACTCTTACTGGAGCATTTGCATTGAGTGGGCTAATGCTACCAGTAGCTTCTCACTTAAAGTTCCTACCAACAGATTCCTACCAAAGCCTGAAAAGACCGTAGGGGAAACAGTTGCAGCACAGAAGCTAGCTGGTCTCTGGAGTCATGCAATTCCACCCTCGACTGCTCTTGTCATCGCAGCCCCACAGCACCTTAAACTTAGGTGCTTGCTGGAAATCTGCATCCAGGCGCTGTGCTGACTGACTCCCATGGCTTTTCAATAGGCTCTGCAGGGGAGCAAAATTGAGATTAATAGGTGTTGAAAAATAAAATGCCCTTAACACATTTTTGTTTGATCTTTGCACTGTTAAACGAAAATATCTCCTCACTGGGAGTTTTTGGCTTCATGTCAGGTTTAAAAAAAAGTCCTCACTGCTTAAGGAGGAAGGGACCCTCACAAGATGAGTACAGAAGGGATTCCAGGCAGGCTCCCCTCCTTTCCTCCTCGCTGCACTTTGTGTGGTACCCTGGGGCAGAAAACGGATGGAAAATTACATTTCAAGGAGAAATGAATATTGCTTTAAAATAAATAAGCTTGGGAACTGACAATAGAGGCTTTGAGGCTTTATTTCTTTTCTTTAGTTTACTTTCTTTTCTTTTGGCCCAGGAAAGCTTTATAGGCCACCCTTCACCCACGGAAGTTGGGAGGCTGTATTGTCACTTTCTTCTGCGGGCACCGGTAGGTGAGCAGGAGGAAATGTGAGGCTTGTAAAAAGTTAACCTTGAACAAAGAAAACACCTGAAGCTTCCTGTTGTCTGCTACACTGAAAGCTTTTACAGGGACAAAGCCGAGTCAATTGCCATGAAGTGTGTGGCTGACACACATGCAAAAGACTTTCCTCACTTCCTCTTCTCCACAAAGGTTCTTCCTAGTTTATTTATTTCTTCTTGTTCTTTTTTTTTTTTAATCGCAGTTCCGAAGGTAGACTGTCTGCTAGTAGCAAGAGACTAGCATTGCCTTTGTTTTGTGAACTCTGGCAGGCTCTGAGGGCTATGTTGGATCTAGCCCAGTGGCTTGGCTGCTCCCTTTGCTTCTGTACAATCCTTCACCCATGGAAGTTGGGAGACTGTATTGTCACTTTCTTCTGAGAGTGGATTTTCAAAAGAATAGTGAGCAAGTGAAGGTCACCATGTGTGGAAGCAGAGAGAAGGGAGGGTTAAGAATTTAAAAATAAAAGTTCTGGAAAGAAAGTATGTCTCTTTCAGAGAATGCAACCCTGGGAGGGCTTAGACAGGCTGGTCTGGGGCTGCAGGAAGCCCTGGAGAATCCTGTGATGGGGCTGCAGTAGGAGTTCAGCCTTTTCCCAGTCTGCAAGCCTAACCTTGGATTTGTGTAGGTCATTGCCTGAGCCAAGCAAGCAAGAGTGGGGAGGTGCCCCAGAGCCTGTTATGAAAAGACATTAAAAAAAAAAAAGAAATCTCACTTAGTACCAGGAGCAAAAGCAATCTCATTTTGGATAGAAATGCTTTCAAATTGTTTTGGCTGTTAGAAGAAAGCCAAATTAGGAAAATAAATTTATTTTATTTATCTTTTTTATTAAACATAACTGTATACATTAATGCATTTATGGAGTACAATGTGCTGATTTTATATACAATTTGGAATGCTTACATCAAACTGGTTAACATAGCCTTCACCTTAATTAATTATTGTGTTAAGACATTTATACTCTACACTTAATAGATTTGTCATGTACCGTTGCAATATGCACCATAGGTGTGGTCCCCCATTTACCCTCCCTCTATCTAACCTCCTCCCTCCCCTCCCTTCCCCCTCCTCTTCCCTCCTTCATCCTGGTCATGGTGTATAATTTGTTTGATGTGTTGCTGGATTCTGTTTGCTAGGATGTTGTTGAATATTTTTGCATCTATATTCATTAAAGATATTGGTCTATAATTTTCTTTTCTTGTTGGGTCTTTTCCTGGTTTGGGGATCAGGGTGATATTTCCTTCATACAATGTGTTGGGCAGTATTCCTTCTTTTTTCTGTGTTTTGGAAAAGGTTATGTAATAGGTTTGGTAGAATTTTGATGTGAAGCCATCTTGTTCTGGACTTTTCTTTTTTGGGAGACTTGTATAGTTGATGCTATTTCAGTACTTGATAGGGGTATATTCAACATTTCCAATTCTTTCTGGTTCAGTCTAGGAAGGTGGCATGCTTCCAAGTATTGGTCCATTTCCTTCAGATTTTCATATTTCTTTGAGGGCTGCAAATTCTTACCTCAACGTGTCAAAATCTTTGGAGATTTTGTCTTTGAAGTCATTGAATTCTTGAGACATCTTTTGAATCACCCAACTTTACTTCTATTCTATTAATTTTATTTGCCATCCATATTCTGAACTCAGTTTCTGACATCTCAGCCATTTGTTTATGAATGGAATCTTCTGTTGTGTCTCCTTTGTTGTTCCTTGCGAAAGTTGATCTACTCTGATTATTCATGTTGCCAGAATTTTTCTGCTGACTCCATCCCATGATATTTTTCTCAGTTTGGTTAGAGAAGCTGGTAAGGTGAAATTGGATTGAGGGCTCCTGGAGTTGTAGTTAATTATCCCTTTCTCAAAGAGCTGGGATTGGTACTGTGGCTTTTCCCGTACAGCTTTATAAAGATCCCATTCAGTACTACAGCCTGAGTTTCTGGAGACCTGCTTCGTGTGATGGGGTTAGGTGGCTCTGTCTTGTATTCAGCTAGTCTCTAACTGATTCTAGTGAATTAGTGGCTTTGGGCTGAAATCTCAGCTGGGGAGAAATACAGTCAACTAAGACACCACTCTCCTGATAGGCAACAAATGGAAAAGGAGAATCAGACCCTCCCACTACAACACAACCAAGGCTCATCTTTGGAGGGTCTCCAGATGACTAGCTCAGGTCAAGAGTTCCAAACCAATTGTCCCTTTCAGCACAATCACAGATCAAGTAGTAGAGTTCAAAAGTTCTCCAGCAACTAGACAGCAGGAGTCCACTGGCAGCTCAAGTGTGACTCACTTCGGTTCTCCGTGGAGTCAGAAAAGCCTGCCCAGCAAAGGAGTTAGTCCAGGGGAGCTGATGCCTCATTCTCCACCTTGCACCTCCGCTCTACCCAGTCACTGGTAACTCTGTGGGGCTGTGGCCCAGTTCCCTCCAATGAGCAAATGTGCCAAGGATTTGTGCCTGCCAGAGTCAAAGGGGAGTCAATGCATCCTCAGCCAGGCCACTACACTCTGCCACCAGTTGGCATGGGGAGCTGAATCCTGACTCCCTCTGGTGCTCAGTGGAAACTGGGGAGGGTTCCACCTGAATTTGTTCCAAGCTAGAGGTTAACAATGCAACGAATGTTTTCTCCCTTAGAGACCATGCCTGTGCCCCAGCCACACTGCTCCTCTGGTACCCCTGCAGGATGAGGTCTGGCTCCCTCTGGCAGTCCACAGAATTGGGGAGGTGTGTCTCTGAAATTTGACCCTGGTGGGATCCTTTTACTATTGCTGATGGTATGTGGCAGGTGGCTCCATGTGGGTTCCTGTGCCTCTGCCTGCCGCTGATCTGCACTTTTGCCACCCACCTCTGTGCCTTTCTCCACTGCTACTGGATTCGCTGTTTCAGCACCGCTGCACTGCTGCAGCCCATGCAATGCCCAGCCCTTAGCAAAGAACCTTGGACACTCTGGTCTCTGCAGTGGTTGGTCTTCTAGACTGCCAGGTGATGGGGGAAGGGTGGATTGGGAGTTCAGATGGCAGGGAAAATATTTGTTCAACTTTTATTCTGGATAAGAGAATGCCCAGGTTCACAGCAGGGTCTCTTTGGAGAAGGAGTCCCAGTCTCCAGTGACTCTCTCTCATGGGGTGAGACAAGAGGTTTTTACTTCACTGCTCGCTCATGGAGATCATACAGCAAGCCACTCTCTTGAGAGAGGGGAAGGATTCGCATCCTCTTTGGGATGAGTTTTGTACCTGAAGTTTGTTTCTTTGGAGTCACAGCTTGCCTCAGCATTGATGACATACAGTTAGCAATTTTGTCTCATAGCTCAACTTCCAACCTTCAGCTTTATTGGGTTCTTTCTGGCCATTATCTATTCCTCTGGATGGGAGCTTCTGTTGAAAGGCAGCTCCTATTGGTCATCTTCCCCTTCCCCCAGAAAATAAATTTTAGTACAGATTCTCTCTTCTTTTCTTTCCCTCCCTCCTTCCCTCCCTTCCTCCCTCTTTCTTTTTCTCTCTGTCTTTCTTTTCATTTTCTTTCTTTCTTTTCTTTTTTCTTTTTTAAAAGAAATAGACTATGATATTCTTTGGGTAGGGAAGGGAGTTGAATATATTTGACCTTCAGAAATCTGTTTCATTATCCATTTCTAAAGAGAACTTATTCTTTCAAGACATAACAGCTTTAGGTGATCCAATTTAATTAGTCATTTGATATTTGTGTTTCTGTGTGTGTGAATTCATTTCTGTCTTTGTCTCATGCTATGGTTTGATGTGTTCCCTCTAAAATTCAGGTATTGATGCTAACTGGCCAACGTGATGGTGTTAAGAGATGAGATTTTTAAAGAGTAGTTAGGTCTTTAGGGATCCTTCTTTGAATGGGAATGGATGACCTTATAAAAGGCCTTGAAAGAGAGAATTCATCCCTCTTGCCCTCCTGCCTTCCGAGAACCCAGCATTCTTCCCCTTCAGAGGATGCAACTCTTTACCACCTCCAGAACTGTGAGACAATAGGTTTCTGTTCCTTATGTTACTGAAATTTCTTTCTGCAGTAGGTCCTTGATCTCAGGGATTTCAAGAATGAACCCATCAACCCACTGATCACAGATCAACCCACTGATCACAGATCAGTGGTAAGATAGAATTTATTGGACAGAAGGGAATACAGAGCTTCTGGCAGAAGGAAAGACCCAAGTGGGAAGTTTCCATGTGGTTCCTTTGTCTAGAGGTATAAAGTCTTGATAATTAATTTGGCCAGGACTTGGTAGATGAGAGATAAGTTTTCAATGTTTATGAGTGTATTAACAAATAAATGAATGTGGTTCCTCCAGCTTGGGGCAAAATGGCAGGGCATTCTTTTTATAACATTGCCCAGGCCTAGAAGACTGAGGTCCCCTGTCTAGCCTTAAATGGGGGAACCCTATATCACTTATAAATTATCCTATATGTGGTAATCTGTTACAGCAGCACAAAAGAGACTGATAGATCTACTCAGTCAGAATTATCACAGGATATTTCAGATAGAAATTTCTTTTTGTAGTAAAACACTTCAAGGACCACTGGATGAAACTTGAGGATAAAGTTAATATGATGAGATTGCTACATCTGTGGCATTGACTTACAAAAAGAGTAGAATTAGCTATCCTATCAGGAAAAAAAAAATGGAAGCTATAGTAACAAAACATTTATTGAGCAGCAGCCTGAAGGGTCCTTTACTCTATTGATATTGCTAATAATGTGATATCCAAGTATTGTCTTTTCAGCTGTTAGGCAATATGAGGATTATTTGACTTGTTAAAACCTGTTTCCTGTGGATGATTATTTACTGAATTTAAAAGGTTTTTTTTGTTTGTTTTTTTGTATATTCCTCTTTATCATTCAAATAATTCACATTGCCAATACATCTTTAAAAAATTAAATTGACATACTTTGGGCTAATTAACAAAGAGGACTTGTTTTCATAGACTAGAAATAGAGATTCTTTTTTCTCTTTACTTTTCAAACATTGGTGCTTTTTGAAAAGAACGATTCTGCTAGCTTAGGTCAGTACACTATCCTTACTTTTTCCCCATGAGGAAACATTAATCAGATTTTGATTACTGTCTGCAGCTTGTCAAGAGGTGAATGGAAGTTTTAAGAAGAGTCTAGGAGAATTTGTAGTGTCTAGCTTGGTGAATTGAGTAAACACATTAAATCTAGAAAGTTAGTCACAGGGTAATGGGTTAGGAAGGGCATTTAACTACATGCTGCTAAAAATAACACTTTATTTAGGATTTCAAAGAAACATGGTAGTGCTTTAACTAAACTGCCTACATTTTTCTTTTCTTGAAAATTTGGGCTTTTAGCTACACAGAGACTATGAATGTTATATAAAGTTCGAGAAAAATACAAACATTATAATTTAATAAAATAAAATACAATTAAAAAGTAATCAATATTGGGCAGTGCCTGTGGCTCAAAGGGGTAGGGTGCCGGCTCCATATGCCGGAGGTGGTGGGTTCAAACTCAGCCCCAGCCAAAAACTACAAAAAAAAAAAAATAATAAATAATAATAATAATCAATATTAAGAAGGATGAAATTGTCTATACATTTTCATTAATGTATCTATTTGTATTCTGTGATGTACACTTGTAGCTTGAATCCCAAATTGAGTTGTTTTTACTTTTAATTTAGAAAATTATTATTAATTTTTATGTGTGATTGAGAATGTTGGCAAGGGCATTCTTACTCTGGAAGGCAGTTTTGCATTCTACATATTTTTAGATCAAGTATTATCTTGAAATTATTGAGTGATTTCTCACTGGATACTAAGTCAACATTCATACCCCAGTATTTTTTCTGCTAAAGGAAGGTGGAATGTTATTGACTTACAAAATGACAACAAATGGATCCTCAATTTACTACTCAATGATAAGTTACAGACAACTTAGAAACACATTTCCTGATGTGCTAAATGTAATTTGTATATTACGCAAAATTATTATAGATTCCTTTCATCAATAAGTAGAGGATATCACTAATATCTGGAGTCAAAATCCAGATGATTGAAACATTTGCATCACAATTTAATCTTCTTAAGAAACCTTATTATTAACATAGTACATATCAAATTATGTTTTATTATTTTTGCCCTGAATTCATTTATAAGTGGAAAGTATTTAAGATATTAATATATTGCCGAGGCATATCACCTGATCATACCAAGTGAAAGAGTGGAAATAGTACTTCTCAGAAGGATCATGAGCATGAAGAAACGTTTTCACCAATTGTTACTCATTTCAAATACTCTTGTGAGGACCATTCTGATTGGCTGCTTCCATACTTCAGGGTTGATCCATAGTCTTCGTTGTTTAATATTTTTCATAGTCCCTAAAAGATGTATATTAAATGGATTTGGTTTTTATCATTTCCTTAATTTCACCATTTGTTCAATACTAAATGAATATCAGAAGACATATATTGTTGGGTAAAGCAAAACAGGGTAAGGGTTGATGTTCAGAAATAATACTTTGTTATTCTTTGGGCAACCTCTGACTTTGTTATCATATGACGGCTGCATCAGTACTGATTTCCTATGCACATTTCCCAGTCTAACATATAATAATTGTTAGCTGAAAGTAAAAAAAAAAAAAAATCTTCTATGGCATGTGCTTTTGGAGGTAACTAATAAATTTACCAAATGCCTCTTCTCCATATCTATCACATTTATACCAAAAGCTAGTGTATAATATAAACATTCACTGTTCTATCCAAATGTAAAGTAGCATGGTTTCCAACATTCAAATTCAGTGTTAAATGTGCTATGTAACATCCCACTATCATTTAACATAAGAGTCTTGCCAATATTCCAAGCTGCTTTCTCTTAGAGGATGGTACTTTTCATTTAATGAGTGGGTGACTTTGCTTTTTCATATTCTTATGAGCAGTACAACCTTAGATGATGCCTCTGTAGTTTTGATTTATCCCTGCTGGTAGTGACAAAAGTCATAAATTTTACATTAGAAAGGTGTATTTAGATTTATTATGTAAAAACTCAATTATTTACCGGATAGATTACTATGTTCTCTTGGGAAAATGTGGTGGGAGGCCTGCATGATTGTCTTCTTTCAAATGATTCTTAAGGGCCAGCTAGATAAATGCTAGGCACTAGTTGCTCACAAGATCAGTAAGTGATATAGGTATCGTCCTTGTCCTTGGAAAAGATGGATATGAACCAAAAGTCACAGCACAGAGTAAAAAGTACATTGCAATGAGTAGCAGCACTCTTCCTAGCCTGGGAAGGTCAAGGAAAGACTTCCAGAGGAATATCTCTTTGGCTATAAGAAGGAAGGAAGGAAAGGTGCAAATGCTTTGAAGGCTTGAGGAGGAAAGGTTGCACCCTGGTGAGTTCTGGCTTCTCTATGAAGTACTTTCTAACACTTCTACTGAAGGGTTTGGGAGGAACAGATGCTTGTTAAAATGGAAAACATTTGAAATAGTTTTGTTAAAAACGAGAAACAATGATGTAAGATTTAAAAAGAGAGAGAAAGATTCATCTATTTTGTTCATTTATGCATCCTAAACATATATGGAATGCTAATACTAAGTTTCCATGAAATGATTATCATGTCTGGTTAGAGTTTTCTGCTAGCTGTAGACTACAAAATTATGGTAGCACCATATATGAATTGTACATGATGGTGTGATTTTATCCAGTGGGTTTCAGCCACTTTTACCAAAAGGCAAATTTCTAAGAGGTAGAGAGTTTGGATTTTGACAACTGGGAAGATGGAAGTAGAATGGGACAGAGATAATTAGGATGTTAAGATGGACCATTAAGTGTCCCATAGAGGAAGAAGAGGAAGACCACAGGTTTCTGGTGGACAGGACTGAGGATTCTGAAGGACTGGCACGTAAAGGGGATAAATCTAAAGGAGCAGAGTTTGAGTTAAAGGTGAGATGTCAGACTTTAGAGTGCAGACCAGCACCTTGGTAACAGGGCCTACTGTGTGGCCGGATCTGAAATGATATTTTTGAATTGTAGCTTCTGTCACTTTTGTCTAAATCCTTCCTCACACTAACAGGGGCTTTGTCATCTATGGTTTCTTCTATGCTAGGCCATCAAATATGTATTAGCTCTTTTGTGCCTCAGTTTTTCTTTCTGAAAAAAGGTAAACAATATTCATTTAAAAAACTGTAAATGGGATAATAAACATAAAAGGGTAAATTTGTCTGCAACACTGAGGTAGAAGGACTACCACCACATTATTTAATTTCTTAAAAATTTAACTGAATCTGCCTCTAAGCTCCCATTTAATATGATGGCAAACCATTTTAATGTGGGCTCTTTTCTCTTTTTAGCAATGGAAACACTGTCAAGGCACATAGAAAATATCCTCTGGCCTATGGTCCATCAGGATTGTGACTGTGGTGCTCACTGTAGAAGGCAACCTGGTCCATTTAAAGGCAGGCATCTCCTCACCCTGTCTGCCAGGTGGGACACTGTGTCTTTTGCTGCAGAGCTCAAGCCTCTGGTGCTTGAAGTGCAGCTCCCTCAGCAAATACTTTGGCCCACTCATTGAAGTCCTGTGGCCTGCTAGGACACTTCCGAGTGGGACTCTGACATGGAGGAGCATGTCACCACACCCCTTTCTCAAGACCATGGAGACATGGCTATTTGGGGACAACTCCCCCTCTTTCAACATAACACTTCTTGCACCCCCAGAATTCATCCCCTCCACCTCAGAAACCAAAATTTTCCTCCCACACAAGAACCCTAACAGAAATATATAAAAGATATCTAATAGCTTTTGTCTAGGGGTAGAAAATACCAAAGACTTCCACAAACTCTGAGATCAGAAGCCTACGTAGAACTCCCTAGGAGAGAGAGAGGAAAAAGTGACCTTTCTATCTTTTGGGTACCACTTCCAGCAGGGAATAGACATAGTAATTAGTAACTTGGGAAATTATTCTGTCCTAAAGGTAAATTACATAGCATAAAGTAATTAGTTAGATCAGGAATTGATCCAGAGAAAAATTACACTGATGTCATTGTCAACCCAAACTCCCTCCAGTGAATCAGGACTTCATGAGGGGGTCAATTTTGGTGAGAGAAGTTATGATCCTAAAAGAGTGTGGGGTCAGGTGAGGAGGTGAGGTCCAAAGATAAGGGTGGGTGTGGTTGGGGACTAGAAGCTGGTATCTGAGTGCAAAGAGAAAACCAAGTGATGTGGATGGAAGTTGTTACACGGAAAATATGGAATCTAGGTTTATATCAGGCTCTAGTGGAATAAAATAAAAACACCTAGTGGAGATGGTGAAACAAAGGGAGGTGAGGGAATGGGATGTCCAGGGGGAGGATGGAGGTCAGGGGAAGGAGCCACAGGGAGTGATGCTCAGTGATGTCACAGGTTAGAGAGGGGACAGCATCTTCCTCTGCTTCCTCGTGGGAACAGCACAGTTGTCTGTGGCTATTCCGTTGTACCGTGCAGGATGCAAATCTTGCTATATTTGCTCCAGGAAGCTACCACCAAAAGGAAAAAGAAAAGAAATAAAAAGAAAAGGCACAGAAAAAAGCCTTCACAGGCACTTGCAGGAGTCAGGAGTTGATTCAGGAGGAAATGAGGACAAAAGGCCCTGGCAGGCCTTCAAGGGTCATGTGCCGCCATGTTCTTGGGTTTGTGAAATCCCCTCTATTTCTCACCCTATAGTTGGTTTTCCTACTTCCTGCCTATGGGTTCTCCCACTCATGTGAACCCCAGGCTGCACTGAGGCCCTGGAATTCCCTGGGATAAGCTTAGAAGGGGGAATATCTAAGTAAACAGTAAAAATCAATTATTTTTTGCAAAGAGAAGTTTGGTCTAATGTTATCTTAGTTCCTTGCACGCAAGCTATCCTAAGTAGGGAAAATAATAGCCCAGCTTACATCAGATGAAGGTGGGAGCAAAGGCACCTGGAAGGAGGTTTTATTTGGAATAAACTCAAGATTAGACTCTGAGAGGCACAGCAATCATGATTCAAAGTCCAAGGGTTATGATATCAATAGTAAGACTCATGTTGTGGAGAGTACTTTATATTTTACAAAGCATTTTCATACACATTGTCCCAAGCAATAGCCCCGTGAGACTTACAGGCATGGTGCTCTCTCAAAGGAGGAGTCTAAAACTTAGGGAAATTAACAATTTGTTCAAAGGCTGGACCTAGGAATTTTTCCTCCAAACCCACCACCATTCTTTCCATCAACATTTAGTGAGAAAGATTCATTGCCCAGCCCTATTATTTAATTCCCATGAAGAGGCAGAGCATTGATCAGAAGTGTGCTAAGTTCTGACATACTCCCTTTGGGCCTTTTCTCTGAGAGTTCTGTTTTCTGGGGGCTGCCTCTAAAACCTGACTTCCACCAAAATTGTGGACCTGGGACCTCATAACAAAATGGGAGAGTAGATTATCCCTAGGAGGGCTGGTATTGAATGGTAGAACCTTATCTTTTAAAGATACTATTTTTTTTCTTATCATTTCTGCACTGATGCTGAAAGGAAGAAAAAAAATTACAGAATAGATCCTGTTTCTCTCTAATCAATCACACATTTATTACAAGTGAATAATGTGACTTTCTATATTGGTTTCAAGATATCTATTCTTTTTAAAGTGTATACAAATATTTTGTACTAATCTGTTTCTGATAGCTCAGATAAAGAAGATCTTTCCATGTATGGTCTTAAATTATTTTATCAGTCAGTAGTCCTCTGCTTGAATGAGGACATAGGCTCCAGGGGTTCTCAAACTTTTTAAACAGGGGCCAGTTCACTGTCCCTCAGACCATTGGCAGGCCGGACTATAGGTTAAAAACAAACAAACAAACAAAAAAACTATGAACAAATTCCTTTGCATACTGCACATATCTTATTTTGGAGTAAAAAACCCAAAATGGGAACAAATACAATCACACCACCACATGTGGCCCGCAGACTGTAGTTTGAGGACCCCTGAAGTCTGTAGGATTATGTATTCTCCTTTGCATGGGGTTCTGGTCCCTGAGGAAAGACCAAGTAGTATCTGTTATCTGCTAAGAGACTTTCAGAGGCTCAGTATTTTCCTCCAAGTCAGCCCTAACACAAGGGACAGGTTTGACCCAGAGACACCTGAGATAGAAAGGTGTCTACCGATAAGTATTGAAGGCCTGTTCTTGCTAAGCAAGCCAGTCTGTGGCCCTTGAGTCACAGTGTTTGGGATTCTCTTCTGGAGCCTTCTACCATACCAGGTGAGTGGTCCATGAGCATTGGCAGAAGCTTCATGACCTCTCCCATGGTCAACCTGTTGCCCTAACCTGTGGATGTTCTGGTCTTTTCTGAAAGGGCAAGTTATCATTTCTAAAGTCTCTCTGTTCTAATAGAAAGGTATACAAGAAGAAATATGAATGTAGAAACATTTAGAAATATGCAAAAAGAAAAAGAAAGCAAGAATCAATCTCATTGGTGGTCTGGGGTGAGGCTTTCATTGCCCGATTGATGTCTCTGAAATTTTCAAATATTAGTAAGTATGGATTCTTCTGAAGGTTGTAACATAACAGGAAGGAGATACCAACCAATAAGTAAAATATAAAATTCACTAAAGCACAGAAGAAACCATTTAATATTTTCCATCATCTTCAGATCACTGCTGAGTCAGGCAGCTACACACTGAGCTCCAGTCTGGAGTTCTAGGCCAGTGTCATAGGACAGAGGCTCACTGGGGAGGAAACAAAAGTAGAGGACAAACCCAGTCGCCCTTCTGTAACCACAGAGCTAAGTGGATCTCCCCACTGTGATCCCTCCACTCTTCTTTGGGTCTTCCTATTTTCCACCTCTAACCTTTCCATGTATTTGGATTCAAATCTTAGCTTTGTTCAAGTGACCCTGTATCGGTCACTTCAACTCCCAGAGCCTTATTTCTTCCTTTATTAAATGAGATTGATAGTATCATGGTTGTACCAAATTGAGGGTTAGATTAAATAAGGTGATTTATGATGTACTTTATAGATGGCACATGAGAGGCCTTAAATACATTTTGGGGGATCTCTTTTTTATATCATCCTCTTCTCTAACCTCTTTTCTTCTGGATACTGATTTAGAGTGAACATTGATGGATTTTCTTTCCTTGCAAGAGACAAATATAAGAAACATTATATTTTCTTTTAATGCCTTCTTACCGCTCAGTGCTTTCAACCATCCTGCATGACTAGTAACAAGGAGTCACTTGGACATGGTCAACACATAGAAATGAGCCCTGAAGATACAGCCCAAGCTGGCTGTGCTTTTATCTCCACCACTCACCACTGCTGACGAGGTATGTGACCTTGACCTCATTACCTACCACTCTGACCTAAAGACCGGCTCATATCACCTCTGAGGAGATGCTGGATGAGGTAGGACTCTGTAAACTGCTGCCAAAGGACGAATGGGCCTTATGACTAGGGAAATAGAAAATCAGGGAGCTGAGAGACCCACAACATAGTGGTTTGTTGGCATCCTCTCAGTAGCAGCAAAGTATGGTTTCCCAAAAGTGTTTCCAGGCAGGCAAGGTCTACTGTGCCTGCCCTTTGCTAAGATAGCCATCTTTTACTCAGCCCCACAGACTTGCTGGGCCTGTAGAATTTGTATCTCTGAGGCCACAGTGAGGAGAGTATGATGAATGAACTTGCAGCCCATTTTTCTGCTCTCCCTCCAACAAGCATTCAGATACATTTAAAAATTTTTAGGCAGGATGATCAAGCTTTTGCTTCAGATAAGATTTGGTGACAGAGGATAATGGCGGTGACATTTTTAGCTTGAAAACTTATGAGATGATAATGCCTTTGACCTACTTAGGGACTCCAAGGAGAAAAGCATGATTAGACTTTTATTTTGCCAACCCTTAAATGTGATACCACTGCTGAGAGAAACAGGCTCAATGACACAGATGTCAAGGATATTCAGCCTTTCTAAGCATCAGATACAGGGCATGACCTTTGAAACATTATTTCAGTCTGAATGTTCTCATCAGTAAAATTTCCTTCCCAGGGTTGCAGTGAAAGTTTCCATATGCCCAGTACACAGTAGCCTCTTCTATAGACTTAAGAACAGGTCCTTGAGTTCTGGAAACTTAAGAGTACACTCATAGGCTGGAGTGTTGGAACAACTACAGCAATATCCATCAACCATGTCCAGTTCTCAGCCATCCCATCCTATGGAAGAGTAGGCTGGGAATGCAGATGTCATCAGTATGGCGGAGCCCCTCACAGGATCCAAAGTGGTATTTTCAGTTTTCATCTACTTTTCAATTTTTCTGATCATAAAATGTATGACATCCACACCCCCTGAAATGAATTTATAAATATTATTGGTCACACTTTCCTATAAGGACAATGAGTTTAGAAATGTTAAGTGATGTGTCCAAGGGCATTTAGTCACCTGGTGATGAAGGCACAATTCAGACTCAGGAAAGTCTGTCTACAAGTTCTAATCTCTTCCAATTACATAATACTGCATATTTTGACAACGAAATCATTTTGCATAAAGTACAATAAACTAGAGTAGCAGGCGCTGTTGCAGTTTCCCTTTGCAGTTATTCCCAGAAAGCAGTTTTCTTAGGTTCTTCTGAGTGAGGGATGGGCTGCAGCAACATGGCCCAGCTTTTCCCACAGCAGTTGAGTGGGGGTTCCCAATTTTCTGTTTTAGTCACAGGGAAACAATAAGATTGCTCTTCCTTCTTGGCCCCAATTTTACTACAGAAAGTTTGTGTACTTTTAAAAATATCATAAGCTCTGGATTGAGAATCACTTTGACTGCTTACTAGCTTGGGTAAGTTTCATCCCTTTATCTTTAGGTCGTACAACCATACTTACATCAGAGGGCAGTTGTTAGCAGCAACTACTAAAAAGTATACATTTCACCCCATTCCCTACTACACACATGCTCAAAATGGTTTGCCTTGCTGAAAAGCGCTAGCTGGCATGAAGTGGCAATTCATCCTGTGAACATATTAATATTTATTTGTTTTTATTATACCAGGAATTCCATGAGCAAACTGAAAAAGGAAGTATCACATGACATTTAATTCAGGTTTATGACACTAATGTTACCAATGAAAAGCTGTGATTATTTAAATAAACTGAAGTTGAAAGCAAAACTTCCAAATGACAGGGACATGGTGATTTAAGAAGGCAGCATGTTTCCAGCCACCTGGGACAGCAGGAAGTATAGTATTTGACCCACTTATTTCACAAGATAATCTAGTCCACAGATGCTTATTGACTTATATTTTGGAGTCACACTGCAGGTTAATAGAATAGTCTCTATTGGGTGCTGGTTCAACGCAGTGATCCTTACTTGTAGTTGTTACAGAAGATCTGTCTAGGGAAGAAGTTGGAGAGCTTTGGTAACTTGTACTCTCTTAGATTAAAGAAATCAAACTTGGAAAGTGAACTTATGAAATTAACATCTGATTGGGGTAAAATCTATTAATTTAGTTCTCTTTTAGTTATCACTTTTTTGGGAGAGATGTTTAATTTACGTCACAAATCCTTGTCCTCCACCACCCACTTTGAGCCTTGTTTCATATGACAAACGACTAGTTCGAACTAGTGGGCTAGGAGTGGAAGAGACACGTGTCAACTCTTGGCAGAGGCAGTGGAAAGTCTCAGGGAACCCTCCAGCTCACTTCCTCTTCTGTGGAGATCTAGAAGGCTCATGTTCTAGAAATTGCTGCTTTATCATGGAAATAGACTTGCATCACTGTTTGGCTTCCTTGGAGAGCCACCTGACCTACAGAGACTATGCAGAAGTCAGAAATAAGGCACTGGAATTTCAGGGTTTGGATGTTATTACTGAAGTTTCTAGACTCATCTGATGCACATAATTTTAATTTTCCCTGTTACAAAGTTATATTTTATTCACTAAAGAAAACTCCAGCCATATACAAAATAGCCATTCACAATCTCACCACTGACAAACTCTCTTTAAAATTTTTGGTGAATGTTTGGTCATAGACGTATGTTTAATATAATACATGAATATTATATGCATATAATATAAAACAAAATATGGCACAAAATGCACATTATATAATAAGAATTATGACAAAGGTTAACATTTATTGGATACTTTCTCTATTCATGTATTGTACTAAGAGCCATATGTAAATTATTTCGTTGAAATTTATGAAAGCCCTGAAAACTTAGAAGTTTCTTAAATTAATTTTATAGAGGAGGATACTGAATTCAGAAAGGTTAAAGTAACATCTTAAAAGTTACATAACAATAAATGGTGAAGCCCAATCTGGAATTCATTTGTCTGGCTCCAGAGGGGTGGATTTTACCTGCAAAACTATATTGCCTCCCAAGTGGGACTGTGTTATACATATAATTTCAGTCTTCTTCCTGCTCCTTTTTAATTTTAATTTAACTACATATCACATTTGTTTTGAATGGTATAAATTATTCTATAACATTATTTTTAGTGTGTGTAATACTATATCATGAAATAACTAATTGGAATTAGCCATTTTTCTATTTTGGGACCCTTGGATTATTTCTTTTTCTTTTCCTCTTTCATTTTTGTGCCATGATTGACAACAAAGCTAAAGATGTATTTGAACCTAAGTATTTGCATACTTATTCTATGATTGCTTACTTAGGATAAATTCTAAGTTGAATTTCTGAATTTAAAGTATATGTTTTTATAAATTTCCTTTAGATTATTGTCAGATTGCCCTGTACTAAGGTTCTTATCAATTTAAATGCAGTCAGTCCAATAAAGGAATGTGTGTTTCCCTCAAAACACTTGGTTCTTTTATTTAAGTTTTCATTTCTTTGGTTATTTTGTGAAATTGAATATTTTTCTAATGCTAATAGTCTACTTATAGTTCTCTTTTTATCAATTGTTTATATATATGCTTTACCCATGTTTTCACTTTACAGGTTAAGGTATATTTTAGAAATAATTATTTGTATGCCATCCTCCATGACAAAGTAGATTTTTTTTTTTTTTTTTGAGACAGAGTCTCACTATGTCACCCTCCTTGGCGTGCCATGGCATCACAGCTCACAGCAACCTCAAACTCTTGGGCTCAAGTGATTCTCTTGCCTCAGCCTCCCAAGTAGATGGGACTTACAGGTGCCCGCCACAATGCCCAGCTATTTTTTGTTGCAGTTGTCATTATTGTTTATCAGGCCCAGGCCGGGTTTGAACCCACCATCCTCAGTGTATGTGGCTGGCACCATAACCACTGTTTTACTGGTGCCAAGCTGATCAAAGTAGATTTTGAAGCGACACTCTGTATAGATCAAGTTTCTTATGGTTATATAAACCACTCCCACTTTTAATATGTAGAATTATGATCTTTTAATTTATTTTGGTGGGAATCACAAAAGACTGTTATGTTTGACCAGGTATGTTGTGGAATCCTTTCTAGCTATCTGACCTTGACAAAAACAGTCTACTTTAATTCACTGTTTCCTCAGATTATAAAACACAGGTAATACCTTTATGAAGTAACTTGAAGGGCTATTTAGAGCAATGGTAGAGATAAAAACTATAAAAGCAATTTGTACCATACCAGAAATTTTAAGCTATGCTTCTCCTGTGACATATGTCTTCTAATTATAAAAAGTCCAAATGATTAGTGAAATTGGGTACAGATACAAGGGTAAAGCATCCAACTCTTGGGGGGATCGTTGGGTAAATAAGTAACACACATAGTATTTACACAATGTTTTACCTTTTTCCCAATTGTATTCTCATTTTTATTTACAGTTCTCCATTTTATATGCAAGTCTATATATTTACACATATACACAAAACAGCTCCATTTTATTCACAAGTACCAAGAATCAGTTCTTTTCGTTTGCCATAATGAAAAACCTTTTTTGGTTATGATTATGCAAAAAGGCCCAAACTTTAAAATCAGTCATGCCATTTTAGTAACTGTAAGTATGTAAAAGCGTGTAGGTAGTTAGACTTATAATTTTGAAAATGATAACAATTTGCACTGATTAGCTGTAAATCTCAGGTATTAACACGACCTTACGTAAAGAACAAAATGTGTATTCTTTTTAATAGTGGCACTTGGCTTTTAGAACACATTCATTTAAACAAAATGCATGCTATTTTAGTATTTCAAAGGAAAAGTTGTTCTTAATTATAGTCTTGTTGAAGGAGGTGATCCTGAAACTCAGTTTTATGTGGAAAAGAATAGGTTGGTAGCAACTGAGCCCCAAATGAATTTGGTGAAACACTTCAGGGTGTCTATACGGTGGTTAATATAGATTAGGAAATCCTCCTGGTATATTAGGTCTGATCAATTTAAAGATCCTGTAATTATGTTTGACTCCAAAGAAAGATGAAAGATAGGTGACGTTTTGAGACTGTAATTTAGACGAGGCTTTGAAATCACATGGGTTGTCAATGCGATCCATTTATTATCAACACCCTGAGCAGTGACCTTTATTTCAAACATAAAAACATGAAAATTGTGCTATTGACAGTTAGAATGAGGATTCTATGATATCCCATTCTTTGAAATGTTTATACTAAATTTTTAACTGTTAATTTTATGTTTAGTGGTATATTTTCATTTAGAATTGTCCTTGCTAGGAAGTATGAGAAACGTTTCCAAAATGGTCTACCACTAACGCACTATTTTTCCTAAAGAGTTATTGTGGATTTAGATACTACCAGTGATGGGAAAGAAATCGACGTTATAAAATATGAATGGTAGGCCTTAGTTATATTGTATGTGTTAAGAGAAACCAGTGCTATCATTTCCCAACACAATGTTTCAAACCTATTTAACATATGATAGGGTATTTAAATGGGTAACTTCTGGGTAGAGATGTGATGAACTGTGTTTGAAGTGAATGAAATCTTCAGGGATAACTCGCGACTTTGCTACTGATGTGCTAATGTTTTGAAGAGCAAAGTGCCTGTAATTAGTGACCTCTGGGTTTAGTGAAAAAAAAGAAAAGAAAAGAAAATCAGGACACACAGAAGACATAGAGATTTCTATAATGAATATATTGAAGTAAATTATAAATTTAAAACATCTGAAAAGTGTAAAAAGGGGAAATCGGAAAAGCAAAGATGGAGGGAAGCACACACGTGTGAAGCAGGTGGTTCAGTGAAGGAACTCGGCTGGAGGGGTGCTGATTGAGATCAAAGAACATGAGCTGAGTTGCCTAGTTCTCTGTCATTTTAATAAACATTTATAGGGTGACCATGGAAATGACAAAGGGTTTTGTCCCACAACTGTAATAGTTGCCGCTTACTAAGCACTTACTGTGTGTCACCACTCTACTAAATGCCTTACTAAAATGAGTTTTGTTGTACTCTTCTTAATGACCCCAGGTAGTGGATATTACTCTCTCTGTTTTTCTGATGAGAAAATTAAAGCTTATGAAAGTTAAATGATTTGCCAACTTCACAAATTTAAGATGTATCACAATCAACATTCCCAAACTATCTTTGTCGCCAAAGCCTAGACTTTTGTACAACATTCTATTTTGTCTAGAAAGGATTGCCAAATACTATGAACTTTGGGCAAGCTAATCTGCTAATATCATTCTAATTTCTAAGACTTTTTCATACTTATGTAAAGATTACCTATGACAGTTTGCACTGATTAGCTATAAATCTCGGGCCATTAACATGGCCTCACATAAAGAACAAAATGTGTATTCTTTTTAATATTGGCACTTGGCATTTAGAGCACATTTATTTAAATAACCTGCATGATATTTTTAAAGAAAAGTTGTTCTTAACAACAACTCTTTGTTGAAGGAGTGATCCTTAACTCAGTTTTATGTGGAAAAAAATAGGTTGGTAGTAACTGAGCCCCAAATTCAGCTTGGTAGAACACTTCATTAGTACATCTCTATACTGTGGTTAATATAGATTAGGAAATCCTCCTGGTATGTTAGGTCTGATTAATTTAAAGATCCTGCAATTATGTTTGACTCCAAAGAAAGATGAAAGGTAACGTTATGTGATCCTGAGTATGATAAACAGATTGAGGGAGGAAGACTCAGTGGAGATAAGAAGAATGTGAGAGAAAGCTGTTAACCTAAAAATACCAACTTTAATAGAGAAATTTCCACCTTTTTAAAACTTGAAGGCTGACGTCAGTGGGTTTTTACTTGGATACCACCTTGCAGACTGCTCTAGTTTATTGATGGTTCTCTTTGCTTGGCTATTTTACAATCTTGAGTTCTTTCCCAATGATATTTTCCTCATAATTCCAAAATTATTTCATTTGTTTCCACATTTAGCTATTCTTTTTCCTTTCTAATTTTCATTTGAAGTAAAGAGTGACATTCTCCAGGTAGTTGTCAAGGAGACTTTCTGTAGTGACATGTATATAACATATGTGGTAGATTAAAAATAAAAATACAAGAACACACCCACCTACATACACATAGATGTGTTACCACAGGGGAGGCTAGTGGTAGTTTTCAAGTAAATTCTAATACTGGTAAAATTAGGTCATCAAATAACTCTAGAATTAGAATTCCTGAACTATATTCCTTGCAATCAGATTCAGTTAACATTTTCTCCAATGTGGAGGATTATTAATAAACTTTGGAACAAAAAAGCTTTCTGCTATTAATTCTCCTTAAGAAATTTAGCCTTAAGAACAAACTTCAATCAAAAATTACTTTAAAGGTAAAACACCTGGATGGTTAAATCAATATCAGAAGTATTACAGAGCCCATAATTTTTCTCCCTTTCCATGATACAAGAACAAATAAGGTCAGGTCACAGTGTCTCCCTTTCTAGTCTAGCAGGGAAACAGTCCAGGAGATTATTTTAACTGTGGTTTTAAGAACCAGCCATCAAAATGACAAATCCTCACATTATCTGACCGTGTTTACAAATGATTCAGACATTCCTTGTTAACACGGGGAGGCCACCATGTGTTCTAGGCACTGTTTGTGAATCTGTCCACCTGATTAGTTTGTGTTCTCTGTAATCACCCTGATAGCACTGAACATATGTTGTGGGCCAAAGCTGTCAAGCAAAAAAAAAAATGGAGTTAATATCATTTATCTCTGTCACCTTTAATACACATACTTATTCAGTTACCGAATAAGGCAATGAAAGATTTGTATTATTATACTTTTAGTATTTTCACATGTGATAAAAATAGTCTGATGAATTTGAAATGACTAGCAAGAAATCATAAAAAATGACCATTTTACTCAATTTAAATTCATAGCCTAGAACACTATAGCTAATAATTAGCTGTAGCTAATGAAACGAGGCACATGTAATTGACAAGACCTTGCCAGCAAGGCACGCTTTATCATTTTCAGATACAGTATGTTGCATTTGCCAGAATTGGATAAAAAGAAGAAAGCATGAACTAGGCAGAATCTACAAAAGGAAAGGGCAAAAAAAATCTTCCTTTTTAGAAACACCTTGTAGCTTCCATTGATGATGTGATTTTCAAACGTGTCTGACATTTTTATGAATGTGTTTAAATAAGTATTTACCTAAGCAAAATCATTCCCCAGTAGTTTTTGCTAAAAGTTCTCTATTAACCTTGTGTTTTATCTTTGGATTTTACAATCTGACAAATAAAAAATCCAGAATAGCGTGTTGTGCACATAGGTTTACTCAAGCACAACTGCTATGGTCACCTGGGGCTGCTGGGTTCTCAGTACAGCTGGTTTGTTGTAAATCAATTACAGTCATTTCCTAAGGATTACGGGTCGTACTTTAAGAATGTGCTCTTATGTGTCTTAATTTGACTTTAGTAAAATTCCACTGGATTATCGAAACAGGGTAGGATTCTATTATGAACACGAAATGAACCTTATTAAAAGGCTAAGATATTTATTATTCAAGTCATGCCCACACTTCATTAGAAGCTGTATTATGAATAACTTACTTGCACTCAACACTGATTTTATAACATTGGAAACCAAACATCAATACTGAGCACAAATGGGAGTAATAAATTTCTCCAATTCTTAGGTCATCCTGCAGAAACAAAACTGTGAAAAGTAGATGAATTATTTTAAAAACGATTCTGAATATTGCCACAACAGCCAACCTTCCAAAACATGACGCTATATTTATTATGGTGGTCTCCTTAAAGACATATTTTAAAAGCCATATCTGTCCTGAAATAGTATACTAAGAAAATACAGGGATAATAATAAAACACAGCTCTTAATATTTCAGAAAGTATGAAAATAATAGCACAGGTATTTCACCCAATAGATATAGTAGCACTTTAAGTAAACAGAGAAAAAGAGAAACCCAAAATGGATATATTAAAAAGAAATCCTGGCACAGTATTCAGTATATACAAAAGAGTGTAGAAACTTGGGTTCAGAACTACCCTAGAGAACCTTTTGATTTTATGACCTGACAGGGCTGTAAGAGGCAGAATGTCGCACAAAGAAATTACAGGGTACTCAGGGTCAGTAGTCATCTGACTGGCACAGTTAAGCGCCAATATTTATAAAGAATCTTTGTTCTCTTCCTTTTCTTTCATCTATTGTCTTTTTGTAGCAAGGAATGCCTGAAAGGATGCTAGCTAAAGCTAATGGAATGTTCTTCTAGCTAGCATCTTTGACCTGAATTTATCAGACCATCTTCAGAAAGACATTATTGCTATTTAGCGGTAATTTTAATTGCACATCTTGTTCCAGGGCAAGATGCAGGCAAAATAATTCCAAATTTGGCTTTATTAGTTTATCTGTTAAAAATTACATCAGAAATGGATTATTTATTATGGACTTAATGATTATAGTTAATACTACCACATACCAAGAGCATTTCATAGGTTAACACACCTAAGGAATCTTTTCGATTTTATTACTTTTATAAACTTAAAAATAAAATGCTGTACAATTAGCTTTACATCTTAAGTGTGAAAAATAATACATTTAAATTAAATGTGGCATCTTTATATAATTGAAAGGGTTTTTTTAAATTACAAGCCCCGTAGATTATGTTCTCCTTTATCTGAGCTAAACTCTGTTTATATTCTGAATATATTTAAACCTCAACAATGAACTGATAATGAACTCATGAGTCCATTCAATCTCCTTTGACCCAAGGATAAAGGGCTTGAGAAACTTGAATTCATGATTTTTCATGATCCATGGGAAGCCAAAGATAGCAGTTGAGCAATTTCATCATCTTTAAAACAAGATATACCCACAGAAAAACTATTCTCTAAGAGTAATTTAGGGAGTTTAGCTGGGTCCATTTCTTCTTTTGGGTTATTAAGAAATCAATTGGTAAGTAGCCACAGTAGTACAATAAAATTTTCTTTTTTCAGCATTTTGTTAAATGCCAACATTTATATTAGTCTTTATCATTATAATCTTTCCCTTTCAGTATAAAACTGTCAGAGAATTAATTAATATAGAGCCCAACTTCACTCTTGAACCACAAATTCAAGAAAATGATCACGCCAATACTAGTGACAGAAATACTTAAAAACAGAATATTTTCTACATCGTTCAGTAATGCAAAGATGTTTAAAGCCTGCAACCAACTATTTGGTTTTCTATATTGAAGACTAATAAACGTATTCTAAATATAAAAGGATTGCATAGAATACTATAATTAAGAAATTTTGTCTTTCGCCATTAAGATTGTACATATGGATTTAAAAAACTTTTATGTATGGTAGGATGTAGGTTAGGTAAAATATTGAATTGTGTTTACTGTTACCAACAATTCTTTCATTTGCATTAGTGTCACTGATTAGAAATCTCCCCAAACTTGTCCATTATTATGGGTCCCTCATCCCCAAATACACATTTTCCCCCTCCTTTTTTTTTTTTTTTTACTAGTATTAACTTCTATTTGTGAATTTTAGTCCCCATTTATTTGTTAATGTTTATTGCTACTTTTGGTTTATTTTCTTCTGTTATAGTCTATATAGATATTCTAAATCAGGCTCATTTTTAATCCATTATTTCATCACTTTCTTTCAGCACTTTGTGTTAAACTGTCTGTCTAGTTTTACTCCCTCTTGGCTTCGATTTTGCTGTTAGTGAAGGTAACCCTGTGTGACTTAACTGACCTGTTTTCTTTTGTATGCTTCTTCCTCTCAAGGTCTCTAAGCGTATTTTTTTTACTGCCGCGTATTCTCTGTACATCTGAATTTTATTTGTCTTTTTTTTTTCAAGCATTACACTGGGGTGCTGGACTTTGAAGCTTCCAGAAGTCTATGAGTTTCTGTTTTACCTTTCAATTTTATTATGGAACCAAACACATGAAAAAAGTCATGAATAAAGCTCAGTAACACGCAGAAAAAGGATAAAAGGGCTGCAGATTTCTTCTTCAAACAACACATATGACTTAAAATGCATTAATTCAAAGACATTTATCGTAACATATTTTCAACCATATCTTCCTGAATGTAATGTTTTAAAACTATAGAAATATGATGAACACAGGAAACATAGCTAAAATAAAACCTAATGCATAATATCCATCAGCTTCAGAAACAATATTACTGAGCAATCAGCTTTGGGCCATTCCTAGGAATTGGCTACTAATGTCTTCCATGTACATTGACTTGCTCTGTTGCTTGTAAATGACAAAACAAATGGCAACTAAAGTAATGGGACCCTATTCGTGCAAAGCAGAGCTGACATTGTCTTTCTCCAGAATATGTACTTCAATGATTTATTTTGAATTCTATGAAATAATTAGCATGATAAAAATAATTTTCAAGAAAACAAAACAAGAGGAAAAATAGTAGTCACCCTATGGCTAGTCTCCATTCCTTAGAGGAAAACATTAAGCCAACGGTTTCCATTTAGTTCTTTGTTCTTCACATTAATTGCCTTATGAATATGTCTATAACATTGTCTCTTAATTTATCTACCCTGGAAAAGATACATTGGAAAAGATGAGAAATTTAGCTCACACAACTTCCCATATTTCCCTTATTTTTCAACTTCTGACTTGTTTATTGATATAACTCTTTCACTTTCTTCTAGGGTTTACCTTATATTAAGTTGTATGCTAATGTTTATTGTTGGTATCTGTGGACTTTCCTGTTATGAAATATGAGAGAATTAAAATACTTATCCATTCTTAACCCTCTCCTCTGACTTCTATGTGCACTTTTTGAAAGTTTTATCATTTTATGAATCATCATGCCTTCTAATATTAAGTTCTACTTGTAAATAATATAAATTTTTCAAATTTTATTTAGCAATTTTTAAAAAAATTGAAAACCAATATACTGTATTTATATTACATGTAAGTATTCATTGTGCTTTTAAGTTGTGCAGATGGTAGAATAATTCTATGCTATTTAAATTTTACCAGGAGTATTTTATCATCCATTTAAGTCATTTGAATATTTGTTTAGTTCATTCTAGTTTCCTTCATGTTTTCTGAATTTTCAGTTGCTGTCATAACTTGTTTTCCATGTTTTCTTCTTTTTTCTATTAATTTATTTTCATTTGCAGAAATATCTGACTCAGGAATACATTGAACAAAAAATAAGAACAGAAATTACTAATTGTAGCTTAACCGTATAAGAATATATTTATCTTTTCAGTAAAATTTTAGAGTTTGAGAATATATTTGGAGTATATATTGAGGATTGGAACTACTGGATCATGTGATAATTTTATGCGTAATTTCTGAAAAGGTGTCCAGTTGTTTTCTATAGTGGCTGTATCATTTTTCATCCCATACCAGCAGTGCCTGAGGATTCCAATACCTTTTTATCTTTGCCGATACTTGTCATTTTTCAGTTTTTTATTGTAGCTAGTCTAGTGGGTATGTGATATCTCATTATTTTGACTTTCATGTGCTTGTTAGGCATTAGTGTCTTCTTTGGATAAATATTTATTCAAGGCCTTTGCTCATTTTTCTATTTGGTTGGTTGATTTTTGTTGTTGAGCTAGTTCTATAGTTTTAAGTCTTACTTTAGGCCTGCAACCTGCTTTGAATTACTTTTTTATATATAGTATAGAGTTAGGATAGAAAGCCATATTTTATATGTAGATATCCATCATTTATTGAAAAGACTTCTTTCCCCATTTAGATTGTCCTGACACCCTAGTTGAAAATAAGTAATGAAAAATGTTAAGGTTATTTCTGGAATTTCAATTCTATTCCATAGGCCATTTGTCTGTTTATATGTTATTACCACATTATCTTGATTAGTGTAGCTTTGCAGTAAGTTCTGAAATCAGGAGGTGTGAATACATAAACTTTGCTGTTCTTTTGCAAGAGTTTTCTGGGTCCTTTGCATTTCCAAATGAATTTTATGGTCAGTTTGTCTGTTTCTTCATTTTGTTTAACCATGAATTTTTCATCTATTTTGTTTGATATTTCTTTTACTTTATTAGCTCTGTTTTCTCTTTATGGAATCACTATTAATTATATTATGTATTCTCAAATAATTAAGGTTAGGTGTGGGCAGACCCCCCCCCCCCCAATTTTCTACCCTTTTGCTTTCTTTGTGCATTTTGGAAGAATTTTGTTTTTTTTTAGTATTCCAGGTTTCTCACTTACTTCTCAGCTATTTCTATTATACTATCAAATACCCTACAATTTAAAAAATTTCTGATGGGTCTTCTTGTTTTTAACATATAGGTTTCATATCCTCTGATAATTGTTTGTTTAACTGGGAATTTCCATGTTATTTTAACTTGGTGCCTCTCTGTTACAGTGTTTTTTAGACTTCTCAACAAAAGTTTGACGATTCTTTTTCTGGAAGTGAGGGCCTCATATCTTTAGAATTCCTATACTATTCACTATGGACGTAACTCCTAATCAGAGGATAAGTATTAGCCTCTGCTGATTTTTGTGGAAAAGTATTTGGTTATACAGGCCACTGTTTACTTCTTGGTTTTGGTCTTTTGATACATCCTAGAGATTCAGGAACTTCCTAGGAAAATGCTCAGTGTCAAGATTTCTTCACTCTCATATCTAGCCTTTGATAGCTAGTATGGTCTACTCTACAGCTAAACCAGGATATGAAAAGAGAAGACCAGTCCAGAGGTTCTGACAGTGGGTTCTTTACCATTTGCTGAATATTTGCTTTAGTATCCGTTCCTCATGTTGTTCATTACCTGTGGTCTTGGATTGCTTGCAGTATTGTACCAGTCTTTTGAACCCATTGATCAATAAGATTATATCTCCTTTCTAGTTCTCAAAAATTTATCATCATTTCTGATCTATTAGTGGCTGTTTTTGTTCTTGTCAACGTTTTTATGTCTTAATCTCTTAATAGGCTTTCTATTAGGTTGTAATTGATAAGTTATAGTTTTCTTGGTTCACCATTTTGATATAAATTTTATATACAACTATTTAAAACAGACTAAATCCTAAAAGTTTTGAATAGGAAACATGTATGTGTGTGTCTACTTGTGTGAAGATTGTATTTTCTATATATATGAGTCCCTGTATTCTTCTATAGGGATGAATATTATCTATGTGCTTAGATGTGTATCTGTATGTATGTTTGTGCCTAGGTGTGCATATGAGAGAGAAAAAAACAGAAGGATACTCTGTCCCTTGGTCATCTTGCTTAAATGATCATAGCTGGATAAATAATAACTATTATATTTAAGATACTTGTATTTAAATATCTTGAATTCAAAGTATTTATATTAAAGTATATATAGGATATTAAATAATATAGGATATTATAATAATAAGATAGGATATTAAAAGTAAAAAAAAAAAAAGAAAATTAAAGGGAAAAATAGGAGCAAAAATGGAGTATTCCAAACACATCCCAACCACTTCAGAGTTAGAAGAGAAAAGGTAAAATTAATGTAGCCACAGAACTACATCTGCCTGGTTCCCATCCCATGTATTTCAAAAACTATTCAGGTTGAATATGGGTATCTCTTGGAATATGACAGTGTTTTCATATTTTTTATATATAGATGATTTCCTTGCTCTATCTACCTATGTGACTGTATACGTTTGGGCTTTCCATAATATCCTCTCATATGAGTTGTCAATTTTAAAACCGTGAGCTCTTCTACTCAGAATTATTTTCATCTTCAATTTTCTGGAACTCTTCTCTAGATGACCATGTCCATGAAAGTTTAGTTTTGTATGATAAATAACTTATAACTGTATTCTGTTGAAGGAGAAGAGAATTTGCTTTTTTAAAGATGTCTATTACCAATGGCCAAACATAAAAATAAAAACTGCTAGAAGGCTCATCCCTGTGAGGTTATTTCTAAATATATAGTGTTTGAAGATGAAAATAGAGGGTAGAGTGAAATGATATTAAGTATAGTTGCTACAAAAAAATGATTTTTTATTGAATAGACATTATCATCAGACTTGATAAAAACTGTATTGATCACCCTCTGGCACATTTTCTCCTTTATTTCCCATGAAAGGAAGAACAAATAAAAAAAAAGGCATTTTAGAAGTAAGTCACACATTTCATAGAAATCCACATATCAAGAAAGCCAGTGTATCCTCTGGAGACAAATGGTTAGAAGGTTCAGCAACAATTCTGAGCTGCATTGACAGAGCTCTCCAGAGATAAGCCCTTTCTTTATAAATATAAGACTGAGAAGTAAGATTTTGTTTCCATTTTATAGACTCTAAGAAGCCAGAGCATGCCACATATCTAAGGGTTAAGAAAAGCAGACCTGTGGTATCTCAAGATTCAAGACTGTGGTATTTCAGCATTAAAACTTAAAGAGTAGAAATCTAAAAAGCTCAGTTCATAGCAAAATATTTATAAATGGACTAAAATAATTACATTTTAATATAAACCTTGTCAGTATAATTTTATAGGTCTTTAAATTGATTTTAGTCTTGCTGAGTTTTCATGCCTATATTTATATGGGATAAATATTTGTATTTATATGTGTATAAATATTTGGACATATATATGTATATATAGCGATGTATACTGTTCATGTAAGTTCAGAATATGGATAAGGCAGGAACTATAATAAATGCAGAGAGCAAGGATGATTATTTTATTCATGGAGTTAAATGTCTGTAGAAACTAGGGTGTTGACCAACTTAAAAATAGACATGTTCATGCCACAAGGAAAGCACAAGGTATGACAGCAGCAGAGAGCAGGGTACCCCTCCGAGTCTGTGAGTGGGTGAGGTTCAGGAAAGGTGTCTTAATAGAAGTCATCAGATAAGTGACCGAAGGAAATGAGTTTTCCAGATAGGAAAAGTGAGAGAGGCAGAAAGGGATGGTGCATTGTTGCATGTGCAAAGCCTGTAAGAAGAATGTTACTCATTCAAAAGACCAGGATATGAGGCACAGAAGAGCCACAGAAAGCTGAGGCTGCACAAGGCCAGGTAACGAAGGGCTACATAGCCATCCTAAGGTATTTAGACTTGATCCTAAGGAAAATGGAAAGCCACTGAATGATTTTTATTGGGTGGCTGTCATTAATAGTTTTGTATTTCAGAAAGATGACTCTGATTGCTACATGGAAAATGTGGTGGGGTGAGGCAGGACTTCAGGAATGAGAGCAGGTAGCAAGCACTGGCTTTAAACCAAGTGAGATACACTGATAGGATGATGTCTCAGGCTGGGATTCAGTCATTAATGACATGTGGAATAGCTGAACAAAGAAAGAGCATTCGATCATGGCACCCAGGTTTTTGACTAGGGTAGCCCAGGGAGTAGTGGAATAATTCACTAAGTTTGGACCTATTCATACCAACAGATCAATCTTACAGTTCAGTGTTATTAGGTATTACATAAGAAATGTCTGATTTCCTAAGTTTGACAGTTGATCCCTGACATCTTGCTTTGACACTTGTTGTTGTTTTTGTGAAGGTACATTTTCATTTTCCAAATACAGCTTTTGGCTAGTGATTATCTTTTAAAAAAAATTTGGAGAAATTTTTGTGAAACCAGGGATAAGTCAAAACTTCATGTTATTTTGAATATGAGCTCCAATGTAGAGCTAATGCAGTGCCCACAGCTCAATGTATCATTGAAGTGTTTGAGAGGAATGTAGCTATGAATGGACAGTTTGTCGTGGGTTTAAGAAGTTCCATCCTGCTAATTTTAATCTTGAAAATGAGCCATGTGGGTGACCTGAGACCAAGGTGGATAATGATGAGCTGAAAGCTGTAGTGGAAGCAAATCCATTTCAATCTACATGTGAATTAGCAGCAAAGTTTGATACTACAATTTCAACAATGTTGGACCATTCGAAGCAAAGTGGCAAGGTAAAGAAGGTGGACAGATGGGTTTTGCACGAATTAAAGGAGGATCAGAAGAGAAATCATCTGGAATCTTGCCTTTCATTGCTGTCATGGCATAAAGGTGCACCATTTCTACACCACATTTATATGTGAGATGAAAAATGTGTTCTTTTGACAATCACAGGAGTTTGCACAATGGCTGGATAAAGATGAGGTGCTGAAACATAGTCCAAAACCAAATATTCATAAAAAAAAGAATGGTGCCTGGTGGTCCAGCATTGATATTATCCTCTACAGCTTCCTGAATCCTGGTCAACTGATTACAGTAGATGTCACCCACAAGCAGATGGATGACACGATGAGGATGTTGTGATTATCAGAGTTTGGTCAACAGAGACAGGCCAATCCTCACACAAGACAACACTGTCACAAAAGCAACAACTGCTCAAATTACAAAACCTGGATTTGGAAACTCTCTGTCAGTCACAGTATACCTAGACCTTTCATCAACTGAATACCACTTCATCCAGGCTTTAGATCACTTTGTGTAAGGAAAAATATTCAATTCTTAACAAGCTGTGAAAAACACCTTTTGCAATTTCATTGCCTCTCACTCTCTAGGTTTCCTTGCCATTAGCATGAATCAGCTAACATTAAGACGGCAAAACTATGAAGCTAGTTCAGGTGCATACTTTGATTAATTGTGCTGCTTCTTGTTGGAGACATCAAAACTAAACTTTTTTTTATTATTATTAAATCATAGCTGTGTACAGTAGTGCAGTCAAGGGGTACAATGTGCTGGTTTCATATACAATCTGAAATATTTTCATCAAACTGTTTAACATAGCCTTCATGGCATTTTCTTAGTTATTGTATGAAGACATTTGTATCCTGCATTTATTAGTAAGTTTCACCTATACCCATTCTAAGATGCACCATAGGTGTGGCCCCACCAATACCCTCTCTCCACCCCAACCTCCCCCCTCCCCTCCCCTCCCTTAATTGTGGTACATGTACACCATGGAATATTATGCAGCCTTAAAGAAAGATGGAGACTTTACCTCTTTCATGTTTACATGGATGGAGCTGGAACATATTCTTCTTAGTAAAGTATCTCAAGAATGGAAGAAAAAGTATCCAATGTGCTCAGCCCTACTATGAAGCTAATTTATAGCTTTTCGATGAAGGCTATAACCCAACTATAGCCCAAGAAGATGGGAAAAGGGCCAAAACTAAACTTTTGATACGAAATCAGACATTTCATAATTAATGACTTGATATTATAGATTAGCTTATTGCCCCCATTCCAGCAGAAAGGACATTGAGCCTAGAGAATTTGAATGACTTGCACAACAGCCCTAGTTGCTAAGTGAAAAACTAAATGTCAATCTTAGCTCTCTAATGTCCAAGTTTATATTTGGTAAGAATGAGATTTGGTACTTGAGATTATTTGGATCTCAAGTTAGCCTGTTTCATTTATTCATTAAGTTGTCAGTACATATTCTTTGCATTTATAATAGATTAGCACTGAGGATTAATGTCAACAAGGTATAGTCTCTGTCCTTAAGGAGCTTTTAGTCTCAATTCCTGATTTGCACAGCAAGTAGTGACTAGGGAGAAATAAACAGTCTGTCGGATACGTGCCTCATAATCACATAGCTATTTAGTGCTTCCAATGCATTGTCTAGGAATCCATGTTAAATTTCAGTCTTAATCCATTTTTCTTTCCCATTCTGTGAGGATTTTTTTAAAACCAAGGAATATAGGTACTGTGGCACAGTGAACTTGTTGCCTTGACTATCTGTTCTCCCCACCAGGACTTCAACATTAGCTAGGTGCCTTGCTGCACCATTTTCAAATTATATTTCCTAGTACATCTTCAGTTAGATATGGCCGTGGGAGTAAGTTCTGGACAATGAGAAACGATGAGAGCTGTCCTGCAAGACACTGAAGATGTCTCCTGAAAGAGAGGAACTGTACATGTCCCCACCCTTTCTTCTAACTCCCACCTGGAGTGCCCAGGGAAGAGCACAAGCTGGAGGGGCTGTTCTGGACTATGCAGGTAAGGGTGGCACTCCAGTGGTGGCACCATGGTGAGCTGGAAGGGCACCTAGGTGCATGATGACATCGCTAAGACGCCATAGAAGTCCAAGGTCAAAACACCAGACTTCTTTTATATGAGAGATAAATTCTATTTGGTTTTAGATAGATAAATAAATAAATCTATCTATATATATCCATATATGTATATATATATATAAATAGATTAAGGAATAGATTAAGATAGATTCTTAAATAGATTAAGAAAAATCTATTTAGATTTTTAATCTTAAATCTAAAAATAGATTAAAAAAAGATTAAGACTGAAATTTAACATGGATTCTTAAACAATGCATTGGAACTACTAAATATCTATGTGATTATGAGGCATGTATCTGACAGACTGTTCATTTCTCCCTAGTCATTTCTTGCTGTACAAATCAGGAAGATATATATATATATATATATATATATATACACACACACAATTACACATTTATGTATATACATATTGTGTATGTACGTGTGTGTGTGTGTGTGTGTACACACACACACACATATATAATGCTAGCAAGTCTATTCCTAATATCCCTTCCTCCAAACCATAAACCAGAGAATCTGCAACTATTGGTTCAGGAACAGTTTTTAGTTAATTAAACCTTGGCTAAGGGACTGTCTTTTCACTCATTAAAAGTGAAAACATTATAAGTACTCTGGAGAGAGTGGAGAACAAGGAGCAGGAAATCACTTCCCACTTAGAAAACTTGCCAGCAGTGAGGAAAGGTTGCAGGATTTTGTTTCCCAGTATTCCCAGAAAAGCAAGTTACCTGTGAAGGGAGGTACGCGTGTACTCATGCTGCAAGAGAAAGGGCAGAAGTGATGTCCATGTGCAGCGAAGTCCAGGGTACACGTAATGAAAGACAAGCAAAATGCTCTTCACAATTCTCTCACCATCAGCTTAGTTCAAAGCTAAGAATTGATCATCTAGCTCCAGTAATCCAATTACATGCTGTACATACCTTGTCCTATCTGTCACTTCATCAACTAAATTGGGTGAATTTGTAAATTTGCCATGTGAATATTTTTGGCTTGGTTTTGTCATTTCACTACTACTGTGCTTGGATCTCATCTCTATTTCTTTATAAGAAAGTTGTATATAAGGAACAGTCTTAATATTTATTTCAAATGATTTATAATTATTTTCATTTTAATCAAGTTAACTTGAACTTTCAAAACAAGTGTGCCTTTATTTAAAAACAGAATGTTTGCTTTATATGGTGAGAAAAAAAGAACAAAAGCATGGTGGTTTCCCCACGTCATAGCATATTTTAACATACCAAATTTAATACTAAATCATGGCAATATATCTATAGCTTTTACACTAAAGATATATTGCCAGTGATGTTTTCTGCTTTGCTACGTAACTTAGAAGGGTAAGTACAAAAATTGATTTATGCTTAACATTATACATCCCTATCGTTTCATGTGTATAGTATAAGAATTAACTTTATAGTGTTACTGAAGGGAAAATAAATTGTTGATAAAACAGGTAATTACTCAATATTCATGATATCCAACAGGTAATTGATCTACAGCTTTATCTTCATTATTCTTTTGAGAATAATTGTCTAAAAATGACAACCATTGCCAACCATTTTTTCCCCTAGACAATATAATTGCAAAATAGCCAATTAGACTTGGAGTTTCAGATCAATATGTTGATAGCTCTTTAAGATGAAGCATTCTTTTGATAGTGGCCAAAATTAAGGGCTACATTAAGAGGAAGATTTTTCAATAAGTGATTTAGTGCTGCGTCCAGCATGGTGTAATTAATGATATGCCTATAACGCTACCAGAACATTAAGTGGAATTTACTAACAAATGCTGCTACGTTTTCACTTTCACTTTGTTGATTTACTTTGCATTAATATAAATGATGTAAAATTAACACCAACTCATAGGATAGCAGCCCATTTAATTTGGTTGAATATTTTTTCAGCTGCTTCCAAGCGATGCAGTTAGTGTCAATGATAACAAAATGAGATAATTTATCATTTGTAATTAAAATAAATAATTTTGTTTATGCTTTTAAAATTGCTAATCAATTCCTGCCATGCTCTGAGATGCAAGACAAACCATCTTAAAATATTTTAGAATTCAATTCTTAGTCAAAACTTTTATCTTATGTAGTAAAAGGGGAAAAAGAGAAGTCCTGAGGAAGTCCTTTATTTTCTAGGAAAACCACCTGCAAATAAAAAGTTGATTCACCCCATTTCCCTTGTAACTAAGTACAAATCACTGTATTTATCATTAAGCCTTTTTGCTTGCTTTGTATAAAAAGTTTGCTCATCTTTTCTCCCATGTGCTGAGAGGTTATATTTACTGCAAATGGAGCTCATTACTAAACAATGAGTCGCCACCGCCCTGTAAAAAAATCTTTCTAAGCAAACTCTTTACTTAAAGAGGAATGCAAATGAAAGAAACGCAAACCACTGAGATAGCTATTTTATTTTTTATTTTATTTATTTTTTTTGAAGATTTTTTTTTTTTTTTTTTATTGCTGGGGATTCATTGAGGGTACAATAAGCCAGGTTACACTGATTGCATTTGTTAGGTAAAGTCCCTCTTGCAATCATGTTGGAAGGTGTGGCACACACCAAGGCCCCACCCCCCTCCCTCTGTCCCTCTCTCTGCTTTTCCTCCACCCCCCCAACCTTAATTGTCATTAATTGTCCTCATATCAAAATTGAATACATACGATTCATGCTTCTCCATTCTTGTGATGCTTTACTAAGAATAATGTCTTCCACTTCCATCCAGGTTAATACGAAGGATGTAAAGTCTTCGTTTTTTTTAATAGCTGAATAGTATTCCATGGTATACATATACCACAGCTTGTTAATCCATTACTGGGTTGGTGGGCATTTAGGCTGTTTCCACATTTTGGTGATTGTAAATTGAGCTGCAATAAACAGTCTAGTACAAGTGTCCTTATGATAAAAGGATTTTTTTCCTTCTGGGTAGATGCCCAGTAATGGGATTGCAGGATCAAATGGGAGGTCTAGCTTGAGTGCTTTGAGGTTTCTCCATACTTCCTTCCAGAAAGGTTGTACTAGTTTGCAGTCCCACCAGCAGTGTAAAAGTGTTCCCTTCTCTCCACATCCACGCCAGCATCTGCAGTTTTGAGATTTTGTGATGTGGGCCATTCTCACTGGGATTAGATGTTATCTCAGGGTGGTTTTGATTTGCATTTCTCTAATATATAGGGATAATGAACATTTTTTCATATGTTTGTTAGCCATTCGTCTGTCTTCTTTAGAGAAGGTTCTATTCATGTCTCTTGCCCATTGATATATGGGATTGTTGGCTTTTTTCATGTGGATTAATTTGAGTTCTCTATAGATTCTAGTTATCAAGCTTTCGTCTGATTCAAAATATGCAAATATCCTTTCCCATTGTGTAGGTTGTCTCTTTGCTTTGGTTGTTGTCTCCTTGGCTGTACAGAAGCTTTTCAGTTTAATGAAGTCCCATTTGTTTATTTTTGTTTTTGCAATTGCCATGGCAGACTTCTTCATGAAGTCTTTCCCCAGGCCAATTATCTTCCAGTGTTTTTCCTATGCTTTCTTTGAGGATTTTTATTGTTTCATGCCTTAAATTTAAGTCCTTTATCCATCTTGAATCAATTTTTGTGAGTGGGGAAAGGTGTGGGTCCAGTTTCAGTCTTTTACATGTAGACATCCAGTTCTCCCAACACCATTTATTGAATAGGGAGTCTTTCCCCCAAGGTATGTTCTTGTTTGGTTTATTGATTAGGTGGTTGTAAGATGTTAGTTTCATTTCTTGGTTTTCAATTTGATTCCAAGTGTCTATGTCTCTGTTTTTGTGCCAGTACCATGCTGTCTTGACCACTATAGCTTTGTAGTACAGACTAAAATCTGGTATGCTGATACCCCCAGCTTTATTTTTATTACTAAGAACTGCCTTATGCGCCCGATCTAGTCTGAAATAGCTATTTTAAAGCAGTAGGTCAGGAAGTATAAAACATATGATTGAATTTATGAGCAAAATAATATGCGATATTATCACTTAAAGGCGTGATAAGGGTGGGTAAAGGTGGTTAGGAATTCTGTGGGAGAGTTGAGTTTGCCAATGATGAACACATGTTCTGATCTTGATCACAGCAGAAGGCGAAGTGTCTTTGTAGGACAAAGGCCTAGGGGCAAATCGTTCCAAAGCTCATTTCTGTGCTTAATTTTAAAAATGTTTTTAAACTAGAAACAGAGGAGAGAGAGGACTTTAAAGGCATATGTTGCATTTCTTTGCGGGAGCTACAATTGAGTAGCTTGATACATTTAGACACGAAATGTCTGGTGGCAATTTTTTGTCTGCACTTTGCTTTTGCATTTCTGTAAAAGCTAATGGCTAAATGTTCAACAAAAAAAATTGATTTCAATTCACAATTTTGGAAGAAAGAATGAGGGAAAATTGTCCGCACCAAGGTAGGCATTTTCTGAGGAGGCGTGCATTGCACTGTTCTGTTTTTCCAACATGGGAAAGTGTTTGGGTTGAAGGTATGTTTCATGCAACAAAGAACCGAGAAGGCAGACCTTGTTCTCAGGAAGGGAGGAGAGCGCATACCCTGGGAAACAGGTGTGTTCCCCGTGGAAGGGTTACTGTCTTCTCCCAGGTTCTGAACTTGTCCTTGGATGCATTCTGAGCTCATTCTTTGTGTTGTGTGGAGAGGAGTGTGCACTTTCCCTGGCTTATATTTACTTACAATAGAGAAGCAAGGGCTGGCTCTAAAAATAGGAAAAGAAAATGACTGGAAGGGGACCTTTGTGTTTCTTGTTAACTCTGAGAACTCTTAGCTTTCAACTGCTGCCCCAAGACTATAATTTTAGACTGGCTGGTGCGTATCAGGGGTGCTGATATGACAATGTTGCTTTACCTAATCCTGAAATCATAGGAAAAGTTCCAAGGTGTGTGACCTTGAAGTTGTGTTAAAATAATTTTCAGCAGTTTCTCCCTGTCAAATGTTGGAACCCGTGGTGTGAATTTGTTTTTTCCATGGCATGTGAAAGAGGATTAGACCAACTTTAATAAATGGAAATTTAGACTTACTTTCAAATTCATGCCATGTTGCAAAGCCATGGTTGCAAAATAATAACAAAGATACTTTGTATAAGTAGTTGCCAAAACCAAAACAATACCTTTCTCACAAAGGCTTTAAACTGTTTCTCTTTTTCTCTCCCCATTTCTGTCACTATTGAGAAGATGTTGTTACACATACAAACACTGAATTCCCTTTTGCTTTGCAGGTAACTCCTGACCCCATAAATGCTGCCTAGAATGTGGATGTGGGTGTTATGTTTGCTTTTTCAACCCTCTCTGGAACACTGACCCTGCTGGGAACTTATTATTCTTATTTCAGGGTGTAAGATTAATAGCAGGACACTTTTATAATAATGTTGTATTGAAATGATAAGGACATTGACTAAGGTACTCTGGGCAGGAATGAAGGGAGGATTTAAAAGGCTTTTTCATGAAAAGTGGGTTGATAAGCCCTGATAATTCTCAATGTAGGGAGAGAATGACTCATCTCCCTCCCTCCCTTCCTCTTTCCTGAGTCTCAGTCACCCTGGGTACAGTGCTGTGGTGCTGTGGCATCATCATAGCTCACAGAAACCTCAAACTCTTGAGCTCAAGCAGTCCTCTTGCCTTGGCCTCCCAAGGAGCTGAGACTATAGGCACCCATTACAATGCCCAGATATTTTTTCTAATTTTAGTAGAGACAGAGTCGTGCTCTTGCTCAGGCTGGTCTTGAACTCCTGAGCTCAAGCAATCCACCTGCCTCAGACTCCCAAAGTGCTAGGATTACAGGTGTGAGCCACAATGCCTGACCAACTCAAACCTTTCAAACATGGCTTCCTTAGGAGAAAAATAACTGGCATCAGTAAGTCAAAGAGGAAGCTAAGTGAAAGAGAGAAATAGTGAACTTTGAAAGATTAACATAATAAAAGTTGTGTTGAAATAACTAAGCCAGGATTTCTAGGAGGCAGTTGGGATTAAAGATTAGGATTGAAGCTGTAGGAAAAAAACAATACAGGAAGTGACTTTAGGGTGCAAGCATGGTGTCATGAAGATTCATTTAGGAAGAGTCAGGCAGAGAGCAAGAGGCTGGAATCCAACGCTTGGGAAGGATACACACGTGGGAAGGACAAGGAGAAGGACTGAGCTGGGAGCAAGAGTCACGTCAGAGATGGGAGACCAGTGTGATTTCTTTTTAACTCCTGAAAGATGACAACACAATAAATGTAGAGGTATAAAAACAGACATGTCCTCCTACCCCCACCCCCAGTTTTCCTCCCTTATCTATAAAATATGTTCCCATGGATATTGTTTCACTTTGGAATATCACTCAGTATAATGAAGCAATAGTGAAGAAGAAAATTTGTTTGATTCAGAAGTTTTTTTCTACATTTCATCAGATGCTGATATGTAACTGACTGAGTATTTAACTTTGATTTTGGTGATAAGAGACCAAGAATTTATTTTATTTTGGCACTATTCTTTACCAGATCCCAAGTTTTCTTCAATTATACAAGTAAGGCTATAGTGGGTTGTCCAAATTCAAACCCATAGACTAGCTGATTGATTAACCATATGCTCAAAAGTCTATTATAGCATTCTTATCATGATGACAACTATGCTTCCACTCTCCAGGTGGATTAAGTACCACATCATGAACATCCCACTAGACTCAGGGAGGCATTCCATTAGGAGTTCCTCCCGGCAGCATCCCCCATGGAATAATAACAAAGACACCCAAGATGCTGGTGTTGTTTTCACCAATGTGTATCACAAAGCTGGGTGAAGAAGATGAGTTCTGGACCCTCCTAGGGGATGCAGAGAGTGGGAAGACAGCAGCCACATGGTAAATCCATTGCGGTTTTCCTATTTTCTGAAGCCTTTTCATTCTGTCCTTTTAGATGTACCAAGGAATGTCTGGCATCGCAATGGGTGGGACATGAAAAAATAAATCCTCACAATGCCTATAGTTTCACTAGTTTCAAAAATTTTAAATTAAGTTATAATTTTTATTAAAATGAATGCACATATCTACTTTTTAAAGGCCAAGCAAGACAACAAGACTTCTGACAGCAAACAGTAGTCTCCCAAACATCTCATGACCCTCAATTTCTGCTCTCAGGATAGATGACTTCTAATTGTTAGCTCTTTCTTATGCCATATTCCTGAATAATTTGTTTTTTTTTTCTATTTTTATTTTTATATTTTATAAATTATTAATTTCTAATTATGAAATATTGGTATTTATTTTTGTTTTACCAACATCACCAACAGGTGATTTATAACAACAATTTTTATTTCTCATCACTTTCAATATAGTTATAGCATAATTTTTGGTTAAACTAATGATTGTGCATTTCTGACATAGCCCAAATGCCATTATACTTCTTCATCTCGTCTACCTCATTTTCTAAAATGACTAGGATCTTCTTTTTAATCTGGAATTTTCTTTGATTTGTTATGAAATGTTTATACAGAAAAGTTCAAAGAATTTTACAGTAAGCATTCCTATACTCTCCCCTAGATTTTTCCTTGAAATTTACTATATTTTAATTATCACCCATTTGTCCACTTATTTATTTATCCTTCTATCCAGCAATCAAACCTCTTTTTTTTTTTTGATAATTCTCAAAGTAAATCAGTATCTTCTTTAAACATTTCAGCATATAGATAACTAGAGTTCTGTGTCTGCTTCTTGTCTTGAGTTCTGTGTCTGCTTCATTATTTTTTGTCATTGATGATTTGTGTTAGTCTGGGTTTCCTGAAAAAAAGATAGAAAGACAGGATTAGATATGTAAAAGATTTGTTGATGGAAATGCCCATGAAGGATAAAGCGAAGGGAGTCAGAGCAGGTAGGGAGAAGCTTCAGGCTGTACGCTGGTCTGACTCCTGGTAAGGAGGGTGCGCAGAAGGAGGACTGCATGGAAAGAGCCTCAGATTCCAGAGCATTTCTGAGAAAGTCATACATAAATATACAGACAGCTGTGGAAATGTGCCACTCAGTTGCTTTGAGGAGCACATTGATAGCCCCACCTGCTGCCTCTCTGGATCTGCCACTGCATTGTGGCCAGTCTTCCCTGGGCTGTTCCTAGTCAATGACTAACTATACAGTGGGGTACTATGCTCAACACTGTCTACCACACAACTTTTGCTTATAGACTCCCCATTTGCCTGATTGAGATCATCTCAGAATAGCATAGCCATCTGAGGCTCTTCCCCCTTTCCCTCCAGCCCTTGTTCCTGTAGCCTGCATTCTCCCTGCTCTTGGGGGCTGCTCCTGTTTGCTTTCCCTTCATGCCTCATGTGCATTTCTTCCAATGGAATATGACTTTCATAAGATCCAAAATGATACATATTCCAACTTCATTTATAGTTGACCTGGGAAGCTCTGATGACCCCCATCCCTCAGAAATAAGAGACAAATACATGAAACATCTATTTATGATTAATTTGTTTTTCCCAGGGTTTTAAGACTCAATTCATTTTTATTTGGAATCTGTCTTATGGGGATCATACATTAAAGCACTCTGAAAAATAAATAAAATGATGGTTTGGTTTTATGTATCATTTCCTCCAATTCACTTGAAGAAACTCAAAAAGGTTAATATATCCCCAATTACCCAAATATTAAGAGATGGAGTCAGAATTCACACTAAGTGAAACTCATTGGTGAAAAAGATCAAATATTTTCCAGCAGAATTGAGAATCATACACTTTATCTTGCTTAACAAATCTTTGGGTGAGTCTCTAAATGTAGGTTCGTTCATTCATCAGCTAGTGAGGAGCTCTGTCCTTGGTGCTGATCTGCAGAAATCTGTATAAGAAAGAATGTTCTTCCATTGCTTTTTAACATTGTAATGGAAGTTTTAGCCACTGCAATTAGGGAAGAAAAGGCGATCAAGGGTATCCATATAGGGTCAGAAGAGATCAAACTTTCACTCTTCGCGGATGATATGATAGTATATCTGGAAAACACTAGGGACTCTACTACAAAACTCTTAGAAGTGATCAAGGAATACAGCAGCGTCTCAGGTTACAAAATCAACATTCATAAATCGGTAGCCTTTATATATACCAACAACAGTCAAGTTGAAAAAACAGTTAAGGACTCTATCCCATTCACAGTAGTGCCAAAGAAGATGAAATATTTGGGAATTTATCTAACAAAGACGTGAAAGATCTCTATAAAGAGAACTATGAAACTCTAAGAAAAGAAATAGCTGAAAAATATTAACAAAAGGAAAAACATACCATGCTCATGGCTGGGAAGAATCAACATAGTTAAAATGTCTATACTACCCAAAGCAATATATAATTTCGATGCAATCCCTATTAAAGCTCCACTGTCATACTTTAAAGATCTGGAAAAAACAATACTTCGTTTTATATGGAATCAGAAAAAACCTCGAATAGCCAAGACATTACTCAGAAATAAAAACAAAGCAGGAGGAATTATGCTACCAGACCTCAGACTATACTACAAATCAATGGTGATCAAAACAGCATGGTATTGGCACAAAAACAGAGAGGTAGATGTCTGGAATAGAATAGAGAATCAAGAGATGAATCCAGCTACTTACCATTATTTAATCTTTGACAAGCCAATTAAAAACATTCAGTGGGGAAAGATTCCCTACTTAACAAATGGTGCTGGGTGAACTGGCTGGCAACCTGTAAAAGACTGAAAGTGGACCCACACCTTTCACCATTAACTAAGATAGACTCTCATTGGATTAAAGATTTAAACTTAAGACATGAAACTATAAAGATACTAGAGGAGAGTGCAGGGAAAACCCTTGAAGAAATCGGGATGGGCGAGTATTTTATGAGGAGGACCCCCCCGGGCAATTGAAGCAGCTTCAAAAATACACTACTGGGACTTGATCAAACTAAAAAGCTTCTGCACAGCCAAGAACACAGTAAGTAAAGCAAGCAAACAGCCCTCAGAATGGGAGAAGATATTTGCAGGTTATGTCTCTGACATAGGTTTAATAACCAGAATCCACAGAGAACTCAAACACATTAGCAAGAATAGAACAAGGGATCCTATCACAGGCTGGGCAAGGGATTTGAAGAGAAACTTCTCTGAAGAAGACAGGCATGCGGCCTTCAGACATATGAAAAAATGCTCATCATCTTTAATCATCAGAGAAATGCAAATCAAAACTACTTTGAGATACCATCTAACTCCAGTGCGACTAGCCTATATCACAAAATCCCAAGACCAGAGATGTTGGTGTGGATGTGGAGAAAAGGGAACACTTTTGCACTGCTGGTGGGAATGCAAATTAATACATTCCTTTTGGAAAGAGATATGGAGAACACTTAGAGATCTAAAAATAGATCTGCCATTCAATCCTGTAATTCCTCTACTGGGCATATACCCAGAAGATCAAAAATCACGTCATAACAAAGATATTTGTACCAGAATGTTTTTGCAGCCCAATTCATAATTGCTGAGTCATGGAAGAAGCCCAGATGCCCATCAATCCACGAATGGATTAATAAAGTGTGGTATATGTACACCATGGAATATTATGCAGCCTTAAAGAAAGATAGAGACTTTACCTTTTTCATATTTACATGGATGGAGCTGGAACATATTCTTCTTAGTAAAGTATCTCAAGAATGGAAGAGAAAGTACCCAATGTACTCAGCCCTACTATGAGACTAATTTAAGGTTTTCACATGAAAGCTATAACCCAGTTACAACCTAAGAATAGGGGGAAGGGGGAAAGGGAGGGGAGGGGGAGGGGAGTAGAGGGAAGGGGATTGGTGGGATTACACCAGCGGTGCATCTTACAAGGATATATGTGAAACTTGGTAAACGGTCTGTGAAGCTAGTGAATGATGCCCCATGATCATATCAATGTACACAGCTATGATTTAATAAAAAAATAAAAAAATAAAAATAAAAAAAAGAAAGAATGTTCTTCTCATGGAGCTTGTACAATGAGAAAAACAGCTTCTATAAGCTGTAAATAAATCTGATGACTTCACTCCTCCCGTTTATTTAAAACAAAACAAGCCATAGGTAATATCTAGAGTATCTCTGATGCCTTGTAAATAAAGATAGAGTTTTCATTCACTTAAAGTACTGAAAAATTTTATCTGGAGGAGATATCCTTAAACTGTATAGAAAACAACTAATGGCAAAATATGGAAAGCATTTACATTGTGTATTAGAAAAACATAAACATAAAAACCCTGAATAAATGACAATACATACTATATTTTTAATTAGGAAAAATATATTTATCCTTCCTTGAGTGTATTAAAATTTAATTTATAAATTTAATAACACCCACTGAACATACCATGGGATATAATGGAAGTTGGCATCTAAGGAGAAAAATGTAAAGAATAACAATTAATTTTTGAAAAGAGATAATAGGAAGAAAAATATTATTGGTCTTGCTGTACCAGATATTAAAGAAACTATAAAACTCCACCAATTAAAAGAATGTTGATGGGATATAATGGAAGTTGGCATTTAAGGAGAAAAATGTAAAGAATAGCAATTAATTTTTGAAAAGAGATAATAGGAAGAAAAATATTATTGGTCTTGCTGTACCAGATATTAAAGAAACTATAAAACTCCACCAATTAAAAGAATGTTGCCTTACACCATTCAGGTTGCTGTGGCAAAATGCCTTAAACTGGCTCATAAGCAACACAAATTTATTTCCCATAGTTCTGGAGGCTGGAAAGTCCAAGGCTCTGGCAAGTTTAGGGTATGATAAGGCTTTACCTCCTGTTCATACAGATTATTTCTAGGATAAACTGGGTCCCCTCTCTTAAAATGATGATAGTGGCAAGCTTTCCAAATCTTAGGTCAACTCCAAGTAAAAAGCATAAAGGGGCAGGGAAAGGAGATAATCTATAATTGATTCAGTTTAAGTCCAGTTGAAACACATTTAAATCAGGAAATATTTGGAAAAAAGTAGAAGGGTGTGCATACACACGAGGGAGTGTGGTGAAGAAAGAGAAAGACAGAATGAAAGGCAAAGAGACAGATAGAAAGAGACTCTGGATGATGGCAAAAAGTAACGTTTGCTTGAGCATTTAAATTACCACTTAGTAAGAGCAATTTAGATTTACTTATTGCAAACATACATTTAAGAGTTTGGTATTTACACTTTGGTATTAATATATCGGGTTCGTTTTCCAGTTTCTACATGATTTTATCTCAAAGGATTATGTCAATTTTATTTGAGTAAACAAAAAATAAGAATTCTGTTTTCAAAGTAATTAATGTTTTATGAATTTCCTGGTTAACTGAAAACTGCTATTGACTTTAAGTTCGTTCAATTCTGGTAAGTTAATATTTTAGTGTCAAAGCAGTATGTTTATAATACACATGAAGAAAATTTCACAAATCCCTCTTCTTTGTATGTCTCAAAGCAGCAGTGGTATTTATTAATGTTTTCTGGTTATCAGTCAATATGCACACAAAACACCCATATAATGAAAGAAAAACCTCTTTGTTATTTATTGGTTGGAAAAAAAGCTCAAAGGAAAAATGAGGCGAATACATTGAAAAACATGCTCTAAGCTATGTTTGCTTTGGAATCTATACAGGTTGACATTTTGAATTGTGACTAGAAAAATAGGTAATAATTACATTCAGTTTTTTGCAACTAAATAAATATATATTCTGATTTTTGTTCCATAGAATTTTGTTCCATAGAATGATTGGTTGAGGGGGCATTAGCATAGGTCCATTTAGATGTATTCTGTCTTTTTAATGACATCCCCTCAGCTGTGGTTTCAGGTATATTCTCTACAGCCTAACCCCAGGGTGAGATCTTACTATGATGCAGTAACCTTTTTTATTTCCTTTTTTACATTTCCTGTAATCCTTTCAATCTGTCTAATGTGACAAGTTTATGTCAGTTAGCATTATCTTAAACTAACATTACTTTGCCAGAATTTTCCAAACAGTTTAACAATTTGCCAGCTGTTGCTTTTCATAAAAAATGAAAGGTCGTATGTATTATTTGGCTGACTGTGGTGCAGAGGAAAAACAAAAATCATGAGATGGAAATTGTACCTTCCTAGCGCCCTAGGTATTTTAACTTTGCTTATGTTGTGAGGGTGCTAATACAGGGTGAGAGAGAACCAAAGTGAAAACAGAAAGCAAGAAAGGGGTAATTTGGGGGTATTTTCTGAGGTTGCTTAGCAATCATTTTCTTTTTGGAATACTTTACATTTTATAACTGGAAATCAATTTCTTTTATGTTAGAAATGAATTTCTCCAGAATTGACTTTTATAAACATACACAAACACACGTTCACACATATGCACGCATACATTCACATAAACATACACGCACTCATGGTTTCCTCCTCTGTAGATTTTCCTCTGTTATTCTTCTCTGTTCAATGCCAATGTTCATCTTCTCTCAAGAATGTGTCTGGAAGTAATTTGATTATCATGGTGCTTGGCAGTAATTGATAGCGGTGTTGAATAATGAGAACAATCTATTAACTTGAACAATGACGTGCTCTATATTGGCACATTCTGGTTGAGTCACAAAGTCATAATAGGAAACAGAATGAATAAGATGATACACCAAATTTTACAAGTTTACATACATGATGTAGAATGTTGCTATCTACAAAACTATTTAGGCATGTGCTTTGGGATTGGGAGAAAAGTGGCAAACTGTCTGTTTTGAATAGACAGATACCTTCCATCAGTTTGAAGTTTTTACGGCTCACACATGAAGATCGTACTCTCATTACTAGACAGATGCTAAATGCTCACATCAGGAAAGTTAATATCAGTTCTGAGAAGCAATATGGCTGATCTGTATTCATGCATAGAAAACCAAGATAGGATACTTATAAAATACTAAGAGTTCAAGTCATATAGGAATCAATGAGATGTAATGTGAGTATCAAAAGCTCTTCAAAGGCAGAGGGATAGAAGAGAAGGGATTAGATACTTTTATAAAGTTCTAAATAGAATCATCTTTAGAGAGTATTGAACCAAGTGAATAGTATTTCCTGTAGGTCTATAACAAGTAATAGAATTTTATTATCATTGATTCAAGAAGAAAATAAAAATTTGAGTAAATTTGGAGAATTTTTCAAAGGAAAGTCTAAAAATCTTTGATAGTCTACAAGTTCATACATAAATTAGTATAGTTTTTTTTTTTTAATTTCTCACTTCACAATCACCATTTCAACGTGTTGACTCAATAGTTGCCTTAACTGTTCCTAGGATTTACATCTGTTCCAGTGGGAAAGGAGTAAGAAGATTGGCTGCTGGGTACAGCAGTTTCTTCTCTTTCAAGGTCTTGTTTCTGGTTCCTTGTATCTGAACTGACTCTGTTCCCTGCTTCTGCCTTCGGCTCTTTGGTACTTCAAGGCTTTAATTACTGATGTACATTCCCATACCAGGCTGAATTTGTCTACTTTCTGCATGCTTCCAGGGTCTGGTTTACTTACTATTTTCCTAGGCTCATCCTCAACTCTTCTTGGTATTCTTATTGTCTGAGTGACCTCAAGAGATAACTGTTTAAAACTAAAAATATTAGAATGCAAATTATGGGGGCAAGACATGATTGCAAGAGTCACTTTACCTAACAATTGCAATCAGTGTAACCTGGCTTATTGTACCCTCAATGAATCCCCAACAATAAAAAAAAAAAAGAATGCAAATTAAATGGAAGCAGAGTTTATAATGCTCTTACATCTTCATAAGCAGATGGAATAATACTTAGTGTGGTAGGTAGAACACTGGCCCCTATATATGCCCATGTTCTAATCCCTGGAACCTATGAATATGTTACTTACATGGCACATTTATATTTGTGACTAAATTAAAGATTTTGAGATGGGGAGATTTTCCTAGTTTATCAGAATGGGCTTTGTGATATTGTGACATACACACATGCACATACACACACACACATATATCTAGTCTCTGTCCCCACTTCCTGTCACATAACTCTTAAAACTCTTGGAATATCTAGAATGGTAAGTATTTTTGGTTAGTTAATGGGATAACTGGTGGCTGGAAGCTCCTAGGTAGTTTCAGTATGCAGGTTTCTACCAGAAAGACCAAAGTATGATTAAAGGGTTGGGACTTTCGCCCTTTTCCCTGACTTTTGAGGAGGGAAGAGGAGTTGAATTTTGAGTTGATCACCAGTTGCCAGCAATGCAATCAATCGTGCCTGTGTAATGAGGTCTCCATAAAAACTCCAAGGGCAAGGTTTGAGGGGTTTTCATGTATCTGAACAAATGGAGGTCCTTAAAGGTGGTTTGACTAAAGAAAATGTAGGAGCTCGCAACCCCTCTCACACACACTTCTGTAAGTGTCTCTTCCATCTGGTTGTAATACTCTTTATAACAAGTAGGCAAGTATAAGTAGCATGTTTCTCTAAATTCTGTGTGCTGCTTCAGCAAATAAATCAAACACAAAGTGGGATGGGAACACCAGTTTATATCTGGTTGGTTAGAAACACAGGTCACATCCTCTGCAGCTTATGGAGGAGTTGAATCTTTATCCTGAGGGTTTCCATGTGGACAATTTAAAATAAATTTATGTCGTTTTCCTCCTATTACTCAATCTGCCTGATGTCAGTGATCTTTCAGTGAACCTTAGGGGGTTAAGGGACTTTGCTCCCTACAAGTTTCTAGTGGGGAGAAATCTCCACACATTTTGGTGACTAGAGGCGAAGAATTCTGTGTTGGCTGTATGAGAGTAGAAAAAACACTCTAGTATGTTCTGTCTCTTCAGAGGCTTTAAATGTAATCACAAATACTCATCTAAGATTGAGGCAGAAACCTCATAAAGAAGAAAGTAGGGTGACCAAGGAAGCCCCACTATGGTGACACAGCAGGAGCCAAAGAATGCCAGCAGAAAAGATAAGGAATAGATTCTCCCTTGAGGCTATTAGAAGAAACTATCCTACTCATGTTTGATTTTTACCTCATAAGATACATTTTGGGCTTCTGATCTGCAGAACTGTAAGAGAATACCGATGCTGCTTGATTTGTAATGGAGTTACATCCTGAAAAATACATTGTAAGTTGAAAATTTCATAAGTCAAAAATACACTTTTGACTTATGATAAAGTTAAAAAATAAGTGAAAAATATACTTAATACACCTAACCTATTCAACATCATGTTTGACCCACCCTCCCTGACACATGCACAGAACACTTTCATTAGCCTATAGTTAGGCTGTATATTTATGTTGTTTTGAGCCACTGACTTTATGTTAATCTGTTTTATAGTAACAATAGGAAACTACTATCCTTAAGGTATGTAAGCATTCAATGAGTGTATGTTGGAAGAATGAATAGTGAACCAAAAAAAATTTCCTTTATAAGCCTATATAAATCCCATAGAGTTATGAGATTTGAAATGGATTTCAAATTTGATTAGGAAAATATACATTAATAAAATATCTTTTGGTAAAAAATTATTTTACTAATTTTAAAAAGTACTAAAATTAATTGTAGATTTCAATTGTTCCAAAATTAATATAAATGTAGATTTAATGTTGATGTTGAAAAGTTAGCTAGAATTTTATACAATCTTTAAATATACTTTGATTCACTGGTATGAATAATTTGTTATTTATTACCAAATTTACTCTCAGTTATGATGCTTAAGTTTTTAACCTTGTCATTCAGTTTTGGTGTAACAGAATTTTATTTTGAATTTGTACATGGAAAAAGACCTTCAGTAAGTAGAATAAGCAAGAATAATTTAACCACAGATTCTAGGGTACTCCTATCCTCACTGCTGAATGGGAAGTGGTGAGCAATGAAATTTAGCAGTGCCATTGTACTTGTTGCTTTGGCTTTAGCAGGATGAAACTCTTATGTGTCAAGCCCAGCATCACTGAAGAGACAGTGAAAACACCAACCAGAACACATCCAAGATACGCATCTGGACATGGGACTGCTGGATGATCTAGGCTCATCCATAGTGTTTTAAAAATCACAAATAATAGTAATTTCACAGGGGGAACTAACTCTATCAACGATTTTCTTCAAGTCCCTGAATAATGAAGGTTTCAAAAGGAAAAAAAATGTCTTGAAAGAAAGGACTGCAGCTTTACTTAGGTAGACCCTTAGCAGCGCCAGGGTTATACATCACTCTGCCCCCTACCATTATGCTAGATAAGTTAGACTATTTCCAGTTTCTCTAAAATAACTTGTAGCTCTGTTTAAATCTTATTTTTACTTTTGTGTATATAACCCAGAAATACTCACTGGTATGTCTATAAGGACATACTTCCAGCAGTTGGAAAGAAGTCTCACTCATTAAAGGGTGCTGAATCCTTTTTATACCCTTTGCTTTATAAACCTGTTATAAATCTTTTATCATGTTATTTTTACTTTTACCTTTATAATTGTTGACTTTAATTAATGTGGTTTATGTAACAGCCACAATTTTGTAATGGTAACTCTTTTTCTGAATTTGATGGCTATAAAACTCTTACTAGAGTAAGTTTACATATAAAACTTAGAGAAGTTGTTACTTTCCCAAATAAAACATATATTCAGTAGCCAAACCTCCAAATCCTATACTTTTTCCATTAAATCAAGCTGTAAATGCACATATAGTGACATTATTGAGTCAACAAAAAGCCTCTTCAAATATGAATCATACATGGTTATAAATACATATTTAAATAAATGATTGTTGGATAAATGAATGATATAAATATTAAAATAGCATAAATATAGCTTTAGTACTTGGTCTTTTATTCTTCAAAATTTATGCTCAATTAAAGGGGGCAAAACATTGCTAAATAACTTATTCAACAAGTATTTATGGTGTACTTTATATGTGCATAGTACATATCTTACCAAAAGAAGTTATAGTTCATGTCCTCCAAACAAAGGATAAGGACATGAAAGAAATTTGTTATGATACCAGCTGTAGTTTTATGTCCAAACAGGTGATAAATATAAATGTGCAGGAAAACAGGAAAAGTGGAAACATGGTAGGCAGGAACCATTAGGAAAGGACTAATGGTTGAGTCATTTGATTCCAGTTTAACCGTGAAAGAAGAGTTTGACAATAAAAGGATTAGGCAGACCATCCATGTAAGATGGCATTACGAAAGTACTGAAATGAGGACTGAGCATGGTTGTGATATATTTTGTGATTGTTGAGAAATACTCTTCTTCCTTCCTCTTATGGTAGGCAGGGTTAAAATTTTCTTCCCCACTCCTGGTGGGCTTGGTTGTGTGACTTATTTTGGCTAATGGTATCTGACAGATGAGACATCTCCCGTCTAAGTTTGACATGTGATTTTGTAGTTAAGTTTGACCTCTGATTTCTCTCCAAAAAGAACAGGTACATCATATACTTGACCCCTGGCCTGGAGCAGAGTCACAAAGTGCAATTTATACAAAAGTCAAGCAAGAAATAAACATTTGTTGTTTTAAGCCACTGAAATTTTGTGATTATTTCTTACACAGCATAGCCTGGTGAATGCTGCTGTGAGGAAATTGTATAAGTAGTCATATACTAGATTCTAAAGTTAAATAAATCAGTGAACTTTAAAGATTTGACCTTTATTCAATAGAACCTAGAATTGGTTGTCAATTTTTGATATCTATTTCTATAATTAAATAATGAAGTGCTGGTTCCATTGTGATAGTGGTGTCAACAAGAGACTTTTTTTTTTCTGACAGTGATCAAATGTGACCGTTCTCAAATATATCCAGCTAGTGCTTTTTAGAAATGAGGTCTTGCTCTGGTTTGGGCTGGCCTTGAACCCATGAGCTCACGCAATCCACCCTCCTTGAACTTCCAGAGTGCTAGGATTACAGGCATGAGCCACTGCTCCCAGCCAAGAAGATAAACCTTTATAATGATACAAATAAGATGAAGAAAATCTTTCAGTTATAAATGTCTGTGTACCAAATAACAATTCATGAGAATTTATAAATCAAAATCCATAAGAAGTAGAAAGCCATAATGAGTAGCAGATTTTAATTAACCCCCTGCCATCCAATAAGCTACAATGACAAAAGACATGTAAATATACAGAAAACCTTAATAATAAATATAGTAGATCTAATTGGCTTACACTGAACTCTGCTTTGTAAAAGCATTGTTTTCACATGTTCATAGAACATTTAAAAACATGGTTTTTTGTTGTGTACATTTATCAAGACACAAAGTAAATTTCCATAAGTAGCGTATGCAGGCAGCATCTGTTAATCAGAATGTAATAAACTATAACGATTGTTATCAGTTATCTATTACTACATAACAATATTTCCACAAACTGACTTGCTGAACACACACACGGATTTACTACCTCACAGTTTCAGCTGCTTCCTTTTCAAGGCTACGGCTTCACTTGAGGCTTCACTAGGGAGGCAGTCACTTCCATGTTCATGTGGGGATATTTTGCAGAATTCAGTTCCTTGTGAGTTGGACTAAGAACCTATTTCTTGCTGGCTGTTGGCTAGAGGCCAGTTCTGATTCTTTTTCATGTGAATCTCACCGTCATGGCTACTTAACTTTTTCAAAGCCAGTAAAGGTGTGAGACTTTTGCAAGATGGATTTTACATTTTTATGTATCAGACTATCTCATAACCGTTTCCATCTTCTGTTTATTAAAGGCAAGCACAGGTTATGCCCACACTGAAGGAGAGAGGACTGAGCACAGGGGGTGGGTTCACAGGAGTTCTTTCCACAATATTGAAACAAAATGAAACAAAAACTGTTTAAATGGTAGGGATCAGTTTAAATGGAAAGAAGAAGAGTGTAGCTACTCATATCAAATAGAATTTAAAATCTAAACCAAAGTTTCAGCATGTCTAGAAATCATTAAAAAAAAAATATTAAGTGTCAGAACATAAAGCAGCTTTTAGAGAAAAATATTTACGTTTAAATGGTTTTATTAGAAAAAAGTATTAATCATGAACTACATTCTAGGAAAATATAAACCACCAAAGCAATTCTCTTAAGAGAGAAGTCTAATGTGACTAATCACATAAAAGGAATGGAGAAGGTTATTCAAACATAAAACCCAAAAAAGTATAAGGCTCGGAAGTTTTTCATGGGAATCCTAGCAAAACATCTTAAAACTATACTAACTTAAATTTTAAATTTCCCAGATCATAAAACGAAGGCTAAAATCAATTTTTTTAAAAAATGAAATTATCGTAATATTGACCTCAAATCTAATTAAAATAGAACAAAAAGGAAAAAAAACATAACCAATCTTATGACATTTAATAAATTCTAAGTGAAGTATTAACAAATACAATACAGCAGTTTTTTTAAAAGAAAAATACTTTATAATTATTTAAGTAATGAATAAAATAGGAAGGCCAATTTTGTTTAATAAATTTCATTATATCAACTAAATAAAAATAAAAATCATATAAAAGCAATGGATGTTAAAAGCATGGGATAAATTAGAGCTGTATTCCTAACAAAACTCTCAGTAAAACAGAAAGGATCTGATATACACATACCTAAACAAATAAATATTGTACTAAAGAGCATAAAACTAAATATGTTTTTGAATAGAATCAGGAAGGATTTCCATTATCACGATTTTTAACATACCCAAAATCTAGCAAATACAATAAGAAAACAAAATATTGTAACATATTGTTAGTTCTCAGAAACTGAAGCAACAATGGAATGTTATTGTGATTTATTTTATCATTAATAAATATATTATAGTTACAGCTAAAAATAAATATACAAAGCCTAACATTCAACATTTATTCTTGCAATGAATGCAGAAAAGTAAATTTAACATATCAGACCCCAAATAAGATCATAATATAAAATTGATTGTAATTAATCTTTTAAGAAATCATAGAGCCTTTATAATTAAGACTATGATGTGTTTTGAATAACATAAAATAAAATCTGAACGAATGGAAAATTATAACACAACTTTTGATGCAAAGATATAATACAAAGTTTAACTCTGCCCAAATTAGTTTCAGTACATAAATTTAAGATAATTCTTGTAATTACGGAATCCCAATAGGGGTTTTTTATTGTCACTGGATGCAATTATATTATATATATGAAATAATATATGCTCAAGAAGAGGCAAGCAATGTATATATAAAAGAAGAAAAGACTTGTCTTCCCGCACATTAGAATGTATGCTGTATTCCAATAATAGGTCCCTGATATTAACATCAATGTGACATAAGAATGGAATAGGTAAATCATTCAACAAAAATAGTTGAGAATAAAGCATAGCTCCCAGTATAAGGAAATTAACATATTATAAATTTATAAAAATATTTAGTGTGTAAAGATATATGGGCTAGCATAGTTGTATCATTGCTTATGAAGGTAAAAATCTGAGAAAAAAATGAGTACAACAAAATAATAATTGAATAATTTGTATTTATATCATCTTATACAACAAGTGAAAAAATATAAATGAAAAGCTGGCCAATTATCTTAGAGTTAAGAATGAGTAAGAATGTAAGACATGCACAGGAATAAATAATGTAACTGCATTTTTTTTTTTTCATTTTGCAGTGTTTTTTTTTTGGCTGGGGCCAGGTTTGAACCTGCCACCTCTGGTATAAGGGGCCAGCGCCCTACTCTTTTGAGCCACAGGCGCCACCCATAATTGCATTTTTTAAAATGACCAAACATATACGGGGTTATGCAAAATGTGTATGAAATTTTAAGAGATGTTATTTATGTATTATTTTTCAATGTTGAATTATGTTAGCAACGTGTAGTATGATCTTTGAAGCACTTCTTGTAATTACAGAATTCAAACATGACTTGCATTCATCCTTCATTATTGGTATATATTGAATATTGCAATTTTAATACAGATTTTTCCTTTCTTAGAATGTATATATGTTTTTAACACCCTCTGCATATAATACACAAATACTTTGGCAGAAGTACATGTTCAGATGGTATATACATTTTGGCAAAGATTGTATAAACATGATGAAAAGAAAGGACAGAAATTTTTGGCAGGATCTCTTTGACTTGGTGGAGGGTTCACGTAAGAGAAGAGTAAAAGGGCGGGCACTGGAAACTATGTTAATTTTTTTAATACTTGAAAGAAGAAACAAAATTTAAGTTAAAACTAAAAAGAGATAAATATTTTCAATTTTTAGACCAACAAAGAGCAATACGTTTGAAAATACACCTGTGAGAGTTCAAGAGAAATGAGCCTTGTCATGCACCGACCTGGTGAGTCAAATTTTATACGCTCTCTCCAGCTACATGAAAGCTCTTCCACAATGCCTATTAAAATTTTAATGACTGTATCCTTAAACCAGCAATTTCATGTCTTGGAGTTTATCTTACAAATATACAATGTGTGAAATGTACAAGAATATTAATGGAAACAATGATAGTACTAGCAATTGATCAGAAATAACCTACGTGAACAACAATGGCGGGCTAGTTACTTGAGTCATGACACACTTATGCAATATAATACTTTACAGCTACTGGGCAGAATAAAGCATCTCCTTTTGTTCTGGAGTTACTGTCAAAGTATTTTGTGAATTAACACATGAAAGATAAAGGAGATGGCTACTGTTTGTGTTCAAATGAAGGCGTGTCTATGCATAGATCTTTCTGGAAGCTTGGTGAGACATTGGAGATAGTGAGCCGTCTCTAGTTAGGAAAAACAGAATGGCCAGAAAGTTGGGTTGAATTGATACTTCTTTTTGTATCTTTTTGAATATTGTACTTTTGTGCCTGCAGTATTTATTTAAAAGTAAAACATATTAAAAATTAATGTTAGGAATGTGTATAGAAAGTCTGCTTGAGTACACTAATTACAGAGAAGCTCTATTATAATAATTAGTAAACTGACATGAAGTTCTAATATTCCAAAATTATTTATATTTGTAAAACTTTAGAAACTTATTCTTCACTGCAGAACTTTCAACATTTTATTTTATTTTATTTATTTTTTTATATGAGGTGATTACTCTCACAGATGAAGTTTTATTTTATTATTTTCGATTTCTATTATTTTTCTTTTTTTTAAAACTTTTTTTTTTTATTGTTGAGGATTCATTGAGGGTACAATAAGCCAGGTTACACTGATTGCAATTGTTAGGTAAAGTCCCTCTTGCAATCATGTCTTGCCCCCATAAAGTGTGACACACACCAAGGTCAACATTTTATTTTTTAAAAAATCCTTTTTTTTTTTTTTTCCAAAAATAATCTTGAAACCATTTGAAGTTAAAAGCACTCTTTGAAATGCAGCTGAAACAGAGAAGACTACCAGTACATTGAAATAATTAAAAGAATTGTGATAATGGATTTCCTGGAGCTCACAGGTGTGTGTTTGGTGTGAGGATTTTAGCTGAGATTGAATTAGAAAAAGATGATTCTAGAAGCTGATGTTCTTTCGCTGCTTTCTCTCACCAAGCCAGAAACCCATGGATTTGTTACAATATACCTAAACCAGAAATAGCAAAACAAAGTTATATATATGCAGTAAAGGTTTAGTTATATAATTCTCTATTGTTCTCGAGAATGTAAAAATTTTAGTTATAAAATTCTTAGTTGTTTTCTAGAGTGCAGCTTGAAGTCTAAGAGTTCATATTTCTCTTTTTTTTCTCTGTAGATTTAGGTTTAGAGTCAAGACAGTCTGATAATTTTTATAATGAAATAGATCTGATCTGTTAGGAATTTTCCATATGTTCATTTTCTGAGAGAATGGTAAATATGTCAGTTTCATTTTACATATTGGAATAAATAATATGACAATAAAATTAACTCTGAGGACTATTTATACTAATTATATTTGCTGATGTGATATTATATCAGTGTGTCATGAAAAATACTTTAAAATGTCAATTAGACTTTAAAGTTTTTATATTTCTAAAATTTTAATGATTAAAACCATATTAATACTTCCTAAATAAATAAACCATGCTATTCTTGAAAGATTGATGTGGTCCACAAAAGGTTTTGTTTTTTTCTTTTTTTCAAAAGCATAAATTAAAATATCCAATTTTAAAATGGTATTTATCTTTTTGAAAATTACCTAAAAATAAAAAGAACTCAAAACAGAAACCTGAACTCTACTTTCAGTAAAATTAGGAGACATAAGTAAACTCAAGCCACAACATATGAGGGAGCGTTACTAAATCCAATGAGGTCAAATACAGGTTAGTGGTCATCTAGTAAGATGCTCCTGGACATGGAATTTAGATGAAGTTAGCAAAGCTGAAATTTTAAAAGTTGTTGTTTTTTAATTTTTATTTATTTTTCAAATTAATATGGGAATACAAATGTTTAGGTTACATTGTTCTCAGTTCCAAGGTAAAGTTCAAGTTGTAGAAGAGCCTTTCACCCAGGGTGTGTGCGAACACCCTCCCACAGTGCATATTAGGTGAGATCCTGCCAATGGCCCTTCCCCCTCCCCCTGTCAACCGCTCTACTCGCCCCTCCCCTCCCCCTCCTCTCGCACCACCCCTCCTCACTTCTCTTTCCTAGACTATATTTGCATTTTACCATTCCTATGGGTGTGTATTTGTTTATATATTGGTTTCATATTAGTGTTCAGTACATTGGTTTGGTTTTTTTTTTTTTTTTTTTTTTTTTGTAGAGACAGAGTCTCACTGTACCACCCTCGGGTGGAGTGCCGTGGCGTCACACAGCTCACAGCAACCTCCAACTCCTGGGCTTACGCGATTCTCCTGCCTCAGCCTCCCGAGTAGCTGGGACTGCAGGCGCCCGCCACAACGCCAGCTATTTTTCTGTCGCAGTTTGGCAGGGGCTGGGTCCGAACCCGCCATCCTCAGCATATGGGGCCAGCACCCTACTCACTGAGCCACAGGCGCTGCCCTGGTTGGGTGTTTTTTTTGTTTGTTTTTTCTATTCTTGGGATACTTTACCAAGACGAATGTGTTTCAACTCTTTCCAGGTAAACATAAAAAAATGTAAAATCTCCATCTTTTCTTATGGCTGAATGGTATTCCATGGTATACATATGCCACAGTTCACTAATTTTTAACAGTGTCAACTTTTGTGCAAAAGCAACCTCTATTTGCTTTAAAACAGTGGAACTATTTTTGTGGTCTGATGGTGGGAGCTTCTTTAAAATGGATTTGTCACAAAATCTTGAGCAGGAAAGAGAAAGAGGCACCCAAAGAGAAGTCCACTTGAAGCCATCCTTGCAGGCAGTGAACAGTCAGTGAGGAAGTGCAGAGAAGACAGAAAAAGGCAACTTTCCGTGTAAAACAAGGGATCAAAGCACGACACAGCAGTCCAGGGAGGAAAATGGAAGGGCAATGAAGAGAAATGAAACCTGAGTTCACGGAAATCAAGTGTTTTAAATGAAAATAAAATTGACAGAAGAGCAGACTAATTTGAAAACAGCTCAAAAGACATAAAATTTTGGAAAACAGACACATAGACTTACAGGACAAAGAAAAGAAAAATTAATTTAAAAAAATCAAATAGTGATATCATTCTGGATATTGGTAATTGTAGAGTTCTCTCTTCCTCTTCCTTTCTTCTCTTCCTCTTCCTCCTCCCCCTCTCCAATCTGGCAAGGATTTTGTCAATTGTGTTGATTTTCTCAATGAACTAGCCTTTGGTTTTGATTTTCTCTATTTTTCTTTCTTTTTTTAAAATAAGAATAAAGCTAGGCTCAGCACCCATAGCAAGTGGTTACAGTGCCAGCCACATATATGTGGGTTTGAACCTGGCCCGGGCCTGCTAAAACAACAATGACGATTGCAACAAAAAATAGCTGGGCATTGCGGCCAGTGCCTATAGTCCGAGCTACTTGGAGGCTGAGGCAAGAGAATTACTTAAGCCCAAGAGTTGGAGGTTGCTGTGAGCTGTAATGCTATGGCACTCCACTGAGGGTGACATAGTGAGACTGTCTCAAAAAACTAAATGAATAAAAATAAATAAGGACGGAGGGAGGGGGGTGGGGCCTTGGTGTGTGTCACACTTTATGGGGGCAAGACATGATTGCAAGAGGGACTTTACCTAACAATTGCAATCAGTGTAACCTGGCTTATTGTACCCTCAATGAATCCCCAACAATAAAAAAAAAAAAACAAAAAAAACTTAATTTAATCTCATTACCAAATAAAAGGACACAGAAAGAGTAGTTCTAATGTTTCCATTCTGTGTACCCACCAGTGGTGCCTAGTGGGAGACCACACGCATGGCACCCACAAGCTGCTTGCTCCTTGTTGCAGCTGGTGGAAATTTGGGAGACCTCAGATCTTCCCAGAAGCAGGGGTGAGCTCAGGGGTCTGACTTCTTTGGAGGGTAGGGAGGGGACCCGACCCAAGAAACCCCCAAGGGTATGCTGCTGGTTACCTTCAGTCAGAAAAATCCATCCTGTAACACTTCTGGGTCATCTAATATTTTCTATTGTTTTTTGTATTTTCTACATCATTGATTTTTACTCTGATCTTTACAATTTTCTTTCATCTACCTAATTTAGTATTAATTTGCTCTTCTTTTCTTTCTTAAGGTGAAAGTTGAGGTCATGATGTGAAAACTTTCTTTTTTTTTTTCTTCTACCATGGACATGTAGTCCTGTACATTTTCACTTAATGGCTGCTTTGGGGTGAATGATCAGCCTAAATTCCTACCTTAGAAAAAAAGCATCATCTGATACATTTTGGTATTTGTTAACTATATATTTACTCATTTTTATTTATTTACCTAAAACTATTTTTAAATTTCTCTTTTGATTCCTTATTTTACCTTTAGATTATTTATGAGTGTGTTATAGGTTAAGTATCCTTCACCCAAAATGTTTGAGACCAGAAATGTTTCAGATTTCAGAATTTTTTCAGATTTTGGAATTCAGTGATGAGTCCCTTAATGACTACAATATGTTCTAAGAAATGCATCAGTAGGTGATTTTGCCACTGTGTGAATATCATAAAGTATAGTTAGACAAATACAGATGGTGTAGCCTGCTACACACTGGGCTGTATAGTATAGTCTATTGCTCTTAGAGTACAGACCAAAACGGCAGACTACTGTATGGAAACTGTAGGCAATCGCAACACGATGGTATTTGGGTACCTAAGCATATCTAAGCATAGAAAAGGTGTAGTGTTAGAATCTCATGGGGTCATGTTTGTATATGCAGTCCGTCATCAACCAACAACCATTAGGCAGCACATGACTGTATGTGCATCAGCATAATGATGTGTCTTGAGGATGAAATATAAACACAAAATTCATTTATGTTTCATGTAGACCATATACATACAGCCTAAAGGGAATTTTATATACTACTTTTAATAATTTTTTGTATGAAATAAAGTTTTTATTTTATTTTTTTTTAAACTACCCTGAGATACCATCTAACCCCAGCAAGAATGGCCCATATCACAAAAATCTCCTTTTATTTATTTATTTATTTATTTATTTTTAGTAAGAATCTCAAGCTGTTGCCCTGGGCAGAGTGCTGTGGCATCAGAGCTCACAGCAACCTCAAACTCTTCGTTTTAAGCTATTCTTTTGCCTCAGCCTCCCAAGTAGCTGGGACTACAGGTGCCTGCCACAATGCCTGGCTATTTTTTGGTTGTAGTTGTCATTGTTGTTTGGCAGGCCTGGGCTGGATTCGAACCTGCCAGCTCCGGTGTATATGGCTGGCACCGTTGAGGCTGAGCTATGGGTGCTGAGCCATGAAACAAAGTTTTGACTGTGAGCTGTCATGTGAGGAATTTCCCATTTGTGGTGTTGCATCAGCATTCCAAAAATTTCAGACATTGGAGCATTTTGTATTTTGGATTTTTAGATTTTGGATGAAAGAAGTCATATCATCTTGGTACTTTCCTGTGCTTCATTTCCACATATTTGAGAATTTTCCTGAGATCTTAATTTTATCGATTTCTAACTTAATTCCATGGTAGTTAAAAAACACAGAGGTGATGGATAAATTCTTGTCAGGTAAAAGGGCTGCCTCAGCAAGGAGTCAATGGTCCACTCCCAGGACACTGGGAAAAGCCACCCGAGAGGGGCTAAAGTGGCCCCACCAAGCCAGAAAGTCTGTGACTCTGGCAGGGGCTATCTGGGATGCACAGCCTGGCTGTCAGGAGTGGGTCTCAGTCTGCTCTCTCCTCCCCTGCCCCAAAGTCTCCTTCTAGCATCTGACCCTATGCAGAAGCCCAAACTAGCAGAGCCTCACCAGTGATGGTGGTTCAGGCTGGGAGCGTCCCTACCTAAGATTCCACCCCGCACCAAAAAGGCAGCTTTCTTGTGGGTGGAGAGCGGCTCTAGGGGTGCCCTGTGGCTCAGATGCACGCTGCACTCTCAGTTTTGACCAGCTGGGCTCCCTTCCCTCCCAAGATCTCCCCTTGGTTCTCCCCAGCAGCATGATCCAGTCTTGGAAGTATAGCATCTGGCCCCTGGTCCCTCAAGTTCAATCCCTGAACAAGCATGTTCAAAGCTTACTGAATGAGTGATTTATCTGAACTTCAGTTTCCCTTTTAATAAGAGGAACAAGATACTAAGAGTGTTGACTGTATGCTTCTTACTTGTCATCTACATCGATCTTTAACTGCTTTGGGTGTGTATGATAGAGTTAAATAGAATTACCCTAAAATGACCTTTGTTTGTTCCCTAAAATTATATTTTGCAACATATGTTGGTTTCTTTTTTTTTTTTTTTTTTTTGTAGAGACGGAGTCTCACTGTACCGCCCTCAGTAGAGTGCCGTGGCCTCACACAGCTCACAGCAACCTCTAACTCTTGGGCTTAGTTGATTCTCCTGCCTCAGCCTCCCGAGCAGCTGGGACTACAGGCGCCCGCCACAACGCCCAGCTATTTTTTGGTTGCAGTTTGGCTGGGGCTGGGTTTGAACCCGCCACCCTCGGCATATGGGGCCGGTGCCCTACTCACTGAACCGCCCCATATGTTGGTTTCTTTGGACAAAAGTATTGATATGACTGTGTCTGAGAGTGAAAAACTTCTCTTGTGTTCTCAAGTTACCAGTGTAGAAAATTTTGACCCACTGTTACTTATTATCTGATGACAGATAGGTACCATTCTTTCTTTTTTCAGCTTAGGTAGAAAAGGACTGAAAATGGTGCCGACGGAATAGCAACCTATGGTGCAACAAAATGATAAACTACCCTGTTCCCCCGAAAATAAGACATCCTCCAAAAATAAGACCTACTTAAAGGAAAGATAAAACGTCCCCTGAAAATAAGACTTAGCGCATCTTTGGGAGCGCACCTTAAAATAAGACACTGTCTTATTTTCGGGGAAACAGGGTAGCACTTTTTGGCTTAAAACAGTGGTTCTCAACCTGTAGGTTGTGACCCCTTTTTAACAATGAAAATACATTGTGGCATTTGGAAGGTTGAGAACCACAGGCTTAAAAGTTTAGATGCTAACTTCCAATTCAGAATCCTTAATGACTTAAAATATGTGACAGCAACTGTTGTCCAGAGCTAGAATCTTTAGATAATAACTGCTAATTTGGCAGCACATCGTGGAAGCACTTGACATATATTATCTCCATTCTCACGGGGGTCATGCAAATGGGAATTATTAATATTTTACTAGTAAAGAAACAGGAAGCAGGGGGAACTTAGCCAAGGTTATAGAAGGTTACTGAGCCAGGATTCAAAAATATCTTTCTTAATCCATTCTCCTCTACCACACCACCTCCCTAAATTAATGGAGGTAAAACTATCCTTCCTTTCACTAAAGCCCTTTCTTTAATAGACATAGAAATAAATCATTTCCCTCTCCTGTAAATGTCATATATGTAGAAGAGAAAAGAATGAATAAATGGGTTGATAGAAGATGATCATTATTTTTATCTTTTAACATTCAAATTGATTATATATATTTACGTCTACTATTCCTATTTAGTTGTTTCTTGAGCACGTAGAATAGTATGTATAGTTCTTGATAAGCAAATAATTAAGTACTATATTGCACTACAACACAAATGTCTATGACTTTATAGTCATTGGATTAAACATATGGTAAAGTAGTAAATGTTAGAATTATACACGAAGTAAAATTAACGGGGCAAATTGGCAGAAGAGGCCTTGGTGTTTGGAGACAACTGGAAAGTAAAGCTAAAGAAAAGCAAATTCTATATATTTTTTTAACAATTGTGGGGGATATTAACAGAAATGAAAAATTAAAGACTGGGAAGTAGCAATTTGCTCTAATTCATATACCAGGATTAATTGTTCTCCATCATGACTAATCTGTATCCAAAGGATTTGGGGAAATGATTCTGGAAGAGGAAACCAGAGATGTTTTAAAATTGAAAAATTCTTTGGAGGAAGGGAAGCTGGCTATCCAGGGGGAAAGTCAGCTGTGGCCTGGTGTAGTGAGTGACTTCAAACACACTTTAATTAGTGGCAGGCATTGATCTCTTCAGAGCCTCCATTAAGACAAAACAGGATTATATGGCAGCAAGTGAGCACCTGGCTAATGACAAACATCATTCCTCTTCCCCAAACGCAAGGGAAACAAGCCAAAAACCACTTCTGGCCCTCACACGCACTGCATCTCGCCCCCATGTCTTCTCCTTTCCTTGGCGGAAGTAAAAAACTAATGGGATATTCTTAAGTTTCTTCTGATATAAATAGCCACATTAACCTCCATTCCACACACCTGGAGATCTTCACCTGTGGTTGCAGGTCCTGACTTGGGGGCTGCGATTGCAGAGTGCAGCTGGGGCTACGGTTTCATCTGTGTTGGCATCGCTCCTTCCATTGCCACTGATGTCGCTCCTCACGGGGTCTCTGCTGCCTTTGCCACAAAGGAAGAAGGTCTCTGTCAGCTCTTGGAGGGAGCTCCATGTTTCTGAAGTACTCCCCGGGTCACGGCCTCTGTGTAGTCTCAGTTTCTTTCATATACTCCCTTTAATTAACTTGTGGATACAATCCAAAGATAATCTAGTGTTGTTTTCCTAGAAGATTTGGTCCTTTTGAAAATCAAGCAGTATTGCAAGACAGCGGAGAGGAATATTAATGAATCTTTAACTCTTCGACTACATTAAGATAATTTCTTTAACTGCTCAGTTGAGATTCTGGTCTATACTTATTTAATAGTCTTAATTTGCAACTTCAAAGCCTTCTTTATCAGTACTTTCAAGTTGCCTATTGTGTTATTATGTTTAATGAAAAGGCGGCTGTGTCTCACTTAGCTCCAAAAATTGTGTGTAAGCTATGGATGGCATCTAACCCTAACTTAAGATAAAACTCTTAATCATCTGGTTCTTATGACTTTGCCAGCTTGGGACAAAATAAAGTGTTTAATTTTTTCTTTTCTTTCTTATTGACAATATCCATTCTATAGGACTCATAAAGTACATAACTTTAAATGTATCATTCAATAAATTCTTACATGTGTATCATGCAGATTGAGATGGGGACCATTCCAACACTCCAGAAATTTTCCTTACATCTTTTTCTAGCCAGTCCCCCAAAGATAATCACTTCTCTTGTCATAGACTAGTTTTGCCTGTTCTTACATGTCATATAAATAAAATTATATGTCATATATACATAAAATATCATTTTTATCTTCAGACATAGATTATACTCATCAGGTCTATCATGGAATTTGCTTTTCTCCTAAAGGATTTCCTATCCTACAATCCAGATTTCCCAGAGTTTTCTTGTACTGGTAAGGCCTGATTAAAACCAGCCAACAGAGTTCCAGCCAACAGCCTGAAAATTGGGGTCACACACAGACATTAAAGGTTATGGCATTGGGGCTAGAGTTCCACATTGTCTGCAGGGACATTGCCACTCCTGGTTCTACAGAACTTGCAGCAAAATCATAGCCTTGGTTTTGTAGCCTAATTGCTGGTTCAAATTCTATTTCTCCCTCTTACTAGTTATGTGACCATGGGCACTGTCTTAACCTTTTTGTTGGCCCCTTGGGTTACACCTTCCACCATTCTCCTCCCTGTACTCTGTCTTGGGAACTGAGTTTTATGTAAGATGTATACTTTGACTTCCTGTTGGTTTGACCAATGGGCAGCCTTAGTAAGACAGTAGAGAGTGGGGACAGAATAAGGTCAAGATAGTTACTCTTCTGTCTCCCTATGATGGGGTTGCCAAGCTGGTCGTTTTTCGGCAGAAGTCATTCTCAAGACTCCTTCTGTGTGTTTGCCTCATTGTCCGGTAGCATCTCGTCCTATTCTATAACCTCAGACTACTGCACTATCTATTATGGATCTATTACTCCCACTTTTGAAAATAGTTTCTTTTGTAAAAAGAGACAGGAAAGAAAAGAGAAAGCAGCGACAAACTAAGATCATCCCAATTTGAGAATACTGATCTGTGTCTAATTTCTTCCTATGAAAACACTTTTTTAACTCCTGTTTTACCTGTGAATATTGGGGTGATTACACATAATGGTTAGAACAATATTGGGTGGGAAGTAGGTGCTCAGAGCATTAGCGATTGCAGTCCCCTCATCTTCCTTCCACTTCAGTCCTGCTCAGGCTGATCTTGTTCCTTCACCTCTAGTCTGCAAATGGAGGAAGAGGTATTCTGTCCATGACTAAATATTATGCTTAGTCATGGCTGCTGAAGGCCAATGCAGGCCTTTTTTTCATTCTCCAGCACCGAGATTCTTTCCAAAGTGGCCCAATACCCTGATGCAACTGAGTGTGAGCAGACTTCCGGCATCAGCTGTGTAATGCGTTCTTGACGGTTCAATGTCATGTCTAGCTGGCTGCCTTGATCACAGACCATTGTATAGACTCTGTATTATAACAGTTTTCTACATCTGCCATAACAAAGACTGGGTGGCTAAACCAGCAGAAATTTATTTTCTCACAGTTGAGGGACTAGAAGTGTAAGATCTAAGTGTCAGCAGGATTGGTTCCTTCTGAGGCTTCTCTTAGCATGTGGAAACTCATCTTCCTCCTGTGTCATTACATGAGTTTCTTCTGTGACTGCTGGTATTCAAAGTTCCTCTTATAAATTCTCTGATTATACTGGACTAAGGCCTACCCCCGTGATCTCATTTTCATTTAATTACTTCTTTAAAGACCATGCTTCCAAATATGGTCACATTCTGAGGTATTGGAGCTTAGGACTTTAACATATAGATTTCGGGGGTGGGGACACAACCCAGCCCATAACAGGCTATCTCTGCTCATGGTAATTTTCCCCATGAGGTGAAAGGGTTGTTTGTTCCAGCCAGCTGACCTCACTTGGGAAGATCTGAACTAATCAGGAATGTTCTAATCACTCTCAAAGAAATGAGGCAGCAGGTGGTTTCCCTTCTGACAGGTGACTGTGGGGACCCCTGTGTGCATTCTCTCATTGCCTTCCCAATAACCTGGGAAATGGATGTGAAGGCTCTAGGACAATAGGACAATAGGACATCTGCAGTTGTCTCTAAGGATGGAAGTCAACAAGACTGGCAACTCTTAAAAGAGAACTTTTGTGCCTTTCAATGGAAACAAAAGATATAATTTCCTCTTTATTAGGTATCTCTCGCCCCTACAATTATAAGGCTGATTAAACACTGAAGCTGGCTGCTGATGGTGGAATCACCACACCACCATATATCACAGAAACCCACTCATCTTCCATGGTTAACTATTGCTGTACCTGGAATCAGGAAACTGGATGAGGTGACCTATTAAGCTGAATTTGCTGTCCTGCGATGCCATGAAATTAAATGGCCAACAGCCTGGAGTAATACAAAGTCCAACTCCAATTTTTAGGAGGGCATGGTGAGAACAAATGTGACTATATTCATCAGCATGTGGCAAAAATGCTTATGCCTGCTAATGAGATGATAGTGGCTGTGTTGTGCAAACTGTCACAGTTGAAGCATTTCTGCCTGGTGCCTGTGCCCTTGGGCACTTGTCCAATCTCCATGTGAACAGCAGCTGAGCAGGGTAGTGGCTTTGGAGATGAAATTCATGTGCATAAAATCTCTCTACGACTATTACTTCTGCTCTGTGAAGCACTAGTTCCTCTAAACATACTTAAGAAGAAAATTCTAGTCTATATTGAAATAAGATAAGAAAATGAGGAATAGTCTTTGCAGCTACATAAGGGCTCCATTATAATAGCCACGAGGAAAATAAATTGATGTTCTTGCTATCTCCTCCCTGTGGTGTTCTATGACTTACAAAGCTTGCGTTGAGAGTTTTAAAATATTACATAGTAAATCTTGATGAACATTAGGAATAATGTAATGAAAACAGAATGCTATGTTTTATATCTATAATTTTCTTTCATAGAATACTGTCTTATCATTTTAGGGAGAAAGGGCAGAATAATCCCATAATGAAGCTATTTATTACACCATTCTATTTTCATAACATCCTTATTCTTATTGCCTTTTATATAAATGAGAACTAAATAAATGCTAGTTAAAACATATATTTTGCTTTAATGTATAAACAGACAAACCCATTCAATTCCATGAAGTAGGATACAGCATTAACCTTTAGAGAGTAAGGGTTCATGGCTAAGATTGATGGAGTGATTCTGTGTTTTATCAAATCACTTAGGCCAAAATGGAGTGTAAGTTAATTGGCTATTTCAAAGCATCACAAAGACAGTTTCATGGTTTAGAAAGCGTGTGTTTCCATTATCATCAATGCAATAAGGGTAAAGCCATTTTACATTGTTTTGACATACTTTTATGATACAGAAAGGGAAACGTGTCATATTACGTCCGGGTGAATGTAATTTTTTCAGCACTGCTTCTTCACCAAAAAAACACAACTTAGGGTAAACATTTGAAAAAGGTATCTCTAATGATTCATATGAATGAAATAATATTGCTCTACTTTAATTATAGGGAAAACACAACTAAAGAAGCCAAAATTATATTTGTACTATAACTGTTATTTTTTTACTATACTGATATTATTTAGTAAATTTTAAAAATGACTTTAATAAATCAGTTTGCCTTTATTTTACATATAAAATATGTTATTTTTTTTCTTTGTGTTTTTTCTTGTAAGCACAAATATAATTTTGGCTTCTTTAATTGTATTTTCCCTATAATTACACTGTAATTCTCTTTCTCACACCTGTCCCCCAGGTACTCAGTCTACCTCAGTATAATCAAGTGGTATCACCAGTCATTTGCATGGTGATGAATAAATGTCATATGAATATATATAAGCATAGGCATGTTATTTTTCCAAAGTGAAAGAGTAACAGACAACTGCTCACACTTAGATTTTTTTGTTGTAGAGCAACATATATATGTATACCTGTGCACACACATAGACCCTTCTATATAGATAGTTAGATAAATAGATAGAGATAGCTAATTTTAAAATATGTATCTGCCTAATATTTCCTCTCTGGGCGTACTGCTATTTATCCAGTCTTCTTCTGACAGGCATTTGTTTTTAATGTATTGTCTTTACAAGCAGCACTGCATTAAATCCATGTAACTATGTCAAATCTGTAGAAATAAGTTCATGCAATAAGGTCTTAGATATAGGATTGCATAATCATGAATTTATGAATTTTATTTTCTTTTTAAATTGAAAATTTCCTTTCTGCTGGGAAAATTTGGTTAATAATAACAATTTACTGTCTAATTCAGTTGAACCAATGTATACTCCTTCAAACAGTGAAGGAGACAGCTGTTTGTCCCACCCACCCAAACTAGTGTGGCAATTATACATTTAATCAGGGAATATAGAGAGCCTGCTGTGTGTCAGATCTCTGGTTAGATGCTAAAGCTATTGAGGTCATGATAGAGACACATGTCCCTAACACCATGATGCCTATAATTCTTCATATTATATGAAAAAGAAACACGTCAACAGTTGTTGATTGTCAACAGTTCAATTGATAACATATTTTTAGATAGTAACAAACATCATCAAAATAAAGCATGCCAAGGAGATGGGGAGTGTTGGGCTAGGAGAAATGTTAGAGAGCGTGGTCAAGGAAAGACTTTCTGAAATGATGCTTCTCTAGCAGAGACTGAATGAAATGAGGAGACACAAAAGTCTGAGAATGGGCCATCCACACAGAGTAAAAAGAAGTAGAGAAGTCTGGATGTCAAGGCCACCTTGGCTGGAGTAGAGAAGGCAAGGGGATGGAGGGTGGGAGGGAAGAGTTTTTTAGGCACAGGCAGTAGCCAATCAGATAGGACTTTGTAGGACCTGGAAGGATTTAAACCGTCTTCAAAGTGAGAGAAGATCATTACTAAATGTTATGGTTTGTGGTTTGAATGTGTCCTCCAAAAGTTCGTATGTTGAAAACTTAATCCCCAGTGCGACAGTATTAGGAGTCGAGCCTAAAGTGAGATGATCAGTTATAAGAATGAGCCCTCTTTGATCAATTCTTTTTTTTTTTTTTTTTGCAGTTTTTGGCCAGGGCTGGGTTTGAACCCACCACCTCTGGCATATGGGGCCAGTGCCCTACTCCTTTAAGCCACAGGCATCATCCAGAATGAGCCCTCTTTAATGGACTAATGTCCTTATCATGGGATCCTGTTACTTATCAGAAGGGTAGTTTGTTATTAAGTGAGTCCTTGCCCTAGAGCCTTTCTCTCTGTCTCATGGACTGGCTTCTGCCTTCTGCTTCTCTTCATGGGATGACACGTGCCAGATGCAGGAACCACATTCTTGGATTTCCAGAACTGTGAGGAAGAAATTGTTTTTCATTATAAATTACCCTGTCTGAGATAGCCTGTGATAGCCACAGAACCAGAATAATACATCAGACCTTTTGATTTTGGCAAATTTGACAGAGAAAAATGTTACCTCATTTTTTATATTTACTTCTGTAATTATGAATAATATAGTACACTTTTTTCACATTTCAAATAAATTTATGTTTTTTTCTGTCAATTGCCTTTTCATGTCCTCTGTCAATTTTTAAATGAGTTATTAATTGTTCTTATGTTGAGGAAATCAGTATTATCAATATTGTGTAATTCAAAATTATGATGACAAATTCACCATTTCATTATTGATTTTATTGAAGTTTTCTTAGTGCAAATGGTTTGTATTCAAATGTAATAACTTTTCCTTTATGACTTATAAATGTTGTTGATTCTGCCACCTGATTCACAAAATTTTGCTCTATGCTTTCTTCAATGGTCCTTTTTTATGTTTAAATCTTCAGATGTCTAAAATTTATTTTAAGTACTCTAAATGGTAAAAAATCATTTTTAAAGATTTTAGTATTTCAACCAAAATGTTTTTTGAACCTATATTTAAAAAACACCTTTTTCTTACTGACTTAAATAGAGAAGTTATGTCCCCTAACAGATTGCCATTTTGTTGTTTTTTTACCTGACGGGTATACTTTTTATCTTTTTCTCTTATTTTTAAAGTATGAAGTATGATGCGATTTCCATTTTATGAAAGTTATTTTTTAACTGAAGAACTTTTGTTTTTGATCTTTTTTTTACATCACGAAGAAAATACATTTCTCTTCTTCCTATTGATATGGTAATTGATTCATGTAATCTGGAATACTCAGCCACTTTTTCCCCTCGGGCACCAGCCTCATTTTGTCAAGGAATATTAATGTGCTATTAAGTTACACTCTTTTTTTTTTTTTATTGTACATTTGTATCCCTACCTGAGATGAATTTACTATGGATTTTTAATTTTTTTCTTTTTTTCCAATTTAACAATAATTTGGTGGTAATCTATAAAAATAAAACTTTATTTCCTAAATAAAGGAAATTTGATTTCTCTCTCCATGATCCAGAATAGTTTTGGAGTTGGAGTACATTAAAATAGTTTTGGAGTACATTAAAAAGTTTGTATTAAATAGAATTCCGGTGGAAACCACATGAATTAGCTTTCCTTACTTCAGCAGATCTCAAACTTAGTTATGCCTCAGCATCTTTCACAGGGCTTGCTAAGTCAAGGTGTTTTTTTATTTTTTCCCCAGGAATTCTACTATTAATTTGCATTTCTTAGAAGCAAATGCTACTGGTTTTAGGATGACACTTTAGGAACTATTCCATTAGATTATGCTGCAGTAGCAAATAGCCCCCAAATATCAGCAGCTTACAAAAAACTGGGTTTTATTTCTTGCTCACAATTCATGTTAGCTATTTGTCAGTTTCTAAGTCTTGGATCTGTTCTATATGTCTTCTACATTCCTTGATTTGGATGCCAAATTTCCATAGTACAGGTGAAAAAAAAAAAAGAAGAAAAGAAAGGTAAAATTTTGCTATGGTTCTTAACCCTTCTGCTAGAAAATGGCAGATTTTACTTGTAATCTATGAGAACTTTTATTTAATGCAGTGATGGATAGGTTTGATATTTTCATGTCTTTCTGGAAAAATAATCTATGTAGTTCTCTAAACCAATTTTGTTTATACAGAATAGCACAAAGTATTATTTTATTTTATTGAACAGTTCTCCAGGGCTGTTAAAATTAAGTTCCATCGCATTCACAAAAGAATCCAAATAATGTTAGTTTATGTTATGAACATATTTAAACAGGGTTAAATTTTATTATTTTCTTAGTTAAGTAACATTTGGAGGAGTACGATCTGAAGTTTTATGTTTGAATTCACAAGCTTTTTGAGGAACCAGTCTTACTCTAGCACATCATTTTGCCATTTCTTGGTGTGGCATTTGTCCTCTGGATGAACATAGTAGCTCCAGTTTCTGACCTGGACACCAGACAGCACGATGGAAAAATATAGTAATAATTGGGGATCAGACACCCACCAGCTGCTTTAAAAAATACCTCCTAATGACTATGAATGACATTTCTGTAACACCAATAGTAAGAAAAGCTGGGTATTCATGTAGCTGGCTAGAGTTTTGGAATTCTATTAATGTGAAGGAAACAACAGGCATTAGGCATGGCGTGCATTGGTGTCTGTTGCATACTTCTCATTTCCTCCGTATGAGAGATTGTTTTCTACTCACATCTACTCCTATTTAATTGTTTTTTCTTTCTTTTCTTCGTTAAGGCATTAATTTTTGTGAAGAACTAACTTTCCAGCTATTCATTAATCACACTCGTTTTTCTGTTTTCTTATCTCTTAATTTTTGACTTTATTAATATTTTGCTCTGATGTGTTCCTTATCTTTAATTACTTCTATTTTTGTGTTAAGTGCTTAATTCATTAATTGTCATTCTTTTAAATTATAACAACATAAAACTTGAGTTTGCAGATTTTTCTCTGATGACTGAATTAACTGTATGCCTTATAAAAATATGTCTGATTTCATATTTATAATTATTTCCCAGATAAGAATTCCTAGTTGTTTTTCCCTTTAACCAAAAGTTTTTATTAATTAAAAAACAAATTTCCAATTTAATGTATGTGTGTACGTGTGTGGTTTTTAAATTTGATTATGGTTTTACTTCTGACCTAATACGCTGTCATATTTTACAATATTGCACAGGAATTTAAGTACCTTTATATTATTTCTTTGGAAGGAATTTATAAGCAAATTAATTGGAATCAATGTCTCACTTATGTTGTTTGCATCCTATATATCCCTATGTATCTCTTACTTATCAATTACTTAATATTTTTGTGACTTTATTTTTTAATGTAATATACTTGTTCAATTTTCTTCCCCATCTTATATCTCATCATATCTTCCTTAAATTTATGTATGATTTATTTTTTCATTTTTTGGTTCCTGAAGGCGTGTCTTTTTAAATTTTCTTTTATTTCTTGAAGAAGAATTTTGTCCCTGGGATTTACCTGGGTAATGACATAATCTTATTCTTACTCTTATTTTGAATTCCTTTTTTCCCTTTCCTTTTCTTGAAACATATTTTCTGGGGGTCCCAACCATTTTTGAATAGGGGAAGTTCTTTCTGGCACAACTATTTTCAAAAGCATAATGTTAATTGGGGGTTTGGTGGCTATGCTCATAAAGAAGCTGACACAACTAGCAGGCAGTTTCTGTTTGTTGCCTTCAGAAATTTTCTTATCAACATCTTGCCCACGTTCAGTAATGAGAGATCAGTAAGACTGACAGGGAAGTTGCTGTTAATGTAAAAGTGTGTGTTGAATTTGTGTGGGTGTATGTTTGGGCACCTTGATTTAGCCGTTGCTCATCCTTTAAGCAGATCAAGGTCAGCAGCCTCACCGCTACTTGTCCCCAGTTTCTCCTTGTATCACCTGCAGTGATGCTTTGCTGCTTTCTTCACCTTGTAATTCCATTCTGTCCACCAGAGTAGAGCCAGGGTATCTCCCAATTCTACTTCTTATAGCTAAACATTTTTGTTCTTAGCATGGGATTATAGGTCTGTTCTTATAGGGTTTAAAGCCTTTACATTTGAGGAACTCTGCGGAAAATCCATAGTGACAGCTATACACTCAGGGTTGTCTATGTCACTCTCGAATTTTCTTCCTATATTGTATTTTGGAAATGTAGGTAGTTTCCTAAATTCCTTAGAGATTGATTTCCATTATCTGTTTCCTAATTTCTTATCATTGGGATTGGCTTCAGAGAGAAGGGTGATCGAATATTGAATCAAAGATAAATTCACCTATCCATTTCAGATAGAAAGTCTTGAATATTCTCTTCTTAATTGGGATCTACTACACTGAGAGTAAAATTGGACAAGTTGTATTTCTCTCTGGTAGTAGGCATAGTATTCATTTAGATATATGAAGATACGAGTCCTGGGTGAACTCGTCCTAGAAAAAAGTGCTGTATCCCTCATTGCTGATTAGCATGATAGTCCCCTTAGAAGTGCTTCCCTCAGGAAGCTATGCACCAACACCAGTGCGTAGCTCACCCTTCAAAACAATTTTGGGATTATTTTTCTGGAATAATCATCAGAGCTTTTTATAGCACACAAAAACACAGAACAATAATGACTGCCACTCAGCAAGACACTACCATGTATCAACACAAACATAGCTGTGAGACACTGATATACCAACATGGTGTCAACATAAGTACACACTGGCAAGTTCATGAACTTAATTGTCAGACTTCATATGATGACACCTCTGGTGGCCATTCCAGAAAAAGAGTTCCAAAATTGCTTTGAAGGGTGGACTAGACTCTGGTTTTGGTGCATAGCTTCCCCCAGGGAGTACTTTAAAGATGACCATAGTGATATTCAGCAATGAGGTAGGTAGCCCTTAATTGTCAGATTTTGTATACAGACATATCATACAGTAAATGAAAAAAAAGGGGCATGGCCCGTTTGAGTTTGGAGATAAATCTTTGTCTAATTTGATAAAATAATGACAAATATCTCAACATAAAGAATGGATTATTTTCTTCATGTGATAAATTTGAGTACCATTGAAAATGTGACATATATCATGTATCATACTGTAATACCGCTAAAGACCACGCAGTGTCTTGGCTATTCATAGATGTAGTCCTGTGGTCAAAATTTCACAGCTACTTAGGGTTTCAAAAAAGTTCAATTAAGGATAAGCAGCTGCCTTAAACAACATTTCCTTGTATTTAAATAAATCTGATTCTTTAGACAAGTCACCTGATATTGTTCTACTATGATACCATTGTTATCATTTTTGATGTTAGATCTTGCCAGAGATAAAAAGGAATACATAGCAATTTTTATCTGAGCATAGATAGATAATATGTAAGCTTTGCCTTTGTTATCATTAATGAGAATTAAAGATTTAAATAACCATGACAAAAGTACAGACTGTATTACTATTTTTGAACCCAATATGACATATGTATAGTATATATATGTGTATACATATATAAATATATGGACACATACACAAACATAGAGACACATAATTATGATGAACAATATAATTATAAGGAAGGCTAATTGGGGTGCTGCCTTTTTTCTTTTTACCAACTCTTCCAATTTCAAATATAAAAAGGCCTTGCTTTACTAAATTATTAATGTTATAATAATCTGTCATTAGAATCAATAACTGCTTTATTATTCATAGCATGCATAGTGCTAAAATGGACCCTTTGTGAAATAAATTTAGTGCCTTGTCAAAATACAATATGATTTTACAATATTGCTAATGTGCACAAAGCATTCAAATATGGAATATTGGCATGTTAGAGATTTATGACAAATGTGAGGAGGAGATGAATCTAGGTTAAGTTTCCATGTCACTTGACTGAGGTCAAGAAAGTCAATATTATTCATAATGTATCTTTTACCCACAATCTTAAATAAAAAACCTTCTGAGCACAGATAGACTTCTTCCTCTCCAAATGGTAGAAATATTCTAAAATTGGATTTAGATGCAAAGATAAATTAAAACTTATTAGCAGTAAAATGAATTAATCATATTTTTAGTGACTCAGGTAGCTGACTATGCTTTCCTTATTTTGATTGCCTTTTTTTTCCTGCAGATGGGTTAGTGTTGATAAAACCTAACAAGTACTATAATGCAGGTAATAGTCACGTTTCTCAACTTTGGCTTTTATGGATTTTATAACATTGTGAAGTGGCCAGAAACTGCATTTCAATTTATTTTATTAATTTACTATTTCTTCCTCCTTTCAATGTAGCATGGTTTGAGGCATATACTAACACAGTGCACAATTTTTCTAATCCTTTTCATCTATAACAATTAGAAGGGACTGAATGTTGGTGTCCCATTCCCCTCGCCAGTGAGCATTTTAGGAATGGAATAGTCACCCAGTGCTGACCAATGATAGATAAAGGAAGTCTGGAAGGGGATTTTGGAAAGGAACTCTTCCTACTTAGAAAAAAGTTTCAGAAGAAATGACATCATTCTTTCTTCTCTGAAGGTCATCCAGCCATTCAGGGAACTGCTGGAGCCATTTTGCAGACCTGAGGGATGTCAGCTGAGAGTCAGAACTGAGAACAACTTGCTTTCTTCATGACATTGTGTTCAAATAAGCCTGGATATCCACCTTAGCTTTGAATAAGATTTACTTAAGATGTATACCTTTATTTTAGGCAAGTTTGAGATTCATTTCTATGTTGCAGCAAACAAACAAACAAAAATACCCTAACTGATGTTATCTGTCATCATTAGAAATTAATTGAACATTAATTGTTTTTCATATTCTCATATTTTTCTTTGATGTGAAGAGACTGCAGTGTGCAGACAGTTGCACTGTCTTATCAATAAGGATTAAAATGACTAATGAGCCTGAGGACAAATACATGAGAATTCATTTTACTTCAGAGAAATAAAAGTAGTCCTGATGTATGGATTTTATACAGTTACCTGTTTCTATTAAGCCTGTTTTTATCTCTGAAAAATACTCAAGGATAGAGATAATTCCAAATAATATTTTCTGTTAATCAGCTGGTCCTGAGCAATAGTTCTCTTTGTGTATGTAGTTTCAACAGACAGTGCATAAGGAGATATGTGGGCACAGAATATTGTGGCAAGTGCAGTGATGGAGATTATGCTCAGGATATTCTGAAACATGAAAGACAGGTACTGCCTATCTATCCTGGGGGGGAAGAGGAAATATCAGAAAAGGTTTTCTGAAAAAAGTGATGGAAAAAAAAAGACCCGAATCTTGAACATTGATAAAGCTAGCCAGATGAAAGAAAAAAGATAATGTAAAGATATAAAGAAAAGAAAGGCAACTAAACCAATAAAAAATAGCAAGGCATGTATGTTAGAATTAGGAGCCCAGGGAATGGTACGACAAGTGACAACAGATGAAGCTGCAGTCCCACCAGAGGTGTAAAGTGTTCCCTTCTCTCCAAATCCATGCCAGCATCTGCAGGTTTGGGTCTTTGTCATGTGGGCTAATCTCCCTGGAGTTAGGTGATATCTCAGAGTGGTTTTGATTTGCATTTCTCTGATGATAACTTTTGAATCTTTTCTAATAGCACCTAGCTTAATACATACATTGTACAGTAAAGAAAATATTTTCTTGGAGGCAGAGCAAGATGGTGGACGGGAAGGACGTTCAGCTCAGCTCTCCTGGAACAACAGGTGAGAGTGGATGGGCTATATCATTCCCGGTGTGGAATATTGGTGTGCAGAGGCAGTTCAGGGTGTGCTGTGAGGTGGCAGATTGCTAGACTTGGAGTGTAATCTGGAGCTGTGGAGACTACCAGGAAAGGTTCTGTCCCGGGCTGCAGTGGCTGTTGGTGGTAGCAGCGGCAACCAGCCCCACCATGGAGGATTGTAGTTCTCAGATTGTGGCGAAACTAGGTAAAGTGTGGAAAGATTGGTGAACTGTGGACTCCCAAGTGAAATTAGGCGGTCAGAGTGGGGTGCCGTCTAGTGTGGCATCACCGCAGTCAGGCGGCGGGACAGACACTCAGACAGGAAAGATCCCGGAGAGGAAGAGGCCATTGTTTTGGAATTTGGGAGATGGCAGTCACTGCAGGCACCTTTCCATGTGGGCTATGCACAGTGATTTGAGTCTCACCCACACAGACAGTCGTCCTACACTCGGAACTGGCCCAGGATATCTCACACATCACGGAAACTGTTGCAGGGAGAATTTGAGAAACCTGCCTGTAAAGATTTTTTGAGATCGGTGGAATCAGCAGTTCAGCAGGGTCTAGGTGCCAAGCAGGTAATCAGGCAACAAGAAAAATAATTTAAACCAGGAGACAGGTATAAGCCTGGGATCCACTCATGGTGCCACCTGGTGTGCAGAAAGTATATTGCAACATAAATATATTTCTACTAAAGGCGATCCCTATGGCGCATACATATATATATATATTTGTTGCCTTTTTTCTCTCTTTACTTGTTCTTTTTGTTTTTATTTCCTTTTTTTTCTCATAGGAATTCTTAATAATTTTTTTTTAAGACAGAGTCTTACTATGTTGCCCTCAGCGAAGTGCTGTGGTGTCGCAGCTCACAGCAACCTCTAACTCTCTTGAGCTGAGCAGTTCTCTTGCCTCAGTCTCCCAGGTGGCTGGGACTGCAGGCACCTGCCACAGTACCCGGCTGTTTTTTGGCTGTGGTTGTCATTGTTGTTTGACAGGCCCTGGACCAGGTTGGAGCCCACCAGCTCTGGTGTGTGTGGCTGGTGCCCTGGCCACTGGACTGTGAGTGCTGAGCCCTCCCCTTCCTCTTATGGTTACTGAGATTGCTGACATCAGGCTATTCAAATTTTTTTTCTGTTTTTGTTTTTGATTGTTTGTCAGATTTTTTTGTTTGTTCATTTTGTTTCAATGTGCCTTGTGTTCTGCTAAAACCTCAGGTTGGCTATTTTCCCTACCTCCAATCTTCACATTCAACAAGAGCAAAGGGCAGTGGGGGATGATGGCCAACTGAAGCCAGCTTTCAACAGAAGCTCCTGTCCACAGAGACAGATAACAGCCAGAAAGAAACCAACAAAGCTGAAGGGTGGGAGCTGAGCTCAGAGAAGAGATTGATAATTTCACGTTTTCTCTGAGGTAAGCTGAAACTCCAAGGAAACAAATTTCAGGTAGAGAACCCACCCCAAGGAGGAAACATGTCTGTCCCCTCCCCCAAGAGAGCTGCTTGCTTGCTTGCTGTGAGATCTCTACTAGTGAGCAGTGGCCTGAGGTCCTCTTCTCTTACCCCATGGGATCGAGTTGCTGGAAGCTGGGACTCCTTCTCCAGAGAGTCCCTACTGTGAGCTAGGGCATTCTCTTGTCTGGAATGAAGGTTGAACAAATATTTTCCCTGCCACTTTGAACTCCCGCTCCACCCTTTCCCCTGGCCTGGCAGTCTAGAAGCCCAACCCCTGCAGAGACCAAAATGTTCACAGTTCTTTGTTAAGACTAGGCATTGCCTGGTCTGAGATAGTGCAGCTACACTGTACCTGTGAATCCAGTAACAGTGCAGAAAGGCATATGGGGAAGGTGACTGATTTGGCTCTGAGAAAGAGCAACTCAGCAGCAGGTGGAGGCTTGGGTTTCCATACGATGGGTGGAGGCTCAGGAACCGCTGAGTCATGGGAACCTGAGTGGAGACATCTCCCACCTAGCAACAGTATTAATAGAGCGATCCCGCCAGGATCAAACTTCAGAGAGATACCTCCCCAATTCTGTGGACTGCCAGAGGGCGCTAGATCTTGCATTGCAGGGATACCAGAGGATCAGAGTGGCTGAGGCAGAGGCACGGTCTCTGAGGGTGAAAAACATTTGCTGCTTTGTTAAACTCTGGTTTGGAACAAGCTCAGGTGGAACAGTCCCCAGTTTCCATTGAGCACCTTAGGTAATCAGACTTCGACTCCCCCAGCCAGCTGGTGGCAGAGTATGGTCTCTTGGCCGAAGAGGCATTGACTTCCCTCTGACTCTAGCAGGCCCAAATCCCCGGTGCATTTGCTCATTGGAGGTAACTGGGTCATAGCCCTGAAGGGCTACCAGTGCCTGGGTATGACGGAAGTGCAAGGTGGAAAAGGAAGCACCAGCCCCCCGGACTATTTTGCTGAGTGGGTGTTTCTGAACTCCACAGAGCACCAGAGTGAGTTACAATTGAGCTGCCAGTGGACACCCATTGCATAGATGCCGAGGACCTTTTGAACTCTCCCACCTGATTGGTGTTTTTGTTGACCAGGACAATTGGTTTGGAACTCTTGACCTGGGTAGATAACCTGGGGGACCCACCAAGATTGTACTCTGGTTGTGTTATTGTGGGAGTATGGGATTTTCCCCTTCCAGTTTTTGCCTCTGAGGAGGCAGGGTGCCTAAGTTGCTTATATATCTCCACAGCTAAGATTTCAGCCCAAAGCCTCTGATTCACTAGGATTAGACAGAGACTAGCTGAATACAGCTGAATACAGCCATCTAGCCCCACCACACCAAGCAGGTCCCCAGAGTTTAAGGCTGTAGTACTGAATGGGACTTTTGTAAAGCTCTAAAGGGAAAGTTCTAAAGCTGTAAAGAGAAAAGCCACAATCACCAGTCCCAGTTCTTTGGTAAAGGGCTGGTTAATTATAACTCCAGGAGCCCTCAATTCAATTTCACCTTGCCAGCTTCTCTAGCCAAACAGAAAAAAATAATCATGGGGCAGAATCAGTGGAAAAACTCTGGCAACATGAATAATCAGAGTAGATTAACTCCCTCAAGGAATGACAAAGGAGACACAACAGAAGATCCCATTCACGAACAAATGGCTAAAATGTCAGAAATCAAATTCAGAATTTGGATTGCAAATAAGATTAACAGAATAGAGGTAAAGATGGAATTAGAAATTCAAAGAGCAATTCAAAAGTTGTATCAAGAATTCAATGAATTCAAAGACAAAATCACCAAATATTTAGACACATTGAGGTAAGAACTTGCAGCCCTCAATGATCTGAGAAATACAGTAGAATCCCTCAGTAACAGAATGGAGCAGGCAGAAGAAAGGATTTCTGACATTGAAGACAAAGCTTTTTAACACTCTCAAATGCTCAAAGAGGAAGAGAAGTGGAGAGCAAAAATGGATCATTCCCTGAGAGAATTGTGGGACCACTCCGAAAGAGCAAACATTTGCCTCATAGGAATCCCTGAAGGAGAAAAGGATGGTCCAAAAGGCACAGATACTCTACTCCAAGAGATAATTGAGGAGAATTTCCCAAGCATGGCAAGAGATACTGAAATTTAGATAGCAGATAGTTTCAGAACCCCAGCACCACTCAACCCAAATAAAGCATCCTCTAGACACATTGTCATTAACTTCACCAAAGTTAATATGAAGGAGAAAATCCTACAAGCAGCCAGACATAAGAAAATCATAACCTACAAGGGGGAGAATATTAGAAAGATTGCAGATCCCTCTGCTGAAACTTTTCAAGCTAGAAGAGGATGGTCATCAACCTTTAGTCTCCTAAAACAAAACAACATTCAGCCCAGGATCCTGTATCCAGCTAAACTGAGCTTCATTTATGATGGAGAAGTTAAATACTTCAATGACATACACATGTTTAAGAAATTTGCTATAACCAAACCAACTTTTCAGAATATCTTCAAACCCATCCTCCATAATGACCAGCCCAATGCTCTACCACCAAAGTAAACTCATTCTGAAATTCTTGACCAAAACCCAATTTCCACAGTGGTGAAGAGATTCAAAATGTCCACTGGACGAAAAAACTCAACACCCAAAATATTATGTTGTTTCTAATGTATGTTCTAAAAGTCTCTTTTCTATTCTATAACCAACTCACATTTAAAGTTTAAAAAAGGAAGATTTAAGTAAATAATATGTGTCTTAATTCCCTCAGCACGTGTAATGCGAACCCCATTGTTCCGGAGAGAACCCAGCACTATTTATAGCCTGCTTGGTGCTCTGATTTGACAGGCAGCCATCTGGGCACCGCAAGAGGCCATTTTGAAAACACAAACCTTCCATAAGATCAAAGTGTGTACAGAAGTATTAAATTATACCCAGAGAAAAAATATGTGTCCTCAGTCTTTTATGTGAAATTTAACATTGATACATGCTCTGTGTGTTTTCAGTTTCATGCATACACACAAAATCTATGCCACCGAAATGCTTAGAGAGGGCTAGGGAAAAAAACAAAACCAAACCCAAAACAGAATTTAAACTGGGATCACATGTCCTTTCCGGCCTCTAACTGTGGCATTCATCCCACATAATACAGACTCAGAAACACAGTGCGCCTTCACTCTGCGGGGGTTACAAAGCTGTTCAGTGTAGGAAATCAGCACGTGAATATCTCTTCCCTTAGCCAGAAAATGAAAAACACCTGACACTTGAGAACTGTTAGTACATGATTTGAATGCCATTGGGGGCTGCTCCTACACATTCCCTATTACAGCCGTGGAGTGTGTAACCCATGAATAGCACTTGTGTTCTGTTTGCTTTAGAAAACTGTGTTGATCCCTCCAGGCGCTCTATTTGCAAGTACTCCCACATGAGGCATAGAGCAGGGGGAAACCGAAGCAAACAGATCTGTCTTACAGAGAGTCTGTTCTGTAAGGAAATATTTTTAGTGGCTGGAGAAGTGGGGAGTGCGTCTCCCACTCAGGCTATAACTTTTATAACTGCAGCCTAGGAGATCTTTTATTGACTTAACTAAAACTATTTGTGTGATGCACAGACCTCAAGGTCTAGGCAACCATCTCCATGTGGCTGAGAGTTTTAATAAAGTTAGACCAGCCTTTTTGGATTTAGTTTGCGGAAGGAGGATTGTAACATGGGTGTTTTTCTTTGGAAAAAAGTTGCTCTGGAGGGTTTTTTTTTTTTTTTTTTGAAAGTACTTTTCAAGTTGCGAAAAATCAGATCAGGGATAATCTTTCCATATCATATTATGAGGTATATGTTTCTTTTGGATTTTTTTCAGGGTGGCCCCATTTTAACATTTCAAGATTGAAATAAAATCTTTCCATTTCTTATAGAATACAATTTCTTAATATTTTTTTGTATATGCACTTCAGTCTAGACCTTAGTGATGTATTTTAGGAATGTGTCAGCTGATAAGTAAACTTGCTTTTAGATAAATGAGTACATCATGAGAATAACAGTTTGATTTCTGCTGTAATTTTCTGCTGATCACAAATGTTACTCCTTGGTTCTGTTGATGAGCTCCTTTGCCTATTTTAGGATTTTTTGGGTTTGTGTTGTTTGTTTATAGTTGGCTATCAGGAACATAGGTGTACATATATATCTATAAAGGAACTTGGCCTGCACCATGGTCGCTTCTGAAAAAGAAATCTGTCAATTACTGGACAATGCCCACATGATTTTCATACATTATTCCACCCAACACACACAATCTCACAGATATTCTCCAAGGTAGATATTATCATATCCTTTTTTTTTCCAGATGAGAGTACAAAGCCAGTAAATAGCAGAGATAAAATTCAAAGTCAAGTCAAGCTCATTCCAGGTTCCATGCTGTTAAACATTATCTTCTACTACCATCTACAAATCATTGTGAAACTTTCTCAGTATTCCTGTGTTCAAAGACTCTTTTCAAACCTTGACAAGACTCTTTCTTAATAGCTCCCTCTTCTTAGACTTTTAAACAAATACCTAAACAACAGTCTAATAAACTTGATAGAATCCCATTCCTGTACAGAGTGGTTTGGAACCCTGAATGTCATTTAAATCACCTAGAACTTTTAAAAAATGCAGTGGCTGAACCTTCAATAAGGCCATTCACCTGAGAATCTCTGGAGGTGAGCCAGAACATGAGGATTTTAAAAGACTTTCTTGGTGATTCTAAAATGCAGGTTCAAAACCTGTGCTATGGATTGACATAAAATGCATTAATATTAGTTCTCCACATTTCTTTTTCAGCTATACCAAAAATGGTAAAGATTTTCTATCTTCTTAGAAAAGCAAATCAGTGATTTTTTTTTTCCTTTTGAATGCATTAACAAAATTTTGTATATGCATACCAGTGGTATCTTTACTGGCTTATCAGCAAGCCAATCTTCCTAATTGGTATGCTTGGAGGATGCATTGGAGTCTGCATTTGTAAATGTGGAATGTAAATGTCTTAGCATAATAACTAAGAAAATGCCAGGAAGGCTATGTTAACCAGTGTGATGAAAATGTGTCAAACGGTCTATGAAACTAGTGTATGGTGCCCCATGATCACATTAATGTACACAGCTATGATTTAATAAAATAAATAAATAAATAAAAGAAATGCGAATTAGAACTAACAACATGGTAGACAACTCAAAAGTTAAAATAAGGCTGATAAACCATTTTGTCTTAAAATTTTCTGTCTCCCCCCCCCCAGCAATTTAAAGAAATTGTCTTGTTATTTGAAGAACTCAATCTACCTGCGCCAGCATCTTAACCATTCTTTATCGGAGGTGTGAGGAAAGGCATGAAAACCTATTCAAGGACTCTTCCTTCCACATTTCTGCAGCAACATGCTGGCACTGAATCCCTTCTGCCCACTGTTACCTATTTGCTATTGAGTTAGTTGCTTAACTAGCCTCACCAAATATTGTTCATTGTACCTGTTAGGTAAGTTTTTGTCCATTCTCACCTCTGCCCTGCCCTCCTGGTTAATTTTCTTTTGAGTTTTACTTCCCACCCCCTGCACATGTGTGCTTATTGGTTAGTTCCTGGCTCATTAAGCCCACCAGCCCAGTTCAGTGAGCCAGATTTATACAGATCCAGCTTTTTTGCTGGTTGCTAACAAACTTCTCTTTCTGTTTTTGACAAAAGGAGGAGCCAATTGTACATTTGGCTCTCTTCAGTAATTATATTTATTGGAAAACATCCTATCACTGAAAACAGCAACAACATTATCAAATATGACATGTTCCTAAACAACTGAGGTCAGTCTTGAGAGGTCATACTATGAATTCAAGGTAGATGTTACATGAGAGGAAGGCTGTTGTTCTCGAGAAATGTTTGGGATCTCCATGTGACATAAGATTCTCATACTGTATGATCTGCCAGGGGTGTTCAATCCGTGGCCTGTGGGCCACATGTGGATTTTTTTGAGGCCTGTTTTGCTTATCTGTGGTTTCAGATATTATGAAAATTATACATGGACTTTTTTTTCCCCTGCTCATTGGCTTTTTTTAGTGCTTGTTTATTTAATGTGTGGCCCAAGACAATTCTTCTCTTCCAAAGTGGCCCAGGGAAGTCAAAACTTTTGACACCCCTGATTCTACTCTGAGCGTGGACATTGAGTGAAGAGAATACTCTATTTGTTTTTGTAAATTGAAAGATAGCTAACCTTTACAAGCTGTGTGTTTCCTGATTACATCCCCTGATCTACTTGCCACTATTTTGCCACCCCAATTTTTTGCTTTGGAAGGATGAGTGGTACAGACTGCATCAGTAGGTTCCCTTGTACTCTGGCTACAAGTTGGCTAGCAGGACGATTGGATGGATTTATAGGATGAGAATTGAGCAAGGGTATTTGTTCTTCCAACTTCCTCCTTGCTGGGTCACTCATGTTTTTTTATCAGGTAGATCTCTCTGTACAGCTATTCTTTCTAAGTTTGTTCAGCCATTCCCTTTCCTTGCCCGTTCATGCATAAGGGACATAAATGACTCTTCATTCCTATTGGCCTCAGGAATCAGCATAATTCTTTGATTTCTCCCAAACCTGCCAGACCTTTGTTAATAGTTTCTTTATTAAACTGTATGCAACTATCTAGCTTGAATATGCCATCTCCAAGAGATAACCTTAGGAAGAACATGGAGGTATAACTTCCTTGGGTCAATCTTAAGTACCAAGGCATCTTTAAATTTAAATGGTCTGAAAGTTTTCTTGGGATGCACCCATCTGAAACTCCAGGTTAGAAAGTTGGTTATTTCTTAAAGTTACTTTGCTGGATTACTCCCTCCCTTCTTTTCTTCCTTCTTTTTTTTTTTTCTGCCTATGTGCTTTTATTTGCTATTCAGCACAGATACATTTGTATTCACAGCTAGGTTTGGTCTAGGGATATAAACTTAGGGAAGGGAAATATAGAGAGCATTTTCGGGATCACAACATATTGACACGTCACTATTTTTTCAGGGAGTGGTTATATTTACTGTAAAAGTTAAAACATTGAAATTTGATGATCTAGCAGTCATTAGTTTTGACTGCTGACTATTTTAATTCACCCACTTCCCAAGCACATAGTGAGATGGTACTTCTTGACTCCCAAGGAATTGGAGGTGGGGGAGGCAGGTCATGTGAATATTTCTGGTCAATAATTCATGAGTGAAAGTGACACATGCCACTTTTAGGCTGGAGCATTTAACATTGATATAGGACAGTCTATAGTTCCTCTTCATTTTATAAGAATGATCAAAAATATTGCAGAGAGTGCCTGCTCCGTCAACTGCAGCCCCAGGATAGAATTGCTTGGAATGGAGCTTTGAACAACTTTGATTTTATAAGTAAGGGGTGTGAATTTGTTTTTAAAGTTAACCTATCTGATACATACGATGTCATTTGACATTAGCCATAATAATGGACTTACTCTTATCTATTTATATCTTCATGTATTTTGTTGAGGAGGAGGAGGAGAGAGCAAAGTTAAAGCTAATAAGATGTATGTTGTGCAAATAGATACCAAATTGGGAGGAGTAAAATATTAAGAATGAGTAGTAAAAAATGAGGATAATTTGTGTCTAAGCATATACTAAGTATTGGACAGAAGAGTTGGGTACCTAATATGTGTTGAACTGTAACAAGCATTTTAATGGTATTTCGTAATCACAAAAATCCTATAAAGCAATCAATATAAATACCGATTCTACAAATATCTATTGAGCAGCTTTTGAACTAGGCATTGTGATAGATGCTAGAGATACAGCAGTAAGCAAAATAAATAAAGTCACTATAACCAGGAGCATATGGGACAGATAATAAATAATTACACTCAAGAATGGTGGGTATAAGGAAAAAGGAAAGAGCAGAGGGCCTAGTAGCAGATAGAAGAGTGTTTGATCCTGATAGTAGCACCAGGAAAGATGCCTGGAAGAGTAAAAATCTAGGCTGGGACACAAGAATGAATAACAGTAAGCAAAGCAAAGAGAACGGGTTTTCTAGAAATGGATGTGCTGTTCCTGTAGTGAGAGAGAGCTTGGCTGCAGGACAAAACATCTGGCTTTTCTAAGGCCTTCCTAAGGGGTTAGGTAACCAACACAGAGTGCAAGGAAGTTAACTTCCTGTGGGGCAAACCCCATCCAACAGGAGACAAGAAAGAAAAAGGAGAGACATGACCAGATAATTTCCTCTTTTTCTCTCTTTGAAATAATAATGATGATGATAAAAATGCTAGCATTTATTGAGATCTTAGTATGTGTCAGACACCATTCAAAGCCCTTTCAACCCATTATCACATTTCATCCTCAAAGCATCTCAAAATCCTAATGTAGGATTTGTGCAGAGAATATGGGTAACTTGCCCAGTGTGATACTTTTATTATGTGACAGAGTTAAGCACTGAACCAAGATCTGATGAAAGCAGAGCTGGCTTACACCATCCAGTCAGGTGAAGGCTGGGCTGACTGCTAAAAAGAGATAGTCTGGGTTGGTAACTACATGTTAAAAATAGCACTTAAGCAAAGCAGTTGGAAATTGCCAAGAATTGTAACAACTTGTAACTAGGTGATAGATTAATTGTTGGTTTTTTTCTCCTCTACATTCTTGAGCATAAGTTTGCAGTTTCAATGGTGCCTTAAAGTGTGTGCAATAAAACACAGCTGGTAACTGACTTTACCTATAATTATCGGCCTCTTACCAGTATTTAAAGATGCATTGCATGGATCAGTGCTCTGAACTTTGCTTTTTTGTTTTTCTCAACAGCGTACCATTACTTTCCCAAAGACCTTTTTCTTCACCTTTATTTAGATCTCTCAGTGGTCTGTAATTACATGAAACTAAAAATTCTCTGTGGGTTGATTTCCATAAATTACAAATATGTCATGCATTATGTTACCAGACAAAAGATCAGCAAACCAATTTGTTACACCAGTAGCACATTTACTAGAGCTTGGACAATGATCCATTTGATGAAAGCCTTTTGGTTTTAACTCTTTAGTCCACATTTCAACTGAAATAGAAATTGTACATAAAATAAAATTTGGGTTTCTTTGTTGCTCATATGAATTAGAAAATAATACAATTCTGGATAGGCAATTGCAAATTGGTATTTGCCTATAATGCATCTATTTTTAATTTCATTTTCTGGGAGAGAGAATAAATATATGGTATTTTGTAACATCCTAAATGCATCAATTTAAATTAATTCCACTGTCAATATACAAACTAATTCCCCGATATTAAATTACAGGTTTAGTAAAAGGAATACTAATAGCTTAGTGCTATCTTCAAAATAATGAAATATGCATTGCACAATTTCAAAATTAAGTTGCATTTTCATAGGGTCTTCAGTGATTCTTAGTAGTTAATTAAAAATAAACCTAATAAATGATATTTAAGTGGTAGAAATGAATATTGAAGTTTCAAAGGGGGACTTATATCCTTTTTGGCAAAGCTTGGTTGGACCAACATTTATCACACGATTCTGATAATCCATTCTGTGGCTATGAACTGAAAGACTTTTGGTCCTTCCCTTAAAATTTTCTTTTTCCTGTTTAGAAAACCACAGTAACAACTATGGCTACAAATAGCATCCTATTTTTTAATTCTGCTAGATTTGAAAAGTTATGGTTATCACTGACTCTCCTTCTCCCTTGCCCATCACCCGGCATAATGCCAAATCCTCCTTTTCTCATAATGGCTCACCTGTCATTATTTTCCTTTATGTGCCAGCTACCAACATCAGAGCTTCATTTCCTCTCATTTGATTAATAACTGCTTTTTTCTGCCTCTTTCCATAATGCACATTGATATGGGGTTATATTTCTGGGACCCAGGATCATTCATTTTGTGTCCTTCTTCAAAAACATTTTACTGTTCTCAGCTGGAGTCCCAAGCACTCTGGGATAAACTCATAGTACGTCACGTTCTCACCCCAGCCTGCTACTGTGCCAAGGCTCTCTTCTAGCTACTGGTTCTCAGAATCTCTACATTTCTTGGATTACTCTCACCTTCAAATGATGCCCTGCTCTTTTATGGTCTGGCATATTTTGAAATTATCAGTTCTCATTTTTGATCATTCATATATTCCCCATATTTCTTTTCTTGTTTATTTTTATAGAGACAGAGTCTCACTATGTCACCCTCGGTAGAGTGCTGTAGCGTCACAGCTCACAGCAACCTCAAACTCTTGGGCTCAAGCGATTCTCTTGTCTCAGCCTCTCAAGCAGCTGAGACTACAGGTGCCCACCACAATGTCCAGCTATTTTTTTGTTGCAGTTGTCATTCTTGTTTTAGCTGGTGCAGGCTGGGTTCCAACCCGCGAGCCTCCTTGTATGTGGCTGGCGCCCTACCCACTGAGCACGGGCACCACCCTATTCCCCATATTTCACAGATCAATTTAAATGCATGCTCCTTTGCTCTTGTGTAGCAATTAGCACATTATTTATAACCTACTGGTACTTATTTGTGTACCTTAATGATTATTATTATTATTCTTACAACTTTATATCCATCATCTCAATAACTCTCTGCCCTATATCCATGGCATATATTTTATGTTTCTCACTCTGAACAGATGATAAACAGAGGATTAGAGAGTTAAAAAAGCTTCCTAAGTTCACATAGCCAGCAACTGACAAAGCCAGGATCAAACCTTGATCAGGTGACTCTGAAGCCAAAGGACCCTGATATTTTATGGGTTCGCATAGCTACTACCAAAACAGAATTGGGAGATGTATAAATATCTGTTACACAAACACATGTGTGTGTGTGCACATGTAAATACACCCTATGCCTTTGCAGTATTATAGATAATAGAGTTATAACTATTGTAATTAATTTAGACTACATTACTGCATGTTAGATGTTACAGAAATATTCTGCTTCCTAGCCATCAATTAATGGCTATTTAACAACTAATAGATTTTCCGTATTTCTTGAATATCTCCTTTATTAAAGACGTCTGCTGTGCCTCACGCTGCATATGAAGGAATGTCTTTGGAACTTGAGTGTATTATGACCAATCCAAGAGTGCCTCTTTGAATATTTGATGGGTTCTGTTTTTTGTGGTTGGACTTATGATACAGAGTGGGTCACTGAGAGTAGATCAAAGAAGTTGATCTTGGCATTGAAATAGAGCTGCTCAGAGTTTGGGTGTTTTAAGGGTCTTACTTTACTTTGAGTGACAACTAAAAATAAAATCCCACAGTGCCTGCCCTTGCTATCTAGTGCTGATGTAGAGGTAAAGGACATCAGTGTACCAAGTCACAGGGAATCCAGGGTGGAGAGAGATCACAGGTGTAGCCAATCAAGCTCTGAGGCAGCTTCATTTGTCTCTTTGTTTCTCCACCAATTGAGACTCCTTTGTGCTTTTTTTTCCAGTCATTTTCCTCTCTGTACTCTACTTTGCTAATTAAAATTCTAATCACTCTGACAACAAGAAGTAGGGGAAAAAATCGCTCTTCTATGCTGGAGAAGGTAATTTCAAGGTGTTTTAGCTGCCAAAGAAACAAATGAAAATTAGACAAAGAAGCTGGTTGTCATAGAAGGACAAATGAATTTTGTTTTCCCATCCTGCCTAGAAATATGAAACTTTAGCAAACACAACACATTTATGTTTGGTATTATAATCATTCTAAATACATAAAGGTTAAACAATATGCTTTTACTTTTTTTATGGGTTAAGGTTTCCTGATAAAAATAGTCTTTTATACATTTGTTCATGTCAAAAATAATTTACTATTCTTGGGGTGAAATGGAGTGTAACATCAAAGGTTTGACGTGGTCTTTCTGATATGTTGTTCCTGAAAGCGTTTCCTTTTAATCTTGATTTTCAGATCTTTATTAAACATTTATGAGACTAGAGATTCATATTTAAAACAAAGCAAAATTTGTGATATAATTTTATAAACTAAAATTGGGATGTTTAATTTTTAATGCCAACTGGTCTAGAAGTATTAAATACAATTGCATCAAAGATGTACTTGAAAACGAGTTTTATAGAAAGGTAGGTTTCCTTAGAAGTTTTCCAACTAGATGAATAATTTAGCTGAAGTTTGTGTCTATCAGGGATCTAGAAATAGGTTAGGATAGGGAGCTTATCCATACTAGATAAGCTACTGTCTAAATTGATTGTCATTTCACTGATTGCTTTGTTTTACTAAATTGACTGGATACTTATTAATGTACAATGAATTGGCTGTCTGACTCAATGCTATTTAAATCTAGTTGAGTATATCTTTTAAAAAACAAAGATCATTGACTTAATCAACAAGGATCCTTCAGTGACACCTTTGCTTTCCCTCTACAGACTGAAACTGGAGGTGAAGTATAGCAAAATAAAGTTAATTTTCTGCATATCTAAATTGACTATCAATTTTAAGTCATTTACATTTATTTTGTCAGTACTGATAAATTATTAATTTGAACTTACGATCTGTTTCCACAAGTATCTTCTCAGAAAATTATGGTTTAATTTACAGAAATTTACTGGTGATGAAGAAAACAATTTTTGATGTTTTAGCTGGATTGTAGTCAAATACACACACCACATACAGTATTTGGCCGTAGTAAAGTTTGTGAGTCATTTGGCCAGATGCATTGTGTTTACAGTTAGTTGAGAGTTTCAGTCCTCCATTTAGTTTTTCTGTCCCAACTCACAGTACCTTTCTAAAAAGCAAATTTTCCAGGCCTCACCAGGATTTTGAACTTAGCCTATGCATTTACCTCTATTATTGCCCCCAAATCCCTGGAAATGGCATAAAACAAAGCAATACATTCTTGTTAGTACTGGACCAGGCTCATTAAACAAGTAAGATCAAAATGTTCAGGAACTATAGCTTAAAATGTCTTCAGAAGTAGACTACAGGAGAGATGTCCAGAGAATGATCAAGGTGAAAAATGAAAAGTAAAAGTAGCAAAAGATGCCTCTAGAACAGTGGTTCTTAACTTCCCTAATGCCGTGGCCCTTTAATACAGTTCCTGTGGGTCATGACCCACAGTTTGAGAACTGCTGCTCTAGAACAATTATCAGAAAAATTAATGATTTGCATGTCTTCAGGGCACTGAGAAAAGCCATGTCTGGTTCACATATCCCATCCTACATTGAATATTTGACTTCGGGCTGAAACTTGAGAACCACATTCTGCAGGATATGATCTCCCTGGCTGGACAGGGTGCCTCGTATTACTGTGAGAGACTGCAGGGGAAACAGAGCAGAGTTTAAGGTAACCAACACCCATCAATACAAATGTGAAGGGTGAACATGACAATAGTTTTTTAGAAAGGTACAATTCACTAAATTTTTCCATTGCCAGGAGAAATCTCTCTTTATTTTGGCAGCTAGTAGGGGGAAAACAAACAAACAAAAACGACCAATCTGATTGTTGAAGGTCCCCAAACTTTAAGTAAATTCTACTGTTCAGTAAAGCCACACCATTTTGAAAGCATTTTGAGTCAGCCATCCTGGACATGATAAAAGCATTCTGGGAAATATAACTTAAAACAATTACAGAGGAAATCATATTAGCTATGAATACAAATCACCCTTGAACTTCTTTTGTATCTATGTATAGACAACCAAAGTATTTGAGGAAAATCAATAGCATTGAAGAGAAACACCAAGGTATTCTAGATGTTTTCAGAAAAATTGGAAAGGGAAATGAAGAGATTCAACACAACATCAGATGATCCTTATGCAGCACTATATATAGAAAAAAATGAGTAACATAGAAGGAGCACATGTTTTTCTATGCTCTCATCTTCATAACTTCTTTTCTTCTACCAGCTTCAGGTTTAGTTTCTTCATTTGGGATTTTGGGCCAGACGTAGTGGCTCATGCTTGTAATCTCAGAGGCCATAGTGGGAGGATTGCTTAAAGACAGGAGTTTGAGAGCAGTTAGGGCGACATAGAGAAACTCGGTTGTAACAAGAAAATAAAAAATCACCTGGGTATGATGGTATGTTCCCGTAATCCTTGCTATTCAGGTGGCTTAAATGGGAGGAACTCTTGAGTCTAGGAGTTCAAGATTGCAGTGAGCTATGATCATCCCAGTGCACTCCAGTGTGGGTGACAGAGTAAGACCCCTATCTTTATAAAAATAGAATGAAAACATTGTGGTATAGATTCTAATTTTCTAATTTCTTAAGGTATAAAGTTAAGTTGTTAATTTTGTTTTAGTTTTTTGAGCTATAAAAGTAAACACTTATCACTATAAATTTCCTTTTTATCATTGCTTTTGCTGAAGCCCATGAGTTTTGGTACATTGTATTTTCATTTTCATATTTTTCAAGTTATTTTAAAATTTCTCTTACGATTTTTTTCTTTGACACATTGGCTTTATAAAATGTGATGTATAATTTGTGGATCTTCTCTAAGTCTCATTCTGCTATTGAATTCTCTTTTCATTTCATTATAATCAGAAGAAAATACTTTGTAGGATTGCAATATTTTAAAATTTCTTAACACTTGTTTTGAGGCATAACACAATCTGTCCTGGTAAATGTTCTATATGTACTTTAGGTGCATTCTGCTGATGAGTGGAGTATTCAGTGTGTGTTTGCTATGTTTCATTATTTAATAGTATTAGTTCAAGTCCTCCATTTTCTTAGTAATCTTTCTAGTTGTTCTAACAATTATTAAAAGTAGAATAATGAAGTCCCTTATTATTATTGTAGATCTTTCTAATTCTCCCACTAATTCTGTAATGTTTACTGTATATATTTAGGAGTTCTTGTATGTGGTATATCTGTAATTTTATAAAAATTATAAAAAAAATTATATTCTCTTCTTGGAGAATTGACCCTCTTATTAGTGGCCATAAAGTTTGTGTGCAATTTAAAATTGCACATTATTTTAAGTTGCACACAAACGTTATGGCCACCCTGTATAATGTTCTTCTCTGTCTAATAGTTTTTGAATGAACTAAGATCTATTTTGTCTCATATTAGCTACCTCATGCTTTATTTTGGTTACTATTTGCATAGAATATCTTTTTCCATCTTTTAATTTCAATCTATGTGCACATTTAGCTTTAAAGTGAGTCTCTTATAGACAGCAAATAGTGGAAAATACTGTTTTATTAACCCCTTCTGCCAATTTATGTATTTTGATTGGGGAATTTGATCCATTTACATTTAACATAATTACTAATAGGAAAATATTTACTACTGACATTTTGATAATTGTTTTCTGTATTTTTTGTGGCTTTTTTTGTCCATTCTTTTCTCTCTTCTGGCCTTTTTGTGTTTAATTATTTTTTTATAGTGATATACTTTGATTTCCTTCTCATTTCCTTTTGTGTATATTCTATAGGTATATTCTTTGTGGTTATTATGGGAATTACATAAAACAGTTTAAAGTTATAACTAAACTGATAACTTCAACTTCATAAAAAGACTACTTTTCAGCTCTCTTTCCTTTATAGTATTAATGTCAGAAATTATATCTTTATATATTGTGCGCTCATTGATATAGATCTATATTTATTTTATGATATTCTCTTTGAAATCCCATAAAATAATTAAAAATAGTTATGAACCCAAATTATAATATTCCATGTTTCTATATTTTCCCATATATTTACCTTTAGTAGAGAAATTTATATTTCATATGTCTTCCAGTTACTATCCAGTATTCTTTAATTTCAACTTGAAGGAGCTCTTGTAGCATTTCTTATAGGGCAGGTCTAGTGGTAATAAATTCCTCCAAATTTTGTTTATCTAAGAATATTTTAAATTCTTTTTCATTTTTGAAGGATAGTTTCATCAGATACAGTGTCCTCAGTTTATTTTTCTTTTGGCATATTACACATATCTTTTCCACTTTGTTCTGGCCTATATGATTTCTACTTAAAAACTACACTTATAATCTTATGGAGGCTCTCTCTTACTTGAAAAGTTTCCTTTTTCTGGTTGCTTTCAGTATCTCTTTGTGCTTGGCTTTCAACAATTTTACTATAATGTGTTTCATTGTATGTCTCTTTAGTTTTAATCCACTTGGAGTTTGTTGAGCTTCTTGTATCTGTGTGTATATTTTTTTCCTGAAATTTTGGAAGTTTTCAGCCATTATTTTTTCAAATAAGCTATCTATTCCATTTTTTCTCTCTTTTTCTCCTTAGAATCTTATAATGCATCTGTTTGTTTGTTTGATAGTGTCCCTTAACTCCGTTAAGCTCTGTTTATATTCTTTATTCTTTTTACCCTTTTAACTTTTCAGACTCAGTACTTTCCAATGACCCGTGTTTAAATTCATTGATTTTTCTGCCTAATTAACTCTACTGTCAAATCCCTTTAGTGAATTTTTAAATTTAGCTATTATACTTTTTAGATGCTAAATTCTCTGTCATTCTTTTTTCATAATTTCTTTCTCTTACTGATATGCTTATTTTGTTCATAAATTATTTTCCCCATTTTGCTTAGTTCATGCGGTATTAATTCAATGATTATATTTAAGATAGTCGTTTTAAATTCTTTGTCAATTAAGTCAGGCCTGTGTTTCCTTAGGGTAGTGTTGGAGATTAATTTTGTTTCTTTTAATGGGCCATGCTTTCCTGTTTCTTTGTATGCCTATGATGTTTTGCTGAAAATTGGTCCTTGGGGGAAGGAGAACTCTTCCAGGTTTTACAGAATGATGCTGTGTGGGGGAAGACCTTAACTAATTAGCCTATTACCAAGGTTAAACTTCTTCTCAGACCTTTTCTGGAAATACATCTTCTCTAGCCTGTTTTTCTTTTTCTTAATTGTCCTATATTTAGAGCTGCTTTTACAGGTCTTAATTGCCCTAAAAAAATCTCACCCTACTGTTTGAGGCCTTAGCTGTCTATCATATTCTGCCTATAATCTCTTGCCTCCAGGCATCTGTGGGTCTGCAGTCCCCCTGCAGTTTTTCTGTGCTACTATTCTTGCCTTACTATTCTTTGGATTCTGAGATCCAAACTATGCCACTATCCTGTCTGAACTCTGAGTCAGGTCATAAAGAAATCAGTTCTTCAGGCAGGCAATCCACAGATAAACCATAATGTTAAAAACAAATTTCATCCTTTCTCTCTCTTCCCCAAAAAGGGAACGGAGAGGGTTCCTCCAGACTATGCCATGCTTCTCCAAGGGAGGGAGTAGGTAAGGGTAACTAAAACCATCAAAAAATATCCTTCCATTTGGAGTATGGCTTTTTTATTGATTAGATGTTTTTTTAATTGCTGGAGATCCTTAACTAGTTTCCCAAACTCTCACAGAGCTATTTCCATCACTCTCTGCTTATTAACTTGGGAATGAGAGCCCAGAGGTTTCAAGTCTGCCATCTTACTGACATTATCCCAAGAAAGATATGTTAGTCTGTACTTTATATTTAATCTAATAAAAACTCAATTGGGGATTGAAATATAGGAGTTTTGTTTTGAACATGCAGAGACACAGTAAATTTATTGAGTTGTAATGTCTCCCTGAAAAACATTAACAAAATATTATAATTATTGAGGGAAGAGAAATCAAAGAGCAGTACTGAATTAAAAAGCAGAAGAGATATAACTATAACTATGTATCTTAAAGATATTGATAAGTAACAAAAAAAATCACAATTTGGAAGAAAAGTCTAAGACATCTAGAATAGAAGTTTACTTCAAGGAAGACTTGAGAAGCAAAAGTGATGGCTTGCTATATTCTTATGTTATTGGGCAGAGGGTGGAGAATGTGATTTACTTTGGGTAGTAATGGGAACATGGAAGTTTATATATCTGGAATAGTTTATTTGGCTGAGATTAAATAACTGAAATTAAATAGCACAGATCCTAAATAAAGTACTGCAAATTACAATCATCAGAATATTAAAATGAATGATAAAGGACAGTGTTGTTGGTCTGAGGAAATGGATGAATTTTACACTGTGGGAAAGGAACTGTTAAACCCTTTTCCTGGTGAAAATTTTGCAATGTTTATCAAATTTTAATGTACGTCAAATGTCTAACAATTCCACATTTGGAAAAACATACTTGGTATTTTATGATAGAGGTACATTTTATTGAAGTATACTTTGTAGTATGAAAAAATACAAGGAAACCTACATGTCCATTAAGTGAATGATTTATAAATTTTGATGAATACATATTGCAAAATACTACATATTTAGCAGTTCCAAAGAATAAAAATCCATCTATTTGAAAACAGCTTCAAGACACACAAAAGCGTCAGCAAACAAGTAGTTAAAAACATGTGCATTATAATTATATAGGTAAGACAATATCATATATTGGTATATGATACAAATGTATGTTTATAAATGTATGGAAAAATCTAAAAGATAGTAATAATGAATGGTGGCAAGGGGATTGGGAGAGAGTCTTGGTGAACCAGAAGAATTTTAGTTTTTACCATATGTGGTTCTGCATTATTTAAGTGTTATTACTATATTTTGGATGTAAAATATATAAAAGCATGTTTAATCAAATAAATGATTTGCATTTATAGTCTGACCCACTAGCTATGTAGATAATTTGTATATGTGTTTAGCATGGCTGAAAAGACCTAGCTGCCATTTTAAAATCTAAACATTTCTTCTTATAGGCTTCTTCACAGACACAAAGGAACCTGTCCTAAGATCAATCTTGATATTAATTGGGGATTGGCAAATAGGTAGTAGTAAGTTTTTCTCTATTATAGGAAGAATGAGTGCAAAAATGTAAGTGCTGGGCTGAATGAACACATAGAAATGTGTATATAGTTAAAATTCTTATATTCAACAAATTCCAAACTAAAGCTAAATCAAAAAAAAAAGGATGTCAATACAGTCTACCTACTTATCCATTTGCTTACAAAGCTATTAACTAATGTTACCATGTTTGACTTTGATACAGTATTATCTTTAATTGTTTTACTTGTTTTTTTTGTTGGTCTACAATTATATTAAAATGAAATCAGCAGTGGGGGACTCTATTTGATTATACACACTGTTGTTTGGGAGAACAGGAGCAGGTTTTGGCATCATGGAATTCTTGGCTTCAGAGCCCTCCATCCTCCATTTCTTCTCTTAGCAGTCAGCAGAATAGGCTGACACCAGGGAAATGCCTGCCAAAGAACTTTAGTAGGAGGCAGTTTTTAATTAACAGGGGCCAGAGAAGGTGATAACCCCAAGGGGTAGTGGAGAGAAATTAACATGGAAAAGCAGTTCCACGCTTCTGTGGGTCCCCAAAGGCCAGCCGTATTAGTGGTGTCTGTTCTGATTGAACTTTTACTGTGTCTTTTTATTGATTCAGTTGTCAGATTCTGACAAAAGGACCATTGCCCGTCAGTTGTTTGCTTGTAGTGGAAGGTTATGTCTAGAAACTGCTTCCTTTTATGGCTGACTGCCGAGCGAAAACTGTCGTTGTCCTTATCATTTTACAGACATGATTAATGTTGTTGGGCTTTATGTAAGAATTAAGCCTGTGTACACACATACAGCTGGACAGGCTTATTTAGCCCGGGTGTTTGAGTCTCTATAGTCTCTTAGTTCTTTGCCTTTTGCAGAAAATGTCTTTAATTAGTAGACTGTTTTAAAATGCAATTTCAAGGATATTAATTGCACTATGTTCAGACACAATTTTTCCCTTTCTATTTACCAAATCCTTGGCTTAAGAAGCATTTTAAAAGAATAATATTCTCTGAATAAATATTTCAAGTTTCTCTCCCAAGGATGAAAATGAGTAGTAAATTAAGCATGTGAAGAGCTTGTGAAATCAGCTCATGTAGTGATGAGAAAGTAGAGAGATTTTCTTTTTTTCTTTTTTTTAACTGCCTAAGAGGGCACATTGAGCCAGTAAGACCAGGATGTGCCCCAGGAGAGCTTTTGTACTTTAGCACAGTGAGAAGTGAAACATATTTTCTTCAAAATATTTTAAGAATGTTTTGAACACTGTGTGGGGTTTTTAACTCTGTGAGAAGCAAGCTTACTCCAGAATTTCATGTTTGTTTACCAGTTTCAGAGTATGCTTTTCCTAAGATAATAGCAGACTTCACACTTTTCTAAACGGTGTGGTGATAATTATTTTGTTTAATTCAAATAGTATTATTCTTATTATTCACTTCCTTAACATGTGGTATTTACTAAAGTCACTGAACAAGAAAATAGGAAGATCATCAGGACCTTGGGATGGATGTATTCCCTAGGGGTTTCTTTTTTTCTCCTTTTCGAAATTTTGGCAACCATGTATAAAGGAAATGGCTGTCTCAAGAGTTATGTATTCCTCAGTGTCTACATCTGTGCTATCTGAATCAGTAGCCATTAGCCACCTAGAGCAACGAAGCACTTAAAATGAGAGCAGATTGAATTGGGAGGCACTGCAAGTGTAAAGTAGATAATGTATTTGGTTGATAAAGTATGAAAAAAGAAAGTGAAAGACTACATCAGTAATGTTTTCTATTATATATTATGTGTTTATATTTTCCTTTCTTTTTAAACACTTTTAATGTTGCTCTAGAAAAATTTATAATTATATATGTGGCTTGTATTTTCTTTCTATGGGATAATACTGGCCTGGACAATAGTGAAAACTAATATTTGGCAAGCAATTACTTTGTGACACATGCTATATGTGTACCAAGCACCTCATACACATGTGTTCATGTCATTTAATCTCACAATTATCACTGAGATAGGTGTTACAGTTACTTGTGCTTGATAGACAAGGAAATTTATGCAAAAGGAATAAGCAGTTTACCTAAGATTATGCACCTACATCATATTTCACTCTTATTTCAATAGTTAATTATTTTTGAGTATCTACATAATGTGTGTAAGCCACAGTGCTATGCATGGGCAAGGCACTGTAATTAATTACCCTGTCATGTCTGATAGCACAATGCTGGATTACTTTGGGAGGATTGAAGATGGCCAAACTAATTTTTGCATACTCCACTCAATTAGGTAAAATAGATTTAGTCGGGAAACCATTAAAGGGCTCACAGAAATTTCCTAGAATGTTTTATGCTAAGAAATGGTTTAAATGCATCTGTATGCATAGAATTGTTGAAGGGGAGATAGTCCACGTAAGAAATTGCTAGGTAATATTGAATTTAGGATGAACTCTGATTTCAAGTATAAGGTTTGAAGTCTGTGCCTGTTTGATACAGAGAATAAGGCAGTAGTTGTAGACTTACATGTCCTTCACATTTTCCACAGAGCCAGAAGGATTTTATGGAGTATGGAACACTCAGCCAAGCCAATTTAGGAGAAAAGTAGAATCAGGGGGAAAAAAGAAAGGAAAGAATACATGAAGACGAGTTGTTAAATATCTGTTTTCTTAGGCCACCCGTGGGAACTGACAACTCTGAACAATAAATAATATTGGAAAGACGGCTTGTTTACTCATGGTCAAGGAAGTTTATTGGTGGTACAGAAGTAGGGGGACTAAATAAATAGACAGATTTATCTTTCCTTTTTAAATTTGATTTTCTGCAAACTGTTAGTTATGAACCAGAAATAAGAGAAATAATGTGAGAAACAATATTCTGAAATGTCTGATCAGTCTTAAATTTGAAGGTCTAATTGTTTCTGTAAGACCTCATTAGCTTCTGGATAATAGAAACCTTTTAGGGGAGATGTAACAACTGAAACTCATATTATAAATTGTGAATACATGGGGCAGCTATTTATTTATTTTTTTCAAGCTATCCTGCTGGAAATAGCTGCTGTGAATTTATTTACTTTGCATACTGTTTATACATATACAACTCAGAAAAAAAATATTCTTTTCCTTTAATTAAGTTGTCAAAATAATTGTCTTTAAAGTAAATTATTGGTATGTAGAAGATTTTAAGTCACATAATTTTTTAAAAAGTTGTATTTAATATGCAGGAGGGGCCAAAAGTGTACACACATTTTAAGAAAGGAAAACATTATATTAAAATTGTAATATTCAATACATACTGATAATTAGAGATGAATACGTCACATTGAGCACCTTTTGTAATTGCAGAAGTCAAAACATGACTCGAGTATTACAAATTAAATACAGTTTTTTCTTTTTTAAAATGTGTATAAGTTATTTTGGCACCCTCTGTATCACTCATTTTTTAAAAAAATCAAAGGTTTTAAAAATACTAATTGTAATTCTATTATTTATTTAAATCTACTTTACTACAAGGCAGTCATATGACTAATTGTCATTTGGTTTTCAAAATAAAAATGTCAGGTACGTGTATTAGTTCCCAATTTCTTAAATTGATGAAGGGACGGAGCTCAGTCGTATTAAGGAGTATCCCTATATTAAAAGGCCAGTAAAAGGGTGAATAAGAACTTAAAGCAAGGTTCAAATAACCAAACCCTCCCTTTCCTCCTTCAGTGCTCATCATGTACATTATTGAACTTCAAATCTCGAAAATGTTAAGATTTATTTGCAATAATTCTCATTACTGTGTTTTCCCAAATCTATTAGAGGTCATGATATCTAATGAGGCTCACAAAGAAAAAGCCGAGAGTCATTTGTAATTCCTTCCTCTCTAACCTACATGAATTCTTTCTAGTCCACTGTCTTCAACACCCCACATTTGCCGTCTCCTCTTCATAAATAATCACCCTTGCTTAAAATCAAACTCTGCAGATTGCTATAGACTTCTACATGATTCCTGCTTCTAGAATTTTTCCCCTATAATCCATCATCCATATGGCCACCATGGCTATTTTTCTAAAATATACATTTCGTCGTGTGATTTTCTTTCTCTAATATCTTAGGAAGCTCTTCTTTGCCTTCCTTAGACTTTAGGTTTAAGACTAAAGGAAGGTTTTGAAAGCCTCAATCTATCTTTCTAGCTGAGGCCCTCACTTTTCCAGGCTTCGGCTGCCTATTTTTCAGTTGCGCTAAAAATACTCCATGGCTTCTACATGAGCTTTTGGGAATTAAAGGTCTGAATCCTTCCAGGGGAGTATCATTCTACCACATGTGTGTGGTCACAGCCAGGGATGAATTTATACCAGATTCCTGAAGCCTGCAGGCTTTGTGCACCCTGGTAGTTATTTGATGATTCAGATCCACACTGTCAAACCTTTATAAGCCTGGCGTTTTATCTGATAAATTCCAGAAAAATGCCTGAAGGAACTTTGGCCTTTTCCAGCTACAAATATAATCTGAAACCACTTCCCGCTGGAAAATGTAAATCTTCTCCTGATGGTTTTTATTTCTCTATTGTCGTCATTTAGGTCAAGACAACAGATTTGGGAAAACATTTATTATTCCTGAAAACAAATCCTAAAGAAAGTATTGACAGATGATATTTTAATTGGTTTGGCCTCTCAAGTGATTAAATAATCATGAAACCTTCTCTGCTTAACAACTGCTCGAGGTACTTTGTATTCTTGTCTCAAAGGGGAGCTGTTTTTAGCTGGTAATGCTGTGATTGATTTTTCCATATCAAATACAATGTTACAGTCTATTGTTTCCACAGCAAACACATAGCATCTGTCTTCAAATTCAGACTGTGATCCTGTCCTAGCCAGTAATGCTTTATATGACCACATCCTTCCATTACAAGTATGAGTGGATTAATATTGATTTTTTTCCCCTCTTGTCCAAGACTGAAGATCTGTCTTAGCAATAATTTACACAGCTGGTATATAAGGATATGCTTACTTCTCCTTACTTTCGTGGTGAGGATTAGTGCTTTGTCTGAAAATCAGTTACTGCCATTTTTAACTGATAAGTGGGTCGAAAAGGTAACACACTTTGCAGTTTCAGCCATTTATATTGCTGCTTGTTTTCAATAACATCTTAGGGTTTTTCAGAAAAATTTGTGCTTTTAGTCTGTACAAAACTTTGAAAAAACACACAGAGCTCTTAAAAGCACATGGCACCATAACTTGAATGCAATATGACTTTGCTAGACTCCAAAAATGCTAATGGGTGTGTGGGCACTCTTTCGTGTGTGTGTGTGTGTGTGTGTGTATTTGAGAGAGAGAGAGAGAGACCTGTTTTTATAATTTTAAATTCTGGAACCCTTACTTCATTTTTTTTTTTTTTTTTTTGCCCCAGTAGATTCTCTCCTCTTCGTTGTTATAATTTCCCAAATTTCTGGCTGCCATAGCCCTAAAGTACACCCATTTTCATCTCTGTTCAATTGCTCAAAATATTCCCTTATTCTCCTCTATTATTATACTGAATTTATCCACTCTGCAAAATTCATATCAAATTTTACCTGCTCCCTAATGCTCATTACAATTATTCTGGTTCCTGGTGATTTTTCCTTTTATAGTCTTCTAGTAGGAGAATAAGCACTATAAATATTAACTTTTAATTACATTATCCCTTGTACTTATGTAATTTGGCCCTGAATACTACCAAGGATATTGTAAGGTCCTACATAAAACATAGGTGAAAGGGTGAACCCAGCAAATGTTAGTTACGCCTGAACGTGAACTGTTTTCAGCATAGTTCAGCATCTCATTCAGGAGTTACTATCAGGTCAGGCTAGTGTTAATTGGTAGCTGAAAATGGCATTTCTTGTTCTAAGACTAACAAATTTGAAAAAAAAGTCAAATTATAGATTAAATAATCTGAATTTCTTTCTGGGCTCAATCAGTATCAAATTGTATGACCTTGAGAAAGCTAATTACTATTTTGGAATTTGAATACTCTGTGCAAAAATGATGCAGTCATGCCTGCTTAGAACACACAGAACTCCTTTCTTTTTCAGATGCACAATCAAAAATCCATAGGAATGAGTCTGCACTAAATAGTGTGCCATAATTCTGCCTTTCATTTTCATGGATGATTGGAATGATAACATTTCTGACTCAAATTTAGCCGATCATCTTGCTGCAAGGAGAGCTTGAGAGAGGGCATCCACAGGCAGCAGCCCATAAACTAAAGGATGGTTAACTTCTATGACATGTCTTGGAAAATGGAGAAATTTATCTGCAGACTTGTGAATAAATAAGATGAACAAAGAGAAGAGATGAGAAACAGGACATGCCACCAGGTTTCCAGATGCCTTTTAATGCTGGTTCTAAGCTCTTGCTGAGATCTGCTATAATCTGTCCTTGATTTTCTTTGTGATTTGGACTGTGATTTACCTTAATACAAACAACGTGTCTGGTATTCCAGACCTTGTACAGTGCCTGGCTTATAGAGATGCTCAGCGGATATTTGTCGAATGAGCAAATGAATTATACTTTTTTTTCCTTTTTTTTTTTTTGCGGTTTTTGGCCAGGGCTGGGTTTGAACCCACTACCTCCGGCATATGGGGCCGGTGCCCTACTCCTTTGAGCCACAGGTGCCGCCCCTTTTTTTGCCCTTTTCATACACTTTGTTTCCATTGGTTATGTTGCAACGAACCAACAATTACTGATTAATACAGCATGGATCTAAATAATGTCTGAGTCTCATTATAATGCTATTACTTAATGTTTTTAATTTGATCAGATTGGCTTCTTTATATATATTGTTGTTTTGCTTTAGAAAATAGTGAAGGAAATTAACATTTACTATCTTCTATAGCATAGGTACTTTACACATTTTATTTACACTTTCAAACAAAATGATAATACCAGCTATTATCTAATGTTCAGAGGTAAAATCTAATACTCAGTGCTTTTTATGAGTGGATGATGAATTAAAATATGAGCTCATATGCATATATTTGCTTAGGTCTTTTATTTTCTTTCTACTCTACCATGTAGCCTGAAAAAAACTGGTGATACAATCTATGTACTGGTATTTTGCAGTCTGTTTTAGGGATGGCTTTTGTAAATCATAGTAAATCATAGTAAATGAATTTCATGTGCAGAATAATGAAAAAGAGACCATAATTACCTCCTATTCATAACTGTGAAGTGTCCAAGGGGTGTATTTTAAGATAGTCACATATATACTTGATAACGTCTATACTCAAGAAGTATGTGCACGTATAATTGCCCTACAAAAACAGCATGTGAGACATTCTTTATACACGTTATTTTTAAAAGGTCAAGGAAGTTCAAAGAAGGAGGAAAACACTTGGAAATAGCCTGGTGGAGAAAGGAGCCTTTTAATTCATCTATGGAGGAGGAAAGAATATGGGCATATGCAGGTTTGGAAGCCAAAAACATGCCCAGTGGAGGGATGGCATGAGCTGACGGAATGGTGTGGGAAACTGAATAACTATCATGTCCAGTTGGTTATTTGATCTTCAGTAAATCTCCCGAGAAGTAATGACTACAGAATAACAGCAATTTATATTGACATTTTCTGGTTTGACTTGTGCTTTATGGAGTATTTTATTCAGAGCACTAGGTGACAGTAGCAACTGTTGAAACAAAATGAGAATTTTGAGTGGAATTTCAATTAGCTCAAAGAATTACTATAAAACATGGAGATACAAGCATGGAAACAGGTAATAGGAATTATTCAACATCTAGTTGGAAAACCAATCCTTGAGTGAAGTAACTTTAGTATGTAGAGAGACCCATTTATCAAATTCTTCCTGTTTATTTGTGTTATGAACTGAATATTTTTGACCTCTCTTTCCAATTCATACACTGAACCCTGAACTTCCAATGTGATATTATTTGAAAATGGGACCTTGAGGAAGTAAACAGTGTTAAATAAAGTTATGAGAGTGGGACTCTGATGAGGGGATTATGACAGCATGCACATGTGTACGCACTTTCTCCATGTGAAGACACCATGAAAAGTCAGCAATCTACAAGCTAGGAAAAGGTGCTCACCATAACCTACTTATGCTGGCACCTAGTTCTCAGATTTGCAGTCTCCAGAATCATCAGAAAATAAATTTCTCTTCTATAAGCCATGGTCTATGGTATTTTGTTATGGCAGCTTGAGCAAATTCAACTAGACACTGCTTGTATATAGACAGAGAAATCATAGTCACCACCCTGAAGATATATGATGATCTAAATCAAAATATCACTTTCACAACTGTATCTATAATGTGTTAATTTTTATCTTTAATAATCTACATACCTTAAATATTTTAAAGCTTACTTATACTGTTCTATTGAATAGTAGCAATTTCTGCCCTACCTTTCTGTAACCCACTTTGTTAGTTCCCCATTATTGGTCCCTCATTGTTTGTAACTACTTTCATTTCCTTTTGTTGTTTCTTCTTTTTACATCTGTATTTTAAAATAATTATTAGATATGCTATTTCTTAATTGGTTAAGCTTACACAATATTTATTAATTCCCTGCTAAGATGTTTAAAGTTTTGTTTCTTTTATATTACTACAACTTCATTTGCTCTCCTCCTCAACTACTAAATATGTAAAGAATTTTAGTTAAATAATTGCTGACCTTTAATTATTACGTAAACAATTAGTAATTAAATATTTTTTACATAAATAATTATTACATAGCAAATTAGTATACTTTGGTTATATTTCCTTTATCTGCAACTATTAATTTTATATAGTTCACAGTTTATCTCTTTTTTCAATTTGCTTAGCTTCTATGTACCTCTCACTTGAATTTTAAAATTATTTGTCAAAGCCAGCAAAACTGGAAATAATTTTCAAAATCATCATAAAACTTAGCGATTTTATTGTTTTGCACTGGAGATCTGCCTATGAGATAGCATCCAGTCTGAACATGGAGTTGAGTGATGTGCTTTCTGAGACATTCCTGCACCATTTTCCTCTATTGCTAACTCTGTCACTGTCTTTCTTGGTTTATAGACTTATTTTACTAGAATGTATATTTTCAGAAACTTCTTGAGAAAGAATTCCTTGTATATTTAAATACATCTTTATTCCACCCTACACTTGACTGAAAATTAGATTTGACATAGACTTCTAGGATGAAAAGAATTTTCTGTCATAATTCGGAAAGCACATTTCTAGTACCTTCTAGGCTATTCAATACTGTCACAAATATAATGCACATATTTTTTCTATTTCATCTTTTTTGCTATTGTTTTATGAATTAAATTTAATTCTATATTTCTAAGGATATTAATTATAGGTTTGGGTATTTTTTAAGTTAAAGCTATTTTCAAGTCCCTTCATTGTCTGTGTTTTCTATGTGTTCTTGGTTCTGACTTCTGTTGAATATTTGTAGGTTTGTAGATCCTTGGCATTCTATTTATATTCAAGAAAGGATTGAAAGAATTTGAGAACCATAGGTGAGACTATTGACTGATGGGTCCTCTTCTGTGATCAAGCAGCAAGCCATGTTCGGGTGTTAGAAAAAAAATGAGACCTTTCAGTTTTTCGCAGAAATATCTTCCAATATCTTGACTGAAAAGATGCAAAGACAGGCACTTTATAGATACCTTGATTCAGGTATCAGCATATTCTTAGAAAAGGGTGATAGAAGCTGGCCAAAGATTTTATAATATAATACGCATATGTTGGTTATACTTAGCTGGATTACTGTGTTGTTTAGGTTCTCTATTTCTTTACTTATCTTCTGGATGTTCTAGCCATTGTCGAGAAGGAGGTTTGAAGTCTATAACTATTATTATAGAACTGTCTATTTCTCTCTTTAATTCTATTGAGTTTTGTTGCATATATTTTGATAGTCTATTTTAGGTGCATAAATGTTTCTAATTGTTATATCTTCTTGCTTTTGTTAATATATAATGTCCCTTTTTGACTCTTGTGACCATTTCTGATTTAAAATATATTTTGTCTAATATTAGTATTGTCATCCCTGTTCCTTTTTGGTAGTAATCAAATGAAACATGTTTTTTTATCCTTTCATTTTTAACTTATTTGTGTCTTTGGATCCAATGTAAGTTTCTTGTAGACAGCATATAATTGTATCTTTCTAAAAATCTAGTTTGTTAATCACTGTATTGTTTGCAATGTTTAATCCATTAACATTTAAAGTAATTACAGTGGCTCTCCATATACATGTGTTCTGCATCCATAGATTAAACCAACCATGGATCAAAAATATTTTGGAAAAATACTTCCAAAAAGTGAAACTAGAGTTACTATTTTTCAAATACTACATTGTGTCTGTGCAAATGAAGTTACACATAGGTATTTTATTGGGTATTAGGAGTAATCCAAAGATGATATAAAGGATACAGGAGGTTGTGCATAGGCTATCTGTAAACATTGTGCCATTTCACATAAGAGACTTGAGCATTTGCTGATTTTGGCATCTGCTAGGGGTCTTGCAACCAATTTCCACAAATAACAAAGGATAATTGTACTGAAAAGGAAGAATTTAATTATGTCATTTTGCTATTTGTTTTCTACATGCTTTACAGCTTTTTTCTTTGTTCCTCATTTTCTGAATTACTATCTTGTTTTTTGTTTAGTTAATTTTTTGTAGTGAACCATTTTAATTTCCTTCTCATATTCTCTGGTGTATATTCTGTAACTATTTTCTGTGTGATTATCAGGGGTTTTGTATGTAACATGCTATAGTCATAATTGTCTAATTTGAATTTATACCAGTTTAAATTCAATAACACACAAAACTCATTTTTATAGCTCCATCCCCACATCTGTCAGTTTCAATGGCACAAAATTACATCTTTATACATGTGTGTTCAAAAACATAAACTAATAATAGTTGGGGTTTTTTTTTGTTTGATTGTTTGTTTTTTGCAGGTTTTGGCCAGGGCTGGGTTTGAGCTCACTACCTCTGGCATATGGGACTGGCGACCTACTCCTTTGAGCCACAGGAGCTGCCCTTAATAATTGTTTTTAATGCATTAGTTTCTTAAATTGCGTACAAATAGTGGAGTTACAAATTACTATTACTACTACTACTACTATCTTTATTATTTCAGACAGAGTCTCACTGTGGTGCCCTCAGTAGAGTGCCATGGCATCACAGCTCACAACAACCTCAAACTGTCTTAAGCGATTCTTTTGCCTCAGCCTCTCAGTAGCTGGGACTACAAGCACCCGCCTCAATGCCCGGCTATTTTTTTGTTGGTGTTGTGATTGTTGTTTAGTAGGCCCGGACTGGGTTTGAACCTGCCTGCCTTAGTTTATGTGGCTGGTGTCCTAACCACTGAGCAGCAGGTGCAAAGCCAGAGTTACAAATTATTGTTACAATAGTACTATCTTTTAATATTTATTTATTTATTTATTTATTTATTATTTATTTATTTATTTATTTGTGTTGAGACCGAGTCTCAGTCACACTGGGGTTGAGTGCCACAGCATCATAACTCACAGCAACCTCAAACTCTTGGGCTAAAGCAATCATTTTTTATCAGCTTCCTGAGTATCTGGGATTATAGGAACCCATCAAAACACCTGGCCAGTTTTTCTATTTTTAGTAGAGATGGGGGGACTTGTTTTGCTTTGACTCGTTTCAAACTTCTGAGCTTAGGTAATCCACCTTCCTCGGCCTTTGCTAAGATTACAAACTCAAGCTACCGAACCCAGCTAGCTGGGTTAAATTGCCCTTCACAGAGATTTTTATTTTATCATACAATTTTAAGTTACTATCTAAGGTCATTTTATTTCAACTGGAAGAGATCCCTTTAACTTACCTTGCTAGACAAATCTAGTGGTAATAAAATCTTATTAGTTTTCATTTGGAGATTTCTTTTAATTTCTCCCTGAATTTTGAAAGACAATTTTGTAGGATATAGAATTCTAGGTTGACATTTTTCCCACCAGCACATTGACTCATAGAAACTCTTTGCCTTCTTGTCTGAAAAATTTCTACAAGAAATATGCTAATAATCTCATTGAGGTTCTCTTATATGTCATAGAATTATTTCTCTCTCACTGCTTTCAAGATTCTTTGCCCTTGATTTTGGACAGTTTGCATATAATGTATTTTGACATGGATCTCTTTGAGTTCATACTTGGAGTTTGAACTACTTGAATGTTTAAATTCATGTCTCTTATCAAACCTGGAACCTTTTTAGCCATTATTTCTTCAGTTAATTTTTTTTCCCTGTTCTATTTTTCTTCTCCTTCTTGGAATACTATAATATTGATCTGCTTGATGTTATCCCACAAGTCTCTGAGACACTATTTTCTTTCTTGAATGTCTTTTCTTTCTGTTCCTTGGAATCCATGATTTCAATTATTATATCTTTACATTCATTGATTATGCTTTCTCTTTACTCCAATCTGCCCTTGAATCCATCTAGCAACTTTTTCATTTCAGTTATTATACTTGTAAATTCCAAAATTTTTAGAAGGTTTTTATCTCTCTTTTGATATATCCATTTTATTCATATATCATTTTGTTGAATTCTCCAAATATTTATTTAGTTCTTAGAGGATCTTTAAGATATTCATTTTTAAGTATTTGTCTAGTAAGTCTATGAGTTGGCTTTTCTTAGGGTAAGTTTCTCTCTGTGTGTGTGTGTTTTGAAGCCAAATTTTTCCATCTCTTTGTATGCCTTGTAATTTTGGGGTTGTTGTTGATAACTGAATATTTGCGTCCATAATGTGGTAATTCTGGAATTAAAATTTCCCCTCTTCAACAGAGTTTTATGTTTTCAGGGTTTTTTTCTAACTGTTGTAGGTTGTTTTCCTATTAAGGATTTCTGCTTGAGATACAAACTTAAGTCTTTTAAGAGCTGCATGTTTCTCTGTGCATAAACAATGACTCTTTAATTTTCCCCATATAGAGTTGTTTTAATCTGTAAGGTCTGGTTCCCAAAAAGAAAAAAGAGGAAAATTAAGAGAGGCTAAAATAGTGCCAGTCCTTTAAATCTTCTAAAAGTTGCTTCACTTCAAGGAGGGACTTGAAATGATGGGAGAATGGGGAAAACACAAAAATAGCTACCCTACTCTTTGTCTATACCTCTGTGATCAGAAGCAGATGGTAGCAGATGAGGCCAAAATGTCAGATAGATATGGAAAGGTTTTAAGCAAATAAGAATGATTATTAATTGACATATATAAATTGACAATAAAAGAAGGAAGGAGAAAGAAAAATGCAACCTTAGAAGAAGTAGGGAAATGAAACAAAAGCCACTTTCTAAACTAGGTGATGCAGACAGTATGAAAAGGTAAAAATGCATATGTCCTAGAAATATTTGGGAAGGAAAATAATCAAGATTATGTGACCAGGTTGTAAAGAGATGATAAAGGAATGCTGAAGATGGACTTCCAGGTTTTGATTTTTGGAGAGCTGAGTAAGTGCAATATTAACCATTCTGAAAGACAAAAAAAAAGTTTTTGAGAGGAGGGCAGACAACTAACTGAAAATAAATTTGGGTGTTGACTTTGAATACCAGGAAATATCTAGAAACATTCAATAGGTGCTCTGGGTTAGAAGTTCAGCAAAGAGTTTGGGCTGGAGATAAGAGAGGGCAGCAACTATGAGTTTATATGCCATAGCTGAAGAATAGAAATTTCACAAGAAAGATTATAATATCAACATAATAGTGGCTAACATAAAGGAAAGATTGTAAATGAAAATCTAATTTTCCAGAATGGATAGAGAAATCTGAGGATTGTCCTATCCATTTTTCTTCCTCACCCTCACCGCTTTTACAATATTTTCTAACTTTTTTTCTGTGAAATAGGAGACAAATTTCCCTACTTAGTTTGAGGATGAAAAAGATGATAAAAGGATTTGAGGAAAATGAAAACTGTGGGAAATGGTCTCTCTGAGGAGAGGAAGAGAGCTGCATACTGAGACCATGGAGGAAGTCTACCAGTATTAAAGCAGAATTTTATATCAAGGACATTGAATATGCTCAGAGCAATTTCCCTGGTCATGTGATCTTGTTCTGACCAACACTCAGCAATCTTGAGAAAGGAATAGAAAATGTAGCCAGAAAGATTCATCCAGGTTGCAATTTTATTAGAGGGGCACAATAAAGGAATAGGAAGTGAAGGAGTGGTGAAACTGATGGGCAGTGGAGTCACGTTAGATAGGAAGAAAGAGAAAATTCTTAGGAGGGAACTTAAATATATAGAGAAATTAGTGATTAACCAACTGGTGTGATTATAACTCTATTTACACTGTTGTCACTAGCAATGTTGTCAACAGATTGTTTATATGTTATAATTTACAATCTTGCCTCTGTCTATTTATAAAGCTGTGCTCTTGGAAACATCCATACTAAATTGAAAATAATAAATGTACCAGTTGACAAATGTACCAGTTGCATTGTCCATTTGTCCATGTATGTTTTCATTTCTTTCAACTTAAACACAATATGCAGACATGCTGATCCATGGAGGTGTGTACAAAATAGCAATTGAAGATTGGCAGACTTACATGAAAAATGCTTGTTATAGCCATACCATTAAAGATAATCAGTATTATGATAGAATGGAGATTATATTGTTCTTAAAAATTTATAACACCAGATTTTCATAAATTTCTCTGAGGGTCATCAGTAAGCACTCTGTTCAAAAATTGCCATAACTGAACGTTCTTCTAATCAAGTGTAGTTCATAATGTTCAGTGTCTCATGAGCTTTTTGACTAGCTATGCGCAGCAAATGATTTAGATTACACATCATTTTGCCTAAATGAAGTATGAGTCCTGTGAGCTATTTTTATCCAAAGTCTCCTTGATATTCTTTAATGAGACCTCACAATATGATCCTTTTCAACACACCTAAGCTTGACTCCCTATTCAAACATAGTATCATCTCATACTTTTATGAATTATCCAGCTGAAAACTATAATCAAAAGGTGAAATTAATGTTCATTTTTATTTTTCTCTCTTAAAAAAATTATTTCACAACCAATTTCTTCTTTTCCTATTTTTATGAAAACCCTATTCCTATAACTCATTATTTTAGTAAATTTACTAATATTCTCATTTTATTCATCCTTGGAAAATAGTATCTAATAAATTTGGTGGGTTTGTCACTCAAGGAAATGTATAGGTTATTCATTAAGAAGGGCATGATATATAATTTAAATATCCCTATTATATTTGTTTTCAGAAGTTCTCCCTTTTTTCTTTTAATAAATAAAAATTGAGTACCTAAATACTGATAGAATTCCGAAAGGCACACGGGCACAATGGTGTCCATGATAGACCTGATCCCTTTCTTTCCTGTGTTTGTTATCTTGGAGGTTCAAGTTGATTTTAGGTGGGATCCCATGTTGTTAAGTCAAACATTTTTTTTAGCTCTTGGACAGTGTTAATGTGGCAGAGAAGGAAAAACCACACTTAGGATGTATATTAATTTTTGGCCTTTTCCTAATGGATGGTGTTTGTTCTAAACACTTAGCCAGCAAATGGTTGGTTGTTCTCCCCCAGGGGTGGGCCCATACAAAAGGGTCAGTGTTGCTTTCTATGGCTAACGGGAAAGACATTCATTAGTGACAGTGCCATAAGCATCAGAGAGCAAGGCTTGTGATTCAGGACATGTGTGATCCTTGTGAGATAGTTCCTATCTCTGAGGATTCCTTAAGCCAACACTGGTGTGGCCAAGGTCCAAGGGTGGCTGATATCTACCAGATGAGTCACCTGTCACACAAAGCCTTTTTTGTTTTCAGTTTTCTGGTTCTCTGACATGACAACAAATATCAATGAACCAATGAACTGGTTTCCACTTAGAGCCTCCCATGTGCTGTTTTCCCATATTCTTTGTTTTAACTTTCAAAATTTGTTATTCTTAGGTTCCTTATCAAGCTATTTGCCCTGACCTGTGAGTGTGTGTATATTTACCCCAACCATTTTCCCCTTCACACCAAGTCAATGAACAGCTATTTTGCTCAAGGGTCTATCTATTGGGAAGACTCCCCCCACCCCCAAACCTGCTTTTTCAGAAACTGCCTTGATTTGGGTTGTCGTGCGGCAACTATCCATTTTCAGGTTGTATAAACATATATAGTGGACTAGTAGTACCCTTAATCCTGAGGGGCCACTCAGGCTTGGTGCACTCTTTTCTCCCCCTGAAGGCACCCTTCCCTAAATGTCCAGGCTGTGGGAGCACACAGTACCTTAGGATCCACCAGTCTCTTATGCCCATCACAGTCTGAGCAGGTATTGAGAAATGTTTGTGTGTGGACCAGGGACAGGAAAACTGAAGGGGAAGGACAAAGGCACACAATGTGTGGAAAAGCAGTATGGAACCCAGTGCCTTGGGTTGGGTCTGTTTATCTCACACACAATAATTGCAGATGTGGAAATCTGTGGTGAAGGGAGACACACTGAGGGAGCCACCAGCTGATGCTTTCTTGTCTAGAAACTCCCAGTTCACTAGCAGCAGAAGCTTTGTAGCTCAGGAGGATAGCAAAGGTCTCCCACAGTTCAGGAGGCTGCAGTCTGCCAGAGGTGAGGAGAAGACAAATGGCCCCCACTGCACTTTTCATGGGGCTGCAAATTCCTCTGGGTTGATCTCTGCCAAAATCTTGCACAATCTCATTCTGCTCTGCAACTTCTTCTTTTATCATTTCCACTAGGTTCTGGCACTTTCCCCTCAGAACTTGTGCTATGTTTCTTTTCTTTTCCCATCTAAAACTTTTCCTTCTTTCTGACACAATCTGCTGACTGATGTCTCTAGTCAACTATTTTAATTCTCCCAGTCATTACATATAATGGTGAATAATTTATTTCTTTGAGTACAAATAGAACCTCTCTAATCCAAAATGTCAAAATCTGAAATGCTATAAAATTCAAAATATGATCATCAAAGAAAATGTTAATTCGAGCATTTTGAATTTTGGCTTCCAGAGTTTTGGTTTGGTGATCCTCAGCCCATATGGGAGGATATAACGTATTTATCTGCAAGTGCTTCAAAATCTGAAGAAGTACAAAATATAAAATTCTGGTCTCAAACATTTTGGATGAGGGACCTTCAACTTGCATTTGGGACAGTTCTTCCCTGCTTGAGCAGTGTTTAGTCATGACTGCCTTATTGCTCTAAAAGCAAAAATGAAAGATGGGGACAGATCATGAAAAGAAAGGCATTTGGTTCAGGTGAGAACTTTGCAAAATCTCCAGGCAATGTGGAAGATCTCTCCTGTATCAATGATGAATTGGCCACTTTTCTCAGCATAGAGGGTTTGGGGGGGGATCTGTAGTTTTCACATTCTGCACACAGGGTCTCAATTCTTTCTGATTAGGAACCTAACTCACAGAAGTGATCAAGGCTATGATGTTAGCATCTTCTTTAACACTTGAATTCTCAGAATCAAATTTGACTCCTGATTTTTAACAGAATCTGCTCTCCAGTTATAGTGGATGAGGGACTCTTGGAATACTGTCATAACTTTTAGTTTTATATTATAATCTGACTTCTTGGTTAATTAATCTTTGCCTGTTATGTTTTTCCATTAGTAATAGCCAACAAACTCCATGTTGCCAGGATCAGATTCTAGAGCTACAGTATGAATCGGTGTGTTCCCCTCCCCTGATACCGGATCCCACAACCACAGATGACTCTTAGATGTCAGCGCACCTCACTGCAACCCTTAACTACTATCAGTGGTCTGACTTGTAATTTATCCAATTCCAGAATGGCTATTTCAGGATGATTTCCTAGAGTCAACTCTTTCAGGTTCGGTTCCCCCAGAGGCAGACCGTGAGCCAAGGAGCTGAATGAAAGTAGTTTATCTGGGAATCTATCAATGGGGGAAATAGAAAAGAGAGACAAGGAAGGGAAGCCTATCAGAGAGTGTCATTAACCATACGATCGCTACGGGCAATTGAGGCTCAGTTAATTACGCTGTGGTTTATAGGTTATAGTGTAAAATATGCCCCCAAGTTTTCTTGCTCTAGGGATGAGAGAAATGGTGTATTTATACACCAACTCATGAAGTCTTCGAGTAAGGCTGCTGCTGCTAATAGCAACTCCCCAGAACTTCTTACCTGTCTCATAGGCAGGCTGAACATGTTCTTGCAGCCTGAGATAGTCATCAGGCAGAGAGTCTCAGGTGCTTAGGGTGAGATTTTATTGATTCTCTGGGAACAGTAATGGCAGTGGGATGGGCATAGTCTGTGTGTGCTCCAGGTTTGGGGTATTATTGAAGCAAAAACTTAAAAGAATTAAAAGAGAAAAGTCTTCCAGAACACAGATACATGAATTATTTTTATATGGGACATTTACTTATGTCATGGTTACCAAAAGTTAAGTAGGACAGTCTTGATACAGATACAAATAAATTTATAGGTTTGATGTAAGGTTGTCAAGAAGGCTCCGGTTTTCTCTTTGAAAAAGATGTTCATATAGTATGTTGAGGATGTGAGAATTTAGAATGTATAAGATTTAAAGATATCAGACTCGTTTTTTTTTAAGTTGCTACATGGAAGTGAAAGAGCTGACAAAGGAATAGAAGCAAAAGTAAATTTCTGTACAACTTGAACATAGTTACCACAGTTGTGATTTTACTCTAGAAGCATAATACATCAGGCTGGTACAGGCCCTGATGCCAGTTATTCTATGTTGAACATTTTATGGGTGGGTGGAGGAAAGAGCACAGATACTTAGATGTTAATAATATAAACAGAGAGGTCAAAGGAATGGATTATGTCATTGAAGGTAAGTAGAAAAAAAGATGAGACGACTTAATGAAGCCTGAGTGAAAGGAAACAAAAGGTTCCAGTGCAGCCATAGATCTGATATTTTGGGCAAACTCAAGTAAGAGAGTCTCAACTGTGTCACAAATGACAAAATTATGTTCTCCTGATTCTCATGAAAGGAATTTTGGCAGAAACCACTGTAAACAAATTAAAAACAAGAAACTGGAAACATATTCTTTAGGGAATGACTAAAAATCACTTATTGTTTCCAGATAGCATAGGGAAAAATATAACAAATCAAAATGGATAATATATCTCACACACAATAATTGCAAACGCTAAAATCAGTTTGGTTTTCTTTAAATTTATATAGGGGTGTGTGTATGTGTGCATGTGTGCTATAGTTTAAATGTGTATCCCCTCCAAAATTCAGGTGTTGCGAATGTGATAGTATTAAAAGAAGGGATCTTTAATTGACGATCAGGCTATAAAAGACACTCCCTCATTAATAAGATTAGACCCCTATGAAAAAGGCCTCCCCCAGCATCTGGCCAGCTGGCTATCTTTCCCTTCTGCCTTTGCCACAGGAGGATGCAACCAGAAGGCTCCTAACAGACCAAATACTGGTGCTTTGATTTTGAAATTGCAGCTGCAGAACTGTGAGAAATAAGTTTCTGTTCTTGTATATATATATATATATATATATTTTTTTTTTTTTTTGGCCGGGACTGTATTTGAACCCACCACCTTTGGCATGTGGGGCCGGTGCCTTACTACATTGAGCCACAGGCACTTGTATTTGTGCTACTTAGATGGTGCCTGGCACCAAAGAACCTGAGGCACAGGTAGAAGGAGACTATGGCTACAGAACACACAAAAGTGATATGAAATTGGTAATTCAGCAAATCTTGGGAGGAAAGGCCAAAGAAGTTATCTTAAGGAAGTCACCATGTATTATGTGAGTATTGTGTCAGAGCAGCAGTCAAGAATTAGGAGACTCAACAGTGAAAATTTAAGGCAAATCAGTGTCTTAAGCCAGGGAGGCCATTATGCAGGCTGTGGGGTGGGCGGTGGAGGCAACCAGAAGAAAGCTTCAACAAAGGCCAGATGGTCAGTATGAAAGTGGGACATGCCCTGTAAGTAAATAGCATGTCACATCACCAGGTAGATGGGTGTCAAGAATGCAGTAAAGGTGTTTCCAGAGACCTTGATGGTGAACCCCAGATATTATTCAGATTGGAGACTCCATTTGTAGTTCTTGCTGGAGCAGGAGATTGTCCAAGTCATGGGAGACTCATTGCCTGCTAGTCAGAGCAAGGCATTGCATTTACATGAAAGGATGTGGGATTGGGAAAAACTGGGAAAAGAACACATCTTTACATGTGGGATGTGATGAGTGAACATGGATCTTTGTAAGCCTAATATGTACCAGTAGGAATTAAACTTCAAGTATTCTTGATGAGAGGACAGAATTTGGAAACAAAGAAGAGAAATAGAGGCTGAGTTTGAGATGTTTTAGTAGGAAGCTCTGTATCCACAACAAAGGTTATATTAAATTCTGAGACTCTTTGAAAACAGCTTTTTAAGATCAATATCAGGCCCAAGAAAATAACCTCTGGCAGTACTGAAGAATAAGCTGAGAATTGTAGAGAAGAGACTCTTAACACTGAAATACCCAGGAAAGGTACAGACTGGGATTAGAGATCAAGTTATAAATGAATAAGTAAGAAAAAGAAAAGTAACCGGAGGTGTTAATAGGGAAAGATTCAGTGAAATGAAGACTTGAAAGCTGAGAGTTTCTTAGCCTGAACTCCACAGATACCCAAAGTGTTTATGCAGGGAATTTATGTCACCAATGAATTTGGATGTGAGATAATTACATCCTAACTTTCATTAATCTCTAATTTGAATTTAGCATTTCCTTCAATCATGAACATAGACAATGAACAATAGTAATCATAGAAGTTCCATGGCCAATAGAAATCAGATATTTACTTACCACATTAGAGTTGTTAAAGATCTCAAAATGTCATTTATACTCATCCATGTTTCAAAATTACATGGCTTTTCAACCACTACTAAATCTTTTCATTTAATACATTAATACATGAATACCTATATGACTACCTCATAGGTGATGTTTTTTGAAAATAATGATAGTACTATTTAAATATTTAAATATATCTTACTATCTTATGTACATTATTTTATGCCATTAAAAATAATTATCTTGTGATGGGATCCAGAGGCTTCACAAACTTCCTTTAATAGAGAGAGCTGTCATAACAAAGCATTCTAAACTGGATGGCTAACAGAAATTTATTGTCTCCAGTTCTAGAGGTTAGAAGTCTGAGATCAAGGTGTTACCAGGTTCCTTCCAAGGGCCTTTAGGGAGAATCTGTTCCATGCCTTTCTGCTAGGGTCACTGGCAATCTTAGCGTTCTTTAGCTCATAGATGCAGCATGGTGATGTCTGTCTTCATGTTCGCTGGACACTCTCTCACTCTAAATTTCCTTTTTTTATATAAGAACACCAAAGACAGTGGATTATGTTCCAACTTAGTGATATAACCCTAGCTTGATTATCTCTATAAAAACCTTATTTCCAAATAAGTTCATATTCTGATATACCGGGGAAAGGGTGTGACTCTAATACAACTTTTACCAGAAATACAATTCAAATGTCCAAAGGGGCCAATGGCCACAAAAAGGTAAGAGCCTTGCTCTCAAGCCAGGTGGGCCCAGAGCAGCCTGGTCACACTTCAGGCTTGGCCAGGCTGGTTAAACATGAAACTATACCGTAAATAAAGCTCACCTAGCTTGCAGAATTTGTTTGCTGGCATTTCCTTCTGCAGGCAAATGACTTGTATACTTTAAAATGGCTGACTTCCTCATGAACTCTGAGGGAGAAGAGTGCTACCACCAGAGAAGAGAAAGGGTAAAGACCCTGGTAAATTCCAGGGACTCAAGCAGGAGGGGAAAGCCCCTCTAATCTCCCCAGGTGGTGGCAGCTGAGTAAATTACCTAGCAAGCAGCTGTAATGCATTACATTGCAATTATCCCCCATGAGTTCTGAGGACTTGTAAGCAGCTAAAGATAAAAGGCAGCTCTGTTTCAGGACTTGAGCACTGTGAGAGGAAGAGCTGCTTCCTTTGCAATTTTATAGTGTTTGAGGAAATGAACCTCATGGGACAGGTCCGTTTCAGAAAGCCTTAAAGTGCAAATAATCCCCTAGTTATGCAAAGGTCTTGTAACTGAATAGACTGCCTACACAAATCAGACGTGCAGAGGAATTGTACGGGGAAAACTAATATAATGCATCTTATGAAATAAATATGACTCGCGCTTCTAGAATGAAATCTTCCAAGAGTTCCCACAGTAAATATTATGATTGCCTATTTATATCTTGATAACAAAATATATAAATAGTAAGTGCCAGGCATTACACTATCCTTTATTTATTTATTTATTTTTTGTAGAGACAGAGTCTCACTTTATCGCCCTCGGTAGAGTGCTGTGGAGTCACAGCTCACAGCAACCTCCAGCTCTTGACCTTAGGCGATTCTCTTGCCTCAGCCTCCCAAGTAGCTGGGACTACAGGCACCTGTCACAACACCTGGCTATTTTTTTTTTTTTTTTGTAGAGACAGAGTCTCACTTTACGGCCCTCGGTAGAGTGCCGTGGCCTCACACAGCTCACAGCAACCTCCAACTCCTGGGCTTAAGCGATTCTCTTGCCTCAGCCTCCCGAGTAGCTGGGACTACAGGCGCCCGCCACAACACCCGGCTATGGCTATTTTTTTTTGTTGCAGTTTGACCGGGGCCGGGTTTGAACCAGCCACCCTTGGTATATGGCGCCCTACTCACTGAGCCACAGGCACCACCCTACACTTTCCTTTTTATAAAAAAAAATCTCATTTAATCTCCACAACAATCATAAAAGGTAGGTACTGAGACAGGGTGAGTGGCACCCCAGCCGTGGCTGCTGCTGAAGCTGAGGAGAGGACCTGCTGTCTCTACCCTGGGGGTGTTGGTAGAGCAGCAGCGGCAGAGGACCCCGGGTTGGAGGGTGCGGGTAGGAGGCCTCAGGAGGCTCCAGTGGTCAGAGGCGCTGGAAAGCTGCTGGGGGGACCCCTCCAGGTTGCCATTTCAGGGAGCGCTGTGGTGTCTCAGCTCCTTGCACTTACGGCTGAACAGGGAAGCCCCCATTTCCCAGCCCTCCTTAATTTCATGTAAGTTTCCTAGGCCTGGGACTGGAAGGGATTTCATCCATTCATTTCTTGGAGTATATATATATATATATATATATATATATATACTCTTAGACAAAGGGGGGTGGGGAGGATTTTTTCTGACTTGAGTTTTTCCGTCTGCCAGAAGCTTTGATGCTTTCTCTGTATTCTTTTCTGTAAAATAAATCCTGTCTTACCTCTAATCTGTGGCCGGGGGATTCATTCTTCCATTCCCTGAGATCAAGGACCTACTGAAGAAGAAATTCTGTTATCAGTACTATTTTACAGATGAAGAAAATGAGATCAGAAAATATAAACAGCTGGCTACTCACTATAACTGTGGTTAGTAAATTGATGGAGCCACATACTCAATTCCCATTTAAAAAATTTTTTACTCCTTTCCAACATACACAAATAGGTCTCATGATTATTAAAACTATCTCCTTCAGTAATAGACATCAATATATGTTTTAAAATGTCTGCAGAACCAGAGACTCAAAACAACAACAACAAAATGCTTAAAAAGTGTTGCTATCTATATTAAAGGATCCAAATTAACAGACTGTTAGTTACCCAATGCAATATGGTGGGAAAGAATAAAGGTAAGTGTGGACCTAATCATCTGCTACAGATTAAGTTTATCCATAGAAATAAAATATCTGCAGCTCATATATGTTAGTCATTTGTGATGAAAAAACCAGTTAAGAAAACACAAAAATGAAATAGGTCCTATATAATCTAGCTGCAATATGTGCTTGGATTATAGCTTAAACCCAGTTTAAACCCCAGATTTTCCCAGTGAATGAGTACACACTGGATATTTATTAAGCTTTCTGTTTTTCCTGATGGTGGCATCATTCTCTAACCACAGGGTTAGGCGGAAAGCTACTGTCTCATACATTTCCCCCCTGGCATTTTTGCACTGATGTGTAAAGGATGGTGTGGAACAGACACTGGGGAACTGGCAAAGGATTAAAACTTGCTCTCTGAGAAAAAAGCAACCTTAAATTGTAGCATTTGCTCATTTTTGTGGTGGCAATACTTTTACAATGGCCAATTTCAAGCTACTGACATGATGTCACTAATAAGATGTGCAATAGCACATTGTTACATTGTGTTTTCACCAGACACAACAGTAGACATAAACAGCCTCAAGATATAAAAAAATGTTAAATGTAGTTAAATAATGAGAAAGCCATGAGTTTTGAGTATTTATTACCTGTGCTTTTTAATTGTAAATTTATATAATTTATTTTTTATAACTGCTTTATTAAAACAATTTACATGGTATCAACTTCAGTGTACAATTCAGTGGTCTGTATTATATTCAAAGAGTTGAGCAACCACTGTCTAATTTTAGAATATTTTCAATGGGTAATCCCATGCCCATAGGAGTCCTTCTCCTTTCCCCTTTTCTCATTCCTCTCTTTCCCAGGCCCTGGCAACCATAAATCTACTTTCTGTCTCTGCAGATTTGCCTGTTCTGAACCATTCACATAAGTGGAGTCATTCACTGTATGTTCTGTTTATTGAATTATAAAATATACACACGTGTGTATACACATGTATATATACACATATGCAGAGTGGACATAAAGTTCACATGCAATTTACTAAATTTACTATGTTAAACTATTTTAAATTGTACCCAAACTTTATGTCCACCCTGTTTTTATTACATAGAGATATATATGTATGACACAAATACTTTGTATTTGTTAGGTATTAGTTTCACAATTATTTTCTCTCAGGCTATAGCTTAACTTTTCTTTGACATAACAGTTGAATGGCAAAAATTTTGAGTTTTGATAAAGTCAAATTTGATAATGTCTTTTGCTTTCATTCTCGATTTTTGTGTACTACTTAAATTTTTGCCAAAACTGAGGTCACTGAAACTTTCCCTCTATTTTCTTCTACAAATTTTATAGTAGAAGAAAACCACAGACTTTTTCTTTTAAGTCTGTGTTTCATTTAAAATGATTTTTTAAAAATGGTGTGCCATACAGGTCAAGCATGTTTTCTTTTTGATTCTTCAAGACGCTACTTTCCCCATTGAATTATCTCAACAACTTTGTTAAAAATCAATGGACAAAATACCTATGAGTCTATTTCTAAACTCTTTGTTCTTACATGTCTGTCTTTATTGTATATTCCAGAGTTTCTTGATTTGGAGTAGCGTTAAGTCCTAAAATTGGGTAGTGAAAAATCCTCTTTATTCTTTAAAAGTTATTTTCAGTATTATATGTCTTTTGAATTTAAAAATACATTTTTTAAAAAACTTGACAATTACTACAAAAAATTCTGTGATTTTGCAATTATATCAAATGTACGAATAATTTAGGGAGATATACCATCTTTGATTCATCAACACAGTATGTAGTTTTGTATTATAATGACTCTTAGCAATGGTTTGTAGTTTTGATGTACAGATTTTTAACAACCATTGTCAAATATCTCATATTTTGGTACTATTATAAATGGTATTGTTTGTTTGTTTTTTAATTTCCAAATGTTTGCTTCTGGTTTTAAGAAATACAATTCATTTTTCTTTCTTTACATATTGACTTTGCATAATATATAAAAAGTTTGCTAAAAGGTTTTTTTACTTCTTTTTTTAGTTGAACTGTCTTTTTTGGTAGATGTCATAGGATAATATTATCTGCTAATAAGGACAATTTTGCTTTGTTTCCAATTAATGTGTCTTATTTTTTCCTTTGTTCTTGTTTTATTGTACTAATTAGAACTTCCTATTCCATGTTGAATAGAAATAGTGAGATAGTGAGAGTGGTCGTTTTGCCTTGTTTCTGACCTTAGAGTTAAGGATTCTGTCTTTCATAATTGAGAAGTCAGTTGTAGGTTTTTTTATAGATGCCTTTTATCAGCTTGAGGTGGTTTCTTCCTATTCTTAGTTCTCCGGGAAATTTTATTATGAACGGATGTAGAATTATGTCAAATTCTTATTCTGCAACTATTGAAAAAATCACATGGTTTTTATATTTAGTCTGTTAAGATGGTGCATTGCATTAATTTTTTTTCAGTTGTTAAACCAACATTATGTTATGTGATAAAAATCACGTAATTAATGATATATTCTCTTATTTACATATTATTGAATTTTATATAATAAAAGTTTATTTAAAAATTTAACGTCTGTTCATGAAGATATTGATCTGTCTTCTTACAATGCTTTTTCTGATCTAGGTATTAGGATAATGTTGACTTCATGGAATGAATTGGGAATTGTTTCCTTCTTTATTTTCTAGAAGAGTTTGTGAGGAATTAGTATTATTTCATTACTAAATATTTATAGTATTCATCATGAGACTCATCTGGTTTCTTTGTAAGAATGTTTTCAAGCTTGAAAGGTTTCAGCAGAGAGATCTGCAGTTATTCTAATATTCTTCCCCTTGTAGGTAATGGTTTTCTTTTGTCTGGCTGCTTTCAGAATTTTCTCCTTCATATTCACTTTAGTGAAATTGATTATGATGTGTCTGGGGGATATCTTATTTGGGCTGAGTGGTGCTGGAGTTCTGAAACTGTCTGCTATATGAATTTCTTGGCATGTCTGGAAAGTTCTCTTTCATAATCTCATGGAGAAGAGACTCTGTGCCTTGTGAAGCCACTTCATCACTTTTGGGGATCCCTATAGGATGAATATTGGTTTTCTTCAGATTATCCCAGAGCTCTCTGAGAGAGCGATCTGTTTTTGCCCTCCATTTCTCTTCCTCTTTGAGAGTTTGGGAGCATTTGAAAGTCTTGGCTTTAATGTCAGAAATCCTTTCTTCTGCTTGCTCCATTCTGTTACTGAGGGATTCTTAACAGAGACATCTGTACCAGAATGTTTATTGCAGCCCATTTCATAATTGCTAAGTCATGGAAGAAGCCCAAGTGACCATCAACCCATGAATGGACTAGCAAATTGTGGTACATGTATACCATGGAATATTATGCAGCCTTAAAGAAAGATGGAGACTTTACCTCTTTCGTGTTTACATGGATGGAGCTGGAAAATACTCTTCTTAGCAAAGTATCTCAAGAATGGAAGAAAAAGTATCCAATGTAGTCAGCCCTACTATGAAGCTAATTTATAGCTTTCATATGAAGGCTATAACCCAACTATAGCACAAGAATATGGGGAAAGGGCCAAGGAAGGGGAAGGGAGGAGGGTGGTTAGGGTGAGGGTAATGGGTGGGGCCACACCTACGGTGCATCTTAGAATGGATACAGGTAAAACCTACGAAATGCAGAGTACAAATGTCTACATACAATAACTAAGAAAATGCCACGAAGGCTACATTGAACAGTTCAATGAGAATATTTCAAATTGTATATGAAACCAGCACATTGTACCCCTTGATTGCACTAATGTGCACAGCTATGATTTAACAATAAAAAAAGAATGTTTTCAAGCTAAAAATTTCATTTCTTTAATAAATATGAAAAATTTGGTTTTATCTATTTCTTCTTGAGTAAGCTTTGATAGTTTTTGAGAAGCACATCCAGTTTATATACATTATTAAATTTAGTGGCATAAATACATCTATTATATTTATTTTTCATTTGAATTATTGAAAGCATACTCTGATTACAAATAATGGTAATATATTTCTCTTTTTGTCTCATATTTTCCTGATTATTTTAGTTAGAAGTCTATTAATGTTATTCATCTTCTCGAAGAAGCAGTATGAGGGTCATTTAACTTTCTCTAATTTTATTTATTTTTACTTTAATATTTTCTACTATCTAATTTTCCTTCTTTGTTCTTTTTACAGTTTCTTAAGGTGGAAACTGGAGTCACTGAGTTGATATTTTGCTTCTATTTTAATGTAGGTGTTATTTTTATACAAAATTTCCTCAAAGTACTTCTTTAGCTATATCTTAAATTATGTTGAGTATGATTTCATTTTAATTTCCTTTCTGATATCTTGTTTAAAGATGGGATATTTGTAGAAGTATAAGTACACTAGATCAAATTAAAATGGGATTTATAAAACAGTGGAATATGAAGGATACAAGAGTTGGAAATATATATATACCCCCCCCCCAATAGGAACTAATAAGGTCCTAGGGAAAAAAGAAGACAACTATTAATACTTTCTCTAACTCACTCTGTGGACTCATAATCTCTTATCTCTGCATTTCTTCCTACTTTTTATGTTTCTTTCTCTGTGGACTGTTCTCCTCTGCTCACAGTCATCAGGGTTGCCATAAAATTATATCCTCAGTTCTTGGTCTTCAGGATCTCTTAGGTCAGCTCTGTACGCTGAAGTAGTACAGTATTTCAGGGAGAGGCATTTGACTGGGTCAACCTAGGCCAGGTGTCTACTTGATGCTACTGTGGCCGAGATGAGAGAGGAGTCCTTGGTATAGAAATAGACACCCAGGGGCATGCGCTAGAAAGGGAAGACAGATAGATTTGCTCTTCTAATGGCAGGTATCATGGTCCAGCATTTAGAGTACCAGGCAACAGGGGTAGAATAAATAAATAGAAAAGAGGGAGAAAGAGCCCAGCTTAGTCTTCTGTGGAGCTCGGACTTTAAATGGACACTTACAGGCCCACTGTGGTCTTAGTCATGTTAAGGCTTTATTTACATAACTGAGTCAATGAAAGCATCGTCTCTTGTTCTCTGAGTACTCTTGAGGATGGATCCTGTGACTATCACAAACAAAAAGAAATCCCATTTTGGAAGGAATTCTCTATTCTTCCAAAGCCAGCTTCACTCTAGGCTCTGGTTCTGCAGGGCCAAGAAATCACTACCTGCAGATTTATCATAATTGGAGTCAATGCTGGGTTTGCTTGAATAGGAGTTTCAGCCTCCAGCCTCCTGGAGTGAGCTGAAGCACAAAGCTGAAACGTGTGAGCAACGTAGGTGCAGTATTTCCTCTGACTGCACAATCTTTCCTCAGGACAGAATTGTCTTTCCTTCTCTGTCAAGCCAAGAAACATACCTCTTATCAGTCTATTTTCTTTTCTTTCATTCACCCCTAATACTTTCCAAAAAAATCTGTTTCAGTTATGAAAACAGTGTCCTGTATATCACAAGACCCAGTAGGCCCTCATCAAGTGAGATTGTTGCAGTTAGGGATTATGTTTCAAGCAGTATTCCAAATCCTACACCATTGTAAATTCTCTTTCTAAAAGTATGATATGTTCATATTAAAGTAGTTAAATGTAGTGCATTTTCTTACACGGATGACCTGTTGTTCTTAAGGAAAACACAATGTAGGCTTGCAATTTCTGCCTCTTTGTGATCACTCTTTCCAGCTGCTTGTTCTCTAACAAAGTCCTACAAAGAGGTGATGGCGACTATCTATGGTGTGCAATTCAAGCTATTTTCTAAGCAGAAAGAATTTCCCTAGAATGGACTCTCTCTCCCTTCCTGACCTCTTGACCTCACATTCATTAAAGCTGAGTTCCTGGCTCAAGTCAAGGGAAGATTTTAGTTATTATCCTTGGCAAAGGAACTCTCCATTGTGGCTTTGATTTGAACTTCATCTCTTCAGAGTAGAGGGGTCACATGTGATTTGTTATGCTTCCTGGCAAATGTTTCAGAATAAATGAATTTGATGAAATTCTCATGAAGTATTTGTTTTTTAGTGTTTCTCTAATACACAATAAATTGTAATTTATGAGGCGTAATTGAAGAAAATTCTGGAGGAAGTTGTGTATAAGATTAGGGGGATTATTAAATCAACTTTATTATGTTTTCTAAACTTAAAAATGGTTTACAGCTATAATAAATTGCTAGAGAGTGCTATCAACCCATAAATTTTAATAATTTAATAAACATTCCACAGTTAACTTGGGCTCATGGCCAAATCCCGGGGCTGGTTTTCTGTCGCCTATAGTAGTATGCCTTTCAGTTTACCTGGCTGATAAAGGAATGAGCTGTTCTCATGCATGACACGAAGTGATCGGTCATTAATTTTAATGAACTAAAACTGGGAACTCAAGTTTGAAGTCAGAAGGGTATATTAGGCTTCTCTGCTCCTCCCCCCTGTGCTGTCCAGTCATTGTTTTTAAATAGTATCTTCAAAGAAAGAGGCTAATTTCATTTCCTCTAGCCCTTTCACCTTGAAAACTAGTTATAAAAGTAATGACTGACTCAACTCCTATGTGTGAGCTGTTAACTGCATTGTTAAAATATTGTTTAAGTCATAAGCTTAAAAACCTCATAATAATTTGCATATATAGTGGAGGGTTCACAATATATATTGACTGGCTAAATTAAATCAAATCAATGTCAATTTCATTAAGCAAATAAAATGTGTGATTTTTTGGTATCTCTTCTCTGGTGAAAGCTGGTGGTTAAATTCTAAACAACTTGCTGAAAAGAGACTGGTCTGTGTAAGGTCTGTGTTAGCTTCAAAGGTGTGCCTCAATGTAATGCAATGTGTTAATTAAGTAACCATCATATCAAAGATGATTTACATGTTCATCTAGACACTTCTGTGTCTAGATTTGGACTAAATTAATTTTGCGTATTTAATAAAATATTATTTTGCTCCTTTTTCTTTTCTTCTACTGAAATGAATTAAATGTCTCTTAAAATTGAAGTGACTGCTTTGATTCAACTTTGTGTTCAATTCTTCATCCTCTGCATTATATGACAATCATAAAGTCACCAGATACTAAAAGGTACTTAGGTAAGATTTAAACTATTAACTTTAGACTATGCACATTCTGTGTTTTTAAAAAGCAATTTCAGGCGGATGATAAAAATAAGCCTGGTGAATTTTAATAATACAGGAGATTTTTCCTCTGATTATTTAATTTTCACTTTCTCATCTTACTGATGTGGCTGAAAAAAATATCATACTTGGTGATTTCTATCACCAAAAGAATGTCACTTAGTAACTAGATGTGTATATGTATTTATTCATCCACGCGAGACAGGCACATGCTAATATATGCACTTGCCATGCCTACATTTTCACTTAATGAAGAGCTTAATAAAAATCAGCATTCATAGCCCCTTCCTAGTCAGATAAATTAGTTAATGCACAATAAGCAGCTCTTATGTATAATGCAAAAGATTAGTCTTATCATTTGCATAATGTGCTACAAACGGCCCACTGTTTCAAGCAGTAGAAGCTCTCCCATTAAATGTGAGTTGAAAGCTGAATGACGTCAATAAAGTAATTATGCTTCATTTGGCATATCTCATTCATTCTTTGAAGTTCAAGACCCCATCTGAGCTCTGTTGACAGTGCTGCTGAAAGGCACTGGTAACAGTTCAAAAGCAAAGTGGTAGAACTTTGGGAAGCAGCATGCCACGCTCACGCCTCCACTGTAGGAGTTGTTCCCCCAGGAGACATGCATTTTATACTCTGGCCCATGTGCCCATGTGTATAAATATGTGCATCTAGAAACGTGTCAATTTATACTGAATCTAAAACAAAAAATTCAGGCCAACCAAGTATTTATATCATTGACTTTCAGATTTACCAGAATTCTCCATGGAAACAAAAGATTAACAATGAAGGCACCTGTGTTCCTCCTGGACACACGTACAGAAACTCTCCCTCTGCCAATAGGATGTTAGAATGCACTGTCAGAACGTTGCTCCCGCCCTTCCCCTGTCTCACAGAACATTTTCTATGGCTTGGAGAAATTAAAAGATATTCTTTGAAAACAATCTAATTTTAAAGAAGCACACACATGCACACGCACACACACACTTTACTGTTGTGAAAATTAAAACACAAAGAAGTTTTTTCACGTGTTTGCTGTCTCAAGGATGGGAGGCAGATCATTTAATATTTGTCATGTTCAGCTGATAAACAATTTCATAAATCTTTGCATTAAAAACTTAAAAATGTTGGCTATGGAATTGCCTCTGAAGAATGATGCATTTGCATGATTAGAATCTCACTTGAACTCATTGTTCAAAAAGAGACTATAGCCTACTGTTTCCCAGTATCTCCCACAGTAACAGCATTTAGACAAACATGGCAAAATTATGATTTCTTCTGAAAATGATATTTTACTGAAGTTCTTGCTTTCCAATTACCTCTTCCTTCTTGAAGTTAGAAAAATGTTTTCCAGAAAATGTTTGTTTTAAACACTTTTTAAAAATGTCAATTATATTTCATAATAATAATTCTAACAAAGATAATCAGAGGACTTACTAGTACTTGGACAATCTCATAATTTAATGCCACTCATCTTTGTGCTTATATGACTATTTGTATGCAATAGTCATGCCTTACTAACATGGAATATGAAGCTTAATGTTAAAAGTAGCTGAAATACTACTGCAAGATTTGAGATTTATTGCTCCTGTTTGGAAAGTGATGTGAAAGAGCTAAAACCAAGAGACATTGTTCAAATATGGATGAATATATTTATATTCAGAATTCTGCATAAAAGTAGACATGTTGATGTTTTAGCCAAAGAAGGCAGTCAAAGGGAGAGAAAAAAAAAAAAAGGAAGACTTCAAAGATTTATATATGTAATTATAATGAGGAAATGAAGAAACATCTAACAGAAATCAATTTTAGTTTGGTAATTTTATTCAATTGAAATAAATTTAAATCAGATCACCCATGCTCTACCTTTAGCTAAAGAATAATAAAAGAGTAAATAAATTACCCAAGAATATTTTTAAAAAGATAATTTGAATAGCTCTAAATTGCTAATGAATCAAAACTGGAATATCACTTTCTACATAATGCCAGTATTATTAAGTAAAAAGTGAAATAGCAATTAAACAGAAATATGTCTCCAAATGACCAATTTAAAAACATTGTGTGAGTGGCTACACTGCTCTATCTTTGGCTACTATGATGAGGACTTTGGATATTTATCATTTTCTAATTGTGCATGTGTGTGCACATGTATTTGCATGACTATATACAAAATAATGGTATGGTAAACCTTTAGGATCTTTTTGTGGCTGTTTTCCATGAATTTCTTCTCTTCAATAGCTTCAGGTGAGATGGATTGCAAATATCCAATATTGAAGAAAATAATTGTTGTAGCAATAGCGAGTGCTGCAGAGGCCCTACTCACTGAACTCCTGGTAAGCTCAGTCCCCCGAACTCCCTCTATAGAAGGAGTGAGCATTAAAATCCCCACCCACTAAATGTTGAGGAAATACAACTGAACCAGCTCAGTCTGAATAATCATTTACCAAATATAAATGGTATGAAGGCATTAGTACATATACCTTGAATAAAAGGAATACCAAAGTTTGATATATGTTCATAATTTAGATTTATTTCAATAGGGTACTTTCATAATACCTCCTTATTGGCAATAGAGGGCTTTTATTAGGTACTAGTAAATGGTCTTTGTGACTACTCCTATGACATAGTCAGTGTTATATCTTAATTAGTAGTATTATTTCTAGTTTGACTAAAATAGCTAAAGGCTCCTCCTGGGATCTATTCCTTGAATATGATTTTGTTTAATCTTATTATTAATGATAATAAATTTTTACTTTGTTAGAGTATCATCTGTATGCCCATGATCTCATTATTTAAACAAATAATTATTCCACATTACAATTCCTTTTAGAACACGACAATAACAAATCATAGTTATGGCTTATTCAAAGTAAATTAGGTCTAAAACACTAATAAAATTAATTGCAAGATGTTTGATTGGAAACCAAAGCCAGTTAAAGCAGGAGCTCTCCCTCATGGTCTTTGATAATGCGGTACTCTCTGGAATAAAGCTACCAGCATCAAATATCTAAGCGCTTGTTAGCAAACAAAGGGTAATTGAAACTTGGTTGCTAGGAGACACTATTTCTCATTGTTGACAATCCTGATTTCTTTGATTACTGGCACTATTGTTGTTCGTTACACAAACTGAATGTTTTTATATAACATTGAAAAAACATATTTTGGAGTCCAATTGTTGTGTGAATGCTACCAAGTGCTACCAAAGAAATGTTTATTCACAGATTCCACAGATTAGAACTATCTCTGGTAAGCATTTGTTCAGAGGCTTAATACATACTTTTAGATTTCTTGTAAAGTGTAAATTTTACTAAAAAGTAAATTCTGTGATTTTACGAAATAAAAATGTTTCTACCAACAGAAAAAAAAACTATATAAATTTGACTTTTTCATTGTAATGATTTCTTTATATATTCAGGATTATTTTATTTGCATGAAGGAAAACAAAATTAAAATATAAGAAAATGTTCGTTTTGACAAGATAGGCATTTAAACAATCTAAACCAGAGCCAGAAGTTTTAGAATGACTTTAGCAAAATGAGCATTTTGGTGTCTATTTTTTTCTGGTAAAATTTTTTTGAGCATCTTTATTTACAGGGCAAAAGGTATCACTTTTGGCAAAACTTCAAACAGGTAGAACACCTATACAAAAAAAAATAAATAATAAATCTAAGCTATCTTTAACTCCAAATGAAATTTTAATGATTTTTAGGCTGTCTAACCTCAGGTGTTCTTACCACTGCTTAACGCCTGCTGTTTTCTGTACTCACGGCTGTGAAAACACACTTATCACACTATTAAATCATATATACTGTGCCTACCCTTCCCATCTCTGCTTTACAGAGAAGAGAACAACAGACCAGAACCACCTAAGTGTTCACTCCCTTTACACTGAATTGTTTTTTTCTCTATTCATCCTTATTTTCTTCCCTCCTATGTGGAATAAATGGTATGCTTCCACTCCGAGATGCCCTCTTCTGGTTTTCTTTTCCTTTGGAAACCTTGGATCTCAATTACCCTCTTTTCTCTCCACTCATCAACCTATTTTTTCCTTTGCCTAATACATATTAAGACTAAACGTATAGTCCTTCCTTTTTATTTCTTTGTTTTTCTTGCCAGACTTCTTAGATTGTTTCATTTTCTAACAATGTGAAATTCGATTTAGATAATCCAGTTGTAACTCATCTCCATATGTTTTCTTTAATGTCTCAAGTCTAGGATTTTTCTTAATTCTCATTCTTTCAACTTCATATCCTTTATTCTTTTTGGTTGTTGGTTTTAGAATATTAGGGGAGTCACCCATGTTTTGATCACAAACTTTGTTTTTGTACAGATTGAGTTGAAATCATAAGTGCACACTATGTGGGTGAAGGGTACGTATCCTTTTTATTTTATCCACTCATTTTGTCAAGTCAACTCCTTCAACATCACTACTCTAGGATATCTTCCAAGCTTTTTAATGACTCTTTCATGCCTTCCTCTGAAGCTGCTCCTTCTGTTCTGGTATCCTAAAATCACCATTTCCCAATTTTGTCTCGGCTCACTTCTTTTCTCTTGCTACATTGTTTCTGTGAAATATCTCATTCCATTCAACAAATTCATCTTTTATCCCTGTACAAATCTCCAGGTAAAGTTACATAGAAAATCCTGACTTTCCCCAAATTTTAATTGCGTACTTTATGGGAATGCCTTGGTGGCACCTTAAACTTATCAATTCCAAAGTTCCTACTATCACCCTCTGTGGAAACTCCTGTTCTTTCAACATATATTAAGGTACTATCATTATGTGGCCCTTTTTGTTCTTATTTCCCTTCCCAAAACCATTGCTTGATCCTTTCTGTTTTTTGTTTGTTTGTTTGTTTGTTTCTTGGCCATCTCAGTTCAGCTTTTCATTGGTTTTCCTATAGACCACTGTGCTTATCAGTTTTAGATTTCAAACAAAACTCTAATCATACTACTTATGTGATCAAAATTATTAGTGTTTTCCTCAGAGGCAACTCAATAGTCCCTTCTAACCCTAATTGTCTGTCCTTACCTTAATTACTGTGGCATTTGTACCACTCTCTGAGGACACCACAGTACGGCAGTATAGCATAGCCTTGTAAAAATCAGGTTTTTCTGCTAATAATATAAATTATTTGGAAGCAAGGTTTGTATTTGATGTGTTGAATCTTCCACCATATCTTGGCCACATTTATTATACATGATAAACTTTTGCTCAGAAATGTAAATGAAGATCATTTTTCAGTGTAACTACAATAGGTGATCAGTCACTGTGTAGTCTTAAACAATGTCCTGTTTCAATATGTTTTCCCTCTCTCTTTTTTTACTTTTGAGACAAAGGCTATTTTATACTGGTGAACACAAGGAATGTTTTGAGAGATTCCAAGTCTCTGTGAACAAAATTGCTCTTGCTTAACATCGGCATACAGTAACTACATGACTCTGTACAGCATAAAAGGAAGGAAAGGGAAAATACAATGTTCTTAGATGACAAGTTAGTATAATAGCGCCAGGAAAAGTAAACCGTACTAAGTTAATGATGCATATTGGAAACTAAAACAACCATTTACTAGATAAAACATGGAGATATAGGCGATAGTCCTATAGTATAGACACAGAGAAAAAATAAGAAGTACACAAACCTTCCAAAATAAATCAGGAAGAGATGAATAAAAGAATCAAAGAAGTAATAGGAAAAATATTTTCAACAAATAGCAAAAATGATTGATTGACTCAAATGTAAGTACATAAATGACATTCAATGTACATGAGTCTAAACTTTCCAATGAAAGGGCAGAAATAATCTGTGTATTAAAAGAATACTCAACTATACAAGGTCCAGAAGTTCGACACAGAAATATAATCAGTTTATTTCTTTTTAATGTGCATAACAACTTAGGAGTTCTGGGTTTTATTTTACTTTTAATTGAAAAATAATTTTATATTTTTATGGGATACACTATGATGCTTCAATATTTGTATATATTGCAAAACGACCAAATCAGGCTAATTAGATTATCTGTCACCTAACTTATTTTTTAGCAATGAGAATCTTTAAAATCCTCTTTTAGCTATTTTCAAACCATGCAATACATTTCAAGTATTATGAACTGTAATCATTGGGCTGTGCAAAAGAACACCAAAAGAATCTTTCCATCTACCTGTAACGATACACATTGAAGAGTTATCTCCCCTTTCCTGTCTAACCGCTAGTGGCAGGCTCCAGCAATCATCTTTCTACTCTCTACTTCTATGAGTTCAACTTCAGCTGATTCCACATATGAGAGAGGCCATCATGTGCTATTTCTCTTTCTGTGCCTAGCTTATTGTGCTTAACATAACGTCCTTCAATTTCATCCATGTTGTTGCAAATGATAAAATTTTCTTCATTTTTTGTAAAGGCTGAACAGTATTCCATTGTGTGGAGTGGAAGATCCATTTTTAAAAATCTATTCATCTATTGATGAACACTGCAGTTGCTTCCTTATCTTGCCTATTGTGAATAATGGTCCAGTGAACATGGGATTTCAGAAATCTCTTCAACATACTTATTTCAGTTTCTTTAGCACATACACATCAGTGGGATTACTGGATCATAGAGTAGTTCTATTGTTCATGTTTTGAGAAAACTCCATAATGTTTTCCAAAATGGTTGAACTAAGGTTCAATGGCACCAGCGGCAGATAAAGATTTCCCTTCTCCAAACCCTCACCAACCGATGTAATCTTTTGAAGTCACAGCAAGTATCTTTTCTGAACACAATGGTGTGAAACTAGACATCAATAACAGGAGGAATCATAGAAAATTAACAAATGTGTGGCAATTAACCAATATGCTCCGGAACAATTGTCGGGGCAAAGAAACAATTTGAAGGGAGATTTTTAAATGTCTTGAGACAACTGAAATGAAAATACAACATACCAAAACTTTTGGGATACAACAAAAGTAGTTTTAAGAGATACGAACAATCTAATGGGTGTTGAGTTGATATTTTAGTGTAATTTTAATTTGCATTTCTCTGAGAATTTGAAAAATTTTTAGTGTGTCTGTTGGACATTTGTATGTCTCTTTTGATAAATGTCTATTCAAGTTTTTTGGCCATTTTAGTAGAGTTGTTTGTTTTCTTGTTACTGAGTAGTTCAATTAATTATATATTTGGCTATTAGTCTTTCCCTAATACAGCGGTTCTCAACCTGTGGGTCATGACCCACAGGAACTGTATTAAAGGGCCGTGGCTTTAGGAAGGTTGAGAACCACTGCCCAAATATATAATTTGTGAATGTTTTCTCCCAATTTATTGGTAATCTTTTTACTCCATTAATTAATTGCTTCCTTTGCTATGCAGAAGCTTTTTAGTTTGATGCAATCCCCTTAAGTCTATTTTTGCTTCCACAGTCTGTGCTTTTGTGATCATATCCAACAAATCACTGCCCAAATCACTGCTCAGACTAATCTAATGCCATGGAGATTTTCCTCCGTAATTTTTTAGAACCTTTTTAGTTTTGGGTCTTATGTCTAAGTCTTATCCACTATGAATTGATACTTGTATAAGGATTCATTTTCATTCTTATGTATGTGTACATTCAGTTTTCTAACACTACTTCTTGAAAAAATTGTCCTTTCCCCATTGTGTATTCTTGGCATCCTTTGACAAAAATCAATTGGCCATAGATGTGTGTTTATTTCTGGGCCTCTATTTCATTGGTTGGTGTGTGCGTGTGTGTGTGTGTGTGTGTGTGTGTGTGTGAGAGAGAGAGAGAGAGAGGGAGAGAGAGAGAGAGAGAGAGAGAGAGTGTATGTGTGTGTGTGTTTGTGTTCCTAGGACCAGAATGTTTTCATTACCACCGTTATGTAAAGTACTTTGAAATCTGGTTGGGTGATGCTTCCAGCTTTGCTTTTTTGCTCAATATTGCTTTGACTCTCTGGGGTCTTTTATGATTCCACAAACATTTTAGCATTTTTTTTCTATTTCTATGAAAAATAACATTAAAATTTTGATAACAATTGCATTGAATCAGAAAACCCCTTTGGGTAGTATGAAAATTTCAACTTGAAGAATTCCCTATAGTATTTTTTGTAAGGCAAATCTACTAGTGATAAATTCTCTCAGCTCTTCTCTTCCTGAGAAAGTATTTATCATTCTTCTGTTATTGAAAGAATTGCTGGGTATAGTATTCTCTTTTTGGCAATGTTGTCTTTCATAATAGTGAATAGATGATTCCATTCCCTTCTGGCCTGCAAAGTTTCTGCAGAAAAACTTGCTGATAACTTAATGGGGATTCTCTTGTATGTAACCCTTTGCTTTTCCCTTGTTACTTTCAAAACTCTGTCTTTAACCTTTGACAATATTGTTTGATGTATCTTGATGTTAGTCTCTTGGAATTCATTTTATTTTGCATCCTTTTAGCTTCCCAGATTCGTGTTTCTATTTCTGTAAGCTTGGGAAGGTTTCTGCCATTGTTACTTTGTACATGTTTTCTGTTTCTTTCTTTCTTCCACTGCAACACTGGCAATTGTAAATTGTTACACTTAAGGTGTTCCATAAGTCTCTTAAACTATTCTCACTTCTGTTCATTCATTCTTTCTCTCTCTCCACCTCCTCTTTTTTATTTTCTAATTTTTGGCTCTTTAGATCATATGATTTCCAGCAACTTTCCTTTAATTTAGTAATTCTTCTGCTTTTTTTTTTTTTATTATTTTTATTTTTTTGTAGAGACAGAGTCTCACTTTATGGCCCTCGGTAGAGTGCCGTGGCCTCACACAGCTCACAGCAACCTCCAACTCCTGGGCTTATGCAATTCTCTTGCCTCAGCCTCCCAAGTAGCTGGGACTACAGGCGCCCGCCACAATGCCCGGCTCTTTTTTTGTTGTTGCAGTTTGGCCGGGGCTGGGCCTGAACCCGCCACCCTCGGCATATGGGGCCGGCGCCCTACTCACTGAGCCACAGGTAATTCTTCTGCTTTATCTAGTCTGCTGTTGAATCCTTCTATTGAATTTTGGATCCAATTATAGTAATTTTCAGCTCTGAAATTTTATACTTTTTAACACTTTCCATCTCTTTGTTGAAAATTTCATGCTGACCATGGAGAACATTTTCATGAACATTATTTTGAATTCCCGGCCCGGTTAATCACATACCTCCACTTTATTACATTCATTTCTGGAGATTTATCTTATTCTTTGATTTGGAGTATATTCACTCATTTCTTCATTTTTCCTGACTTTCATTTATGTTGGGCTCTATGTCCAACTATTTCTGCCAGTCTTATCAAACTGACCTCATGTTGTAAAAAGACCTCATCAGTCTAAGAGCCTTTCAAATTGTTGTGTTTATCTAGACTGCTGTGTCTGTCTTGCGTGGCCCCTTGAAGGTTAGGATGTGTCTTGTCAAGGCCTGTAAGGTAGGTGCCAGGCCGTCTAGATGCAGCTGAAACGGTTGGGTGCTGGATTTCTTCTAGTTCTTTTATCTTCATAGTGAAGCTGAGAACAAGCATTTACCTCTCACTCTCTCTGCCCTAAATCAGGGAAAAGATCTGTGGCAAATACCTGTGCTCATGTTCAGATTGTACCCCCTAAAGGTGAGGAGATAGATGCTGAAAATGAACATGTTCTATGTCCCCATATTTGTTTACTGTGGAATCAGTTAGGAAAGCAAAGCCCCACTGACCCCAGAGATACGTCATTAAGGAGACTGTCCCTTGGGTGTGGCTTAGAAGTTGTAGCACTTAGTGCATAGCCACAACTTTTTTCCAGAAAGAATAAGTAGACCTGGATTTATCACTGGAGTGAGCGAGAGGAAAGGCTCATGAAATCTCACATTCTGGCTTAGACTGACAGAAGCCTATTGTTTATTTTCACTGTTAGGCCTCCAATGTATGTTTGTTAGAAGCCAGGCCATTATGTACTCAACTGAAGTGTGTGCCATAAGCCCTTTCTGTAATGAAAATAGAAAATACATGTTCCTTCCCTTTTTCTGCACTGTTGCAAGTAGATTTAGCACTTGAAAGGGTTTGCACACATATTTAAAATGACTTCTTTGTTCTGTGCTCTAGAGAGACTTGCGTGTATGTAGTTCCTTCTCTCAGAGCTCAGAAGTTTAGGATGGAGTCTTTGTTGGTAGCTGTAAAAGTTAGGGTACTCCATACATGGCATAAATTCCTTCCAGGAAGAAACAAGGAGCTGTGTTTTTAAATCATCTTTTCTGTACTGATCCAGGAAGATGAATCCCCTGAAAGTGCTTACCTGCACATATAAAACTGTTATTTTTTTCTTTGATCTAAAGAGACTCATATATACTTAGCCCTGTTTGAGAACTAGGAAGTTCTGAAAGCAGTATCAGGTAGAAGACGTAAAAGTTGGGGTGCTCAATGTGCAGACAAACTTCTTCCAAAAGAGATTAATAAACCTGGAGTTATCACTGAGGAGAGTCAGGGAGAAGGCTTAGCAAGTACCAATCTGTTTCTCAAGCTTTCTGTGAGCTAATACTTGTCTGCACCTTCAACTTCCTAACACAAATTATTTAGAAGCTAAGCCACCCAGTAGCCCCTGCAAGTGTGTCATATACCCCTTCCGGGAGAAACGAGGTTGTACTTTCAAAGTCACTTCTTTGCAGTTCTCTCAGGATATAAAGCCCTAGAAATGCTTTTGTGATGACATCAAACCTCCACCTTTTCCATTTGGTCTAGAGAGAGACATATATAGCAGTCCCCTCTGCAAGGAGGTTTAGGATGCCGTCCCATGGGTGGGAGGTCTAACTTATGAGATGCTTGAAGTGTGGGCAAATTCCTTTCAAACCTGAAGTTATAGCTGCAGTGAGCTGGGAGAGAAAGCTGGAGCGGTGCCGATCTGCTTCTAAGGCAGCCAGTAGGGTAACAGTTGTCTGCCTTTTTCACTCCCCAATTTAAGTTAGTTAGAAGGCAGGCCACCAAGTAGCCACTGGAAAAGTGTCATAAACCCCTTCCACGGGTACATGAGGCACTGCACTGCTTCCAGGGGATGAATCCCCTGAAGTATTAGTATTAGACATACCTGTATGTCTTTATAAAACCACTGCTTTTTTCCTGTTGTCTAGAGAGAGTCAGATGTGTCTGGTCACATTTGCTCCTAGTGATACCGGAGTTTCAGGTTCTTGGTCTCAATGATTTGAAGAATGAATCCACGGACCACGGATCAGTGGTAAGACAGGATTTATTCACAAAACAAAGAATAAAAGATCAAAGCTTCTGGCAGAGAGAACCCAGGTGGGGGAATAAGATCCCTTACCCCTTTCTGAAGTCTGTCTCTGGGCTCTCTGCTCAGGGGTATATATAGTGGCAGGGGGTTGTTTTGGTGGAACTCAATGTTTACTTTTAGGGAGTAGGTCTTCTAAAGTTACAGCCAGCCTTCCATTTAGCAGCAGGGGGCCACAACTCTCAGGCCTTGGAAACTTGCATGAAATTGACCAGCCTTAGAAAAGGTGGGTTTTCCCCTTCAGCCAGAAGGGCAGGGGGGAAGGAGACACCAAGGCGCCAGTGTCTCCTCCCGCAGTTGTCTGGTCCCTCCGGCTACTGGAACCCCTCAGGGCCCCCTTGCCCATCCTCCAGCCTGCTGGTTCCACCAGCTGCCACCATACCAACACCACCAAGGCTAAGGTGCCAGGTCTTGGCACCACCTGTCCTGTGTAAGTTCTCCCTCTCCAAGTGGAAGCTGTAACTCCAATTAGATACCAGTCCTTTATCAGATATATCTTCGCCAAATATTTTCTCACCTTCTGTGGCTTGTCTTTTTGTTATCGACAGTATATTTCATGAGGCTGACATTTTAAATTTTATTTTGCTTATTTTATTTTTGTTTGTATGACCAAAGGGTACACGTGCAGTTCTGTTACATGGATATATTGCATGATGGTTAAGTTTGGGCTTTTATTGTAACAATCACCTGAATAATGTGCATTATACCCACTAAGTAATTTCTCATCCTTCATCCACCTTCCACCCTAACACCCTCTCATTAAAAATATATTTGTTCTGAGAGAGATTCTTACTGTGTCATACTGGCTGGAGTGCAGTGGCCTGATCATAGATCACTACAACCTCAAACTCCTAGACTCAAGTGTTCCTCCTGCCTCAGCCTCCTGAGTACCCTGGACTACAGGAGGGTCACCTGTATGCATGTGCTGCCACACCTGGCTGTATTTCTTTTTCTTTTTAGATGTAGGTTTTATATTGCCCTCACTGGCCTCACTCCTGTCCTCAGGAGATCCTCCCACCTCAGCCTCCCAAAGTGTTGAGATGACAGGTCTCAACCACCATGCCCGGTCTCCTCCCATTAAATTTTTAAGTTATAATTCAGCTTCTCAAGTTTTTCTTTCATGAATCTTGCCTTTGGTGTTGTATCCAAAAAATTATTGTCATACACAAGGTCATTTATGTTTTCACCTACATTATCTTCTAGGAGTTCAATAGTTTTATATTTTACATTCAAGTGTATGGTCCATATTGAGTTAATTTTTGTGACGGGTGTAAAGTTTATGATTCTATTTTATTTTTTTTGACCTGTGAACATCCAGTGTTTCAGCACCATGTGTTGACAACACTGTCTTTATTCCATTGTATTGCCTTAAATTATTTTCAAAAGGTAAATGATATTACTTTTTATATTGTACTCTTCCAATCTTTATTTTATTAGTAGTGCTTTCATCCCTCATTTAAAAAAATATTCATCATATCTGAGGTCAGGGATGATGAGTTTCCCAGCTGTCAATATTCAGGTGGACAATTGATCACCTCATTTTAATCTTAGCAGACATTTCCTGCTCCCCAGCCCCAACACTACTTAGAAAAACTAAATGTGTCCACTGTCATCAGTGCTTAGTGTAAGTGTGATATGACATGAATCAAAGACCCTTCAGGCCACAGTAGAGACTGGTAATTTATTACTGAAGAACACGGGCTTTGCTGAAATTTTCTTTAGTTCAGACAGATCACTATGAATTAACTAAGTAAGAGGGCAGCAGGTGCTCTCATTAAATTTACAGTCACTGGCAGCAGATAGGAAAGTAGTTTTAAAAGGGTAGGCAGCTGTGTGGACACCTGTAATTGCAGCCATGCACTCCAAGACATGCTGCAGTGGGGGAGTTGTGCCAGTGCCCTCTCATCAAGCTTCAAGCAGCTCTGGTTGCAAGTGTCCCAGAGAGTGATTTCTGAGCATAGCGTGGGGGCATGTGTTCCCTGAACTGACAGACAATCTTCCCAAAACACGGCAGTTGCATGAACCTTCCTGAGTTGCCAGGGAGATCTTAGTTCCCCTGGGACCATTTCCCAGGAAAAAGAAGAGTCTTCACAAGTCTATTTCTTTTTCTTTGTCTCTCTCTCTCTCTCTTTTTTTTTTTTTTTTGTTATTTTGTCCCACTTTTAAAAACTGAATTTAAAAATGGCAATCATTTTTGAAGTCAGTTTGGGCAATATATGTCAATCTAATTATAATGGGCATTACAGAGAAATGATGTTCTGTTAAAGCATGATTAGTCTCGCAGGCATATTCTCTTTGGAAAGAAGAGATTTTTGCATCCAAGAAAAGGAGATAATAGTCTCTTTTCATAGTTCTAAAATCCATCCTTGGCATCTATTTTTTTCTGGTTTTTATCCATTTCTTCCTTTGATTATATTTACCTTTCCTAACTTTAATAGGAAGTAGTAATTTCCTCTAAGCACCGGGGCAATTTAGAGAAAGATTGCCGGTGAGTGTCCCTCCTTCCTTTCCCCTTCCTTCCCTCTCTTCCTCCTCTTCTCTTCCTTTTCCTTCCTTCCTTCTCCTTCCCTCCCTTCCCTTTCCTTTTCACTTTTTAATTTTCAAATCAGTCCATAAATAATCAGTGTCATCTTAAAATTAAACCACATTCAGCAAAAGAAAATATAAATGAAAAATTTAAAATATAAAGCTTAAGAAAAAAATAACTAAAATTTTATAGTCAAAACTAAAGGAAAGAGCCAGGTGTGGTGGCACACGCCTGTAATCCTAGCACTCTGAGAGGCTGAGGCAGGTGGATTGCTCAAGCTCACAAGTTCGAGAACAGCCTGAGCAAAAAGCAAGACCCTCATCTCTACTAAAAATAGAAAAAAATGAGGCAAGCGGAGCACTCGAGCCTAAGAGTTGGAGGTTGCTGTGAGCTATGATGATGCCATGGGATTTTACTCAGGGTGACAGTTTGAGACTCTGTCTCAAAAAAACAAAACAAACAAACAAAAAACCCCCAAACCAGAGGAAAATATACAGGTAAGCAGGATAATTGGTCATATGATGTCACTCTACTTGAAATTTGTATTTGCCAAATCACATTGGATGAAGAGTCTTGATGAATTTGTGGTGGAGAAAATCATCTGTCTATAAGCTTTGCATTTTCCCCCTTTAGTACATAGTAAGTTACATTAGTCAGGAAATCCAATGAACATTTTTATTGTAATATTCTGTGTCATTGGTATAGACATTAGTGAGGCTCTGGATGCAGGTATTGTGTAGACAATTAATTGTTCTCTATTCAGTGAGGATAGAATATGCCTTTAACACTAACCAACCACTTCATGAATCTAAAATGGAACAAGAATAGGATGGTAGATCTAGAAAGGAGTTTAGGGTTCAACTCATCTGACCATGGCTTTGCCATTGGTCATAGCAAAGGGAGCTGAGTTTAGATGAATGTGGCCTGTCAGCACGGGTGAGGAGGGCAAAAGAAAGCTGCACAGCCAGGGAAGACTGACAGCTCGGCGGCAGCCACCTCCTCAGATGCAGAAGAGCAGGCTTTCATTATTTGTTAATTAAATTTCTAAAGGGCATAATTATTGCCTCACTCTAGCCCCTAGTACATAAAATGGACTTCTTTGAATATAGAAATATTCATCAAAATGATATTATCTTTAATAGGAATTAACTTGTAACAAAGAAGTCCATATTCACTCCCAAACTTTATAGAGAGGCTAATATATCTTCATGGCCTTTTTTCAGAAAGGCTTGACTTCAGTGAGGCATGTTTAAGTGAACATATTAAATTATCCCGTAATGTATATGATGTGTGCATATGACATTCTATGTAAGGAAGGTAAAGGTATGAGAATTGCATGTTAAAGGCCCTTCAGTGGTTAACTGTATAATCACGGTGAGTAACGTTTAGTAAAGCACTGTTTGCTTTATTACTAGACTACCACAGCCTGTGGGAAGAGAGGCGCGTCGAAAAAGAAAGATGGGTTTGGAAAATTTTTGTGCTTCTCTTTGGGATAGCCATGTGTTGGTAATGAGCATGCAAGTGAAATCCAGTTTGCAATAGAGATAGAAAAATAATATCTCGAGAAGATTTCAAATTACTGGTAGATAAACATAAGACTGATGCTTTTTTTTTTTTTGTAATAAAGTACCTAAATATAGAGGCAGCCCTAAAGTGCCTAAATATATTGATTTTGTAAGAGATATGCTGGAATCGAGGTGTAGCAGAGTTAGCTATAAATCACTCTAAATCATGCCACAGGTAAGTGCCTTAATTTACTAAGACACTACCAGATGCCCGTGTTGCCCCAGGTCACGTCACATCCCCTCCTGATCCCCTCACCTTCGTTATTATGCTGGACTTTCAGTGCCCTGACAGAGTCCCATTAGGCACTCGCCATCTGCTCTTCTGGTTTCTGACCCAGGGGCTTCTCAGCATTTGCAGGAATATGTAAGCACAAGTGTCCCCGCAGCACCCTCGCCTCCAGAGAGGTCAGCTGGGACAAGTGCCCCTGCCCACTAGCCTGCTAGAAAGTGTTCAGTCCACTTCCTGGGAGGAACTGCTGACACCGAGCCCTCCTTTCCCACCAGACATCTGTGTCACTCAGGATTGGTGGGTTTTGTGCATTTCTGTCGTCTCCCGCCCTTACTCCTGCTTCAAATCACCTCCCATTTACTTTACTTGCTGCACATTCTGCTTTCAAGGGGAAATCAACCAAGATAATCACCAATAATGGGGTTTCTTTTCTTAACATATGCAGCAAGAATTTGAGATTTCAAAATCCTTTGCAAATTCACAGCGTGGGAGGGGGCCGGGAGCTGTGGTAAGCTTTCACCTGTCAGGTCCAACGTAGGCGTATATAGCACAACTCCTGGGTAAGGGGCTCGACTGCAACTTGGACTTTACCTAACAAGCACCAACAATGTAACCTAATTGAACATACCCTTATATTAATCTGAAAATTAAAAAAGAAAAGAATTTGTAGGGTTGAACTGTATTTGCCTATAGTATGAGGACCTTTTAGGGGGTTATAGCCCTCCGTGTTTGTCCAGTAGGATTACCTTCTCTGGACTACAGTTTCTTTAGCTGTAACATTACAGAAATAGATCCCCAGTTCTTTGGAAACAATGGCACAACTGTTGAACAATTCACAATCTGTTGAATAATATTTGATTTAATCTCCTGTAGAGTTATGAGACATAACTTACCCACGAAGTGAATGTCAGAATCATTGCGGGGTTCTATATTTGTTCGTTTTATTTGATAATCAAAATGATACAGGCTACACGTGGTAAAAATCAAGTGAAAAATAGGTCTGTCAATGAAAGTTAACAATCTTTGTCCTGTCCCGTTCTAGTCTATTTCCCATAAATAATCGAGTTTAACCACTTCTATTTTTTATGCTTAGGTTACCTCCATAATTTTAACTAAAATGCAAACACTGTGTCTTTAAAAAATAACTCTCCAATATGATATGGGAAAATTTTATTTCCTTTAAGTTACTCTGTGTCTCCACCCACCCTTTGTATTGTCAAAGTCCAAACTAATTTTCCAGGTTTACCTCATATAGTTCCTTCATATGTTTCTTTGCACTACCTTTGACTTTAGTTTGCTCTTCTTTTGTCGGCTTCTTAAGGTACAAATTTAGATTATTGATTTGATATATTTTTCTTTTCAAATATAGACATTCAATGCTATAAATTGTCCTTGAATTGGTGTTTTAGCAGCATTTTAGAAACTTTGTTAAGCTATATTTTCGTTTAGTTGAAAAGTTTTGTAGTTTCCCTTGAGACTTCCTCTTTGATCCATGGATTAAATGTGTTGATTAAAGGTGTGATGAATTTACAAATATTAGGGGTTTTCCAAATGTCTTTATTTATGTCTAATTTCATTCCATTATGGTCTAAGAATATATTTTGGGTGATTTCTGATTTATAAAATTCTACTGAAATTATTAAAGAATTTTGTATTTCAACCATTTAAACACTTTGTATTTCAACCATTTATTGAGACTATATCTATCATATACACATGAAAAGAATAAATATTCTGCTATTATTGCTTATAGTGTTCTATTAATATACATATCAGTTAGGTAAAATTGTTTGATACTATAGTTGAAATCTTTTGTATTCTTGCTGGTTTTCTTCAGTTGATCTATCAATTATTGATATGGGTTCTTGAATTCTTCAGGTATTTATAATTATCTGTGACTCTCGGAAATTCCTTCAGTTTGTGACAGGGTGTGTATATGTGTGTGCTGAGCACATATTAGGTACATTTACTTTTATAATTGTTATAACTGGCTTATAAATATTTTTATTTCTTTAGAGTGACCTTCTTTGTCTCTAGAAATATTTTTGTTTTTCACTTTTTTTCTAATATTAATGTTGCTATTTCCTTTAGCTTTGGTTACTATTAGCATTTTTTGTATTTTTTTTTATTTTTTAGAGACAGAGTCTCATTCTATTGCCCTTGGTAGAGTGCCGTGGCGTCACAGCCCACAGCAACCTCTAACTCCTGGGCCTAGGTGATTCTCTTGCCTCAGCCTCCCGAACAGCTGGGACCACAGGCACCTTCCACAACACCTGGCTATTTTTTGTTGTTGTTGTTGTTGCAGTTTGGCTGGGGCTGGGCTGGAACCTGCCATCCTCGGTACATGGGGCCAGCACCCCACCCACTGAGCCACAGATGTTGCTCACTATTTGTGTATTATACATATTATACATTTTCCATCATATGTTACTTTCAACTTATTTGTGTATTTGAATCCAAAGCACATTCTAGTGATTTGCCTAGAAGTTATTGTATTTTCTTTTATTTTTAATAATCTCTTAAGATTAAAACTAATGAGTAAAATATAGAAGCTTTGATTTAATATGGCTGTCTTTCTTCTCCTTCTGTTATAATGCTATTGTCACACATATTACATCTAATGTAGTCCAAGCTGCAAAATGTAGATTTAAAATTTTGATGCAATTGATTTAGATTTCAAAAGAAGAAAAGAAAAGAAGTTTTATGTATGCACACAAGTATTTTCAGTATTTTAAATTAACCTACTTATGTACTTGCATTTTCTATTCCTCTGTATTTTTTTTTTTTTTAATGTGGATTCAGGTAACCATCTGATGTCATTTTTTTCAAGCCTGGAGGAATTTCTTTACATATTTTCAGTGGGGCAGCTATGAAAGCAACATATTACACTAGTGTTTGCTTTTGGGAAAATTTCTCTATTTTACTTTCATATTTCAAGGCTTTTTATTGTTTTTTTTTTTCATAGGTATCTTGGTTGAAAGATTGTTGTGTTTTTTTAACATTTTATTCACACTTTGTGTTTGTCATTTTTCTGTCCGTCTCTATTGCTCCCAATGAGAAGTTGCTTTTCAATCCTATTGTGGTTTCCTTGTGTGCTGACTTGCTTTTCTCTTGTTATCTTCAAGAGTTTTCTTTGGCTTTTAGCCATTTTACTATGATTTACCTGGACGTTATCTTTTTGTTTATCTTACATGGAGTTCACTAACCTTTTGGGTGTGTAGATTAATGTCTTTAATCACATATGGAAATATTTCTTCAAGTATTTTATGTGTCTCTTTTCCCCTTTGATGCTACCATCACCCATGAATTGCCATGCTTGGTGGTATGCCACAGGTTTCTGAGGTTCTGACCTTCCTAAGGATAGAATTCCTTTTGTTTTTCAGAGTAGATAATCTGTGTTTATCTATCTTGAAATTGTCTGATTCTTTTCCTTTGGGGTATGTGTGAGCTTGAATCGTATATAAAATGCCTCTAGTACATTTTTCACTTCAATTATTATAGTTTTAACTGTACAATTTTATTTGGTACACTTTTTTGATTTCTATCATTTTATTGGTATTTTCAATGTTAAAAGTCATTGTTCTTATACATTCCTTTACTTCTTTAAATGTGCTTTCTGTAATTCTGGCTTTTACTTTCTTCAAGACTTTCTTATGTCTCCACTGTACACTAGGCCTCACATTAAGCCAGGGACAAGTAGATAACTAAATTTTTTTTTTTTTAGTGCAAAATTAACTTCTTTGGATGTAACTATATGATAATATCAATCAGTTGTTTGATTGATATTATCATACAGGACTTTATTTGGCTTTTTAAAACAAACATTCAACAAATAATTCTGGGCAATTAGATATTTGCATGCAACAGATAAATTTGCCAAACATAAAAACTAACTCAAAATATATCACAGACAATAATCTCAGTGCTAAGATTGTAAAGCATTTAGAAGAGCACGCAGGGGTAAATTTTCATAAACTTATATTAAAGAATGATTTCTTAGATATGGTACCAAAAGCATAAGTGATGAACAATGCAACTTATAACCTGGACCTTATCAAAATTAAAACTCTACTTCCAGAGACTATCAAGAAAGTGAAAGCACATGACACAGAGTGGAAGAAAATATTTTAAAATCTTGTATCTGAAAACTGAGTTGTAGCCAGAACATATAAAGAACTTTTAACTGAAGAAAAAAATCTCATTTGAAAATTGGAAAGAAATTTGAGTAGGTATTGCATCAGAGAAAATAGACAAATGGCTGATAAGCATTAAAGCATAAAAAGATATTCAACATCAAAACCACAACAATAAATTGCTTTTTTCATGCTAGACTGGCTCAAATAAAAAATTAACAGGCCCTAGCAAGGATGTGGAAAAACTGCAACTCTTACACTTTGCTGGTAGGTATGTAACATGGAACACCCACTTAAAAAGACATCCAATGTAATACAAATGTTGCCCCTTAGCCACAGAAACAATCTTTTTTTTTTTTTTTTTTTTTTTATTGTTGGGGACTCATTGAGGGTACAATAAGCCAGGTTACACTGATTGCAATTGTTAGGTAAAGTCCCTCTTGCAATCATGTCTTGCCCCCATAAAGTGTGACACACACCAAGGCCCCACCCACCTCCCACCTTCCCTCTTTGTGCTTCCCCCCCCATAACCATAATTGTCATTAATTGTCCTCATATCAAAATTGAGTACATAGGATTCATGCTTCTCCATTCTTGTGATGCTTTACTAAGAATAATGTCTTCCACTTCCATCCAGGTTAATATGAAGGATGTAAAGTCTCCATTTTTTTTAATGGCTGAATAGTATTCCATGGTATACATATACCACAGCTTGTTAATCCATTCCTGGGTTGGTGGGCATTTAGGCTGTTTCCACATTTTGGCGATTGTAAATTGAGCTGCAATAAACAGTCTAGTACAAGTGTCCTTATGATAAAAGGATTTTTTTCCTTCTGGGTAGATGCCCAGTAATGGGATTGCAGGATCGAATGGGAGGTCTAGCTTGAGTGCTTTGAGGTTTCTCCATACTTCCTTCTGGAAAGGTTGTACTAGCTCGCAGTCCGACCAGCAGTGTAAAAGTGTTCCCTTCTCTCCACATCCACGCCAGCATCTGTAGTTTTGAGATTTTGTGATGTGGGCCATTCTCACTGGGGTTAGATGATATCTCAGGGTTGTTTTGATTTGCATTTCTCTAATATATAGAGATGATGAACATTTTTTCATGTGTTTGTTAGCCATTCGTCTGTCATCTTTAGAGAAAGTTCTATTCATGTCTCTTGCCCATTGATAAATGGGATTGTTGGCTTTTTTCATGTGGATTAATTTGAGTTCTCTATAGATCCCAGTTATCAAGCTTTTGTCTGATTGAAAATATGCAAATATCCTTTCCCATTGTGTAGGTTGTCTCTTTGCTTAGGTTATTGTCTCCTTAGCCGTACAGAAGCTTTTCGGTTTAATGAAGTCCCATTTGTTTATTTTTGTTGTTGTTGCAATTGCCATGGCAGTCTTCTTCATAAAGTCTTTCTCCAGGCCAATATCTTCCAGTGTTTTTCCTATGCTTTCTTGGAGGATTTTTATTGCTTCATGCCTTAAATTTAAGTTCTTTATAAATCTTGAATCCATTTTTGTGAGTGGGGAAAGGTGTGGGTCCAGTTTCAGACTTTTACATGTAGACATCTAGTTCTCCCAACACGATTTATTGAATAGACAGTCTTTCCCCCAAGGTATGTTCTTGTTTGGTTTATCAAAGATTAGGTGGTTGTAAAATGTTAGTTTCATTTCTTGGTTTTCAATTCGATTCCAAGTGTCTATGTCTCTGTTTTTGTGCCAGTACCATGCTGTCTTGAGCTCTATGGCTTTGTAGTACAGACTAAAATCTGGTATGCTGATGCCCCCAGCTTTATTTTTGTTACAGAGAACTGCCTTAGCTATACGGGTTTTTTTCCGGTTCCATACAAAAGGCAGAATCATTTTCTCCAAATCTTGAAAGTACGATGTTGGTATTTTGATAGGAATGGCATTAAATAGGTAGATTGCTTTGGGAAGTATAGACATTTTAACAATGTTGATTCTTCCCATCCATGAGCATGGTATGTTCTTCCATTTGTTAATATCCTCTGCTATTTCCTTTCTGAGGATTTCATAGTTTTCTTTATAGAGGTCCTTCACCTCCTTTGTTAGGTATATTCCTAGGTATTTCATTTTCTTTGAAACTATGGTGAAGGGAGTTGTGTCTTTAATTAGCTTCTCATCTTGACTGTTATTGGTGTACACAAAGGCTACTGAATTGTGGACATTGATTTTATATCCTGAAACATTACTGTATTTTTTGATGACTTCTAGGAGTCTTGTGGTTGAGTCTTTGGGGTTCTCTAAGTATAAGATCATGTCGTCAGCAAAGAGGGAGAGTTTGACCTCCTCCGCTCCCATTTGGATTCCCTTTATTTCCTTGTCTTGCCTAATTGTATTGGCTAGAACTTCCTGCAGTATGTTGAATAGTAAAGGTGACAGAGGACAACCTTGTCTGGTTCCAGTTCTAAGAGGAAAAGCTTTCAGGTTTACTCCATTCAGTAAAATATTGGCTGTGGGTTTGTCATAGATAGCTTCAATCAGTTTTAGAAATGTGCCACCTATGCCTATGCTCTTCAGTGTTCTAATTAGAAAAGGATGCTGGATTTTATCAAGTGCTTTTTCTGCATCTATTGAGAGGATCATGTGATCTTTATTTTTGCCTCTGTTAATATGGTGGATAACGTTTATAGACTTGCGTATGTTAAGTCAGCCTTGCATCCCTGGGATGAAGCCTACTTGATCATGATGAATGACTTTTTTGATGATAAGCTGTAATCTATTGGCTAGGATTTTGTTGAGAATTTTTGCATCTATATTCATGAGTGAGATTGGTCTGAAATTCTCCTTTTTGTTTGGGTCTTTTCCTGGTTTTGGTATCAGGGTGACGCTTGCTTCATAGAATGTGTTGGGGAAGATTCCTTCTTCCTCAATTTTTTGGAATAATTTCTGCAGTACAGGAATAAGCTCTTCCTTGAGGGTTTGATAGAATTCTGGAGTGAAGCCATCTGGACCAGGGCATTTTTTGGTTGGAAGCTTTTTTATTGTTTCTTTGATCTCGGTGCTTGAAATTGGTCTGTTCAGGAGCTCTATTTCTTCCTGGCTGAGTCTAGGGAGAGGGTGTGGTTCCAAATATTGATCCATTTCTTTCACATTGTCAAATTTCTGGGCATAGAGTTTCTGGTAGTATTCAGAGATGATCTCTTGTATCTCTGTGGGATCAGTTGTTATTTCCCCTTTATCATTTCTGATTGAGGTTACTAGAGATTTTATTTTTCTATTCCTCGTTAGTCTGGCCAATGGTTTGTCTATTTTATTTATTTTTGCAAAAAAACAACTCCTTGTTTCATTAATTTTCTGAATGATTCTTTTGTTTTCAATTTCATTGATCTCTGATTTGATTTTGGATATTTCTTTTCTTCTACTGAGTTTAGGCTTAGATTGTTCTTCTTTTTCCAATTCCATAAGATCTCTTGTGAGATTGTTGATGTGCTCTCTTTCTGTTTTTCGAATGTAGGCATCTAAAGCGATGAATTTTCCTCTCAAAACTGCTTTTGCAGTATCCCAGAGGTTTTGGTAGCTTGTGTCTTCATTGTTGTTATGCTCAAGGAAGTAAATGATTTCCTGTTTTATTTCTTCCTGCACCCATCTGTTATTCAACAGAAGATTGTTTAGTTTCCATGTCTTTGGGTGGGGTCGAGCATTTTTGTTAGAGTTGAGTTGCACCTTTAGTGCCTTATGGTCTGAGAAGATACAAGGTAAAATTTCAATTCTTTTGATTCTGTTGATATTTGTTTTGTGTCCCAGGATATGATCAATTTTGGAGAATGTTCCATGGAGTGATGAGAAGAATGTATATTCTTTATCTTTGGGATGGAGTGTTCTATATGCGTCTATCAAGCACAGTTGTTCTAGGGTCTCATTTAAATCTCTTATATCCTTGTTTAATTTCTGTTTAGAGGATCTGTCCAGCTCTGTAAGAGGAGTGTTAAGGTCCCCTGTTATTATGGTATTATCAGATATCATATTGCTCAGACTGAGTAAGGTCTGCTTCAAGAATCTGGGAGCATTTAAATTGGGTGCATAAATATTTAGAATTGAAATGTCTTCTTGTTGTATTTTTCCCTTGACCAATATAAAGTGACCATTTTTGTCTTTTTTGACTTTAGTTGCTTTAAATCCACATGTATCTGAAAATAAGATTGCAACTCCTCTTTTCTTCTGAATTCCATTTGCCTGAAAAATTGTCTTCCAACCCTTGACTCGGAGCCTTAATTTGTCTTTTGAAGCCAGGTGTGTTTCTTGTAGACAGCAAATGGATGGCTTGTGTTTTTTAATCCAGTCAACCAATCTATGTCTCTTCAGTGGGGAATTCAAGCCATTAACATTTATTGACATAATTGATAAGTGTGGTAGTATTCTATTCATCTTATTTGGTGAGAGTCCATTGCTTAGTTTTATCTTTTGCATCAGTGTGGAGGTTAGGTTCTGTCCTTTAATTTCTGAGTTCTTACTTTGCTGCTGATCCATTGTGGTGGTCAGTGTGCAGAACAGGTTGAAATATTTCCTGTACAGCTGGTCTTGTGGCGAATTTCCTCAATGTTTGTATATCTGTAAATGATTTGATTTCTCCGTCAATTTTGAAGCTTAGCTTGGCAGGGTACAGAATTCTGGGCTGGAAATTGTTCTGTTTAAGTAGATTAAAGGTAGATGACCATTGTCTTCTTGCTTGGAAAGTTTCATTAGAGAAGTCTGCGGTCACTCTGATGGTTTTGCCCCTGTAGGTCAACTGGCGCTTACTCCTGGCAGCTTGCAGAATCTTTTCTTTTGTCTTGACTTTGGACAGGTTCATCACAATGTGTCTTGGAGAAGCTCGGTTAGACTTGAGGCGACCTGGGGTCTGATATCCCTCTGAAAGCAGTGTGTCAGAATCTTTGGTGATATTTGGGAAATTTTCTTTTATAATATTCTCTAGTATGGCTTCCATTCCTCTGGGGCATTCTTCTTCCCCTTCTGGAATTCCTATAACTCGTATGTTGGAACGCTTCATAAAGTCCCATAATTCTGACAGGGAACGTTCTGCTTTCTCTCTCTTCTTTTCTGCCTCTTTTACTATCTGAGTTATCTCAAAAACTTTGTCTTCTACCTCTGAAATTCTTTCTTCTGCATGGTCTAACCTGTTGCTGATACTTTGCATTGCATCTTTAAGTTCCCTAATTGACTGTTTCAGTTCCTTCAGCTCTGCTATATCCTTTTTATAGTCTTCATATCGTTCATCTCTTATTTGATTATGTTTTTGAATTTCCTTTTGGTTATTTTCCACTTTATTAGCAGTTTCCTTCATTGTTTCCATCATTTCTTTCATTGTTTGCAACATGTGTATTCTAAATTCCCTTTCTGTCATTCCTAACGTTTCTTTATAGGTGGAATCCTCTGCAGTAGCTACCTCATGGTCCCTTGGCGGGGTTGTTCTTGACTGGTTCTTCATGTTGCCTGGAGTTTTCTGCTGATTCTTCCTCATGAGTGATTTCTTTTATCTGTTTCCTTGCCCTAATTTTCCTTTCACTTCCTCTTGCTCTTTAAGTTCTCGTGCCTGTGGACTAAGGGTTACAGGACCAGAAGTGTGAGAAGGTTGAAGAGCAAAAAAGGGATGAAAGAAAGGAGTACCGAGTGATAAGAAAAAAAAAAGAAAAATACAGAAAGGAGAGAGGGTGGGTAAAAGGAATATTGACAAAAAGAAGAGAGGCACAGAGAGAGGGAGACAGAGCAATATAGGTGTACAGTAGGGTACTTTGATAGAACCTTAAAAAAAACCACCTTCTGGGGGTGCCCAGTTGGGTGGATCCCTTGAGGTCAGCAGCTCTTTGCTAACCTGATCAGACACAGTACCCCACCTCCACCAAGCAGAGAGGAAAGACAAAAATGCTATAAATCAAACCAAAACAAGCAAACAGAAAACTTTACGGAATAATATTGGGTGGAAAACCAAATAATAGTGGTAGGAACACTAACAAAAATGAAGTTCTAATTCTTGAAATAGGCAGCAATGGGAAATTATAATTAAACTAGAAAAATTGAGAAAGAAATAGTATCTGTATGGAAAAGGTTGAACTTAAAAACAAAACAACATCAACAATATCAAAATAAACAAACAAAAAGAAACCAACCAAACCAAAAAAAAAAAAAAAAAAAAAACACAACCGAAACACAAAGCAGTATGTATATGTTATTGAGTATTGTCTGGGCAACACGTGGTCTTCTGGAGTATGAGGTGTTAATCACAGTTCTGATATGACTGGAGGCTGCTAGTTTCTCTAACCCCAGCAGGTAGACACCCTAAATCTCTCTTCAGCCCATTTAAAAGGCACTTTGAACTTGTTCACTTGCTGAGCAGAAGCTTTCCCAGGGAAGTGCTTGTCGCTGGAATCACTGCTGAAGTGGCTATCCACTTACCCTGTGTGCCAAAACTGGTCTCCCTCTGCCCCCGAGGGTTAGGGCTGCAGGGTGGCTCAGACCCCGCCCTTGGGCTACTTGGTCGCTGGGTTACCAGCTCCCACCCAATTCTAGCTCTGCGACCCTGAGGGCGGAGCTTGCCGGGGCAGATCGCTCCCAGTGGCTGCCTGTGACCCAGAGCCAAACACTATTAGCTCCGTCTGGCTCAGCGGCTCAGACTGGGGCCCTAGACAAAGGCTAAAGTTCTCCGCACTCCCGCTCAGGCTCTCCCCAAGGCAGTTCAGCTGAGTGCCAAGTCCAAAGACACCAAAACAGTTCACAGGTAAGGCCTTTCTGGTTTGCAGTCTCGCTGCTACTGAACTTAAAGTTGCGGGCGGGTTTAGACGGATTGAACACACGCGACCACTTGCCAGTTTTCCACTGTTTTAGTCCTCCTCTTGGGGTCCAGAAGTCTCTCGCTGACTCCCTGTATCCTCTCAGGGGTGATGATAGGCAGATCCCACCAGCAGAGATGCCTGGAGTCCTATCTCCCCAGACTCACGGTGCCCAGATGCAAGGAAGCTGTTACTCGGCTCCACAGAAACATCTTGTCCCAAAGGCTCTTTTACATCCTCTTTGAATCTAAAATCAGTCATCTTCAAAGCACTTCTGATGATAGTTTCTCCCTTCAACTTAAAGCTTTTCAGTATTTTCTATTGCTCTAAAATAATGCACAGAGTTCTTGGCAAGCCATTACAAGAATCTACAAAACCAGAGCTCTACCTGCTTCTCAACTAGCATATGCCTTCGTCTACTTCTGTTCTAGCCTCTGACCTTCCTCTTGCTCAAAAATGTTTAATGTCAACTTGCTCCTGTGCTTGTTCTGTGTCCTCTGACTTCTGTGACTCCTCCACTCCAATGAAACACCTCCTTATTATTTTCCTATTTCAGCTCAACATTCAGTTCTTCAGGAGAGTTCTAATGACACTATGCACATTTATGTCACTGTGACCTTTACCTTCACCTTTATTGTAGTTTTGACTTTTGCTTTGTGTAACTAATTTTTATTTATGCCTCTCAGCCACTAGACTGAGAGTAGGGGGCAAGTGTTTTTATAGTTTTTTGAGACAGTCTCACTTTGCCACCCTTGGTGGGGCATCATAGCTCACAACAATCTTAAATTCTTGGGCTCAGGACATCCTCTTGCCTCAGGCTCCGGAATAGCTGAGACTACAGGTGCCCCAAACCATGATCGGCTATATTTTTGGAGATGGGGTTCTCACTCTTGCTTAGGCTGGTCTTGAACTCTTGAGTTCAAGCAATCTGCCTACATCAGTCTCCCAGAGTGCTAGGATTATAGACTTGAGCTGCAGGGCCCAGCCTATGGCAATGCTTACTCATACTGCGATGAGTGCTTGCCACATTATCTATTAAGTTAATATTTGTTGGATAAATAGATCCCTCAGAGAAGTCCCATACCTCTTCAGTATGTCCTATGCTGAAGTTAATAGTCTCTGTCTTTATTATCCCAAATATTATAGTTAGTGCCTATTAATTTTGGTAATTCAGAATGTGCTAATGAAGAAAAGGTTTAGTTTGGTCACACAGATTATTTTTAAAAATTAGCCATAAAATTTAGACAGTTTTAGAATTTTACTTAGCATCATTATGATTTTTTTTTATTAAATCATAACTGTATACATTGATATGATCATGGGGCATCATACACTTGCTTCATAGACCATTTGACACATTTTTATCACAGTGGTTAACATAGCCTTTCTGGCGTTATCTCAGTTACTGTGCCAAAACATTTACATTCTACATTTACCAAGTTTCGCAAATACCCCTGTAAGATGCACCACAGGTGTGATCCCACCGATCCCCCTCCCTCCACCCACCCACCCCTTCCCACTTCCCCCTATTGTTAAGTTGTAGCTGGGTTATAGCTTTCATGTGAGAGTCCCAAATTAGTTTCGTAGTAGGGCTGTGTACATTGGGTACTTTTTCTTCCATTCTTGGGATACTTTACTAAGAAGAATATGTTCCAGCTCCATCCATGTAAACATGAAAGAGGTAAAGTCTCCATCTTTCTTTAAGGCTGCATAGTATTCCATGGTATACATATGCCACAATTTATTAATCCATTCGTGGATCGATGGGCACTTGGGCTTTTTCCATGACTTAGCTATTATGAATTGGGCTGCAATAAACATTCTGGTACAAATATCTTTGTTATGTTGTGATTTTTGGTCTTCTGGGTATATGCCCAGCAGAGGAATTACAGGATTGAATGGCAGATCTATTTTTAGATCTCTGAGTGTTCTCCATATATCTTTCCAAAAGGAATGTATTAATTTGCATTCCCACCAGCAGTGCAGAAGTGTTCCCTTTTCTCCGCATCCACGCCAACATCTCTGGTCTTGAGATTTTGTGATATAGGCTAGTCTCATTGGAGTTAGATTAGCATCATTATGATTAAGAAGATATTTGGAGTACAGTGACAGCTCTTGATTTTCTAAGATCTATACACCTGAAAATGCTTGCACAAGTCAGAATTGGCTAAGTTATACTGAAAAAAAAATTTGCCCCAGGAGTCAATAACCTAACACTAAAAAGTCTGCTTCTTGCTCAAGGTACGCATTTCATGCTGTTTTGTAGGTGCCACCGTGGCACCCCATCACCGCACAAATAAAAACAGCCAGGACATGGATTGAAGGGGCAAGCTTGCAAGAGATGGGCTTCCCATAGGTGCAGGGAGAGCCCCAAATAACCTCTGTCATGGCCTTTTATTGAAACATTATACAACAGGTGTGGGGGCTCACGTACTAGGATCCTGCGCTTAATGGTTCCTTTGTGCTCTTTCTCCATGGGCTCTACTCCCACCCCGTTATACCACAAATGTCCAAAGTGTAACACCTGCTTGCTAATGAGCGACTGATCTTACCTCACTAACACATGCAGTTGCTTGAGGGCTTGTCTCCAGGCTAGAAAACATCTCTATGCCTGCTAGGAGATTGTCCCACTCACAGCGCCTTCCTGAAGAACTGGTGGCCCCTTCTACAAGCCCAGGGCTCAATCTCCTACACTGCCTGGTGGAAAAGACTGTGCTCCACATGGTTACTTGGGATCCCAGAGTGATTAAGGTGGTCCTGTCATCTGGAACCCTACCAGTGGCTAAGGGAGACAGAGAGATAGAGCAAGCACGCATGGAAAACTCAGACCTGCTCTTCCATGCTTTGACGGAAGACTGACATCATTTCCGCCCATTGTTTTATTGGCTGAATCTAGTGACATAAATCCGTATAATTGCTAGAGGGTGTAGGTATTAGAAAGTGCATGGATATCTGGTGAGCAGTAAATGTCTATGGCATAGAATCAATACTACGCACAAAAAGGTGAATTACTTGCCCATCCTTAATGTTAGATGTCTAAAGTAAATATTAAGCAAAGTATAACTGAATGTATATGGACATTTATGTGCACATCTGCTCTGTGTGCCTGCTCATGGAATGGTCTACAAGCATTTTCTAACTTACTGACTTTCCTCCCAGAGCAGGAGTCTGAAGTATAAATGAAACAGTTCTAAATTTAAGTCTTTCATAATTTCCTGACTGAGATTTTGTAAGGACATAGTAATCATAATGTTATCAATTGTTTGATAGCTTAGATTATATTTTCCTGAATTTTCTCATGGAGGCATCTTATTTTATCATTTTTACTTTCATATTCTTGAGTATCTAATTGTTTTGAGACTTGACTGCACTTTTAGCCTTTCACTAGGAAGTTTTGTTTTGTTTTCTATTTTGCAAGTATTGTGCCAGGAGTTGTGGAGAGCTTTTGGGTAACTAGACTGTGATCTATTTGGTTCTACATTGTGTCTTCATTCATTCCTTTGACTACATGACCTTGAAAAATTTAACTTTCCTAAAAAATGTCTTAACTTTCTAAACTTCCAAGCCTCAGTTTTCCTATTTGTAAAATGAACCCAATGATAATCATTATTATGAGAGGAAAATCCTTTTCTCATGCCTGGCACCAAGTAGGTGGTTATAGTTAAAAAAAAGAAAATGCAGCTACCACCTAAACCAACATTCAGTTTATAGTAAATTTCTAAGGTAGGCAGTAAATTTTCACATAGTTCAGAAAAGTAACCTAGTATTTACAGTTTTAAGATTATGTAGACGATTGAATTAAATAATTATCTGCTTATGTCATAATCTCATATTAGTGTAAATCATTAAGAATTGGCTGTTTCTTTTGGCCATGTTGAACATATATTTGTAACCATGAATACTCATACAGGTATGTCATACAATATAAGTAATTATTAAACGGGTATTTGCACAATTTGTGATTTTATTAACTGATGAACATATTTTGAAATTCATATGTTGGCACAGATTACACTTTATAAAAGATAGGTGGCATTGATTCTGTTTTAAAATTAAATTCTGAGCCTATTCTTAAACTGCCTACAAATTCTTATGATTTTTATAGCTCTGACTCAATTTTTGTGCAAAAAAACAAAATTAAGTTTGACTTTAGATATTTCCAGGATATCTTGAATAAAATATCACATATTTTAAAGTTCTAAGATGTTTTGAAAGTGGTTTTCAGAGCAGTGTAATTGTTGAACACCCCCAAGATGAATTTGTGAAATAGTCACCACATTTTGTGTATTAATTTGGTGTGTACAAATGTACATATATAGAGTATGTTCCATATAGTTAATACAGAAACATGGCATATTGTAATTTATGTGCAGTTAATGTATTTTGATAAAAGAGGGAATCTTTCCTTTCAGACTCCTATTATCAGAATTTTAAGATAAGTTCATTCCTAGCCTGGGTTTGATGAAAAGAATAAATGAGCTTACAAAATTATTTCTATCTCATATGTTGTGCCTGAACTTCTTGAATCTTTTAGTGCTGTTCTGTATTTTACAGATTTATATTCATGTTCTTATTTCAGTTGATAAGAGCTGAACATTATTACGTGATACACCAGAAATAAACCAGCCATAACCCCAGAGAAACGTTTACTCTTTTCTCTAAATAAAGATTAAATAACCAATGCCAATAGTATCAATACTGGAGACATTGGGTTAAATAAATTGTATTTGTCCCACCTTTTACTGGATGAGAAAAGTTAGTGTTATATAATTCTATTAAATTTCAGTGAAGTTTTTTGATTTATGAATCACTCAGATGTTTTCCATTCACAGTTGTTACTGTCACAGACTTTGTGTTTGAAAGTAGATATTGAGAAAGGACTAGAGATGCATTTTTAACTGAGATTAAATGAAATATATGTATATATAAATGGACAAGATGCATATAAAATTTCAACAGCAAATTATTTAAAACTAAGCATATCTAACTTAGATTTTTTTTAAAAAATAGGAAACCATCACAGCTTGAAATCACATAGTATTGAAATGTCTATCTTTTGTAGGGGAAATATTGAGGGTGGAGGATTAGGGGGTGGCAGCAGGCGTGATTTTACCTCCTTTTTTCAGTGTGCAAACCCTTTTTGTATTACAAATCACTAAAGACAAATACAGTCATCTGTATACCGTTTGAGGAAGACGTTTCCTCTCTTCTGTTTCCTATTTACAATTCCACTGGGTTCATAAAATGGTCAGATGCTACAGAGCCACGAACAAACTACAGCGCTTTTAATAGAGCCATTCATCTGCTCCTTTTGAGGTTAGTGTTCTCTCTCCAGGGAGGGTTCTCAGATAATAAGAGGAAAATGAATGCCAGTTGAGCACCTGTAATCAAATTACTCTTAATTCCCTCAACTCCTGTCAGATACTGAGTTCCTCAGATCGTTTTGTAGGTGGGCATTTTACAGACCCCCATGGTGTAATACCATTAGTTTCCTTTCTTGTTTCCCTTTCTTTTTTCCTGTACTCCAGCCACCATCCATCATGACTGGGTAAATCCTGTCAGAAGGAAAGTCCCAGTCATTCAGTCAGATATGCGCCAGCTCGGTCTACACTTGCACCTGTCACTTTCCAGCATTCAGCTGTGAGGAAGAGAGCCAAAAGAACATTTATGGAACAGACACAGGCAATGTGCCCAGCTTGTCAACAGGCACAGGGCAGCCTCAGCCTGGAGCCTAGGATGCTACCGCTCCTGAAAAGATGCAGGGTCTTCCCCGCCCCCACTGCCCAAAGCAGGACTGATCTATGGAAAGTGCTTACTGCTTGGAACCTAGCTCAAACCGTAATTTAGTCCTGACTCTCAAAGACCCTACCTGTCACATGTAACAAAAGAGCGGTACCAAGCACTGAGCTTTGGAGTCTTTCAGCTGGTCCATAACTCATCTTGCTGTAAAGGCTGCAGAGGGAATTTGTAGAATGGGGTGAAGTATTCCATTTCATTTGTATTTTATCACTTGGGATCTGAGATGAATTCAGGATGCAGCCACAGACATGCTTGGAATTTCATTGATTTTATGATGTTAGTTGGATATGCTTTATGGTTCTTTTAACCTCAACTTTTATGAACATATTTCAGGCATAACACATAGAAAAAAATGGTATTGTATAATGCTGAGGAAACTATGGCCCTGCAGATATTATCTTTCTGGTTCTTTATTGAATAACTTTTCCCCTAAAGAATCGTATGAGTCAGAGATATATGTAAAAACATATATCGAAGAATTATGTTATCATAATTAAAAGAATGCTTAAACATTATTCTAAAACTACATGCCTCCAGAAAACTCACTTATCAGTTAGGACAAAATGAATGCTATTCTTGAAAACATCTACCTTGCTGATTGGTTGTGTTGACAAGTTAAAACATTCTTCACCAGAAATAAGTGTAAGTTAGGCCAGGCTCTGGATTAAGATGGAGAATTAAAACAGATACCATTTCTGTGCTGTTTGCACTTATGTTCTGGTATTTTCCAAGTATTTGCCCTTCTACACACACACTAATCTCTGTCCTGAGAACAATACATGAATTTTACTATAATTCTTTCATACAAGCCCTCTTGCATTCTAATATTAATATACAGTTTATACTCCCTGTAAACCTGGTGTTAATTCTTCACAGAAGAACACGGAAGAGCATTAACATCTTTGCTATTTGGATCTTCTGTGTGTCCCACATTTTTTATTCCATCCCATTTTGCTGAGATGCTTAATTTTTTTTTTTTTGTCTCATGTCCTTCTTTAATCTCTGTTTTATTCTTTTCACTTGCTTAAAGGACTAAAACTTTGTCATCCAATTCAAAGAAAGATGTTAAAACTCTTTCCAATCCAATTTTTCTGCCATCTGCATACTCCCCAGCTGATATCTATTTGGAGTAGGAAAGAGGTTAGTGGATTACTTCTAATTATCCTACAGTTTTAAAAGAGAAAAATGCAAATATGAATTCACCTGATGATTTTGTTATCTATTTTAGTTTATATAGAATAATTAAAATCTTGTGTTTAATTTTGTGGATGATTCTTTTTGAGTGTGATACTTCCTGAAGCAATCTGCAGGATGAAGTTCAGGTGCCTCACAGTAGAAAATGGTTTCTCTCCTTCCAACTTTCTCATTTCTTCCACTGCAAACAATGCAATTCTTGAGTTTTTTTTCATTTGCATTATAAAATATATCTTCTCAGTCAGCCTTTCTTCAGTGTCAGAAGATGATGGTCTCCCTTCTTTATTGAATTTCTGTTCTCCACATGGCTTACAATCTGAGGGATGAAATTTCTCCTTTAAGAAAGGGGCATCTGCACATTTTCTCCACTCTCTTTATCTAATGAGTAAAGGATGTAGCTGTTCCCAACTGCAACTTCCATCAGCCAGAAGAATAATTTTTTTCGGCCATTTGTAGGACATCCTTGCAAATCTGTAACAATCATAGTATTGATCAACTCTGTTCACTCTTCTCATAAACTTTGTATATTCTAAAATAACTATCAGTTTTTCAAATTGAGCAGGCTTCAATTGAACAGTGATCAGCTGTGTCTGAGGGCCAAAGAATGTCCTCAGCATTGTCACTAACCTCTTGTCATGAGAGGCACATCATTTTCATATCACATTGATGGGCACATAATTCAAATTCCTGAAGTTTCTTCTTTTTCAGATCACTTGGAAAATCATTCCTAGAAGCCATAACTGTTCCTGTTACATGTATTTTCATTTCATGCAATTCCTAAACTCTGGACATCTTCCAACATCGGAGCAGAACAAGAAAATCATTATGTCCGATGAGATTCAAGAGAGAATCAAAAAGATTTTAGTGCTTCTAATATATTTAAAAAACAACTGTTGGCTGGGTGCAATGGCTCACACCTGTCATCCTAGCACCCTGGGAGGCTGAGGTGGGTGGATTTCTTGAGCTCAGGAGGTTGTTACTAGCCTCCACAAGAGCAAGACCTCACATCTACTAAAAATAGAAAAATTAGCCAGGTGTTGTGACAGACGCCTGTATTCTCAGCTACCTGGGAGGCTGAGGCTGAGCCAAGAGATTGAGGTTGCTGTGACACCACAGCAGTCTGCCCAGAGTGACAGAGTGAGACTCTGTCTTCAAAAATAAATATAACTATTGGCAAGCTAATACTGCTGCTCCAATGTTTTTGAATATTTTCTCTCATGAACCATATAATAAGTGTAAATATTCCTCACCTTTTGTTAAAGAAACGGTCAGGCATCTACCAGTAGTCATTTCCTCCATATTTCTTATTGACAAACCTCTTAGTTTTTTCATCACCCCATGTGTCTATATAGTTATGGGGAAGTGGCTATAGGAGAGAATCTTGACTGGTCCTAGCCAATTGGTCTACGGTGATTGATTGATTGATTGATTAAAACATGATCACATGACATGATTCTAGCCAATGAAATGTTAGGAAACATCTGAAAAGATTCTCTTCATTTATATTATAAGGGAGAGAAATGAGAAGGATATTTTCTTTTCTTCTTCCTGACATTGTTATCTGCATGTGATATCTGGAACTGAGATAACCATCTGAGGACCTTGGAGTGAACGTGCCTAAGAGGAGTGAAAACTCTGGGGGAGTAAACAGACATATACAGAATCTATTTTTGAAGGTACATTTATTTTCCTAGCCTTGGAATCACCCCACTTCTGTTTTTTTTTTATGTGAGATAATAACTGTTTCCTTCACTTGCTATCTCTTCTGTTATGTGTAGCCAAAATATTTTCTAACTTATATACCCTTCTTTAGAGTTAGTTGAGATTTTAGAATATAATGGATTTCATGACTGATATCAGATAAACCCAAGTTTGAATTTGAAGGATACATATATATTTTTACTTTGATCACTAATATCAGTGTAAGAACTGAGGTTACTTGCTTACTGTAAGCTTCTTCTCCCTAGGTTGTGAAGAAGGTACCAAGATAGATGATTTTCAGTGTCCTATCTCTGTTCTTCTTTGTTCCTAACTACAAGTGTACCACTTGCTATCCTCTTCCAACACCTGTCCTCTCTTAGAATTATAGCTACAGTGTCAGGGACCTGGATCTGTTCTTACTAGCCCTGCAATGGATGCTTTCAACTCCCTTTGACAGGAAACCTGAAAACATGACTTCCATGTTCATCTCACAAATGGTATGTTTGCCTCTTAACTGAGCCTGTGTAAGCTGAGAGCATGGGGTAACCATCTTTCCCACAATATGGGTGGGCCTAGGAATGGTGCTAAATGAGAAAAAGTGATACCAAGATGGGCAGTCGCAGAGTCCTGTGGATAAAGCTTCACTTTCTCACTACACTGATGTGGGCTGAGTTCCAGTTACTATGACAGGAGGAGCAATGGCTCCCCAAAGACATTCACACCCTAATCCCAAAACCTGTGAACTTGAAACATGACATGGCAAATGTAATTAGGATTATGAACCTTAAGATAGGGAGATTATCCGGATTCTATGTGTGGACCTAATTTTATCACATGAACCAGAGAGAAGGACCTATAAGAGTTAAGAGTGGTCCCTAGCTAATAGCCAGAAAAAAACAAGAACCTTAGTTTTGCAGCTGCAGGGAATATTCTGTGAGCAAACCCTGATTCAGCCCTGGCATGATATTCTTCCAGACCATCCTAACCAGAGCCTGGCTGACTAACACTTTGTGGCCTTATGACACCTACGGTAGAGAAACTACTGAAGACAACCCAGCATTCTGACCTACAGAAATGTGAGATAGATTTGGCACCTGTGCTCAGTGGTTAGGGTGTCAGCCACATATACCAGGTCTGGTGGGTTCAAACCCAAACTGGGCCTGCCAAACATAGCAACAACTACAACAATAACAACAAACAAATAGCCAGGCATTGTGAAGGCACCTGTAGTCCCAGCTACTTGGGAGGCTGAGGCAAGAGAATCACTTAAGCCCAAGATTTTGAGGTTGCTGTGATCTGTGATGCCACAGCACTCTACCAAGGGTGACATAGTGAGACTCTTTGTCAAACAAAAAAGAAATGTGAGATAATAACTATAGGTTGCTTTAAGCTGCTAAGATTTTGATAATCTATTATAGCAGCAATAGAAAATTAATGTAAAAAAAAAAAAAAGAAAAAAGAAAATTAATGTAGCCACTGAGAAAGATTTGAGATTCTTTAAAACAATAATGTCTTAATGAATATAATGTTGTTTTGGGGTCCAAATATATATTGCAACATTAGAAGAAAACATTTTGTATTTTCTTTTGGGTATAAGGTAACTGTAGTCTTACAGAAAAGCAGAAATTTTGTTCTTAAATATATTCAGGTTTTTATAATGGTTAGATTTGTAGATATCTTACAAACAAGAACACTGCCCCAGGTTCAAAGTAAGTGAACTATATAAGTAAGTAGAAACACAGAGGAAAGAGCACACTTAGAGTGGTGGTATGACAATGGGACTAGCTGCAGGGATGACTTAGCACATTAACAGATCAAAGGCCACTTAATCAGAAAAGACTCCAGGGCTCACACACAATGCCTGAGCAGGTGAGAGGTCTAAGGAAAGAGCATTGATGAAAAGGGACTGGGCAGAACCAAAAGGAAAAACAGGACCTCTCAACCTGATATGGTAGCTTTGGAGGGGAGATTTTAAGCATAGAACTAAGGGATGAAAATAAAAATCTAGCAAACTAGATTTGAAACCCCAAAGCTAAAAGAAGTACGGGAGATACTAGGAGAAAAATCCAAGCTATGTCAAATTAGCTTAAAATGTAGCAAAACAAAGTGTTGCCAACCATGGAAGCTTGCCTGAGCTGTGAGGTGAGTTTTCATTGGGGTCTGTCACATAGACAAGCAGAGCCAACATGACTGACCTCAGCTACTCAGACACCAACCCCCAGAACAAAAATAAGCATTGACCACTAGTCATATAAACCCATCTGATCAAACTAGTACTTCATGGCTCAAGGCCTCAGGCATACAAAAACACTATTCTAAGGCAAAATATGTTAAGAGATCATCTCCTGGAACTGGCCAGGTCTTTGGAGGAAATGTGCAGGGTTTGAGCAAACCAAGTCTGCTGAATTAACTGTTGACTGCACAAGACGTTTTGTATCAGAGCCTGAGAGGAGAGAAAAAACAAAGCAAAACAAAACACTACACACACACTCAAAAAGTTCTTACTATTCTCTCACTCAAGAGCAATAATCAACAAGAAAGAATGTGTGGGAGGAAGGTTGCCTTCACCATCAAGTGAGCAGTTCGTTCTGGAATTCTAGCACTGTCTACCTAGAGATAACATCAGATCCCATAGGTTGAGGTCTCAGTCCCACCAGACAGCCCCACCCTTCCCATCAGTCACAAGTCCAGGCCTTCAGAACTTCTGACCTATGAGCTTCAGTTGGGGTTTCCCACAACTCCCTTTCTGGATTTGATTTATTTGCTAGAGCAGCTCACAGAACTCTGGGTAGGACTTCCAAGTATGGCTTTATCATGCATGCAAAGGACATTACAAAGAGTTCAGATGAAGGGACGCATTGGGCGAGGTAGGGTAGAGGAACACAGAGCTTTGATGCCCTCCCTGGTAGTGCCACTTCCAGGAACCTCCATGTGTTCACCTATATGGAAGCAACCTAAACCCAGTCCTTTTGGCTGTTTATGGAGAATTTATTATTAAGGTATGATTGATTAAGCCCATTAGCCATTGGTAATCACCTTAACCTCAAGTTCCACTCTCCTCTCCAGAGTTTGGGGGTAAGGCTGAAAGTCCCAACCCTCTAATTATACCTTGGTCTTTCCAATGACTAGTCCCATCCTAAACCTACCCAGGGGCTGCCAGCCACCAGTCATCTCATTAGTATACAAAAAGATATCCCTTTGGAGATTCTAAAGATTTTAGGAGTGAAAGACCAAATATACAGAGGGTACCGAAAAAAAATGTATACACATTTTAAGAAAAGAAAAAACATATTAAAATTATAATACTCGGGGCGGCACCTGTGGCTCAAGGAGTAGGGTGCCGGTCCCATATGCCGGAGGTGGCAGGTTCAAACCTAGCCCCGGCCAAAAACCAAAAAAAATAAATAAATAAAATAAAATTATAATACTCAATATATATCAATAACATTTGTTACATATAGTATCTTGTATCTCTTATAATTGCAGAAATCAAATGTGACTTGAATATTATAATTTTAATACAGTTTTTCTTGTCTTAATATGTATATACTTTTTTGGCTCCCTCTGTATATTATACTTCACAATGTCACAGACCCCTATGATTATAAGGGTCTAAGAGGTTATACTAAGAGTGAAGGGACAATTTTTACAAGCAAGTTCAGAACATGCTATGACTTCATCAGGAGACACAGGTCCTCCCTCTCTTTAAGGGATCCATGTCCTGACAGAGGACACTCTGAACTTTCAGTACAGAGAAAGAGAAGCAGAGAAAAAGTTCGTTCCCTGGGGCAAAAACCTCTGCCCAGACTTGAACCTGTAATTCTATCACCATAACTCAGGAGCTCAGTTTCTCGAATGCCTCAATATCTATGAACACCCATGCAGCATCTTCAGAGGTTACAGGAGCTATATCATCTCTCAGTGTTTCCTTTTCACAAGACTTGCATAGAACATGGCAATCTGTATATAACACACTGAACTGAAAAGGCCACTCTCAGCCAGAAGAGACCAGTTTGAGGACTCCAGATGCCCCAGACCCTGCCCTGCCACCCAGGGGCTGAGAAGAGCCATAAGTTGTGCATCTGCCAAATATTAGCAGATTCAGAAGCTGTAGCATGTTCTGAGGGTTTGTGTCCTAGGATTTTATATAATAGCGTCTACTCCATGAAGAAAAACTGCTCTTTCTCCACATAACTATTTCCTTTTTCAGACCAACAATTCTATCCTGCTTACAAAAATAAGTAGCGCATTTGATTTTTTTCTTCCACTAGAAAACAATACTTTTCTTTCGATGTTGATTAAAGTGGTAGCAGATTTCATCTTGGCAATATCTAGTTCCCTGGAAAAATGGGGGCCACCATGGAGAGCACAGAGATGGGCTAAACTGACTTTACTTTGGGCAAGTCAGGAAGGGCCATGGGTTCACTGTCTGCTGGCTTAGTGCTGGGGCAACAGCAATAACCATGTGCTTCTGTTATTTCATGGTGTTCATATTCCAGTCAGGGTGATAAAAGGTAGTAGAAGAAAAATAAAACTTAATGAGTACAAATGTAATCTAGCCAGGAGGAAGGGAGAAGAGGGAGGGGGGAAAGTGAGGAGGGAAGGTGATTGGCGGATTCTCACCTATTGCACACAATGGGAGGGCATTCATCACACCCTTCCGGGGAATCCCTCAACTACAACTTGAACTTTACCTTAGAATTGAAACTGATATAACCTAAACATTTGTATCCTCATATTAATATGAAACACACACAAAAAAACCTTAGTAAGTATTCCTATGGTGGTGTCCAAAGGCCAAAGGACCTAGAGTCTAACATCTAAAAGTAGGAGGAGAAAAAAGGGTCCTGCTCCAGGAGAGAGAGGAGGAGCCTGGAAAGAAAGTCAGGCAAACAACTTGTCCTCCTCCTGCCTGTTTTGTTCTAACCAATTGGATGGTGCCTGCCCACATCAAGGGTGCACTTTCTTCTCTCAATCTGCTGACTCACACATCAGTCTCCTTTGGTAAGACCCTCACAGACACATTCAGAAGCCAGGCTTCACCACCCACTTGGGCATCCCTCCATTCCGACAAGTCAATGCCTAATTTTAACTTTGACAGGTAGAAAGCACAAAACTATGACGTGAAAGAAAAAGACATCTTGGCATTTTCCTTGTGTAAAGTAACATATTGTACTGCCCACAGTTAACAAGTAACTGGCAGCTTTTTCTAGTCATGGACTTTGGAGTCTTGACAGCTTAAAAAAGATAAGGCTGATGCACCTCGAGGATGTTTGTTGTCCGTGTGCAATGAAGAACTGCTCAAAATACAGCAGGCTGGGACCCTGCCTAGGTCAGGAGAGATACATGACCACAAGGCATGTGCCTCAGCCGCCACTTCCAGACAGCAGCATCTAAGTTCTGCTCTCAAATGGAGCCTCCTTTAATTAAGTCCAACCTAGGGTAACAAAAGTGGCAAATGTTAGGATAAAGCACTAGAATATTGTCCCTGGGCTGCCATAAATTACTCAGTGATGGATCTATATGTGCAAAACATACCTTTTAAAATTTCTGTAACTGAATTTAGCTCTAAGGGTAGAGGATGGTAGAAAGCATATTTTTGTCAATTTGGGATATGCTTCATCTTATTCAAATTTATTTAAACTCAGTCAATTCTGAATGTTTAAAAGCTTCTGCAAGGCTTATATGAGCTATATTGTGGTCTCCCCCGCACCTGTCCCTTTCCTTCTGTCTGTGGGCACTGAGTCTAGAAAGGAGAGTGGAAGGGGCTTGTGGAAACTTGCTCTCCAGGGCAGGGGCTGCTTCAGTCACCTTTGGATCCCCAGACATCTGCTAAGATGTAACTCAGCTCTTCTGATTCTTATTTCCCTGCTATAATTCCCATTACTCAAGCTGAGGTCCACACATTCTATATTTTATTGATTAGTACCTCAAAATAATATCCTTCTAAAAGTAGCATAGATGGAATAAATTAACTTGTTCCTGTGACTTGACCCTTCTTTTATGAGCTTCCACCCCTCCTTATTGCCTCTAGTCTAGGCCATCTTGAGATGCATCACTCATGAGGACTGAGCTGTTCATTTTCACCTGCGTGTGGTGCTTCAGTGCTCCCACTTTTCCACACCCATCAGCTACTGATGTGTAGACCAGAAATAGATCAATCCCACCTTTCAACAAGGAAAGCATGGAAAGCCTTCCAAGTGAAGGCTGCTGTTAGGATGTCCTGGGAACGCATTCTAGAGAACACAGAATAGCGCCTGAATTCAGAGTGAAAATGCTCTAAACTTGCCTCACCTTCTGTTTTTTTATATTAGAAACGTCTTTATTTTCTTCAAGGCAGCCAGACACTCACTATATTGAAGCTCAGAAAATTACATTCATGCACCACATAACAAGATTTTCGTCAATCATTGGCCACATATACCATAGTGCTCCCATTATATTCTAATGGAGCTGACAAATTCCTAGCACCTAGGGATGTCATAACCATCACAGCATTGCAGCGTAACACATAACTCCTGTGAATGGTGATGCTGGGTTAAACAACTGCTGACCTGCTGGTGGTATAAACGTGTGGTGCGTACAGGTATGTACAGCATATACTACTTGAGAATAGAATGTTACTGGTTTGTATATTTGCAGAATGAGCTCAGAAAATTTCACGCTGAAATATGACTCCTTGGCATAAAGAGTATTTTGAATTAAAAGCTCTTAGAGATCAACAGGTCTTGGAAGGACTTTCCCACTTTCTTCATAGAAAACCAGATCCATGAAAAACAGTCAACTTACCTTTCTTTCCTTGTTATCTCAATGTATTACAGGAAAAAAGATCAAGAATGCAACCAGACTTGGCCCAATTATTTTAAATATAATATCTGCCTCTCAGGCTAATTTAACTTGTAAAGAGAATCACATACATGTCAACCAGTTTTCCTTCATCCATTCATTCTCGAAAACATCATCCATTTATTGCCCCTAAACAGAATTACCTATATTCCTCATCTCCCAGTTCCCTCTAAAAAGAGGGTATATAAGATTCTGGACCCCACTGAGATATTAGGTAATAACTCTATGATTCTCCCCATATATGTAGTAAATGGAAATAAATAAATCTCTTTCTCTTAATAATCTGTCTTATTGTGAGTTGATCTTTCAGCAAACCTTCTGCAGCTAAAGGGAAATTTCTATTCCATGCTTTTTATCATTATTTTAGAATGTACTTCTTATAAAAGATAAAGTGAACAGAAAAATCCTCAGGCAGGGCCTTCAGAAGGTTTTCTAGAAGAAGGCATCATTGTCCTAGGAGATAACAGTTCAAGTGTATTACTGCTCTGAAGATCTTCTAGTGGGAGGGGAGGGGAGAAAGATGGTGCTATCAATGGTGCTGGCCCTGCGTAGGCCTAGGCTAATGTGTGTGTTGGTGTCTTACTTTTTAACAAAAACCTTCCAATAAAAAAATATATAAATTGAAAAATAGAAACAATCTTATAGAATAAGAATATAAAGAAAGGAAATATTTAGAACTGCTATACAATGTGTTTGTGTCCTCTGCTAAATGTTGTTAAAAGGAATCAAAAAGTTTAAAAAAAATTAACACATGCATAAAATAAAAATGTTACAGAAAGCGAAGGTTAATTGATTATTGAAGAAAGAGAAGATTTTCTTATCCATTTAGTGTGGCCTGGGTGTACTGTTCAGTGTTTATAAAGTCTACAGTGGTGTGCAGGGATGCCCTAGGCCTTCACATTCACTCCTCACTCACTGACTCACTCAGACCAACTTCCGGTCCTACAAGTTCCATTTAAGGTGAGTTCCTATACACGTGGACCAATTTTTATCTTTTATACCCAATTTTTACTGCACCTTTTCCAGGTTTGTGCATGTTTAGATATACAAATACTGTTGTGTCCCAGTGTCCTCCATTATTTAGTACACTACCAAGCTTCACAGGTTAACCTCAGTATGTAGTAACCTGTATCATTTAGATTGGAACATTCTGTCATATGCACATAAGATGTAATGCCCTAACTATGCATGTCCCAAAGTATTCCTATTATTAAGCGAAGCTTGACTGTACTTAGAGCATAGTACATGGGAGTAGCATGGCTACCATTAAAAAGCTAATACAATGTACGGAAAATTAATAGCATGGTGACAATGTGTGGTGACTGTGCACTAATCGTATTGCAAATTATAATTATACATCATATGTGTGTTTATGTATGTGTGTGTGTGTGTATATATATATATATAATATATATATGAGACATATATATATGAGACAACCAAACCAAAAGGAATGGGGCATGCATTTAAAAGAATTACTCTGCATGGAGTCCTTTGTAAATTTAAGCTAACTTACAGGCCACTTGTGCCTATGTAAGCCTTTCAATGCCTCTTTGGCTGTTGTATTACTTTACTATATTGAATCCTGGTCATCACATAAATAAGATCTGTTTCCAAATGTGCTTTTATTTACCTAGATTAAAAAAACACAAATTTGTTTTGTAAAATAACAGACAATAAATATTTTTAGGCTTTGTGAGCCATAATGCCTCTATCAGAACCACTCTGGAGCATAAAATCAGCCATAGGCAATGCATCAATAAATGAGCATGGTTATGCTCCTGTAAACTTTATTTATAAGAACAAGGGTGCTGGGTTAGGCCCAAGAGCCATTATTTGCAGACCCTTGCCCTAGATTAGAAAGAAATATTTTGCTAGATTTTGTCCTGCTGGAGCAAAATGATTAAGAAAGTTGAGTCTAGGGAAAATTCACCCATTAACACCACCTCTTAGTTCTCAAGGCCAGGCTGCCTCTCACTTACTCCACTCTGTAATCCATACACCTGGCATACTGTTCAGTTCCTTGGAGACATTTAAATACTTTTTCAAAAAAAGATGAACTTTCTTCTCCGACTCTGCACAAAAGAGGATACCTTTCATGCCTCTCCTTGGCAAGTGTCTGTGGTCAAGGGTGAAGCCGAGACGTAGGAGCACTTCTCAGAGGAGAGGTACCAGACACTGGCATTGACAGTGAGAACATTCTCTAGGAAGCAGACCAGATTCTAAACCTGACACATTCAAAGGCTCTGCTTGAGTCTGTTCTGAAGTTGACATTTTTCAAATTATGTGTTCTTTATAGATAACAAAATTTTTAGCACCTAAGAATTTTTCTGAATAGTATTGTTTTGTGTTAATTATATGTTGCCATTTGGTTACTTCTTTTGACAGGGCCTCAGTGATGTCACCTATTGTTTCATTAAATGTAAAAGGCTGAGCTGTAGCCAGCTCTGAAACTTATTTCCCCAGCCTTTGTACCCTCTAATTTCCATTGTTACTTTTAACACCTGAGTGGGCATACCAAAATATATTTCTGATATCCATCCTAAAGACAGATCTATTTGTAAATGAAATTGTACGCAATTGATTTTGTTGTCATAGCCAATTATCAGTGGGGCTAAAAGTGCTGAAAGATGAGACCCTTAAATGCCAAATTTTTATTCACAAGAGATACTGACTCCTTGCACTTAGGAAAAATTTTTGAACAGCCCCTTATTTTCTTCATTGTGATCCAAATTAAAGCAAAATTTAATTAAAGTTTCATTAAAGAAAGATCTTTTGTAGTCCTGGGAAGTATCTTTTTCTTTGAGCCAAATATATTTTAGAATGGCACGCTTTAATCTTGAGTTTTTAATGTTTTGCTGAGGGAAGAAAGGGAATAGATACACCATTAATGAGGTGTGATGTGGCTTAGCCAACAGTGTAAAGCACCAGGTGTTCCATCAGTTCTCATCTAGGCTGAATCGACTGTGGTGTGGCACCTATGAGCTCTCCTGACTGACAGTCTCTTAACATGTTGCCACCCAAGTGACCTCTAACAGGGTGCTACTCGTCTAATCAGGCTTCCCATTGCATCCTCATCACTTTTAGTTGTTCTCTCCCATAAACCCTTTTGATGCCAATTCTCTTCCCATTTTCCTCTTTTTAGTTCCTTCACTATTCTCCCCACAATTCCTCTATCTTCTGCAAACAAATACACCCTGCTAGCATTAATCTCCTTGGAAACATTACACAACTCTTCTCATTTTCTGTTTCACACATGCTTTAATTTGTTTTTCTGTTTGGCCTCTGACAATATGATATTATTACTTGCAAATGAATTTCAGCATTATGTCTGTAATTTTGGTGAGGGTTCTAGCAAAGGGATACATGGTGGTAAATGATTACAAATACAATTTATATGTTTTCTTAGCTCAGCTTGCCTGAGAAGCAGACCCAGAGGCAGAAAGGTGCATATAGAAAGATGACCAAAGAAAGGGATGATACCCCAGAGGAGTTATAAGAACTAACTAGGATGTGTTGGAAAGAACTAGATTCTCAGGGTGCTTGATTAAGGAGATCAGATTGTAAGATTGGATAGTGGAAAGTTCATATGGGAGGTCTCTCCTGGGTTACAAAAGATATCTATCCTGGGAAAGGCCCCTGGAGATGGTTGAAGTAGCCACTAGAATGGCTCTACCTCTACCACCCCTGAGAGAGCAAAACCAGCTCTTCTTCCTCCTCCCTTTTAGCCTACTCAGTGTGAAGACAATGAATATGAAGGCCTTTATGATAATCCACTTATATTTAAGGAATAGTAACTATATTTTCTATTCATTATGATTTTCTTAATGTGCTTTCTTTTCTCTAGCTTCCATTATTGAAAGAATCCAGAATATAATACATAAACCATATACAATATGTGACCATATATATATACAGTATGTTACTATTGGTAAAGCTTCTGCTCAACAGTAGGCTATTAGTAGTTAAACTTTTGGAGAGTCAAAAGTTATACTTGGATTTCAATTGCATGGATGTGGTAGATACTTGCACTCCTAACCCTTGTGTTGTTCAAGGGTCAAGGCTGTAAAGCTGAAAGACTCATCAAGCCATTATATTTCATGAAGAGGCCATAAGGAATGACTTTTTCAGAGAAGCACAAACATCAGTGACATGCTCAGTGATGGCTCTCTCCTGCTAGCCACGGCTAACAGCAGGAAAGGCATTATAGAACAGACAGGACTTTGAAACAATAAAGGCCAAGTGGCAATACATATATGCAAGAAGCCAAGTAGATACAATTATTATAATGAGATGCAGATTTGGAGTGATGGCCAAGGGACCCGACTTGTAGAGAATTATAGAGATACAATTATGAAGATGCATCCCGAAAGGCTAAATATATGGGTAGTCATCAGCTCAAACCATCTGGGTCATCACCCAGAAGCTGAGAATTCTTGCCCTAATAAGGAACCTCTTATCCAGTTTCTGAATCAAGCCAGTTTTCAGACTAAGTCCCTGAGAAAGGACCCTGTGATACCACAGCAAGTACACATGATAGTAATCCCTTCAGTCCTTTCTCAAGGATACCTTTGCTCATTTACTCAGGTAACTTCACTCTGTGGAAAGGGAAATACCTTGGGCTTTGGTACAAGTTGACACTGATACTTCAGGAAGCCAGGTCTCATCATGGTTACCCTGTTAGAGTGGAGGTATTTGGAACCAAGTCATAAAAGGAGTCTTGACCAACATCTGGCTTATAGTGAGTCCTTTGGATTGGCTGGCCCACCATCCAGTGTTCATATTTCTAGTCCTCAATATTCAATTGAGATCAAGAGTTGGATCAACCCCTACATTGGGTCTTTGGCCTTTGATATATGAACTTTCATATTGTGAAAAGCCAAATAGACACCTCTGAAATGGCATTTCCTTCTCCCCTGTAAAACAGTATGTCAAAAACAGAGTAGGACAATGGCTGAAAATAGTTCTTTTGCTAAAGATGCGAAGTCCATTAGAATATCTGCAATCATGGATATAGTTATTGAGCTCTTGAAATATGGCTAGTATGACTGAAGAAATTAATTTTGGATTTTATTTAATTTTAGTTTAACTGTAGAGCTAAATACCTTCATGTACCTAGTGATTACCTGATTATACAGCATCGATCTACAAGATGAAAGGTGGTGGTCCCTGTTCTGTTTCCACTTAATTTATTGGTTTGACCACTAAAAAAACATGTTGGATCCTGAAGGATGACAGGAGACTACTGCAAACTCAGTTAAGTAGTATTCTTAATTGCAATTGCTGTTTCAGATGTGTTATTTTTCTAGTACCATTTAACATAATCTCAGGTCCATGGTTTGAGGGTGTTGCTTTGGTGATGCTTTTGTTTATTTCAATCATAAAGCAGAATTAGCACTTAAATTCATATGAAAAAGGCAGCAATATGCACTTATGCATATGCTCTGGGGCTATGTTAACTGGACTATCTGGACATCCTGTTGAATAGATTGATCTACTACATTGATGATATTAAGTTAGCCTGGCCAGGTAAGCTAGAAGTGGCATGGTAAAGGACTCAGCAAGCCCTTTGCTTGAGAGCTGAGACAGTGTGAATAAAATCCTAAAAAGAGCCATGGGTCTACTATATATAAATTTTTTGAGTCCCAGATTTTTGGAGCATGCTGAGATATCCCCTCTAAAGTAAGAGACAAGTTATTACAGTATTTATATCCTTCCACAAAGAAAGAAGCACAATATTTAGTAGGCTTCTTTATATTCTGGAGGCAGAATACTGCTGGTAGTACCTTGATTGTCCTTATAATGGCTGATAGGAAATGCCACCAACTTTGAGTGAGCACCCTATACCCACTCCAAGCAGGAAAAGGCCCTGTAGCAGGTAGGCTGTGGTGCAAATGGCCTTGCCACTAAGTCAATGTGACCCAGAAGACACTTGTATTAAAAGTGTCAGTGCTGGTAAAAGATGCCATGAGAAGCTTACGACAAACCCCAATATTAGAAAGATAAGCCCCTGAGTTTCTAGAGCAAGGGCATGCCATCTGTAGACATGTACATGTCTTTTGCAAATCAACTTCTGCCCTATCATTGGGTTCTGGTAGAAAAGGAGTACCTGACATGAGACACCAAATGACCATCTTTGGAGCTGCCCATCATAGTTTGGATTCCATCTAAATCACTAAACCGTCAACTACCTATTATGAAATGAAAGAGGACATTGAGGCTGAGAATGGACAGAATCTGAGGACCAGAACTTTCTGTATACTCAGGTAACCATAAGTTGTCTACTAACTATTATAATTTTCTTTTGGGAAGGAAATGGAATAAAACAATTGTTCACTACTGCCTTTGCAGCAGTTCATAAATCAATTTTTCCTGCCACATTGCTCAGGATAAAATCTCCATTGCACAGCCCACAGATTATCTACATAACCTAGGTTCAGCCTTTATTTTCAGTCTATCCTTGGGCTCTGCTTAAAGCTTCTTGTCTCTCCAGCCTGCCAATGGAACCAGCACTGTAGCTGAGTATCCCTCCTAAATTAGTTCTGTAGAGTAAATCCCACAGATTTGACTGAGCAGAAAGTGTTTTCTTTTTTTTTTTGTAGAGACAGAGTCTCACTTTATGGCCCTCGGTAGAGTGCCGTGGCCTCACACAGCTCACAGCAACCTCTAATTCCTGGGCTTAAGCGATTCTCTTGCCTCAGCCTCCCGAGCAGCTGGGACTACAGACGTCTGCCACAACGCCCGGCCATTTTTTGGTTGCAGTTTGGCCGGGGCCGGGCCTGAACCCATCACCCTTGGCATATGGGGCCGGCGCCTTACCGACTGAGCCACAGGAGCCGCCCCAAAAGAAAGTGTTTTCTTATCAAGTAAGTTGGAAAAATATGGTTTCCCTCCCATAAACTCATAATTTAAAAATGACACTTGAGATAGGTCTTTAGAGAGTAATTTTCTGAATGAAGGTAAATTTCCAAGGACCTTCCAGACAGGGAGAACAGCATGAAGAAAACACAGGATGGAAAAAAGACTGTAAGAATCTGGACATAGACATTATTAAAACACTGAAAGTGACAAGATAAAAGAAACATGAGTGGACAATGGATGAGCAATGGCATTTCCAAATAAATTTGGAAATCATTTAGGGCTAGATTTTAACTGATTTTTTATGTCAATTTAGGGGAGCTAATTTTTATACTGGTGGCAGCTAATAGCAAAGGACCATAAAGAATTTAGTTGTCATAGCTGTTTTATGGAATCCGCCGGGCAACAGTGTGGTAGGGCACTCATGGGAGTATAATGGGCCTGGGAAGTAGATAATTGGCTGTTACAATAATTTAAATAAAGATTATAAGGAGGCCTTGTAATAAAAAAGCAAACACAGATAATTTCAGTTTAAGTGGCATCTTGCAGGCCACTCTTAACCCGTCCTTTCTTTGGATTTCTCACTAAGATACACAAGGTAGAGAAAAAGACAAACTCGATAAAACCCACAGTAAGACTGACAACAATCTATTTCCTGAACACAGAAGAATTTTCACTAAATAGGAAGCTGCTGGAGCTGGATTAAGAAAACAATCAGTTGCTTACTTGTGTTTTTTTTTTTTTTTTTTAATCATAAAACAAAGCAGCCCATCTGCCTCCAGAAACACCAGAAAGCCCTTGGTCTTCTCATCATCTTCTCTCCTAGCTCCAGAGCCCTATAGAAAATCCAGAATATACCCTTTTTCTTCATTTAATGATTTTTTTGGCCCTGAAAGTACAGCTACTTCCTTACTCCTTAACTTTCTTAATCCTTCCAAATCAATTTTAGAACTTCAGAGTATTAAGGGCATGAGGTAAAGGCACAGAAGAAATAATGGTAGGAAATAGTATCTTAACCTTGGGTTCCCATAGATAAAGCACTGTAATAAGAGCCAAAGAGACAATACTTGGTGAACATTATTATTTTGTATATTCAGGGTATGTTCAGAGTATTAGTGAACTAGAGGGTAATCATACTGAAAGAAATCACAGCAAAATTTAGCAGAGGTGAGCTGGATGCCTGTCAAATTCAGGGAAGGAGTGACCTATTTTGGCACAACATTGAACTATTAAATGGAAAAGAGAATTCACTAGCACCTGAGTCATCAATATATAGCAGATACAATATTCAGAAGACATACATTCAAGAGTCTACAAAAATAGAACTTTATTTCCCTGAAACTGGTACTTCACTTTTATGTTGGGCTGTATTTTAGCACAATGGAGGAAAATTTGATCTTGTTACTTACGAATAAATCCGGTCACTTGGTCATTTTAATTTTAGTGAGTTTTTAGTTATTTCAAGTTCAACTCAGACAAATTTGGGGTCTTCTTCCCACCATCCTTCTTAGACTTATACATGGCATGGCGCAGTGAGGAGGGGGTGCCCAGCTTTCTATCCTGACCTACATACATTTGACACCAAGTAAGATGTGTATCTGTGTTTCATCTGCTTGACCCTTCAATCATGGAGCCCAATGAGACAACTGTGTCTCTCATTTGGCCATCACATACCTTTCCTATGACTTATGAGAACATTTTCCTCCCAGCATAGCAGCCTTGACATCTTATCCCAAAAAGAAAACATGGGGTTGCTCCCCATGCCCATCAGGGCTCCCCATGCCCATACCTGTTTGGGATTCTCAAGTCAAGGTCTTGGCCATCCAAGACAATGAGAGGTATCCATTCCCTGTTGAACGCCTCTCATCTTTGCCAATGTCTGTTTCTGTCTCTCTCTCACCCTTAATACAACAATTTTTCTACTCCATCGGCTCTGATAAACCACAATCTCATCATCTTTTCAATACCCCTAACCTGTCTCATTTCCTATCTTAACCAGCTTAAACTCTGTGTTAAATAATTTTAACTACTTCCTCACAAACATTTGTAATTATCTTGCTTATATTTTGTTTAACCCACAATCTCTTTTCAAACACACCCTCAATAAATAAAACTGTACTTGTACGTTTGAGCATAACTGGAGATTAACACCTAACTGTGTTGCCTGGCTCCAGTTTTAGTCTGTGATCATTAACTGGAGTTGGGCCTTACTAATGCCCAGCAAACTTTTTGTATTTTCTAAAAATGATCTACACCTCCACTGTCCTAGATAAATAATTCATATAATTTCTTCTCACCTTAAACGTTCAACACTTTCTCCTCTATTTATATTCAAGCTGGAAGTATCATTTCCTATTTCACTAAGAAAATCAAAAAAGGTGAAAAAGAACTTTCATAAATTCCGTCCCCACATCTACTACTTTTGTATTAGAATCAGGACCAACATGTCTACATAGTCTGCCTTTTTTAATGCTATAGAGAAAGGAATAGCCTTGTACATACAGAAGGGCAGATGTTTCTCTATTTGGGTCTTCTCTCTTTCTGTTGTGCCTGCTCTCTCACTCTCCCTCCATTTCTTTCTGTCTCTCTCTTCCCATCATTCCTATCAGCATATACATATACCATTATGTCTCTCATCTTTAAAATCTCCTTCTCTTGACCTTACTTGAGTAAGTGGCAGTCACTCGAGAATGGACCCCTCCACTGCACCTTTCACTCCATTTCTGTTTCTCTTTACTAAAAAAAAAAAATTAAAAACCTCCTTGAAATAGTTCTTGATGCTAAGCCTTTCCAATTCTTCTTTTCCATTTGTCTCTTAAGTCCAGTCCAATGAAGCTCTACCCACATTCTTAGATCAGAAATGCTCTTATCAAGATCATTCTTTGACTTTAAGTTGATGAATCCAGCCCTCCACCATCAGTGGCAATTGGCAGGGTTCATCACTGCTTGACAGTCTTTCTTCTCATTGCCACCAGGCAACACATGCTCTTGGATTTCCTTTTCCCTCATTAGCTCCTGATTATTGGTATCATTTTAAACTTTTATGTACCATTCTTTTGTTTCTTTGCAAATATTTGCTATCTGCTCAACCCCAGTGCAATAAATTGCTACTACCTTCTGTTGGTTGGTCAGGCCCCAAACCTGAGTCATTATCACCTCTTATCTTGCTTTCCCTCTACAGATGTAATTTTTCAACAAATCCAGATGGCTTTAGTTCACTATATACGTACCATCTGCCTGTCCATTGGTTTGAGCCAGTGCTGTCACCTGACTGATCATCCTTCCCTTTATACTGTATTTCTCAGCACATCAGTCAGTGTATCTTTTGCTCAAAATCATTGAACTCAAGGTACAAATCCATAAACAATGACAAGACTCACCTAATCCGGGCCTCTTTCTTCTTTGATGTCGCCTCCTTCTCTCTCTCCATTCCCCTTTTCTTCAGCCACATTGATCATCTCATCTTTATTTTCTTTGACTATGCTACATACATTCCTGTCTCAGGTCCATCATACTAATTTCTATCCCTGCCTGGTCCTCAATATACCTCCAAAATCCAACTTGAGTTAGCTATCTTGTATTTATGGAGAAGCTTTCCCCTTCAACTTTTTGCTAAGTCTTTTCTCGTAAGTCACCTTCTCAGAAACTTACCTGACCACCCCTCTTTAATACCTCAATTTTCTTCCATCTTCTAGTCCCCCACATTGGTACCCTAGCCCCTCGTCCTACTCTTCCTTTTTCTGTATGCACACATTATCCTCTTATTTTTCTTATTTTTCCATTTCTCTCATATGTGAGTTCTATGAAAGCAAGGACATTGTCTGTTTAGATATTTAATGCCTGGATTATTGCTTGGAACATGGCATGTACTTGGTAAATAATTGTTAAGTGAATTAATGAATGAGATCCAGAGTTTTTTCCTCCAATTCTCTATTGATCAAACATACATTGTCAGTTCCCAAGGTTCTGCACAGAACTGGCTGTACTACTGCTTACTCAGAAATCCCAGAGAACAGCACTTTTCCTCATTTCAAAACTATTAAGAAATGAGTATAATTGTGATCAATGTGCTACTTAGTTCAATGTAAGCATTTCACATTGTATATCAAAGCAATACACTGAACCCCATGAATGTACAGTTATGATTTAATAAAACAAACAAAAAAATAAAGTTTATATGAAACCTTAAAAATATCTGCAAAATAAAATACATCATGAAATGTTTTCTTTTAAATGCTTTTGCAGATATTTGATACAGCATTTATTACTTCAAACTCTAATTTTTTATATTTGACTTTTAATTTTTATTTCTGAATTATTTTACCCCAAAATGTTATAGCAAGTTGTTATGTATCCCTCCAGAAATTTAAGAGATGTTGTCATTAAGATATTTTTGTTTCATAAGATGGTAAAGTGTCAGCTATGTTTCTATTGTACATACCCATTTCTAGCCCCTCTCTTCACAGTGAAAACTATCATTCTAAATTTAAAGTGTTCACATGACTATAATTTAACCATGTAGTAGCCATAAAAATATATAGTATTAATTTATAGTTATAATTTTTCTTATATATCCTGTACATAATTTTTGGTGAACAACTTTTTCATTATAATGTTTTACATTTATTCATTTAGATATTTTTAATTACTTTAAGATATTCTTTTTGATGAATCAGCAGCATTTTGTTCACTCTTTCCTTCATCAATAAACAGTTGTGTTCATTCCAATTTTTCACTTTGAATATGTGCTAAAAATGGTCCTCCTTACTTATGATTCATTGTGTACTTGGATTGGACGTTCCACATTGGCTATATTCAGAAGTAGAATTGCTGAGGACTATGGTTTATACAAGTTTAATTCAACAGGAATTGTTCAATTTCTCTCTTACATAGATGTACATTCCCATCAGCTGTCAGACACTTTCAGTTTTTCCAATTGGATCAATAGGAAATGGTATTTCTTTATTTAAATTTGTAGTAAGAATCAGTGAGCATGAGCAACTCTTCAGATGGTTATTGGCATATCCAGTTTTCTCCTTCTATAAATTACCTCTTCATATAATATTCATTTTTCTTCTGGGTTATTCCTATTGACTTATAGGAATTGTTTATATATGTCATGAATATTAGCTTTAATTCAATTGAATTGCAAATAACTTTTCCCAATCTGTGACCTATCTTTAAACTTGTTTCATAGTATCTTTTGAAGATTTTTAAAATTTTATTGTCAAATAATAATCTTTTCTGTAGGTTTCTGCCTTATATATCTTATTTAAGAAATCTTCTTCTTTGCTGACATAATAAATGTTAAGTTATAGTTTGAAATAGAAGGAAAAGATGCCTAATTTATTCCACACCATATGCTACATGTATTTTCTTTCTTTCTTTTTTTTTTTTTTTTTTTGTGGTTTTTGGCCAAGGCTGGGTTTGAACCCACCACCTCCAGCATATGGGACTGGCGCCCTATCCCTTTGAGCCACAGGCGCCGCCCTACATGTATTTTCTAATATGTATTTTTCCTATCTTCTTTTCATTTGAAGAGTAGCATCTATATTTAAAAGGCAATTAACATTTAAAATATTTTAAGAGCTTTCTCTCACTAGCAATAATTCTGAAGTTAAATTTAGAAAAATTCAGCATTAAAGGAAAACAAAAATTAATGGAAAGAATCTGTACGTGTGGTGAAAAAAACTTGGTGTATTAGAAACTTGCTTCCTAACCTAGGAAGTACATAGGTATTTTGAATCTGTCTTTGTTGTGCGTTTACTTTTATAATTCACAAATGAGATTGATAGTACTCAAAAAAATGTGAAAACTAAAGTCTTCAGATGTGCATTTATGCTTATAAGCTCAAAAAGTCATAATTTAAATAACTATGATCTAAAAGAGTTAAAAATTGATCTTTTTTGTCCTAATTTTGAATCTAACTTAGGACTAAATGGTGGGAGGAGCAAGGAAAAACAAAACAAAACAGAATCCCCAACTGTACTTTATTTTATAGAACATGTTTCTGTTCATTTATGCAAACTAACAGTTGTTTGTCAAGCAGTGTCTGACAACACCTTTATTTCTTCCATTCAGTAATTGCTGGACCAAGAAGGACCTTCATACAGGTCACATTATTGCTTAATTAATTTAGCATTAAAGCATGACAGCGTGTGTTTTAGTGTCTATTAACGCACGCCTTGGGTGTCTTCAGCTGCTTGAGGCATATATTAATAGCCCAGCAAAGTAGGCCCTGGAGTTGCCTACTATCATTTTCATATGGTTATTTAATTTAGAATTTTATCTTTAAATCTAATTTTCCAACGAATTTACACTCTGTAGTCTTCCACTGTATAAAATAGTTCTTACATTTAGGGTTTTCACGTTAGGTTGTCATACAAATGGGGAAAAGTCAGTAGGACCATTTAACTTCTGTATTGTGAATGTGTTATATATTTTAAAACTTGCTGAATAAATGCAACAGAATAATAAAGAAAGGCTTTGTTCACCACGCATGCTTTTAGAAAAAATGATGAACAGAGGAGTAACTTTGCACTTCATAGAATTGACTTTTCTGTCACCAATAATATTTACTGTCTCTTTGTTACACATCAATAACAATAGAAATAAAGGGCTGGTGATTTGGATGACTCCGTCTTCTTTCTGTTAATACAATGCTACTTGGAATTGAAGATGGGAATACGGTATGACCTAAATAATGGAATGAAAACATTTAAAGGGAGTATTAGATAACTCAAAATACCCCAAACTCCAAGCTCTACTGAGGACCCCTTGTTAGAAGCAGCAGCCACCTCCTTCCTCCACCTTACTTAGACTGATCTGTTTGTGCTGGAAGCCCTTTATTTGATCTAAACTGGATTCATTACCTTTGAAGAGGAAACTAATACTTCTTAAGTCCCACCTCCACCAGGTCTCACTGCCTTTATACCTATGTCAAAAATCAAATCACATAGAAGGCTCTAAGGGGACTAATTGCAAACTTGGGTGGAGAAGGCTTATTCATCAAAGCACTTGTGAGGTGTTTTTTCTGGGTATCGGCCAAAATTTGGAAAATGGGTATGAAAATAATGCATAAGGGGTCAGTTGGGGGGAAAAGGAAGATGATTTCTATTAGTTTGAAGTTGGACAGATGGCAGATTGTGGTATCAGTGTTGAGGGTAGGAAGTGATTGCTTGAGAGATGACTGGATGAAGATTTCTGTTACTAAGCCCACTTCGTTTACCTGGTTGACCTATGCAGAAGACAGACAGGTCTGAGACGATGGCCGTGATCATTATGAGCTTAGTTAGGTGACATCTTCATTACAGCTGCTATTATGTGTGTGGACAAATCAAAACCATCCTGGGTGATGGCTGTGCTGCTACTGAGCTGGCAAATGCTTTTCTTTATGTCAATAGGCAAAGAGCACTGAAAGCTGTTCGCTTTTACCTGACAGATTGCTATTTACCTTCATCAACTTGCATCAAGTCTGCAACAGCTAAACTGATGTGTTTACAGGACCTAGACAGTAGTGAGTATTCTGGAAGCCATAAAAGATAACATGACTGCCTGAAAGCAGAAAATAAATTACATCAAAATATAGGGTTCTGGGACCTCAGTGATGTTTCTTGACTCTGTTGATCTGTAATATGTCAAAATAAGCCCTTTAAAGTGAAAGTTAAGTTGCTCTATCTTATACCTCCTACCTTTAAAACAAATAAGCAAACAAACCAAAGAATGCCTGGTAGATCTCTTTGTTATTCAGGAACAATTTATACTTGACAGATGAATAGAGATTGAGAAAGGCCTCTTGCTGGTCCTGGCTGCAAAGCAAGCAAAATCAGACCACTGCTGTTTATGAACTAGTGGACTCAATGGTGCTGGGTGTGTTTGTAGCATATTAGGAAGTTGTCAGAACTGGAGGAGACACACCATCAGAGAACTACAGGTAAGACTCTAGAATTGTGGAGCAAAGCCAGGCTCCTCACCTAGTAATTCTTTTCCTTTCATGAAATAGCTCTGGTTTTTGTTCTGGGTCCACATGGACTGATGCCTGGTCACAGGACATTTGTCCATGTAACCTGAGACGTCAATTTCGAACTTCCCAGGAAACTATAAGTTAGAAAAGTAGCATTCATTATAGGTAATATACATAAGACTTGGCTTGAAAGCACAAATATATAATGTTAACTCTCCACTGGGCACAGTTCCCATAATACTATCCCTACTCAATTCAACACAATGGCTTCAAGCATAGTTTCCATAGCCCAATGAGGATGTCACTTAAACCTGGATAACAAAAAACTTTATACTATCTTCGAACAGAAGCCAGAAGTAGACTGTTGTGACCATTGTAGCAAACGAGGGCTGAAGAGTACTGGAGGTCATAATTCCAAGTGGTGCACCTCATAGTTCACTTTGTTTGACCAAAAAAGAAAAAAAAAAGTCTGAAGGTACAGACCTCCATTGATACAGAAGCAATAGCTAATTGCATAATTGTCGAAGGAATAAGATTTCGAGTAGGATGGAGGGTAGAGGGGTTGTTTTGTAACAAAGAAGATTAAGAATTATAGGATTAACTTCTCAAAAGTTAAAAATAAGTTTTTTTCCATGTACGAATGATCGTGATGAGGCTCCATTGTGGAGATTTTTTTAGTTTTCAGGAAGACAACATGATCTACCATATAGATGTCAGACAGCCTTCTTCAATGGCAAGGAAGCCACCTAAGTGCTTTTTTAAAAGGGTCATGAACAATATGGCCATGGTGTAATAAATAAAAAATGTCATGGGCTTTCCAACACACATTCACTCCACCAAAACTAACCTGATTACCCTCACTCATAGGGGACTGATTTGCAAGCAATGTGATCTATCATGAGACCTCTTATGGTGCCATACTTACGTGAGCCAGCCAACCATATGATGATAGTTGAAAATACATACTTAATTTTTCTTCTTCTGATATAGACAAATATCTAGTCTTATATTCCCTTTCCTTGTCTCCAATGTTTCTGACAATAGCACTGCCTATGGACTTATTAAATGCTTTCTTCATCATTTCATGTATATGTGTGTGTGTGTATTTCTTTTTAACCAGATGGCCAAAACAAGTACTTTGAAGGTGACCACAGTGATATTTAACACTGAGATGTGTAGCACTTTTTCTAGGATAAGTTTGTAAACTTCATTTTCAGACCTCATACAATGACAGCTCTGATGGTCATTCCAGAAAAAGAGTTCCAAAACTGCTTTCAAGGGTGGACTAAGCACTGGCATCAGTGCATGGCTTCCCAATGAGAATGCTTTCAGGTGACCATAGTGATATTCAGCATGAGGTATGTAGCCATTTTTCTAAGATGAATTTGCAAACTTAGTTGTCTGACCTCGTATTATCTGGCCGTATAAAAATACAAAAGGCCTAGTTAGGTCTTAATTACTGCAATTACTTGAAGACCTTATGAGATTAGTATCTATGTTGTGGAATTTGGTATAGAACAAACTGGTAGCTAACAATTTGTGTCCTTTTCCCCCTGACCAGAAAACTCAGGTCTGGAGAAAAAGGGGACAGAAGTGAAAGTGGATGCTTCACTCTTGAAGTTAATGATCTACTTCCAAAATTTTTGCTCCACATGTCCTTTTCTCTAGATTCTACTAGATTACAGTGTAGGACCCAATGTTTGAATGTTTCCACCAGGGGACATATCAATGATCCCATTGAATTAAAAGCTGAAACTGCTTCTGATCATTTTAAGTTCTTCATGCCACTAAACAAATCATCAAAAAAAAAAAAAAATCCCTTTTCTTAATGGTGTTATTTTTCCTAGTTACCAAGAGAAATAGGATTGCTGCTATTTAATGGTACAAGAAAGGAATTTCCACTTGGTGCCTTCTGTAGAAGACTGTAGAATACTCACACAAGCATATCCCCCTTGAAATTTTGAATAATCTCACCAGAGAACCTCGAATTAGCTGACATGCTACTGAAGGAAGGAAAACTGAATATAGAAGAGATAGTACAATTTATGTTCAATGTTTCTTTGTTGATTTTCTGTGTCTATAATCTGTCAAATGCTATGAGTGCAGTGTTATTCCTCCCACAATTATTGTAGCTCTGACTCTTTAAGTCCAGTAATATTCATTTTGTGAATCTTGGTGCTCCAATTTGAATGTATATGTATTTAGAATTCTAATATCCTCTTGCTGAATTGATCTCTTTATTATTATATAATAATTTTCTTTGTCTTTTCACTGATTTTGATTTAAAGTTTGTTTTATCCATTATTAAGTATAGCTACTCCTGCTCACTTGTGGTTTCTGTTTTTGTGTAGTCCATTTTTCCACCCCTTTACTTTTAGTCTATGTGTCTTTCATGGGTAAAGTGAGTTTCTTGTAATCAGCATATAGTTGGATCATGTTGCATTTTATAAAATCCTTTCTGCTAATCTATATCTTTTAAGTGGAGTATTTAACCCATTTATACTCAGGGTTAATATTGATATATGAAGCTTTATTCCTGTCATATTAATAGCCTTCTAGTTGTTTTGTAAATTCTTTCTTTCTTTTTCTCTGGCTTTGTGGTTTGATGAAATTCTGTCGTGTTGCCATTTGATCCCTCTAATTCTCTTTTTTGTGTAATTATTTTATGAGGCCTATAAGTTTTATATTTCATGATGGTTAATATCAACCTTTTGTTTTCATGTCCTTTTTTTTTTTTTTCTTTTGAAAGAGAGTCTCACTCTGTCACCCTGGGGTTGAGTGCTATGGCATCATAGCTCACAGCAACCTCAGACTCTTGAGCTCACATGATCCTCATGCCTCAGCCTCCTGAGTAGCTAGAACTACAGCTACCTACCACAATGCCTGGCTAATTTTTCTCTTTTAAATAGAGACAGGGTCTTGCTTTTGCTCAGGCTGACCTCCTGAGCTCCACCCATCTTAGCCTCCCAGAGTGCTAGGATTACAGGCATGAGCCACTGTGCCCAGGCCATTTCCATGTTTAAGACCTCTTTGAGCTTTCCCTGTAGAGTCAGTCTACTGGTGAATTTCTTCAGCATTTGCTTGTCTGGGAAAGACTTTATTCCTTTTTCATTTATGAAGCTTATTCTGGCAGAATATAACATCTTGGATGATAGTTTTCTTCCATAACTTTGAAATGGCAACCCATTCTCTTTTAGCCTATAAAGTTTCTGATGAGAAGTCTACTATTAGTCTGCTAGATTTTCATTTATAAGTTACTAGACACTTTTCTTCTGCTAATTTTAAAATTCTTTATTTCACACTGATTTTAGATATTCTGAATATAATATGCTGTGGTGAGGTCCTTTTTGTAATGTATTTGCCTGGGGACCACTGTTTTCATTGATTTTATCTGTTATGCCTCAATTGTGTTAAGGGAGGTCAAAGAAAGAGTTAGCTTTCATTTGAATCATAAAGGTACAACAAACTTCCTAGGAGTAATCAAGGTGAGAGATACTAAAGTAAATATAAAACTCATAACCAAGATGGACTTTATCACAGTAACTATACTTTTTGGCTACCTAGATTGTCTTCACTCCTCAACATTAGAAATTCTGAACTATAAAAAACAGCATTGTCCTATTATACTTTCTCTTAAAAACAAGACAAAATTCAATGTCAGATTTTTTTTTTCCAAAATGAAACTTTTATCTCATAAGTAAAAATATGCCATTGTTAATAGAACCAGACATCTCCAAAGTAAGTCCTATAGCTAGAATTAAAGTGTGGATTTTTTTCCCCCAAAGATATTTTGCTTGCAAAGGAGTTTCCAAAGCTGTTCTTGTTATATTTGGAAAAGAACAAGAAGTGTGAAGATGTAAGTGCTCACTTTTGAGTTATGCCAAGAACTAGTCTAGCATTTCAGAATCCCACGCAAAACAATTTCACAGGCTCTTGAATATGACATGAACATGAACGCAACAAATCCTTTTATTATTACTCTTTCTTTACTTACTTGCCATGGTTATTCAAGTTGTTATAAAAAAAATGCAAGACAGTTCTGAATACTTTAGGAATTCTGCACTTTCCCTAAGGTTGATCTACTTTGTTCATTTTGAAAACTATATTTTCAAATGGTTAATATTCAAATATTTATTATTGTGTTAGCTTTACATGAGAATAAAAGCATTTTTTTCAGAAAAAAGTGATTTCAATAATATTTGTTTAAAAATCTAAAATATAGTCTGGCAATGGTATCAATAAGTAAACCAGTTCTTGGAGGTTGCTGGTTTCAAAGTTGAAGATGAGTCAATTTTCTTTTTCCCAAACAAAAATCATTTTCAATGTTAATCAGAGAAAAATTAATAACAACCCTAAGAGACTTTCAAAGTAAAAACTGGACTTGGTCTATCTTTGGACTTTAGAAATGCAATATGAATATGCTGAGTACATATTCAAAAGAGAAATGTGAATTAGAGGGTATCAAAATGAATTTTAAATGTATCTGTTATTTTTACCAGCCATGTGGAGATAGCAAAAGGTATAATCTATATCTTTGTTATCTTTTAAACCTTTTTTTTTTGCCTAAAGTTTTATTTCTCTTTCACTTGCTTCTTTCACTTTCTTCTTCCTCATTCTGATCTTTTTCTATCCTCTAGAAAACCTAAGTCTGAAGTTAAATTTGAGCTCAGCCCAATGAATTTCTGACATGGGACACATTTGGCTTGAATGAAGATTCCCATTCAACCCTTGGTTCCAAAAACCAATGCCACCTCTACCACATGATTGTGTTCCGACTTTCTAGTTCATGGCAGTCAGGAACAAGAGTCGTTAAAGTGGGCAGCAGGAAGACATACCCCTCATTTTGCAATAATTCGTGGACTGATTTAGTAGGAACAGTGCAAGTGGCTTGGCTTGACTTTCCCTCCTTTTGTTACGGATATCACCTCTTGGTGAGCACAAATTGTGTTTTTCCTGAATCACAGCCTATTCATTACAAGCCATGTGGGAATCCTACCAATGCTACATGCCAGTAATGTTGGTTTAAATGCCTGTGAATTTTCCCGAGATAATCAGACTTCTGTTATGTCGTTGCCTTGACGTCCTCAGAAGCATGCTTAGAGAAATAAAGCAGGGGGAAGGGTAGGGGAGTTCTCAAGAGAGCTTCCTTATAAATAACTCCCTCTATTTTATAATAGATTATAAAGCCGAGTGTAACATAGAAACTAATACACGTGTATTTTGTAATAAATTATCTTTGCTTTTTCTCTTTGGCATGATTTTGGTAACTCCTCCTGTGTCTGCTCAAGCATCAGTTCCCCATATGTCGGAGGTGTCTCTGTGTTTATTAGTTAGATTGGGTCAGCTGCGATTTGCAGCATTTACCTTGACAATAGCCATGTGTACTATATATTTCTTAAACAGGAACTCGCGCAATGCTTCCCATTTGTCTTCAATCACCAGCAGATGCAGAGCAGTCAGATCATTTCCCTTAAACTGGCCTAAGGGATTAAAGGAATTCAGTGAAATTCTAAACCAAGTGGTTCCTCTGCATTGCTTGATTTTACTTATTGAACCTGAAGCATAAGAGTCTGGGGTAACATAATCTGACTCTCTTCTGAAGTGTCCACTTCTTTTTCTTTGCTTTTCTTCTAAGCTTCATACTTTGTGAATTCATTTATCCTTAGACGTGCATGCTACATGTGAATTGTTGCTGGAGGAAGTACAGCAATGAAAATTAATCTTGACTTTTCTATTAATGCTTCTTCTGACATTTCAAAGAAGACTATATAGCAGCAGTTCTCAACCTGTGTGTCGCGACCCACAGGAACTGTATTAAAGGGTTGCGGCATTAGGAAGGTTAAGAACCACTGCTCTATAGCATCACACAGCAGACAGGTACTTGGAGTCCAGAGTCCTAAGGTCAGGTGGTGGCTCTGCAATTAGGTGACTCAAGGCTGAGAGTAAACTTCTTAGTCTCTGGTTTCTCATCAATAGACAATGTCTCTTAGATACCATGACCATGACTTCCCTGTCCCTGGTTATCCTGCCCTGATTTGCACTGTTTGACGTAGTCTTAATCACAAAACTGTATGTATAAATGAATATTCACATACACACATTTGATAGATCCCTAAATCTGTAGATCTACAAAGAGAGGGGGAAAAACAGCACTTTAAAGGAGGATACAATGAAACAGCAACTAATGAAATGGGAGAGGCTTTGGGAAAGTTACTGAACATGGAAATTTGGGGGGAAAGGGGGAAAAAATAAGGCATAGCCTAAAAAATACAAAAGTGAATTATAAGAAGAAAAGTTGTAAAATCCCAAACCTCATTTTTCTCCACTATTTTCCTCTAACAAGAAAATTCTTATGTAGAGATTTTTATGGATTTATCTCTTATTTGGACTCTGAGATCTAAGTTCTGGCCAAGATAAAACATTCCCTGCTGAGGACAGACCACATTTTTTTGCTGCCAAGAGTAACTGACTAAACACAGAATGTTTGGGGGGCCTGCGAGACTTAGATAATTCACTGAATATATTTTCCAAAAATCACTCAAGAATGAGGTAAATGTTGAATTAGGATTATATTCAGAGTCTTATAATTATCACGAAATAGGGTTTTACAAATTAGGGTGGGCTAAAACCGAACCCTGTCATTTTGCCAAATAAATTGGCCATTTATTTTTAAAGTTCTCTGTTATTTGTTAAAAGAATACTAGTAATAGATTTCCTATTCATTTTCTTTTAATTTTATTATTTTGGTAAATACTATATGAAGCACAGAGATATTTCAGATAGTTTCATAAGTTGTCTTTCAAGAAAAAGAAACTGTCTTGCAATTTGGGGCAATAGTTATATGATCACTATGGGTTGTAAGTCCCAATTATACAGTTTAAAAGAAAAAGTGTCACATGTCCAAAGCTCCAAGCAAAATTGTTATAGTAATCTGTAAAATTCTTCCTGAAACAACAGATAGGTACCAGTGCAATGAGATTTTATCTCCAGGGTGTGTATTTATTTCTATTTTGCAAAGTAATAAAAAAATACAAAACATTTGATTTATTTTTTTGTCAGCAATCATGCAGATTACTGAATGAAGCTTTCTTATTTCTGATCATCTTATAACAAAGGGAAATGTTACACACCGCATCTAATGTGTAATGTTTGATGGGGCCACAGTACAGTAGCTTAAACATGACTTTTCTTTATTGTCATTTAATTAAAGTTAATTGCACATCACCATGCGGAAAGTGCCCAAGTGTGAAAACCAGGACTTTGGCCATCTTCATCTGAGGATGTGTTTATTCAGCTCCTGACTGTAAACTCCTGGCTGAGATTGTTACGCACCTCCTGTTTTTTCATAAGTGTAGCTGTCTTATTTTTCCTTACCACACAGATTAAATAGAAACAAAACTGCCCAATAAAACAAGTGGATTCTGCTTCCTGTTTCTTTGCCGTGTCCTTTCTGAAGACAGCCAAACATTATCATGTGCCAGTATTATTTAAGGTTAAACATTTTGTTAAATAATATGTAATTTGTCAGAATGAGAATCTGTAGTGATAGCTAGTGTTACTGGAATAATTTACCCATTGATACATGTAAGGCACTTGGAATAATTTCTCACACTCAGCATGCTCACAAATAACATTAGATACTCCTGTTACATATTTTTTAACTATTTATTTGATTCTTTCTACCTCTCCAATCTGTACTTGTTTCAATGAGGAAATCAGTTTGCCTCATCCATAAAGAAAAGGTAAAAAGGAGTGAATACACAGTTGAGAGAGTGAATGTAGTTTCATGGGCCATTCTTAATCACAGCTAACATGTTTTGTGTACTTAATATATGCTTTTAATAAATTTTATTATAGTACTCATGATCTATGTGTGTGTATACTATCTGTAGTACTCATGATCTTTTTAAATAATAAAAATATAAATTTTATTAGACTTCTCACTAGAGCTCAAGAAAGTAGGGAGTATTATTATTGCTAATTTAAAGATGAGGAAAATGAGATCGTGATTGGTTAAACTGTTCATGGTTGCAATCTAGTAAATTGAAGAGATGGAAGTCAGGTCAAAAGGTTTGTTTTTGTTTTTGTTTTGTTTCTTAATTATCAACATTTCTTTAGTTAATAATTTATCTTTGAAGTATATTAGCTAAAAAGAGACAGAAATTGTTAAACATACCATTGGCTATTTTATTAAGTACTCTCAAAAACACTGACCAAAGCAGAAAAAACCATAAACTTTTGCTATAACATTGATTCTATTTTCTTACCAAGAACATTGAATTAGAACTAAAAAAAAAAAAAAAAAGTTCTTGCAAAACAATGAGAATATACCCAATGCCATTGAACTGAATGCTTTTTTAAAGCCCCTATTCTTAACACTCTTCTAGAATCTGCTCCTTAAAAGTGAACCTCATGTTCTAAACTGTGTAGTAGACTAGCATGTTGCCTGGTACATAACAGGCCCTCGACGAGTGGGTGTTGAATTGATTTGGTCACTATGACATATGGGGTGGTGTCTTTGGGAGGCACAGTGAGTTGTATAAACAGGTATGGTTTATAGAATGGTCACTGTATATCTGTTACGGAGTCTTTCTACTTATACACATTCTTTTATTTTCTGGAATAGCTAAGGTTTATAGAATGGTCAGTGTATGCCTGTTTCTGAGTCTTTGTACTTACACACATTCTCTTATTTTCTGTAGCAAACTTACAGAAAAGTCATCCTTATGCCAATGTTATAAACGAGGAAACTGAGATTTAGAATGGTTATAGAATGTGTACAGGGTCATGTAATAAATAACAGAGCTGGGCTGGCACCTGGGTTGTCCTATGGCAGTGCTCTTCTTGTTAGGTAACATCCTACAGCCCTATAAAGATGGTCTCTGTCATTAAGGATCTTTTAATGTCAAAGACCTCATCACTTTTGTATTCTCAGAAAATAGAGCAGTGCTTGATACCTACAGTATTTTAAATAATAGTTACCCATTCATTCAGTTCAATAGTTTCCTCACATACTCATATCTCTGTTTTTACCTGCAGCATTCTCTACTCTGAACTCTCCCTCCTGTTTCCTGCCTGGCATGTCTTTCTCATTATTCACATATACCTAGACCTTTCCATTCTCTAACTTTAAATAACTTACCAGCTGCACAAATGCTTCCCAGGTCACTCTAATCCAAGCCAGCGCATGCCCCTGAAGTCTGAGAGCCCTTGCTCTCTGCACCACTCACTTGGCACTCCTTGATAGCTTTTTGCTGGCTGTTATCCAAGTATTGTAAGCTTTTCCCCCTTCCTCACTAGTTACAAGCTCCTCCAGAGCTGGAACCATTTTATAGAAAGGTGTGTTTAACTTATTCACCAAATTAGAGACTTTTACATAGTGAGTTTTTAGTTTACTACCAAGACTTTATTACCCGCTACATTTCTGGGTGGAGGAAAATCATCTATCTGCTCCATGTGGCTGTTCAGTTAACTTAGGTGCAAAAGGAAATTTCCATCGTATGGAAGGACACTTTCAGTCCAAGTTAGGTTGTGTAAATATTCCAAGTTTATGTATTTAAGTTAGAAGAAAACAAACTATGATTGCAGAATTTTTAGAAACAGCTTATGATGAATGTCACTTTGGTCAAATTAATACCTAGTGGTGAGGAGTGATAACACCAGTGATATGAAACTTGGGTCTATGTGCCAGCATTTACTACTCCAGCAATTGCAATGGCTAATTCACTATTAAATGTAGCGAGAATGTGCTAGACTTGATAATCGAAAGGGCAGATTTCCAATTGGGAGTGGGCGAAGACTTGGCTCAAACTACATTATACACTGCTGTAGAGTTTCTTTCTAGAATAGCCTCAAACCACTCGTACTACAAAGGACATTAAATATAAAAGATATATAAATAAGTCATCTTGACTATGGCCCAATCTCTAGAGTAGTAATTTTCTTTTTCTTTTTTTTTTTTTCTCATATTTTTTTTTTTATTGTTGGGGATTCATTGAGGGTACAATAAGCCAGGTTACACTGATTGCAATTGTTAGGTAAAGTCCCTCTTGCAATCATGTCTTGCCCCCATAAAGTGTGACACACACCAAGGCCCCACCCACCTCCCTCCTTCCCTCTTTCTGTTTCCCCCTCATAACCATAATTGTCATTAATTGTCCTCATATCAAAATTGAGTACATAGGATTCATGCTTCTCCATTCTTGTGATTCTTTACTAGGAATAATGTCTTCCACGTCCATCCATGTTAATACGAAGGATGTAAAGTCTCCATTTTTTTTAATGGCTGAATAGTATTCCATGGTATACATATACCACAGCTCCTTAATCCATTCCTGGGTTGGTGGGCATTTAGGCTGTTTCCACATTTTGGCGATTGTAAATTGAGCTGCAATAAACAGTCTAGTACAAGTGTCCTTATGATAAAAGGATTTCTTTCCTTCTGGGTAGATGCCCAGTAATGGGATTGCAGGATCAAATGGGAGGTCTAGCTTGAGTGCTTTGAGGTTTCTCCATACTTCCTTCCAGAAAGGTTGTACTAGTTTGCAGTCCCACCAGCAGTGTAAAAGTGTTCCCTTCTCTCCACATCCACGCCAACATCTGCAGTTTTGAGATTTTGTGATGTGGGCCATTCTCACTGGGGTTAGATGATATCTCAGGGTTGTTTTGATTTGCATTTCTCTAATATATAGAGATGATGAACATTTTTTCATGTGTTTGTTAGCCATTCGTCTGTCGTCTTTAGAGAAAGTTCTATTCATGTCTCTTCCCCATTGATATAAGGGATTGTTGGCTTTTTTCATGTGGATTAATTTGAGTTCTCTATAGATCCCAGTTATCAAGCTTTTGTCTGATTGAAAATATGCAAATATCCTTTCCCATCGTGTAGGTTGTCTCTTTGCTTTGGTTATTGTCTCCTTAGCTGTACAGAAGCTTTTCAGTTTAATGAAGTCCCATTTGTTTATTTTTGTTGTTGTTGCAATTGCCATGGCTGTTCTTCATGAAGTCTTTCCCCAGGCCAATATCTTCCAGTGTTTTTCCTATGCTTTCTTGGAGGATTTTTATTGTTTCATGCCTTAAATTTAAGTCCTTTATCCATCTTGAATCAATTTTTGTGAGTGGGGAAAAGTGTGGGTCTAGTTTCAGTCTTTTACATGTAGACATCCAGTTCTCCCAACACCATTTATTGAATAGGGAGTCTTTCCCCCAAGGTATGTTCTTGTTTGGTTTATCAAAGATTAGGTGGTTGTACAATGTTAGTTTCATTTCTTGGTTTTCAATTCGATTCCAAGTGTCTATGTCTCTGTTTTTGTGCCAGTACCATGCTGTCTTGAGTAGTAATTTTCAACTGCATGCCACTGATGTGCAGTGAGAGGATTTTAGGTGTGCCATGAATTTTTTTTAACATCATTAATTAAATTATTTTCAAAAGAAGTTCAAAGCACAGTAAGTATATTCTTTTTTTTTTTGATCAACACAATTTGTGTGCCATGGAACTTTGATTGGTTCTAGTGTGCTGTGAGACTAAAAAGGTTGCAAAACACTGCTCTACACTATTATTCTCTGCATGTTCTATCCTAGGGTAGATGCATTTACTTTGACATGTCTACTTGGTTTCTCCAGGGATCCCGTTCAGAACCCTAAGGGACAGCGTGTCTCAGAGACAGTGGAGTCACACATTCTGCTCATCACCCTCCAGCAGAGTCTGCTCCTGATATCGTTTTAAGATCATTTTTATTCTTTTATCCTGCATCATTCTTCCTGTTTTAACTTCTGCTCACAAAGTCCTCCTGCTAGAAAGCAGTGATTGTGCTAATAGATACCTTTAGAGGGAGTTGAAGATTGAATGTTTGCTAAGGTTTTGCTTAATTGGGAGGCTTTAACTTAAAGTGTATCCAAGTCTATTATAAAAGATTGAGTTAAATTTTTCTACACACTGAAAAGCACAATTAATTCCATGTAAAGAAAATTTATTTCCCTTATATTGTCTATGTTTAAATATTATTGAAAAGCAAATGCTGACCTAGAAAGATCAACCATCAATTCTAGATTTTCAAAGAATACTTTCTTAAATTGTTCCCTGTAATATATTACCATGTACATAAATTTTAATGACTCATTTGCTTCCTTAGTTTAAATGAACAAAGGTTCTTCATCACTGTTAGCCTCTTACTTGCCTAACCCCCACCAACACCAGAAAAATAATTGTTTGTAATGTGTGTTTTATGCTCAGAATTTCCCCTAATGATGATAGAAATGACCTATCTACCTTCTCCTCCTCCTACACTTTTGTCATTTTATTCCATGGTGCTTCGGACCTGGAAAGATGCTTAGTTTCTAGGCTAATATGTAAGTAGGCTAAGGTATACCCATTTGGGCTTTCCAAGGCATTTTTTGTTTGTTTTATTTCTCAAAGAACCCCTTTCAGTAGAGGTAGCTTCTGGAATCTTTGTGCTTCAAAGGCCTTAGAACCAGTAAGTACATTGTAATTCCTTGGTAGTAAAATGGCTGTGTGTTATGCATTTAGAAAACACCAGAAATTCCCTAGTCTTTCTGATTTATTTTCCTTCTTCAAAAATCTAGTACCAGAGGGAAGTAAAATGAGGTGAAAGGTTGGAAAGATCCCAAATTATCTTTTGCAAAAAGCATAGAAGGATTAATAGAGAAAGAGAGTTAAATCATCATTAGCTTTCTCATGTTTGTTTTTTTTTTTGTAAATTCCCCCCCAAATAATTATACTTATAATGAAGTATCACAATGTTGTCATGTTAAACAGGAACCATCCTCAATATGAAACCTCAGGAAATGTTACATTGCCTAAACATGAGAACACTTACTATATTTTTTCCTTTATGGAGGAATAAATAATGCGAGTCACAAGAAAAAAATTTTTGAAGTCTTTATCAGACTGGCAAGTCATACTCAGTAGATAGTATAATTGTGATCAACAGATTCGTCAGCAAAAAAAATAATACAAAAAGACCTTTCTTCTGTGACTGAAGGAAGGAAGGATCATCCCTTGTAGGCGTTAACTGTCGCGCCACCCTTCCCTAAAATTGATCCTCTGATCTGGAGCTCACCTTCCTTCCATGTGGCTCCTAGGTTTTGCTTTGTCAGTGTCTGCCAAGATATATCAGCTTTGGACAAAAATCAAGATTACACAAAACTAAAGGGAGGGAGAAGATAAGAATCCTGAAATGACAAGATCTTCCTGGGAGATGTTAATAGTCAACGCGTTGAAAAATATCACAGAAAAGGAGCCATCCTCCTGCAGAGTGACGCCTCCGTGCGGAACAGGCACACAGACTTTAATCCTTTTCTTTCCCTTTTGTCAAGTTGGGATTTTTTTTTTTTTTAATAGTCTGGCACAGGAGAGTCGTGTGATTTTAGCAGTATCAGGGAAAACTTCTTTGTGGCTGCTTTGTGCTGAATTACACTCATTGAACTTGTGGGCTCTTCTGTGGATGAAAGAGGGCAGATTTTCTCACTTCCCCCCAAAAACAGAAAAAAGAAAAAAAAAAAAAAACATGGAAAGAAAGAGAGTGCCAGGGAATAGATTTTGAATGCAAGACAAAAGTGACTTTGTCTTATTTAAAAAAAAAAAAAAAATCCGAAGCCAATATGCCTATTATTGGAATGTTTTTGAAAAGAGAAGACCTCAACTGAATCACATCAAAAAAATACCGTCTGAATAGCCTGGCTGTAAATCTAAGGGTGTGGAGCGCATCCAGCTCCTGCAAAGCTTTTGTCTGGTGTCTCCCTACGTAGCGTTTCTCCGGGCAGAGGGGCAAGGTTTGCACGCGTGGCTCCTACCCCACGCCACAGCTTCACAGCTGCCCCAGGCTTCATCTGCATCTTTTGCTGTGTTCTCCTTGACTCAGAAATGAAAGGCTGGAAGGAGGAAAGCTGTCCCCCTAAGGATGTTGGGAGGCAGGCGTGGGGAGGGAGAGGCGGAGGGGCGGAGAGGAGAGACTTTATGCGGCTGCCAGTCAGCCCCGAACGTGCCATTTATGCGGATCCAGTGCTCACTGAGGAAGCAGAAATAAAGGGCTCTGATGTGCTTGGCGCCGCCCCTCCCCTGCTGCACTCTCGCTCATTACAGCTCTTTCTTTAAACTGCTGGGTAGACAGCTGGCAGCCAGTGCCTCAGAGGAGGCAGGAGAAAGGGGGCATATAAATTACTGTTGCATTTTACAGCTAAGATAAACTCAAACTGCAGGGTTATAGCCTGAAATGACATGAAGGGAAGGCTCCAGCAGGCCTCTCAAAAACAAAAGGAATAGAAAATGGATAGGAAGAGTTATTCAGGGAATATGGGATCATGCAGAAGGAAAAAAAATCTAAACAAGTTGTGTAAAATCTGCTGCTTTAGTGGGTCTTAAAGAGCTTATGTCAGCTTAATTCTGTGAGATAGCATAATGTAAATCTATGGGAAATGGGGCCGTAGGCATATCTCCTCTATTCCATTTCTGCAGATTGCCAAGCAAGGCAATAAATGTCAAGTGATTATTTATTTGATCATTAGAAACTTCATTAGATTTTGATTTGGTGCTCAACAACCTCCCCCCCCCCCACACCACTAAAAAGAAAGCTCAATTCTGAAATTCAATCCAGCCAGTTTGATTGGGGGGCAAATGTTATGAAATAAAATCTAACAGATACCAACATCTAGATCAAAACATTCTGCATAAATATAGATTCTCCTTTCCAACACATTCACAGCACTTTGTTCATGGAATGAAAGATACATTTTGGCAACAGTGGTAAAATTTCTGGAAGTCTTTTTAGTACCTTATTAGATGAAAGGCTGTTTTGGAGGTGTGATCAAACTCCTCTGGCTCCAGACAGAGACTGATTGTCTATTTTGGCCTGACAGCCTTAGCATATGATGCATTTGAACTTTCACTCAGCTTTCTTCGACTTGACTTATTTGCAGAAAGAATGTTTGTGGGCCCTCAGTGGGCCCAGGTAGTTGGGGCCTCAGCTGTTTGATGCCTGGGTATTTGTTTCACCCTAACTCCAAGCATAGAACCTGAGCCGCTGTGCTTGACTATCTTCATAAAAAAGGGTCTTTTCACTGTCAAAGGCAATGTCAAATCGACTGTTTACAGCTAACTTTTTCATTGCAGTTTCATTTTCTCCTGAGTGTTTCATGGTACAATTTCCCTAAGAATTATGTATAATACGGGAAACAAAGAGAGGACGTGATAGTGTTGCTACTGGCTTTCTTCCTTGGGGAACATTACTTGTGTGTCAGAATATCCACCAAATAAGAATTGGACTGACTTTCATAAAACCAGGGATTTAAGCACAGCATGGGGTATGTATTATTGCCACAGAGCATACGCTGCAAAGAAGCATAAAGAGACGGGCTTTATCTCTGTGCCTGAAACCCTCTTGGAACCTTCTGGGAGTGCACATTCTAAATCAAGAATCAAAACGTTTTCCCAGCACAACTGCAAATTGAAAATAGGCACTTGAACAACACAGTCAGAGACGTAGCAGAATGACTTTGAAATGCCTGCCACGGCACCCCGAGCCACCCTGGGTCTTTCTGTAGATGCGAGGAGTATTCATCTTTGGTAAAAGGTATGTAGCATTCGGCAGAAACAAACGACAACTGACAAAAAGATCCATTAGATGCTTGAACTTGCCCCTAACTAGCACAAAGCATTTTTCTTTTCCTTTTTGTCCATGTTAAGAAAGGACAGATATTTTTATTTCAAGAAGCACCCTACAACCACAGATTTTTGTTTTTGTTTTCCTCTAGTACACTTTCTAGTATATTGCAATTAAAACAAGAGCCTTGGAAGATGAATTTCTGTCATTTTTCTAAGTGGTGTGAAACACGGAGGAAAACAAACTTAAAAAGCGTATTTTTGTACTACAAGGTTAAGGACAACAGCCATTTCCCCATCAGAAAGTCTTCCCTCTTTTTTATGGGAGATGTCGCTACCATAAAAACAAACAAAGCAGAATCTTTATCTTTGAGCACAATCAATCAGTGAAATTTACCAAGTGCACTCCAGGTGCCATTGGTATGATCCAAAAACAACAGCCTTCAAGGTCCTGGGGTCCAGTTAGGAAAACAGCCAACCCAAGTGGCGAAGGTGAATGCGCCAACAAAGTCATTGCTGAAGAAAGAGAAATGGAAGGTAAAAGATGTGTGCGAGGCCTCGGGCCCTCCTGAGAAGAGAATGGGCAGCCAGGTGAATGGTTTCTTCTTTCTGCAGGAGTAGTTGAAAGGAGATGAGCGACTGTTGGTAAAGAAGAAGGGAGATGGAATAAAATATGCGAAGGCACAGAAAAAGGGGCACGTTCTGGATGAGGAACTGGGGATGGGCTTAGTATTTGTTGATCGTAGCTTGTCTGTAGAGGAGTGAACAACGCCAGTGATAACAGAAATGAGAAAAGAAAGGCGGGGATTTTGCCAGAAGATCCTCGATGATCAAGTTGAGAAGGGTAAATCTGATGGGCTAGGCGACAGGAAGCAGTTATGCATTTGTGTGCAATACAGACACGTCTAGAGAGATTATTCTGCTGTAGGAATGTGGAGCAGGGATTGGGAATCACTGAACCGAGCTAAAAACACACAGATGAGCTGCCGCAGCTCTGCTTTTTATTCTGGGTGATTTGTCGATGAACAGGTCGTGACCCCTGCATTCAATCTTGTGGGAGTGAGAGCTGTGAATATAAGGAACACTAGGAGATAAGTGACAGAGGGGCAGAGCAAGAGCAGAGGGAGGGTGAGGGCTGCACGGAGCAGACTTGACAGTTTCTCAGTGAGCCCTGGGGCTCTGACAGGCGCCTGAGCAGTTTCTCACTTCTGGGGCCCAACGGCAGCTTGGGCAGAGGGGCAAGGACAGCAGAATGCAGGCAGAGGTTAGGTAGGGGTTTGCAGTGTAAGAAAAGCCCACTGATATAAAAAGCTTCAAATGTTATGGGGCCAGTGAAATAAGAAGGGGGAAGCTGAACCAGGTGGTGATCAGAGCAGTGCCAGAGAAGACGTTTGTGTACGTGCTTGTCTCTGTGTGTCTTCCCCCTTTACCTAGAAAGGTTTCTACCTGATTCTGGGTGAGGTCAAAGACAGCATATTCCTTTCTCTAAAAGGTTGCTGGGGGACTTACTTATATAAACATAGAGCAAGAGAAGCCTAATAAGGAATGGAATAGTTAAATGGTCACATGGGTAAAATTTATCAGGCCAGAATTCAAAGGCAAGATTGTCTGCCTCCAAAGCCCAGGGCTGCTCACTGCTTTAATCATTATTCAGCAAAACCTTTGAGCACCTGCCAGGTCACTGGGCACTGTGTTAGGAATAGAGAATGTAAAGTTAGAAGATACAGTTCCTGGCCTGAAAAACTTCAGTGCCCATGTTTCCCCTGCAACTCCCCATTTCTACTCCCTCATTCTTCTAAATTTTGTACCAAAGAATCATATTTGGGATTCTATCTTCCTTTTTACGTGTTTTCTTTCATAACTTATAATAATCCATAAGAATAGTAATTCCTTCTGTAATGTTTAATTTAACACATATTGTTTAAATTCTATTGGATATTTAATAAACAGTAATTTTTAAGAACTTTCTTTCTTTTTTTTCTTTTGACACCGAGTTGAGTCTCACTCCATCACCCTGGTTAGACTGCTGTGGTGTCATAGCTCACAGCTAACTCAAACTCTTGGGGTCAAGGAATTCTCCTACCTCAGCCTCCCCAGTAGCTGGGACTATAGGCACCCACCACCATGCCAGGCTAGTTTTTCTATTTTTAGTAAAGACAGGGTCTTGCTCTTTCTCAGGCTGGTCTTGAACTCCTGAGCTCAGGCAATCCACCTGTGTCAGCTTCCCAGAGTGCTAGGACTAAAGGCGTGAACCACAACACCCAGCCTAATTTTTAAGAACTCTCTTTTGACTGATTAGCTAGATGCTGTGCCATGGTGGATATAAAGGAGAAATGTAACACACTCTGACCCTTAAGCTGTTTGCTGTCTAGGAAGGAAGACAACCGTGGCAGAAATTCTGATGACTAAACATAGCCAATCATAATGCTGAAAGACATCATCCTGAATGTTGAAATCCCAAAAGATCAAACTCCAAAAATATATATTCTTCAAAAAACAATTTAAAAGTTCTTTAGGAAATATTTATTTACACTTTTGAAAAGGGATTTATTTTAGAGACATATAAAACAGCAGAATACTTCATAGGCCATCTTACACAATAAAATAGGTGATAATCACATACATGTTTTTGCAAACATAACACTTAGGTATACTAATGACAGTCACATGGGTATAACAGTTGTGAGCAGACAAACCTTATTTATTAACAGATATGTGGAAAAGTGAAATGTATAAACACATATCATTATGGTTGGTAATTGTGTGTACCCAGCTTTATAACTGCAGTCATCTGAATTACCATGAGCCATAACCTAAGTCTTTTAATGAGATCAATCAAAAACCACAATACATCACCACCATACCAGTCACCCAAACAGCCAAGATCTCAAGAAATTTTATTTTTCACAAATTTAGGACATCTCTTCATTTAGTGAGGCAGTTTCAACATTTTTATACACACACACAATGCTTACACAGAGTCAACATTGCATTAATGCACTTTATTTTTTTATTATTATTAAGGGGGATTCATTGAGGGCACAAAGAACTAGGTTAGACTGATTGCATTTGTTAGATAAGTCCCTCTTTTAATAGTGACCCATCCCCAAGAGGTGTGCTTCCAATACTTCTAGTATTGGAAATGACTCTAAGGTGAAATACGGCATAGTGAGTTGTAAAAAATAAAGCTGACAATTGAAAATAGTGTAAAAAAAAAAAAAACCCTTAAAAATGGAAAGAAAAAACTTAAAAAAAAAGAAAATGACATAAATGATCTATTTTTAAGACGAACTTTTCAGTCATCGTTTGGCTAATCCACTTGTCTAAATTTTCTGTGAAATGCACTGGGTTGAAAGGAAAAAAGAAGCTTTACTGATAACACTTTGAAGTTTACTTTTAGTCACCTTGATCATACCTAATTCTAAATCTGTTTCAAGAAATCTTAGCCTGCTTATATGCTGTTGCAGATACAGTAGAACCCCATAGTTAATCACCTCCCTATATTGACCACATCCCTAAGTTGACCTAATTTTCATAGACTGGACATGTACCACATGTATGTATGAGTACAGTAGGCCTAGTTCCTTATGTTGACCACCTTTGTATGTTGACCAGTTTGTTACAGTCCCTGGGGTGGTCAACTTACAGAGGTTCTAATCCATATTTGATAATACTGATCCCATTTTGCAGATGGGGATTAATGCACTTCAACATTTCCTAAACTGTCCAAAGTCATGGGATTTTAGCCTAGGAATTTTACTTTTGGAGCATCCTTGCATAAGGACTATGTCTTCTGCCCTACTTACCACGTGTGGCACATGGTGTGGCTTCAATAAATACTGATGAATGGTTGTCAGAAGCATCAATAGCCAAGGGTCTGTATAAGGCTCTCAGGTGGTTGTGGTGATAATAACTATCCTAAGAACCAAGGATAATGGGTACATCTGTCTGTGAGGAGAACTGTGTGGAAGTCAAAGTCAACATGAAGGTGAAGTAATTAATCACCCTTAACCTATAAAATGAACAGTGTCAGGGGAATGAGGATAGCTGCTAGGACAGACGAACCAGGCTAGTAACATAACATGATAACAACTGAGAGTGGAAGTGAATGAAGATTTGGGACAGGATGTTTTGAAAATGTTAGGTTGGGCTTCTCTGGAAAACCAAGTGCCAGAGGAAAAAAAGACAAGAATGTAGCTAGAGAGTAAGAAAAATCTTACTAATCAGTAAGATTAAAAAATCTTACTGATATACCAATAGTATATCAGTAAGAATGTACCTGGCTACATGAAACAATACATAAACAAAAACAGCTACAAAATGGATATGTATTTTCTCCCTTGCAAAACAAGATGGTGTTGGTTTATTGACTCAAACATGTGATTAGGACCTTTCTTCCTTTCTGCTTTATCATCAGAGAATACAGGTTTCTACCTCCATGCTTGTTGTCTCTTGGCATAATCGGTCTGCTGCAGACCCAGCCACTACATCTGCTGGGGAGACATAAAGAAAAAGTGAACAACTGAACCTGCCTCATCTGTCTCCTTTTGCAAAGAAAGCCTTTTGGGATCACCACTTTCTAAACAAAGTTTCTAAGTTCTTATTGACTAGGAGCAGGTCACACGGTCACCCTAATTGCCATTATGCATCACCAGAGCCAAGACAATTTATTGCTTTGAGCAAAGTCACAATTTTGTTAGGATGGAGAGATTATTCCATCTGAAAAACAGAATGTGAAACAAATATCAGGTCTGACAATTAAGTTTGTGGACTCATCCTGGAAAAACGCACTGCATACCTCATTGCTGAATATCACTATCGTCACCTTCAAAGTACTCCCCTGGGGAAGCTATGCACTGACACCAGCATCTAGTCCACCTTTCAAAGCAAATGGAACTTTTTCCGAAATGACTGTCAGAATTATCATTTATGAAAGTCTGACAATTAAGTTCATGAACTTACCACTGAGTGCTTACATTGGCAGCACTATATAAACATTTGGGTAAAATTTTCATAACTTTGCTATACAGTGTCTCACACTCACGTTAATGCACGTTAATGCATGTCTTGCTGAGTCAAGTTCAATATTATTATTGTGTGTTTTTGTGTGCCATACAACAGTAGCTCTGATGGTCATTCCAGAAAAATAGTTCCAAAACTGTTTTGAAGGGTGGCCCATGTGCTGGCATCAATGCACAGCTTCCCAAGGAAGCTTTGGAGGTGATCATAGTGATATTCAGCAATGAGGTATGTAGCTCTTTTTCCCGGATGAGTTTGAGAACTTAATTGTTAAACCTCATATATTTCCGAGTTGAAACAGAAAACCTATGGTTTCTCACAGGTATAGTAAAAATACTAGAAAACGAAGGACAGTGGCTACACTCAAGTATTAACATCTCTTATCCTCAGACTTTCAAACTATTGCATCATGGGCCAAATACATTTCTGAAGTTAGGGGCGGGAGACAAGAATCAGAGTCAGTTCTCAGATACTCCTAGGATTCGTGCTAATCTATCCTTAGACCAGCGAGGTTTATCCTGTAACTTATTTTCCAGTACACAATGTATTCATTCTCCTGTTTGCATGCCCTACTCTTGATTACATGTTTCTGGAAGCTCTCATTTACTTGGTCTTTCAATTCATTGACTGTATCTTTTCAGTCTGTTTAACTGGCACAATCCTTAAATGTTAGTGAAACTAGAAGAATAGCACTTTTTTTTTTTCCTTTGAGACAGAGTCTCACTATGTCACCCTCAGTAGAGTGCTGTGGCATCACAGCTCACAGCAACCTCAAACCCTTGGGCTCAAGCAATTATCTTGCCTCAGCCTCCAAAGTAGCTAGGACTGCAGGCCATTTTTTGTTGCAGTTGTCATTATTGTTTAACTGACCTGGGCCAGGTTCAAACCCGCCAACCTTGGTGCATGTGGCTGGTGCCATAACCACTGTGCTACACAGGTGACGAGCCAAGAATAGCACTTTCTGATGTTTGTAACTTAGAAGCTAGGGCACGCATGTGTGTTTGTGTGTGTGATTGAGCACACACATTGTATGCATGCATACTCCAACAGTTATCTACTGGACACTCAAAAAATTAATGAGATATATGTGTACATAGAATTCAGGGGAAGAACCAAAGGAGACTGGACTTGCAATGCTTGTAATCTCCCTGGATTCTTTTGTCTAAAGCCTGTGGAGTATGTTATTCTACACTAAATAATCCAGATGTGCAAAAATGTTTTGCTAAGGGAGAAGGAAGTATCCCTATGAGGAAAGCTTTTAGAAAGTGGGTAGTATATTTTAAAGGAAGGCTGTGCACCCGTGTAGTAGGTCAGGAAGGTGGGTTCAAAGGGATGTTGAGTAAGCTTAGGGTCCAGGGTGTATCCTGGCAAGACACTTCATGTAGGGTTTAGCTTCTAAACTGCTTTTCCCTTGAATGATGGAATATTCAAAGTCCTTTCTTCATATATTGTGAGCTTGTTATTTTCTTGAACACCTCAGTAAAGTGTCATATACTCACATGACTCGCATAATGGGTGAGTGAAGAAGGCATAGGAAAGGGGATCTGGAGGACCCAGCATCATCTGGGAGTCAAATCTAGGCCCTTCCTCTTTTCAGACATACTCAGCGGAGGTGAGACTTCATGGGCAGAGCAAAATCAACATGTTTCTAATTTGCACTAACTTGCTTTTTGTATTCCACTGTCTTTTCTGCCAACACGTGCCTCTGGGAAATCTGTTTTATCACCTTGGCATGAAAGATTGCCACCATCCTTCAGGCTCCCAAGTCCTTACAGTTAGCTCAGAATTGACTCCCAAACCCAACCCGATCCTGGGTATTTCCACCTATACATCCTCTCTCAATCTGCTTCAGGCCAATTTTTGTTTTTGGTAAACTTTACCTTCTTTCTGCTACTCTACCACCTGCCTCCCTAAAAGCAGTGATATTTACAGCATAACTTAAGAGAAACACAAACCCTTATTTTTGTCTCTTATCTACATCACTAAATACTCTCAATTTCATCTCCACCAGATTTTCCAATTTCATTTCTTCTCTCGCATCTCATTCTAACTGGCCTCATTCCTTCTCACTCCGTCAATTCTTCTCCCCTCCATTGTTACCTTCTTTCCAGCCTCTTTCCACCAGCATTGTGTTTCTAACCCACAATGCAACTGCAATCAAATGAAATATAAAATCAATACATAAAAATTTCTATGTAGCATGTTTTTCTTAGCAAGTTTCACCAACCCGCTCCTTAAGTGTCACTGCCCTTCCTTCCTTGTGTCAGGAATAAGTCCTGGATTCCAGCACTCTGATACACGAGTTATTCTTCTAATATGCCACAATCTTTATTTATTTATTTATTTTGCTCCATGCTTTTGTATGCACTATTCTTTCTAAGCAAAGTACCTCTTCCTCCTTTCCCCTTTTGTCCAAATATCAGGCTTTTAATCATCCTACAAAAACAAATGCATATGCTTTATCCCCAGGAAGCAGCCCCTCACTCATTTCATCAGATCTCCTTAGAAATGCTCATTTTGGTTTCCCATCCACTCTGCATACAACTTTACCATAACTTCTGGGGGCAGATTCTAGACTTTTCTTCAACTGAATTCTTTTTGTGCTTATATTCTCTTTTAAATCGATATCTCTATGACCTAGCACATAATACCTTGCATGTGACAGAAGCCTAATAACTGTTGATTAACCAAAGAGAGAAGAAATTTAGGGCCACATCCTGAGGTATGGTTACTAAAAGTAGCACTCAAACCACAGGTGAAGGTGTTTGTGTTGAATAAAGAAAAATCCCTACCTCATTCACCTGTCAGGGAAATGCATGTGCACACATGTGTCTTCTTCCCGTGGTAGTTTTTCACTAGCCCGTTAGGACAGAGTCATAGAAAACCTCCCTGGGCGGCACCTGTGGTCAAGTGGGTAGGGCGCCAGCCCCATATGCCGGAGGTGGCAGGTTCAAACCCAGCCCTGGCCAAAGAAAACCTCCCTAACACAGATCTCTAATTTTTGTTTAGGATTAATGTGCATTTTTTATTCACACACAGAAATAGAATTTTCCCCAAGCTTGCTTGTGTAGACTTCGATGATATATTCCTGACACTTGCCTTCAGCAAGTCATGATTCATCTCCCTGGCTCTCACTCTGAGCCTGTCATAGACATGGAGAATTTTCTGAAGTTTCTTTTATGTCCAGCAAGACTGGCTGAAACTAGCCATGAAAGCTGTCTAAATACTCTAATCTATTCCCAACCCACAGAAATGCAGCCTTCACACTCTCTGTTTGCTGTCACGAATCATGGTGCTGACACGTAAGTCCGACTCCTAACATTAAACACAAGCTGATGGGAGTAACTTCTCCCTGTATCCACTGGGAAGGGGCTCCATGTGCTTCCATGATTGGAGCTTCACCTGCCAGTGTAAGTGTAAAGCTTCTCCTGACAATGTAAGTGTAAAGGTAACCAATCTTTATTTCATTTTCCTTGGGATAAACAAGATCCATTTCTTGCCATGAGAGCTTCCCATTTTCTGTAAATCTGCTTTCTGCCTGCTGGAAATTCCATCGTGTCATTGGTATATAAAGTCTATTAATATTCTGTTATTGGGTTGCCATTTCATGGCCTTTATTATAATGAATAATAATGTGCCGTAGCTATATGGCACCTTTCTTCTTGGATCATCCTGCTTAGCCTCATAAAAGAAATTAATCAAGTTGCACCTTTAAGGAAAGCATTAAGCTACTTCATTGTAAAAGCAAATTTTCTCTATTTGCTCTGATTGCAATTGTGTACAGTTTTTTGAAGAGGCATGTTAAAACATCAGGGGTAATTTCAAATAGGCCATTATTTAAACCAATTGACTGGTCTCCTTACATTCTTTTAAAGTGTTTTAAAATACCCTCTGAGAATACAGAGGCATACTTTTGAAGCACAACAAAGAGATGAGTGTATGTATTTTGTATATAGACACACACATGCACACACACACATATATATGTAAATTTACCCTTTTCTTAGTGCAATAAACATTTTAAAACATCTATCAAGAAAGATACCCGGTAGTTTTGAGCTGGCTATGGTTTTTTGTTCTCCCTGCTTACAAGAGGACTTGTTACATGGGTCTATGCTGAAGCCATAGGCAGGAAATTCCCAAGAGTATCTTCTGTGAGTCTTTCCCACCCCCCTGATTCCTCCCTCAACATGAATAACCATTAAAATTCCATTCTCTGCAGTAAGAACTAAGAAGAAAGATAATTATCATATTTGATTTACATATGGGGATTTTCTAATATTATCTAATGATGGGCTTAGATTTGAATTTCCTTTATTTTTTTTCCTCCAAATAAGTTATACTGTTCCAGCTCACAAATTCATCTTTCAGATTTTCTAGATCTGACATAGGGAAACAATAAGGAGATAAAGAGGGAGTTTCTCTCCAGCTAGAGCTATCTTTAGCCGCATCCACCTGACATCTGTAATCACAGGCTGTTTTCAGGTTCAGCACCTGAGTCCACATCAGTGGAGTCAGGTCTGGCAAGAGATTATTTCCACACTAGAGTCTCTCCACATATCTTTGTGCAGTTTTTGGCTTAAAGTCTGTGTGTACCTAGAAATAAGCAAGAATAGTCTTTTGAAAATAACAGCCATAATCATGAAGTATGCACATATTATCTAACAAGACCTCACAGCAGCTTTTTCCTTATAGAACAGGGAGATAGTGCTGACTAGTTTTATTTAAGAAGGGATTCTTAATTCAGATGTGAAAACACGGGAGGTAAATGAGGTCAAGAGTCACAACAGTCAGTTCAATTCACATAAGCAATTGGAGTATTCCTATTTCAAATTAATTCTGACTCACTGTGGTAAAGTAAATACTGCCTCCCTGAAGATGTCCATGCCTTTATCCCTCTGAACTTATGAGTATATTACTTTACATGGTATAAAGGATTTTACATGTGTTACTCAGTTAAAGATTTTGAGATGGGGAGATTATTTTGGATTATCTGGGTGGGCCTGGTGAAGTTACAAGGGTTCTCCATCTTATAACAGGGGAAGGAACATCGGAATTATAGAGAAGGGAATGTGACGATTGGGAGCATAAATAAAAACACTTTCAAAGGCACTGTGCTGCTGGCTTTGTAGCTAGAGAGAGGGGCCACAAAACAAAGGATGCCGATGGCCTTTAGAAGCTGGAAAAGGCAAGGAAGCCTCCAAGAGGAATGCAGCTTTGCTGCACCTTGATTTTAGCCAGTGAAAGTTTTTTTAGACTTTTGACCTCTAAAACAATACAATAATACATTCGTGCTGTGTAAACTACATAATTTATTACAGGAGCAAAAGGAGAATAATGAATTTACTAACAGTGATTAAGGGTTATTGTAGACGTTAAGATCATACACTCTAGAGTTGGCTTGACTGGGTTTGTGTCTTTGCTCAGCCATTTATCAGTTGTCTGAACTTGACAAGTTACTTATGTTCTCTGTGCCTCAGTTTCTTTTTCTTTAAAATGGGGACACCTATATCACATTGACTGTTAAATTAAGTAGTTCATACAGAGAGCTAAGAATACCTGGTAAAAAAATTGTGTTCAATAAATGTTAGCTATTTCAGGGGGAAAAAACATGACTTCATCAGTGGAAGATGAGGAGATTTTTGTCTCAGATAACAATTAGTGATGGGAATTTAAACCTAGTCTTTCCTGGTCTACATTTCTTCACATGAAGCATGTGGATGCTGGTTCCATTCTGATTACCTGTCCATCATTGTGCTGAGATTACTATCTGCTCAGTTCTTCAGTTTGCCATATAAGAAGTGTATGGCTTTTGAGCTCTAACATATAAACTGAAATAATATATCAATCCAGAGATTCTATAAAGATTTTCTGTACCTGCATATATTGTGTTTGAGTTCAGTTTACCAAATCTTTTGTCTTAAAGAAAGTGTGATTTAAAAAAAAAAATCTTTGGTCTTCCTGACATTTATGATTTAATGAGAAAAAGAGAAAAAGTATCTATGGCGACAAAAGCAAAAATATTTTGTTACCTACAAGTGTCTCTTTGGGGGATTTATTTTTAGAAAATACGCTGTTTCTTGAAATATTATCAAATGTCCAGTGACATGAACTTTGGAAAGATGGATTCCTGGGAAGCATCAGAATTCAAGTCAATTCAGTTAATTTGGTGGCTCCTGTAAAGCCACATTTTTCAAATGTCATAGTCTAATTTCATCATTTGTCTTAAGAAGCTGCACTAACAATTCTATGTGATTTTTATAACATGGCAGAGACAATGCTGCCCTTCCTCATGCCCTATGATTAAAGTATATAACTAATTTTTTGCATTGGATGTTTAATGCACGTTGCCCAGCCAGGGTACATGTATTTAAAATTGTGTCAAGTCTTCTGTATATTGACCATAAGTAAAATGTCCATATGACTTAAAATGAAAAATTTGGCATTTCAATAAATTAGAAGCTAAAAATAATTAATAGTTATAATTTATCTGCCACAGTTATAAGGTTGTATTCTCCTGACAAAACAGGACATCTGAGATCACAGGTCACTCATTTATTCTATAAAATATCACAGGCCATTTTGCTGAACTTTCTTCTAAAAAGAAATCTAGTCACCAAAAGAGACTTTTAAAATTAAAAGGAAGAAAAGAAGACAGAACGCTCTAAGGGTATCTTCCTGGCCTGGAAAATTCCACACCTCCTAAGCAGTACCCAGCTTGAAGTTTGCAAGAAGGATGTCTCACTTGAAAATATATACAACTTTCCATATATAATGTGAAGTGATTTAAAATGAAGCTGACGCTAGATTGGGACTTTTATGGAAGCCTGACCTTTGGTCTTGCTCATTTCATTAGCAAGTATTTTACTCCTGACATTTAGTCTGGGCCAACGTTTGTCCCTACGCTTTGTGAAATCATGCCATTTTATCATATGGCATTTTGCTTCTGATTAAGGTGCTAATGTATTAGTTGCCTTATACATTTAGTAGTATTTAAATATTTTATATGAACATGCTATTTTTCAAAAAATGTAGCTATGTAAAGGTAATATATAATTTGATTTTAAATATTTAAATGAAGAATTTCTCAAGAGTGCCACATTGCTATTATCAAGCGTGGGCTGAAATACATTCTAAACAGGCCTCACTGTGGATGTAAATGGCAGAATATGAACCGCCGAACCTATGATCAGTATTGCTCTATGCATCTTGTACGCTTGTGTCCTGCTTTTGACACTGTGGAATGTTTCAGGCCTCAGAGAGCTAATTTTAACATGGTTGAACCACAGTTGCAAAAATGAAGGTGATAATCTTCATTATTAAAATGGTGCTGAAGGAAAATTTAAACTAAATAAAAATAGAAAGAAACACATAAGACTGAAAAGAGATTAAGGTTTGAATTGAATGCTTCTCAAAAGCCTGTTCATAAACTACCTGCATAAAGATTATCTAGGGAGCACATTAAATACACAGTACCACAGGCTGCCTTCCAGACCTCCTGCGTTAGAATCACTGGGCAGGGGATTAGAAATCAGCATTTTTAATAAATTACTACAGGTGGTTTTCATGTACACCAAAGTTAGAAGACCATTACGATACAAACAGGGTCCTGAAATAAAATAATTATCCAGGGCCACAAAATATGAAACTGAGAATAGTTGGAATGATAAGATAATTTTTTATATTGACATTTTGTTCCTTGGGTTTGAATTACTGTAAATTAAGGAGAAAGAGAAAATAAAGAAATACACTAAAACCTTGAAGAATCACTGTGGCAAGTCAGAGGAAATGTTTAAATGCTTGGGAAGAGGCCAAATAATTGCTGGGCAGTGGGAGGTTGGGGGAGCTTGCTTGGAGATCCCTTGGGACTAACTTCCCATTGCTAATTTACAATCACTTGCTGCATCTGTCACTTATACAAATCAATGAGAATGCCTACCCTGTAACAGTGTCGAGTTACTTACAGTGGTTGCTCCTGTTGTCTACTCAATGGAGACCTTTCAGGATGTCAGGAAAAAATCTTGGTGACACACATGAACACACACACGTGCTCATTTATGCCACTTTTAATTTACTTTATCTTAAATTTTCAGCAAGGAGAACTTACACCCATATTAATAACTACAGGTTTGCATTTAAGCCAAGAAAAATAAACCCTGCTGATAGCTCTGCAGACAGCTGGTTTGCTGTAAGTAGAGCCAAAAGTATAGGCATGGCTCTTTGTGTTTGTGAAAATTTTATAATATTCAAGTAAGGGAACTGGTGGAAAAATAGTTTTTCTGTCTTTGTTTAGAAAAGTGTTTTGAAAAAACAATCAAGATTGTCATGAAACATGATTTTTACTATAAACAGGAGAAAAATGGAAACATTATTAGGAGAAGAGTCATGATAAGTTTCAACCATCTGGGAATCTAATTGTGCTAAAGAAAGAAACTCTAAGACATTCTTTTTACTTTTCTAAAATAGAATGAATAAATTAAGATACTGCTTCTGTGAACCCAATTCTGATGAGAAAACAAGAAAATTATTCATGGTGAGAAATGGGTAAGCACTTTTGAGCTTGTCATTTTGAACAAAATAAATGCTGGCTATAACCTGACATGGGACTATGATATTTTTTAAAGTAGATTCAAAAGTACTTAGAAAAAAAGTAGCAGGTCAGTCCTTTGTATGAGCCTTAAAAGGGAATGTTGCTCAAGGGGTGTGGTGGAAAAATGAACTTCAGTTTATACAGTCTTCGAATGGAGAAGAAAAGACTTCTAAGGGAACTGATCTAACTGCACAGAACATTTTCTCAAAAGCTTGGAATATAAAAGGACACGTAGAAGAGGGAGAAGGAGGGGTGCATAGCCAGGGATGGAAATAGAAGAGCAGCCTGGACTCAGAAGAACAATGTCAGAAAGGTTATGGGACAGAGCTGAGGCTTGTGGAAAGTGCTAAAGACAGGAAAAGGCTTTGTAAGCCACATTCAGAGCCAGACTGTGAACAAAGAAGAGCTAGGATCACCACCGGGGAAAATGGCACAAAGTTAACAGGTGACACGAAAGTTTTCCATGTTATCAATTTATTAATCTTTATATTCCTGAGGGCAAGCTCAGTGCCTGTCACTCATCAGTGTGTTGCATAGTTTGAGTGAATAGATGGATGAAAAGTTCCGGTAGTGAGAACCATTTTTGAAGTGTCAGCATAAACATGAGTTTTAAAGAGGAAATTTCAATACCAAGATAAAAAAATGAAATTAATAAAGGGGCTTGGTTATTTTAAAATTACATCTTACTTCAGACCAAGAAGGATAACATCCTAAGAAGCAAGGATCTGAAAATCGGATGTTAGAACTGTCAGTAATAATGTTCAGGATCAAAGTGTAGCGAAGTTCCAAAGATGCAATCAGAATACAAATAGAAAAATTTCAAAAGGAAAAAAGACAGATTTGGGAAATTTCAGAACAGTGATCTGACTATTTCTGCTATAATTCTATGTTTTATGAAGCAGAGAACTTGAGATGATTTAGATAAACAAAGTTCATAGCCTATTAAAAAGGAAAAGTGTAATGAAAAAGGAATATAATTTATTTTTCATAAAATTAACTAGATTATCAAGGAAATGCCATAGTTATTTTTATTTCATTGACCCCTTCTGCAAAATTGCTCCTTTATTACATTTTTAGTATATTTTAGAGGAAATGGGGAAAAGTAGGGACTGGGTGATAGTTTAAACAAATGGATTCATAAATTCCCAGGCATACTCCAAGAGGGCCAGAATAGAGTAAGACATTCCCACACTGCAATATGACTCTGTGGTTGGCCTTGTTTTGTTCAACATTTTTCCCAATAACTTTAATTTTTAAAGAACACTAAATAAGTACTTAAAATGTGAATGTCACAAAGCTAGAGACAAAAATAGCATCATATTGTTAATCCATGCAAAATGATGTACACTCTCTTCTTCCTGCTTCTTTAGGAGCAGGAAACAGCACAAGAAATAGTGTGAGGAAATGCTTGAGAGTCGTGAATGACCTCCTCACCACAATCTCTGGAATCTGTGACTATGTTAAGTTACATGCTGAAAGAGACTTTGTAGATGTGATTAATTTAAGAGTCTTGAAATGGGGAGATTATGCTGAATTATCTGAAAGGGCCTAGTGTCATCACAAGGGTTATTACATAAAGGAGGCAGAAGGATCAGAGTTAGAAAGAGAAGGCTATGTCATGATGGAAGCAAAGATAACTTGAAGATAATATGCTGCTTCTGGCTTTGGATATGGAGAAAGGGACTACAAGCCAAGGCATACAGGGAGCTACTACAAAAAACTGAAAAGGGAAGGGAGTGTAGGAGATCTGACAATTAAGTTCACAAACTTCCCACCTGTGCTTACTTACATTGGCAGCAATGGATGAACAACTTGGTGAGGTTTCCTAACCTTGATGTATCAGTGTCTCACAGCTGCGCTTGTGTCAATCTGTTGTAGTGTCTTGCTGAGCGGTATTCATTATTGTTATCCTATGTTCTGTGTGCTATCAGGAGAATGTCAGAGCTTTAATTAGAGCAATGAACAAACATTCATAAATGTCTTGTTAAACTTGGCAAGAGTGAAAGTGAAATCGGACATATTAGTCCAAGTTCATGGAGATAATACTAGGAATAAAATGGCAATGCACAAATGGATTAAATGTTTTTCTGAGGTGAGAGAAAGCATCACTGATGAAGTGAGATTAGGGCAGTCAATAATAAACAGAACCAATAAAAACACTGCAAAACTTCATCAAATTGTGGGTCAAAATTATCAGCAGATGGTGAGAAGTATATCAGACCAAGTAAATGTTGATAGAGAAACTGTTAGGAAAATCTTGGCTAAAAACTTAGGGCTATTGCATCACAACAATGCACCAGTTCACACAGCATGGTCTGTGAGACTTTTTAGCCACTAAACAAATAACTATATTGAAAGACCCTCCCTACTCACCTAATATGACCTCTGATAACTTTTTTATTTACCCCAAAATAAAGGAAATATTGAAAGGAAATCTTTTTGATGACATTCAGGACATCAAAGGTAGTATGATGACAACTTTGATGGCCATTCCAGGAAAAGAGTTCCAAAATTGCTTTAAAGGATGGACTAGGCACTGGCATTTGTGCATAGTTTCCCAAGGGGAGTACTTTGAAGGTGATGGTAGTGAGATATGTAGCACTTTCTCTAGGATGAGTTTGGAAACTTAATTGTCAGGCCTCGTATTCTCTCCTAGAGCTTCCAGCAAGAATCAATCCAAACGATACCTAGATTTTAGCCAAATAAAACCAAATTTTAGATTTAGAGATAGCACAGAGTTGAGGTACACTTCCAAGAGGAATCTCACATAACAACTTCCAGGCCAAGAAGTGCTTTCATTCCAAGGGCTGGAGACTTCCTTCTCCCACCAAGTGACACCCAATAGCCCATCATGGAGAAGCTGCCTTCATCTACTCAAACAACACTGGACGGATCTGGTGAGAGATTCATTGACACAAGATAAAGCAAACTGACCAAAATAGAACAGGTTCTAAAAATTAGATTGTCACTGAGACAGCAGCCCACAAAAGTAGAGCAAGCCCTGTATACTAAGCCTAAACAGGATGACTGCATGCTAAAATAAAATGTTTAAATAGGATCTCAAAATTCTTACCATATAGCCAAAATATCTAGGATAAAATTGAAAATCATCTGCCATTCCAAGAACCATGAAAATCACAAATTGAATGAGAAAAGGTAATCAACTGATGCCAAAACTGAGATGAATCAGATGTTAGAATTATGTGATTTGAATTTTAAAGCAACCATAATAAAAACTATTTAAATAACACTTACAAATGTTTTGAAATACCTACATATTAAAGAATAGAAAATCTCAGGTAAAAAGTTATAAAAAAATAACTAAAGAATATTTCATATAATAACTAATTATAGAACTAAAAAATACAGTACTAGAAATAAAAACTCAATGGTAAAGTAGAGATAATGAGATATAATCAGTGAACTTGGTAAATCAATGGAACAGAAAGGAAATCTACATCTCTATGTATGTGTATCTGTCTCTATATCTATCTCTGTATCTGTCTGTCCATCAAGAATGAAAAGAGCATCAGGGACCTGCAGGAAAATGACAGATTTGACTGTTTGGTTTTTTTTTAATGTCAGAATCCACAATGAAAGGAGAAAGAATGAGGCTAAAAGAGTGCTCAAAAAATAATAGATAAAACTTTCCAAAGTTGTTAGAAAAAATAAACCCAAAGACTAAGAAGGCAAGTAATGCCCAAATAAGATAAAACAATGCTAAGAAACAATAAAATTAAACTTTTGAGAACTGCAAAGAAAAGTATTTAAAGTAGCTAGAGAGAAAAGGCACAGATTTCCTACAGAGAAACACCAACTTAAATGCAGGTGGATGTCTCATCTGCAGCCATGGAGACCAGAAGGAAGTGGCACAGTTTTCAAGGGGTTGGGAAAAGAAAAAAGAAATGTCAACTAAGAATTCTATACACAATAAAAGTATTTTTCATGAAAGGAAAAATAAAGACATTTTTAGATGAAAGAAAACTAAATGTTGTTCGCAGATGATTTCATTTTTATTTTTTTCCTGTGAGTTCTTCTAGTGAATATTAGCAGATTTAGATTTAGAGAATGGCTTACTGAAGTTTTTCAAACAGAAAGGAAATTATAAAGGAACTATCTCAGATCATCAGTAAGAAAGAATGAACTCTGGATAAGAGCATAAATGTGGGTAAATAGAAGACTTTTTCCTCCTCAAGAGTTTTCTACAGCACACATAAGGATTAAAAACAAAATTATACAACCCCATGATACATAATAAAATAATATTTTAAGATAAAGATCATAGACAGAACTAAAGAAAAAATGTTTCCACAATTCATTCAAAGTTCTAAAAGGTTGATACAGAAGACTGGAATATTATAATACACAGAGAGACCACTAAGAAAGGTGTACAAAGCAACACACTCCAAAATAATATAAATGAATAAAGATGATAAAGATGAAATCTCTTTTTTTTTTGTCACCCTGGGTAGAGTGCTGTGGCATCATACCTCACAACAACCTCCAGCTCTTGGGCTTAGGCAATTCTCTTGCCTAAGCCTCCCTAGTAGCTGGGACTACTGGCACCCACCACAACTCCTGGCTACTTTTATGTTGAAGTTTGGCCCGCCCGGCTTCGAAGCCGCCACCCTCAGTATATGGGGCCAGCACCCTACTCACTGAGCCACAGGTGCCGCCCAAGTTGAAATCTTTAAACAATTCATATAACCTACAAAATGGCAGGAAGTCTCCCATGACACATAAAATTTGAATTAAATAAATTTGTATGCTTTTCCCTTGCTAATCTGTTTTTTATAATATGTATATAAACCTTATTGTGGGTAAAGAAAAGATATTACTTTTTTTCCCTTACAGATCCAACAATGTACAAAAAGAATTTTATAAGTTGACCAAATTGGATTTATTCCAGGTGTGTAAAGCTGGTTCCACATTAAAAAATCAATCACTATAATCAACCATATCAACAAACTAAAGAAGAAAAATCATATGATATTATCAATTGACAGAAAAAAACATTTGACAAAAACCAGTAGTCATTTGTAGTAAAAACTACAAGTTAGTAATACAGGGAAACTTCCTGAACTTGGTAGTGGACATCCACAAACAGCCTATCTAATATCATACCTAATGGTGAAAGATTGAATGCCTTTCCCTAAGACTTGTGACAAGAAAAATAAATTTAAGACATATAGATTGGAATAGAGAACTAAAACTATCCTACTTTAAAATGACAGAATTATCTATATAAAAAATCTCAAGCAATCTACCAGGCCAAACAAAACAAAACAAAAAAATAAATAAAACAAACAAACTCCTAGAAATAATAAGTGAATTCAGCAAGGTCACAAGACACAATATACAGCATCAATGCACAAAATTAATAACATTTCTACATATTAACAATAAACATGTGGAAACAGAAATTTAAAACACAATGGGGGCAAGACATGATTGCAAGAGGGACTTTACCTAACAATTGTAATCAGTGTAACTGGCTTATTGTACCCTCAATGAATCCCCAACAATAAAAAAAAAAAAGATATATTAAAAAAAAAAAAAGAAATTTAAAACACAATATCATTTACATGCTCCCCCCTAGTTATAAATCTAATTTAAAAGGGTCAATATTACAAAGTGCAAATTTATAAAATGATGAAATAAAATAAATATGACCAAAATAAATGGTGAGACTAACAGTGTTCATGAATCAATTGGAAGACTTGGCATAGTAAAGATGTCAATTCTCCTTAAATTGGTCTACAGGTTTAATGTAATTCCTAAAAAATTCCAGCAAGGCTTTTTGTTCATATGGACAAACTAATTTTAAAATCTATATAGAATATATATATAATTATGAAATCTATAAAATCTATATAGAAAATAGCTAAAACTTCTTGAAAAAGAAGAGCAAAATAGAAATCACTCTACTTAGAGTTAAGGCCTACATGTAGCTATGGGACTCAACACAATGTGGTATTGGCAAAGGCAGAGACATCCAGATAAACCAATGGAGCAGAAAAAAGAACACTTGAAAAAACTTTGAAAAATATTTCCCACTAATTTTCTGAGAAAGGAGCAAAGCAAATCAATGGAAGTGAAATAGCTTTTTCAAGACACTAGAACAAATGAATAATCTTAGGGGAAAATAAAACTTCTATATTTTGGAAAAGGTTAATATAGGTACTTGTTCCTCTTTAAAGGTTTGGTAGAATTCTGACATGAAGCCATTTGGTCCTAGGCTTTTCTTTTTTGGGAGATTTTGTATAGTTGATGTTATTTCAGAACTTGATATAGGCCTGTTTAACATTTCCACTTCATTCTGGCTAAGTCTTAGAAGGTGGCGTGTTTCCAAGTATTGGTCAATTCCCTTTAGATTTTCATATTTATGATTAATATTTCTGAGAATAAAGTTTCTTGTAATATTTGTTAAGGATTTTTTTAATTTCTGAGGGGTCTGTGGTTATTTTGTCTTTACCATTTATGATTAATGAATTAGAGATTTTACTCTTGTTTTCCTGGTTAGGTTAGCCAAAGGTTTAATCTATTTTATTGACCTTTTCAAAAAACCAACTTTTGGATTTATTGATCTGTTGTATAATCCTTTTGTTTTCAATTTTATTTAATTCTGCTCTAATTTTGGTTATTTCTTTTCTTCTACTGGGTTTGTGATTGGAATGTTCTTTCTTTTCCAGTTGCTTGAGATATCCTGTTAAATTGTTAACTTCCTTTCTTTCCGTTTTCCTGAGGAAAGCTTGCATTGCTATAAATTTCTCTCTTATGACTGCCTTTTCAGTATCCCAGAGGTTCTGATAATTTGTGTCTTCATTGTCATTTTGTTCCAAAAATTTGGTAATTTCCTTCTTAATATTGTCTATGACCCAGCTATCATTCAGCATAAAGTTATTTAGCTTCTATGTTTTTATATGAGTATGCAGATTCCTGTTGCTATTGAGTTCAACTTTATTTTTTTATGTGTTTGTAATCCATAGTTTTATTCTGAGTTCAAGTTTTATTCCATGATGGTCCGAGAAGATGCAAGATATAATTTCTATTCTTTTAAAATTGCTGAAGCTGAACTTGTGACCTCAGATGTGATCGATTTTGAAGTATGTTCCATGGGCTGATGAGAAGAATGTGTATTCAGTTTTGTTAGGATGAAATGTTCTGTAGATGTTCATTAAATCCAAATGTTGAATGGTTAAGTTTAAATCTAAAATATCTTTGCTTAGCTTCTTATTGCAGGATCTATCCAACACTGCCAAAGGAGTGGACTCAGGCAGGCCAAACCCCTACAGCATATGCTCATTGGAGGGAACTGGGTCACAGCTCTGCAGAGTTACCAGTGACTGGGTGTGACTGAGGTGCAAGGTGGGGAAGGAGGCATCAACCTTCCCAGAGTAATTTATTTGGTGGGTGGGTCCTTCTGACTTCATGGAGCACTGGAGTGAGTCATACTTGAGCTGCCAGCAGACCCCTGCTATCTAGTTCCCAGAGACCTTTTGAACTCTCCCACCTGAGACCAGTACTGACTGGGATAATTGATTTGAACCTCTTGAACTGGGCCAATCACCCGAGGACTATCCAAAGTGGTACCCTGGGTGTGTGGTTGTGGGAAGGCTTGACTTTCCTTTTCCATTTGTTGCCTGTGGGGGGGCGGGGTGACTTAATTACTGGTATTTCTCCATAGCTGAGACTTCAACCCAGAGTAACTGATTCACTAGGGTAGGACAGAGACCAGCTGAAAGCAAGACAGAGCCACTTAGCCCCACCACACCAAGCAGGCCCCCAGTCTCTCAGGCTGTAGCACTGTACAGGTCCTTGGCAAAGCACTAGGGGAAAAGATACAGACACCAGTCCCAGCTTTTGGGCAAAAGGCTGGTTAATCACTACTCCTGGAACCCCCAACCCAACTTCTCATTATCTGCTCATCTAGCCAAACGGTGTAAAAAAATCATGGGGCAGAATCAGCAGAAAAACTCTGGTAACATGAATAACCAAAGTAGATCATCCCCCCTGCCCCCCCTTCCAAGGAAGGATAATGGGAGACACAACTGAAAATCCCATTCATAAAGAGATGGCTGAGATGTAAGAAATCAAATTCAGAATTTGGATTGCAAATAAGATTAATCGAATAGAGGTAAAGTTGGAATTAGAAATGCAAGGAGCATTTCAAAAGTTGTCTCAAGAATTCAACCAATTCAAAGAAAATCACCAAAGATTTTGATTGAGACAAGAATTTGCAGCCCTCAAAGATCTGAGAAATACAGTAGAATCTCTCAGTAACAGAATGGAGCAAGCAGAAGAAAGGATTTCTGATGTTGAAGACAAAGCTTTTGAATGGTCCCAAACTCTCAAAGAGGAAGAGAAATGGAGAGGAAAAACAGATCATTCTCTCAGAGAGCTCTGGGATAACTCAAGGAAAACTAATATTCACCTTATAGGAATCCCTAAAAGTGATGAAGTGGCTTCACAAAACACAGTGGATTTTCTTCATGAGATTATGAAAGAGAACTTTCCAGACATGCCAAGCAATTCTGAAATTCAGATAGAAGACAGTTTTAGAACCCCAGCACAACTCAACACGAATAAGACATCACCAGGTACATCATAATTAACTTCACTAAAGTTAATATGAAGGAGAAAATTCTGAAAGCAGCCAGACATAAGAAAACCATAACTTATAAGGGGAAGAATATTAGAATGACTGCAGAAAACTTTCAAGCTAGAAGAGGGTGGTCATTGACTTTTAATCTCCTAAAACAAAATCCTGTATCCAGGATCCTGTGTCTAGCTGAACTGAGTTTCATTTATGATGGAGAAATTAAATACTTTAATGACATTTACATCTTGGACTAGGGAAAGAATTTTAAGGCTTTACAGCAAAAGCCCTATCCATACTGTTTAAAATTTTTAAGTTGGACTTTGTCAAAATTAAACAGTTTCGCTCCAAAAATGACTCCTTCAAGAAGGTGAAAAGTAGTTTTACATACTGGGAGAAAATATTTGCAAACCACATAACTGACCAAGGGCCATATTCAGGGGGTTTCCCCAAGATATGAGGAAAGCCCTTGACCTCATCAAGTATATTCTTGACTTTGTGCAGGAAAGAATTCAAGTGTGAGCCAACCAGCAACAGAAATTTCACTAAGAGAGAAACAGACAATGGATCCTACTCCACAGACAGAGTGGGGGTCCTCCTCTGGTCATCAAAGACCTCTCATGGAGCAATGGTAACATTTTTATGTGTTCATAAACCTTGTTAGGAAGCAGCCATAAATGACCATCATCGTGTTGATGTCAGGCAACAAAAGTTAGTCATAAATGGCTATCACAGAAAGATAAGTGTGACCAGCTCATGAGGCATCTAGCCTAATTCTTCACCTGTCCTCAAGTGGTCCTGGGTGGCACTGTGCTGGCAATGATGGTTAGGGTCTGGTTCCAGTGAAAATGGCTGCACTCAGGCTCTCTCAACCTCCCTTTTCTGCCTTATCTCTACATTAGAATTTTATATAGAGTACATATAAAACCTTAAAACTCAACTATAAAAATATCAAAATTCAATTAGAAAATTGGTAAAAGATAGAAGAAATTTCATGAAAGATGATATACAGATTACAAAAAAGGACATGAAAAAATATTTGGGAAATGCAAATTAAAACCACAATGAACTTTATATACTCATAACTATGAAAATGTCTGAAATAAAATATTATGACACAAAATGTTGGTGGAATGTATAGAAACTAGGTTGATCTTACATTATTAATGGGAATTTAAAATAGTATATTCACTCTGGCAAACAGTTTGATAGCCTTCTGTATTACTGTACTATATGTGCAACTATCACAGCATAGCAAAGCAATTCATCTCTGGGGTGTTTATCTTAGAAAAATGATAGGCTTACACAAATATCTATACGCAAATTGTTGTCACAGTTTCATTTCAAATAGCTCCAACCTAGAAACAATCCAGATGTCTTTCAACTGGCAAATGATTGAATTAACTATGGTATAATTCTTCAGCATAGAGTATTATTAATCAGTAATAAAAAAAAATTTAACAATGTTAAACCAACAACTTGGATGAATTTGAGAGCATTATGCTCAGTTGAAAAAGCCAATCTAAAAACATGTGTTGATTCCATTCTTGAAATGACAAAATTATGAAAATGAAAACTAAATTATTATCAGAGGGTAGGGTTGGTGGAAGGAGGTGGTTATGGCTATAAAATAGAAAAATGAGGGATTCTTTTTGTGATAGGTCTGCTTTTTATCTTGAATGTACCAATAGCCAGATCCTTATTATAATATTGTAGTATAGTTGTTCAAAATAGTATCTTTGGGTATATGTAAAATGTCTCAGTATTATTTCTTATAATTACATGTGAATCTATCTCAGAAAAGAGTTTATTTAAAAAGAATATTGTGAAAAGCAAAACTAAAATATAATACTCTCTTAGGTGACAGAATCAGTATTCAGCTGTAATGATTTCTCTCAGCTTTTACTTATCAGAAAAGGTTTTTCTCTCCTTTGTTTTTGGCAGATATTTCTACTGAGAATATTTAGTACAATTCTAGGTTGACACCCCCCACGTTAAGGATGTTACTCTATTGTCTTCTGGTTCCCATAGTTTCTGAAAAGAACATTCTTCCTTTATGCATAAATTTTTTTTTTCTTTCTCTGAATGCCTTTATAAAAGCAGTCCCCAACATTTTTGGCACAATGGACAAGTTTCATGGAAGACAATTTTCCACAGATGAGGGAGTAGAAGAACATCAGATTCTTACCAGGAGCCCGGAACCCATATCCCTTGCATGAAAGTTGATGGCAGGGTTGTCCCCCCCCACCCATCCCCTGCCACCCCCTGTGAATCTAATGCCCCACTGATGAGACAGGGGGTGGGCAGTGATGTGAGCATTAGGGAGCAACTGTAGAAACACATGAAGCTTCATTCGCTGGCTCACTGCTCACCTCTTGCTATGTGGTCTGATTCTTGCTGGTCTATGGCCTGGGAGTTTGGGGACCCCAGCTTTATAACAGTCTCTTTATCTTTGATTTCAGTGAGTTACTTGAATTTGATGCATCAAAGTGTCTTTCTTTTGTTATATTTTCTGTTTTAAATTCTCTGCACTACCTAACCAATCTGGGAAATCTGAGCTAAAACCAAATTTGGGGAATAAAAATCAGTTGCAGAGGCACACTTCCAGGTGTAGAGTGAAAACCTTCGAAAATCTTTTCTTCCTTAAAAACACCAAGAACGGTGGGAAATGGTCCAGATGAACATTTTTCTGAACTCTTCAAACTAACCAGTCTTAGAATAATTTAGGAGCATTTATTCAAGAAAAATGGCTGGATCTTGGTACAATAAGCAAGATAATGGTAGATGAACTTGCCTTTTATCCATCCTCATTTTGCTAACTTGGTGGAAACCTTGAAAATTATGAACCTTATAACCATGAAAGCTATGAAAACAATTAGCAGCCACTGTAGGGACAAAACTTGTTTGGAGCTCTCCTAAAATCCATGTCACTAAAAAATTGTGTGACAGTTCTCCCTAAAAGTCCAGTTTACAGGTCTTGTATTTATTTAACCTGACCACAATTACTCAATAGGGAAGGTCCTGTCCATAGGGTGGTTCTTAAAAATAATAAGCAACATTTGTTTGAGTTTGAAGTTTTCTATATCACAGAGGCCTAAAGTGGTGAAAACAGTTGGACAAACAAGTGGTTGGTTTAAAAAAATAAAACAAAACACTTAAAAGCAACTTCAGTTTATTGGGACTTTGAAAGTGCTCACATAAAAGGCCACGGGCCTGAGCAGGGCTCTGCAAATAGTAAGGTAATATCTGAATTTAAAATGCAGTATTAAATTCACCAAATATGACCCCCAACTAGCAGGAAAAATCCCCCACCCAGCTACTTTGCTTCTCATCGGGACCAGCTGCACCTCACTGTCTTTATCCCACACAGGTTCCATTTCCTTACCATCTTCCTGAATTATTCACACAAGCCAATCACATCCTCCTGTGGGAACCAGAGGTCACCCCACCCTCTTGTATGACAAAGCCTACTTCCCAAAGCCCCTGCTTGCTCATTCTGTATCCACGTGCAACCCTGTGTGGCCCTGCATGGGGTGAGGTGTCCCCTCCTACACACTGTGGAGTATATGGCACTAATCAACTCCAGTCATGCTCATCTCTCCAATGTTGGCTCTCATGTTTTCAGGCATCTTGTACTATTTAGGGTGGGTGATTTCTTCCTCACCGACTGGGTGCATAGAAGGTGATCCAGAATACACATGCTCTGGAAAAGATATAGGAAAGAACAAATCTCTCTCTCTGGCTGACCTTGAAGCTCTACAGCAAAGGTTAAGGCAGAGCTGTAATTGACAGAATCCTTCAGCAAAGAGAAACATTGATTCAAGGCATTTAAGGAAAAATCCATCTAGTCATTAGCTGACTTAAGCTAACCAAGCAAATAATTTGGTGACTAAACTTAAATTTGAAAATTAGACTTCACAGAATTAGTCCAGAAAAGTCACTAGACAAACAGCAGCAGCAGTAACAACAACAAACCCAGAAAAAGAATTTGATTTCATTCCCAGAGTTGCCACATTATATTTAAATGTCCAATTTCTGACTAAAAAAACTAACAAGACATAAAAAGAACAGGAAAATATGTTGCATAAACAGAAAGAAAAGGTTGTTAAAAGAAATTATTGTGAGGAACCCTGAATAGTAGGCATAAAAGCAAAGAACAAAATACATTAAATTGATTCTGTCAAAAATTGTATTACATATAATGAACAAAACATTACAAATAAGAGTCATCAATTTTCAGACTGGATAAAATTTCATAAGCCTATTCTATTCTCTTTAAAAAGGATATACCTTAAATACAGAGATGCAAGAAGGTTGAATATTTTAAAATGCTCAAACCAAATTCATGAAGAAAAAAGTAACAAATGTACAAAATGGAATACATAGAAGCTACTAGCAAGGTAATAGATTTTGGTCCAGTTGTAACAATAATTACATGAAATATAAGTAGTCTAAAACCAATTGAAAGATGGAGACTCTCAGATTGGATTAAAAAATGAGATCCAATTACTATGTAGGCTATTTACACACACACACACACCACACACACACAAATCTACTTAAAAATAAAGTCAGCTAGGTGAAAATAAGCAGATATACCATGCACCACTAATAATATAAAAACCTGAGTAGCTATATTGACATCAGATAAAGTAGAAGTTAAAACAAGAAATATTAGCGGTAATCAAGAGAGACATTGCATAAAGATTTAGAATTTAAATCCTAAATGTGCCTGTACAAAGTAGCAAAGCTTCAATTGGCATTTCTGACTCTCAGCCTTAAAGTAAGTTCCATAGTCTATCATGGAACTTTAGTTTGCAATCATGTGAGCCACTTCTCCCTAACAAATTCCCCTTCCTATATACTGTTGGTTCTGCCCCTCTAGACAACGCTGACTGTTATAGACCACAGTAAAATTAAACTGGCAATCAATAAGAAAAATGCAACTGGTATATCCCCAAATATTTGGAATTAAACTACCCTGTTTCCCCGAAAATAAGACAGCGTCTTATTTTAAGGTGTGCTCCCAAAGATGCGCTAGGTCTTATTTTCAGGGCACGTCTTATCTTTCCTGTAAGCAGGTCTTATTTTTGGAGGATGTCTTATTTTCGGGGAAACAGGGTATTTGCAATCTTCTAAATAATAAAAAATGAATGGACAAAATATATCAAGAAAAATTAGGGAAAAAATAACTGAATAAAATAAAAGCAATAACAATTTGTGGAATGCAGTTAATATATGGCATATAGGAAAATTTTATAAAAGAATGGTCTCAAACCAATGTACCAGGACTCCTTGTTAAGAAACTAGAAAAGGAATAGTAATTCAAACTCAAAGTAAGAAAAATATATGATAATAAATATCAGAGAGAAAAATCAATGAAGTTGAGAGGAGGGAAAAAATAAGAGAAAGCATTTAAATGGGAAACTGCTTTATTGAAAAGATTGATACAATCATACATCTCTAAACAGTCTGACCCAGATGAACAAAAAAGACAAAATTACCAGAAATAAAAGATAAGACATCACTACAGATGGTATAGACATCAAAATGATAATAAAAGAACATTGCAAATAACTTTAGTAACCTAGACAACATAAAACAGAATCATTGGAAAGCATCAGTTCACTCAAGAAGTATTAGAAAACCTGAATAAACACCTTTTAACACCACCGCCACCACCAACAACAAAAATTATATTTCTAAACAAAGTCACTGACAATCTCTATCAAATATTTGTGGAATAAATAATACTAATTTTACATAAATTCTTTAAGAACACAAATAGAAGAAATCACTTCAGGACTCATTTTTTTGAAAGTAGAATTATCTTTTTTTTAGAGTCTCACTTTGTCACCCTCAGTACAGCACTGTGGCATCACAGCTCACAGCAATCTCCAGCTCTTGGGCTTAGGTGATTCTCTTGCCTCAGTAGCTGGGACTACAGCATAGTCTGTAGCTGGGACTACAGGTGCCTGCCACAATATCCGGCCGTTCAGAATTATCTTAATAACACAGCCAGACATTCAAATCATGAATTTGAAGCAACATACCAAAATTATTCTTGAAAGTAGACCAAATTTTTAACATAATATAAATAAATCTAATACAATCATATAAAAAGACCTTTATCATGTTGAGAAAATTGTCCTCTATACCTATTTTATTGAGAGTTTTTATTATAAAAGTATATTATACTTTGTCAAATATTTTTTTTCTGAATCTATTGAGATAATCATGTGGTTTTATTTTTCATCATGTTCATATGACATATCATATTAATTGATCTGGTTATGTCCAACTAACTTTGCATCCCAGAGATAAATTCCTCTTTGTCATTGTGTATTGTTGAACTTGATTTGCTAGTATTTTATTAAGGAGTTTTGCAACTATACTCATCAGAGATACTGGCCTGTAGTTTTCTCTTCTTGTGATGGTAAGGTAATGCTGGCCTCATAAAATGAGTTTGAAACTAATTGCCTCTACCTCTGTTCTTTGAAAGAGTAGAGAATTAGAAATATTGGTATCTGAATGTTTGGTAGAATTCAGCCAGGAAGTCAACTAATTCTGGGTTTGTTTTTGTGGGAGGTTGCTCATTACTTAAATCTCTTTGTTATTCAGGGTATTTATTCTTGATTGAGTTTTGGTAGGTGTGATACCATAAAGTATATATTTGGTCTCAGACTCCATTTCCTGGTATACAAGTTCTAAAATCCTTAGACTCTCCAAAGTGATTTTATTTTCTGTGGTGTGATCAATGGATGGTAGCTCCTAGGTAGTTTCAAGATGGGCTGGCCATCAGAATGGCCAAGGCATGATTAGAGGGTTGAGAGGGGAGAGAGGCTGAAAATTAAGTTGATCACCAATGGCCAGTGATTTAGTCAGTCACACCTTCATAAAGAAGACTTCATGAAAACCCAGATGGACAGGGCTGAGGGGGCTTCTGGAAAGCTGAACACATGGAGACTAACAGGTGAATAAATGCAGCCATGTGGCAGAAAGGTGGAACACCCCTACCCCAACTCCATGGGGATAATAGAAGCTTCAATGCTTGGGATCTTTTTAAACCTTGCCCTATGTATCTTTTCACCTGTTTATTTGTATCCATTAAAATATCCTTTATAATATATCAATAAATGTGTTTCCCCGAGTTTTATGATCCACTCTACTGAATTGATTGAACCCAAAGAAGTGGTCATGGGAACCCCAACTTGAAGTGGGCCAAAAGTTCGGGAGGCCTGGACTTATGACTGGTAGGAAGGGAAGGTAGAGATAATCTTACTGGACCAGGCCCTCAAACTGTGGAATATGACACTATCTACATGGAGTTATTGTCTACTCACAGAGTAGGTTTTATATTTTAAGGAATTTATTCATTTCCTCTGGGTTATACAATTTGTTGATATATAATTGTTCATAATAATCCCTTATGATCTCATTTATTTTGAAGTCATCCATTATAATATATCCTCTTTCACTTCTGATATTATTTGTTGTAGTCTTCTCTCTTTTTTCTTAGTCTAAGGGTTTTTCAGTTTTCTTTCTTTATGAAAAAAAAAAAAACCCACTTAGTTTTATTGATTTTTTTCTATATTTTTTCTTCTCTATATTTAATATGTACTAACTTTGTGTTTAGTTTTTTCTTTTTTTAGTGCATAAAACTGGAAGCCTGTATAGGCATACACTGTTCCATGTACCTGGGGGGGCAGGATGAGAACAATGTAGCCTCTGTTCTGTTTCCCAGGATCTTTTTATTAGGTACATAACAGAGTATATGTGCAAGGATGCAAAGTAGTCAGTCGTCAGCACTCAAGGTTAAGATTGAGAGAGGGGAGATTACGTTCCCTAGGAAGATTGAGTAATGGGTAAGAAAGGATTTCTTTTTCTAATTTTAGGTTGTTTATTTAATATCTTCTTTTAATATTGGCATTTTTTGCCATAGACTTGTGTCTTAGTACTGTTTTTGCCGCCTCCCATAGTATTGATAAGTTTTGTTTTAGTTTTTAATCTTAAGGTATTTTTCTTTGTTGATTTTCTTTGACACTAGTGGTTGTCCAAGAGTGCGTTATTTAGTTCCCATGTGTTTGTGAATTGATCCATTTTCTTGTTGCTATTGATTTCTGGTTTCATTATATTGTTGCAGGAAAAGATGCTTGGTGATTTCAATATTCTTAAATTTGTTAAGACTTGTTTTGTGACCTAACATTTGATCTATACTGAAGAATATTCTGTGTGCACTTGAGAAGAACATTTATTCTCCTGCTGTTGGGTAATACATTTTGTGCATGTCTGTTAAATCCATTTCATCTATAGTGGTGCTCAAGTCAATTCTTTGTTAATTTTCTGTCTGGATGCTGAATCCATGATTGAAAGTAGGGTATTGAAGTCTCCTACTATTATTGTATTGCTGTCCTTTCAGATCTTCAATGAAAGAATAAACACACATATGAAACCAAAACAGAATATAGAGTCTAGAAATAGGCACTTACATATACGGCCAGTTGATTGTTGACAAACGTACAAAAGCAATTCATAGAGAAAGGCTAGTATTTTCAACAAATGATGTTGGAACAATTGAATATATCCATATTCAACAAATAGAATATTAATCTACATCTCCTATCTTATTGAAAAATAGCAAAATAGATCAAAACATAAATCCCCTACCTAAAAGTATATAACTCTTAGAAGAAAACAAAAGAGAAAACTTCAGTGACTTTTAGTTAGGCAAAAAATTCTTAGATAGGATTAAAACAAAATGAAAAAATAAAAGAAAAATCCATAAAAGGAAAAACTGAGCATTGAACATTTACAGAACTAAAAGCATCTGCTTTACAAACAACACTGTTAAGATACCAAGAGTTTTAATCACAGACTGCGTTAAAATATTTGATGGACTTGGATCCAGAATATATAAAGAAAACAAAAGTGCAATAAAAACTGGGTAACAGATTTGAACATATATGTTACCAAAGAGAACATGCCTATAGCAATTAAAATGTGAAAAAATAATCAACAGTAGTCATTAGAAAAATGATACTGAAACCAGAAAGAAATAACTGTACATACTTACTTAGAAAACTATTTTTTTCAATAATTAAAAAGACTATGCCAAGTAGTGATGATGAAGTAATTTCAGGCCAATTGGAACCCTTAAACATTTTTTGGTGGGAATGTAAAATGGTATATTCACTTTGGAAAGCAGTTTGGCAGTTTCTCATATAGTTAAACATATGCTTACTATACAACCTATAATCAAGTCCTAGGCATTTATCCAAGAAAAATAAAAACTCATGTTTTCATAAAGTCTTATATAAAGCCATGTTTCTGGTGGCTTTACTCATAATTAGTAAATACCAAAACAATGCAAATGTCCTTTAATAGGTGAATGAGTAACTAATACACAGAAAACCGCTCAACAAATTTAAAGGACACCTTGTTGACATATGTACTGATCTGGAAGAACTGCAGCTGCATTTTCCTTAATGAAAGAAGCCAGGAAAGTCTACATAGTGTACAGTTCCATTTACATGATATTCTGGAAAAGACAAAAATATAAGAGCTAAAAATTTATCAGCAATTTCCAGAGTCTGGGGGTCAGTGAGTGACAGAAATGTTCCATATCTTGATTGTGGTGGTGGTTTCATAATAATTTGCATCTTCCAAACTCATAGGTTGAATTTTATTTGGTATAAATTATATGTAATTAAAGACACCCAACCGACAATATCCAATGTTGGAGATATGGAGCTCTCATGCATTCTTCTTGGGAATGTAAAATGTTACAACCCCTTGGAGAAAAGTTTTGACAGATTATTTTAAAATTAAACATATGCCGATCCTTTAACCAATTATTTATACTCTTGGGTATATCCAAGGGAAATGGAAATAAAAATGGGTACAAAAATGTACATAGTCACTTAACTAATTAAAGCCAAAATAATGGAAACAGCCTAAATATCTAAATAGGAAATTCAATCAATTAACACAATGGATTACTCTCTTCATCAATAAAAAGAATGAAATACTTGTACACATACCATAGATGAATCCTCACAGAGACTGTGATGAGTGAAAGAAAGCTACACAACAGATTATATACTTTATATTTTCTTTTATAGGAAATTCTAGAAGAGGTAAAACTATTCCACTTTTTTAAAAAAATCAGATAAGGGCGGCGCCTGTGGCTCAGTGAGTAGGGCGCCGGCCCCATATGCCGAGGGTGGCCGGTTCAAACCCAGCCCCGGCCAAACTGCAACAAAAAATAGCTGGGCGTTGTGGCGGGCGCCTGTAGTCCCAGCTGCTTGGGAGGCTGAGGCAAGAGAATTGCGTAAGCCCAAGAGTTAGAGGTTGCTGTGAGCTGTAATGCCAAGGCACTCTACCCGAGGGCGGTACAGTGAGACTCTGTCTCTACAAAAAAAAAAAAAAAAAAATCAGATAAGTGGTTGCCTTGGGGACCGAGGATTAACTAAATAAGTCTACAGAAGACCTTTATATGATACATAATGTTCTACATGGTGAGAGGCATGAGGTTATGCAGCTGTATTTTTAAAAGCTGTGCAGGTTAGCCGGGCGTTGTGGCGGGCACCTGTAGTCCCAGCTACTCGGGAGGCTGAGGCAGGAGAATCGCCTAAGCCCAGGAGTTGGAAGTTGCTGTGAGCTGTGTGATGCCACGGCACTCTACTGAGGGCAATAAAGTGAGACTCTGTCTCTACAAAAAAAAAAAAAAAAAAAGCTGTGCAGGTAACATTTGTAGATTTCATAGGATACTACAGGTAAGTTTCACTCCAAAAAGTATTATAAAATAATAATAACTGAGCATATAAAACTAAAAAAGTAGAAGAGTGGCAGAATGATGAGTAGACCCAAAAATGTGAGGATAGCAAAACCTAACTGGTGAGATGTTAAAAAAGAATGGAAAAAAATATTTAGGTCATCAATTATGAAATGTCTAATTTTGAATCAAAAGTGTAGTTTATTATATCTCAAACATGAAGCAGTACATACAACTAATCGAAGTATGTGCCTAAACTATCTGCACACTTTTGCTATCTCAACAGTAGGCTGGTATATGCCAGCAGAAAAGTCTGGAGAGCAAGTCGTCATGAAATTACAAAAGCCATTTTCCACAGCTTGTTGAGAATTGAATATTTTTCCTTGCAAAAAGTTGTCCAATGCCTGGAAAAAGTGGTAGACATTTGATGCAAGGTCCATTAAATGCTGTGGATGACAAAGAGTTTCCAAGTCCAGCTTCTGCAGTTAGAGCAGTATTATTTGTGGGACACGTGTTCAGGCATTACCTTGTCAGAGGATTGGCCTGCCCCTATTGACCAGTTCCGACTGCTTCATCACAAGCATCCTCCTCATGTCATTCAATTGGCTGCAGTAGGCATCCACCATAACTGACTGACCAGGTTTCATGAACAGACAACATTAGCCTTTTTTTAGATGAATATTCAGTTTTGGACTGTGTTTTTCACTTCATCTTTACCCAACCGTTGTGCCAAACACTTGTGATTATCAGAAACAATCCATTTTTCATCACACATAATGATATGGCATAGAAATGGTTTACCTTTTTGTCATGATAGCAAAGGAAAGCAAGCTTTGAGATTATTCCTCTTCTGATGCTTGTTTAATTCATGTGGAACACATCCATCCATCTTCTTTACCTTGCCAATTCGTTTCAGATGGTCCAGTATTGTTGAAATAATAATGTCTAACTTTGCTGTGAATTCATACATAGGTTGAATGGATCCTCTTCCACTACAGCTTTCAGCTTGTCATTATTCACCTTGGTCTCAGGTCACCCACATGGCTCATTTTCAAGATTAAAATCACCAGAATGGAACATCTCGTGCCATCAACGAACTGTGTATTCATTAGCCACATCATTCACAAATATTTTGTTGATATTTCAAGCTGTCTCCACTACATTGGCTCCACGGTGGAATTCATATTCAAAAATAACATGAATTTTTGACTTACCCAGGATTTCACAAGTTGCTCTACAAAAAAAAAAAAAAAAAATTGGAAGATAATCAAAAGCCAAAACATGCACTTGAAAGCATGAGGCTGTATCTTCACAATAAAAATAAAACAGAAAATGTTAAAGTGAAGTATCATCTCTACCAACTGTCAAACTTCATACTTAAGGAAATTGGACATTTCATACTTCATAACTGAAATAATTCAGACAATCTTAGAATCATGCTACTTTTGGTCTCCACAAAACCACTTCATTTTGTAGATGTAGAATGAAAACCCCAGGATACTGATCACAAAATGCATAGTCAGCAGGAAAAAGGGAACTAGCACATTTTCTCACTATTCTTTTAAATCTTTTGTTTACACAAGATTGCCTACTTCGGGGGGGAAAAGGTAAATTACTTTTTTTATTATTAGTTAAAATCAGAAATTCTGATTTTTTTTTTTTTTTTTGGCTGGGGCTGAGTTTGAACCCACCTCCGGTATATGGGGCCAGTACCCTTCTCCTTTGAGCCACAGGCACTGCCTGAAATTTGGACTTTTTGAAATAATATGTTTTTCCCTTGACCTAGAATAAGCAAGGTACTATATTACATTATATTATAATAATATTATATTATCATTTCTCACTTCCCTTTTCCCATACCACTCTCTTTTTCAGAGAGATGGCAGGTGATCTCCTCAGCTGTACATTATGCAAATACTATCTTCAGTTATGCTTTGAGTTATGAATGCTAGAAGCAAAGAACAACTTCATTTTTTGGATTTTGGTTACTTTTTTTGTCACGGACTTTATCTTAGAAAATAATATTATCTCTGGTTCTTAAATCTTTTTCTCAGAATGAATTGAGTTTGTTTTAGAGTAATGAAATTGAATTTATCTTTTTACTTGAATTCAAAGTATTCTGAAGGCCTCCTCCTCCCTACCTCTTTCTCATGTTTGATGTTCTGCAGATAATTTAGGCAGGTGAATAATATCAAATTTTTATCTATGTTATCACCCCAGCTCCACACGACCTCATAGAATAATGAACTTGATCCATAATTAAACATAAGGCTGAGAAAAGAGATCACAACAACCACTTATCTTGGATGTACCTTTACGAGACTTACCTCCATTTGAAAACTTATTTTAAAAATATTTCCTTGGAAAATATGAATTATTCACCTCTTCAAATATTAATTTTTGTTATATATTCCTGTGGTGTATTCTATACAATGGGGTAGATCATTTTATGCAGATTTTTAATTAAGGTTAGTCAAAGCCACTACACTAATAATAAGTTGACTCATACCACATATATACACTGTGTAACTCTGGCTCATAAGCTGGAATATGCAGCAAATTGCAATCAAAGCATCATTTCTTACAACATTTATGTTAATTGCAATACCATGTACTATTTATTCCAGGGGTATGTAAAGGATTTTAAGATGAAAAAGTATAGTAATTAGGGGGCTTTTCTTTTCTGAGTATTTCCTTTGGAGGTATGTGTGCCATGAAAAAACATGAAGTACAAAAAGGCTCTGGGCATGAACAAACACTTCGTTCTTAATAATCCTTATCATATTCAATGCTACTGCCGTATGAGCATATTGTCATTTCTGCTTTTTACTTTTATAAAAAAGATCTATTTGCATAATTATGTAAAGTGCAGTCTCTCTTTCAGTTTGTTCTTGGATATGGAGCACTTAGCATTGCATATTGCTACGGGAGATAAGCCTCTGGTAGATAGTCATGATGTTTGGATCTGAAAAAAAAAATGTATGCGTTTTTCTTCTCTTTTCTCTAGTTTCTTTATGAAGAAGAAAGCTTTGGCATGGTAGAATAATGAATGCCAAATTGTCTTATTTTCTTTTGCAAATGCCATATATGTCATAAAAATGTATATGTGTACACAAGTTTTAATATGTGTTGCGATGAGAAAGAGTCATGTGAAATTATGACCTCTACATTCCTCAATTTCTATTCAGATATGTAAATGCAGTATGAATCTATACTAAGGAACAGAAAAAAAAATAGTTCAACAGCAAACTATTTTCCTAAGTCACTGGCAAACATGCTCAAACACATGTAAAATACACATTTATATATGATGAATTGTTCACCCAGGGAAAACTTTTCTTAGGTGTGTAATGAATATTTTGAATGAAGCCATTCATTTACATAAATGTTTAGTATAATTATTTTATTCCCTTTATAAAAATGCCCGCTAATGTATTTAAAAAGCCAAAAAAGATGAAGTCAAATGGAAAGTTACAGAAAAGATAACAAAAATTTACTAGAACTCTAACCACCCATCCTTCTTTAGTTTTTTTTTTTTTTTCTGTTTTTGGCCAGGGCCAGGGTTGAATCCGCCACCTCTGGTACATGGGGCCAGAGCCCTACTCCTTGAGCCACAGGCACCACCCCATCCTTCTTTAGTTATGATAGACATCAACATAGACTCCCTTTATCCCCTCTCAAACAGCCTGAAAAACAGAAACAGACAGACAATAAAATGGTATCATGCAAAGTATTTTAAACTTAAAAATAAGTTTCATGTTACTTGATTTTGAAGAAAAGGAAACTGAGATGACACTTAAAATTGCTAAAGCTTTGCACACATGTACATGTGTCTGTATGCAAGACATACCTTCTAAGACAGCTTTGTAGCTGAGAACAGCAGAATTTAGGGGTCTTTTTCCTGCAAAAATTTCCAGTGTACTAAATTATATTACAGAATAGATGGGAGAGGTTCAGTTCATGGGTAATATTCAATGAAAATACGCAGAACTATCTCAAAGATCCAGCGTGACTAACAGTGGGCTCCCACTGATGTCATTCACATCTGAGAAGCTGGAGACATTAGTTGATAACAAGTATTACTAAAATCTGGACATATATTTGGCCATCCACTCTAAAACCAAGCAAAGCAAATAACAATAATAGCACAACCAGGTCTCTCTCATCTCTTTCATGAGTGGGACCCAACCACTTCCAACTCTTTTTGGAAGTGCTCTAAACTTTCCCTGGTTCTTAAATAAAGTTTCTCCTTGTTATACTAAAAGGTGTGCAGGTTACTTTTGCTCTCTATTTATACTGCCTCTGCTGCTCCAGGTTTATTTTCTATTTCCATTCATTCTGGCCTTGAATTTCTGCTATGCCTCAGTTGAACTTTCTAGCTCAGCTGAGTAATTGAATTAGGTCCACTGAGTTGGGGAACCCAGACCCCTGACCTGCATCATCTTTGCTGGTGCTAGGAAACCCAGAAGAAAAACTTATACCTTTTTCATGGTGTAGAAGCCCTAAGAAACAGACCTCCTCCACCAAACAAACAAACAAAGCAACAAAACTAAATAGAGACAGGTTTGTTACATGTCTTGCTCTTGCTTTGGAATTGAAGATTCACAGGAAGGAAAACTCTTGTTTAGTAGCCTGGCCGTGTGCCTCCAGCTTCAAGGTAGCTAGGGAAGTAGACATTCTGTATTTCACATCTGGGAAGATGGGACTCAGAATATAAAAACTTATCCTATTGTTGGGACGTGAAGTGTTGAGTCGTATATGACAATTCTCCATGGCATGTCTCTTGTTTCCTGACTTGATCATTTCCTTTTCATCTTTTCCTTCCTTCTCTTTGTAGAGCACATCCAGTAATAGTAACTGAGAAATTGTACACGGGAGAAAAAATGTTGTGCACTTATGTGTCTAAAAGGAGTTATTTTTAACTATGTATTTTAAGTATGAAAAATATTTGACTCCTTGCTAAGAAATATGAGGAAAATATCACTCATACTTCCTCCCACATTTGCTCTTTTAGCCTCCACTTTTAATTATATTGTCATTTTGACATTTCCAAAAGTATAATATTCATATTAGATTATATAACTATAATTACTTTAGTTCTTTAGACTTCAATATTGGTATAAATGGATTTAACTATTGCTAAGCCTGGTTTTCTATGGTTTCTAATTTTCCTAATCTTTTTATTTTGTGTCATTTCCTGTTTGGCTAATTATCATTGCATAGGAGGAGAAGCTCTACCATTTACTTTAAATATAAAGGACAACTTCACTAAATACACATTTGCAGTGATATTTAATTATCTTAGACATTTGCAGCTATATCTACACTATTTCTGCCACTGTATATTTCTTTGGAGACCTCTAAAAACCACCTTTCTATATAACTTGAGGTTTTATTAATTCATGAATGTCAGTATGATTCTTCCTTTCTCTTTAAAGACCCAGGAAATGTAAAAAATCACTAATAATATCATTGATATGAGTCTCTCTGTATCCATTTTTTTCTGGAACATCATCAGACTCAATCTACAGATTTAAGCCCACCATCTTTCAGGAAAGTTGACTTTAACTGTGTCTGAATTTTGTAATAATCGTTCTCTTCTTAGGAACACAAGTTATTTGTAGGTCCATAACTTTTGCTATGTCTATAATTTTCTCCATACTCATGTTTATGTTTTGTTTTCCTTTTTACTGTTTAGTTTGTGGGAATTAGTACTGTTCATCCACTACACTGCTGACTTCAATTTCAATGCTTGCTTATGTATTTATTTATTTATTTATTTATTTTTGCAGTTTTTGGCCAGGGCCGGATTTGAACCTGCCACCTCTGGTATATGGGATTGGGCCCTACTCCTTGAGCCACAGGCGCTGCCCTCAATGCTTGTTTATTTTTATGTGCTATTTTTAAAGTAGCTTTTAGAACCATCATATTTTTCTTATTCACTTGCACTTCTTTCTTAAGATTTAGAAACTCACTTTTGACCATTTCTACTATATTCCTTTCTCTGAACACTTGCAACTCTTTGCCTATTGTTTGAATTTATAGTATCAGCTGCAATTTCTTCCTATTTTTCTGACTTGTATTTCTTCAGTTATTTTTATGCTAGCTCTTCTTCATCTGCCTTTTTAAATGATTTTAATCCTCTATAGCAAGCATGTTTTGATAAGTTGCTGTTTTTACTGGAGGTCTTGAGATTATTCATTGATGAGAGACACATAGGATGGCTCTGGAGGCTCATTTCCTTCTTTCTTGTGGAATCTTAACTGAGAGCTGGCTCAGTGGACTGAACTGGTTTTCAAAGAGCCAGGGCCTTTGGCTCATGTTTGCATTCCTGGCATGGAAGGCTGTTTCCAGGGCTCTTGCTTTGTGCATCTTGGACTTTAGTATGTAAATTTCCTGGTACAATTCCAAGGTCTAGAGACAACTTGATGTATTCGTCATTGTTTAGTGTAATGATCTGCAAACACTACAACCCATAAGCCCCGTCCAGCCTGCTGCCTATTTTTGTTTGGCATATGAGCTAAGAATGGTTTTTGTATGTTTATGTGGTTGAAAAAATTCCAAAGGATAATAATTCATGAATCACAAAAGTTCTATGAAATTCAGATTTTAGTACCCATAAATGAAGTTTCCCTGAAACACAGCCATGCCCACTTACTTAACACTGTCCCTGGCTGCTTTCCTGCTACCACAGCAGGGTTGAGTAGTTGCAACAGAGACTGTGTGGCCTGTGGAGGCTTTCTCCATACAAAATATGTGCTATTTGATCCTTTACATAAAAAGTTTAAGAAGCATAGTTTTTTGCAGTCCCCCTCTTCCGGTAATCCATGAATACTAGGTATGGTGCTAGGTATGTGCTCACTTCCAGAGCACTTCGTTGTGTGATCAGCATCCCGAATTGGTCAGACCCTTGCTCTTAAACTTTGGTTTTAATGCGTACATAATTTCTGTTTCCTATGTTAGAGAAAACTGGGAGGTTGAGGACTATTCTGACTCTACTGTTTTTCTGACCAGAATGTTTCCCCTAATAAATTCTATGCTATATTGGGGCAGTATAGACACCAGGGATGTGCCTGTGACCCTCTTGCATGACGTGGCTCATTTTTGAATGTTTATATTGATAGCTACTAATAGAATGATATGTGGGAGTCAAACGGGGCATAAGATGGGCTGAAGATCAAGATGTATCTGAAAATCTCAAGAAGTCTGCCTGCAACCTTTACCTTAATGGACTCTTTTCTTTTTTTGTCTTTTATTTCTGACTTCCTCATCATTCTATCAAACTAAATCTCTACTAGGACATTTGTTCCCATCTTTCTAGACAACCCTAGACCTCATATTATAATTAACCTAATTAATGATGATCAATTTCTATGCCATTTTAACTTCAGGAAAATCTACACACTCTCTGTAATCTCTCATTTTGACAATGATTCGGCAAGTGATATTAAATATCTGTTCTCAAAAATTTGTTTCTTGTTCCTTTTATGATGAAATGTTTTCTCCTATATTTAGTTGTTTTTAAAATTATAATTAGAATTAGAGAAGCATTTAAACCATTTTAAACTAGAAATTCCAGATTCTTTTACTCAGAAATTTTTTTTTGTATCATGTCTAATAGACCTTGCTATATGCTCCCAGGTGTAATTTCTGTCCTGACATTAAACTACTGTTTTAAGCTGTTCAAGAAAAATCAACAAAACTTATTTAAATTTTGTGATTTGACATTCTTAGGAGTATCTTTCAAATAGGATATATGAGACTTATGCTAATAAGAGTGGACAGCTAAGTCTTTTATAAATACAGCATTCATTATTTCTTCTAGTAAAAAAAAAAAAAAAGTTGACTTTCAGATAAACCTGAATCATGATTATAAACACTTCTCTCAATTCCTCATAACCAAGAAGTCACTTTTGTTTATTCTTTAAAATCAGGTTTTTATTATGAATTCCCACTTAGCAAAGGATATCAGGATTTTCCTTTCTTCCTTTAAAAAAAATTAATTCTCAAATATGAGACAAAATGTTTTAGGCATGGTAAGCCAAGACAAAAGGCATAAAATGTTTGGCAGTGTCAATTAGCTACAGTATGATGATTTGAGGAGCATAAAGAGAGAGCTCCTCTGGGAAAATTACTTCAATAACAATCAAACACAATATATGAAATCATGTAGACCCTAGACCTAATAGCATGCTTGGAAGTCAGGACAAATGCAATCTTTAGAGACTTATTTACTCTTGAGTACATAAGGATGTGAGCCAAGCTTGGAAAGAAAAAAAAATTTTTTTTCTTTTTTTGAGACAGAGTTTCACTATGTCGCCCACAGCAGTGTACTGTGGTGTTACACCTCACAGCAACCTCAAACTCTCGGGCTTCAGTGATTTTCTTGCCTCAGCCTCCCAAGTAGCTGGGACTACAGGTGCCTGCCACAATGCCCAGCTATTTTTTGTTGCAGTTGTCATTGTTGTCCAGCTGGCCTGGGTCAGGTTCGAACCTGCCAGCCTCGGTGTATGTGGCTGGTGCTGTAACCACTGTGCTACCAGAGAAAGCCAAGCTTGGAAATTTTTGAAAATTGTTTTACCCTTGTTTAGGATTCTTTGCAGTCTAAAAATATGAGTTTCTAAGATAAGAAAATGTCACAATTTTAAATATAAAGAGTCAAAACCTTTGATCGTTTTTTTTTTTTATTAAATCATAGCTGTGTACATTGATATGATCATGGGGCATCATTCACTAGCTTCACACAGACCTTGTAAGATGCACCACTGGTGTAATCCCACCAATCTCCTTCCCTCTACCCACCTTCCCCTCCTTGCCCTCCCTTTCCCCCTTCCCCCTATTCTTAGGTTGCAAAATGGATTAATAAATTGTGGTATATGTACACCATGGTATATTATGCAGCCTTAAAGAAAGACGGAGACTTTACCTCTTTCATGTTTACATAGATGGAGCTGGAACATATTCTTCTTAGTAAAGTATTTCAAGAATGGAAGAAAAAGTACCCAATGTACTCAGCCCTACTATGAAACTAATTTAGGGTTTTCACATGATCAGTTTTGTTAATTTCTGCGACTCTGTGGTTGAATAGAATCTGTGGATATAAAGGAGAAATTATCCAAAAATAGTACAACATAAATTGGAAATACTTCTCATGAGTAAGGCTATTGAAAAAAGCAGATTTTCTGTCTGTTGACTCATTAAGACCATTTTATTTTTTTCACCTTTGGCATGGATTTCATATTGCTATGCCTTGGTGAAGAAATAATCCCAAAGAAGATAATGTTGATACCGGAATTTCATCTTCAGTGGGTTCTTGGGCTCAGTGATTCGAAGAATGAATCCATGAGCCACAGATCAGTGATAAGACGGAATATATGTATAGAAAAGAAAAGAATAGAAAAACACCAAAGCTCCTGGCAGAGAGAAAAAAACCCAAGTCGGGGGGAAAAAAGCTCTCTCTCTGGGCTCTTTGTCCAGGGGTATATATAGGTGCATGGGCTCCTTGTGTATGAGGACAGAAAATTAATGGATACAATCCTTTCCCCTGGGGCAAGGGGAATGAATGAATTAATGAATGGACCTAGTCCATTCATGGTATTGAGGCCTAGGAAACTTGCATGAAATTGACCTAGGAATAGGAAATGAGGGTTTCCTGTTCAGTCACAAGTGCAAGCAGAAGGAGACACCAATGCGCCAGTGGCTCCCCAGTAGTTGTCCGGCCCCCCTGACTACTAGAGCCTGGTGTGGGGGGGTCCCCCCTTGCTACCCTCCAGCCTGCTGGTTCTTCTGCGGCTGCCGCTGCACCAATACCACCCAGGCGGAGGCGGTGGGTCCTCCAGCTCAGCTCAGGTTGGCTGGGGCGCCACCTGTCCTGTGTCAATGTTATCTGTGAATAATATTATATTTATTTTTTCTTTCTAATTCTTATGTTTCCTTTATGCTTACATTACTGCATTGGCTATGACTTTCACTGAAATGGAAAGAGAAATGATAATCCCAGTTAGTCCTGTATCCTTGTCTTGTTTCTGGTCTTACAGTAAAGGTCTCTGTACAGCACAGCTAAATCTGATATTTGTTGCGAGCCTTTTATTAAATCAGATCAAAGATGTTTCCTTTTATTTCAAGTTTCTAAGAGTTTTAATTTCGAATGGATAGTGAATTTCACCAAATCTTATTTTCTGCATCTTTTCCTCTCATTCTGTTAAGGTTGCAAATTATACTAATAGAATTTTGACTATTAAGTTAACTTCATAATATTAGAATGACTCACTTTGACATGAGATATTTTGTTTAGTATTTTTGCAACTGCGAATTGCCCTGTAATTTTTCTTAAGTAACATCTTGTCATATGTTCATAGTAAGGTTATGCTGGCTAGTAAATACAATCTTTATGCCCTTTCCTATGGTTTGTTCCATTTTTCCTCTTAAACTTGTTTTTTGTTTCTGCATATATGGTAAATTCTGATTAAATATAAGATACTATATGTAAAACATTGTTGAAGATCTTGATGAAAGGACAGATAAAGATCAGGTCATCTCAGTCAAGCCAGGGATTGTGTTGGCACCAGGCTAGAGTATATATATATATGTGTGTGTGTGTGTGTGTGTGTGTGTGTGTGTAAACTATCCTGGGTTCACACTCTCCCTTTGTTTACTACACTTTACCCTGGGCTTTAACTGAGATCCTGGTCTGTTTATTAGGGAGTCTTCTCTTTGGAAGATTCAGATCTTCAGTTTTTTCTCTTTAGCATACTAAGACTATAGAAATTTCATTCTGCTTTTCAAAAACTTTTTGCTTACCTTCTTAGTAATTTTCTCTTTGCAATTGATATATTTGGAAAATGTTTGGGGAAAACCCATATTCTCCACATCTTTCTTGATCTTAGTCTATTAAGTCTTAACATTCTATACAGTCCTAGATTTTAAACTAATTTTTGTCTAGCTCTGGGAAATTGTCAGAGGTATTGCCAGCTGCTTTTTCCCCCCCTTATCTGTGGGCACATTCCCATATTCTCAACCTTTCCATCTTTGCCAAGTATCAGTAGGTGCCACTATGAGCGGGCTTGTACAGTGTCAGTTCCACCTTCTTTGATTTCCTTCCATCTGGAGTCTTGGCTGTCTAACTAATGCCTGGCTGCCCCAGCATTCCTCTGAAGCCTTCAAACAGAAGGTCTTTTTTTTATGTTTTATTTAACTTATACATTTTCTCTGAGAAGAAACTTTGGTCTGCTGAGTGATAATTCATTATATTCAAAATTGAAAGAAGTTCAATACAATAATTTAATGCCTTAATGATAAATCCAAATAAATATTTGTTATTGATTACTACAACCTAGAATCAAACATACCTTTTGGAAGAACAGCCTCATATTATACATTCTGTATTATATTTTCCCCAAATACCTGTGGAGAAAAGCAAATTTGGGGCCCCCAAATAGCATAATTTTGTATGAGTAGGAGTGTAGTATTTTCCAGAACTTACAAATATTCATATGCCATTTCATTCCCAATCGTTTGCAAAATTTTTTCCTCTCAATTTTACACAGTTAAACAACAACACAACTATTTTTTTTTTTTATGTTTGATCATAGGTTTTAATTTTTTTTTTTTTTTTGTAGAGACAGAGTCTCACTGTACCGCCCTCGGGTAGAGTGCCGTGGCGTTACATAGTTCACAGCAACCTCCAGCTCTTGGCTTAGGCGATTCTCTTGCTTCAGCCTCCCAAGCAGCTGGGACTACAGGCCAACACAACTATTTCAATATTCCTTCTTAAGATGGGGTATTATGGCATATTAGTAGTACTTTACAGTATACCATGAAAAATCTTCTTCTCCATTCCATCTTTCATGTTTTCTCTGTAGAGATTGGTTCCTAAATGGACAATATGGCCTCATAAATTAGTTACATGGAAAGAGGCAATGTAAATGGTGATAATGAAACCTTTATGACTATGAAATGGCATAGTATTTATGTAGTATTGGTATTATGTGACTAAATAGGCAAGGTAGGATGTTTATTTAAGCAATATATCCCAGTAACCATACACCATATATCCTATTAACGTGAGGTATACTAATATTTTTTATTAACCCAATATATAAAAGTTAACATAAAAGTTCTTGCACTATATAAAAATATTTAAAATTCTAGCATTAAATTAAGGAAATAGTTTTTAAGTATATTAAAAACTTGCTTAGGGTGGTAGCTTATAACAAAATATAAGGTATAATGCTATAAATACCAAAACATAAACTACATGGAAAGAAGTGGCATTCATTGTAAGAATTATGGCCAGTAAAAATGTGAATTTTTTTGTACACCTTTGTAGTGTGTATTATTTTTTTATTTCATTTAAATCATTTGTCACACAAGAGCAGGGAATAAAAAACAAGGGTCAATATTCAAAAATCCATGTATAGATTGGGCACAGTGGCTCATGCCTGTAATCCTAGCAGGATCGAAAGGCTTAGGCAGAAAAATTGCTTGAGCTCAAGAGGTGGAGATCATCCTGAGCAAGAGTAAGACTCTGATTCTACTAAAAATAGAAAAAAATAGGAGGGCATCATGGTGGGTGCCTGTAGTCCCATCTAGTCAGGAAGCTGAGGCAGGAGGATCATTTGAGGTTGCATCATCAGGAGTTTGAGGTTCCTGTGTGAGTTAGGCTGACACCAGGGCACTCTGGCCTGGGACAACAGAGTGAGACTGTATCTGAAAAACAAACAAACAACTTAGTCCATATATAACTTTGTCTCCCTCCAAATTCAACTAGTAGGCTACTATTAGTCAGAAGGTTTATCAATAATATAAACAGTTAATTAAGATATAGTTTTATTATATACTGTAATAAAGTAAGCTAGAGAAAAAATGTTATTAAGAAAATTATAAGGAAAATAAAATAGAAAATATATTTACTGTTCATTAAACAGAAGAGGATTATCAATCATCAGAAAGGTCTTTGTTCACATCATCTTCAGTTGAATAGGCTGAGGGAGAGGAGGAAGAGATGGAATGTTTTTGTCTCAGAGGTGGCAGATTTGAAATAAAATCCATCTATAAGTGGATCTATGCAGTTTAAATCCATGTTACTTAAGGTTTAGCTGTCTGTAGGAATGACCCATGTACTGTAAAGAAAATTAATATACTACTGAATCTGTAGGCCTGGGGTTCTTCAGCTATTTAAAGTAATGTTGAGTGCCCATACGCCCATTCTGTTTTACACTTTCAATACAGTATTCAATAAATTACATGAGATAATCAAAGATTGCATGAGATTTATAAAATAGACTTGGTATTAGATGATTTTACCCAACTGTAGGCAAATGGTAGTGTTCCAAGCATGTTTAAGGTAGACTAGGATAACCTATGATGTTTTATAGGTTGGATAGATTAAATACATTTTTGAATTATAATATTTTCAACTTACAATGGGTTTATCTGGCTGCCACCCCAGTGAAGGTCAAAGAGCATCTGTATTTCTTAGCCTGTTCTGTGCAGGTATAATGAACTACAGACTGGGTAATTTACAATGAGTAGAAATTTCCTGGCTCACAGTTCTGGAGGTTGGGAAATTCAGTGTCAGGTTATGGACATCCGGTGATGGCCTTCTTGCTATGTCAACACATGGCAGAGATGGAAGTGTGGAGGGAGAGAAAGCAAATTCTCTCCATCAAACTCTTTATAATGGCCTTAATCCTTTCAATGCTGTTGCATTGGGGATTAAGTTTCAATATGAGTTTTGAAAGGGACAAAATCATTTAAATCATAGCTATGTCTTACAAAATAGAGGTTTAAAATGAATGATTAAATATCCATTTGAATAAATAGTAAAGTAATAAAAATAGAAGCACATATTAATCACATAGAAAACAGAAAGAGAAATTAAAACTAAGAGATGGTTCTTTGAAAATATTTTAAAATGCATATACTTCCAGAAAAAGTAATCAAGCAAAAAAGAGAGAAGCGGTATCTCAATATCAGAAATAAGAGGTGATGTAATAAAAAAATCCCACAGGCATTAAAAGGTTAATAGCAAATATTAGAAATAAATTCATGTGCATAAATTTGATAATTAAGGTGAAGTGGTCAAATTCCTTGAAAAATTCAGCTAGCTTAAACTGCTGAGAGAGAACTGAATTCACAAAGTATTATGTCATAAAAAATTTTAGCCCCATGTATTTTCACTAGAGTGCTGTAAAAGATTTAGGAAGAAATAAAACTATTAACTTTACACAAAATGTATAAGAAAATAGAGAAGAAGGGAGTACTTCCAAACTAATTTCAAGGGTAAGCATAACCGTGAAATAAAATCTTGACAAAAATATTACAAGAAAATAAAAGGACAGATTTTTGCATGAAGATACAAAAATCATTTAGGTAATTAAATCCAGAATGATATATTGAAAAATACATTCAAAGTTAAGAAATCATGATCAAAAGGGTTAAACTAAATGATGCAGGCTTAGTTTAAGCTCTGAAAATTAATCAGTGTAACTCAAAATCAAGAAAGTCATCATATGATCACTTCAAATTCTTCATAGCTCAACAAAATAAATGCAAATAGCCCAATACCAACTGGGCCAATGATTTGAAAGGACACCTCACAAAACAAGATTAACAAATCTCCAATAAGATGTTTAAAATCATATATAAAGTTTTCAGCATTATTTATCATGGAGAAATGCCAATTAAAAACACAATGAAATAACAATTTGTACAACTCGAATGGCTAACATTAAACCACCCAACATACCAAATGTTGGCAATACTGTGAAGTACTTGGGATCCATCTATTGCTGGTGGATGTCTAAAATGGTGAAATCACTTTGGAAAAGAAGTTAGACTCTTCTTACAAAAGTAAACACATACTTGTCATAGGATGCACTTACAAAGATGACTTCTGTGTGAATGTTCATAGCAGCATTATTCTTCATACATCAACATCTTGAAATAATTTTAATCTACATCAACAAGTGAACAGATAAACAACTGTAGTTTATATTTGTGTAATGGATTACTACTCAGCACTACAAAGAAATTAATTACTGATGCACCTAAAAGCGAAGATCAACTAAAAACATTATTTTTAATAAAAGCAATAGACACAAAAGAGTGCATACCGTATGACTACATTTATGTAAAGTCTAACAGCAAGCAACACTGTTCTACACTGACAGAAATCAGGTCATGGTTGCCTGGGGCTGGCGGTGAGGGAATTGACTAAAATGGGGCACAAGGGAATTTTCTGGAAGTGATAGAAACGTTTTCTATTTTGATTGATATAGTAATTACACAGACGTATACATTTGTTATCAAACATATCACTTTAAATGGTTGCAATTTATTGCATGCAAATTGTACCTCATTAAAATTGATTGAGAATTAAATTTAAAAGAAACATGGTAATTCGCAACATATTGGCAAAATTTTTTTAAGTGACAGAATCAAGTGTCAGTGAGCATGTGGAGCAATTTGAATGATCTTACACGGCTGGTGAGTTCATTGATAAAGGAATTTGACAATGTCTACTTTATTGAACTTTTCGCATGTCCTAAGACCCTGTGATTCTACTCCTAAGTGAACACCCAAAAGAAACATACAAGAATGTTTGTGAAATGGCAGGACTGTTTGTGAAAGCCAAAAAGTGTGAATAATCCAATGTTCATGTACAGCAGAATGGATAAAATTACATTGGAATGTTGCAGCATAGAATATGAACAAACCTCTGTTACACATAGGATAGATGTCTCCGAAAAATAAGTATCGAGTGAAAGATACTCTCTGACTCAAAAGAGCCAAACAGAGAGAAGAGAATATATCATACTTGTATAATTCTCTTATGTAAATACATGGTCTAGAAGTAGAGATAGTGGTTGAGTTGGTGGGGATAGTGATTGGTAGGGGTACGGAGGAATTGGTACTAACTGCATTTACATTTTGGGTTTTGGTCACCTGCTATGTTCACTTTTTGAAAATGAGCTTTATGCTTATATTTACGTACTTATCTATGTAGTTATCTATGCTCTACTTCAATGAAAAGCTTATATAAATTGTCAAACTGGGTAAAAGTAAAATGCTTAATCATCTAGCTATTACCTTTACAAATCTGCAAATTTTGTGATATCTAATGAGGAGCCATGACACTTAGGACCTATAAGAAGTCAGAGCCTTTAGTGAATACCTTCTATTTGCCCAGTGATACACTAATTTCTGGGGAAGAAAATGTAAAACAAAACAAACAAAAATACTACACAAACCAACCTTATTCCAAAGGTAGTAAACAAATCTTTTTTGAATGATAGAACAAAAAAGGATTTGAATATTTTAATAATTATCAATGGTGTCCAAATTTGTAGCAAAAACCAATAATATGTTTAGATGGGATTACATGTATGCCCACGGGAGTACATAATGATAGCCAACATGAGTTTAACTTTACAGTTTTAGAAAATAACATCAGAGTACTTGGTAGTGTCATTCATAACATTGTGACAAGTTAAGAGAATGCCCAATAAAGACCTTGAAACTTCTTGTCTTTGAAGCATTGAGTTATCTCTCTCTCCCTCCCCACTTCTGTCTCTCTCTCTCTCACACAAACACACACGTACACACAGATGTAAACAACAAAAAGATGTTCTCAGAATAAAAAAAAAAGTAGCATATCAACTTTTAAAAAGTAGAGTAATACTATTATCCTATTTCCTTCACTGGGTTGTGACAAGAGTTTCCAGAAATAATATGAGTGAAAATCATATAATAATTCCCACCACATCTTAATTATTACCATTAAATCTTAGCTTTCACAGTAGCCCAAATCCAGCATAACTCAAATGTTAACTTTGATGTAAATATTATGCTTTTCAATAAAGCTTTATGATACTGGTAATTCACCATATGTGCAGCTTATTGGCTACAGACCTACTTTATGGACTTGATAGTAATGAAAAATCAGATGTTGCTGTTTGTTTATTAAGCTGATATTTGCAGAAACACTCCTGGAGGCACTCAAAAGACCAACTTCAAAGGTTTATAGGTTTAATTTATACCCACCTACACCTCCAAGGGGATATGATGCAGCCCCAAACTTCAGTAAGTTATAAATTTGGAAAATCCAAAACAACATTTTTCAGAATATATTCTGCATAATATCAGCTCCACAGGAGGTTAAAAAGTGTAACAAAGGGGAATAAAAGAAGTGTGTGGTTAAATGAACTGAAAACTAGTAGGTTTAATTAATTACACCGCATAGGTCTTCATGAGGAAATTGTGACTCTACAGTGGGGGCATGCCATAAATAACTCGCTGCTGAAAGCAATTTTTTTTTCATAGTGCTTCACTTAGGAATAACTTTCTGTGCTACAAATTTTAGAAAACATTAAGCCATGATATGAAAGAATGTCATTAAGAATTTTGGTTACCCTCTTTAAGAATATTTAGTGATGCTGGGTGTGGTGGCTCACACTTATAATCCTAGCACTTGGGAGGCCAAGGCAGGTGGATTGCCTGAGCTCACAGGTTCAAGACCAGCCTGAACCAGAGTGAGACCTCGTCTCTAAAAAAAAAAGAATGTTTAGTGAGCCACTTTTTACTATTGACACATAGTAATTGTCCATATTTATGGGATACAGGTGATAGTTTGATGCATGTATACATGAATACAATGTGTAATCATCAAGCCACATACATCATCTCACACAATTATCATTTCTTCGTGTTGGGAACATTTCAAATTTTCTCTTCAAGTGCTTTTGAATTATACAATAAATTGTTAACCATAGTCCCCCTTTAGTGCTATCGATGGTAGAGTTTATTCCTTCCAGCCAGCTGTGTTTTTGTGCCCATTAGCCAACCTCTCCTCGTCTCCCTCTCACTCTCCACCCACTGCCTCACTTACCAGTGTGGGAAGCTTCCAGCCTCCGGTAACTGTCGTTCTACTTTCCACCTCAGTGAGATCAATCTTTCTAACTCCCATATACGAGTGAGAATATCAATATTTGTCTTTCTGTGCCTGGTTTACTTTCTTAGTATAATGACCTCCAGTTCCATCTGTGTTGCTGCAGATGAACTACTACTTTTAATTTTAAATGCAGCTACCCTGGATTTCATCTGATGTATGGTCAGGACTGCAACTAACAGGCAAAACTCACACTGGGCTACCAGAGCTGTTCTCAGGAGGTCTACAGTTAGATGGCACAGCAGAGGAGCAAAGAAATGCAATTTTGGAACTTTCTGTGTTTGATATACAGGGGGTCTCTCTCCACAACCTTTGCTACCATCACCAAACAACTCTTGGTTCAAGATCCTGGTGCCCATGAACCTGTACTTTCTGTCATCAATCTGCGGGCGGCTTTAATTTTAATGTTCCACTTTGCTGTCTTTTATTTTTCTCAAGGCATTGTGGCTGTATGAGTTAGTGACATGAGACAAACATTTCTAAAAGAGGCCACAGTGGGTAAGTGCAAGGGAAAGTACCAGTAAAGAGCATTAAAGTAATTACCTGGGATATGAAATTACAAGTGCTAAGGCAGTTTGAGTTCAGTGGAAATCTCCATCATATTATAAAGGCTTTGGGGCTTACTTTTGCTCTGTGGAAGTATTGTGATAATAAAAGCATAATGCAATCCTAAGGACCTTTAAATGCTATTAATTAGTTTCACCATAAAAGGATTGCAAAATAAGAATCATCGTGCTCTCATTTCCGATTTAATTACATTGGGATGACAAAATGTTGTTTTACAATGAAGGTTCAAGACAATCCACAAGCAGTGATCCAAATTAAAAAAAAAATGTTGTATAGGAAACTGTTAAGAAAGTAGGATATTCTGTATGAAGAAATAGCTATACTACAACCAGCCACACTCACAACACAATTGCACACATACAGGCAAGAATGTTGCCTTTGATATGAGACTTGAAATTAGATTGTTATTCTTTTTCTAAGAAAAACTTTTTTATAGTTAAATATGGAAAAGGAGAAGATACAATTTTTAATGTGATTGATTGCAACTTACAAACATCTTATGAAAATTCATTATAAGAGCAAGAGATAGAAATTATAACTCCTCAGTGATCACCTTCTAAAATTGCTAATAAACATTTCCAGTTCTGGCTTCTGTTCAGAAAAACTTTTGAGTGCTTAAAATTATCACAGCTTATAAAAAGTGCTCTATGACAAATACTTTGGTAATCTTTAGTGTAGACTTGTCAGCTTTAGTTGGAAATAACATAGAAAACTAAGGTGCTCTATTAAGAGGATTAGCATAAAGCCAGGGCTGGAATAATAAAAACACTTCTAAATATCAAAAGAAGTACTCAGCTGCCTGAAAGATAGAAGGAGAGAGAGAGAGAGATCAATGGAAAAAGGAAACAGATCACACAATAAGAAATTAGGTATTTGTGAGGCTCAGCACCCATTGCTCAGTGGTAAGGGCTCCGGCCACATGCACCAAGCTGGTGGGTTCGAATCCAGCCAGGTGACAACGATAACCACCACCACCAAAAAATAGCCAGGCATTGTGGTGGTCGCCTGTAGTCCCAGCTACTTGGTACCAAACAATAGCCAGGTGTTGTGGTGGGTACCTGTAATCCTAGCTACTTGGGAAGCTGACGCAAGAGAATCACGTAAGCCCAAGAGTTTGAGGTTACTGTGAACTGTGATACCACGATACTCTACTGAGGGTGACATAGTGAAACTCTGTCTGAAAAAAAAAAAAAAAGGAAATTAAGTATTTGTGTTGTACCTGCATGTGGAGGGAGAGGTGGTGAGTACATGATTGTAAGACTATGTATGTGTGTGGGTAGGAAGATAACTTTTAATGACATTAATTTTCCCTAAATTAATTTATCAATTTAACATAATCTCAACACAAATATCTACCTCCCCCCGCCTCCAGGCCACATTGATTTAAATGTCCGTATGGAAAAATAAGCAATCAAGAACATTCAGTAAAATCTTGAAAAAAGAAAGAAATGCTCATACTGGGGAAAAGAGTACCTCACCTAATACTAAATATATTAGTGCCTCAACCTAATTAGTACCTCACCTTATACTAAAATATATTATAAAGTCATTATAATTAAAATGAGCTTGCATTAGCTCATTAATAATCAAAGTCCAGAAATAGATGTTTATTTATGAAAACTTAGCATATGATAACAAGTTTTATCTCAAGTCAGAAAGAAAAAGATGAGGTTTTTGTTTGTTTGTTTTTGTTTTTGAGACAGACTCTCACTATGTCACCCTCGGTAGAGTGCTGTGAACAACCTCAAACTTTGGGTTTAAGAGATTCTCTTGCCTCAGGCTCCCAAGTAGCTGGGATTACAGGCACCCGCCACAACATCTGGCTATTTTTTGTTGTAGTTGTTATTTTTTTTTATTAATATTAAATCATAGCTGTGTACATTAATGCGATCATGGGGCACCATACATTGATTTTATAAACAGTTTGAAAAAATGGGCAAATGTGATGAATAGGCAGTTCATTAAGAGAAAAAATAAAAATGGCTGTTAAACATATGAAAATGTGCTCAATATAACTCACAATAAGAAAAAAACAAATTAAAACAAAAACTTTATCTGAATACCATTTCTGACACATCAGATTAGCAGATGTCCAAGGATTTACAATGTACTCATCTGATAAGAGCACTAAGTGACATCTACCTTCATGAATTTCTGGTCAGAGCGTAAGCTATTACACTCAAACCCTTGTGAGTTTAGCAAAAACTAACAATTGCATATGTCTTTATTCTTTAATACAGAATTTTGCTTATATGATTATATCTGAAATATATGCTTGAAAAACTATCAAGCAACTAGGGAATTAACTGAAGTATTATTTGCAATGGCAAAAGATGGTAAATAACTTGTGTCTTTTAAGATGGTACTGTGTGAATAAACTGTGATATGCCCTTAAAATGGAATACTATTTAGCCATAAAAGGAAATAAGGAAGGCCTCTATACTGCATAATTGCTCCCAGAATATAGGCTTCAGTGATAAGAGCAAAAGACATATGTGTGTATGTGTGTAGCTATTGTCCTTTCTATATGCCCTATATAGGTGATGAGCAGACATTGTTCTGCTAATGTAATATGTCATGAAGAACATAGTATCACCTATTGAATGTTCTTGTCCAACTTGAACATGAATTCAATCCAGCTTGAAGTACTAACATTTAATGCATATGAAATGTCTGGAATAGAGGATTATAAAACTATTGACTTTTTTCCAGCAAATAATACAAGAACAATTAATAAGAAGAGAAAGTACTTTTACATTACATAAACTTAGTAGTCACACAAACCTAGTCTGCACTGCAGTGAGGGAAAACCAATTTTCAAGACATTTTAAGGTAATTAGTGAAATTTTAATATTAAATTTCTCTTAGTTTGTCTCCCCACATGTAGAGATGCATGCTAAAGAATAAAGGGCTGAAATGCTGATGACTGAGATTTGCTGTAAGATACTTCAGCCCAAACTAAGAAGGACTCATTAAAACAAGTGGAGGAAAACCAAACAGACACAACCCCTGTTCAGTGTTTAGGGTCCAAAGGTAGGTAAAGAGAACCTTGTGATGTTTCCCTGATCATGCCGATTTCATAGGAAAGAGTTTTGAATGCCATCTGTTAAGAAACAATTTTCCACCAGCTGGAAACATTCAGGAGACGCAGAGCTAGAAAATTATTGTTTGGGATGCTTCTTTTGCTTTTCTGGGTTCACCTAAACAGAAATGTTCTGTTTGCCTGCATGAACTTCCTTTCCCAAAGTGACTGCAAACTGAGAGTGTTGGCATCTGGAGCCACTGAAATAGAGTTTCATTACCAACCTGCTCGTCAATACTCCCACTGAGACATTTTCCTTTGAAGAAGTGTTTTACGTGGAAAGAAATGATAAGAAGTATAATGAAGCGAATGAGGATAATGGAAATGTGTCAAATAATAAACACCAACAGTCTGATTAACTTAAACTGGGGTTAAAAACTGTGTGAAATCTTGGCCTTCATCACTCCATTCTTTTTACTGTGAAAATAAAATAATAAGCTCTATGTGTGTGACATTACCAACAAAAAGTGGAAGTCAGGTCAATTTTAGTAATTACTGTAAATTGCCATATTCTTTCAGCAGCTTAGTGAGGGGCTAATTTAGCTATTTGAATTAGGTGGAGAAAAGATTATGACAATAAGCTAACACTCTTTGAACTATGGACATATCCCCTTCCAATTGGGCCACTTTCTCACATAAGAAACTCCATTATTAGTTAGGTATGTATTCCCTGTACTACCCCCCAAAACACGTTCTTTGACCTGTATACACCCTATGGGAGCAAAGGATCTTTCAGAGCCTAGTACAGGATGAAGACAGCCCATTTATGTATATTCATGCACAAAGGAAAAATAAAAATTTGCCATTTTTTTTACACACATTATATACAAAAATAACTTTGAATATAATGTTTAAAAGTTTATGAGTTTAAAACCTTTAAAATATAAAACCTCTATAAGACAATATTGAAAATGTTCTGTGTGGTCTTACCTTAGCAAATATTTCTTAGGTAAGATTCACAATTCAGAAATGATAAAAATAAAACTTCATAAAAATTAAAATCTCACTCCCTTCAAAAGATAATGTTAAGCAAATGGACAAGCACACCACCACAAACTGTAAGAAAATATTTGGAAAACCTACATCTGATTAAGGACTTTTATCTAGGTAGGACAAAGATTTTACACAACTCAATTACTAGAAGAGAAACAGCCACTCTGGGTTGAGTTGTGTTCCCCTCAAAGATCTGTTGAAATCTTAACCCCCAGTAAATAAAAATGTGGCCTTATTTGGAAATAGAGTCATCACAGATGTAATGACTGAGAAGAGGTCAGTTTTTAATCCAAAAGAGCAATATCCTTATAAGAGGAAAAGAGACTGGGGTGTACAGAGAGACATGTCATGTCATGACGGAGGCAGAGACTGAAGTGCTGCAGGTACAAGCTAAGGAATGAGAAAGATTGTTCGAAAACCACCAGAAGCTAGAAAGAGGTGAGAGAAGATTGTCCCCCACAGATCTCAGAGGGAACATAGCCATGCCAACACTTTGATTCCGCACCTCCAGCCTTCAGAATAAATTTCTAATATTTCATGTTATGGCAACCCTAGGAAACTATTATGCAACTCACAATCAAATAGCTGCCTCCAAAAAAATATCCAAATGGCAAACAAGCACATGAGAAGATAATTAAAATTAGTAGTCACTGTGGAAATTAAATTAAAAACACGGGGTGGGGGGGGTGGGAAACTACCATACATTCACTAGAGTAATGAAAATCTGAGAGTATTGTTAAAGATGTGGTGTTAATAGATTTCTCCCACATTGATGGTAGAATGCCAAATAGTACGGCCTTTTGGAAAAACAATGTGACAGTGCCCTGTGAGGTTAAATATGTCTGTGCCATATATCCCAGAAATACCACTTATTTGTATTTGCCTAAAAAAGTGTTTTATGTGTGTGTGTGTGTGTGTGTGCATGGATATATCTCCATATACAAAATCTCAAATGCAGCTTTATTTATAATAACCCCAAACTGAAAACACCTGCAACAACTGAAGAACAGAACAAACTCTCCTTCAACTGCTGTGTGAATACATGGATGCGTGGGGTCCATACCATGAAACAATGCTAGCAATAAAGATTACACAACAACATGGGTAATTATTGAGTGTCTTATGCTAAGTAGAAGAACAAAACTCAAAGCTGGCATGCTGTACAATTTCTTTTAAGTGAATTTTTATAAAAAGCAAACCATGTACTGGGTGCCTATTGCTCAGTGGTTAGCGCACTGGCCCTGTGCATTGGGGCGGTGAGTTTGAACCTGGTGAGGGCCTGCTTAACAAAAAGAAAAAAAAAAAAAAAAAAGGAAAGAAATGTCTGGCTAGTGGCTCATACCTATAACCTTAGCACTCTGGAAGGCTGAGGAGGGCAGATTACTTGAGCTCAGGTATTTGAAACCAGCCCAAGTAACAGAGAGATCCCTTCTTTACTAAAGTGAGGTGAAAGCTATGTTGACCAGTTTGATGTAAGCATGCCAAATTGTATACAAAATCAGCACATTGTACCTCATAAATGCATTAATGTACACAGTTATGATTTAATTAAAAATATTATGGAAAGTAACATGTTCAAAATGTGTCAAGAGCTTGGCTAAGATTGACCACAGGTTTCATGCGGTAGCAGAAAGATAGCAACAAGATGTAGGAAGATTAAGGTATAATCAACTCAAATGTCTCATCACTCTGGTGCTTTTTAACAAATTGAACATTAATGAACAATATCACTAATATTAATAAAAACATAAATAAATAAATAAAAATAGAAAAACTAGGTGAGGGTTGTGGTGGGTGTCTGTGGTCCCAGCTACTTGGGAGGCTGAGGCAAGAGAATCACTTGAGCCCAAGAGTTTGAGGTTGCTGTGAGCTGTGACAGCACAGCACTCTACCAAGGGCAACAAAGTGAGACTCTGTCTATAAATAAATTAATAGCATACTATAGCAGCAGGAAACAGGTGGAGGACAGTGAGTAGAACTTAAGCAAAGCAGCATGTGGGAACTTTTCTAGGATGAGAGAAGTGAGCAGTATCACCACTGTGGTGGGAGTTACCTGGCATAAACTCGCCAAAGCACATAAAAATGTATAAAGTTGGTGATTTTATTGTATATAAATTAGATCTCAAAAATTATTAAAACTACTATAATCCTATTTTTATATTATCATGTGCGTGTCCCTGTGTGATTCCCTTCTAGAGTTTCAGGTTTATATGCATTAAGAGATGTCAGAATCTGGGTGGAGCATGATGGTGGATGGGAAGAACGTTTAGCTCAGCTCTCCTGGAACAACAGGTGAGAGTGAGTGGGCTAGATCATTCCAGTGTGGAATATCGGTGTGGAGTGGCAGTTCAGAGTGTGCAGTGAGGTGGCGGATTACTGGACTTAGAGTGTAATCCAGAGTGGTGGAGACTGCCAGAAAAGTTCTTGTGCAGAGGCTACAGCTGTGGCGGGGGAAACTAGGTGTCGTGTGGAAAGATTGGTGAAGTGTGGACTCCTGAGGGGAATTAAGCGGCCAAAGTGGGGTGCCATCTGGTGTGGCACCACCCCAGTTAGGCAGTGGGAGAGACCCTCAGATGGGAAAGATCCCGGATAGGAAGAGGCCATTGTTTTAAAATTCGGGAGATGACAGTTACCACAGGAACCTTTCTGTGCAGGCCAGATGCGGTGATTTGACCCTCACTGGCAGAAAGTCCACACTCGGAACTGGCCCAGGGTGTCCCGCACTTCACGGGAACTGTTGCAGGGAGAATTTGTGAAACCTGCCTGTGAAGATTTTTTGAGATGGGTGGAATCAACAGTTCAGGGGAGTCTAGGCGCCAGGTGAGTGGTGGGGCAGACACCAAGAACAGTCTAAGCCAGGAAACAGGGATAAACCTGGGAACCACTCACATGCCATCTGGTGTCCAGAAAGTATATTGCAACATAAAAATATTCCTACTAAAGTTGATCCCTACAGCATATAGTCATATGTTCATATATATACATATATAAAATTTTGTTGCCTTACTTTTCTTTCTTTGCTCGATTTTTTACTTTTTTTTTTTTGCTTTTTCTTCCTCTTTTGTTTCTTGTAGAAGTTATTGTTAAAGGTTTTTTAAATTATTTTTTTTGTCTGCTTCTCTTTTTCTTTTCTTTCTTTCTTTCTTTCTTTCTTTTTTTTTTTGAGACAGAGTCTCACTATGTCACCCTTGGTCACCCTCAGTGGAGTGCTATGGTGTTGCAGCTCACAGCAACCTCTCACTCTCTTGGGCTGAGCGGTTCTTTTGCCTCAGCCTCCCAGGTGGCTGGGGCTGCAAGTGCCTGCAATGGTACCCAGCTGTTTTTTGGCTGTGGTTGTCATTGTTGTTTGGTGGGCCCTGGGTGAGGTTTGAGCCCACCAAACCTGGTGCATGTGGCTGGTGCCCTGGCTGCTGGGCTACAAGCATTGATCCCTCTCCTTCTTCTTATGGTTGCTGAGAGTGCTTACATTAGGTGATTCAAGTTTTTTGTTTGTTTTTGATTGTTTGTTTGTGTGTCTGTCTGTGTGTCTGTTTGCTTTTTTGTTTGTTTGTTTGTTTGTTTTGTTTCAATGTGCCTTGTGTTCTGCTAAATCTTTGGGTTGGCTATTTTCCCTAACTACAATTTTTACATTCAACAAGAGCAAAAGGGAGTGGGGGATGATAGCCAACTGAAGCCAGTGTTCAATAGAACTTCTTGTCTAGAGGGAGAGATAACTGCCAGAAAGAACCCAACAACGCTGAAGGGTGGGAGCCGGGCTGAGAGAAGAGATTGGTTATTGCACGTCTTCTCTGCTGAGGCAAACTGTGACTTCAAGGAAACAAGTTTTAGGTACAGAACCCACCCTGAAGAGGATGTGTGTCCATCCCCTCCCCCAAGAAAGTTGCTTGCTTGCGTGCTGTGGGATCTCTAATAGTGAGCAGTGAAATGAGGTCCTCTTTTCTCACCCCATGGGAGTGAGTTGCTGGAAGCTGGAACTCCTTCTCCAGAGAGTCCCTGCTGTGAGTTGAACAAAAGGTGACAACTGTCATTAGAAATACATTCTCCATTTCTGAATCTGATCTTAAATGTAGTCTTCAGCTTAATGATTCAATAGGGAAGAATCCCAGGCTTGTTTTTAGGGTTCAGGGTCCTAAACACATCTTTGTTCTTTTTTGGCCTTTTGCCTTATTTCAGTGTTCCTGCTCAATGAAGCGGGCAGTCAACCCAGTTGGAGCTTTCCTTCTTTGGAGGAGTGACATCTGAAAGTGGAGATGTCATCATTTTGCATTCCAGAGTATTTCCATTCTGGAGAGAAAGTAGGCCATTGATGCTGAACCCACAGGCAAACATCTTTGTGGGCTTGCATCTTGTAAAACCTTTACAGGGATTTTGTGTGTGTGCAAGGGCAAACTTTCAACCATTCAAATACAGTAAAGAATATCCTTTTCCTGTACTGACTGGAAAACTTGACAAGGTTAAAACTTCGTAATTGGTAAAAGCAGCAAAGTAACTATTCTTTGCTTTACTGGTGATAGAAAAATAATTGCTAGCTATGCACCAACATATGATGGAATAACAGATGTCATCTTCTACCACAAAATGCCATGTCTAATGCTTTCATGAATCCGCGTATCCATACCAATTATAAAGTTTTTTTAAAATAAAAGTGAACAATACTAGCATAAAGCAGTCCACATATCAAGCGTGAAAAGATTTTGCTGAATATGCAAAAAGACAAATGATAAAACCAGAAAGTGAGACAAGCAAGTTAAGCTAGTATGCCTTTGGAGCTGACTGCATATGTAAACCTTTCAACAGAATAATATTACACTTTACTGACAATGAAATGTCCATTACACAGAAGAATAATCATTATCATTAAGTGAATTTCTTGCTGAGTACATTTTTCACTGTGAGCGGCTCATCTCTTGGGACAATTGCAAGGTATTCTCTGTAAAATTATTTAGATCAGAGAAAGAGTAAGATCATTGGTTATTTGATTTAGTTGTCAAATATGAAAATAACATAGAGAGAAATTTTAAAGCAAGGCAAGGTGGGTTTTTCTGTGCCTTTGGGACAAAATGACATATGTATGCAATTCTTTCTTGTATTTTCCTTGAATTAATATAAAAGAGAAAAGCATAGATGTTGAAATTTTATTTGAAATAATCAAGTCCTATTACAGGTGAATAGTCCTCGTCATCTTATACTCAGTAACATCTATATATCAAGCCTACTGCCAAAATAGTCACATTGGTCAAAGGGAAATTAGAAAAATCAATTGTAAATTGCACCATTATTCTGATAACATTTAAACTAGGAATAAAAACCAATTTTTTTTATGACCAAAATGTAGTCATAGAAAGTTTTATCTTTTCTAAGTTAGGGGTACTTGGAGTTTATTTCACATCTTTGTTTATTTTTGTGAGACTTTTGTGAATACTTTATATAAATACCTTTCAAAATATTTCTACATGGTACTTCGCATTCCAGTTTTTAAAATTTCCCTTGGCATTAGCAATGCTAAAGAATTACAAGAACAAAGATCAGGCTTATTCCCAAGCTTGCCTTTCCCTTGATAAAAATCTATTTGGAAGAGCAAGGAATACTTATCTTTGGTCAAAGAGAATATTCATGTATATTATAGATTTATCACCTCATTCTATTCTAAAGAAACATATATATTTTTGAAGAAAAAGTTTAATAATAATAAAAATAGTAAGTTAACATTATGGTAACATAATAGTACTTTGATTATTATGTCCAAGGTACTATTATTTTGAACGTTTTATTTTCTTGTATTTAATGCTAACAACCACCCTGCAAGGTACTATATTATCCCTATTTTAATGGAACAGAAATTGAAGCCCAGAAAAATTAGGTGATTTTCTTGGAAACAGAGATGCTGGAGTTCAAATCCAGGGAGTCTTATTCCCAAATCTACACCTTAAACCAGTATATGATATTGCAGTGTTTTTCAACCTTTTTTAAATCTCACGGCACACTTGAACTTGCAGCTAAACTTCCGTGGCACACTTAAATTATGTTGATCAAAATAAGGTGGGGGATGGGAAAATATACTTACTGTGCTTCTTTCAAAAATAATTTAATTAATAATCTTTAAAAATTTTACAGCACACCAAAGATTCTCTCACATTGGTATGCCAGGGCACACCAGTTGGAAATCACTGCTCTATTGTCTTGCTGTGAATGAGGAAGCAGCAACTAAGTTCCCAGGGCATAAAAGAGAAGAAAGGTTCGCTGAGTCTGTAGCTGCACTGAATGTGATGTGTCAGCAGGATTCTTTGATCTTGACCTATATGTTGGTTTTTTTGCTTGTATTCTATCATGGAGTTGTAAGGAAAGTAGTATAAACAAACTTCCCAGGAATCCTAGAGTAAGTGGCCTTTATATTCAGATTTTCTATATTTGACAAAAAAGGTTTATTTTGTTACATAACTTTCTCTTTCTTTAAGGAAAATATTAAGAGTAATAGCCAATAATGATTATTCTTAATCTGGACCAGGTGGTAAGCTAAGTGCTTTACTTCCACTAACTCACTTAACTTCACAACCATGTTTATAGTCCAGGGCTTCAAAGCCCATCCATATTTCCAAATATTATACCATAGCTTCTTTCAAGGAGAAGCATATTTTATAAGAATCAAGATCGAATATAGAAAACCAACTCAATCTATTGTGGGTATGTGGTGGAGTAAAGGGTCGGAATGAAAACACTCTGTAATTAATGTATACATCAAGCGATTAAGTTAAAAGATGATGAGAATAACCAGCTCAGGAAATAGCTAGTTCTATTATTTCAATCAGCCACTGAATTACAACCAACTGCAATTACCTAATCAATTTCTCAGCAGTATACTACCTAATAGCTAAAAACTACTGGCCATTTAGTTAGAGCTACATGGAAAGGTATCGTTTTAATTACAGATCACTAACTCATTTACGAAGATGTAAACTGTACTCTTTTTTCATCTAAAATATGCATGGGGTTCATTACGAAAGTTTTGAGATACACAAAAATCAAGAAATGTAACATCTGTGCAAATGGAAACAAAGGAAGCCCCCCGTGGTCTACCCTCCCCCGACCCCGCAGCACCCATGAACCCAACAAGTTGAAATTTGCATGGATCAATCATAAAGGACACTGTCAACTATATTTCTTGGAAGTGAAATAATGGACCACAGCACAGCCTGTCTCAAAACTTTCATCGTAACCCACGTGTGTCCTAGTATCCAAAAAATCAATCTGTTGTTTAATAACTTTCAAGTTTTTTTTGGCAAAAAAAAAAGTCAGTGTATTCCCTAATTGTTTATTTTGAATCAACTCTCAGTTTGGGTCCCCAAAGCTGTGTTAATGATTACACCTTAAATGTGGTCAACTATTACTCTATATCTTCTCTCATGGAAACGTCTGTGTTTCGGTGTTCCTACCAAGTTTTATTATACTTTTCATTTCCACTATATCCATTGCCTGACAATTAGCATTTCATGAATATTAGTAAATGTTATATTTGGACCTTCAGACAATGGAATAATTCAGTGCATTAAAAATCCATTCCTAAAATTCACATAGTGGGCAGTTTATTGTGGTTAAAGATGTTTAATCTGAGCAGATCACTTGTCATAGAACTAGTTCTATACCAAGTCCCTCCCTTTATACACACAAGATTTTCAATAAAAAAACATGCAAAGGACACATTTAATATGCTACATCAGAGGCATGTCACAGGCTCAAAACGGACCACGTGATAAAGATGGCTATTCCTAGATCACAGAAACAGAAAAGAGTCCCGGGGGGTTATCCAAATAGTATTCTAACTTTACCTGTGCTTGTTCTTTAAAATCACTAAGAGCAGTATCATTGGGTAACATATGGTACACCAGTCTCCTTTATGTTCAGAATGCTATTCGCAGTTCCTGGAAATTTGTGTTTAAATTCAGTATTCAAACTGATCTTCAATAAAAATCTAATATCCCATGTTCCACTACATCAGCAGTTCTCAACCTGTGGATCGTGACCCACAGGAACTGTATTAAAGGGTCGTGCATTAGGAAGATTGAGAACCACTGCACTAAATCCTTATTCTCTATGAAATACTCCTGAGACAGTTACTGCTTCTCCATAATCTGCCATCAGCTCCTTTGCCAGACTTTCCTCCTGTCCACCATTACTTTAAAGGAGCCCTGAATGATATTTCCACCCACTACACAATATATGCTCCTACAGTCCTCTGGCCTAAAAGACAATTCCTCTAAGCCCGCACTGCTAAAATCAAGCCTATTTCTTTTTTCTTTTTATTGTTGGGGATTCATTGAGGGTACAAAGAACCAGGTTACACTGATTGCATCTGTTAGGTAAAGTCCCTCTTATAATTGTGTCCTGTCCCCAAGAGGTGTGTCACACCCCATAAGCCCCTACCCCTCTCCCTCCTTCCCTCCCCCCTGCACCCCTTTTCTCCCACCCCCCACCATGTACTAGGTCATCAATTGTCCTCATATCAGAATTAAGTACACAGGATTCTTGCTTCTCCATTCTTGTGATGCTTTACTAAGAATAATGTGTTCCACTTCCATCCAGCCTGTTCCTATGTCACCTCCTCCGTAAAGACTTCCTTTGCCATGCCCTGTCCAGACGTGGTATAGTCTTTTCTCTTTTCTTTGGCACTGTGGGGCGGCGCCTGTGGCTCAGCCGGTAGGGCGCCGGTCCCATATGCTGGAGGTGGCGGGTTCAAACCCAGCCCCGGCCAAAAAAAAAAAAAAAAGAAAATCTTTGGCACTGTGCTTCTCTATGTTTTATTCATCGTTTACAGTACTATATGCCATTTGAGTGCAATTTGACTGAATATGTACACAGTAAAACATAAAAGACAAATGACAAATATTTGTTGAAAGCAGAATTGGAGGTTGGGGGCCAATCAGCATCACGAAAGCCACCATTTCTTGAAGATGCATTCTTGGCACCAGTAATGGACAGTTCCCTTTTGTAACCCAGAGTGTAATTTAGAGCAGAATAGGAACTGCTCTTACTCCATCCAATAAAGCCCCAGGGGGTCCCACGGTCAAAGCCTATCTCAGCATTGGCTTTTACTAACAGCACCTCATTTTAGTTTCCAGGACAATATTTCATATAATGGCCCCACAGAAATCTTTCATCAGAATCTATTTGAATGCTTGTTAGAAATGAAGCCTTTTGGCTCCTACCCAAACCCAAATAATCTGACTTGCTGAAGCTAGGCCCAGAAATTTGAAATTTTAATGAGCATTGCATGTGTACTCAGCTGATTCATACTCATTTAAAGTTTGAGAAGCATGATTTGAGTTCAACGTATCACTTCGTGGATGTGAATAAGAAGTGATTTTTTTAAAGAGTGTATGTTGTGAGATACATTTAAGAAACCCTATGTTAAAAGTAGTTAAAAGTGTTCACTGAAAGGCTTCTTAGCACTTTTAGTAAACTATGGGTTGTGAATATTCATGAGGGAAGCGTCATTTACAGTAATTTTCTAACTTTGGTAGGGAGTATCCTCTCCAACTGGTTTCTGGAAAAATAAGCCCCAGGAATGTGGCTCTGGTAGATGCTTTTCAATTGAATGCCAACTGTGTGTGATTTGCTGGACCAGTGAAACTGGTCCTTCAAAGGAGATGAGATTGCTGGACTGCCTAAAGATCTCTTGCTGTTGGTATGGACATGGGATGACTGAAACAGACTGTGTAGCTATTCTTTTTCCTTTTTTACATAGTCCCTTTCGGCTTGTTTCTTAATAATGTTATGCTATTTTCTTTTCTTTTTTTTTTTGCAGTTTTTGGCCAGGGCTGGGTTTGAACCCACCACCTCGGTATATGGGGCCAGCACCCTACTACTTTGAGCCACAGGCGCCACCCTGCTCTTTTCTTTTTTTAATCTTACGTTTTTAGTATTCTACTAATTTTTTAATTTTAGCAATACTGACTGAAGTGTGCATGTGTATGACAGAGACATTGAGAAACTGTGTAGCCCCAGAATCCCAATAGTATTAGATTCGAATATTTTAAAGTAGAAAACTTGACTTATATTCTCACTTAGGTATTCTGCATAGCTCTTCACATCAAAAAAAGAAGTTACGAGACCTCATTACATAGGCAGAAAGTGAAATAAATGTAGTTCCTAAAAACGTAAGAATAAAATTTTATAATCTGATGATTTACAGTTCATTGCATGTCTTTGGTGTGTAAAGGATAAGACTATCTAGTGGAAAAGGATAAATTGGGTCAAGTAAAATTGGAATCCATTATAAATCCAGCCTGAACCTGGAGGTACTGAGAGGCTTGGCCACCCAAGTAATATATTATATAGGCCATTATTTGCATCTGAGTTTCCTGTTTCTTCATCCAACCAAAAAATGGAAGGCTCAAGAGTCTTCCCCTGAATCCCCTTGTTTTGGGATCCATGTTGGAACATGTAAGAATGGATTTAAATAAGTATGAATGCTAGGGTGGATTAAGAAATATTAAAAAAGGAACGCTTTTCTTAAAAAAAAAAAAAAGAATGGATTTAAAATTATCGAGTAATATTTTCCTATTTGAGGCTTCAGACAAATCTTTAATGCAAAGAATTTAGAATAACTCATATTCTTACATTATCTTGAAACTCCTTTTCTCTTGTGATGCCTAAACTCTAAAGGTGTGTGTTTCCATTCAAGATCATTACTTTGTTCTTCAAACAAAGGTAGCACAATGAGCCTGCATTAGCTAACTATTCAGAGGGAAATCTGCATGCTTCTCATTTGTTTGGAACAACTTGTTTCAAAAGATGCAGTATATTTATCTGCACAAAGCAGCATCCTCCTAATTAGAATTTATTTTTGCCTATTCAAGAAAAACACAACAGATGTATTTCTGCCAACTCTTGGACTGTGACATGGCAAAAGAACAATTGCATAAATGCTTCAAATAAATGTTCGCGCACTTGGACATCAAAACGTTTTAAGCATACCCTTGTTGGCATATGATAGCATTTAACCCTAATGCTATCTTTGTTGGGAATGCAGATGATGAGCAAGATGGTTTACATTCTACTCAGATCTCTTTCCTCTGTGATCAGTAACTATCAGAAATAGAATCATCTACAGATAGCAGAGCAATTGCATTTTAAATGTCACATAGCTGCCTTTATTATTCCAGCTGGCATGTGGAAAGAAAGGTCTCTCTGTTAATGAGACTAACACTGCCAGTCCCGTTATAATAGATTTAAGCAAATAAATAACATGTTTGCCATTTCTTCTCTTGTTTTTCAAGCACTATTTTTGTCACTGATCTCATTGCTACAGATATTGGAGCGGAATAACTATAATTGTTGCAGGGCTTAGGAAATGAAAATTACACATGGAGTTCCTATTTATTTTAGATAATTTAGCATATTAATCCAATTGTTCCTGAAACCCGTTCTCCATTTGCCATTAATGCTAACACGACAAAAAGATACAATAGGTTAGGTTCAGGTATTCACTAATGCGTGGCGGTACCTACTGCACACTGGACAAGAGAGGAATAATATCCACATTACTTAAAAAGGAACAAAGTCTCCTGCAAGCCAGAAAAGGAATAGTACAAGATCCCTCTAAATTATTGCCAAAATTGATTCAAATTAGAGACCCCTGATCTTTGGTCTTATGTAATTGAGGAAAATTGAAAGTCCACTAGCTAGAAAAAAAGTCCCCATCTACATTGAGAGGCTATAAATTAGTTTTATAGGAAAGTCATGCTTTTCTAATTGCTTCAGTAAGTCAGCATGTTTAGACACCGACTCTATGGCCAAATGGGCAAGCTGTAATAGTGAAAGAGAAGCTTAGCATAACTAACTCTATTTTGTTTCTGGCCTCTTGCAATAATATTCTTTAGGTTAAATGCTTCTGCTTAACTCCTCACATAGGCTGTAAGAAAGGTGACAACTGTTCCTTTCCCCAAACTAACTCCCTTAGAGATAAGGAAAGCATCCATCTAAGAAACTACACTATATTCAAGATTGGTAGGAGCATCCTGGCCTGACCTTCATCTTCCAAAATTAACTAATGAAGAACAGAGAAGTTTTACAATCTCCTCAGACCCTCCCTGAGACCCAGATATCAATCAGGGGTCTTTGATTATCTCTTGCAACCCAATACCCCCACATCCCCTTTCCCCTTCCCTTAGGATAAAAAGGACGCTAAAGTTTATACTAACTTAAGATGGTTCTTTGAGACACCAGTCTGCCTTTTTTTCTCAGTTTGCTGGCTCTCTGATTAAAGGAGAACCAGCAAACCAACATCTTGTCTCTCCACCACTGTCCTGCAGCAAGTGGTACAAGCTCAGACTCAGTTACAAAGCCACATTCCATAATCCATCCTATCTTACTCCTTTCCAATTTAATCATTCTAATCTAGGCAGTACATGAGCCACATACAGTTCATTAACATACTGAGCTTCTGTCTTTTCATTAACAGGCTTTCTGTGTGTGACCTAATGAGTAGCACCTCTTTTAAATATCACCTTCTATTGATGACTCCCCAAATCAAGGGTTCTAGCTCTATCTGTTCCTATAACTCCAAATCCAAATACATAATTGCTTACTTGACATCACAGCATGAAAGCTCAGAAGACATCCCAAACTGGTATAGTCAAAACATAACCCTTTTTTTACAGTCTACAAAAACTTCTCTTTCCTCATTATTGCCATTAGTTCAATAACATTACCATCCACCCACTTGCTCAAGGCAAAATTCTCAGGATAACCCTAGACATCTCCATTTTATTTCCTCAAGTCTTCCTAATTCACATACAAACATCAGCAAACCACAGCCTGATGGTTCCTCCTCCATCCTAACTCTCAGTATGTTCACTTTTCTTAATTCCACTGCTAACATGCTACAAACTATAGTCTTCTTTTATCTGGCCTCTGAAAACAGCTCTTGTCTGGTTCCTTCTTTCCCCTCTCCTCCTTTCTTCTCTTCTTTCTTTCAGGAATATAGAGCTTCTATTATTTTACAATGAATGAATGAATGAGGTCAGAGTCTCCTAAACTGCTTTCAAACAGAAAAAAAAGATGGTTAGAATGGTGTGGCTCAGGCCTGTAATCCTAGCATTTAGGAGGCTGAACTCCTTGGGGTCAAGAGTTCAAGACCAGCCTGAGCAAGAGCAAAACCCAGCTCTACTAAAAAAGTAGAAAAACTAGTTGGCTGTCATGACCAGTGCCTGTAGTCCCAGATATTTGGGAGGCTGAGGAAGGAGGATCGCTTGAGCTCAAGAGTTTGAAGTTGCTATGATCTCCACTGCCATGGCACTCTACTCAGGGCAGTATCAGGGCAATAGAGTAAGACTCTGTCTCATGAAAAAAAAAGAATAGTGAAATTAAAAATACTAATATTTTTATTTCACAGGGAATATTTTATTTCCCTAAGATATTCAAGCTTAGGGAATAAAAAACGTCTTGTATACTCATTCACTTAAATGTAGGTTTAGGGAATATAACGATAGATTTCTAGATGTGCATGAACCTAAAAACCCTTCTAGATAACAAAATCTAAAGCATAAACTTTGCTAATTCTAATTATTTTTCAGTCTGTTGCATAGTAAAAATTAGATATCTAATTATAATATTTATATGGCTAAATCACGTATTATTTTATTTTAGTTTAATGCAGTGGTTCTCAACCTTCCTAATGCTGTGACCCTTTAATACAGTTTCTGTAGGTCATGACCCACAGGTTGAGAACTGCTGTTTTAATGACAATACGTGCTCTGTTTAGTTCTAAATATTTAAGGACTTTCAGAGTTACACATCTACCTTAAGACTGAGAAACAATGTCCTCTCAATTAACTTTACTGCTCAGTAACTAATACAACTTAGAATTACTTAATTTTAAAAAGAAAGTTCACATTAGTTTATTTACCTGGGATCAGGCAAAAGTAAAATAGGCTTACAAAAAGTAAGTAGATAGCCTGGAGGAGTCATTTTTAATGCAAATATAATAAAGTTTTTTCTAATTGCATTGGTTGTTTTGCTTTGTTCTGTTTATGTTGTTTTGATGTATTTGTTCTCAGGCTCTGGGAAGGCAGAGGGGAAGGGGAGCCACAAATAGAGACATTGGTGCATATTCCAAAGCTGAGAAGTGAAATCAATATTACTCAAGAAGCAACTTGGAGCATGTTTATCTGAGCATATCTCTTTCTAAGCGTCTGTAATGAGCCTCTAAAACTGTTACAGTATACACAGATAATAATCAGGGAGTTTTTTCACATTGCTTCTGCAAAAACTGCTTTGTGTTCCAGTTTTAATTAGTGTATTATTATCCATTGCTAATTTGAGGGGTTTAGTCTAGAATTAGCACACAGCTGCAGAGAATGCAAGCAGATGAATTGCTGGGTTAGCTGGAGTTCATACAAAGGGGAAGGAGTAAATGAGGGGAGCTGCAACAGATGACCGTCGCCTTCAAATAACTTCCCAAATTTACCAGCTATTACCTACAATATGTGAATCCTAGTAAATGTGGAATGTAAAGGTCTTAGCAAAATAACTAAGAAAATGCCAGGAAAGCTATGTTAACTAGTGTGATGAAAATGTGTCAAACGGTTTATGAACCAAGTGTATGGTGCCCCATGATCATACTAATGTACACAGCTATGATTTAATAAAAATAAAATAATAAAATAAAAAAAATAAATAAATAAAAGCAAATTCCTTGATGAGAAGGAAGCTATGTTTCCAAATTTGGCTTGTTATATAATATAATAAGAAAATATAGGATTACCCTTTTTCTTTCTTTCTTTTTTTTTTTTTTAAGTTCAGACATTCAGGAAACTAAAGAGAGTAACTTAACACAAACTCATTTACCTACTATTCAGCTTTAACCATTGTCAAAATGTGGCATATCTGCTTTACATTTTCTGAAACCAACATGACTCTGAAGCAGTAGTTTTAGCCCTTTATAGCCTCCTAACCACCCCCCTCCAACACCACTCTCCTCTCTCCCAGAGGTAACCAAGCTTCCCAAAGTGGTGCAAGTCCTCCCCATCTAGGTTTGCACTCTTTCCAAATGTTTGTCACTTTGCCATGTATACAGTACTTTTTTCATATTTCATATTTCATAACATGCTAGAAATCATGTGCAGCTGCAATGTGTCTTTCTTATTTTTCTCACTCAACAGTATGTTTGGATGACTTCTCCATTGTGATTGTGACATGCATACAATCAAGTTGGCTCATCTCAATTGATAGCTGCAATAAAAATCCTGTCTTCCTAGTGTACATGTAGTGGGGCAAGGATCCTTTAAAGCAGAGGTTCTCATGCAGGGACAAGGCCTCCCCAGGAACATTTGGAAATGCAAGGCAGTATTCTTTCCATTACAGTGCATTGCTTATCTAGGGATACCATAACCCAGTATCACAGACAGGATGGCTCAAATAGTGGAAATTTGTTTTCTCATATTTGCAGAAGTTAGAAGTCTGATAGCAAGGTGTGGGCAGTATTTATTGCTTCTGCAGCCTCACTTCCTGGCTCGTAGATGGCCCTCCTCTCTTGGTGTCGTCACAAGTTCTCCCTTCTGTAATATGTCTGTGCCCTAGTCTCCTCTTGTAAGGATACCAGTCATCTCAGATGAGAGGCCACCCTGATGACCCTGTTTTGATTTAATTACCTCTGTAAAGACCCTGTCTCCATATATTCAACAGAGGAACTAAAGGTTAGGATGTCATCGGATGAATCAGGTGGCAGGGACACAATTCACCCAATAGCAGAGGTTGCTGTCAGATGAGAGGGCAGTGCCAAGGGACCCTGAAAATCTTGCACTGAAGGAAGTTGTGGTCCCAACCCTAGAATGGCAGTAGGACATTCCTTTAGGGTATAAACCAACCAACAGAATTTCTGGGTTGGAAGTATATTTTACTAGATATTACCAAAATGCTCTCCAAATACTTACATCAAATTAAATTTCCACAGCCGGCATATGGAATCTCAAATTTCCCCTTATCCTTGCAAACAATTGATGTATTCTCAAACTTTTAAAATATATGCCAATATCAATAGTACGAACTATTGTTCATGCCTTCAATTTTCATTTACTTGAAAAAAATATATATATATACAAATTAAACCATTTGTATATGAATATGTGTATGTTTTATTCTAATTATCTGGTCTATAAATTGGTTCTTATAACAATTACTCACTTTTCCTTTTATATTCTTGACATTCTGGAATATTCTTGTTGCTTTTATATTTTTCAAATACCGTCTCCTAGCATGTACTTTATGTTTAATTTTGTTTCTGGGGTCATACTGAAGAATAGTTTATTAATAATATAATCAAATTTATCAACACCTTTCTTTGTGTAATTAGTGTTAAACTATAATAAGAAAGCCTTCCCTATCCAAAGGTCATAAGATTTTCTCTTCTATGTCTTCCTAAGAGTTTCTAAATTTTGCCTTTGCAATTTAGATTTTTATTTAAATTTTGTTACTATTATATAAGGTAGAAATTTAATTTTTCAATATCCATTAACAAGTGGCACATCACCATTTAGTGAATGCATAATCACTTCCCTACCCATCCCAAATAATAATTTTCCAATTAAGCATGGTTCTCTCTCGGAGCCCTCTGCTTTGGCTTCCTTGTCCATGTGTCATGCTATCACTTAGAATGTTATAACTGCCATCATTTTTGATAAGTCTTGATATTTCCTAGGGAAATTATCTCTCCTCACTGTTCTTCAAAATAGCTTTGCCCCTTTAGTCTTCTATATGAACTTCTGAATTATTATAGCTTGCCATGATGATGAAAAGGGAAAATAGACACAATTTCTTTAAAGTACATTAAAGTTATAAATTAATTTTGGGAAAAATTTCATCCTTAAATATTGAGTCTTTCCATGATAACTATCTCTTAATATATATTTTTGGGCAGCACCTGTGGTTCAGCAGGTAGGGTGCCAGCCCCATATACCAAGGGTGGTGGGTTTGAACCCGGCCCCTGCCAAACTGCAACAAAAACATAGCCAGGCACTGTAGTGGACGCCTGTAGTCCCAGGTACTCGGGAGGCTGAGGCCAGAGAATTGCCTAAGCCCAGGAGTTTGAGGTTGCTGTGAGCTGTGACGCCATAGTACTCTACCCTGGGCAATAAGGTGAGACTCTGTCTCTAAAAGAAAAAAAAACAACTATTTTTTTTTACATATTATGCATATTTCATGAGATTTATGTATATTTATCTTAAAATGTTTGTTGCTATCAGGGATGACATCTTTATATTTTCTTTCTTAAATTATTGGATTAGGTTTTAATAGGTCAGTGTAGGAGTAATTTTGACTTTGGAATATTGGTTTTAGGTTTTGGAAGAGTTATTAAATTCTCATTTTAATTTTAACTATTCATCTCTAGAGCTTCTCATATTGCATATGTAATCTTACCGACCACAAATGATCACACATTTTCTATCATAAATTCTTATCCCTTTTCTTTTTTTCTATTTGTGCGTTAACTAGGGCCTTTGTAAAAATGCTGAATTGTATCATTGGTATATATAATTTTGTCTGTATTTTAATTAAAATGCTTTTCAAGTTTACTGTTAAGTGTGATGTGTATTATAGGTTTATAATAGATACCTTTTAGCAATTTCTTATTCATAGTCTACAAATGTTTTTAAAAGATTATCAGTTTTGGAGCTGGGTGCAGTGGCTCACGCCTGTGCTCATGCCTGTAATCCCAGCACCCTGGGAAGCTGAGGTGGGTGGATTGCCTGAACTCACAGGTTCAAGACCAGCCGGGGCCAGAGTGAGACCCTGCCTCTAAAAATAGCCAGGCACTGTGATGGGCACCTTTACTCCCAGCTACTAGGGAGGCTGAGGCAAGAGAATAGTTTGAGCCCAAGAGTTAGAGGTTGCTGTGAACTATGATACCATAGCACTCTACTGTGGGTGATGAAGTAAGACTATCTCAAAAAAAAAAAAAATTATCAGTTTTTATTTTTATCAAAAAAACCCTCTCTATATTAAAATTATCACATGGTTTATATCACTTAATCATGTCATGTGGTGAATTTCACTAATAGTGTGCTTGAATTCCTAGGACAAATCGTGATTGATAAAGGTATATTATTTATTTTTTTATTTTTAGATAGATTTGTTTTTTCTCACATTTTATTTAAATGCATTTTTATTAGTATAGATAGTATAATATATCTATCATTTTCTTTTCTCCTCTTTTTTTTTTGGCCAGGGCTGAGTTTGAACCCGCCACCTCTGGCATATGGGATCGGCGCTACTCCTTGAGCCACAGGCACCGCCCCATTTTCTTTTCTTATATTGTCTATCCAGTTTTATTTTTGTACCAGAGTGATTTGATTAGTGCAGCAGAAACATCTACTTACCTCTCAATCTCCCTTTCATTCTTGGTAGGAAATCTCTGACGATATTCTAGCGTATTTCCTGTTTGCTTTCATCTAGATGTGACCAGGCAATAAGGTCTGGAAGGGCTACCACTTTCCCACATGATCTGTTTCTGATGGCATTTTGCTTATACAATATTGAAGTCTGATGAGAGGTTTCTAGTCTAGTCAAAGAGATATAGACAGAAGTATTGCGTGAGCTCTCCAGGAAGTTTTCCTAAAAGAGAAAGTGTGCTTTTTGATTCTTCTGCTTTCCCCTGTCTGGCACACTGGATGTGATTGTCAGAGCTCTGTCTGTGATATTGAACCATAACATGATCTAGAAAATGGAAGCCTACACACTAAAGATGGTGGTGAAGAAAGATTAGAACCTGGCTTTCTGAAGATGGGGCATGTGTGTGTGTAATGAAGTTCTAGCTTGCTTAAAATGCTATTATTTTAAGGTTTTTAGGCACACATAGCTGAAGCTAATGCTTGTTAAGTAATATTTTTAATTCCTTTTATTGTAGTCACTGATATAATTTGTTTGAAGATAATCTATTAAATGTTTGTTAGCAATCTTCTGTAAGTCCCTTGGCCTCCAGTATATCATTTTCTTCCTCCTCAGGAAAAGAAGCCCAAGGTAATTATGGAATTACTATTCTCTAACATTCAGGAAAAATGAGATCTGAGTGGCCCTGGGGGTACATTTGGCTTCATGGAGGTACACAACTCTGATTTGCCTTCAAGAAACAGTGCTAGGGAAAGCACAATTGATGAATAATCTTCCTATGCTCCAATTTTGGATCCACCATGGTGTTCATGCCTGAGACTCACTTATACCAAATTACTACCAGCCCATGATGGAGGAAGAGAGCAATGCTAGGCCCTTTTCTGCCCAGCATGGGACTGCCCTCTACTCAGGAACTCCCTTTTGACTTGCTTGAGACTCACTCAGAACTTGAATTACAGTCAGAATTTCTTTCTACCCAATACTCCTTCCTTCCCCCTCCTCCTTTACAGGAGACAGACCGCCACCATGAGCTGAAGGCATTCCCTGCCCAAACCTTTCTCCCTTCATTTAATCTTTCACAGCCTTTCCCTCCATAACTGTCATACATATTTGTGATTTAGCATCTGCTTTCCAGAGAACTTACATTAACACAGAGCCAAGGCATTAAAGATGAAAAAGGGGGCATTACCAACTAAGACAGAATTAATCCACTTAGAAGATAATCCAGACAATCAGTAACAAAGCCATAGAATTTCAAAGTATGGAGTAAAAATAGAATTATAAAGAGACCGAGAGATTCAGAACCACAGCGGTAGAACTGTGATATCTTTGTCTGTAGTTAGTCCCCTGTGCACTAGCCACTTTGCACTCTTCCCACCTGATCAACATGATATTATGGATGAAATGGCTTAACGTGACATTCTGCAGGGCCTCCATGAGAGGGGTCCCATACTGAGCAGAAATAGTCCTGCCCTACCACCCCACCGTGCTCAGGCATTAGCTGGGAGCAGTACAGAGAATGCATTGCCTGGGCATGAATCCCCTGTGAAATCTGAAGAGGCAGCAGCTGCAGGCTGGCAGATGACTGTCTCACCCCCACCCGGGCAGTAAGTCTTCAGGAAGGAAGGAAAATCTGAAAGGCACAACTACCTGAGTGTCACAGAGCCTAAATTGCACTTTGCCTAATATTAGTATTGGAACATCTAGATACAAATAGTATATAGGTTGGTGCAAAAGTAATGGCAGTTTTGGACCATGAATTTTAAATCATTATAACTAGCTCAAACACATTTTTATTAATCAAAATAGGCACCATTATAATCAACACATCGTTGCCAATGAGAATTACATTTGTTTCTCCTGGCAGCATAAAAATCTATGCTTTAGGATACAAGCAACTCTTGGAAAGCATTTTCTGTGTTCTGCATGTGGAAGCATTCTCCCTGCAAAAGTCATCAAAATGCTTGAAGAAGTGGTTGGTTGGCGAGAGGTCAGGTGGATTTGGCAGATGAGGCAAAATTTCATAGCCCAATTAGTTCAATTTAGGAATACTTGGTTGTGCGACCTGCAATTGGGTGTCGTCTTGGAGAAGAACTGGGCCCTTTTATTGACCAATGCTGGTTGCAAGCATTCTAGTTTTCAGTGTATCTCATTGATTTGCTGAGCAGACTTCTCAGATGTGATGGTTTTGTGGGAATCAGAAAGCTGTAGAAGATCAGACCAGCAGTACCACTTAACAGGGACCATGACTTTTTTGGGGTGCAAATTTGGCTTTGGAAAGTGCTTTGGAGGTTCCTCTCCGTCAAATCACTGAGCTGTTGTATGAAATCCACTTTTCCTTGCACGTTGCAATCCTATCAAGATATGGGGAGTTGTTGTTGCATAGAATAAGGGAAGATGACATTTGAAAACCATGATTGCTCTGATTTTCAGTCAGCTCATGAGGCACCTGCTTATTAAGCTTTTTCATCTTTCCAATTTGCTTCAAATGTGCCACAACCAAAGAAAGGCTGATGCCGAGTCCTTCGCCAACTTCTTATGTAGCTGTCAGATGATCAGCTTCAGAATGGCTCTCGATTGGTCATTGTCACCTTCTGATGGCAGCCACTGTGCTCCTCACTGTCAAGGCTCTTAGCTCCTTTGCGAAATTTCTAGAACCACCACTACACTGTGCGTGCATTAGCAATTCCTGGGCTGAGTTTGCTGTACATGTTGCCAGTTGTCTCTGCTGCTTTCCCACCCATTTTGAACTTGAACAAGAAAATCACTCAGAGTTGCTTTTTGTCTAACATCATTTCGATAGTCCAAAATAAATATAAACTAAAGAGCAAGTAACAAGTCATTGGCAAACAAACATAAAGTGAGAAATGCACATTAAAATGCTGTATTACATAACCACATTTAAGAATATATTTCAGTATCCAATGGCAAATTTTAACGATACAAAAACTCCAGTTCCTTTTGTACCAATGTAAATATTTATGCTGTATCTGATATTACATTTGATATTAAAACAGCTACTAATACCATGACTGGTTATTGGTTATTAGGTTATCGATTATCTAGATTACTTAATTAGTGAATTGTTATGTCATCATGTATGCTATTTTCTTTATTATTTCTTTTTGTCTTAAATTCTAGTTTCTCTGTTATTAGTATTAATAGCTTTTATTCAATATCAGCTTCTTGGAATTTTAAAAACACAGCACACTTCCTTACCAGTAAATATAGGATGCTTGATTTTCAGAAATGTATATAAAAGTTAAATATTTAAATAGCAAAGTTCTTACAGTCAGGCATATTCAACTTGAATTTCATAAAATAGAAAAATAGCTCTTAGCAAATAATTTGCAAGGATTAAAGATATTAATGAAGAAGGAAAGGGAGGTATCATTGTGATACTGAAACATCTATCTCACTTTGTGTTTTACTGAAAGCATGGGAACGTATTTCTGTGCATACATGCAGAAAATGTAGGAATTAACAAGATGTACACTTGTCATCTTCTTTTGCCTCCATCAAACCCATATTTTAGTTTAAGAAACTAAACGACACATCAAATCTTTATTTTATTTTATTTTTTGTTAAATCATAGCTGTGGACATGAATGCAATCATGGAGCACCATGCGCTGGTTTTATATACAATTTTAAATATTTTCATCACACTGGTTAACACAGCCTTCCTGGCATTTTCTTAGTTATTGTGTTAAGACATTTATATTCTATATTTAGTAAGTTTCACATGTACCCTAGTAAGATGCACCATAGGTGTGGTCCCACCAATTACCCTCCAAATCTTAAAAGTCATTGGCAAACAAACGTAAAATGAGAAATGCACGTTAAAATGCTATATAACATAACCACGTTTATTAAAGAACACATTTCAGTATCAAATGGCAAATTTCAATAATACAAGAAAGGAGACTGTGGTCTATTTGAGTTAATAACTGTGTGGTGGCAGATTGCAATAAAACCAGCAGTCTTGAGTGGAAGTCAGGAGATGGGAGGAGATTTGTCAGAAAAGGTTTTATGTTCTGGTCTTGCCTCTTTCTCACATTGCTTTGGAACAGTCTTATTTTCACATAAATCAGGCCAGCACTACCTGTGCAAAAGGAATGTTAATAGGATTACACAAAAGACCCATTGGGTAAAGAGCTAACAGAAATGGCACAGATCCACAACCCTTCAGCCCTCTGCCAAAATTCCAAACCTTGTTTTCATTTACAAAGAATACATTATGTATAGACTTTTAAAATTATGTCTCTGTTCATGCTATACTCTAGACCTTTTCAATATATTTCCATAGTCTTCTCATTTTTCTTAGTTTCCTTTAGAGTTGAATTATTTTCTTGTGACTATAATCATGTATTTTATTGAATACCAGACATTGTATAGGAATAATTATTTTTCAAAGATGATTTCTCAACAAAATAGTGGCAAATAAAACCAGCAATATTAAAAAAGGATAATATATCATGAAAAGCAGGATTTGTCTCATATATGCCACCTTGGTTCAACAGCTTAAAATAATCAATGTACTCTTAATCAACAGGCTAAAGAGGAACATCGTATAATCTTCTCAATACATGCACAAAATGCATTTGACAAAATTCAATATCCATTAATGATATAGTCTAAAAATGGTCTCTCAGTAAATATGAATTGAAGAAAACTTCGTCAACCAGATACAGTTGGTAAAATTGGTGTTTGTAAAAACCTGCAACTAGCATCATACTTAAGAATGAAGTATTGAATGCTCTCCACTTAAGGTTGGTACCAAGGCAAAAATGTCTACCTTTTCATTTCTGTTCAGTGCACGTACTAGCTAATGTGATTAGTAAGAAAAAGAAATAAAAGGCATCTAGATTGTCATGAAGAAATAAGATAGTTTCTATTCACAAAGGACATGATGGTCTGTATTAAACATCCTAAGGAGTCCATAGAACAGCACCTAGAACTAATGGATAAGTTTAGCAAGATCACTGGGTCAAAGTCAATATATAAAAGTCAATTGCTTTCAATTGACTAGCAAGGAGAACCTAAAGTCAATATATAAAAATCAATGTTTTCAATGTACTAGCATGGAAAACTTAAAAACTGAATTTAAACAAAACAGTGTATTTTACAGTAACATCAAAATATAAAACACTTTGTGATTAATGTAACAAAATACATGAAAGATGTGGCTGCAAGAACTACAGTACCATGTTCGTAGATTAAAGGTGTCGATATTGATAAGAAGCTAATTCTCTTCAAATGTGGTCTATAGATTTGATGTGATCCTAATTAAAATTAGAAAAACCTTTTTTACATAAAATAAATCAAAAAGCTGATTATACAACTTATATTGGAAAAGTAACAAAATTAGAATATTCCCCCCAAACTGAAAAAAAATCAAAGCTGATAGACTCACCACAGCTCTTGCCAATAAAATCTACTAAAAATTTACAGTAATTAAGGGCAGTGAGGTAAAGCTAAAGGACAACTTTATAGGTCAATGAAACAGACTAAACCAACACTCTAGACATAGACCTACACAAATGTGGTGAAATGATTTTTCAGCACATGCTTCAGGGCAATTCAGTAGAGAAATTAGTATTTTCAGTGAATGTTGTTGGAATAACTTTTATCTCCTTTGGCACAAACTATAGGAGATAAAAGTGATAGAAAGTCATTCAAATTAAAATTTCTCCTGTTTAAAGAGGAGAAACTGAGAGAAACTGAGTTTAAAGAGGACTACACTGAGAAGACAATGAAAAGATAAGCCACAGACTAAGATAAACTATTTGCAGGACACGTATCTCATAATTGACTTGTATCCATATTATTCAAAGAGCTCTTAAAAAGATAAAACTAACAAAACAAAAACATTAAAAAAGATTAAACATGTAAAAAGATAAGCTGATAGAAAATATTCACATGCAGGAGGTGGAGCATGATGACGAATGGGACGGACATGTAGCCCACCTCTCCCAAGTCATCAGGTGAGAGGAAGGGGGGTATGGACCTTTTCTCCGCATGGATTATTGGTGTGGACAGACAGCTGGAGATGTGCAGCGAATTGGCAGATTGCTGTATATGAGGTGTAATTTAAAACCATGACTCTGTTGTAGAGATTTTCCCTGCTCGGCCGTGCTGGCTGGCAGGCCCCTCCCTCACGGAGGACAGCAGTTTGCAATTCCTGGCAAAACCCAACTGATGAAAGTTTATTCCCTAGCAGAGTTTGGCACCCGAAAGGGGAGCCACTCAGAATCACAAGGTACTAAGCAACCCGATGGAAAATTGAAAGGAAGGGATCCTGCCGGGAAACAGACATTTTTAATTGTCTGAAATGGCAGGCACCTTCCCCCAGAACAATAGGAGTGATTAAATAGACCGGACCATTCCTGGTGAGGAATATTGGTGTGGGCTGGCAGTTCAGGCTGTGCAGCGAACTGGCGGATGGCTGGACTTAAAACTCCAGAGCCACAAAAACTGAGTATAAGGTTTCTGCGAGCTGCAGCTGCGGTGGCAGCGAGAACGGGCAGCACCCGTGGGACCCAGCAGCAGCCATGGTAGCTGGCACCAGCAAGACCCAGTGGCTGCCAGAACCCTCCCCCACAGCCGATTGCAGTTGTCACAGTGCAGGAGAATGGGAGCAGAGTGGAAAGATTTGTGAAGCATGGACTCCTGCACTGAGTTGGGAGGTCAGATAGGAGTGCTGTCTGGAACAGAGCAGCTGAGGTTGCACAACAATTAGGTAAAAAAACTTTTACAGAAACTCCAAAATGGCGATCAGCCAGGTATGGTAGTTACCATGGTAATAGCATAAACTGTGAATCAGGTACAAGCCTGGGAACCGCTCAAAGTGCTACCTGGTGTCCAGAAAGTATATTGCATTATAAATATATTCCTACAAAAGTTAATCCCTACGTCATATGTATAGATGTATATTTCTACATATATACAAGAATAATATTTTTGTGGTTGGTGCCTTTTTTTCTCATCATTTTCTTGGAAGAATTATTGTCAATTTTTATTATTTTTTATATATTTTTTATTTTTTCTATTTTTAATTTTTTCTTTCTTCTTTTTTAACTTTTTTATGAATACCACTTGTTTTTTCTCCCTTCTGTCTTCCTTTTCTTCCCTTCCTATGGCTTCTGAGAGTGCTAACATCAGATTTATAGAGGGTTTTTTGTTAGTTTGTTCATTTTTTTGTATGTTTTTTACCCTTTTCTCAATTATTTTATGATTATCATTATTTTTATTGTAGTTGTTCTTGTTGTTGTCTGTATGTTTGTGTGTTTTTGATTGTGCATCTGTGGACTTGTGTGTCTGGTAGCCTTTTTATCTGTTTATTTGCTCATTTGGTCTCAATGAGTTTGGTGTTTTCACCTGCAACTCTGAGTTCCCAGCACTCCCCTCCACTCTCACTCTGAGTTCTGGTGGCCTGTCCCCAGGAATCCAGATTCTTGGGTGATTTCTTGAGGGGTGAGGACAGGGCCTGGACTGCAGCTGGTCAGTGCTGATTCTGTGGCACAGGAGTGAGGAGATGATGGTTAGCTGAAAGGGAACCAAACCGGAGCAGCAGTGTCCTGTGGCACAGAGCAGCAGCTGCTTTTGGCAACAATACGGCCCACCCCCGGATATTTCAAAGCCACAACCCCTATCTCCCTGGGCAACCAGAGGAGGCTGGGCATATTCTCAGAGGCAACCACTACAAAACAGATCTGGGACTGAAACACAGGCCTCATGAGTAAAGGGTTTGCCTATAGCGGTACCAGCCTGGGTGGAGCGCGGGGACTAGTAAACGCACACACAGAGCTGGGAAATTCCCAGGGCGGGGCTGACCCAGAGGACCACTTTACTGAGCCTAAGATGCACCTGGCCCTCAGGGGATGATCAGTCTATAGACAAAGGAAGGCAAGAGGCTGGAGCTGACCATGCTACGAATACAGACCTGCAGGAGTAAGACAGGGCCTGAGGCACAGGTTCTGGGACCTCAAAACAGCTTCTCTTCTGCAGAGGAATTTAGCAGGGACAGAAACAAATGCCCACAAAGTTGTTCTGTTCTGTCAGCAACATCAATCAGGGGGAGGGCTGGAACTGAGTGAACACCCCCCAGCCTCCATCAAGTGCCCGAGGTTGTCAGGCCTCACCACCCCTGCTAGATAGAGGCAAAGAGAAGTGGCCTGGCTGAGCAGATACAGATGTCCTTGTGATTCAGGCAGGTGCAAAGCCCTGGAGTATCTGCTCATGGGAGGCAACTTAGTCACAGCCCTGCGGGAATATCAGTGACTGGCTGTGACAAAGGTGCAAGGTGAGGAAGGAGGCATCAACCTTCCCAGACTACTCTATTTGCTGGGTGGGTACTCCAGAATTCACAGAGCACTGAAGCAAGTCATATTTGAGTTGTCACCAGACCCCTGTGATCCAGTTGCCAGAGACCTTTGAAAATCTCACACCTGAGACAGGTGCTGAATGAGACAATTGATTTGGACCTTTTGAACTGAGCCAATCACCTGAGGACTAGTCAAGTGGTGCCCTGGGTGTGTGGTTGTAGGAAGGTTTGATTTTCCTTCTCTAATTGTTGCCTGTGGGGGGTGGGGTGACTTAATTGCTGGTATTTCTCCACAGCTGAGACTTCAACCCAGAGTAACAGTTTCACTAGGGTCAATCAGAGAGCAGCTAAAAACAAGGCAGAACCACTTAGCTCCACCACACCAAATAGGTCCTCAGTTTCTCAGGCCGTGGCCCTGTACAGGTCATCAACAAAGCTTTAGGGGAAAAGTCAAATGGAGTAAAAGAATCATGGGGGTGGAATCAGCGGAAAAGCTCTGGTAACATGAATAACCAGAATAGATCAACCCCCTCCCCAAGGAAAGATATGGCAGATGTAACTGAAGATCCCATTCATAAACAGCTGGCCGAGATGTCAGAAATAGAATTCAGAATTTGGACTGCAAACAAGATTAATAGAATGGAGCAAAATTTGAAGTAGAAATTCAAAAACCAATTCAAAAGTCAGAATTGGAAATTCGAGGAGAAATTAAAAAGTTGTCTCAAGAATTTAATGAATTTAAAGACAAAACCACCAAAGATTTTGATGCAGTGAAGCAAGAATTTGCAGCCCTCAAAGACCTGAAAAATACAGTAGAATATCTCAGTAACAGAGTGGAGCAAGCAGAACAAAGGATTTCTGACATTAAAGACTAAGCTTTTGAATGCTCCCGAACTCTCAAAGAGAAAGAGAAATGGAGAACAAAAACAGATAATTCTCTCATATAGCTCTGGGATAATTCGAAGAAGGTTAATATCTGCCTCATTGGAATCCCTGAAAGTGATGAAGTGGCCTCGTAAGGCACAGAGGCCCTTCTCCATGAAATTATGAAAGAGAATTTTCCAGACATGCCAACATATTCTGAAATTCAGTTAGCAGACAGTTTCAGAACCCCAGCACAACTCAATCCAAATAAGACATCCCCCAGGCATATCATAATTAACTTCACTAGTGTTAATATGAAAGAGAAAACTCTGAAAGCAGCCAGACATAAGAAATTATTACCTACAAAGGGAAGAATATTAGAATAACTGCAGATCTCTTTGCTGAAACTTTTCAAGCCAGAATAGGGTGGTCATTGACTTTTAATCTCCTAAAACAAAATAACTTTCAACCCCGGATCCTGTATCCAGCTAAACTGAGTTTCATTTATGATGGAGAAATTAAATACTTTAATGACATTTCTATGTTGAAGATATTTGCCATAACCAAACCAGCTCTTCAGGATATTCTCAGACCTATCCTCCATAATGACCAGCCCAATCCTCTACCACAAAAGTAAAATCACTCAGAAAATTTTGATCAAACTTCAACTTCCACACTGGCAGAAGGATTAAAAATGTCCACTGGACTTTCGAAAAACTCGATACCCAAAATTTTACCAGACTTATCAATATTCTCCATTAATGTGAATGGCTTAAACTGTCCTCTAAAGAGGCACAGGTTAGCTGACTGCATACAAAAACATAGGCCAGATATTTGCTGCATACAAGAGTCACATCTTACCCTACAAGATAAATATAGACTCAGGGTGAAAGCATGGTTGTCCATATTTCAGGAAAATGGTAATCAGAGAAAAGCAGGTATTGCAATTCTATTTGCAGACAGAATAGGCTTTAAACCAACAAAAGTAAGGAAGGATAAGAATGGTCACTTCATATTTGTTAAGGGTAATACTCAATATGATGAGATTTCAATTATTAATATCTATGCACCCAACCAGAATGCACCTCAATTTATAAGAGAAACTCTAACAGACATGAGCAACTTGATTTCCTCCAGCTCCATAATAGTTGGAGATTTCAGCACTCCTCTGGCAGTGTTGGATCCATCCTCCAATAAGAAGCTGAGCAAAGAAATTTTAGATTTAAACCTAACCATCCAATATTTGGGTTTAGCAGACATCTACAGAGCATTTCATCCCAACAAAACTGAACACATACTTCTCATCAGCCCACGGAACTTACTCCAAAATCAATCACATCTTAGGTCACAAGTCTAACCTCAGTAAATTTAGTGGAATAGAAATTATTCCTTGCATCCTCTTGGACCACCATGGAATAAAATTTGAACTCAGTAACAACAGGAATCTGCATACTCATACAAAAACATGGAATTTAAATAACCTTATTTGGAATGATAGCTCAGTCAGAGATGAGATCAAGAAGGAAATTGCCAAATTTTTGGAATAAAATGACAATGACGACACAAATTATCAGAACGTCTGGGATTCCGCAAAGGCAGTCCTAAGAGGGAAATTTATAGCACTGCAAGCCTTCGTCAAGAGAATGGAAAGAGTGGAAGTTAACAACTTAATGGGACATCTCAAGCAACTGGAATAGGAAGAACATTCCAACCCCAAACCCAGTAGAAGAAAATAAATAACCAAAATTAGAGCAGAATTATATGAAATGGAAAACAAAAGAATTATACAACAGATCAATAAATCAAAAAGTTGGTGTTTTGAAAAGGTCAATAAAATAAATAAACCTTTGGCTAACCTAACGAGGAAAATAAAGAGTAAAATCTTTAATTTCATCAATCAGAAACGACAAAGATGAAATAACAACAGATTCCTCAGAAATTCAAAAAATCCTTAATGAATATTACAAGAAACTTTATTCTCAGAAATATGAAAATCGGAAGGAAATTGACCAATACTTGGAAGCACATCACATTCCAAGACTTAGCCAGGATCAAGTGGAAATGTTGAACAGGCCAATATCAAGTTCTGAAATAGCATCGACCATATGAAATCTCCCTAAAAAGAAAAGCCCAGGACCAGATGGCTTCACGTCATAATTCTACCAAACCTTTAAAGAGGAATTAGTACCTATATTACTCTATCTGTTCCAAAATGTAGAAAAAGATGGAAGACTACTCAACACGTTCTATGAAGCAAACATCACCCTGATCCCCAAACCAGGAAAAGACCCAACAAGAAAAGAAAATTACAGACCAATATCAGTAATGAATATAGATGATTTCCTATAGCTCCATAATAGTCGGATATTTCAACATACATTTCACAGTGTTGGAAAGATCCTCTAATAAGAAGCTGAGCAAAGAAATATTAGATTTAAACCTAATGTTCCAACATTTGCATTCAGCAGACGTCTACAGAACATTTCATCCCAAAAAACTGAATACACATACTTTTCATCAGCCAACGGAACATACTCCAAAATCAATCACATCTTACGTCACAAGTTTAACCTCAGTAAATTTAAAGGAATAGAAATTATTTCTTGCATCTTCTCAGACCACCATGGAATAAAAGTTGAACTCAGTAACAACAGGAATCTGCATACTCGTACAAAAATGTGGTAATTAAATAACCTTATGCTGAATGGTAGATGGTCACAGATGAGATTAAGAGGGAAATTGCCAAATTTTTGGAACAAAATGACAATGAAGACACAAATTATCAGAACCTCTGGGATACCGCAAAGGCAGTCCTAAGAGGGAAATTTATAGAACTGCAAGCCTTCCTCAAGAGATGGGAAAGTGAGGAAGTTAACAAATTAATGGGACATCTTAAGCACCTGGAAAAGGAAGAACATTCCAACCCAAAACCCAGTAGAAGAAATAAAATAGCCAAAATTAGAGCAGAATTAAATGAAATTGAAAACAAAAGAATTATACAACAGATGAATAAATCAAAAAGTTGGTTTTTTGAAAAGGTCAATAAAATAGATAAACCTGTGGCTAACCTAAACAGGAAAAAAAGAGTAAATCTCTAATCTCATCAATCAGAAATAACAACAGATTCCTCAGAAATTCAAAAAATCCTTAATGAATATTACAAGAAACTTTGTTCTCAGAAATATGAAAATCGGAAGGAAATTGACCAATACTTGGAAGCACGCCACCTTCTAAGACTTAGCCAGAATCAAGTGGAAATGTTGAATATCCACTAGATTGTATGCAGGCCAATATCAAGTTCTGAAATAGCATCAACCATATGAAATCTCCCTAAAAAGAAAAGCCCAGGACCAGATGGCTTCACGTCAGAACTCTACCAAACCTTTAAAGAGGGACTAGTACCTATATTATTCAACCTGTTCCAAAATGTAGAAAAAGACTACCCAACACGTTCTATGAAGCAAACATCACCCTGATCCCCAAACCAGGAAAAGACCCAATAAGAAAAGAAAATTACAGACCAATATCACTAATGAATATAGATGCAAAAATATTCAACAAGATCCCAACAAACAGAATCCAGCAACACATCAAACAAATTATACATCATGACCAAGTTGGTTTTATCCCAGGTTCTGGGATAAAAGGCTGGTTCCCAAGGCTGGTTCAATATACATAAATCTATAAGTATAATTCAGCACCTAAACAAATTAAAAAACAAAGACCATATGACTCTCTCAATTGATGCAGAAAAAACTTTTGATAATATCCAGCATCCCTTCATGATCAGAACACTTAAGAAAATTGGTATAGAAGGGATATTTCTTTTTTTTTTTTTTTTTTTTTTGTGGTTTTTGGCCAGGGCTGGGTTTGAACCCGCCACCTCTGGCATATGGGACTGGCGCCCTACTCCTTGAGCCATACGCGCCTCCTGGAGGGACATTTCTTAAAATGATAGAGGCCATCTAAAGCAAACCCACAGCCAATATTGTATTGAATGGAGTTAAACTGAAATCTTTTCCACTCAGATCAGGAACTAGACAAGGCTGCTCATTGTCTCCACTGCCCTTTAACATTGTAATGGAAGTTTTAGCCATCGCAATTAGGGAAGAAAAGGCAATCAAGTGTATTCATATTGGGTCAGAAGAGATCAAACTTTTGCTCTTCGCAGATGATATGATTGTATATTGGAAAACACCAGGGATTCTATTACAAAATTCTTAGAAGTGACCAAGGAATATGGCAGCATCTCAGTTTATAAAATCAACACTCATAAATTGGTAGCTTTTATGTATACCAACAATAGTTAAGCTGAAAAAACAATTAAGGATTCTATTCCATTCACAGTAGTGCCAAAGAAGATGAATATTTGGGAGTTTATCTAACAGGATGTGAAAAACCTCTATAAAGTGAACTATGAAACTCTAAGAAAAGAAATAGCTGAAAATGTTAACAAATGGAAAAACATATCATGCTCATGGCTGGGAAGAATCAACATTGTTTAAATTTCCATACTACTGAAAGCAATATACAATTTTAATGCAATCCCTATTAAAGCTCCACTGTCATACTTTAAAGATCTTGAAAAATTAATACTTCATTTTATATGGAATCAGAAAAAACCTTGAATAGCCAAGACATTACTCAGAATTAAAAACAAAGCAGGAGGAATCACGATAACACACCTCAGACTATACTATAAATCGATAGTGATCAAAACAGCATGGTACTGGCACAAAACCAGAAAAGTAGATTTCTGAAACAGAATAGAGAACCAAGAGATAAATCCAGCTACTTACTGTTATTTGATCTTTGACAATCCAATTAAAAACATTCAGTGCGGAAAAGATTCCCTATTTAACAAATGGTGCTGGGTGAACTGGCTGGCAACCTGTAGAAGACTGAAAGTGGACCCACACCTTTCACCATTAACTAAGATAGACTCTCACTGGATTAAAGACTTAAACTTAAGGCATGAAACTATAAAAATAATAGAAGAGAGTGCAGGGAAAACCCTTGATGAAATCTGTCTGGGCGAGTATTTTATGAGGAGGACCCCCTGGGCAATTGAAGCAGCTTCAAAAATACACTACTGGGACCTGATCAAACTAAAAAGCTTTTGCACAGCCAAGAACACAGTAAGTAAAGCAAGCAAACAGCCCTGAGAATAGGAGAAGATATTTGCAGGTTATGTCTCCAACAAAGGTTTAAAAGGTTTAATAACCAGAATCCACAGAGAACTCAAACATATAAGCAAGAAAAGAATAAGTGATCCCATCATAGGCTGGGCAAGGGACTTGAAGAGAAACTTCTCTGAAGAAGACAGGCCCACGGCTTACAGACATATGAAAAAATGCTCATCATTTTTGATCATCAGAGAAATGCAAATCAAAACAACTTTGAGATAGCATCTAACTCCAGTAAGATTAGCCCATATCACAAAATCCCAAGACCGGAGATGTTGGTGTGGATGTGGAGAATAGGGAACACTTCTACACTGCTGGTGGGAATGCAAATTAATACATTCCTTTTGGAAAGATGTTTGGAGAACGCTTAGTGATCTAAAAATAGATCTGTCATCCAATCCTATAATTCCTCTAGTAGGTATATACCCAGAAGACCAAAAATCACATTATAACAAAGATATTTGTACCAGAATGTTTATTGCAGCCCAATTCATAATTGCTAAGTCATGGAAAAAGCCCAAGTGCCCACCGATCCACGAATGGATTAATAAATTGTGGTATATGTACACCATGGAATATTCTGCAGCCTTAAAGAAAGATGGAGACTTTACCTCTTTCATGTTTACATGGATGGAGCTGGAACATAGTCTTCTTAGTAAAGTATCTCAAGAATGGAAGAAAAAGTATCCAATATACTCAGCCCTACTATGAAACTAATTTATGGCTTTCACACGAAAGCTATAACCCAGTTATAACCTAAGAATAGGGGGAAGGGGGAAAGGGAGGAGAGGGAGGAGGGATGATGGGCGGAGGGAGGGTGATTGGTGGGATTACACCTGCGGTGCATCTTACAAGGGTAGATGTGAAACTTAAGAAATGTAGAATATAAATGTCTTATAACACAATAACTAAGAAAATGCCAAGAAGGCTATGTTAACCAGTGTGATGAAAATGTGTCAAACTGTTTATAAAACCAATGTCTGGTGCCCCATGATCTCATTAATGTACACAGCTATGATTTAATATTAATAAAAAAACAATGAAAATATTCACATGCAGATAAATTAAGTATCATTAGTCATGAAGAAATTAAAAATTCAGACGTAAAGAAATACAGCTGTATATTTAGAATACTTCTTTTTTTTTTCCTTTTTTAAGGAAAAACAACAACAAAAAACCCTGATCACAGTAAGTGCTGCCAGTATGTGAATCAATTGGAGCTTTTGTATATTGTTGGTGGGAATGCAAAATTATTAACCTCTTTAGTAAACAAATGAGCAGTTTATTTTATAGTTAAATGTATACTTACAATATGTTCTGATAATCACACTCCTAGGAATTTACCCAGGGAAATTAAAATATATGTCCACACAAAAAACTGTACGTAGGACTATATATCAGCTTTACTTTAAAATGTCCAAAACTGAAAAGCATTTAAATGTCCATAAACTGATCTAATAAACTGTGTCACATGGATACCATGTAATACTACTCAGCCATAAAGTGGAACAAATGATTGATTTACGCAAACACAGACATGAATTTCAAATGCACTATGGTAAGTGAAAATATTTAGACTCAAAGGGCATACTCCATGATTCCATTTATATGATATACTAGAAAAGTCAAAGCCATAGGGACAAAAATTGAACCAGTGGTTGTCATGGGTAAGGAGTGTGGGGATGAATTGATCACAAAGGGACATGAGGGAACTTTGGGGACAATAAAAGTATATCTATATCTTTACGATGGTGGTAGTTATGCAAGCGTGTTCGCTTATCAAAATTCATACAACTTACATTAAATGGGAAAAGTTGAACTGAATGTAAATTGTATCTCAATACTACACGTCACTTGAAAAACATCGACCAATTAAAGACAAATGTAAAATAAAATTTTTTTCATTTGTTTTTAGCAGACAATTCATGGCACAAGCAGTATGAGATCTCTGCTGTCACTAAAATGGATTAAAGTAACCTGAGGCTGGGGCCAGTCCTTGAAACACCTGGGCTATAACCAATACAGCCTTACTCCTGGGCATAGCCATCAGAGGTTTGGCTCACAGTGCTGTAGGGTCCCTGGACTTCAGGGTTTTGTCCCTCTAGTTTTGCAGGTGAGTCACAAGCCCTACTCAGCTGCTGACTTTCTCACTCAGCTCTCCCAGAATTGGCAGCTTCCCTTGGGAGAAACTGTTTCCAACTACTGGGTTCTTTTATCTGTTTTTTTTTTCTCTTTGATTAATTATTCATCTTATTCCTATAGTTCTTCACTGCTTTGTTAGCTATGAATTATATTCAAGCAAATTTACTATATTTAAAAATATCGAGTTTTTCTAGTCATTCTCATAGTGAGAGTAAATTTTCCTATTCTACCATGGTTGAAAGGAGCACTGCCATTTCCAATATTAGTCTTCTAAGGGTGCATAGTCATCTATTTCTAATCAATAGGAAAAATAAGTAGATGGTCAGGGAAAGAGATTTTTGTGATTTTGTTTCATTTTTAAATCCAGGAACATCTACTCACTGACCTTCCATTTGGGAGGTCTGAGGAATGTGTTTGCAGGGCACAGCCCAGGAAGAAGGAGCCACAGGGACCCACAATCGAGACTCTAAACTAATATGTTGGGTCTTGCAGCTCACTGACTCAGGGGTCTGTCTTCATCTGAATCCTTAAGATGATAATTTTTTTTTCTTGTTATATAGTATTTTTTTATGTGGCTAATGATGAATTTTAAAAAATTGTTCCATAATAAAGAAATGCCTCTCTGGGCTTATCCTCTGTGCAATTTCAGGACATCTGGCCTATCCTCCCACTACAGAGAAGATCAGACTCAACTGTCCTAATTCCCAGGGTTTATCAGGTTTTATCTCCTACAGCTCTGCTGACCTGAGGTAGATTCTTTGCTCAGTCCTGACCCTGCATTTGTCTTTTAATTCCTGAATGTTCGACACCACCTCTCAAAGCAACCCACCCACTCTCTGCCTGGATTTTTGTGAGTTCCATTGGACCCTCTCTTTCTGTCACAGTCAGAAGTCACAGATGGTGTGAAAGGCAGAAGGGGACGGCTTTGTGCGGCCTCAGAATGGAACGCCCTCGGTCCTGACTATTTTTAGTAAGGACAGTTTTATAAACCAGGAGTAAAGCAATAGGGAAGAAATGAGGGCCTTTTAACCATTTTCAAATGACTGATTGCCATGGTTTCTAATCATTTGGAACCTGGAAGGCATTTTGTTGTTACTGTTTTAATTCTTAGACAGTCAAACGCTCTGAGATTCTAGTATCCAGAAACTTCAAGTCAGTTTTGGTGACAAGATTGGATTTCAACCTTTCTTATTTTTTCTTTTTAAAAATATTTTAGTGGGAAAAGTAGGATAAATTGACTCAATGATTACTTCCTAGACCCCTATTTCAAATCAGAATATTGTTGTGTGTTGAATTAAATTATTTTATTTAAAACATTTTAAAATTTTTACATGTTATTATTTTCATCACTTAACCTTGAATTGCCTTTAAAAAATGTTTTAAACTTTTCAGCCTTTTTTATCCAGTTTAAGATGACTCAACATAACTCTGTAATGTCTACAGTACTTAGACAAACAAGATAAATGAAATCAAGGGCATAGCACTGGTATGTGAATTGCATTAAGAATGCGATAATTCGCTATCTGACTAGTCATATGAATAATACAGAAACATTAGAAATACTTTCCTCTGATATCCTCACAAACTCAGAAGACCACATCACATGCACCAGTAGCCACATCGTATGCCAGTCTGTTTAACTCTAGATGCAAATTGGTAGGCATAAAAATGAAACAGAAACAGAGTTATGTAAGTATATAATATAATCTTTTCTTTTGTGTTGGTGCTTTTTGTTTTGCCTGTAACCTGAGTGAGTTAGTTTAATATGTTTTACTTTGGATAAAAGAGAGGCAGAAAATAGTAAGGCGAGGTTAACCTCTTGATGCATTCCAAAAAGAGAGTGGAAGTGGAGAGAATTTTTGCCATTCATGGTTATTACTTGTGAAGCTATAATTATGTCGTGCAGAATAATCATCACAACTCTCATATTACATATAGTGACTCTTACTATTTTGTGAAATAAAACATAACTATCCCTTATGTGTCTACATGAATAAACCTCCCCACCCCATATTTCTAGGAATCACTGTGACATACCTCCGAAACTAGACACACCATTAAATTGGTGAATAAATAAATTAAAAAGACCAGCAATCCTTCCCAATTTATATGCTCCTTAAGGGGGTCATAAAACAAAACTTGCAAGTAGCCTTTCCCAGGCTCTCCGCTCACCAAAATGAAACAAAATTTACATACTTGATGATTAGAATATGCTATTTATATATCAATTTCTGCTTTCTTTGCAAATGGATAACCCACCCTTAAATAAAGGAGCCACCAAAAATGTGTGATTATTCCACATTTTCTGCAAACCTATGGATGCATTTTCTTCCACAAACATTGGCAGAATGTAGCCCTTATGTCTTGGAATAGGAAATGTACAAGCCGCCAAAGAGGAAAAGATCGTTCTCATTTGGTCTTTAAACATAGTCTGTGTTATTTTTATGATTCGTCCAGGTTTTTGTTCCTTATTTGGATTTTGTTTGTTTGTTCTTCTGAGAGTTGGAAGATTTGTTTTTGTTTTTAACACCCATAGGATGTCCTTAAAAGGCTGCATTCCCCACCAAAATACTCCAGCTCTGTTTTTCCCTTTTCAGAACAATATACCATTCCATTTTCCTAAATTCACTCCTCTATCGTGGTTTTGCATATGTGTTCCTTGAGAATGTTGGCAGATCTGGAACCTAATGAGGAGACCTGTACCACAAGTTCCTTTTTTCAAATCTTACTCATGGAGGAGTTTCTCTCTGTAGCTCTTCGGGGCCCAGGTCACAAGCTTTCTCAGCCCCACATTGGGAGCCAATTAGAGCATTTGTCCAACCCAGAATGCCCTCTTCTCGCAGGCTGCTCTTGCTGAATTTGTTGGGCTTTGAATGTGATGTTGAAATCTGCTCCCGCGTGACTCCTCCAGCTGGTTTTGATCAGGCTCCTCTGAAAAGGAAGTTTCAATTAGCACAGCTCCAAATGTGCTCTGGAGGTATATTTTTATGACTACTCAGCTAATAGCACTCTTTGTTCCTAGTGGTGTGTGACTCCTTAACAAACACAGCCATTTGCGTGAGTCATGGAGTGACTTTATAGCAGGACTAGGCTGTGCCAAAACCAGAAGAATGAGACAGCCAAATTGAATTAGTAGTTGAAACACATTAATTTATGCTAGATAAATGTTATTGTGGTCCCGTGGGCAAGCACTCAGGTCATAGGCTTTATGAACTCTCTGCAGCAAGAGGGCTTCATGGCAATAAATCAGCTCTGGAGCGGGACTTCACAAAGGACTCACAGCTACTTACTCTCTCTCGTTTCCTTGAATTGCCCTGCTTTTTTCCTTTTCTTCCACAGAGGCAGCTAACCATTTTGCACATGTTTTGTGATATTTAACATAGAAGCAGTTGGATTAATGATTTGTGTAGGCTTCGCCTGACTCTGGTTGAGACGTGGCCATCTATTATGCCCGTGGCCCTCACCACAAGCAGCTGTGTGTTTATCATTCCAGACTACAGATCTCCGTGGGTACAGAGCTCTGGCTTAGCACCAGCTCTCAGAGTGTGTGCAGCTGTGCTGTAAATGGAAACCTTGATGTCTCAAACACAGCACACACCACCAAGTCCTGACAAGGCTGTTCTGGGAAGGAATTAGACCCACTTAAGGCTGGATTATTTCTAGAGTAAGAAAAATAGAAATAAGTGTTTTCTGGCTGCAAATTGTGGCAAGTGAGAGATGATGCCAAGAAAGAATTATGTATAAATGATAGTGTTTAAACTTGTTTTTATGTATTTAGATGCGTCTCTGCCAAAAAACTGACAAGGCCTCTCCGTTGGCATTTTTTCAGAGAGAGACCACTCACATACTAAACATTTTCTTAATAAAGAAATAATCGTAAATCACTGGTGTCCAGGCAGGTGATAACCAGTTTACCTTAAACATGATCTCTTGCAAAATCCAGGGAAAACAACTGGCTGTGTAAAGAGCAATGAATCACGGTCTCACTCACTCACTCCACAACCACCAAAAATGCCTGTGCATCAGTCAAAACCTTGGCAAATTTAGTGCAGCACACAAGAGCCTGGATTTCAGAATTGGTGCTAGGTTTATATACTGATTCTACCTTTTATTGGCTTGGCAATCATGAGCAAATTCCTATTCTCTTTCTGTGTCCTCACATGTAAAATAGAGAAAATAGTAATACCTACTTTTGGAGGGTTGTTGTTAAGATCGAAGAAGTCATGAATGAAATCATTAACAGGGAGGAATGGAGACTGCAGTGTTTTCAACAAAAGATAGCTTGCATTAATTTTTGGTACTGTTATTCTTACTGCTATTGATCCAAAAGAAGACAATCTCTGCCTTTTATTTCAATTCCCCAGTGGACAGTAGAGGTTGTCTTTTCTAGGTATAATCTATCCTTCTAACTATAAGAATACCCAAGAGCTACCCACTATATTCTGTTCTGCCCACTGACCTTGACCAACCTAACCCTTTGGTCCTGTTCCACTCCAATGTTCACTTTTTATAGTTGAAGACACCTGCTATGACTTTCATCTTGAATAGTTAGCATGGAGTAGAGAAGCTGGCACATAACAGGTGCTCATCACATTGCTTATGAATTCAGTTTCATGTTATTGAATGTCCATGCATGTGCTTAGAGCTATATGTGCAGACTTAAGGGTGAAATTTCTTCGAGATTCAGCACATATTTCTGATTAGACAAAAGATAACTTTTTCAGATTAAAAAATAATTGCTGCTGTCCCCTTTCATCCTGGAAAAGCCAAAAGAAAACAAAAATACAATCTACCCCCAGGACTTTCAAGTTTTCTGAGTTAATTTAATTCTATGTATATTGCTCTAGCTGAATTCCCAGCTGAAGCCAATTCAACTGTTTGACTTTAATGTTTTAGTTGCTATGCAGTCAGTACTCAGTTGGTTGGCTGATTTAAACAAGAAAAAAAAAGGAGACAAAACTTTATAACCTATTTGTGTATATAAGCACATTTAAAAAGTTTGCCCTGCTTCCCATTTCAAAATGGGGTTCATTTCCTGTGTCTTCTCAAACTCAAAAAAAAAAAATGCCTGTGTTTGACTTCATTTCCCATGGTCAATTTAACATTTCTAAGTCATCAAAAAGAATTTATCCCATGGGCTTTTTCTGAGTAAGAAAAGTTAAGTATAATCGAATGTGGAAATAGTCACTGGGCGTCAGTACCTGACTTTTTCAAGAATATGTCAATTTCAATATTAAAAGCTCCAGAAGAACAGGGTCACTCCCTTGTTCTTTCTCCCTAGTTTGTCCCTGTGCCCAAGTCAGTCTCCCGGCACTGGAGATACAAACTGGGACTCTGAAATACTTGTTGAAATTATTATTTAGTTAATAAGAAGTTCTCAATGAATTAATTCTTATTTCTTCCCCATGTTTCTGATTACATTGCAGTCATGTTGTCTTCACATTAAACTCTGGTTCTTAACCATGTATTTTTTACTGCAGAATCCACTTCTTCAAGGATCAATTCCCATGAAAAAAAAATCTAGAACTGATAGTATTAGAACAGTTTTATAGTAAACAAATGGTGAAATTTGCATAAGAAGTTGTCCCGTGCCAAAGATACTGATTTTTAAACTATGACCAATAAACATGGTTTCTTCTGGAACTTTCTAACAAGTTCTTGATATAGTAACATACAGTAAGTCCAGTGTGTATGTCATGAAGAGCATCTGTCTTGGGCCAGAAGTCATGGGGCTCATAAGCTCCCCATAGAGATTAATAAAAGTTCTGTGGTTAGGATTTTGTACATTTTGATAATTAGGCCAAAGCAATAGGCCTTTGTGGCAATTATTCAGACAGTGATGTAAAAAGATAGCCTGACAAACAAACCTCCGTAATCCACTTACATCTCACAGAAGCCAAAGGGTTGGAAAAGCCTATTAACAAGCTCTCTGCCTGTCTGTTTGGAGATGTTGTTAAATCGAGAGTCTGCTCAGCACCTGAGGCAGTCTGTTAATAAAGATCGTTTGTAGCAGATTTCTGTTCTATTAAGAATGGACATAAAACAGCATAATTTAAAACATGTCAATAACTCAAGGCAAAAATGCCAAACATAGTCTGTTCTGTCTTTATAAAATGGAGCCAAGTATACACAGGAAACTGCCAGGAAGGCTTCTGCTGGCTGCGTTTAGAGATTGTTCATGATGAATAATGTCATCCTTCAAGTTAAAACAACCTCGTGGGTGGGTATCTCTGGGTCTTTTCTGTAGTAAACTCAAGGGATCTTTTTTATTTTAGGGCCAATGAGATTTCTCCAGCCCTAGAAGATGCCTTCAAACCTGCGCCCTTTGTCAGCCTTGTGAATTCATAATAGCTTGTGTTTCATTGCTTTTGTTTTTGTTTTTTTTCTCATTCTTTCTATCTTCCCCCTGAGTGGTATTTATAGGATCTTTGGGAACAGATCTTTATAAACACTGAGCTAGAGTTAGAATGTCTCAGGAAGATTCTGTAAAGAGTTACCTAAAAGCCATCAAGCACGCCACTACTATTTGTTTTCGACATTTGATTAAATGCACTGGTCTATTTTCAATGTCTGTGCTGTATTTGTAACACAAAAACAAGGACCAGAAAGTCAATATTCCTACAGCTTCCTGTTGCACTTACTGTATCATAATGGTAGAGGCTGATTGATAGCATTCTGAATGTTTCAGGATGAGAAGGCTTTAAAGAGATGGCAGTGTGTCGCTGCAGATGGACGTTTACTAAACCTCACCATGTTTAACCAGCTGTAGATTAAAATTCAACATGCTGTGTCTCCCATGTCAGATTTGGGTGGATGGTTGAGCCTGAGTGATATTATCTGCTCTGTTAGAAGGCTCTTAGGAACCAAGTGGTGGTTTTAATTAAATCCAGTAGGTTGAGAGAAGTGGTTTGGCAGTTTGAATTGATTTCTTGTGTTTATGACATCTGGGCTTGATTTATTGTATTGACTTGCAGAATTGTTTTTGGCCTCTCACTCTCCATATTTTCATTCTGGTTTGGGGGACTCACAGTCTATAAAGGATGGAGCATCTGCCTTTGATAACTATTTTAGTTTCCTCTTCTTGTTTTTATTTTGGTTAAGTTGATAAACTATTGCATTCATCTTGCAGAGATTCTGTGGATTTGTGTGCATGAACAAGGCTTCTTGAACAGTAGTTCTAGGTGGAGTTCATTATATCATCCAGCCTAAGCTTTTGTGGAAAGACAGAGCAAGATTGGTAATTTCTGAGTTTAGCTTATAAATTGTCAAACTATTTGCTCCATGTTATGCATGTTTAGGTTTAGGTCTTGTATATAAATACAAACATCATTTGAAAGTGGGCCATCCCTTGAAAGTTTGTTTGCCATTATCCAAAAGCAATGAGCATATTCAGCTAGACATGATAGACAAGTGTCCCACAATCCAAATTTTATTGTATGCAAGCCTCTGCTTCAAACTCTATGAGACATGTAAGAAGGAAGAGGAGAGAAGAATCAAGCCACAACTTTTGCCAAAGAGGGAAGGCAGAGAAGTAAGCAAGTGCCAGTCAGCTAAATGTCTTTTTAATCTATAACACAGTGGTTATGCATCCCAGTTATAGACCCTGTGATGAGACAACTATTTTCCACAGCTGGAGCCACTTAGCCCCGACCTGAACCCCCAGCCAGGGTTCTGGAACAAATCAGAAAGTATTTCCGGAAGCCTAGGTAAGTATCTTAGGCAAATCAACTTCAAGGCAGCCTTTGGCTTAGCTAACTGTAATGCCAGTGTTCTAATTTGGCTAGACTGGAGGGAAATTCAGGCAGGTGTAGGGAGGGCAGGTGTAACATGCTTCATTCAGCTCACAGCGGCTGGTGAGGTAGGTTGCATGGGAGGTCCGCCCTAGGTCCCAGCGGCCAGGGAGTGAAGTTACACATCGCAATTTGTGATCCACAATCTGCAGTCCACACTGGGGAAAGATCCTGTGCACCTTTATACCCAAGAGAACAAAAGTGGCAACATGGCCAGCCTCAGGTACGTAAGTATGACCTCACTGTACACAGTTGTGGCTGTCTAGGAACACAAGGTGCTTTCCCGGGGGAAGAAAGTGGAGAGAACTTCACCTTGTCCCATATCCAAGGGAATGGGAGAGACAACCCAAACACTTTTTCCTATCCCTACACTGACATTGACCTTCTGTCTCAGAATTAGAAGCTGGACTTTGCCATTGTTCCTGGTTGTCAGCCTCTAAGTGGTGTTTCATCTACTTAGAATGATTCCCTAATTTTTATTCTTATGCCTGTTTCAGTATCTCAGTAGATTATCGTGTAAGTCTTCTTAGACTGATTTCCTAAATACAACATTACTGCTTTGAACTTAAGTTTTGGGCATGATGTACTTGACTCTAACCACCTGTTTGTCCAGAGGTTTGCCTCGTACCAGTGGCCAGGCTCCCCTGATGACCGCCTCCTGCTTGTTTGTCGATGGGCTCTGTTGAGTTCACCACTTCCCTGTGGTCTGTTAAACTCTGGTAAGAAGTATTTATACATCTTAATATCCAGAATTTTCCAAATTCTTTTCTTTAAATCCTTGACTTTGTGCTCATTTTCTTCTGGGAAGAACTCTCTATCAGTTTCAACAGGAAATTATTGCTCACTACTCTATAGCTATTCAGCATTCACTTTAAAACTTTACCTTATTCTTCATTTAACAAAATTGATTCAGAAAATATACAAGCTTATTGGATTTTGGGGGCGTTGTTTGGTGGAATCCTCCAAACTAGGTGAGATGAGATATGTGAAAAGAAACTCAATCCCAGGAGGCACTTATTGCACATCTACCTGTGTTTGACATAGACGGACATGAATTATAGTCTAGCATAAGATCTGCTTGGAAAAACCTCTTTCATATGAAACTTAAGTAATGATGCCATAAGTACCTTTGAAATAGTTTTACAGGCGGCCCATAGCTCAGTGGGCAGGGCACCGGCCACATATACCGAGGCTGGCGGGTTTGAACCCAGTCCGCGCCAGCTAAGCAACAATGACAACGCAACAACAACAACAACAAAAATAGCCAGACATTGCGGCAGGTGCCTATAGTCCCAGCTACTTGGGAGGCTAAGTCAAGCGAATCTCTTAAGCCCCAGAGTTTGAGGTTGCTGTGAGCTGCAATACCATGGCACTCTACTGAGGGTGGCAGCTTGAGACTCTGTCTCAAAAAAAAAAACAGTTTTACAGAGGCATAACTTAAATACCATTAAATCCACCCATTTAAGTGTACCATTCAATAGATTTTGGTAAATGTTTACAAAGTTGTGCAAACTTTACCAAAATCTAAGTTCAAAACATTTTATCTCCCCAAAATAGATGGGTCTCAAAGAGATAATTAGTTATTTTGTATGTGGATTATCTTCAATTAGGTTAATCATAGAATGATATTCTGCGTATAATTTAAGAAGAAAGTGTAAAGAATATTATATGTTTAAGAATTTCATGTTCGGGCAGCGCCTGTGGCTCAGTGAGTAGGGCGCTGGCCCCATATGCCAAGGGTGGTGGGTTCGGACCCAGCCCCGGCCAAACTGCAACAGAAAAATAGCCAGGCGTTGTGGCATGCACCTGTAGTCCCAGCTGCTTGGGAGGCTGAGGCAAGAGAATCGTGTAAACCCAAGAGTTAGAGGTTGCTGTGAGCCATGTGATGCCACAGCATCCTACCCGGGGGCGGTACAGTGAGACTCTGTCTCTACCAAAAAAAAAAGAATTTCATGTTCATGTGCTCACATGGATGGCTAATTTACATATCATGGTTAGCCAGATTCCCTCAGGATATCCAGGGGAATTAGAGTACAACACAGCCTGCCTTTTATGCAGAAAAAAATTTGAAAACAACTCATTCTTAAGTAGAATATGCTATATGTGGGGAAAAGCATAGAACATATTGGACAGAAAGAACTGTCATTTCTGTGCCAAGTTCAGATGACGAACGCTTCCTCATATGGCACATCATCAATCTGATGTAACTCTGCTATGAGCTTCCAGATTATGTAGCTGCAAGGTAAACACAAGATTTCTAGAGCCCTCATTCCCTAATAGACTGCAAAGAGCTGACCTTGAAAGTACAGCATAAAAAGAAGCTGGAAAGAGCATTCCCATCAGTGTTAAGTGTGTAGGTCTTCACTGTTAAAGATAAAGATCCTAAGGGTGATGGTCACACTCAGTAGGCTAGAGAGCGCCATTCAGACATGAAACATTTAGAGGCTTAGTCTGTGAACTACGGGTGGATTTAATGAAGCACCCCTCTGAGAAACTAAAAAATTCATCTGAATTATTCAAAATAAAAAGCTGACTGCTTTTGTTTTTATTAAAAGGTCCTATGACTCTAAAGAAACAGCAGTGATCAGGGAGAAGAGTTTGGTTTGGCAGGCTCTCTAGTCTAGCTTACAAGTGTTTTTTAAACAGTTTTCTTTTTATGAACAAGATTGTTTATTAGACCATAGAGGAAACTGAATAATTAGATGTTTGATGTCAAAGGATTTATAATCTAGTTGAACAAATCATCAGAGTCAATTCTTATTCAGGCAGTACCTTCCTTTAAAGAACTGTGGTAGTAATTGTGTAAACTATTTCTATCAATGTTATCTAGTAAAATAGACATTTGTTGGTGTCTGATGAAGTGGTATGGACACTAGCTACCTAGATCCACCACCTCTTTCCTCTTCCTCTTCACTCCTCACCTAAATCCTCCACGGCTTCTAATGAGACAAAAACTTTCCCATGATTGGCATGATCAGATAAGTAGTAATTCCTTTATTTTTACTGGATTCATAATGAATTTTCAGGAGAACAGAAAAGAAGAAACAAAGGGGCTCAATGAAGGGGACAACTGAATGCCCCTGAAATAACTGTACATTTTTTTCTACAAAATGTCCATCTCCTTACTCAGGCATGTATATTTTCTAAGAAAAATAACCACACTGTTGTGGTCTTAATAAAATCACAGCACCTTGTGATTCAAATACTTGCTTATTTCTGCAGTTAGTTGAAACACATCGGCAACACAACCTTTCCCTCTTCTTATTTTGTATTAGTCACTGGTTGGGTATATGCTGAGCCCCAGAACAAATTGGGTCTCTTCTTTTCTTATGCAACCACTAAAACATTTGTTTTAAGAGTGACAAATGATATGTATAGAGCTGTGGATGCAAGGGTCATACAATATAGGACACATGCTTTATCTACAGCCTTTGGTCTGTGGACTGTGGTATTTTATTTGCAAAATTAGATTGATTAGGTTCTGCACAAACTTAAATTTTATCTTCATAGGAGTAAAAGTCTAGCTCCATTAGGTGGGGTATCTGCCTGCATTCTTATTCATGGTGTAATGTGGTGAGAGCCTACCTTACCTTGAGTTTTGTTTCCACATATCACTTCAGGTTCAGCAGGCAAACATTTTGAGGAAGGCATGCACTTGAAGAAAGTCCTTGATGTACTTTTTCCTTTAGTGAAGTGTTCTTGCAACCACCTCCTGATCACGCTTTATTGTTCCAGAATTTTCTGTCTTTCAGCTGGAGTCCAAAATACTTCTATTGGCATGACAATGATGAAAGAATTAATGGATACAAATTGATTTCTGTGTATTGTGAGCTCATTCCAATTTATGAATTTTGCTTTAAATTAAAGGGGAAAAGGAAGTATTGGGGGTATTTGGGAAGGAATTTTAGCTTAGAGATTGTTGAGTGTATTTACAATTTAAGTGTTATACACTGTCATATTATTTTATTAGTAACTTTCATATTTGGTTTTTGGGGAGCTTGTTTCTTTCTTTCTTTTTTTTTTTAAGATTTCCATTTAACTTATAAGGAATGAAATAGCTTAAGCTCATAAAATGTTAAGAAATATGGCAAAGATTTTTTTTTTTGGGGGGGGGGGGAGATAGCTTCTCAACTAATTGACACTCTTCATGATAGTATAGTGGGATTGTTGTTGCCCCTAAAGTCTTGCGCCTAAAACAATTTAACAGACTTGCTTATAGCCAGAGAGTTATTCCTGGATTGTTTTATACTAACTTACCATGCAAGTTCTTGGACAACACTTTATCAGGCACGTTAAGGAATAACTGGTTGGCAGAAGAACTTATAAGACGCAAAGAAGAGAAAGGGCCTTTCAGAGAGGTAATTTTCATGTACCTATCATTCTTCAAATATTTTACCTTTTAGCACTTCAAACCCCATTTTTCCAAATGAGTATTTTCTTTCTGGTTTTGTTTTCCCTTCCAATTGTTGCTGTATCCATTTTTTTCTCATTCCTCTAGCTAAAAATGAATGTTCTATTTATTTTCTGCCTCCATTTCTAGCCTACTAAAGAAAGTTATCCATTATAAGAGGACTAGGCGGCCCTTAACTGGCCTTCTGATTGAAAGCTTTTTATCCTGTCAGCCTGATTTCTTTTCCTGGCTTCCTGTGTGCTTCTCTGCAACAATTTTCCGAGTAGGTTTCCCTAGAATGTTGTAAGAATCAGAACCCAGTATCTCCCAAGATCACCCTTTCTACTTATGAACAGGTAGGATTGCTAGGAAGCACTTCCCTGGGATGCACTAAAATCCATGTCCCATAGCTTCTACCAATAGTGGCTACTTCTGTGCTCTGAGGGTCCTACAGCCTTTACTCATCAAACCACTTTTGAGAACACTTGTGCTAGAGCCAGACTTCCTGTCCAGCTCAAAATCCCTCTCTTCACTTTACGTCATCTCCTCCCCTTCTGAATTCTCTCAAGACTAACCCTCCTCTTTGATCCTTGATCTTATCTTTATTCCAAATGGTAAAGAAACTTAATCCAACTATTATTTTTTCACTTGTATCCCTCATTGATTTGCATCTAGTATACAACGCCCTTATGAATTCACTCAAGTCCAACTTGCACCACATAAAGCCTCTCCTTGCTCTTGCTATCTCCAAATGACCATATAATTTTGTACCATTCTTTTTCTGTCCAAGTAGGTTTCCCTGGAATGTTGTAAGAATCTTTTATTTTACTATTTTGTTAGATTTCTATAATTGATATATGTTCTCCATTAATAGGCCGTAAAGGTGCTATTCAGCACATTTTTTATGAATCTGAAACAAACCTAAGAGTTGAAAGATATCCAAAAATAAGCAACGGCTAAGTTTGATAAGAGCTAGTTCATCAGATTAAAACAAACAAAGGTAATACTGTCTACTGGATGAATATATGTATCTAATCCTTTTGTAATTAATAATAATTGTCTAGGAAGATTTTGGTCTTTATGTCACATTTAAATAACACATAATATTAATGCACCCATAAATAACACATTCCTAAATTCAACTATGCAGAATGGGAGGATGGAGTAATATGCTAGTAAAATATATTGTAATTTATTATTTCTGTGATGAGTAGAACACATGCATATAATGTAATTTAAAAGAAAATTCCAAATACTAGAAATTTAATACTCATCATGAGCAGAAAACAGTATCTTACCTCCTTCACACACTCATTTACTTCCTTTTCTCACCCTTAATGAGATAAAGAGAGTTCTTTTTAAGACAAGCAAAAGGACAGAGACTTTGTTACAATCAAAGCAGCAGCAGTTTTCTTTCTTTCTTTTTTTTGAGACTGAGTCTCACTTTGTCACCCTCGGCATAGTGTAGTGGAGTCATAGCTCATAGCAACTTCAATCTTCTGGGCTCAAACGATCCTCTTGCCTCAGCATCCCAAGTAGCTGGGACTATAGGCACTTGCCACAAAGCCTGGCTATTTTTAGAGAAAGGGTCTTGCTCTTGCTCAGGCTGGTCTCAAACCCGTGAGCTGAGGTGATCCACCTGCCTCAGCTTCCCAGATTGCTAAGATTATAGGTATGAGTCACCCCGCCTGGTAACATCAGCAATTTTCCATGAAAATATTTAATGGCCAATATTTATAAAAAAAAATAAACAACAAAAAGTTATTTCTTTTGTGGATATATTACTCCGAATAATCTAAAAAATCTAAACTCACTTCAAGGAATATTGAGAAAAGCCATTGGCCCCTTCCTGAGAAAGCATGAAATAATGAACAGAGAACTAGAAAAGACCCAGCAAAATATGAGCATGAGCCTCATTCTTTAAAATAAGTACCGCAGAACACAGATTTATGAAACAGATAAATGAAGTTAAGAGAATTGTTCATCATATAAAATAATTCTTCATTATATCAAATTTCTAACAGTTTTCCTTAATATAGAAGTCCCCAGCCATATTCACAATTAATTTAAAATTCTTTCTCTGATCATTTGATTCCTGCAATTTCTAGGTCCCAAGATAAGCTACAGCTGTAAACATAGAAGTATATTATAAAATATATAAAAATAAAATTCATTTTATATGTGCATGTAGGATTTTATGCAATCCTACAAATGCTAACATTCTCTTATTTTAATAGATATCTGTAACTTACAGTGATCTTTTAGAGTTCTCTTGAGAACCATGTAAAATCCAATTGGACTACATTTTTCTTAATAAAAGGGCACATTATTTAAACCTTTCTGATTTGTGACCTATGATTGCACATGTTAAATGTGATTCAAAGGTCAAGTCTACCTTAAAGCCATGGAACACAGCACCAATTCATTACTCCATTTTAATTCACATAATGACAAACTCAGGTCCCATGAAAGCCTGTACCTCTGACCCAAAACTACCAAAGAAATCCATCTCTCTGACGACACCAGATCACGCAGGCCTCCACTGATGTGACTGCAGGGGCCCTAAAGGAAATAACAGCTCAAAATATTCACCAAGACTCCTGTGGGGGTACAAAATTGCTGTCTTATAATGTAAATACAGATCACACAAGAAGAAAAAGTACCATGTATTTCTCATCAGCAAATGAAACCATTAATTTATACTTTAACTTCATGAACTATGTAGTTTCCAAAAGTAAATGAGAAAAGTAGCCACTAAATAGGATTCATAAATTCATGAAGTTTCTCAACTGGAAGGAATTTGGAAGTTAATTCAATATAATCCCTTGTGTTAGAATTCAGGTGACTGAAGACCAAAAAATTTCCATTCCTTGAGATTACATAGCTTGTTCAAAGCAGAGCTCACGAACCCTGACTCAGTCTGCTCTACCAATAACTAGGTGCTAAGGTTGTACTGCTAAGATGCTTTTAGGTGTGGAAAGTCAGCTACAGGATTAAACATCAACAGGGGCTGTATCACCCCACAGGGGTTGAACTTTGGTTTCAGAGCATCAAAAAGATGTATTAGGTGCTATAATGGCTTGGGCCTCCTCAGAACTACAGGATACAATCAGTTACATGGGCCATCTGTGGCACCAAAAGTTTCTAGGTGGGGGTGGGAGGCAAGGTGGTGTGAAAAGTCAGGATTAGGAAAAGTCTAGAAAACCTCCTTTGAACTAAAGTGCATGGCCAGGATTTTAGGGATGTTGACTTTGGCAGAGTAAATTCTGGAGGCTCAACTTCAATTTGTTTCTAGAGTTAAGCCAGTAAATTGGAATATAGAAGCACATTATATTGTTCTGATCCAATTTTAGTGACCTGTGAACCTGCTTTTATATAGTGGCAAATTTAGGTATTCATCCTTGTATAAATGGGCGACAAATAAGAAAGAGGTTACATTTGGCACTCAGTACTATGAATGAAGTATGAACCCAGAGGGAAAAAAGTACAGTGTAAAGGAAAACATTCAGAAAGTTCTCAGGTCTGAATACCACTCTGTCACTTAGTAACATTTACCGGGAAGTTATTCTACTAAGGTTCATCAAGTCTCAACTTCCTCATCTCTAATTTTGAAATTCTCTCTGTTCTTATTTGAGGAGAATTTTTAAAAATAGCATACTTACATTGTTGTGTACATTTTATAATGTACATGATATATATAAGTAATGTAATGCATATCTATAAAATTCAGGCATCATTTGTAAATAAACACTTATTGGAACTGAATACTCAAACATTACTTACAAAGAAGAGGAATCAGAAGAGCTGGAGACTAATAAGTAGCTTTAAGACAAAGAACATCTATTCTTATTCCTTTAACCTTTAGAAAACAAATTTAAAAAATTACTCATATCAGGAAAATCTTTATTTGCTTGGTAAAAATGTCACTAAGCTATTTAGTTTGGGGAATTTGTGAAATTGACCAGATGTGCTGAAATATACTTTCTTGTCACAAAATAGCTGATGATTCCCTAGGATAAATCACTGTTAAATAATCACACATAATTCATTTGATGCATCCTGCATCTTATTTAAGGGGAAAAAAAATGGGGAAAAAAATGTTTATTTGGCCTTGATCCTTATACTTTACATGGTCAATCATACCAGGTTGTTTTGTTCTGACAATTGCCTGTCCATTCTTAAATATGAAAAGAAAATGCAGAGAGAAAACAAGAAGCCACAAACCATCTCCACTGTGCAGAGTGACAGCATTATAATCCCATAGAATCTAGAGACAGATGGTGGCTTATAGCAGACATCAATCTTCAATGAGAGTAAATTTAGGATAATGCCCCTCTTTGGTAATGGACATGTCTTTGCAAAGTTATTGCTGACAGTATCTTCTAACATGCTGATTTGCTAAGACAAGGTTTTTATTGCATCTAATCTTGTCATAGGGCTTGAAAAAAAATGTTTTTCATGTATAGTTTTTACAAGAATTGCCTGCATTAGAGAGTGGCTGAATTGTTTTCCATATTTTATGGCACATTTCTAGCGCTCTGCCGCACACAACATTGATCACTCAGTCCATTAGTTTATTATGATATCCTGAAAGGAAACACTTCCTTTGGGAAAAGCCATTACTTGAAATGAGATGAAGGCTCTGCCTATATAGGACAAAGTGGGATAGAATCTATTGAGCAACTGCTTAATTTCATCAAGGGAAATAGTTAACCAGAAAAAATATATATATAAATGTAAATGCATATGTTTTTGCAAAATGTCTGACCCATTCCAACCTGCTTTGCCTTCTGAGTGAGTTAGACACTTCCCAACATCTCAACCTATCCCCACAAAGGATAATAGCTTTTATGTTACAAAACTTCTTGCATTGTTATCTGCATTGAGAAATACTCCTGACATTATCAGGATTCTAATAGTGTCATAGGAAAAATTTAGAGGGACTTTAGAGCTGAAGAGATACACAGGCCTGGGCAAAGATTAGTAACAGCAAAAGCTGCCACCACCAGCAAGGGCAAGCATCACTTTTAGCTAGGCCCCTTTTGGGGATGACTTCTGGGTGCTAGGACTATGAAGGGAAGGGTTTTCCAATGGGCCTGGAATCACCCTAAAGATACGGCCTCTGAAAGAGACACCACTGAAACTAAAGTGTGAACTTACTGGATTCTTCCATCCTTGTGGTCCCCAATTTCCAACTGCTCCTCCCTTTGGCAAGACAGCCTTGTAAATGCAGTTCCCAGCACCTCAGAGCAAAGCAGGGAATGGTGTTCTGGAGCCAACAGATAAACAGGTCATTTAAACAAGATTAAAATAGCTTTCTTTCTCTAGGACTGCAGGTAAGATGCTTCTGAGCATTGTATATACTCTGTCCTGCACTTAAAGACACAATTTTTCCCAAACTAAGTAAACTTTGACATCTTTGCAGTGGGGGTCAGGGTCGAGGTGGAGGTTAAGTGGTTAGAGGGGAAACGATTCTCAGAACGTGTCTGGAAAAGTGCTATGAGATGTCTATTTGTGCTTCAGGAGAGGTAAGTGAATGGGAAAGTGGTGGTTCCCTCATTGTAGTCTGTGCGCACTCTATACCACAAGCTGGGAAAGGTGCTTTTGCACTCCCCACTTCATCTTCAGCATGGCCTAAAAAAGAAACTCATATCTTTGTGGAGACATAAGCTATGATATCTTTATCTACTTCTGAAAACCTCAAATCACGTCTTCTTTCCCTGCAGGGGGTCATTTGTACCTGCTGCTGAAATGGATTGGCCATGCCAGGTTCTTCCTTGAGAAGAACGCGCAGACAACTCCAATTACGTAAAGCCTCTGGTCTGGAAACTTAATAGCACATGGGTCATTGCACCGTTCAAGGCCTTGGGTCCAATCACTTACTGTGTCTCTGATGCTAACACAGATGGCTCATAGACTCATGTTTGTTCTCTGATGAAATTCTTAAACACATTTGAAGTTGTACTCCAGCTAAGAACATGTTTATTGAGTGCTTACTAGATGACAGGAACTGGTGTGAGCATTCTACTTTTTATAATTCATTGAATACTTGGTGTCGATGTGTGAGTTGGTTTTGTCATTATTTTCACTTTATAAATGGGAAGAAAGAGGCAAAGAGCATTTATGTAACTTGTCTAAATGCTTCAAGCATTTCGTAAGCAGTAGAGCTGGATTAGAATCCTGTGTCACAAGGATTGTGATGCAAGACTTCTCGATATCCCATGATGACCTTTTGGGGATTCAGGACTCATAATTCTGATTCTTTATACATGAAATTTCCTAATGAGGAGTATGATGGCTTCACTTGAAGACAGGCAAAATGACCGTCATCTAAGCTTGTAATGTCAAGATAGTGACTGAGTAAGGATTTTTAAAATGCTCTTTTGAGCAAAGAACTTCAATATACTTATTTGCTAGTTCAATAATCTAGCCATAAGTATTTTTGCATGCAACATTAGTTAAATAAAATTTAAGTAAAATAAAACACTGGAAACAATAATATCAGGGTTTCTGTTTCTAGGAATGTGAAACCCTAGCTGAAAGGACTGGTGGGTATCCGTTCTAAGAGAAAGAAGTAAAAACTAGGCTCTGCAAGAACACTGAACCCTACTGAAGTTAGGCAGCCACGGAAGTATTCATAAGATTATACTGAAGCCCTGACCCTGTGCCTTTGTCTTCTCTTATTCAAAGCACCAGCTAGTGACGGGGGTTGAGGGGGCAGGCTAGGCAAGTTAAGGGCTAACAAATATCACAAACAGAATCTAATGCCAGCCACCTCTGCCATGAAGAATCCCAGGAGAAGGAATCTTGTTTTAGGGCCAAGAGTGGAGGATGGGACAGTTTTTAATCATTTCCATTTATCTACTTCTCTAGCGACTATAATCAACATAAGTCATATTTTTATATAAATGAAACTTAATGAACAGGTTAGGACAGTTCTAGCTTTTATCCTAATTCTTTTAGCTAACTTAGAACAGTTTCATAGCACTATCCTTTTAATTTACTTACACGTGTGCAAATTATACTATTTTTTGGAGGCCACATTCAAGGCTCACTTTTAAGCATACTTTGCCTCTCCTCCTTTTTATCACATTTTGTGATTTTTTTTATGGATTACTCTCTTTTATCATAGATGCTATAGTTAATAGATTTACCAAATAGGTTTAATACTTTTGTTCCTTAAATCCAGAGACCTGTAAGTTTTGTTGGCTAAGTGGCTTTCTTTTCCACAGCATATTATTTTCCATGTTTACTTGCAGCCCATCCTGCTCCATCCTGACTCAGTCTTCTCCAGGTCCACAGCCATAGTAACAGAAATCAGGTTTCGTAACTGCACCAGAGCAATCTGATTTGACTTTTGTGTAACAGAGTTGTGAGGGTTTTTGTTGTTAGTGGTGGTGCTGTTGCTATGGACCCTTAGTTTGAACATCACACAACCCATCAATCCCTGATGAGCCACATGAGTGAACAGAAGTGGAACAAAAGTGCTCCAACCAGAGAACAGGCTGAATTGAGAGGCAGACACCACATGGCAGGATCCAGGATCTGATCAGATGGAGCCCTGGCTTCACCCCATGGCAGGATTTAGGACACCTTGCCTCCCCGTATTACTTCCCTGCTAGATCCAATAAGATCATGCCTCACTACCCTGTGTTATAAAACCTGACCCAGCCCCCAGCTTGGGAGAGAGATTTGAGTATTCCTCCTGGCAAGGAGCCAGGTCTGATGTCTTAGTAGTGTCTTCTACGTGCTATCAGGCAACAAGTCCACTGATTGGTCAGTAAGTTTTTACATAGCTGGGGAGCAATGGCATTTTCCTGAGTAAGCCTTTGGGCTTTGCTTGCCTCACAGTGTCCCCTTCTGAAGGCAAAGCCTAACTCTGTGACTTCCTTGAGCAGGCCCCATCATGCTTTGCCCTGGGGCAATAATGTGCAGGCTGGACTGTCATGGAAAAAGCAGTGTGGCTGGAGAATATGGTCAAAAGGTAAATCTTCTTCTAGACAGGGAAGAACTGATAGAATCCAATTTTTTCTTGGATGTTTGAATATGAAACGCAACAAGCAAGAAAAATGAGAGGCAGGTAGAAAGCAGTGAATACAAGCATGAGGAAATAGCAAGGAGTGAGGAAATGCCATGAGGTGGAGAGCAAACTGGCCACAAACCCATAGGTGTGCGGTAGAAAAGGCCCAGAGGCAGAGACCAGGAAAGCTGCCTCGTGAGAACTTCTATCTGATCCTTCCTGGGACCCTGGAGCTGGAGTATCCTAGCTTCTGTTCCAGGACTCCCTGAAATCTCTTCTGTACCAACTAGGGCTTTTTATGTGCTTCCTGACTTCAGAGTATATCCTTAAAAGAAACTCATTTCATCTACTAAGCCCCTGTCCTCACTGGTGGCACTTCTTTTCTGAAAGAGGACATCAAGGACGTTGTCATATTGGATTAAGTAAGGATACACACTCCTCACTTTTTCAACAATTTAATGGAAACTTTTCTTACTTTTGACCCCAAGCTTCTGAATAGTAAAACTAGGCATTAGCATACCAAAAGCCCAAATTCTATTTTACTGACTGTAAAAATACCAAACGCTCACTAATGATATAGAAATGAATTCTTAAGTTCCTAAATCTTAGCTTTTATCAGTGTGTAATTGATTTTTCTCTGAAATGTCTGCATTTTTGTTATATTATTTGTGCAATTTTTGTCCTGACAACAAATTAGATATCAGTAACCACTTCAGGCTCCCACAGCATCTAATACTTTTCTTGACTGTTATGCACGTGCAATGATTTTGTTAATGTTTCTTGCTCTTGCAAAACTCTAAATAGATAAGCAGACAAGCACCTCTAAAGTCTGGCACACAGTAGGCATTCAATAGCGACTCGTTAATTGAAAAATAAAAGAATGAATGCATTTTGACTTTAATTTACAGACCTTGATTCATCGTAGGATTTTATGACTCTTATTTTTAGGCCTTGATTCATCATGTGTTTTAAGGTTCTAATTTTAAAAAGCTGAAGACAAACAAGACATGGCGTGGGGACAGTGTGTCAATGTTTAAGTTTCTTATTGGCGAAAGTGCTCTGGACAATTAAGTCCTTGTCCCCTCATCTACTGGACATAGCCGTTAGCCTTGTATAATGATCCAGAGAGCTTTTCAAATGAACTGAGTTTTTCCCTTCATTTTTCTAGTTCTCTCTACATAAACTGCTTACAAACAATGAGCTGCCCTGTCCCTGTCCCATCTTGAATTTTGATATTTGAATTTTTCACTTAACCACTGTCTGTTGGTTGCTGATTTGCCCTGAAGTCTCCTCCCTCCTAGCCTGCTTGTTCTTGTGTAAGAACCTCAAGTATTCTGGTGTATTTACATCCACGTTTTTCCTAAAGATATTCCAAAAAACAATAATGCTGAGAAATGTAAATAGTTGTTACTAAGGATCTGTAATCAGGCGGGTGTGACAAAACTGGTTTGAACAAACCACAGGAGATTTAGTAAAATGCTTTCCAATTCGTTCGTACCTACTTTTTTTCTTGCAGTTAATCTTTGGACCACAGCTGGAGAAGCACTATTTTATAGCATCCATGATAGACTCCATCATAGTATTTTTTAATATAAATTTTTTATGAACTTTAGTAAATTCCCCCCAAAAGCTGTTGCATCATGAGTTGACAGCTCAATACATTTTTTAAATGTGAATATCCTGGGTCATCACCACCCAGATCAAGGAAAAAAAACAACAGCAATGCACAAGAAACCCCCATTACTTCTTCCTCCAGACACCACTGCTCCCACAAGTATCCTGAGTTCTATGACAGTGCTTATTTTTCAACTAGTATTACCTTTTTATGAATAGAATCATATAGTGTGTATGTACTGTTTGTGTCTAGTTTCTTTGCTCTGTTATATTTTTGAAACTCCTCCATAATGCTAAATGTAGTGTAAATCTCTTCTTTTTCATGGCTGCACAGTATCACATTATATGACTATACCAAAATGTATATGTCTATCTTGTGGATGTTGTTTCCATTTGGTGCTAATACAAACAATGCTACAATGAAGTTTGCATCCAAAGTGTGTTTACATATGTAGCACATATGTACACATTTTTGTTGAGTTTGTATTTTGGAGTAGAATTGTTGTGTCATGGGATACACCTAAATTCAGAAAAATTTCCCCAGAAGGTATTAAAATGCCACTTGCTCTGCATCCTCGCAACACTTGGCATTGTCATTCTTTTCAACTTTCTTCATTCTAATGTGTGTGTTCCCCAGAGAGCTGATGATTATTGATTGTAGGGAGGTCTTTTTGTGTTTGTGTTAACTGCCTGTTTGGGTCTTTCACTCCATATTTTAATTGCATTTTCTGCATTTTTCTTATGGATTCATAGGAGATATTTATGCATCTTGGACATGAATCTTTTGTGAATTACCTGTACTACAAATATATTTTCTCCTATTATTTTGTTGACACATTTCACCTTGTTGATGGTTTCTTTTTTTGAACAGAGTTCTTAATTTTAATCAAGTGTGATTTATCAAGTCATCCAGCATCCTCTCATCTGATTAGTAGTCATATGATATTGCCTTGATGTTTTTATAAAGCAGTTCTTAATACATAGTTTCTTTGCTGAGATTAATCAATAACATGCAGCCCATTTTCTCATTTATAAAATTGAGGACTTTCCCCCCCAGATATCTTTCTTCATCCTTTCTTACTTCAAAGCCCTGATGCCTTTTATTAGATATCTTTCATAACCTTGCTAGATTCTCTCATACTTTCTCTTGTGTGATAAAATGATTCGCTACCCAGATGATTCTATCAAAAAAAAGTGATGATCTCTTTGGGTGGTCCCTCTTTCATGACAGTCACAAGTGTCATGAATGTAACTTACACTAGCACCATTCCTCATGGGACCACATTTTTCCTTTTCTTGATTCAGAATGATTCATTCACTCATTTATTCAATAAGCATGCACTATAAAAAAACTTTAGTGTATAATGGTAAGCAAAATTGGGCACAGTGCCTACTCTCATGGAGTGTACAGCCTAGATGGGAAGATAGACATTTCATCAATAATCCTACACATATTTATGTAAATCTATAATTGTGTCAATGTTATATAGGAAAGGTGCCATGGCCTAGGGGTGAAAGTTTTCCAGGGAGATATGTGAAGGGCTTTGTTCTTCTTTCTGGGTCGAGAATAGAAATGTTGACAAAATACTGATTCGTGATTCCTGAGAGTTTGGGGATGAGAGGGATTCCTTCAGCCTAGTTGTTATACCGCATGACAGTAAATACATGGTCTGAGGACTGGTTAAATGATGAGACATGGTGGCAGTAAACAGCCTAAGAAAATCTGAACGTGACTTATCTTTGGAATGTGCTTCAGCTTATCAGTCCTCATTTTTTAGAGTAAATGTTCTAAAACATGTACTATAATCTCTTCCAGTTGCTTGGATGAAAAGTGTTTCACGGATAATTCAATAGGTATCTTTCCTGTCTAGATACTGGCAGAAAGCCTGGCTCCCTTGTCATTTCACCCATGGTAGTGGAAAGACCCACTTCTTCTATAGGATAAGGTGCCTTTTAAAAGTCAGTTGCTTGTATTTTTGGTATCATGTTAGAAGCCAATAGTTCTTCAATCTACTTAATCTAAGAGAAACCACCTAATTTTTCACATCCAGGAATTCCTACAAGGGACATATCTTGCCAACACATTTTTTATTCTCTTTTTATCTACCTTGTCAGTGGACAAATAATCCAATGTTGCCCAATGGATTGCAGATCAGTTTTCACAATATTGTTATTTTCATAATTTCCTTTTATCCAACTTTTTAACTTCCATGTTGTATATAGGTATGTTCTTTGCTTATTTCAAATGATTGATTATGGGGTTCTATTTCTTTTAGTATGGCATGAACTATAATGCCTGTGATATATTTTAAAATAATAATTAATTTTTCTCTTTATTATTCAAAAGCAATACAGACTACTTTAGATAAGATGACAAAATAATACAAATTTTAAAAATATTTTAAAGTTTTGGTATATCTCTTTATGGTCATTTATTTATATATAAGAAAACATTTATTTAGAGACATAGTATCATACTCTACATGCAGTTATTTCATTTGCTTTTACCATTTAATATGAGATAATGAACATTTTTCTATGTCATTATATAGCCATAAATTACCAAAATTAATGACTAGTGCATATGCACTCATTTAATGTGCTGTAATGTATTTAACCTGGAGTTTCTTAATCTAATTCAACTGCCCAACAATATTTAAAAGTATAATGTGTGACTGGAAGATGGAAGGAACATGTAATGCTAATTTAGATTTAAAAACACACAAGACCACACAAATAAATCAGAAAATAATTTTTCATAAATAGAAGAAGAAAAGATAATTAGAGAAACTGAGCTATGCATAATTTACTAGGAACAAAAATGAGCTGAATATTTTAAATACATACTAAAACTGTAATACAAATTTTATTTCTATAAAAAAACACTGTCAAGGGCAGCACCTGTGGCTCAAAGGAATAGGACACCAGCCTCATATACCAGAGGTGGTGGGTTCAAACCCAGCCCCGGCAAAAAACTGCGAAAAAACAAACAAAAAAAAAAAAAACACTGTCAAAGTGGTAACATAAGAGAAAGTTGGAAAATGCAGTTGTGTGTCAGTGCTTAGATTGAACAGCATTTTGTCTGAATTATTACGTGATTTACTGGTAGTCTCCAATATGGCATTTCCTGCTTGAAAGTGAAATTCTTTCAGTCTCAATTATTCCTTCTTTCATTCATTCACAATTATTTGTTGCAGATCTGATGTATGCCTGTCCTCCCAATCTCCACTCTCACTGTACAAATGTGAACCAGATATGATCTTTCCTCCCATGAACTCACAAACTATTGAAAAGGTCAGAAATTAAATACATAATTACACATCTAAATGTGGTGGCCAGAGTTATTTTTACCTTTTCTATTTTCGCTCTCTCTCTTTTCTCTCCCTCTCTCTCTCTAGTTTTCTCTCCCTTTCTCTCTCCAGACCTGGCACAAACAAAACCAAGGACTCTCAAAAAGTCCAAAGGCAACTCTTGTCAGTCTTGGGTTCTTGTCCTGAAATCATCCCACATTGAGGTTAAAACACAGAGCAGTCCCCTTTTTCCCCCTTTGCTACATAGTAGAATCTGAAAGCCAGCCTCCTATTCCTCATCAGCTATGGAGCTGGGGCAAAGAACTACAGAGGCCACAAGGGAAAAGTGGAGATAATGATGGTTCAAAATGGAGAGATTTCCCTATTGCCTGGAGAGAACAGTGGATTTATGCCTTATATCAATGATTCTATATACTCAATATTTAAATTAGGGAGCATAAATTTCCACACTTGTTTAAAACCTTTTTTTTTTTTTTTTTTTTGCAGTTTTTGGCTGGGGCTGGGTTTGAACCTGCCACCTCTGGCATATGGGGCCAGCGCCCTACTCCTTTGAGCCACAGGTGCTGCCCTGTTTAAAACTTTTTAGTACAACTTGTTCTACTTTTCTCCCATTTACTTAGAGAGATATGCTGAAAGAAATAAGAATCGAGTCTTTCAAATTCTTGACAATCTTGGTACATTATAACCAAAGGACATAAATCAGCTAATATAATTTTGCATCTGGATATATTCCCAATATAATTGTGTGTGCAAATATCTGTGTGTACATTTTTTACATTTAATTTTTATTAAATCATAACTGTATACATTGATGGGGTACAATGTGGTTATTTGATATACTATATAGAATGCTTAAATCAAAGTGATTAACATAACCATCACCTCACTTACTTATTTTTTGTGGTAAGACATTTATAATATATTCTTAGTTGCTTTGAAATGCATCCTTGCATTGTGCACATTAGATGAGATCCCACCAAATACCCTCCCTCTCTTCCTCTCTCCCTTCTCTCCTCTCCTTCTTTCTGGACTATATTTGTGTTTTATCATTTGTATAAATGTGTAAGTGATTGTAAATTGGTTTCATAATAGTGTTGCATACATTGTACTTTTTCCCCATTCTTGAGATACTTTACTGAGAAGAATATGTTCCAACTCCATCCAGGTAAACATAAAAGATGTAAAGTCTCCATTGATTTTATAGCTGCATAGCATTCCATGCTATACATATACCACAATTTGTTAATCCATTGATGGGTTGATAGGTATTTGCGCTGCTTCCATGACTTGGCAATTATGAATTGGGCTGCAATAAACATTCTGGTGCAAATATCTTAGTTGTAAAATGATTTTTGTTCATCTTCTTAGATACACAGTAGAGGAATTGTGGTATCAAACAGTAGGTCAACTTTTAGTTCCTGAAGAATTCTCCATACTTCTTTCCAGAAAAGCTGTGTTCCACCAGCTTTTCTGGAAAGAAAAGTTCTGAAAAGAAAAGCTGCAGTTCCACCAGCAGTGTAGAAGTGTTCCCTTCTCTCCACATCCATGCCAACATCTGCAGTTTGGAGATTTTGTGATGTGGGCTAATCTTACTGGAGCTAGGTGATATCTCATAGTGGTTTTGATTTGCATTTCTCAGATGATTAAGGATGATGAGCATTTTTTCATGTGTTTTTTGGCCATTCACCTGTCATCTTCAGAGAAGTTTCTGTTCAAGACTCTTGCCCTCAAAGAAATGGATTTGTCCATTCTTTTCTTACTGATTAATTTTAGTTCTCTGTATCATTTTAGTTATCATTAATTTGTCAGAATCATAACCGACAAAAGTCTTCTCCTATTCCAAAGGCTGTCTGTTTGCTTTAGTTGCAGTGCCCTTAGCTGTGCAGAAGCTTTTAGCTTGATTAGATGTCAGTAAGATAGTTTTGGTGTTGCTTCAATTGCCAGGGGTGGGGGGGAGGGGTCCTCCTCATAAAATATTTTCCTAAGCCAATATCTTTAAGCATTTTCCCTGCACTCTCTTCTAGTACTTTTACATTTTCATGTCTTAAAGTTAAATCTGTTATCCAGTGAGAATCAAATTTTGATAGTGGTAAAAGGTGGGGGTCCAGTTTCAGTCTTCTATATGCTGCTAGCAAGTCTCCTAGCACCATTTGTTAAATAGGGAATCTGTTCCCTGATTCATGTTTTTGTTAGGCTTATCAAAAATCAAATGATATGTGGCTGGGTTCATCTCTAGATTCTCTATTCTATTCCATATATCTACTTCTCTATTTTTGTGCCAGTACCATGCTGTTTTGATCACTATAGTTTTGTAGTATAACCTGAAGTCTAGTAATGTGATGCCTCCAGATTGGTTTTTATTTCTAAGTAACGTATTGGCTAGTCAAGGTTTTTTCTGATTCCATATAAAACAAAGCACTATTTTTTCAAGTTCTGTACAGTATGACATTGGTGCTTTGATAGTCTGTAGCTTGTTTTGGGTGGTATGGGCATTTTAACAATGTTGATTCTACCCAGCCATGAGCACGGTATGTTTTTCCATTTGTTAACATCTTCTGCTACTTCTTTTCTAAGGGTTTCATAATTCTCTTTATACAAATATTTCACATCCTTTGTTAGATAAATTCCCAGGTATTTCATTTTCTTTGGCACTATTGTAAAAGGAATAGCATCCTTGACTATATTTTTGGCTTAACTATTGTTGGTATATATAAGAGCTACTGATTTGTAAATATCGATTTTGTATGCTGAGATACATCTATATTCTTTGGTCACTTCTAAGAGCTTTATAGTTAAGTCCTTAGGGTTTTCCAGGTATAAAATCATGTCTTCCACAAAGAGTGACAGTTTGATCTCCACTGACCCAATTTGAATACCTGTGATCCCCTTCTCTTGCCTAACTGTGATGGCTAGGACTTTCAGTACTATGTTGATTAGCCATGGAGACAATAGGCATCCTTATCTAGTTACAGATCTGAGTGAAAATATTTTCAATTTTACTCCATTAAATATAATATTGGCTGTGGGTTTGCTGTAGATGATTTTTATCAGTTGAAGAAATGTCCCATCTAAGCCAATAGTCTTAAGTGTTCTAATCATGAAAGGATGCTGGATATTATCAAAAGCTTTTTCTACATCAATTGATAGACTCATATGGTCTTTTTTTTTTTAATTTATTTATATGGTGAATTATATTTTTAGATTTATGTATGTTGGACCAAACTTGTAACCCTAGGATAAAACCAACTTGATCGTGGTGCATAATTTTTTTGATGTGTCATTGAATTCTGTTTACTGCGATCTTATTGAATATCTTTGCATCAATATTCATTAATGATATTGGTCTATAGTTTTCTTTCTTTGTTGGATCGTTTCCTGGTTTGGGGATTAAGATGATATTTGCTTCATAGAATATGTTGAAGAGGATTTCTTCCTTCTCTATATTTTGGGAAAGGTTATATTATATAGATACTAGTTCCTCTTTGACAGTTTGGTAGAATTCTGATGTGAAACCATCTGATCCTGGACTTTTCTTTTTTGTAAGGTTTTGCATAGTTGTTGCTATCTCAGTGCTTGATTTAGGTCTATTCAAAATTTCTAATTCTTTCTGGGCGAGTCTAGGCAGGTGGTGTGCTTCCAGGTGTTGGTTAATTTCTTCCAGATTTTCATATTTCTAAGAATAGAGTTTTTTGGTAGTAATCACTGAGGATTTTTTGAATTTCTGTGGTATCTGCTGTTATTTCTTCTTTGTTGTTTCTGATTGATGTTATTAAAGATTTTACTTTTTTGTTTCTGATTAGGCTAGCCAAAGGATTATCAATTTTATTAATCTTTTCAAAGAACCAACTTTTTGTTTTGTTGATCTTCTGAATGATTCTTTTATTTTCAATTTCATTTAGTTCTGTTTGAATTTTCTTTTCTTTGGCTGGGTTTTGGGTTGGATTATTCTTCCATTTCCAGTTGCTTAAGATAACCCATTAGTCTGTTGATTTTCTCTCTCAGTTTTCTTAATGAAGACTTCTAATGCTATAAATTTCCCTTTTCGAACTGCTTTTGCTATATCCCAGTTTTCAATAATTTGTATGTTTATTATCATTTTGTTCCAAAAAATCTGATGATTTTCTTCTTAATCTCATCTTTGACCCAGCTATCATTCAGCCTGAAGTTATTTAGTTTCTATGACTTTGACTATGAAGATTTCTGTTGCTGTTGAATTCAACTCTTATTCTATGATGGTCTGAGAAGATACAAAGAATAATTTCTATTCTTTTAAATTTACTGAGGTTAGACTTGTGTCCTAAGATATGATCAATTTTGGAGGATGATCTATGGGCTAATGAGAAGAATGTGTATTCAGTTTTATTGGGATATAATGTTTTGCCCTACTATGAAACCAATTTATAAACACTCACACATTCATATGAAAGCTATAACCCAACTATATACCAAGAAGAAAGGGAAAGAGGAGAGGGAGGGGACGGGAAGGGGGAGGATGTGTGGAGAGAGAGTAATTGGGACCACACCTATGGTGCATTTTACAAGGGTACAAGTTAAATCTATAAAGTGTAGAATATAAATGTCTTAACACTAAGAAAATGTGGTGAAGGCTATGTTAACCAGTCTGATGGAAGAATTTCAAATTATATATAAAACCAGCACATTGTACCCCATAATTGCATTAATGTACACAGCTATGATTTAATAAAAAAAAAAAATGTTCTGTAGCTGTCTGTTAAGTCTATTTGTTCTAGGGTCAAATTTAAGTCCATTTTTTTTTGTTTGTTTGTTTAGTTTCTTCTTGTAGGATCTATCCAGAACTGACAAAGAAGTGTTAAAATCTCCAACTATTATAGTTCCAGAAGATATCAAATTGTTCATATCCATTAGGGTTTGCTTTATAAATTGAGGAGCATTCAGGAAGTGTGCATAAATGTTAATTATTAAAATCTCATCTTGAGAGTTTCCCTTGACAAATTTGTAGTTTCCATTCTTGTTTTTCCTTATCTTTGTTGGTTTAAATCCTATTGTATCTAGAAATAAGATTGCAATCCCTGCTTTTTCCTGATTTCCATTTGCCTATATTATAGATGTCCATCCCTTTACTCAAGACCTTTTTTTATCTTTTGAGGTGAGATGAGTCTCTTGTGGGCAATAGATATCTGTAGCCAGTTTGCCAACCTGTGCCTCTTTAGTGGATAATTTAAGGCATTCACATCAATTGAGGGAATTGAAGCTATGGTAGTATTTTGGCTGTCATGTTTTTCTAAGGTCCAGTGCATATTTTTAATCCTTTCACCGTTGTAGAAGTTAGGTTTTATTTGATAAATTCTGGGTGAGTTTACTTTGGTAGCAGACCATTATGCTGGTCATTATAGAAAATGGGTCTGAGTATTTCCTGGACAGCTAGTTTAGTTATGGCAAATTTCCTCAACATGTGGATGTCAGTAAAGTATTTGATTTCTCTATCACAAATGAAACTCAGTTTAGCTGAATATAGGATCCTGGGCTGAAAGTTGTTTTGTTTTAGGATATTGAAGGTTGATGACCATCCTCTTTTAGCTTGAAAAGTTTCAGCTGAAAGATGTGTCATACTAATATTAGTCCCTTTGTAGGTAATGCTTTTCTTACATCTGGCTGTTTGCAGGATTTTCTCCTTCATATTGACTTTGGCAAAGTTAATTACAATGTGTCTAGGAAATGCTTTATTTGAATTGAGTCAGGCTGGGGTTCTGAAACTATCTACTATCTGAATTTCTGTATCTCTTATAATGCTTGGGAATTCTCCTCCATAATATCTTGGAGTAGAACATCTGTGCCTTCAGAATGATCCTCATCTTCAGGAATCACTATAAGTTGGATGTTTGATCTTTTAGAATGATCCCACAACTCTCTCAGGGAATCTTCTGTTCTTGTTTTCCATTTTTCTGCCTCTTTGAATGTTTGGGGTTGTTCAAAAGCCTTGTCTTTAATTTCTGAGGTCCTTTCTTCTGTCTGTTCAAGTCTATTGCTGAGGGACTTTACTGTATTTTGAAGCTCCTTGAATAATTTTTTCAATTCCTTGAGTTCTGCTATATCTTTTCTCACATGTCCATGTCCTTGGTGACTTTGTATTTGAATTCATTAATTTCTTGAGACAACTTTTGAACTACTCTTTGGATTTCTATTCCCATCTTTCCCTCTATTCTATTCATCTTATTTTCCATCCATTTTCTGAATTCTATTTCTGACAATTCATTTGTCTATGAATGGTGTCTTCTGATGTATCTCCATTGTCATTCCTTTGGGGAGTTGATCTACTCTGATTATTCTTTTTGCCAGAGTTCTTCCACTGGTTCCACCCTATGAATATTTTCCATAATTTGTCAATTAAAATTGGTTAGGTGAGATTGCATTGGGGGCCCCAGGAAATGGAGTTAACCAGCCCTTTACCAATGAGCTTGTGATTGTGGATTTTCCCCTACAGCCTGACAAAGGTCCCTTACAGAACTGCATCCAGAGGCTCTGAGGACCTGCTTGGTGAGATGACACAAGCTGTCTCTGTCTGTAAGTCAGCCAGCATCTACCCAATCCTAATTAGTTGGAGCATTAGCTGAAATGTCAGATGAGGGAGTTACAAGCAACTTCAATGCCCCACCCCCTACCATTGAGGAGGAGAATAGGTCCCTCCCACTACAAAATAACTGCCAGTCAACCTCAGAGGATTCCCAGATAGACAGCCCAGGTCAAGAGTTCCAAAAAATTGTCCTGGGCAGTACAATCGCTGATCAGCAGGGAGAATTCAAAGGGCCTCCAGTGGCCAAACAGTAGGGGTCCATGGGCAAACCATCCTGCAAACCCAAGGGGTTGGATACTGGTCCCCTCTAGTGAGCAACAGAGTCAGAAAGTTTGCCTGTCAAAAGTCAGAACAGGGGAGTCAGTTCCTCCATCCCTGCAATGCGCTGTCCCTGGGAAAGCTGAGGGACTGGAGCCTCAACTCCTCCAGTGAGCAATAGACTCAAAATTTTGCCCGCCATAGTTGGAACAGATGCATATGTGCCTCTGCCTATGCATCATTGCAGGGCATCCTTCTATCCCATGTCCCCTTCTCTCTCCTTATGAGAGACAGACTTAAGGTGGGAGTCTGTGTTTCCATGCAATACCCAGACCTCTCAGAGAATTGACAAACACTCTGGGCTCTGCAGGTGGCAGATGTTCAGACTGCCAGGAGACAGGGGCAGGATGGACTGGGAGTTCAGAATTGTGGGGAAAATATTTGTTTAATTTTATGCCGGGGAGGATGATGCCTAGGCTCACAAGCGGGACTTCCCTGAACAAGGAGGTCCACTGTACAGCAGCTGTCTCATGTGGGATAAAATGAGAGGTCTTTTGTTCCCTGCTTGCTTAAAGATAGCCTACAGTGAGCCTCTCACTTGGGGGAGGCATCTCTTGTCCTTGTGGTGATGGGCTTTGTACCTGGAATTTTTTTTCTTGGATCTTCTTTCTTGGAGTCACAGCTTGCCTCAGCAGAGATGATGTGCATTTGTCTATCTTCTTTCTTAGCTCAGGTCTCCACTTTTGGCTTCACTGATTCCTCTTTTGTCTAGTATCTCTCCCTCTGGACAAGAGCCTCTGGCAAAAGCTACCTCTAGTCAGCCATCTTCCTTCCTCCCCTGTGTGTGCATTTTATAATCATTTTGTTATGCCCTGCGTTGTCTGAGGAATTCCTAGAATAGTGTGTCTTGACTACAGATTAGAATCAATTGGATAGTAAAAAAATTCTGACCACCTCTGGAGAATCTTATTTAATTGGTCTAGAATCTTGTCTGTGCATTGGGACTTTTAAAACTGCACAGATAATTCTAATGTGTTTCCAAGTTTAAGAAACATTGGCCTAGAATAAAATGTTACAGCTTAAAAAGAGACAGAAAAACCTATTTGCTGTCATTATTAAATGTACTATAAATGTAAGCATTACCTTTGGAGCCTAATAAACTCTACAGGTGAATGGACTATTATTTTCTCTTGTTTTCTTATCCTTCTGTAGTAGGCCCCTTGGGATTTTAGGACCATAACATTTTTTTAAATAACTGATATAATGTGAAATTGGAGTAGGCCCTTAGCAGTTTGCACATGTTAACAGCTTGCTTCCGGGCGGCACCTGTGGCTCAAGGAGTAGGGCGCCGGTCCCATATGCCGGAGGTGGTGGGTTCAAACCCAGCCCCGGCCAAAAACCAAAAAAAAAAAAAAAAACAGCTTGCTTCCTGCTCAGCACCCCTTGTTCTGACAATAATTATTAACTACTAGTATACTGTTTCTTTAACAGGAAGTAATAACTCTCCAAGACCAGGGGGCAGAATCTATGAGTTTATTGTGCAGAAAGAATAAATGCCCCTGAAAAAGTTGAGACTAACTGCTAATGCCCAAAGTCTGGTTGCCTGGTTACTGGTGGTGTTATCTGAGACTATCAGCAACACAGACTTCCCTCTTTGGGTTCCCTGAAATTCCCCACTCTCTCATCCTCCCACGTAAAAGCTTACTGCTTCATCTCCTGATAAGAAGGATTGAAGAGATTTTACTCTCCCATTTTCTCACTTTCATCATATTAAATAAATCTTTTTCCATCCCAAGTACTTATATCACATTATTTGTCTTTGACTGCACTGTGCTTATATCAGCCTGAATCTGGGGTTGTTCAACACAAATATCCAGGAGAGAGCTATCCCAAGACTTCCTACATTCTGGTCCTCTGCTGTCCAATTCTGGATCACTATTCCTTTGAAAGTTATACATCTGTGCTTAAGATACATATCCCTACTTTACAAGGCCTGAGCCAGTGACTTCAGATGCCTATGAGAGGCTCCTGCTTTGTACCACAGGAAGAAGTGAAGTAAGGAAGGGTCCCTAAGATGACAATTCTATTGCTACATCTACCGCTTTCTACTGAACCTATGTTCTCAGAACTATGCTTCTTCTGGTGACAATGTATAAATCTTATTTCATAATACAGATAAAATTACACTTAGAAGACATTTAAATAATTCTACAGAACTTAAGGTGTGGAAATAAACATTTTCCACTTACCCTATGGTGTTTTACATAAAAGTTGAAGGAAAAAAAAGAAAATTGTTAAAATTCAAATAATATATTTAGCCACTTTTCTCTAATAACTATTTCCTTAAGGTATAATTGAGAGTTGTAAGCTGAACACGAGAAATATGATTTCAATTTCAACCTGAGTACATCCACACTTAATCATTAAATTAAAATGTAAGTTACTATGAGTGTTCAACTTAGATAACTACAGGTACAAATTAGATTTTTCTTGAACCATATTGAAAATAAACATTAATACTTAAATATTTACATTTCTAAAGGGTCTACTTTCTGAAATTTGGAACACAAGCATCAAATTCCATTTATAATAGGACTTCTTCATTTTTCAATTTTTATTCAACAAGTATGTGTTAAGTCCTTACTACATGCTAGACAACAGTATTTATGTACTAAACCAATATCATATTCTTTTGTGGAACTTACAGTTTAGTGAGGTACACAGGTAATTAAAAATATAAGGAAATAAATGTATAATTATAAATGAGATGACTACAATAAAAGAAATGGAAAATGTACTCTGATGGCAAATAAGGGGTGAAGAATAAGAGATTTTAGAGTTGGGAAAAATTTAAAAGCCTGGAATGAATAATACATAGGAATAGCATTTTTTTTTAATTTATTGCTTTCTTTTTAAGAATTTCATATTAGAGGGTACACATGTTTTGTTTAAAGAATAGAATTCTTAGTATTAGAAACATCATGTGTTAAAAGCTTCTGGATGGGGGTGGCACCTGTGGCTCGGTCGGTAGGGCGCTGGCCCCATATACCGAGGGTGGCGGGTTCAAACCTGGCCCCGGCTGAACTGCAACCAAAAAATAGCTGGGCGTTGTGGTGGGCACCTGTAGTCCCAGCTACTCAGGAGGCTGAGGCAGGAGAATCGCTTAAGCCCAGGAGTTGGAGGTTGCTGTGAGCTGTGTGATGCCATGGCACTCTACCGAGGGCCGTAAAGTGAGACTCTGTCTCTACAAAAAAAAAAAAAAAAAAGCTTCTGGATGTTGTGTTCAAGTTCAAGTGGCTGAAGCTCACAGAGCTGCTAGTGAGTAAGGAATAGGACAGCATTGAAGACTAAGCATGGTTGTGGAGGCTACAGTAAATTTTTGCTCAAAAATATTCATAGGTGGTGCTATGTATGTTCATCAAACTGGCACAAAATGTTTGGTGTGGTTGCTTTTTTTAACGTTAACAGTTATTGACAATCATTGTGTAGATGTGTTATTTCATTTAATGTGGCAAAATCCTTAATTCGGTTTCTAGGAAATTTTAACATATTTCCTGCCTTATACTTGCAGTGAACCATTTCTTTTAGGAACCCCAGTTCTTACTAGTTTGAAAAGAATGCCATCTGGTCACTCACTGGTCTGAGGTTGATCACTGGTTCTGGGCCTTGTCAGTGGATTCAGCCAGCAGGTACATGCCATTTTCATATTGATGTTTCCCTTTTAAATTCAGGACTCCAAGGTTTTTATTCAACTATTTCAATTTTGTGTACTAGTGGCTTCTAATGTGATCAGAAAAAATGATTGCCTAATGAAGAGTGCTGAGAGGCCCACATTCTGAGTTCTATGAAAAGTGATGTGTAGGAGATAAAAAGAGAGAGAGAAAAAAAAAGAGTCCAAGAAAGCAGCAGAGATGGAGTAAGTGGGTGTCGTGTCCTGAAAGCAAGCTTAAGAGAACATTCTGAGGAGAAGGAGATAATTGCATTGAATGCCCCAGAGTAGTCAAGTAACATGAAGTGGCAGGGCATGCGTTTGTATTTGGCAAAAAGGAATGACTAGGGCAAAAACTCAGTCAGTGCAGCCTGTTAAGTAGCAGGAGATGAGAGCACAGGGACAGTATGGACAGAGATAAGACTGAATTAAGATAGATGGAGGTAAAGTGGCCTATTTATTAGCAGGTTTTCCTTAAAAAGTATTTCTGAATTGATCAAACCTAGGTCTCAACCAGGAAAAGTTCTTTCTGAAGAAATCTGAGAGAGGGAGAGAGAGCCTGCGCAAGGCATACACATTCTTACAAAATACAAATTAATGAAACAAAGATATATTTCAATACAACTTTCTTTTTATATTAATTAGATTCCTTAGTGTACTGAGCGATTCAATACATTGAAAGGGAAAATGTATTTGTACACAGTCCTTTCCATAAACTGAGAATTTTTGTCTTCCATGAACAACAAAAGTCTATTGGAATGGGAAATCATTGATGTTCTTTAACACTGGTCCCATCACTCATGCTATCCGTGCTCTACATTACCTCCAGATCCTGTTTCCTCCAGCTGATTATTCTATCATTCTATGGTAGGAAGATTCACAGGATAAAGAAAGAAAATATCCAAACTTCCTGTCATTTCCATGTGTTGTGATAGATTTACCTAAAGTAATTACCTAGGCTATCTATTCTCAGCCTCAGTGCCTTGGCCAGATGGCGTGTTCCTCTCCTCCACAGCCCGTTAGTTTATTTTAGCAAACCCTTGGGACTGCTTTAACAACCCATAAACAGAGTGGATGAAGGCCAGGTTCTTTCTAGGTTAATGATTTTGAGATCTGTATTTTTGAAACCTAAGCACTGTTTCAGCAAAGGAAAAAAAAAATCAACAGATGGGAGAGAGGGTCACTATCAGTGATTATGAAGGCAATAAAACAGCTTACATAAGGAAAAGAACAGACTGTGGTTCAGTTTAGTTCTTCCCCATAGTTATTTAGTAATGGATACAACAGTGAATCAGGCTTGCCTATTGCTTAGAGAGTCTTTAGGAGGAAAGAGAAATGACAAAATAACAATAATTATTCTCATGCTTTTCAGCCTGGCAATGTTGTGTTTCTTATGAAAAGTTCTTTTATTCAGAATTGCAGCAATGAAAGAGGCCTTGGTATTAATTAACTGTTATTTTATAACATCTAATCCGTAGGAAGTAGTTTTAATATACATGCATTTTGAACAACAACCATCTCTTGAATAACGACAATAATCCATTTAAATGGACCAGGTATGATTACTCAAATTCAGCAAATCACTGAGGTAAGGATCAGGGAATTCTTTTGAATAGCTATCATTAAAAAATAGCTTATATGAAGGCAATATCTTAGCCGATGTGGTTGTTTTTCTTGAAGAGGCATACCCAGGAAGGCAATGGGGGTTGGTTTTAAAGAAAGGAAAATATGGGGGGTAATAGCCTGCTCTCAGTGACATTACTTTTTTTCAGAGGGATACAGGGACCATAAAAGCCCAGTCTAGTGTCCAGTTTTCTCTTTTATCTTGATTCTGGCTATCAACAGAGGGCTTTGGTATTTGAGCAGCATGTACACCAAAGCTCAAATTAAAACACGTTGGGCAGAAGTGGGGTGGAGAACCAGGTAAAAGAGATGGTGCTGAGTACCGCAAAGGAGGTACTACAAAATAGGTATAATTTTTCAGGGGGAGAATCACTTTCCTTCTAGCCTTACATTTATTTTTGAACTTAATATCCTAGCTCCTAAATTGTCTCCATTTGATGATGCATGTGTAACTGGTCTGAAAGAAATACTGTACTGAAGAGACCATGGGTATAGATGAAATGCCAGGAAGAATGGCCTCCAAAAATTGCAACATATGCTTATAAATGCCTTTCTAATTGGCTAAAATTTTGAGTCTTGCCTGGACTAGGAGCTAAGCTGATTTCCATAAGCTTTGGAACTGGAATAGGATGGCAGCACTGGTTTCGCCCCGCCTCTGGAGTGGAATAAGCATGGGGGAGTGAACTATCCATTCTTAAATATAAGATCTTGGATAGAAATCATTGTTTTTTCACTGTTTTAACCATCTATACAAGATTCCCAATAAACAAAATGATTTGGCTCAAAAATTGCCATAGATGTGAAAATACCTAGAGGTTGGGCTTTGACTCTAAGAAGTTCAAATTTTTTTTTTTTTAAGAAATGATCTTATTAACTTGGAAACTTTGCATTTATCTTGATGTCCATTCATTCATTTAAATATTTAAACCTAAAAAGCACTTAGTTTTCCTATTTGCCAGAGTGGTTCAAGTCTTGGCACAGTCAAAATCGCCTGAACTGGCGAGAGTAAGTAATGGCCCAGGAAGACTAGGAAAACAATATTTCACACTTATCTTATTTTGAAATGTTTCTCCTATAGGGTAGCCACAAAGTTTCAATTTAAGTAGAAATTGCACACAAACTTTATGGCTACCCTGTATAAGAAGAGAGCCCCCTTTGTTATGTCTCAAATCATGTGCGCAGCAGAGCGCAGCTATCCACCATACAAAGATGGAAACCTTCTCTAAATTCATGGCAAGGCACTACTAGCACGTGAGGAGAGTCGGTGGATAGTGGCCAATATTCTCTGTGTCTTCCTGTCTGTTTCAATGAAACTTCAGTTATATACAATTTCAAACACATTGCCTTTCAGCTACCTTCTAATTGTCCTGAGGAAAACAGTACTGAAGTCTCCTTTAAATATAAGGCAATTGATTTTTTACACATCGTCAGAAGAGCAAAATGTTGCCAATTTTTTTATTTGTGTCAGTTCCAATCATTGGGGGCGGGGGGGGGGCGGCGAAAAACTCTGCTCTGAAATGGTACAGGAATGTTTTTCTCTCCCATTTGCAAAGAAGTCTTCCATTTGTCCTGTGGAGTCACTGTCTAATCACGTTTTCTCACATTTGGGGGATCCCATCTGTTGACGTTAGCAATGAGCAGGCTAGGCAGAAAATGGAGAAAAAAAAATCAGAGGTGGGAAACTGAGCCCTGAAAATGTGTGAGAAATGCTCAGAAAACGCACATATACACAGATTTTAGCAGTTTCCTGGAAACAATGGAAATCCCTTTTCTTCTTGATAAACTTCCCTTCCTCCCTTTGCTCTCCAATTCCCATCCAAAAAAACAATGTTCTAACAGCGGTAACACGTTTCTGAGGCAGCATGGGAGACAGAAAGCCATGACCATATGTGCAGGGCAGTGTAGGTCTAAAATACAGACCTTTTTAATTAGAACCTAAAACTGCTTTTTTTAACACTATTTTTTGAAGTTAGAGAACTGTATGGTTTTCTGTCACGTAGATTCATGCTACCAAGCTTTTTTTCTTAAATTAATACACAAATCAGGGATACATAATGGGTTGCCCAGAGATGGGACATTTATCCTCACTAATGAGAATAGAGTGTGAAGATGCTCACTTCTTGCCTAAGGCTATTCTGTTTTTAGTTCTTCATCCTGTAATTGCAGAATTAAATTGTTTATGCTGGCTTTTGTGATTGGAAAAAAGAGAAACACATTTTAGGAGGTTAAAAATCCACATGAATATGGTATAGTTACAATTTTCTGTCAGTGCCAAGCCTTTAGAAATTTCCAGATGTATGATTTCTGCCTTGTCAGCCTTTAGCCTTCCTCCTCACTTCACCCCAAATTCCAGAATAAAATTCTCTGGGTAGGAAGGATTACACGTAAGAGTTCAAACCTCTCTAATTGGCCAGGAAGAAATGGTGAGCCAGATTCCTGAAGAGGAGTGGAGAGAAAATAAGCAACCATGGAAAAGAAATTTTGGGGCACAGCCCAAAGTAGCTCATCAGGACTCTCAAAAGCTTCTCTCTAGGTACTCTGTGTAATGAGCAAGAAAAAGACTATGTCCTCAGGATACAGAACCAGCATACAAATGAGAAGGGGGATTTAAATAAGTGAAATGTAAGGTAGACCCCCTCTAGCCAAGAGAGTGTTAAACTGTTGATGTTGGGGAAAGCTTCTTATGAAGACAGAAAAAAAATGGTGAAAAGTTTTAGCAAGACAGTTGTTTCAAAATGGGCTCCTTGCATGGAAGACAAAGTCTTAATTTGTTACTGAAGGGGTCAGCTGTCAGCTGTCCTCGTGTTCTGGTCTAGTGCAACATAGACCAGGGAAGGAAGGAAGTGTTTGGTGAAGAGCAGGAGAAAGTGAAACTCAGGGATTCAGAAAGATCCAGTACAAATCAAAAGTTGAAAATAGAAGCTCAGCAGAGATCCAATAGTTGGAAGAAAAAAGAAAGAAAGAAAAAAGAAAACATTATGAGGAAAAAAATAATCAACATCTCATTCTCTAATTTTCTTCACTGTGTGAATCTTAGTAGTAGGCACATGCTAAATCTTTTTATTCTACACACACAGAGAAGTTTCACAATTTAGTGGTCTTCTTGAGATCAATAAAATAAACAAAAAAAACCTGTCATTGACGTAGAAAATATTAAGTTGCTCCATTGCTGAGTGAAGAAGTACATAATGTAACTTACCTATTGACATGAGCTTATAAATTCTAATAATGAAAAAGTGAACACAAATGTAAAATTTTCATGCTTTTTTGTTTTTAAATGGTAATAACAATTGTGAGTTATATAGAAAAGAGTACATTCTTATAAGGAAAGTGGATCTAAATGTATTTGTATAACATCTAGCTAATGAATAGCCGTGCTATGTACTAGGAAGAGCATTTTTTTTTTTAGACAGAGTTTTATTTTATTTATTTTTTTTTTTTTAGAGACAGAGTCTCACTTTATGGCCCTCGGTAGAGTGCCGTGGCATCACACAGCTCACAGCAACCTCCAACTCCTGGGCTTAAGTGATTCTCCTGCCTCAGCCTCCCGAGTAGCTGGGACTACAGGCGCCCGCCACAACGCCCAGCTATTTTTTGGTTTGCAGTTCAGCTGGGGCCGGGTTTGAACCTGCCACCCTCGGTATATGGGGCCGGCGCCCTACCGACTGAGCCACAGGCGCCGCCCTAGACAGAGTTTTACTTTGTCACCCTTGGCAGAGTGCTGTGGCGTCACAGCTCACAGCTACCTCCAACTCCTGGGCTTAGGAAATTCTCTTGCCTCAGCCTCCTGAGTAGCTGGGACTACAGGCACCACAACACCCGGCTATTTTTTGTTGCAGTTTGGCTGGGGCCAGGCTTGAACCCGCCACCCTCCATATATGGGGCCAGCACCCTACCCACTGAGCCACAGGTGCCACCCAGAAGCACTTTATATTAGAAGAAAAGAAACCTGTGGTTGATCGCTGATTCTGTCCATTACAAAAGCCATGTCCTTAAACAATGTACCCAAACTTTTTTAAGCGTTCACTTTCTTTCTGAAAAAGTAAATATAATATCCACTCTTTTTTTTGTATCAGTTTTTTAGGGTTGATAGAGCTATTGTACGTGGAAGTGTCTTAAACTTTTCCACATTAATATTCAATTAAATAGAATCTTGTGAATAGATGCTTTGGGATGTTAATAACAAGCCAAAATAAACCTCTTACAACTCAGCAGCTTAATCTCTTTATAAAGTAAAAGACCTGGTGTTCAAGCATTTCAAGGTAACAATATTTTCAAATACCTTTGTTTCTTGCTAAAGTTAGTGTTTGGCTATATTTCAGACAAAATAACTGAGGTTTGCCTACAAAGTCACCTGTATTAAAATCACATAAATTAAGCCTTGCTCAGATAAATATGATGCATGGAAAATGTCTTTAGAACTGATTTCAGATAGATATGGAGTCAAATGTACTTGAATGTAGTCAATTATTTGAAAATCTTCAGAAAGCACAGACTCTTCAAATGTCACTGTTAGGCCTTGCTTCATAAACACATACATCTAGACACTTCAATATTTACTTCATTTATCTGCTTTCTGATCAGCCCTGTTGTTTTATTTTAGACTGAACCTCCAGAGGTTCTTTTTAGAAGTTGGGCAATGGAACATTTGCTTATTTTGAATTAATTCAAACATTCCTCAAATGAAAAGAGCTCAGATAATGTAACAATTTACTTTACTTAATCTTCCCCTAAAAAGTAATAAAAATTGCTCATAAAATTTCATTTTGGTGCTATGTCCCCGTAAGCGTTTCTTACAAATCGTGTTATTCAGGGATTGTGCATGTATATAAGAATCTTCCTGAGAGTGTTTTCAAGAATAAAAATCTATAACTATTGTAGTGTGTGGGTTCCTGTTATTCTCAGCAAATCCTCATTTATTTTTCTCCCTTCAAAAAGTCCTGGGTTAAGGGAACGTTTTCAAGGTTTACTTAGACAGCTTAGGCAGGAGGGATTATTGAAAAATATTTCACAAAACCCAAGATAAGGAAAACAATTATTACGTTCCAAAGAAATTAGTGTAAGACTAAGGGAACCAATAGGAGCTGAGGAACCTCTCTCAATCTCATTCTGGACTTGGTGGATTTGTATCTCTACTTCTCTCTTCACATTCTATGCACTTCTCTTTTTTTCTCTCTCTAAATAAATTGTCTCAAAGATGTATAAAAGCCATGAATTCAATGAATTTTCACAAAATTACTTTACCAGTGAAATCATCATCTGAACTGATAAATAGAACAGTACTCATAGCTGGTAGCCCCCTTCTGTCTTCATTAGCTCTTCATTAGCTCTCTCCTCCTTAAAGGTAAATTTCTACTATTATAACTTAGTTCTGCTTGTTTTTGAACATTTTATAAATGGAATGATATAACATGTATTTGGGATTTTTTTTATGTCTGGCCTCTGTCATCAAATATTATTTATCCATAATGTTAAATGTAGTTCATTTGTTTTCATACATCATAGTTTTTTTGTGTAGATATGACATAATTAATCCATTCTACTTGGGTTGGAAATTCAACTTGTTTTTTATTTTGGTAATTGAAGTGTTTCTGTGTACATTCTGTAACTCATTTGTGGTGCATGTACTTGTGCATTTTTGGGGGGGTATGTATAGTGAGGAGTAGAAATCCTTGGTCATGGGTTAGGCACATATTTATTTAACAAATATTGCTAGACAAATCTTCAAATTGGATGTACCCACAATTTAGAGAGTCTCCAACTGCTCCTCCTTCTCACAAAGGCTATGAAATGCAAATGAAAACCACAGTAGGTTGTTCCTATAATATGAAATTATATTATAATAGTATGTACCTGGAATAAAATTAAGAATGAGTAAAATTGAGTACATGAATTGCAGCTTTTTTAGGTCTAGAATTCTCCTGTTAATTTTTAAATATATCTTTCTTTCTCAGCAGAAAGTCTCCATCTTGCCATGTTTTTATCAGATATAATAGTGACAGTTATTGAATACCTCAAGGTCTAGATCATCTATGTGACTGTTTCCATTGTCTGCTTTTCCTCTTGTACCTATCTCTTGGTGTGCCTTGTACATTTTTATTGAATATGGAATTTTTTTAAAGAAAAATTGAGTCTTTGGAAATGTGGCTTTACTTCAAGAGAGAATTTTCTTTGTCTTCTTACAGGATGTTAAAATAAGAATAGATGAACTTTTCCCAGTCTTTTCCTACATTTATTGGGGACCATACTTCAGTTTGTAAGGGATAGTTGCCTTATTTAATGTGCAGACACCAACATAGAGAGTCAACAAAAATTAAGAAACTTGGATATTTGTTCCAAATAAAAGAGCAAAATAATCTCCAGAAGCCAAACCTGATGAAATAAAAAATATGTTATTTATCTGACAGGGAATTCAAAATAACACTCATAAAGATGCTCACTGCAGTAAGGATAGAAATGTATGAATAAACAGAAAATTTTAACAAAGAGAGAGAAAATACTAAAAATACCAAACAAAAATCATAAAACTGAAGAATAACCATTTTTTTTAATTCAATAGAAGCATTCAATAGCAGACTACATTAAGCAGAAGGATTAACAAACGTAAAGACAAGTCAATAGAAGTCATTCAATCTGAAGAGTAAAAAGAAAAAGGAATGAAAAAGAGTGAAGATAGATTGAGGGAATTATAAGATACCATCAAGCAAAACAATATACCCATTATTGCAGTACTAGAAGATGGAGAGAGAGAAGAAAGAACAGATGTTCCATTGCCCTATGTTCTTGCTTACCCTTTACTTAACCTTCCTGGGGGCTGTTATCTTCCCTCTTTTATTTTTAACCTTGACTTCTGACCACTGACTGCTGTGCATCCTTGCATATATACTCTGTTACGTACCCCAAAAAAAGATCCCAGGAAACAGGACAGGTGCTGCATTGTTTTTATGCTGCCACCAAGCACGTGAAACAGTGTATGCCTTTCCAGGTTTCCAGGCTTTATGCACTAAGTTTGGTGTAAGTTTCATGATTTCCTCAGCACTGTCTATCTTGCTGGCCTCTGTCCCAGGTTGGGGTCCACTAGATGCCCAAGAAAAACCCAGATCAGGGAAGCATAATACACACCTAATCGGATGAACCAAAGAGTTCCACAGGAAGACACCATACAATCAGACTTTTATTTTTAATTCCAGATGAATATGATGGTATAGTTCTTCAGATGTCTCAACTGAAGGTTGGAATAATTACTAGGTTTTTTTCTTCTTTAACTTGGTAGGTTCTTAGCTCAGATTTTTATTTTCCAGCACAGAAAGACTATTAATAACTATACTTACATTTTCAGCCTCATAGCAACTGTTTTCTGCTTGGTTCCCCAGACTCGCAGTCTGTTTCACTTATAAATGACAAATGCTTCAAGGGAAAAGGAGCTCAGACTGTCAGGTTTACATTTCTGAGTTTACTTTCTCTTCAAAATAGTGGTGCCTCAATCTTGAACCGCCTTGCTAACCCTGAATGCCAACATTTTTCTCCCCAGGTCTACAGGACTGCTGAATGCTATGTTCTGCTTTTATACTTCTTAGTCTACTGTTTCTGTTTCATTTATTACCATGTCAGCCAATGCTTCTTATGAATCAGCAAATGGATTGAGGCAAAAATCAACATAAAATGTCATGTTTATCTCAGTAAGTTTTTCTTCTTCCAGGGATATTGGCCTAACAAGGGCTAGCTTTTTTGATAGCTTAACATTTCTAACATAGTTTTATTGTATTTTGTCCAGTTTTTGCAGTTATTTTTATTATGACAATTACTGTACTTCAAATTAGAACAAACAGAAAGAAGAATACTTCTCTTTCATTTTATCTTCCACTATATGCCAGTGATACCTGCTTTTTCACAATTGGGTGGAAAATGATCACTCGGGAGCCTCATGACTTCAGATTCCAGCTACTCAACAGACGGCTGAAGGAAATGTTATTTGTCAGCTTCAGATTTCAAAATAAAATCTAGTTTTATCTAGATAATATTTTATCAGAATATTATAACTGACACTGAGTAGAGGGGAACAGGGGTCATTTGTACTATGATTTAGATTTACGAGGATCTGAGAACATTAATGAGGTAGTGGGATTTGAAAAAGAGAAAATAAGAATCACACTCAAAAATAAGTCAAACATAGAAGAAAGTCAGACATATCATCTTTAAGGTGGAGTAGTGGGATTTGAAAAAGAGAAAATAAGAATCTAACTCAAAAATAAGCCAAACATAGAAGAAAGTCAGACATATCAAACACTAGTGGCTTGAAGTATAAAATTGCACTCTCCAGGGCCAAGTTTTCTGATGTTCTTTTTACAACTTTAGCCTCAGAGCTATCATTGTGTCCTTCTAAATTACAATAGCAAAAAGAAAAAAAATTGGGGCAGTGCCTGTGGCTCAAAGGAGTAAGGCATCGGCCCCATATGTTGGAGGTGGGGGTTCAAACCCAGCCCTGGCCAAAAAAACAAAAACAAAAAAGAAAAAAGTTCTGTATGTATTTAATCTAGTTTTAGTTGAAAACATCTTGACTAAGATGTTTTTTGATATAAAACTCAAATTTTAGGCTGATAAAATTATCTGACATGATGGAAATGACAAGTAGACAATTTTGAATTCTCCTTATGTTCTTATTGTTTAATTCTGTTGATTCTTTTCAAAAGGTTCTTGATCTTATTACATAACTGTTCATGATTTGTAGTGTTTTCCCAGTTGCTAAATATTTCTTGAGACTCTGCTAAATAGTCTCCTAATATTTTCTAAAAAATGTTGGCTCTCATGAGGAGAACTCCCCGGGCAATTGAAGCAGCTTCAAAAATACACTACTGGGACTTGATCAAACTAAAAAGCTTCTGCACAGCTAAGAACACAGTAAGCAGAGCAAGCAGACAGCCCTCAGAATGGGAGAAGATATTTGCAGGGTATATCTCTGACAAAGGTTTAATAACCAGAATCCACAGAGAACTCAAACGCATCAGCAAGAAAAAAACAAGGGATCCCATCGCAGGCTGGGCAAGGGATTTGAAGAGAAACTTCTCTGAAGAAGACAGGCGCACGGCCTTCAGACATATGAAAAAATGCTCATCATCTTTAATCATCAGAGAAATGCAAATCAAAACTACTTTGAGATATCATCTAACTCCAGTGAGACTAGCCTATATCACAAAATCTCAAGACCAGAGATGTTGGCGTGGATGCGGAGAAAAGGGAACACTTCTGCACTGCTGGTGGGAATGCAAATTAATACATTCCTTTTGGAAAGATATATGGAGAACACTCAGAGATCTAAAAATAGATCTGCCATTCAATCCTGTAATTCCTCTGCTGGGCATATACCCAGAAGACTAAAAATCACAACATAACAAAGATATTTGTACCAGAATGTTTATTGCAGCCCAATTCATAATAGCTAAGTCATGGAAAAAGCCCAAGTGCCCATCAATCCACGAATGGATTAATAAATTGTGGTATATGTATACCATGGAATACTATGCAGCCTTAAAGAAAGATGGAGACTTTACCTCTTTCATGTTTACATGGATGGAGCTGGAACATATTCTTCTTAGTAAAGTATCCCAAGAATGGAAGAAAAAATACCCAATGTACACAGCCCTACTATGAAACTAATTTGGGACTCTCACATGAAAGCTATAACCCAGCTACAACTTAACAATAGGGGGAAGTGGGAAAGGGGGGGGTGGGTAGAGGGAGGGGAATCGGTGGGATCACACCTGTGGTGCATATTACAGGGGTATTTGCGAAACTTGGTAAATGTAGAATGTAAATGTTTTGGCACAGTAACTGAGATAATGCTGGAAAGGCTATGTTAACCACTGTGATAAAAATGTGTCAAATGGTTTATGAAGTGAGTGTATGATGCCCCATGATCATATCAATGTATACAGTTATGATTTAATAATAGAAAAAAAAATGTTGGCTCTCTTCCGTGTCAATGTCACCATGCCCATGAGTTCTAAATTAGTTTACAGCCTATACACTCTGTACCCTACCTCCCTAGTATGTATCCTATGTTCATGTGGAAATAGTCAGGTTTTTAAAATTCTTCTCCATTTAAAATTGTAGGGATATTTTGTTTTCTAGTTGGGGGTTATAATAATTTCATTTTAAAGTATACATTTTTATCTAGTTACACTTTAAAAACATGGAGACTTTCATCAAAACTAAAATCTAACTATGAAGGGAATTGAGAAGATGACAGGCTAAAAGCAGTCCTCATATGCTGCTCTTGAAGAGAGGATTGAAAGCTGCAGGTAGATGCCTACCTATGCACAGCTGTTCCTGGAAAGAACATTGTAAAACTCTGGAGAAGTGACAAGGTGATTCATTTTGAAAGATCAAAGTAACTTTGAGGAGGCATTCACACATGAGGAAGGTCAGGAAGAGACAGCCCTGGGGCTCCACACTCAACCCACAGGCACTGCAGCCTGAGCTTTGAGGGGGCTCCTCACCACAAACCTCTAGAATGATTGGGGAGCTGTCTGTAGTCTGCACAAAGACATTGCACCAGATAGAAGGCACAACCGGATTTGGTGGCCACAAATCTGGGGTTTCTGAAACTGATGCCATTCTGAGCTCTGAGGTACAGGACATCAGGACTGCATGGAGTTATTCACTGCCTTTAAATTCAACTCCAAACTCCATTGATGGCCTCCAAATTCACTCTTGCCTAGTGCCCCAATCTCATGTCATCCCATCCCTCTGCTCCATGTACAGAAGGATCTAGATATTTTTAACATTTACTATAAAACATATATGAAATATTCAAATTTAAATTTTGAGGACAGGAGAAAAAAACAGGGAGACCAGTGAATGGTTTTTGCAGTAGCTTTGGCTATAGAAAATAGCATGGATTAGGCTGGCAGCAGTCTGCATGAAGAAAAATGGACAGATCAGATGGACACAAGACACATTTTGGAGACAGCTATGGGAATTGTTGTTATATGGGAAACTTACTTTGAGTTGCTGTTTTTGCTTTTATGATTAACAGCGTGATTTATTTTCTGCCTAAAGAATTATAAGGCAAACATTTTAAATGGCTGTAAAAAGCAAAGTAAATGCAAATTAATTTTGCTTCAAATTGCTAAAAAAATTATAACACTTCTTGAAATCATTAACAAAGTAAGGGTTTGTTGAATTAGGGGATAATTCTTCCACCTTGCCTAAGGGCACTAAGAAAACAAGGAGAAAACATACATGGTAATGTGTAAGAATAAATCTTACAAATAGAAAATGCCAGCAATGGTCTGATGGGGCAAACATAATAAGGATGATTTTCTAATGTGAATCTCTCTATATTTAGAGATTCATTGGCGAAGCTCACCCTCTGCGGGCATGTACACATTTTTATGTATTTATTTATTATATGCATACTTTGTACGCATTATTGGTGCTTGTATTTTTACTACTGACCAGAAAGACTTCTTGCCTTCTTGTCTGCCCCTTATACAATTTTAATATTGTATTTTGTATTATCCTTAACACATCATGTTCACTTTAGGGCCTTCCTCTCCCTTTTTTTCAAGGAACTAAAGCCATTGAGCTCAGGTGACTTTTATTATATTTCTTAGATCCAGTAAAATATTTTCTACAAGAATAATGCCTATTTCTTCAAAGTTAAATAATTGAGTTACCTTGCATTTGCTGGTAAATATCTGCAATATTAGACATTATGTTTTCTTATAGGCATTTGTTTAAGACCAAGCATTTTTCTTTTCTAACAATTGTTCAAGCTGCTATCTTCTTAGTCGAAGCATTAAACTATGTACATTAAGTAGTGTTGAGATTAAAGAAGTACGAATGTCGGTGCAGAGTAAAAGGCAACTGCCTTGCGGTGGTCAGTTTCTCCCAAGGCCATTCTTTACAAAATTTGTAGGGCAAGACATGAAGGAGAAACTCTTTGGAAATCTGTAAGCAATGTGAAACTCGTGGTATGAAACCATAGTTTCTCCTATTCTCATTTCCAGTGGAAATTTGTTCTCTATGGAGTTTCCTCCCTAAAGTGATGATAACTTTATTATTTTATTCCTTCCTTCTCTGACATTTTATTCCCCCTCTATTCTTGTTTACTTCTTTTTCTGTCTTTTAGTTTTGCATAAATTTAGCCAGCATCTCCATACCCCCTTCCTAATCTTATTTTACCCTATTCTTATCTTTTCTTTCTAATTTTCATACCTGTTATCCAGAATGTATGTAGGCATTACATATATGCTTACGTACACAGGTATACAGGTGTAAGAACTGTCACATGTGGAGACTCTGGAAACGAATTCATTCCTCATGCTTTCTTCAATTCATATAAACATTGCCTTCTTCATATTCTTTTTTAATCTCCCCCTAGAATGAGGCCACACAGCAAGTTTAATAGTCTTGTTTCTGATTAAAGGTTTTTTAAGGAGAAGATTCCTACAATTGGCAACATGGATCTTCCAGCCCTGGAGAATTATATTAGCACTGGGAATAGCAGAAGTTACTTAAGATGGATGCGAAGAGCAAGCTTTCCAGCAGCTCTGAGAGGAAACTGCTAACATACAAAATCAAACTGGGGACTAAAATTTGTTCTCTGTGGATAGAAGCTCTTAGTTTTGAGTCTTTATCATTTTCCTTTTTTCCTAGCTAAATACAGATGCAGAAGAATATATATGTGTGCATATGTACACATACATGCTCTGAAGGAAAATAACGAACTGATTATGTAACCACAATCCAGCTTAAGTAATAAAATACAACCTGTTCCTTCAAAATCTATTTTGTGCCCTGTCTCAAGACATCCTGCCTTTCCCTCAGGGGGGACCAATAGCAGAAATTTTGTTTTTATAATCTCCTTACTATTTTGTAGAGCTCCATTACCTATAAATTGGCAAATGCTCCAAAGGGAAAAGCAGTGCAAAATGTCATGTTCACCTTGATGGGTTTTCTTTCTCCCAAATCCCTTTACCCTGCCAGAGCTTGCTGCCTCAGGAACTCCCAGTGCCTTCAAGCAGGTGGTTGTGATTTTTGTCTAGCTCTTCTAGTTATTCTTGATAGGACAGTTGGCGCAATAGGAGCTGGTCCATCAAGTCCAGAGGCAGAATTACTTTCTATAGTTAATAATATAACTATAGTTCTGTAGTTCTAATAACACAAAAAGCACAGAGTGATGTGATAAAACCTGAACCCAGGCTGGGAAGCTTCTTGTATGCAGGAGCATTGCAGACGTTTAGAAGCTTGCCAGCGAGGAACAGCATTTTAGGCAAAATCAGGCAAAGTCATGGAGTCGTGGAATACTTTAGAATGCTGAGGCTTGCCATTTCTACGTTTTCATGATAGTTTGAGTAATATCCTTCTCTTTCAAAGATGGCAAATCGAAGCCTATTTTAAAGAAGGCCAGATGAATGATATGTCCGTATGAGTTTCACTTACCAAGCTGTCTTTTTAAGACCACCCCTCAAGTCAACTTCTAGTGTTTTTTGCTCCTTAAATAGTTGTCACAAACCCTTCACTTATTGTGCTCAGCTCTCATATATGAAAGATACACTGTACTAGCCACAGGTCTGACATCACTCTACCCAGATCACATAAATTGGTCAACATATAGAGGTGGTCAACATAAGGAAATAGACCTACTGTACTGATTTGTACATGCAGTGCATGTTCAGTCTATGAAAATTAGGTCAACTTAAGGAGCTAGTCATTGTAGAGAGGTGGTTAACTATGGTGTTTCCACTATGCATAAAAAGACAGTTTACTTAAATAATGACTTACTGATATCTATCATATCTGGAAAGGCATCAATTCCTGCGATATACAAATGACTAGAATGTGTACATGTCTGCCAGGACACATGTACAAGAGTTCTCCTGACATAATAACAAAAAAAATGGATACATGAAAAATGTCAAAAAAAAAAAAAGAGAAAGAAAAATGTCAGTCAATGGGGAAAGAATAAAAAAATGATATAAAAATTCAGTAGAATGCTATAAGTCAGTTAAAAGTAATTCACTGTTTGAATGTATCAACATGGGTACATCACAGAGACACAATGCTGACTGAAAAAGTACACTGTAATCTTCCATATAAAACATGACCACACACATGCACAAATATTTGTGATAAAATAATGATAACTAATGTTTATACAGAATTTAAAACGGACCCTTAAGAACACTATTTGTTCAAGGTCACACAAAAAGTAGCAGCACGGGCTCCTGTGAATATGTTCTTCAATGCCGTGCTATTTGTCCTTGTGAAAACCTGAGACCCTTGGCGGGCAGGATATTTACCAACTTCATGAAGATAGCTACCTCCAGGAAAAGAAAGGAAAATGGGATAAATGGGAAGGATCTTAATCTATGTATAGCACATTATTTCTTAAAAAGAAGGAAGAAAAGAGATCTACAGCACAGAAGCCTGGAGATGGGGTTCTAATGAAGGGGAGAGTGAGCTGGAAGACCAAGAGCTTCCTGAGATCTGGGGACCAGAGAGGGCAGCATCATGAACTTTCCAGCTTCTTTTGCAACAAGTGACATTTTAGATTTTAAATTTCAGTTGAGGTAAGAGATTATCTCTTTTTGGGCACTAGGGAAGAATATGCCTCAACACTAATATGGGGTGGAGAAGGATTTTGTAGGAATAGAAAAGATCAGAGGACTCAACAGATGTTAGAAGCTCCCATCATATGATTTGGGGTGAGGCAGAAATAGACCTTGTCCTTAAGGTCTTTGACTCTAAAACTTCAGATGAGAGAGACACACTCCTGGCATCTTCTATAGTCTGTCTTTTCCTGCTCAGTCACCATGTTTTGAGAGTGGAATCCATAGATGAGGTTGCCAAGCTTCTTGGAGAAAATATTGAAGTGGGTGGGTCAGGGAGACAAATATCCAGCTTCATGAGGCACAAACCTCCCCCTGTCACCACCCTTCCTGTGGCAGATAAGTGCCAGATGGCCTTGAGATGATATTGGTCATGGGTTCACAAAGCCACATCAAACTGAAGATGATAGCAAAAAAATTTTCCAGCCCCTCAAACCTAGCATCATGAACAAAGCCTGGCAGAATTGGGAGTCCACAGAAGTAACCCAGAGATGACCGCAAGTTGAGCACTGGGTGGAAATGACCTGACAAATGAGTGGGGGAATTGCCCTCCAAGAGACTCCAACCATAGAAGTACAGTGCGCATGAGGATAAGAGTGCCTACTTTGGGTCCTATAAGTAACCAAGATCACAGAGAGGAGTTCATGGCAGCATTGTATGTCCAGCCTCCATTCTGGCTTCTTTCATTTACACCTGATCACATGTCACATACTTTATTTTTTTATAATGCTGTGATACTCCCTAAAATTTATCATTAAAGTTTACTAGAAAAACATTTACAAACTTCTTGAAGTGAGAAAATATATCAAAGATCCAATCCCCCAGTTTCTCTTACTCCCCATGCAGCTTTAGGTGGTCAGTGGATTTACACAGCTATAATAGAGCAAGAAATTCCTCACTCAGACTCCAAAAAGGGGAGGAGACCAAATAGCTTTACATAGCACAACAATGGAAACTGGATGTTTGGGGGTGATTAGGCATGGATTCAGAAATGAGGGGAGCACTCCATAATCCTAAACCTGGTGGTGAGGAATAGCTGGCACTTCCAAAGAGCCTCTTCCCTTCCTGTAGAAGTTGAGAGCAGGGCCGGCTCCCCACCTCTTAGGTTAGCCTCGATGAAAATGAACTGCAGTCTACCACTTGCCTGTCTTCACCCTTGTGAATATTCTAGTGAAGTAGAGAGCTCTAAATCTGCAGCTCTGTGTATGTGTTGGGGAGACACAGACACTGTCAAATAGGCTTCTTTGGTGCTGTTGGAATGAAACTAAATGACCCTAAATGAATGCAAAGGAAACTTATGCTCAATATTCCTGGTCACATATTACCTCTCTTCCACTTTTATCTCAACACCAGTGAGGATGCAGACTGCTCTACAGGATTGTTACATGTGCACGAATACGTGTGTGGCAGCTCAGGCTATCTGACTGCTGAACAATATGAACCCAGGGTAGAAATAGCAGGCATCCTCAAAGTACAGCCCGCAGGTCACATGCGGTGGCGTGATAGTATTTGTTTCCATTTTGTTTTTTTACTTCAAAATAAGATATGTGCAGTGTGCATAGGAATTGGTTCATAGTTTTTTGTTTTTGTTTTTAAACTATAGTCCGGCCCTCCAATGGTCTGAGGGACAGTGAACGGGCCCCTTGTTTTAAAAGTTTGAGGACCCCTGCTGTAAAGCAATGTCCTTTCTCTGATCTTCCTACCAGATGGGAAAATATCCATCTGAGTAGAGAAGAGAAAATATCTTGAGAAAGACAGGAGGGGAAAAAGAACATACAATTTACAAGCTTGGATAAGAAATCCCTGTATATACTCAAGTGGTAGGTACATAATTCTCTTGTCAATAGATTGAAATTAGATTCAAAGTTCAACATGACAATCAATCCCTGACCAAGGCCAGCTCTCTCATCCCATGACATTCCAGCTCTGAAGGGGACCAGGGATAGGAACATTCTCCTGAAACAGTGATTTTAACATTTGTATCAGTAGCCAGTGGCCAATGGACTCAGAACAGAGTATGTATTGGTTGGAGTGTGTCTGTGTTGGGGTCGGGGGTACTGCTATGAGCGACACCAAGTTGACCAGGACAGAGCCTAAGAACAGGGTAGATGCTGCTTAGAGATCTCTCACATCAGTCTATCTGGGAAGTACTGTATGAGACAAAGATTTCTCCTCACAGGTGGGTACCTTGGGGATGCAAATCTCTCCACAGGGTCTCTTCATGTAGCCTGTTCTAATGGCATCATTGCAGTCCATGAGGTTTTCTTGGTCATCAAAAGTAGAAACATCTACTGTGAAGACACCAGTGTTGGAGGAAAAGATAAAGCAGAGAGCTTAGAAGAAAGCTGGATGTGGAGTAATTGAAAAAGAACAAGACAATGAAAAGAGGAGAGAAGATCCCAGGTTGCAGAAAGAAATAGAAATGTTTTCATCTGGTGGCACCTGTAGCTCAAGAAGTAGGGTGTTGGCCCCACATACCAGAAAAAAATTTTTTCATCATGCTTTGTCACCCCCTATTCCCACAGGCACACTCAAACCCTGATTCAGGCCCCATCTCCTTGAGTCTGATTAAGACACTATGGAACACAACAGTGCCATCTTGGTAGCGGTACTCATGGGCTTTCCTTTGAGCACAAAGACATCTGCATGCTTGTCTTCAGGCATGGCTTTGTCTTCTTTGGAGAAGGAGCCCCAGTGACTTATTCCACCCATGCTTGGTGACAGTGTATAAGAGCTTATCCTTGACGCAGACAGTGTAATCATCATGGTGGGGATGCTAAATTGTGATTTTTGTTTACTTGGCAGTGTCTCAGAATATTTTCCCCAGCGATACCTGCAACTCATGCATCACAGGTGGGTCCTGTACTTGTGCCAAGGATTCAGCCTTCTAATCAGTCCTCTGGATAGCCAGCATCGTCAGATGGGTTCTGAACCTCATTCACTTCCACGTCGTCTGAGTTGAAGCAATTGAAGGATCAGGAGGGGAGTAACTGAAGACAAAAACGATCCTGAAGAGGTTGTCAGAAGTAGGTAAAGGTGCTGTAGGGTCCCCATGAAAAGTGTGTAGAAAAGTTCTCCTGGTAATCTTGAACCAACCCAGTTCTCCCAACTTTCTCACTTTCAGTTCACAAAAATAACTGGAGAAAGTGCTGGGAATTCACATTCTGAAACAGGGGAGAAACTGACTGGATAAAGCCTGGGCTCCATCCTTGTCCCTCTCCACAAGCCCCCAACCCATAATAAGATGCCCTTCAACACTTTAGCCCCATGGATATTATGAACGATGAGGTATAAAACTCAAAATGGGTCACATTCTGGAGTCTCTAAGCTGTGATGCAAGTGGGGCATGTGTAATCAAAGGCAGTTTCCTTGAGCCTTAGGGATGAGCTCTCAGGGATTCCTAGGTTTCTGATGTCCTTTGTTGCCTGAGAGTAACAAACCTGTTTCATGTAAAATGGGTGTATGTGGAGAAATGTTCTGTCTCACCAGACTCAGGTAAGTTAGTCACCATGACATAGTGATACTGCTTCACAGCTGTAGGGAGAAGAAACACTAGAGCCACCTGGTGACCCACCCTGGTCTCTCTGAAGGGGATTCAGGGGCAGCAGCAGTACAGTCTCTTGACTCTGCCCCAAATCTCAGATCCAGGACCTAGAGAGGCAAACTTTTATTTTTGAATACAGTAAGCCAAGCCTCTATGCCTGAAAGTTTTCTTTTCTGCTCTTAATATCATACTTGCTAATACTGCATCATCTTTGTATTTAGTTCTCCCAACTTGAAATTCAGAGAAGTTCCTAAGAGTTTCTAAGAAAATCTAAGACTAGAGAAGTGAGAGCATGAGACTCCCAGGCTAGTGCTATTTATCATGATCCCCCAAACAGAGGAAATCTCAGTAAGAGAGATGGTGGCTTTAAAAATCTTAATGACTACACTTTATGGGGGCAAGACATGATTGCAAGAGGGACTTTACCTAACAATTGCAATCAGTGTAACCTGGCTTATTGTATCCTCAATGAATCCCCAACAATTAAAAAAAAAAAAAAAAAAAAAGAAACAGAAATTGGACCTTCACCAGACGACCAACCTGCCAGCTCCTTGATCTTGGACTTCACAGCCTCTAGAACTATGAGAAATAAACTTATATGGTTTATAAATTAAAAAAAAAAAATAAATAAATAAATAAAATTAATAAATCCTGAGGGTCTAATGTATGCCCCAATGACTATAGTAATAATACCATATTGCATATATGGTATTTGCTAAGAGATTAGATCCTCTGTATTTATACACACACACACAAATAAAAAAACAAAGGTAAAAAAAAAAAATCTTAATGATTAGCCTTGTATTACCAAGCAAATCATACCTGGCTTCAAAAGCTTCTCTTACCTTAAGAGAAACATGGGAAGAGGTGATCAGGCAGGATGTACACACAGGGAGACTAGAAAGTAACTTATTCATGATGATGTAGGGTCATAGTTCAGGGAGAGTCCCCCACCCTCACTCTGTTTCTAGCACCGTTTCTTCTTCCCTGACTCATGACCATATGGGAAATCAGGAGAGCTCTAAAACATAAGAGAAAAATTACCCTTTAGTCTAGAAGATTGTCAAATGCCCTGTGTACACACCAATTCTACACAACTCCAGAGGGCGTCATTCATTCACATTTTACAGAATCATGTGCCAGGAGATGAACTGACATAAAATAAGACCAGAATGAGGATCCCAAGCTTCATACAACTTCAAGTCTTAAACCCCAAATTAAATAATAGGACACTCATGATACAGGAGTGAATTAGTGCCCTGGAGATGGAAAGGGCTTAAGGTATCAAAGTCTACTTGTTGGGACCACACATTTCTTTCTTGAGCCAGGTCCTATCTAAAAGGATTCTTAGAGGATACTCAATGCCAGAAATGTCCATTAAGAACTGAAATAGCCTTTCAGGCTTAGTCAAAAGGCCTAGGATGCTTTGCATCCATTGGGTTGTACAATAGAAACACCACTAGACACGTGTGGTCATTAAAATTTTAAGTTAATCCTAGCAAAAAAAACTAAGGTAAAAATTCAGAAGCTCAAACTACCCACCCCTGATTTATCCCAAAGCCACATGTGCCTAGTGACTACCACATCAGGCAGTGCAAGTAAAGCACATTCTCATCCTCACAGAAAATACTATGGGACAAAGAGCTATTGGTCCTGAAATCCAAAATCTGAATCGGCCTCTTCCTGTGATCATAAGGACATATTTTTATATCACGGGGTAGGCCAAGAAGATGTCTGCAAGCAGGAGAAAGCTGAAATGTAGAGGCTTAATTAGTCAATACCTGACCCTTTGGAATAGGAGGGCTCTCTGGAGATGTGCTCTGCAGACAGTATCTGGGGGACGTGCTGGTGAGTTTGATCAGTGGCAGGGTCCTGGGTGGACGTGACCTTCCTACCCTGTTTCCCCCCAAATAAGACAGTGTCTTATTTTAAGGTGTGCCCCCAAAGATGCCTAGGTCTTATTTTCAGGGGACGTCTTATCTTTCCGGTAAGTAGGTCTTATTTTCGGAGGATGTCTTATTTTCAGGGAAACAGGGTAGCAGGTCTTCTACCTTGAGTTGTCACCATGGGAAAAGTCCAGTTGGGTGAGCAGAATCTTTTGATTATCCAGTGAGTACAAAAATGAGCTAATCTGAGAGCAAAATTGAGTAGATTGTCAAAATGTCTTTCCTATCAACATAGGATATACTGGGGAAGATACCCATCGCCTGTTCTGTGTGTCAGGAAGAAGAGAATTTAGCCACATGAACTGTGTATGCAGTCCATAAATTAAAAGCACTTGACATTTTCTATAGCACATCTCAGTGATATGAATCATCCACTGTCCAGTAAATGGGTTATGCTGAACGCTTGCCTTCATTAGCTGAGCTGTCATAATGACAGAGTGCTGGAATTGCTACTCCTAGTCCTACTTCTGAGCACTAGATACTCGGGAAACAGGCAGACTTTGCTCACATAGCCCATAGCTGGTCTCTGCGTGGGAGTCGCCATCAGCATTCTTTCTTCTCTCTTACTGAGCTTCTCATTGAGTGCCAAAGAAATGCTACAGGAGCTGCTAGAGAAAGCTGTCAGATCCCCTGTCTCCCCCTGTGAGATTAAATGAACAAGCTCAACAGAACAGAAAGGCAAAGGGAAATCTGCCTTTGCAGGGGCACCCTTGCTTCAGCTTCAGATGTCAGGGAAAAGAGGAAGCTCCAGTGCCTGCAGCAAAAATGGGCACTTCATCCAGCCACTTAACAAAGATTTCCTTAGAAAAGTACAACTTCCTTGGGCATCTCCATTTAGACACTTTAGGGAGAATATTTTGCCAAGAGAAATTTGCTCTGTCTTCAAATTGCTTTCTGATAATATGCAAATCCTCCCAAATAAATACATGCATTCAAGGAACTCTTAACTGCTTTGCAGCTGCTCCAGTTATTATTGGTGCCAACCTGCAAATGTATGTATCTCCTGCAGATACAGTTACCTCCCATTTACTCCACAGACCAAGAACACTACTTTCAGATCCAACCCCAATCTCAAAATACACTTTCCCCTTTCAGGCTCTGGACACAATTTTCTCCACCACGAATTTATTGTTTCAGGCTTGATGGCTGTGAGACGCCTTTTTCTGTAACATGATGGTACACTAGTATCTTTTATGGTGTAATACTTCCAGACTTTCATGATGTTCCTTCCATTGACACTGTCTTCCATAGCACAGGCGGTGTTTTCCAGTTCCATGTGTGATGAGACTTAAAGGTCTTTGTAACTCCCTGATCTTGAGGCTGAATTAATGACATTGTGTTTGCAGATAAGCAGACCATCTTAGTACCCTTCTGTGTTGACCTCAAGATATTGTAGGTTGCCAGAGGAGCATTGTCGAAATAGCACAAGAACTTTAAAAGGAAGTCCTTTACTAACAAGGTATTTTAGGAACAAAGCATAGATCAAAACCAATCCAGGAAAAGGGTACTCACTGTCCAGGCCTTGTACAAAGACTAGAAGATGATATTTATATTTTCCCCCTCAAGACTGGGGAGTTAGCAGCTGAGGGACAAATGCAAGTTTCCCACAACATATCAGAAACAGGGTGCCAGCCTGGAATGCTCTAGACTACATTATTTCAAGGTACATTAAATAGGTACCAAGGTAACTAGAGGGCCTACCACAGTTCCTGGGTGCCTCAGCACTTCCTGCCATGAAAGGACTGGCTCTAACCAGCCCCAGTTCCTTTAGAACCACTGTGGTTGTCATTAGTGTCCGTTAGCTAATTGTGATACTAGTGGAAAATTATATCATTCATATTAACATGGGCTGCATGACAGTGTATCAGGATGGCACTGAGCCTGCAAGGTTTGTCTCTCTGAACAAGCAGAGATACACTGTAAAAATTCTATATTACTCATTGGGAAAAGATTTAAAGCAACACATGACTGGCAGATGTAGATTTTGCTAGCAAGAAGCTCCTATGGAAGACACACACATGCTGTCCAGGAGCAAGCGCCCTTGTAAGTAAAAAACTCATGAACCTAGGGTGGTGCCCGTGGCTCAAGGAGTAAGGTGCTGGCCCCATATAACAGGGTTGGTAGGTTCAAGCCCCAGCCAAAACTGCAAAAGAAAAAAAACTCATGAACCCAGACTAGTCATTCTTTGATCTCTTGCCCCCCCCCCTCAGTGGGGCAGTTTTTCTATGCTGTCCCAGAATTTTCCTGAAGCAGCAGCTTTATCAATAAAAGCAGTCCTCGATACTTATGTATAAACCTGGCTGCATTTGCCCTAAATAGCAGAGTTAGCCTAGCCTTCCCTGCCTTAAAGCCTGGTGTTTACCTATCTTCCTTACTAATAAAATTCCTTTGTGGCACTTTTTTTCCAGAATAGAGCATTTTTGTCTTAATTAAAAATCTGTTTAGGCAGATATTCTTTTTTCTCAATGATTTTCTTAATGATATCTGGGAACTCATCTGCTGCCTCTTACATAGCAGAAACTGCTTTTGATCTTTTTTTTTTTTTTTTTAAGCCAAACTTCTTTCTAAAATTATCAAACTATCCTTTGCTGGCATTCCGTTCTCCAGCATTAGACCCTTCACCTTTCCTTTTGCTTTCAGTTGTTATATAATATCTTCAATTATTCTAAAATCATATTAGAGCCTATAGGTATGCCTTTCTTACAGCAATCTTGCACCCACATACAAACTGCATTTTCTATGTAAGATAAAATGTTATTCACAAAAAATGTAAACTTATTGCAAATGCTGGTGTAGCTACAGTAAAATCAGCTTCATGAATTTCCTTTTTTTTTTTACAATGCTCTTTATGCTGAATTGATTTACTTTTTTTTTAATTGAAAAAGTCAGCAATGGGAATTGTATTTATTTATTTTTTTTTAATTATTAAATCATAGCTGTGTACATTAATGCGATTATGGGGCACCATACACTGGTTTTATAGACTGTTTGACACATTTTCATCACACTGGTTAACATAGCCTTCCTGGCATTTTCTTGGTTATCGTGTTAGGACATTTACATTCTACATTTACTAAGTTTCACATATACCCTTGTAAGATGCACTGCAGGTGTAATCCCACCAATCACCCTCCCTCAGCCCATCCTCCCCCCTCCCTCTTCTCCCTCTCCCCCTGCCCCCTATTCTTAGGTTATAACTGGGTTATAGTTTTCATGTGAAAGCCATAAATTAGTTTCATAGTAGGGCTGGGTATATTGGATACTTTTTCATCCATTCTTGAGATACTTTACTAAGAAGAATATGTTCCAGCTCCATCCAGGTAAACATGAAAGAGGTAAAGTCTCCATGTTTCTTTAAGGCTGCATAATATTCCATGGTATACATATACCACAATTTATTAATCCATTCATGGATTGATGGGCATTTGGGCTTTTTCCATGACTTAGCAGCTATGAATTGGGCTGCAATAAACATTCTGGTACAAATATCTTCGTTATAACGTGATTTTTGGTCTTCTGGGTATATACCTAGGAGAGGAATTTTTTTCCAAAAATTTGGCAATTTCCTTCTTAATCTCATCTCTGATCCAGCTATCATTCAGCATAAGGTTATTTAACTTCCATGATTTTGTATGAATATGCAGATTCCATGTTACTGAGTTCAACTTTTATTCCATGGCAGTCCGAGAAGATGCAAGGAATAATTTTTATTCCTTTAAATTTACTGAGGTTAGACTTGTGACCTAAGATGTGATTGATTTTGGAGTAAGTTCCATGGGCTGATGAGAAGTATGTGTATTCAGTTTTGTTGGGATGAAATGTTCTGTAGATGTCTGCTAAATCCAAATGTTGGATTGTTAGGTTTAAATCTAAAATTTCTTTGCTCAGCTTCTTATTGGAGGATCAATCCAACACTGCCAAAGGAGTGTTGAAATCTCCAACTATTATGGAGCTGGAGGAAATCAAGTTGCTCATGTCTGTTAGAGTTTCTCTTATAAATTGAGGTGCTTTCTGGTTGGGTGTATAGATATTAATAATTGAAATCTCATCATATTGAGTATTACCCTTAACAAATATGAAGTGACCATTCTTATCCTTCCTTACTTTTGTTGGTTTAAAGCCTATTGTGTCTGCAAATAGAATTGCAACACCTGCTTTTCTCTGATTACCATTTGCCTGAAATATGGATGACCATCCTTTCACCCTGAGTCTATATTTGTCTTTTATGGTAAGATGTAACTCTTGTATGCAGCAAATATCTGGCCTGAGTATTTGTATCCAGTCAGCTAACCTGTGCCTCTTTAGAGGACAGTTTAAGCCGTTCACATTAATGGAAAATATTGATAAGTCTGATAAAATTTTGGGTATCGAGTTTTTTGAAAGTCCAGTGGACATTTTTAATCCTTTCATCACTGTGGAAGTTGGAGTTTGATCAAAAGTTTCTGAGTGAGTTTACTTTTGTGGTAGAGGATTGGGCTGGTCATTATGGAGGATAGGTCTGAGAATATCCTGAAGAGCTGGTTTGGTTATGGCAAATTTCTTCAACATATGAATGTCATTAAAGTATTTAATTTCTCCATCATAAATGAAACTCAGTTTAGCTGGATACAGGATCCGGGGTTGAAAGTTATTTTGCTTTAGGAGATTAAAAGTCGATGACCACCCTATTCTGGCTTGAAAAGTTTCAGCAGAGAGATCTGCAGTCATTCTAATGTTCTTCCCTTTGTAGGTAATGGATTTCTTACATCTGGCTGCTTTCAGAATTTTCTCCTTCATATTAACTTTAGTGAAGTTAATTATGATATGACTGGGGAATGTCTTATTTGGATTGAGTCGTGCTGAAACTGTCTGCTATCTGAATTTCAGAATCTCTTGGCATGTCTGAAAAATTCTGTTTCATAATTTCATGGAGAAGGGCCTCTGTGCCGTGTGAGGCAACTTCATCACTTTCATGGATTCCAATGAGGTGGATATTAGCCTTCTTCGAATTATCCCAGAGTTGTCTGAGAGAATGATCCATTTTTGCTTTCCATTTCTCTTCCTCTTTGAGAGTTTGGGAGCATTCAAAGGCATTCAATGTCAGAAATCCTTTCTTCTGATTGCTCCACTGTTACTGAGGAATTGTACTGTATTTTTCAGATCTTTGAGGGCTGCAAATTCTTGCTTCAGTGCATCAAAATCTTTGGTAGTTTTGTCTTTAAATTCGTTAAATTCTTGAGACAACATTTGAGTTTCTCCTCGAATTTCTAATTCCGACTTTTGAATTGCTCCTCAAATTTCTAATTCTGAATTTTGTTCCATTCTATTAATCTTGTTTGCAATCCAAATTCTGGATTCAATTTCAATCTATGCCAGCTGTTTATGAATTGGATCTTCTTTTTTTTTTTTTTTTTGATGGCGTGTAGCGAAACATCTTTATTCTTGATCACCTTATATACACTAGTGATCACGTACACACTTAATCTATGATCTCTAACTCTTTCTATCTAACCTTAACTTGTGAGGAGACATCAAGTCTACAAATCAGCACAAATTCCTCTGCTTTTTCTTTCTTCTCAGACATATGTTAATTCTTGAGGCAAGGTATCCAAATAAAAATCATAAAGAACTCCTGGGGAAGAAGGGGAAACAAAATCCCTCAAGCACACACTTAGTTTGCCTCACAATGGAATAATGACTTTGTTCTTCCACAAGGCAGAGACCTTTAGGCTCCAAAGACAATGTGTTTTTAACACCTGTCAACCTCTGGCCCGTATCTCCAGCTGAGAGATTGTAAGTCTCTGACCACGTGGGCTTAACATCTTCAGTTACATCTTCCATATCTTTCCTTGGGGGGGAGGAGAGCGGTTGATCTATTCTAGTTATTCATGTTACCAGAGTTTTTCCACTGATTCCGCCCCTTGATTGTTTTACACCATTTGATTTTTCCCCTGGAGCTTTATCGAGGACCTGTACAGTGCTATGGCCTGAGAAACTGGGGACCTGTTTTGTGTGTTGGGGCTAAGTGGTTCTGTCTTGTTTTCAGCTGGTCTCTGTTCAACCCTAGTGAAACAGTTACTCTGGGTTGATGTCTCAGCTGTGGAGAAATACCAGCAATTAAGTCACCCCGCGCCCCCCTAGGCAGCAATTTAAAAGGAAAATCAAACCTTCCTATAACCACACACCCAGGGCACCACTTGAATAGTCCTCAGGCGATTGGCTCAGTTCAAATGGTCCAAATCAATTGTCTCAGTCAGTACTTGTCTCAGGTGGGAGAGTTTCAAAGGTCTCTGGCAACTGGATCACAGGGGTCTGGTGACTACTCAGATATGGCTTGCTCCAGTGCTCCATGGAGTCAGGAGGACCCACCCAGCAAATAGATCAGTCTGGGAAGGTTGATGCCTCCTTTCCCACCTTGCACCTCTGTCACATCCAGTCACTGATAGCCCCGCAGGGCTGTGACCCAGTTGCCTGTAGTGAACAGATACTCCAGGGGTTTGCACCTGCCTGAATCACAAGGAAATATATTTCTGCTCAGCCAGGCCACTGTGCTCTGCCTCTATCTAGCAGGGGGAGGTGAGGCCTGACAACCTCGGGCGCTTGATGGAGAGTGGGGGGTGTTCACTCAGTTCCAGGCCCGCCCCTGATTGATGTTACTGACAGAGCAGAACAGAACAACTTTGCAGGAATTGGTTTCTGTCCCTGCTAAATTCCCCTGCAGAGGAGACGCTATTTTGAGTTCCCAGAGCCTGCACCTCAGGCCCTGTTGTTGTTCCTGCAGGTTTGTATTTGGTTACCTGTCAGTTCTAGCCACCTGTCTTCCTTTGTCTATAGGCTGATGATCCCCTGAGGGCCAGGTGCGTCTTAGGCTCAGTGAAGCGTCAGCCCTGTCCTGGGAACTTCCTGGCTCTGCACATGCGTTTCTAGTCCCCGCGCTCCACCCAGGCCGGTACCACCTCAGGCAAATCCTTTACTCACGGGGCCTGTCTTTCGATCCCAGATCTGTTCGTGGTGGTTACCGGCCTCCTCTGGTTGCCCAGGGAGACAAGGGGTGTGGCTTCAGAATATCCGGGAGTGAGCCCTATTGTTGCCAAAAGACAGTTGTTGCTCTGCGCCTCGGGGCACCGCCGCTCCTTTGTGGTTCCCTCTCAGCCGACCATCCTCTCCTCACTCCGGTGCCACAGACTCAGCACTGACCAGCTGCAGTTTAGGCCCTGTCAACACCCCTCAAGAAATCACCCAAGAATCTGGACTCCTGGGGGACAGGCCTCCAGACCTCAGAGTGAGAGTGGAGGGGAGTGCTGGGAGCTCAGAGTTGCAGGTAGAGAATATATACAGTTTTCTACAGTTTTATGCCTGGCAGGAGAACGCCGTGGCACCCTAGTAGGGGAGGTAGGTCCAATTTTTAGAGGGTCTCTCCCGTGGAGTGGAGTGGGAGGACCTTTGAACTCTGCTTGTTTGTTTGTGGGGCACTCTGAGCCGTTCTCATCCCTGTCCGCTTTGTGATGGTTTTTGTACCTTTTGTTTGTATCCTTGGGGTCACAGCTCACCTCAGGGGGTTGATCTGTGTTCTTCAACCTTCTCTCTTGGTGCAGCTCTAATCCACCAGGTTACTTGCTAAATTTCTGTCCTTAACTCTCCTTCTGGACGGGAGCCTCTGTGCAAAGCTGATTTCGGTCAGCCATCTTGTATCCTCCCCCTGGGAAATTGTATTTAAACCAGTGTGCCAAAACCAGTCTCTGCCCCTGAGGGTTAAGGCTGTAAGGTGGCTCAGTCCCTGCCTTTAGGCTGCTCAGTCACCGGGTTACTAGCTCCCGCCTGATTCTTGCTCTGGGGATTTACTTTTTTTGTTTGTTTGTTTGAAACAGTAGCACTCTGTCTCCCTGGGTTGAGTGCTGTGACGTCATAGCTCATTGCAACCTCAAACTATTGGGCTCAGACAATCCTCCTGCATCAGCTGAGACTATAGGCACCCACAACTCCCAACTAGTTTATTTCAATTTTTAGTAGAAACTGAGTCTCCCTCTTGCTCAGGCTGGTCTCAAACTCCTGAGCTCAAACAAGCCACGCACCTCTCCTCGGCCTCCCAAAGTGCTAGGATTACAAGTGTGAGCCCCTGAGCCCAGCTGAATTCATTTACCTTGGAAGAGTGGGCATCAGGAGCTGTACATAATGTGTGGCACAGATCAAGAAATTCAACCTTCTCTGACCATGTCACAACTTTGTTTCTGAGGAACATTTCCACTATCATGTGGGGAACTTCATATATATCCTACAATGTTATTCAATGTTTATAGTATTGAATCAAACATTATAAAATATACACAAGAACTCGGAAATATCACTTTTTGCTGAAATAAGTAATTTACTGGGGGGGGGCAAAATACTCATATGGAGATGATTAGCATCACGTGGCATTTTAAGCGATACCTCTAGCACTTGAGCTCACCAAAACAGCAAGGGGAGGTGGCTACAAAATCATCACAGTAGTACGAAATGTCTTACACTTAATTTTTTATGCAGTTATAATTTAATACTGCATCTTTATGTTTGTTTACATTTCTCCCCACTGGGAATGGTGCCATGTATCATCTATGTTTGTGTGTGTAATATTGGATGAAATTTACATTTTCATAATAAATGTGTGTATATTTTATAGTAGTAAATGATAGGCATAGACTAATATGCATATATACATATATTTTATGCATTCATGACATACATTTTTCTTGTTTTTTTTTAATTTCTAGGCTACATGGTGAGTCTTTTTCAAATGGTTGTAAATGTCAAAAAGAAAATAATGTTCTGATATATGTGTTGAAAACACCTGTGCATAAGTAGGTCTGTACAGTTCAAACCCATGTTGTTGAAGAGTCAACTGTATATATGTATATGTGTATGTATATAGAGAGTGCCAACAAAATGTATACACATTTTAAGGAAGGGAAAAACTGTATTAAAATTGTAAAGCTCAAGTCATATTTGACTTCTACCATTACAAGAGGTGCTCAAACATGGCTTGTATTCATCTTTTATATTAGTATATACTGAGTCTTACAATTTCAATACTCTGGCACCCTCTGTAAATATACACATGTATCTGTATAGTATTTGCTGATTTCTATGGTGTAACTGTTTTAACCATGGCTGATTGTCTGTTTTTAAGCTACCAATGTGACTTTACTGTGTGTAGAGTTAAGGAGAGATGGTATACTCAGCTCTTCTAAGCTGGTGTGTGCTAATTCTAGCTCACCACTGGAGACTTACCTCTCTCTCTCACATCCCACATCCAGTTCAGGTGTAAATACATCTAATTGGCTCAGCCTGTAAACCATTTATAGAATCCCACCACTTCTAAGACCCTTTGCTGCCACCATCCATGTTCTAGTCACCAACTCTGCTTGTCAGGCACTTTGTAACAACCTCCAACTGATCTCCTTTGACCCTACAGTCTCTCTATTCTGAGCCAGAGAGATCTTTTTAAAACATAAATCGTGCCACTCCTCTGCTCAGAACCTTCCAGGAGCCTCTATCTCACTGAGGCAGGAAAATGCTCTCAGATATTATTCCATTCCTCCTTTATTTTTCTTATCATCTTTTAACATGGTAATCCACTGATTTACTACTTGTTTATTTGCTTTTCCTCTCTGGACCATAAGCTCCATGAGGCCACAGATTTCTGTCCTTTATGTCTGAATCTCCAGGTCCCAGAAGAGTGAATAGTCCTATAGTAAGGATTCAATAAATGATTCTTCAATGAATGAATGAATGAATGATGAATCCTACCCCTTGACTGCTTTGACTTTGCTTGCTCCTCATTTGCTATCTTCTGAGTCTAACCTGTTCCTGACCATGGGATGTTCTGCCTCGCTCCTGACCTAAATCCCTGCCCTCTGCTGCCTTAGACCTCGCACTGCCTGGATCAGGCCCTGACACCCACTCCCCTGCCCAAGTTCTTACCCACGTCCAGTTCTGCCAATTTTATCTCATCTACCTGCTAGCCAGCCACAACCTGGGATAATACAAAATACTCCTTTTAGGCCACCTCCCTGCATTGTCATATTTTTAGAAGCCTGCTCCAAATGAATAGTCATATAACCTGTTTGCCTGCATCTATCTGACAAGACAAGGACTGCTGCAATACATAGAGGGTAATAAGTGGGCAGGTCAATTATCAGAGTGCTGATAACTAACATTTACTGAGCTCTTATTGTGCAGTGGGCACTTTGTCTGCTTCTCACTTTGCACCTCTCCATGTCCACATCAGTCAACTTGGAGCAAGAGTTTGGATTTCTGAAGTAGTCGTCCAGTCATAATCTTTGTCTTCACTTTTTTCCCTTCCAATAACATTTTTCATGCTACAGCACCCTTTTAAAAGGATTTTAAAATGATCCAGATTCCTCTCATTGTAATTAACAAAAGCCATTTTTTTTTGTCAGTATCCAATGATACTATTTATCATCTGTGAGTGCTTACTATTTTCAAGCCTTATTTGAATGTTTTATGTCCTTCTATTTAATACCCTTAAAAATCTTAAGAGTTAGGGTGGTGCCTGTGGCTCAAAGGAGTGGGCTGCTGGCCCAGCAGGTGGTGGGTTCAAACCCAGCCCCGGCCAAAAACTGCAAAAAAAAAAAAAAAAAAAAAAATCTGAAGAGTAAGGAAAAGGAGATATAAAGAGGTGAAATAATTTGCTCAGTGTCACGGATTTCGTAAGTGGTGGATCTGGGGTTTGAATCCAGCCACAGGCACTCTGCCATCCTGTCCCCTGAGTGAGCTGCCCAAGGGTACTGCATGGACTTGGCCTCCAGCATGTCCTCTACCTTCCATGCTCTCCACCTGCCCTGCAGTTCTCTGCACCACAGACACACATACTCCCTTTCTGCTCTCAAACACATTAAACTTAATTCTCTTCCTCAGCAAGCCTTTCTTCATCACCCAATCTAAAGTTAAATCTCCTTTCTCACACCATCTATTCCCTTTCCTTCACAAGATTAATCACAATTTATGAATTTACTTGTTTACATAATGATTCTCTTTCCCGCCTACTGCCATATCTATTTTCTTCAAAACAGCCTACACCCAGAACTTGCTGGTTTTAATAAACATTTGTTGAATATATTCCTGAATTTAATGTCATTTAAATCTTCACCACAAACTCAGAGGAAGAACTATCCTTCATTGACAAAGATAGCAGATAACTCGTCCAAGGTCAAGGTAAATAGTGAAGCATGGATTGGAAGCCCAACTTTCCTGGTCCCACAACACCAGCAAAAGCTGCTCTTTCCCAAGGTGCTCAGGATTTGAAGACTCTAAACAAGGAGATTACTAAAGCAGCTGGCAGATGGGCTTAATAATCTCCTCTATAATTATCTGCAAATTTGTAAACCTTGAAGTGAAAAATAAATCCTCCCTGTCCGGGCTTCTTTTAAGAAGGAAGACTGAATGGCCGAATGGAGCCTCATCTTGGGGGCTGCACAGAGCAAATCACAGTGCAAGGAGGCAGCTAATTGCTCAACCTGATTGCAACTGCTAATCACAGTCATAGGGAAAAAAGTGTTGGGAATTAATTAGGCAAAGACCTTCTGAACAGCAGCAGGAAGCCTCCAAGTGACCTTTATTTACAGCCAGTTAAACAGAAGTGTGACTAAAAATGCCAGGGAGCAAATCAGATTATTAATATTGATTGCTTAAAGAAAATGAATAATTTAGAAGCCGAGTCAGAATAAATATCCAGTGACAGAGATGAAAGAGCACAGCATACCACATTTCTAACATTCATCCTTCATGCCGCAGTGTCCCCTGCTCGGAAATTGAGAATTTTCACTCTCACAAAGCACAATTAGTTTCATGACCCAGCATGATTGCCACCAGGAACTGTTCACATTCAGTCAAGCATGGGGGAGATGCAGGGAGTTAAACCAGAGCTTTTGTCAACACTTTGCATGGTAAACTAATTACAAGTTCATGGACGGTCTCTTTTCAATTTTTATCAATAAAACATCAACCAAAAGAGGTCAGATTGCATGCTCCATACTTACTCAGCAAGGCGCCAGGGTTTCAGTTTTTGGTGACAATATATCTTTTGTGGTATGTATAACTACAGAAGTTGTCAATGCAAAGGGCAGAGTTTTCAGACTTCTAGTAAAAATTTTTGGAGATTACCTCCAACTTCCAGTAAAAGTTGCCTTTTGTACTCTGGAGTCAGTTTTACACCACACTTCACCAACAACTTGGTTGTGTTCCAACTTCATTTGGTGATAAATATAGAGTACTTATTAATAGCAATATCTTGAATAGAGTCTTTTGAATGATATGGTTGTCTTTAATCAGTGATTCTTTGACATCTTTGAGCCACGTTGAAAGCTTAAATTGTGCTTAAAGTTATACTCTCTTCTACCTGGAAATACTAATTAAATTTTCTAGTGGGGAGTTATTGCTACAATTATGTTTTGGGGCATAGATATTAATAGTTTTGCTGAAGTGGAAACATTTCAGAACAACCACGGTGGTGAAAAATCCAGGCATATTTACTTGGGAGAGGACACAGAGAAATTAAGCTCTGCTACTATCAGATTAATGTGGCAAATTAACTAGCCGTGTATAAGACAGCCTCAATTTCTATATGACAGTAAACATAATTTATAAACTAATCAATAGAGCAAGTCAAATCACTCATTTTCTTCATCCAGCATGGGCATTAGTATTTATTTATGCTGGTACTAATTTATGTCATTCATAGTATTTATCAAATGTAGGTATTAGCATTATCTCAGGCACATATAAAAGAAATAGATATTGAGGTGTAATGTGTTCCATTTCTACACCACGAACAGAACTGAATTGTTCCCCCTTTTAAACGCAATTGTTTAAAATACATCCTCTAGATATTCTGCGGTAGGGTACTAAAATGTGTAGCTGGATGATTTTCCTAGCTGTTTCATTTTTCTACAATTGGGAAGAAATTAAATAAGCCTCATCAAGGTTGCGATTTCCTTTCCCACGTGAACTACTGACATGCATTGGTCTCATTCTGTTGCCTATCAGACTTTAGCAAATATAGCCCAGCTAACCAGTTTAACCAACCCTAGGTGAGACCTAAGATCAACACACTCCTTTTCTTCTGGTCAAAAAGACAGACACTAAAGGTAGGAAGCCTGCACCGAACCTAACTGCACTTTTCCAGTGCAGCTGGTTATTGATTTAAACATTGAGGAAGTATCTTTCAGACATGAATGAATTCTCACTTTTCTGATACAAATGGAGGTTCACAATAACCTTTAGACCTATTCTTAAAAACCCTGAGTGATTATTTTCCAGTAACAGGAATGACTGATGTTTTCGACTTAAGAGAACAATAAGAGGTCACCTGGTTATGCATCTATTGTGTTATATGGACCTATGGATAAGAGAGACCAGTAAGAGCTCTGTCTTTGCCCTACTCACCAATTTGAAAAATTATTGATATGCTGTAATATATTATTTCCTAGTATCTTGTACCTGAATGTTTTAAATCAGCTTGTTGTTTTTTTATGTGCAAAATTGATGATCAAAGGAAATGCAGCAATAACACAAAAATTTAGAAAGCTTTAATTAAGTGCCTTCATAAAACTTTAATCACATTTAGTGTTAAAGTAATACAGTTTTTATTGAGGTATACTAAATGATTCAGGTAGCTGGCAGGTGGGTTACAACAAGTCATTAGATTGTGAGAGGATTTTATGGGCTCTTCTTTGCATCTACATAGCAGCACACTGACAGTGGCAACCATTCTTCCCCAAAGCAATTTCATTTTCATAAAAAGACCAATCTCATTTAGATTCCAGAAGCCTACCTAAAATAGGACTAGACTGTAGCTAGAAAGCTGAGCTCACCTGTCCTGATTCTTTTCCTATTTCCAGGCAACAACATGAATCAGGTTCCTTGGAAAGGCAATAATGTGCAAATGTGCAACTTTTAAGACATGAACACTATCATTAAATACATGACTGTATGGCATTCTTAGATGTCTTCCAGAGGGTGGTGATTTTCACATTAATTGTCTGTCATTTGAGGATGCCTGGCTTTACATACAGATGTGCCCCATTGCTTCCCATTATGGAAAGCAAGTAATATGATTGCAATAATTCCTGGTACCAGATTATAAAAAGCAGCATCTTTAGAATTTGTAAATGTGATGTTTTTATTTTATCCCTTTGTTTATACACAGATTAAAACATGATCCCTCGTGGCTGCAGCCTATAATTGAATAGAGTGTACTGGGGCTGCCACAGAGAGATGGAGCGATGCTCGAGTGATTTGGGAACAAAGTCAACACCTGAAGAATAAATTTTCTCCTGGATCTTTCACCATGGCCTTGAATGTTCTAATAATATTGAGAAGACACAATAAAAATGGTATTTTTTTTTTTAATGAGCAAACAAATGTAGCCAACACCACATTGCCTGCTATGGAAGAGAAAGATTTTTCAATATGATTTGAGGGATTGGGGTTGGAGCGGGGAGGGTATTTTTCATATTCATTTCATCTTAATTTGCTTAGCTTTCTGTTGAAGATGATCAGATTGAAAATGCAATGTTTCTTTGTCTTTTTAATCTCCCTGAAGTCTCAGCATAATTTAGAACTAGGGAAAAGTGATTTTTGTACATTTTGCCTGCAAGTCACAATTTCTCTATTGGGTTCCAAAAGATTCCTGGTCTCCAACCTCCAGTACTCAGCTGCCACTACATATGTTGCTACTGCAAACTAAAATTTGCAGAAATAATCATTCCGTATATGTTTTTAAGAGGTTGTGTTTAAAGCACTACTGGACAAATCTCCTCTCCTTAAGGAGCTTAAATTGGTATTACAAAGTAGAAGAGTCAATAAAAAAAAACTTAGTTTTTTTTCTTGTTCAATATTGACTGTTATGAACAATTCTTAGAATCAATAATCATAACCCTTTTTTAGCCTGAAGCATTGTATGCTTCTAGCTACAAACGTGAATATAAATTAATACAGTACAGTGAATTTAAAATATGGAGACTTTTTCATCTTTTTACTTTTAAAACATAAATACTTTGTACTCATAATCAAAATTAACTTTATTTAGGTTTAAAGCCCAAATTAGAGGCTTGACCTTTTTCCTTCTATAATATTGCTGCTGATTATTTATAGTACCTTTTTAAATAAAAAGTAGAAAAGTGATGTTTGTAAGTGCTTTATTGGCATACAGAATATGTACTAGTTACCTTAATTCAAGGGTATCTGAAATATCTCCTATATGTATGTATATATACACACATAGGTAAAGAACCCCAAGCTTAGACTTCCATGGTCTCTGCTTCCTTTATTAGAAATAAATAAAACTGTAAAAATACAAAATTTTCCAAAGCTAAAACAGGGAAAAACTATTTGGACATAGTCATAGTCTCCATAAATTTTAAAGTTAGGTTGTTGTCGTATATTTTAAAATGAGAAGTTTTGTTATCAGCATCCTTGAGATGTAAAATTAAAAATATATGTAAATGAAAATTAATCTGGGCAGAGTTAATTGATAGTCTCAAAAGCTAATTACCATTTAGGGTTTCTACTCTTTCTTTAAAAATCTTCTTCCTAAATAAGGATATTAAGGCAATTTTATCAAAAAGGCCAAATATATTCCTTGGTTTGCTTTTGTTTTTCTTTTCAGTACCATTCTGGTCTTTTGGATTGTTAAAGAGAAATGGAAAAATGTTTCTAAATAATTGTTGTAAGTATGGCTTTAATCCGATAATCATTACCAGATTTAATTTTTTTTAATTTTAAAGATTTTTTTGTTTTGATGTTGGAGAAAAATGAATATATATTTGCATATTTCAATGTTTTCATAAATAAAATTTATGTAGAAATTTGAGTGCAAAGTGAGGAGAGTTTAAGGTAAAATGGAATTCAGTACTCATACAGTCTTCTTAGTAAGTTTAAATGAGTGCGGAAGAAGATCTCTGAGGCTTTGGGGCCTCATTGCACTCAATAACATCAGCAGATTCTGAAGTAGGAAAGTAGATATATGTTCCTTGATGTTTTTCTTAAGAAAGTTGGAAGTACATCTCACAGGCAGGACACATTTCTCCTTGTGTGCTTAATAGCCCCTATGGACACAGGAAGTGACCAGAATATCTATATTTGATTGTTATATAACAAATCAGTTTCTGAATAATTTAATGATTTAAGTTTTTTCTTACTATAACGATTATAAACATGACTCACATAAAATAATTTAAAACAAAAAACAACGCTGTCATTAACAGCATGCTTAGAGGTGAAGAAAGCTATCCATGACTTGACCACTTTCCTCTTTACAGATAAAACTTACCCTGATCAGCTGCTTTGCTACCACACTGGCCCTGGAAATTCACATGGGCCATGTGACAGTCTATTTTTTGGTCTACCATTGACTCTTATTAAATTCAACTTCCTTTAAGAAGCCCACTGACCATCAAAAGGTTTTCAGTTACAACGTTTACTAGGTTAGGCAGTATTGGTATGCTTTTATAAAATAATTCTTTTAATCTTTCATTAACTATCTTAAGTTCTAGCAAGCCATGTGCAAACCAGAAAAGAGCATGTTTAGAATACCGAATCCAGATAATTAGCACTACCTAGAATTAAGGTTTATGTAGACTTAATCTGGTTGGAGGAAGATTATAGTTCAAAATGCCTGTGCTTTTCAGAAAAACCATTTACAGATTGAGAGCAGAATTTACCATTATTTAGCACATCTAAGAAAAATCCTTTCTATAACAATATGTTTACCTCTGATTGAGGTTGTAACAGAACTATGTCTAAGACCTTTACAAATATCTTAACTTTAGTGGAAATTATGTTTTAAGAGCCTATTGACTGATTCCTTATTTTGGGAATAAACATGAGAAATAACAGGGAACTGGGTATTAATACTACAGATAACAGGGAGAAGACTTGGCTCTGTAGATCATGGCGTGAGATCACCCACTAAATTTGACCACTTGTGAGAAGTAAGACACCAGAAATCAAGACCAGATTTAGACTTGCCAGAATTTAGAGTTACATAGCCGAAAGGAAAAAATGGTTTATAAACAGAGATAGGGGAACCAGAGTAATTTTTGAACATTATAATGAGTTTATCTGAACGTCCAAGTAAAAATATCTAGATCAGAGTGGAAAAAGTCGATGACTTAAAGATGTTGAAGCTAGGGATACGATAAGGAAGTCATCCATATGTATGTACATCTAGTGATTGACAATAAAAAATAAACAAGGAAGAAAAGAAAAAATGACTCAACTAATATAACATTTTTCAATCCTTTTTCTATTCACACACACATATATATTTGTGCGTGTGTGTATATATACATATATACATATATGTAAATATATATATATACCGAATGTGCTCTTTCAGCACTCGCATGCATGTATAACTATTTTGTTTTGAAAACTGGTAAGAGAACCGCTAAGTTGTTTTAGCATCCACATTGTTCCAAAGCATTAGTTTATTTGTTACCTTGTGAGTGCCCTCAAATTGCAGTCATATTACCTAGGAGGGAAAATAGATGACTGGGAGAATATCCTTACAAATTTCAATAGATTAAGGGCTAGTAAATAGAACTTTTAATCCCATCTTGAATTAAAGAGAATACGATGCAAAGAAAAATGTAATTCAGCAACATCCCATATGTCTTGGGTTAATACATCAAATCAAAATTGTCCTACTTATTCCCTCCCACTCACCTCATGCTTGCTTCTCTTTAGATGTAAACATAATTTCAGCTAAATTAAAATAAATGCTTACCTATGATGATCACATAATTGTTCAGCAAATCAAAATCTTTTCTTACATTAAAACAGAGCTTTCTCTAAGTTGGTACACATCACAATTATGATAGTCTCATTTGGACCTGTGATAACAGTTTTAGGCATTACAGTCTCAAATTGCTATCAGAGGCTCCAAACAGAATCTTCATTTCCTGTAACGCCTCCATGGAAGAACATAAGGAGAGGGAAAAAAAAAATACTCAGGGAAGAAAATTACATGCAAATAGAAGGTATGGAAAAAATGCTTTAATATGTGCTGTAATGACATAGTCTAGAAATATAAAGAACAGTGGGTGTGTGCCTCACAAGTCGGCAGTGAGAAAAACATCCAAAGGTTCACAAAGCTCAATTGTTTTTCCAAAATGCCTGGTCAGGAAAATCAATTAAATAGGTAAATAGGCCTGATAGGGAAATTACTTCATTGAAACAGGAAGAGAAAATGTGAATAAGCTCATTTTTTCCCTATTGCTTTATTCTTCCACATCACAATAAGAAAGAGGGAGGGAAGGAGAGAGAGAAAGAGAGGACAACTAAATAGGAAGATGTCAGAAAGTGAAAGCAGTGGTACCACCAGATGAGACTGGAGTGGAGATGTTCAGACCAGTTTTATTGAAAGGGGTGAATGACCCTCCTGGGCAGTGTAAAGGTGGCAGTTGGAATGGCTTGGGGCAGTTGGAGACCCATTTTATATGGGGCCATCGTGGGTTGGCAAATTCCACAGCTTCCTCAGAAAGTTCCTTTGGCTTGGAAATTTGGGCAGGGAGAGGGGGTGTTGCTAACTAGGTCCTTCGTCTTAGAAGTAGAAGAAGAGCAACAGGGGGAAAGGACTGTGTGTGGCTGAGTTAGGCACCCCCAACAGAAAGATGCCCAAAGGTGTCTCCACCTGCTTAAGTCTCAGATACCAGTTTTGAAATGCAAACAACCTCCTCACAAAATTCTGGTCTTTTTTTGTGTGTAATTCTTGGGCAGATTTTACTCTTTGGGGCTACCATCAAGTTTGAGGATACCAGTCTCCCAAGACTAGCTCCTAAGTAGGATATGATATCTTCAATTCTTTCTTTAGCAAGCTGGAAAATAGACTGAAACTTTTAATATTTTTTCATTTTCAGTTTTATGCTATTGGTGGTTGCAGGGAGAAGCAGCAAGTCAAGAGCAAAGTCCAGTGTTTCTGGAAGTTTCCCAACTTTGTCTGGTAATGATCTCAGATAGCCAGAGACCCTTGCTGATATCTTTAGTATTAATTTAAGAAAATTAAAGTTTCCTTCAGTTGCTGGACCTTCTTTAGATGATAGAGTACTTTATTTCAAATCTAGTTGATTAAACAGAAGGGACTAACCAAACCCATGGTGTGAGAACAATTGTACATACATAGAACCTTTTATAAGACTGATTTTATGAGGATGATTTGCATTTATGGAGATTATAAAACTCTGACTTTTAACTCTTAAGCCCCTTCCACTCTCTAGCCTCAAGGTCATAATACTGCATTTCTCACCAAGAAAGTTCTGAACCAGCTAAAATTGACACTACAGACAAGATGCAGTTTGAATTTCATTCCTAGCTTCACCAGACAGTTGATGGCTGAGTTGTTTAACCTCACTCTGCCTTCATGCAACATCCTAACATTTCGTAGCCCATAAGGATGCTGTGAGAATTCAATATGTTAGTTGGTTGAAAAGGCCTCCAAACATGCCTTTCGCATTGTAAGCACAGTACAATTATAATCATTGCCAAAATATACCTTGGAACAAGGGTTTTATTTGGCCTCCATTGGTATTACAGGGTGAATTGTGTGTCCTCCTAAAATTCACATGAAGTCCTAATCCTCAGTATTTCCGAATGTGATTATATTTGGAGATAGGGTCTTCAAAGAGGTAATTAAGTTAAAATGAAATTATTAGGATTGGCCCTAATCCAGAATGCCTGGTGTCCTCATAAGAAGAAGATATTAGGATACAGACACAGAAGGAAGTCCAGGTGAAAACACAGGGAGAAGAAAGACACCTGCCAGCCAGGGAGAGAGGACTGAGGAGAAATACCCCTATACCTTCATCTCAGACTTCTGGCCTCAAAACTTGGAAAAAAATAAATTTCTGTTACTCAATCCACTCAGTTGTAGTAGTTTGTTATGATCTCTAACAAACCCATACATGTCATTGGATATCAAAAATTGAAAATTTCTAATAAAAGTTTTTGTTTGGGTGCTCTTGAAAAGTTAAGAGCTCTAAGGACAGAGTCCCCTTAGGTACCTGGGAACCACGGATGGGAATTAAATAATACAGTCACCTTTAGAGAGGAAATGGATTGTCTAGGTGACCATAGGGCTACCATTTCCCATCTTTTCACTTCTAATCCACTCAACACATTTATGTAACTCAGCCAACCTCACTGATACATACCAGATCTGAAGGTCTAGCTCGTTTTTGGTCATCATTTATGCTAAATCTTATTTTTCCAAATTTAGCTGGGCAATCTTTGATGTAGACAAAGACTTTTCTGCCCTGGCACCCATGGGGAGCCTTCATAGGGTTGGCCATATGTCAAGGGGAGATGCGGGGCGGTGTTCACGGGTAGTTACCTCTGTAATTCTACTTCTTCCTGTCCTTTTTGGAAGCCTTATCAAAATGCAGAAGGATGGGAAGAGTAAGTGTAGGGAACACTTTAAGTATCGACAGTAAAATACACATTCTACGATTCATGTTGTGTGTGTGTATGTGTATGGTGACTCCATGTTTCAGAATTGCTTCTAACCAGATAGAAGCAATTTTCAATTTTCAAACAAATTCAGATGTCATGAAGTCAAAGCCTTCATTTTCCACTTTTGACTAGAAACCCATCCACTTTTCCATACAAAGCACATTGCCACCTCATTCTTAAAAGCATCACCATGACTGGGATGCCCCTCGAAGGCCCTGTCTGATGGTGACCAGCCCATGAAGCTCTGCAGTAATCCCCATGCTGAGCACTCTGTAATGAGGACAATTCCTGCTTGGAGGCATTTCTTTTCATGGCTTGCAGCTACCACTAGAAGTATGGTTTATGTCTGCTGTGGGCTGGTCAAAGAAATACTGTCCATTTTTAAATAACAAGCTGTAAGCTCTTGCAAGTCAAAGGGGGAGAGGGAGAAAAAGGAGCGTGCGCACAGTTATTTCAATAGGCAAGCTCCGAAGTATTCTAAGGTTAATACTGCCTAATTAATGACACCACCAAATGAAGCCAAAAGCATGATGTCTGCAAATGCCTAATAATGAGGGCTGGATAGATAGACCCCACTTTCCACGTGGTTTGTAGGTTTGGCTGCAAAAAGTAATTGAGATAAATGAGGTTTTCTATTTATTTCTTATTCCTTAATTTAACACTGAGAGAGTATGTGGCTATTCTCCTGTCTTACCTCAAAGAATCTCAGTTAATTGTAGCGGATTTTAGACCTGCTGGTGTCACCGCTAGAATCTGTGACATAGAAACCTTTGTAGAGCATTTATAGACACGGCCACCTCATGCATGCAGGCACGTCTGTCCACACATCCTTCTCATCCCAGTTAGAGCTGATGGGCCTTAACTGGTGGAGTAGGATGTGGTGGGGGAGGAGATGTTTTCCTCTCTTCATTATTGTGAAAACCAATGCTTTCCATTCTTTCTTTTTCTTAATGATCAAATCCAAATCTTTTTTTTTTTTTAAGTACCATGACCCTGTAATGAAAACAACCAGTAAGATAGGATCTGAAAAAGAAAGATTTTAGGAACAAAGGATTTTTTTTTTTTTTGCCTTGTGCTTTGTTTTCCCAGTCTTGAATTAATCACAGCTGTCTTTCCCCACCAGAGGTTATTTTTATCTAGCACGCCTTAAATTAAAACAACAACAACAAAGGGAGCAATCTGATGTTCTTCAAGCTCCCAGAGCCCTTCCCCAGAAAAAAGCATTCACTCTGTTGCAGCTAAGAATCCAGCTTTTCATTCTATCTTCCCAGTGTTTACATAAACTTTCGTTTGCATTTCAGAAGCCTTATGGAAAGATTCCTGCGGCTGACCCTGGAGTCGTGGTGAATTTCTACATCAAGTGACTATTGATGAGCTGCAAAGTTCAGTGAACAGGAAAATTCTGCTCCTTTTATTGCCAATGTGACAGGTTACTTTATTACCATGCCTTTCACAGCAATTTAACAGTTACCCTGGTAACGGATTCAGTGAGGTAATGGGATCACAGGCGCTGGAGCAGAGGCAGGCTGGCCGCTCTGAGCAGCCATCTGCTGGCTGCTGCTCCAAAGGCCAAGTGCCCTGCGAGCCCGCCAGTCACGAGGCCAGCGTGGCCATGGGCAGGTGAAACCGCAGGCCTGCCCTATTTAGCTGTACTCGGGTGATTTGTCTTTCTAATTCTATTGAAATAATAATCAGGATTTGTTTCTGATTAATTAACTAACCTTTTGGTAAAAAGATTAGATAACGAAATTGCTGCCTATTCAGAGATAATGAGATTTTTATTACTCTGTCAAAAGAAAAAAGTACATTTATGTGTCACCAGCCGCTGTGTCAAGAGGGGGGAAAAAAGATTTCAGTGTCTGTCAGACGTGTATATTCTTCAACAGAGGAAGGGTGTGTTCAATTCTGGAAGAACTCCCCAGTGTCGAGTGAAGCCTTTAGGAGGAGTTTTTAAAGCACCAAACAAAGTAATAAACACATTTAGGCCAATAGGCTTTGGGGGAGGGTGCTAATTTGTTTTAAAATGCCTCCTAATGGAAGATGAACGCTTGGGAGTCTCAGGAACTTGCCTGTACTGTGTGGGTGTATTTATGTAAGTGTGAGAGTGTGAAGAAAGCAGTAAAATCTCCAGGCGAGGCTTTAAAATGACAGATGTAGACAGGCTGCTTTTCCTCTGCGCTACAGATATGTCTCCAGCTTGCAGTACATTTGTCTTCTGGCAGGAGTTGTACTTGGGCAATGGGAAGGGGAAATCACCCGAGCTTAGCAGGCAGGGAGGTCACCTGTGACTGTCATAGGTAGGCTGCCTTAGGAAATGAATTATTCTAACTGGCTGAGTCAAAAGGGAAGGGGCCCCTCTTCTGTTTCACTCCAAGACACACAGCCGGTCTATTTAACCTTTTCTCTGAAGAAGTCACAGCTCAATCCTTTGTTTGAAGAGACTTTCATTTCTCACTCCTTGGTGGCTTCTTCATGTTGTGAAGCCAAAAAAAGAAGAAAGAAAGAAAGAAAAAGAAAAACCCAATCCCCCCAAAAGCGCTCCCCTTGGATAAAGAGGTGCCAAATGAGCCAAATAGGCTGTGTGCGCCAGTCAGCGTTGTAGGGAACAAAGCACAGTCTATTTCCAAATAAAATTTCACAGAGCTACAGTATTGTTTTAATTACTAAAACCTGAGGAGGAAGCACAGTGCTTGTGGCTTCCTGCAAAGCCCTAAAACGGAGGAGCGGGAGGGAGGCCCCAGCAGCGGCTGGGACCCAGCTGAGCATTTTGTTGAAGTGTATTTGTGTCACTGTCTTCTCAGAGTCAATGAGACACTTATGTTTCTTGTGATATCCTGTGGCCTTGGCTGTCTCCGTTTGTGTGTGTATGAACATGAAAAGATTTCACGTTCTAAAAATGGAAGTTTCTATTCTGAATTTCATGTGGTTCACAGACAAGTTGAAACAGACAGAAGAAAAAAAAATAAAAATAAAAAGTAAAGGGGATCAGATGTGAACATTCCAGAGCCCGCTTTCCTGTCCTGGGGTTCCCACTCTCCACCCTCCCTTTACTCTCAGTCCCTGAACCTCTGATTGCAAACTAACAGGCTCCATTTCTGATAACAGATGCTTGACAAAGAAAGAAAAATAAGACGTTAAAAAGGACGATGCTGCTGGGGGTGGGGGCACTCTGAGAGTTCATTGCCAAAGGCTTATTTATTACAGGAACTCGCTCTCCTTGGCTCACTACCAAAGAAAGGAAAAGAGCAGGGCGGGGGCGGGAGCCTTTGTCTTCAAACTCCCAGTGAAATATAGGGTTAATATTACCGATTATTATTAAAATTAGCCAAATGTTATTAAATGATCTTTGTATAGAAGAATAAGTATAGTTTTCCCTTTGGCAGACAATGACATCTGCAGCTCTACATTTTCGTGAAATGACTATACTTAACAAAAACATTACTTCATTTTCATGGTATTTCTTTTGTGCCTAGGAGCAACCCTGTAATTGTTCACTTCAATTACAACATTACTATTTTAAACTGAAACCCATTTTATCTGCATGCCAGCTTTTTATTTGTTTTACCAACTGTATCTATTTCCATTACTGCAAGGCTGATGGTTTGTCTCAAGAGGAAATCAAATCCATTAATTCAGAAATTTCAAGCCCGACTAGCTCTGCCATAAGCAGCATTTCTTATGCTAATAGCAAATGTGCTGAGACTGAAAGGAACTGACATGGCCCTGTTTTTTATCATAACTTAAGCATTTATGTAAGAAGGCAAATCTAATAGTACTAGGAAACTGTAAGTGTTATTATATATAATTCACTTTCCTGAGTTCTGGACAGAGCTCTGGTTTGTGTAGCTATGGTTTGAATCAGGCTGCCAGGAGACTTTAACTCACCTGACTTTTCCTATTTAGCCAATGTATTGCTTCACAACAGATACATCCAGCATGAAACTAGATTTGTGTGTGTTTGCGTGCGTTTTATTCTCAACTCCCCCCACCCCTCTGAAAGACAGACTTTTGTCAAGGTAGGGAAAAAAAAAAGTCATTTTGTATTCGAGCGATGTCTGAAACTTATCCTTGTAATAGCACCAGCCTGAGACAAACCTGGCCCCTTCTGTTTCATTTTTAATGCACTCCGTTTGGGTCCTATCACATGGTTTGTGTTCAATTAGATAGCTTGATTCGATAAAATCTGACTCTGACCCAGAAAAAAAAGAGAGAGAGAGAATGTGCTTCTGACTCCTGCATAAGCTTTGCAGGCACTGTGACCTGTTTGTGTCAGTGTTAGAGTGTAAGAGATTCCTATCACAGAACCACATCATTTTCTGGGATCTGAAAAATACAGAAGGCACTCAAGGACCCTGGCCCTCCTTTGTCACTGCAAAGCCCTTCAGCGCTGTAAATCAGTCCTCATTGGGAGCTCTTATACACCAGCCGTCACCGATAAGCTTTGGAGAAGTAGACAAGGCTTTTAGGAATTGCTGAACCATGAAGTTGACCTGCTTAGGGTTTTGTTGTAGGCTATTAAATCCAGGATGGCCGTTTTAAGATCATTCCGCTCTCTTTTTCCTTTGGCCTGGTTAAGGAACTCTACCCCCACCTCATTATTTGGCATTATTTTTTTAAATAAATACATTAGAATGGAGCAGAACTTCTGTTTAAGAAGACTACCCTCACACATCAGATACTGAGAGTGACTTATGCTGATGTAGTTTACGGGGCTCAAGCAAGTTGATGCTAATTTTGCAGCTAAGAAAAGATTTACTAACTGTACATTCGGCTCTGCTTTTTTTGGCATGGGTACCACTATTCTTTTCTCCAAAAACAAACTCTAAATCTTTTGTAAACATGCATTATTTGGTTAACACGTTGTAAATGGATCCCAGTTGTGCAGCAGGAGCACTCTTCACTATTATGTAAACAATTATTCACTGAAAGGCTTGCTTTACATTGTAAATGAATATATTTCGGCTGTAATGTTGCTTTCAGACCTGCCCAGTGGTATAAATCTGGTCATTTGTTTTTTGCACTCCTCTGTCTATTACTAACCAGTTAGAAATGTGCTGATTATTTGCACAAGCCTTTCACACTGCGGGCACAGTTAAATTGCTGTTTTATTTTTCCTGTGTTTGATGAGTGTTAACAAGAGCTCCATTTGAGGAAACCCAAACCAAAACACAGCTCTTTAATTGGGGTTGGGGGTGTTTGGGAAAAGCCACCCGGCGAGTAATTCCACTGTTTAATGTTTGAAAGTTCACCCACCTCACCATAGGACTTACGACAAGATTAATTAAAGGGAGTTGACAAAAATTTAGAGCTTTGTTCAGCCAACCTGAATAGCATGAAATATGGTGCGTCCAGTTACTGAGGAGTAGATTACTTGGTGTAGGGTCTAATTCCCAACTCTCTCTTCTAAACTTCTGCCATTGCCAAATAGCTCTGTATTGGGATCAGGCCATTTTATATCGAGCATCTCTGAACAAAAGCACAATTTGGAGAAGAAAATGATAAAATGATCTCATTGGGCACATGGGACTTCTTTGCAGGACAAACCCAGTAGCTAATGAAAGTTCCAGCCAACTTGGAGAGGCTTATCTTTTTAATTTTTCCTAAATAGTCTATTATTCATTTGTAAAGTTTCTCTACCCTTCGTGGTTTGATAGGGTTTCAGTAGTGTGCTGATCTGCAAAGCTTTGAAGACAGAAATGCTATGACCTCACATGGTCTCATTGGTGCAAACCAGAACAAGCATAGCTTTAGCCTCATCGCTAGAACTACAAAACCTCATATGCACTAACTTAGATAGTGGTGACCTTAGATCAAGCTTAGGATAATGTAGAAAGCCTTAGGGTCTAGCCCTGGATTTGCCTGTGACTTTGGACGCTCATTTAACCTCTTTGAGCTTCATCTGTGACATAGCAGAGTTGGCTGGCATGATTGTCATTGTTTTTTTTTTCAAAACTAAAATTCTAGGATACTTGTGATGCATAACTTTAACCGCTCTTTTGCATAAATAAATATAGGAGGAAGACTCAGCAGTTCAAATATATGGTATGTAGTGGCTAAAAATAAGAAGCTCTTTATTTCCGTATTGAATATTAAAAAGGAAATCTGTAGTTTTCTTGTTACTGCAAATTCGGTGGAGGTAATGTAGAATAGGTATCCTTTCTTTGGTAACTACAATGGCAGCCTAAATGACTATATTGTCACTGATCAGACCACAGAAACAATATAGTGTAGATCTACAATCGTTTGTAACTGTATTGTTTCCAATTTGTCAAATACACTTTCTTCTATAGTGATCAGGGTTCATTCACACTACCTTTTTCTCCCTGACAAGTGACTTATTCAGATATTCTATTTTACATATTAAATTCAATTTACATGAAAGAAAGAAAGTCATGTGCACATCAATGTATACCTGTGAAAATAAAGACAGAAGACATTTTGGACTCTCTAGAAACTTTCTATTTTCTAGAAACTGATGTGAGTTATCACTCACAACAGATTGAGATGATAAGCTTTGAGTACAAAAAGCCCATTTAAGAACAGTTATTCTCAGTTTGTTATCATGGCAAATACAGGATTTATTCCATTTTTTTCCTCTGCTACATACAGTTTTCTAAATAAGGAGCAGGCATGCTCCCGTACCATTTCTTTTACCTACCATATAGGTTCTATGTGCAGTTCCCTAGAGCAAATGGAGAAATTAGGGAATTACATATGTTTTTGTTAGAAAAACACTTGAAATTGTTTTTTAAATTGCTTATAATAGTCCTGAGACCTAGGAGTTGGGTTAGTTTACAATTTAGATGTTAGCATCCCCATTTACCCTGATTTTCATCCTGTGCTTTTGAGAAAAATATGCATTTCACTACTCACAACTCTACAGTTTGCTTTGCCCATTCTGACCGTGTCCAAACAGACAACTGTGCTATGATGACTATATTTCAACTCTTCACTTTATAACACAATGTCCAGGAATATCCCAGCTAAAAGAAGGAACCACTTATTCAGGCCAAATGTGTAGCATATTGATAAAGTCAATTCAGAGCTGACATGTGTATAGAGCAGCCCACTGTGACCTTGGAAACACATTGAGGATGGGCAGGTGTTTCTGGTCTTCATTGTGGTCTTGGCTATTTTGATGAGGACAGACTTAGTCTGATGAATTTTTGCTGTCAGATTTAAACTTTCATGTTTATTACAATAAACAGTCACTTAAATATCTGACAGAGTTCAAGTCAGTTTTTACATCAGTATGCTGAATGAGTTCAAAAAACTCAAATAGTCTAGGTGTACCTGAATCAAGGCTTTCCTGCCATTGTCAATTAACCAACATAATCTAGTTGGAAATTATTCCAAGCATCTTCCTGAGACAGACAGAATTTCCTTGCTGTGACTTATATTTTAGAGGATGTGCAAGTTATTTATGGAATCTTTAAAATAACAGTTATGCAGCATTGGTTGCTGTTTTTGTATTTTTTTTTTTTTCAAGTTCTTATACTCTAAATGCTTGGAAAGTAAGGAATCTATCTTCCTCAACATTCCAATCTGAGTACCTGGCCTCACCTTTAATAATTATTCAATAAATGCTTGTTGACTAAATAATTATGACATCCTGAATATTCACTCCTTAAGGTTATAAAGGAAACAAGTCATATAATCATCAATGTGTACAATTTACATGTATAGGAAAATACTCTACTTACAGAATGTGAATTCACTTAATCCTAAACACAGGCTCAGAGGTAGAAATGTCATTCATTCATTTTCAAAATTCATTCAATTTCAAAAACAGAGATTTCCCTAAAATGAAATTAAATTAATATAACTGTTAGAGTTAACCAATATGTCAGGGGTTGGAGGAAAGATTGTAAGGTACAAACAAGAAAATGAATGTAGATATTTAGATTTGGATGTGTCTTAGCATTGAAAATGTCTATTATTATGTATTTAGAATGTGGGGGGGTTTGCAACAAATTGCAAGAATCTGTAACTGAAATTTCTTCTGCTTTTAGGTTCGTTGCTGCAATGACTTATATTTGACAATCACTCATTTAATCAGTTTAGTAACAGGAAGGAAATACTTCAGTAGTCATGTAACATATTATACTGTTCTTAAATAAATATGTATTTTTTATAAAGACATTAAAGCTATTTTGAAAAAGAAAATTGGTATTTGCCTTTTTTTCCAAATGGGGTATGATGTCAAACCCAGACAACAGAAATTGGGGAAGGGCTACGACTATTCTGAGTCCTAAAGGTTAAGGGAATTTAGCTTGGAGGAAGGAAGGTTCATTACAAGTAAAGGAAAGACAAAGTTATGTTGAGATGTAGCTTTGGGCTTAAATCGTATCAAGTTAGAAAGGCCTTCCCTAACTGTAATACAAATGTGATTTATATTTTATATAAACTTAAGTAATGGTTTAGGAAAATTCTCTATCTCTTCCCTCAGAAAAGTATCTACTTTTTTAACATGGAAATTTAAGATTTATCATAAGATAGCTAATCTTGGCCTGACTTAACATCAGTAAAGATCATGAACAAAGCAGCCTGAGATTTTTTTTGGGTGGTTCCACCTTGAGTAGGGAGCCCATACCCTAATCCACATTGAGTAGGGAGACATAAGGACCTGATAACTTTGCCCTAGTGGAGAAGGAAGTACATTTGTCCATTTGTTAATGCACTCATTAACTTTGAAAAGATGGTTTTCCACCCACCAAGTCTAGCCAAGTGTAATTCTCAAGACCTAATACCCCTAGATAAAGAGCCCACACAGAGACTCCCCAGTTAGTTCTTTCCCCCTTCCAGAAGCTCTGGTGCTTCTTACTTCTTCTCTTCCTTTGTAATAAAATTCTATTTTATTACACTGATCTATGCTTTCTCTGTTCATTCTTCAAATCTCTGAGACCAAGGACCCACTGAAGAAGAAATTCCAGTATCACTAAGACCTATGATAGCACCTGTGAAAGGATAAAAAAAAAAAAAAAAAAAGAACATGGCCACATTATGCTGTCTTGGCACTTATAAAATCTCTGAGTAATTTCTCCTCAATTATCAGAAACAATGAATGTGTCTGGAAGAAAATTTCTTAGAAGCATTTATTATTGTTTTGGGTTTTATTGCTACATAACTAATCACCATGAAATTTAGCACGTTAAAAATAGCAAACATCACTTTTGTTTAGAAAATATTCACATTTCCAAATTAATTTGTAACTAAGTTGTGAATTCAAAACTCTAATTTAGTTTACTAATAAGTTGAAGTTGACAGTTCTTTTACTCAAAGGATAGAATCTACAAGTTTATGAAACAAATTTTCAGGCAGTCCTAGAATTTTTATTTCTTCATTTACTTCTAAATTACCTTTCCTAGTATATTGAAACAAAAATTCCCAAGCAGAGTCATGGCCTGGAGTAAGCTGTCAATCTTTTTCTCTCTGAAAGATAAGAGTCCCAATAGCATATGGGAGCAGAATTATATGAACCATGGCATATTTTTCCCCAAAAGCAAAAATTCAGACTCACTTGAGGAATTTTCAATTTTTGAATGCAAGGGATTGAAATTCTGAGTAAGATTTCAATTTTTCAAAATTGCTAATGACAACAATATTTTTTAAAAGTTCAATGTACTGGGGGGAGGAGCAAGATGGTGGCCAAGTAATAGCTTCTTTGCAACTGGGAGCAGTGAGATTGAGGGAGAGAAGACTCCAGGCATCTCTGGCTTGTGGACTCTGCCCAGAAACATTATTTTGGGGATGCAGGGGGAGAATGAGAGACTTCTGGACCCCAGGGGGAGGACAAAAGCAGTGGACAAGTGGCAAGTGGTTGCTAACGGGGCTGCTGCAGCTGTAACTACAACAACAGCAAGATTGCAGACAGGGAAAGCCTTCCCTCTGGGTTGTGTTTTTTGCTTGGACTTGGGCACTTGGTTGAATTACCTTGGGAGAACTTGGGTGAGAGTGTGGGTGACTTTAAGTGCTGTCATGAGTCTGAGCTCCTGGGCCAGAATGGAGCTAACATTGTTCGGCTGTGGGCACAGCCATTGTGGGAGAACTGCCCCTGCAGGATCTGCCCTCAGAGTCGCAGAGTGGGGCTTGGGCTGGGAGACCTTGGGTAAGTGATCTAGTGACTATGAGCAGCCCCAGTGGCTGGGACTGAGACACTGGGGAAGAGTAGAACTTTCAGTATTTGGCAGTGGGAAGACTGCCTTACAGCCCTGGCCCTTGGGGGGGGTGCATAGAGTGAGGCTGGTTTTGGATAAGTGGGCAGCCACTTCTGGAGAGATCCCAGTGACAAGTACTTTCCTGTGAAAGTTTCTGCTTAGCCAAGTCCTATACCAAAAGGACTCATTGAAATCTTAGGCCAGAGGCATGGTAAGTTAAAGAGCAAGAGGAAGTGAAAGGAAAATCAGGGCAAAGAAACATATAAAAGAAAACACTCATGAGGAAGAGTCAGCAGAAAAATTCTGACAACATGAAAAAACAGTCCAGAGCAACACTCCCCCCACCCCCACCCCTCACCAAGGAACCGTGAGCTAGCTACTGCAGAGGATTCCATCTATAAATACATGTTAGAAATGACAGAGGAGAATTTAAAATACAGATGATGAAAATAATGAAGGAAATGCTGAGAAAGTGGAAAATGATGAAAAGGAAATCCAATAACAGAATCTAATAAGAGATGAAAAATATGAAGAATATAGAAAGGATATGGCAGAGCTGAAGGAACTGAAGCAGTCAATTAAGGAAGTTAAAGATGCAATAGAAAGTATCAACAATAGATTAGACCATGCAGAAGAAAGAATCTCAGAGTTAGAGGACAAAGCTCTTGAGATAACTCAGACAGTTAAAGATGCAGAAAGAAAGAGAGAGAAAGCAGAACATTCACTGACAGAATCATGGGACTTCATGAAGTGTTCAATACACAAATTATAGTTATCCCAGAAGGGGAAGAAGAATGCCCCAGAGGAATGGAAGCCATACTAGAGAATATTATAAATGAAAATTTCCCAAATATCACCAAAGATTCTGACACACTCCTTTCAGAGGAATATCGGATCCCAGGTCACTTCAACTCAAATAGAGCTTCTCAAAGACACATTGTGATGAACCTGTCCAAAGTCAAGAGAAAAGATTCTACAAGCTGCCAGGAGTAACTGCCAATTGACCTACAGGGGTAAATCCATCAGGATGACTGCAGACTTCTCTAATGAAACTTTTCAAGCCAGAAGACAATGGTCATCTACCTTTAATCTACTTAAACAAAAGAATTTCCAGCCCAGAATTCTATATCTTGCTAAGCTAAGCTATAAAATTGATAGAGAAATCAAATCTTTTAGTGATATGGAAACATTGAGGAAATTTACCACAACAAGATCAGCTCTATAGGAAATACTTCAACCTGTTCTACACACTGACTATCACAATGGACCACCAGCAAAGGGAGCACTGAGAAATTAAAGGACAGAACCTACTTTCCACAATGATGCAAAAGATAAAACTAAGCAATGCACTTTCACAAAATAAGATGAATAGAACACTAAAATGTTCATGATTTAAATCAACTAAAGTCAAGAAAAGACAAAGATGAACATTTCATATTGGTCAAGGGAAAAATACAACAAGAAAACATTTCAATTCTAATATTTATCCACCCAACTTAAATGCTCCCAGATTCTTGAAATAGACCTTAATTAGTCTGAGCAATATGATATCCTATAATATGATATCACCCATAATAACAGGGAACTTTAATACCCCTCTCTCAGACCTGGACAGATCCTCTAAACAGAAATTACACAAAGATATAAGGGACTTTTAAATGAGACCCTAGAACAACTGTGCTTGATAGATGTATATAGAACATTCCATCCCAAAGCCAAAGAATATACATTCTTCTCATCACCTCATGGAACATTCTCCAAAATTGATCATATCCTAGGATACAAAACAAACCTCAACAGAATCAAAAGAATTTAAATTTTACCTTGTATCTTCTCAAACTACAAGGCATTAAGGGTAGAACTGAGTTCCAACAAAAACATTCAGCCCCACACAAAGGCATGGAAATTAAACAACCTTATGCTAAAGGATAGTTGGGTGCAAGAAGAAATAAAAAAGGAAATCATTAACTTCCTTGAGCATAACAACAATGAAGATACAAGGTACCAAAAGCAGTACCTAGGTAGTACAGGTAGGATACAGCAAAAGTTGTTTTGAGAGGAAAATTGATTACTTCAGATGCCTACTTTCAAAAAACAGAAAGAGAGCACATCAAAAAACTCACAAGCCATCTTACGGAATTCAAAAAAGAGAACAATCTAAGTCTAAACCCAGCAGAACAAAAGAAATACCCAAAATTAAATCAGAGATTAATGAAATTGAAAACAAATGAATCATTCAGAAAATCTATGAAACAGGAGTTGGTTTAACTAGAAATAGAAAAGTAAAATCTCCAGTAACCTCAATCAGAAATGATAAAGGAGAAATAACATCAGATGACACAGAGATACAAGAGATTATCTCTGAATATGACAAGAAACTCTATACTCAGAAATTTGACAATGTAAAGGAAATGGATCAATATTTGGAATCACACTCTCTCCCTGTACTTAGCAAAGAAGAAATAGATCTCCTGAACAGACCAATTTCAAGCACTGAGATCAAAGAAACAATAAAAAATCTCCCAACAAAAAATGCCCTGGTCCAGATGGCTTCACACCAGAATTCTATCAAACCTTCAAAGAAGAGCTTATTCCCATACTTATTCCCATTTCTGTAAATTATTCCAGAAAATTAAGGAGGAAGGAATCTTCCCCAACACATTCTAAGAAGCAAACATTACCCTGATGCCAAAACCAGGAAAAGACACAACTCAAAAGGAGAATTTCAGACCAGTTTCACTAATGAATATAGATGCAAAAATTCTCAAAAAAAAATCCTAGCCAATAGATTACAGCTTATAATCAAAGAAGTCATACATTATGCTCAAGTAGGTTTTATCCCAGGGATATGAGGCTGGTTTAACTTATGGGAAGTCCATAAACATTATTCACCATATCAACAGAAGCAAAAACAAAGACCATATGATCCTCTCAATAGATGCAGAAAAAGCATTTGATAAAATCCAGCATCCTTTTCTACTTAGAACACTGAAGAGTATACGCATAGGTGGCACATTTCTGAAACTGATTGAAGATATCTATGACAAACCCACAGCTAATATTTTACTGAATGGAGTAAAATGGAAAGCTTCCATTAGAACTGGATTCAGACAAAGTTATCCGGTCGCCATTACTATTCAATGTAGTGCTGGAAGTTCTAGCCAATACAATTAGGCAAGACAAGGAAATAAAAGGCATCCAAATGGGAGCAGAGGAGGTCAAACTCTCCCTCTTTGCTGATGATATGTTCTTATGCTTATAGAACACCAAAGACTCAACCACAAGATTCCTGGAAGTCATCAAAAAATACAGCAATGTCTCAGGATATAAAATCAATGTCCACAAGTCCATAGCCTTTGTATACAGCAATAACAGCCAAGATGAGAGGCTAATTAAGGACACAGCTTTGTTCACCATAGCTTCAAAGAAAATGAAATATCTAGGAATATACCTAACAAAAGAGGTGAAGGACCTCTATAAAGAAAATTATGAAACCATAAACAAAGACATAGTAGAGGATATTAACAAATAGAAGAACATACCATGCTCATGGCTGGGAAGAATCAACAAAGCAATCTACCAATTCAATGCCATCCCTATTAAAATACCAACATTGTACTTTCAAGACTTGAAAAAAATAATTCTTCATTTTGTATGGAACCAGAAAAAAACTCTGTATACCTAAGGCAGTTCTTAAAAATAAAAACAAAGCCAGGGGCATTAGCATACCAGACTTTAGGCTGTACTACAAGGCCATAGTGGTCAAAATAGCATGGTACTGGCACAAAAATAGAGACATAGACATTTGGAATCAAATGGAAAACCAGGAAATGAAACTAACACCTTATAGTCACCTAATCTTCGATAAACCACCAAGAACATACACTAGGGGGAAGAATCCTTATTCAATAAATGGTTCTGGGAAAACTGGATATCCACATGTAGAAGACTGAAAACTGAACCCACACCTTTCTCCACTCACAAAAATTGATTCAAAAAGATAAAAGACCTAAATTTAAGGCATGAAAGGATAAAAATCCTCAAAGAAAGCATAGGAAAGTCACTTGAAGATATTGTCCTCGGGAAAGACTTCATGAAGAAGGCTTCTGTAGCAATTGCAACAACAAAAATAAACAAGTGATACTTAATTAAATTGAAAAGGTTCGGTACAGCTAAGGAGATAACAATCAAAGCAAATAGACAACCTACACAATGGGAAAGGATATTTGCATATTTTGAATCAGACAAAAGCTTGATAACTAAGATCTATAGAGAACTCAAATTAATCCATGTGAAAAAACCAACAATCCCATATGTCAGTGGGCAGGAGACATGAATAGAACCTTCTCTAAAGAAGACAGATGAATGGCTAGCAAACACATGAAAAAATGCTCTTCATCCCTAATTATCAGACAAAGCCAAATCAAAACCACCCTGAGATATCATCTAACCCTAGTGAGAATGGCCCACATCACAAAATCTCAAAACTGCAGATGCTGGCATGGATGTGAAGAGAAAGAAACACTTTTACACTGCTGGTGGGACTGCAAACTAATACAACCTTTTTGGAAGGAAGTATGGAGAAACCTCAAAGCACTCAAGCTAGACCTCCCATTTGATCCTGTAATCCCATTTTACATTAGGATTGTATTAATTGTATATGGCAATTATTTTAATTTGGCATTAAAAATAAACATGCATTTCTGAAAAAAAAAATCCTTTTAACATAAGGACACTTGCACTAGACTGTTTATCACAGCTCAATTTACAATCGCCAAAATGTGGAAACAGCCTAAATGCCCACCAACTCAGAATGGATTAACAAGCTGTGGTAAATGTATACCATGGAATACTATTCAGCCATTAAAAAAGTTGGAGACTTTATATCCTTTTTATTAACCTGGATGGAAGCGAAACACATTATTCTTAGTAAAGCATCACATGAATGGAGCAGCATGAATCCTATGTACTCAATTTTGATATGAGGACAGTTGATGACCTAGTACATGGTGGGGAAAGAGGGGATCAAAGAGAGGGAGAGAAGGGGAGAGGGGAAAGGAAGAGCAGAGAATGGGAATGAGGGAGGGGTGGGAGAAAGAAGAGCAGAGAGAGGAAATGGGGGAGAGGATAGGGGTCTCGGTATGTGACACACCTTTTGGGGGCAAGACACAAGTATAAGAGGGAATTTACCTAACAAACACAATCAGTGTAACTTGGTTTCTTGCACCCTCAGTGAATCCCCAACCAAAAAAAAAGAAAAGAAAGAAAGAAAAGAAAAGGAACAAAGGAACTGGATAGAAAGGCCTAGAGTTTGGAGATTTGAGGTAATTAGTACCCAGCAAAGGGAAAGAATAAAAGAATCTCTTGCAATGTATTTGCGCACAACAATAATTCTTTTATAAGATTGCATAATTTATTTTTTTTGTAAATTTTAATTTTAAAAATTATTCTTATCCTTTTGGCATTAAAAATAAACATGCATTTCTGAAGCCTTAAAAAAAAAAGTTCAATGTGCTGTTCTAATTCAAAATCTTACCAAATGAAAGAATTGTTTAGACATATTCCCTACAGATGGTCAATGGGTAGAGTACTTTACATGACAGGAGGCCCCCTTTCTCACAGGAAACAGTTAACCTGTATTAAGCAGAAAGCAATAATAATAATAATAATAATAATAATGAAAGCCAAAATCATCAGCTTACTGAAACTTCCACCCAAAGATTTCAACTGTGCCTCCTGGAACAATGTAAAATAGGTTGTCCTTTTCTACCTTCACATTTATTTCCCTATAGAAGGATTTTAAACTCAGATTGCAAATTCTAACTGCAGCTGCCTTCTACCAGGTTGACAGGTAATCTTTGAGTTTACTTGGAGTCAGTGATGAGATTACTTAATCCCAAGAGTCCTATTTTTCTTTTTGCCTAAGGCCTTCCTGGTGTTAATTAGGTGTAAAGTGAAAGGAAGAATTCAGGAGCAACATGGCCTTCCTCTCATTAAGATCTCTGCTACAAGAATGATGTAATGACACCCCTTATTGTTCGGTTGCTGTATTTTAAAGGAATCACTAGTGCACAGAAAAAAGTTCACACATCTTATTCTCAGTCATAAAAATACCAGGAAGGACATGAATTTTGCTGAGTTTGCTCAATAACATTATTCTTGGGGACTATTTTTTAAAAATTGTCTCAATGTTGGAAGCAGGTTGCTGTCTTTGCTGCAACCTTTCTAAACCATATAAATGCCTATCTTGTGCTAGCAATATTTCCATTTGGCCTTGTACACCTTTCATCTGATGCCACATGGTAAGATTTTTCTGTTTCTTTGTATTCATCAACAATCAAGAGGGTTGATCCAGGCTTTCTGAAGAGTCTTATCAATGTCAATAGTTTGCCCTGTCATTGTACACAATGGCAGGAATTGTTGCATTTTTTAAAGGCCTTGTTGTGTACAAAGTCTTCAAAATTATGTTGAAAAGTAGTATCCTTGTTTATATAATACAAATAGTGTTTTGTAACTACTGAAACCAGTTATCTGTGCAGGGTCTTCTGTGCAGGGTCTAGAACAAGGTCACCAGAAAGCCTCTTCTCTACATTTTTATGCCCTGTTAACTTTCTCCTGGATTTACCAGGATAAGACAAAGCTGAAGGAACTGCACTCTTCAAGTAATAGAAAAAATGGCCTTGCCAAAGACAGAGCTACGTGAAATTGATTCTCACTTCAGGTGTGAATTTTCTGGGTTTAAAATGTGAACAATTAAAAACTCATGCTAAAACAGGCTGTTCATTAAATTTATAGAGCCGTGCTATGTCAGTAGATGGAAAGTCAGACTGCGAAAATTTTGACAACTAATTTAAGACTTTGGAGATTAGGGAAATTAAAACTAAAATCTGATTCTCATTGCTGCTTTTATTGCATATTGCTAATTTAAAAGTCATTAATGAAGATGGTATATTTCATTATCATAAAAACTCACTGAGTACCATAAACCATTCCCAGGAAAATTAGAGAAATTTCTCTTCATGCCATTTGTTTCAAAGTAAACTTTGAGCTAATTGGGGCCTATTTCCATGTTGGGAGAAAGGGACTTCAAGGACATGAAATGGCCTTATTGGCTTTTCTTTGGTTTATATATAAAGATGTTCTAAGAAAATCATAGGAATGAAATACGACCACATGATTTCTCCCTTTACAAAATTAAACAATGTCAAAAATTAGTTTGAATGATAATGTTGTCCTGCTTAAATAGTATATTACATCATTGCCTCAGGACATTGTGATCTTGATAAATCTGTATACATGATCGTCAAAGAGAAAACAATAAGGCTAAGCAGCCTAAATTCTCTAAATAATGTTTAAATAATCAGTGGGAATAATGGTAGCTTAAAGCTACATCAAAAATTATAATCAGACAACTGGTATTTGACATGCTTAAAGCACCACATAGTACTCAAAATGGTCTCTTGTCTACAGTATTATCCAACTTTTAGTGGAATATTGGAAAGTCACTAAAATTATTATCTCTGTTTTACAGATGACTAAACTAAAACAGAAACTTAATGACAGTAACAGATTTAGATTACGGGTCCATTAATAATTCTTTTTGTGTACCTACCATTTTCCTCTGAATCCCCTAGATTCTATAGCACTTTGTTAGGAAAAAGAGTAAATCTCCCTGGATAAAATCTCTGTGGTCGTATATCCATTTATTAAATACATGGTAATAAATCATTGTAATGCTGGTACATGAATACCAAGGATTTAGCAACCTAACCAGAGTAATTTTGAAAGTTAAAAAGAATGCTACTAATAATTATGCTAGAACTTTAGGTAGTCACCACAAATATGAGTAGAGATTGGCAATCTGTGTGCCAAAAAAGTGCTTTGAGGGTATTTCCTTCTGTTTTGTTTGTTTTGTGTTGCCCAATGATGGAAAGTCCTTTCCTGATGAGGGTGAACTTTTGTTTGTTTGGTTTATGCTTTTGTCAAGGAAAGAGGGGTGTAAGAAGGGTAATTCCACTGTGAACCAGGACAGGCCATTTGTTCCTTCTTCTTAATATCCCTGAAAATATTATGCAGTTTAGTCAGCCATGTTCAGTTAAATAATACAAAAGTTAGTCTAGGGAAAACTTGCCATAATCAGAGGTTTTCCAGGATATGAATGTACACAGTATATACTTACACATATATTTATTTTTGTCTTAAACAGATAGTTCGGAATAATGAAAATAACTATTGTTGTGTAATTGTTTAAACACTCAAATGTTGTATAAATATCTTTAAATTCTCATTAAAATTAAATTTTAGAATAATGAGAGTTAAAATTGCAAAAGAAAAGTGCTTGCATTTATCAGATTTTAATTTTTATTTTTTAACAGGAGTTAGTCAATGTGAAATTGTGTTTTCTGTCAGGGGCTCTGAAGACCCCAGCCTCAGTTAGGGCTTTCTCTCAGTGCCACTAGCAAGTGGGCCCCTGAATCTGAAAGCACTTTGACTTCACAAAAACAAAAAAAGGAAACCCAGTAGCAGCAGCAGAGCCAGCACAAAAAGAGGCAGTTATACAGCAACAGCCTGCAATTAGCGAAGTTTTATTTTATAGAACACATTTAAATTTATAAGCAGATGGAAGTTTATAAGCAAATAGAACAATAGAGAGAAAGGACCCCTTGCAAACTTTCCCCCTGTATTTATTCTCCAATTCCTAGCTTTGCTCCTCCTAATGTTTACACATTTCCTTATTCATGGTTATGCATTTTTTTCACTTAGGGTCTTAATCAAGCAGACTCCACACTATTCTTAACTAACTTCTCCTTTGGAAAGTCTCCAGGATATTAATATGGCATTGGTTAATCATGGGATGCTGGCTAGTTTCTTCTTTAAAATGTTCTTACTGATCAAGCCCTCTGTATGGGTCTTAGGAGTTGAGCAGAGTCTGAATTCCAAAACTTTCTAACCACAATTTCTGCCTTTTTTCATCACCCAGAATAGTCCCTCTTCTCTACACTGCTCATGTCTAAGTGAAGGAACTGTCTATTTCCTCTGTCTCAGCAACTGCCTAATTTTCTTTGTCTCAGCAATTGTCTGCTTTTCTTTTCCTCCTTCCTTTGTTCCTTTCCTGTCCCTAATATTTTCATAAAGGATTTTAATGCATTTATATTGTTATCTCTAAAATTTTTATTTTTATTTCTACTATCTTCCCTTACGTTTTCCTCTTATTTTTTTTCTTCTTCTTATGACTTCGCTTCTTTACCTTTTCCTTTCCTGAGTATTGTTTCATCTGTCACATTTTATTTGATTCTCTTTTTTTCAAATATGTAATCTTAAAATCAATCAGTAACTTGTACTTAGTCATCATTGCTTTGATGATAACCTCCAAACTTCAGTTACCACAAAAAGCTCATTTTTTTCTTATGTTTTATATCATCTGTGAAAATTGCAGGTTGACTGTGACTCAACTATCTATACTTTTTTCATTCCAGAAAGAGCAGTCACTCTTTAAGGCATGCCATTCTTTTGGCAAACAGATAAATAGTGGACTAAAGTATTTAAGAGTCTCAAAACACCTAACTGGATATGCTGTTTTCACATTTGCTCACTGTCTCTTGGCTGAAGCAAGCCACAGCCATGCCTGGCATTGAGGGGGCTGAGACATTTGAAACAAGCTCCTCCCCTATGGTAGTGTTTTAATTCTTAGGGGAATGGGGAAGGTACAGAACAACTGGAAAGGATGGCATGGTTTACTTCAGTAATTGCAGCTTGTTTTTCTGACAAGATAAACAACGTGCTCATCTTAGTGCTAATGATACTGTAAAGGAATAAACATAAAATTATCCTTGTTTCCATGGAACTTACATGCAGGTTGTGACTGTCCTATTTCACTACTTTTCTGGCTTTGCTTCAGATTATCTGGAATTTGCACTAAGTTTTCTCAAACTTCCACTACTCCACCTGCATGTAGCAGCCTATTCTTGTCCTGTGAATTTGGCATCCTGTCAAATCTCTGGGGATGTGAACACCTATTTCTGGTATCGACTTTACTTTCTTGGGTGGGAGTTTATCTTTTTATGTAGTTAGGTTGATGTTTATTTCACACTGTTTTTTTTTCTAATGTTCCTGGTAATTGATCTATAAGGACTAAAGAGGTCTTCCCCCGGTCAAGTAAATATCCCTGGTTGTAGCAAATGATCAGTAGCAAAGAGTCAGGAAAGGGCCTGGTGGCTGGGAGCAGTGAGCATATTGTGCAGTTGGTTTTTTTCAAGGTACCTGAAAGCTTATCTGTAGCATACAGGCGATTCTTGCACATCACAAAAGTTATCTAGACCCCTGATCTGTTTCTTTCCCTAAGCCCAAAACTCACTCAGTAAGTTCCCCATGGAAAAGTTGCCACATTATTTAAATAACTTATGTCCGGGCTTTATCCCTATGTCAAACACCAGAGCCAGCCACCTTAAGAGTGGCATCTGACCAAGTGATTCACAATCCTTTAAGTAAATATCCCCCAACAGCCTTAGAGCCCGAGTCTGCTACCTCTGATCTGAAGGGGACTCATACAGCGAAGATGAAGGTGAAACTCATGATGCAAGTGATATTCTCGCCTCAGATACTAAATTTAAGCTGTTGCTAGAACACACAGTAATCACCCTAAATAATGGTTTAGTGCAATATTTGAAAAAAGCCAAAAGTAATGCAAATATTTATAGGGGACAAAATGACAAAACTTTAATAAAGACAGGATCACAAACAGTGCTGTGTCAAGCCACAGTGGAGCATGAGGCAAAAGTCAGCATTACTGATTTCTTTGGTGTTGCTTTTATTTAATCTTAATCACTAATGTTTTCTCGGGGGCACCTTCCCCAATTTTGCATCCAAGTTCTTTAATCACTTCACTCAGCTCACCTTAGTCCTGGCTCTGACTAGCCAGGGAAGACATGTGCCCTATGACTGGGAACTGGGCACCCCTCACCCCTATGAGGAATTTGAGCCGAATGGACACCACAGAAGCCACCTGAGATGCCCTATGGAGACTGCCTCTGTGGGACGGACAGGGGGAGAGAACCTGATTCCCAGAAGCCTAGACCTGCGGCCCCACACTGTAAGCCACATGCTGCCACCCAGCCCAGCAACTCTGCTCTCAAGGTTTCTGCTCTACTCTCTGAGTGGATGCCCCCCCGCACCCCATCCCCCCACAGGTCCTACAGTGCCTTTGGGTCCCATGGGCCCACTCCTGAAGCTCTGCTACTGCCCTCAGGCCCCATAACTCCACCCCTGAGGTCCCAATACTGATGCTGGGTCCTATATCCCTGACCCTGAGGTTCCAGCACTGCTCCTAAGCCCTGCACTCCACCCTGGAGGCTCCAGCACAGCTGCCAGGCCCTAAGGCTCCACCTAGGAGGCTTCACTGCCAGGTCAGGGAAGTGCTCTGTGGCTCCACTCCCAAGTGCTCTGTGGCTCCACTCCCAAGGCTCCAGCATTTCCTCTGGGGCACACAGCCCTGCCCCCCAGGCCCACAGCTCTGTCCCCAGGGCCTACAGCTCTATGCTTGAGGCTTCATTACTATTTCCTGAGGCTATATCACTATCATTTGGCCCCACAGACCCTACACAGAGGCTCCTGCTGCCATCTATAGGCCCCGCAGCACCATCCGGAGGCTCCAACCAGCCACCTTGTGGGAACCACCCTACTGGTCCAATTCTCTACCAGGGACCTCTTTGCCTCAGGCTGCCATCATACATGGACCCAGTTGAAGTAAACACCTATAGTCTAGACCACCCACTACCTAGACAGCTTTGCATAGCTACCATGGTCACTTTCATAGGGGTGTTCAGTGTGTGTGTGTGAGGGTTCTGCCTCCTAGGCAGAACAATCATTTGCAATTCCACCCTCTATGGAAAGGGTCTTGTCCAGCCTCCAATCCAAGCTTCCAACAGTGGCCTGGGAACAACCCACCATGTTGCCTGAAGATTAACAAGCCTTGGTTTGAAATATTGAACTGTGATAATCACAAGGGGAATGAGATAGAACAGAATAACTGTATTACAGGATCTCAGTGCATCCACCTCTGTCATGCCAAGTCAGTGTTCCAGAGTAGGTCACATAAGTGCCATCTAGGGTCCTCTGCTTCTCACTAAGTAGGGGAGTTCCTGGCAAAAAAGAATAGGAATACTGCAAACCTATCTTCCCTGAGCTGGGAGAAAAGTTTTCATATGAAAAGAACTCAGAAAAATAACTCTGGATACATGAAAAAACAAGTTTGTTTCACACCACTAGGGGATCAAAATGGAGCTAGAGCAATAGACCGCAATAAAAAGGATATTGTTTGGATGTCAGAAATGGAATTCAAAATATGGATGGAAAATAAGATGAATGGGATTGAAGAGAAAGTTGAAAACCAATGCAAAGAAGCAAGTGAATTAAATAAAATAAACTTTAGAGCACCAAAAAAACATGAGCAAATGGATTCACAGCCAAATTCTACCAGACCTACAAAAAGAACTAGTATATCCAAAAGAGATTAATCTGTAACATTAAGAAAGAGGGAATGTACCCTAACTCATTTTACTAAGCCAATATCACTTTATTACCAAAGCCAGGAAGGGACATTACAAAAAATAAGAAAACTATAGACCAATATTCCTTATGAACATAGGTGTAAAAATCCTCAATAAAATACTAGCAAACTGAATCTACCAGTACATCAAAAATAGAATTCACTTGGAGAATCTTTCCAGTACTGCCAGCGGGTGTTAAAATCTCCAATGATTATAGTGCAGGAAGATATCATATTTTTCAGATCAGTTAGGGTTTGTTTTATAAATTGAGGAGCATTCGGATAGGGTGCATAAATGTTAATTATTGAAATCTTGTCATGTTGTGTGCTTCCCATGATGAATATGTAGTGACCATCCTTGGCTTTCTTTATTTCTGTTGGTTTGAATCTGATTGCATGTGCAAATAAAATAAGACCCTCATATTTTTTCTGTTTTCCATTTGCCTGGAATACCATTGCCCATCCCTTCACCCTGTCTTGTTTTATCCTTAGAGGTAAAATGAGTTTCTAGTAGGGAACAGATATCTGGCCTGAGTTTTTGTATCCAATCAGCCAGCCTATGCCTCTTTAGAGGAGAATTCAAACCATTTACCTTGAGAGAATTAATAGATATGAAAGAGTTTTGGTCATCTTGTTTTTCAGAGGTCTAGAGCGTATTTTTATCCCTTTAATTGTTGTGGAAGCTAGGCTTTGTTCTTAAATTTCTAGGTGGGTTTTTACTTTGGTGAAACTGCTGATCATTATGAAGAATGGGTGAGAATTTCTTGCAGAACTGATCGAGTTATGGTAAATTTCCTCAACATATGGATCTCAATAAAGTATTTGATTTCTCCATCAAAAATGAAACTCAGCTTAGCAGGATATAAGATCCTGGATGGAAATTGTTTTGTTTAAGAAAGTTGAAGGTCGATGACCATCCTCGTCTGATTTGAAAATCTTCAGTTGAAAGATCTACAGTCATCCTGATATTTTTCCCTTTGTAATATTTTTCTTATACCTGGCTGCCTGCAGAATTTTCTCCTTCATAGTCGAGCCATGAATAAAATCAAAGACTCTATTCCTTTTACAGTAGTCCCAAAGAAGGTGAAATACTTGGGAATATATCAAACGAAAGATGTTAAAGATCTCTACAAAGAGAATTATGAAACTTTGAGAAAAGAAATAGCAGAAGACATCAATAAATGGAAGAACATACCATGCTCATGGCTGGGAAGAATCAACATTGTTAAAACGTCCATACTACCCAAAGCAATCTACAGATTTAATACAATTCCCATCAAAGCACCAATATCATACTTTAAAGAACTTGAAAAAATAGTACTTTGATTCCTATGGAACTGGGAAAAAAAAAACCCAAATACCAAATACAGTTCTTAGAAACAAACAAAAAATCTGGAGGCATCATGTTACCAGATTTCAGGTTATACTATAACTCTATAGTGATCAAAATAGCATGGTACTGGCACAAAAAAGGATGTAGAATAAATAGAGAATCTAGAGATGAACCCAACCACATATCATCATTTGATCTTTGACAAGCCTAATAAAAATACGTGCTGGGGAAATAATACTTATTTAACAAATGGTGCTGGGAGAACTGGTTATGCACATGTACAAGACTGAAACTGGACCCACAATTCTCACCATTGATGAAAGTTGATTCTCTATGAATAAAGGATTTAAATTTAAGACATGAAACAATAAAAATTCTAGAGGAGAATGTGGGGAAAACACTTAAAGATATTGGCCTGGGAAAATAAATTATAAGGAAGACCTGCCTGGTAATTGCAGCAACTCCAAAAATAAATAACTAGAATAAGACAAGGGTGCCCAAAGTCACCACTTCTATTTAACATAGCTAAAGCAATCAGGCAAAAGAAAGATACAAGTGGCATTCAGATCAGGAAAGAGTAGGGATTCTGCTCACTGGTGATATGATCTGTATCTACAAAATCCTAAAGACTCCACCAAAAGACGTCTCAAATTTATAAATAAATTCAGCAAAGTGTCAGGTAATGAAATCAATGTACACAAAAGTGTAGCATTTCTCTTTGCTAATAACAGTCAATCTGAGAATAACATCAAGGACTCAATACAATTTACAATAGCTACCAAGAAAATAAAATACCTAGGAATATACCTAACCAAGGAGGTGAAAGATTTCTGCAAGTAGCGGGAGTGCAGAGAACTTTGGCCTTTGTCTAGGGCCCCAGTCTGAGCCGCTGAGCCAGACGGAGCTAATAGTGTTTGGATCTGGGTCACAGGCAGACATTGTGAGCGAACTGCCCCGGCAAGCTCCGCCCTCAGGGTCGCAGAGCTGGAATTGGGTGGGAGCTGCTAACCCAGCGACCAAGTAGCCTAAGGGCGGGGTCTGAGCCACCTTGCAGCCCTAACCCTCGGGGGCAGAGGGAGACCAGTTTTGGCACACAGGGTAAGTGGATAGCCACTTCAGCAGTGATTCCAGCTACAAGCACTTCCCTGAGAAAGCTTCTGCTCAGTAAGTGAACAAGTTCAAAGTGCCTTTTAAGTGGGCTGAAGAGAGATTTAGGGTGTCTACCTGCTGGGGTTTGAGAAACTAGCAGCCTCCAGTAGTATCAGAACTGTGATTAACATCTCATACCCCAGAAGACCATGTGTTCCCCAGACAATATTCAATAAGATATACATACTGCTTAGTATTTGGTTGTGTGTTTTCTTTTTTTGGTTTGGTTGTTTTTTTTGTTTATTTTGATGTTGTGGATTGTTGTTTTGTTTTTTAAGTTCAACCTTTTCCATACAGATCCTTTTTCTTTCTCAATTTTTCTAGTTTAATTATAATTTCCCATTGCTGCCTATTTCAATAATTAGAACTTCATTTTTGTTAGTGTTTCTACCACTATTATTTGGTTTTTCCAGCCAATTTTATCCCGTAAAGTTTTCTGTTTGCTTGTTTTGGTTTGATTTATAGCATTTTTGTCTTTCCTCTCTACTTGGTGGAGGTGGGGTACTGTGTCTGATCAGGTTAGCAAAGAGCTGCTGACCTCAAGGGAGCCACCCACCTGGGCACCCCCAGAAGGTGTTTTTTTTTTTTTAAGTTTCTATCAAAGTACCCTACTGTACACCTATATTGATCTGTCTCCCTCTTTCTGTGCCTTTCTTCTTTTTGTCAATATTCCTTTTACCCACCCCCTCTCCTTTCTCTTTTTTTCTTTTTTTTTCCTTATCACTTGGTCCTCCTTTCTTTCGTCGCTTTTTTGCTCTTAAACCTTCTCACACTTCTGGTCCTGTAACTCTTAGTCCACAGGCACGAGAACTTAAAGAGCAAGAGGAAGTGAAAGGAAAATTAGGGCAAGGAAACAGATAAAAGAAATCACTGAGGAGGAAGAATCAGCAGAAAACTCCAGGCAACATGAAGAACCAGTCCAGAACAACCCCGCCAAGGGACCATGAGGTAGCTACTGCAGAGGATTCCAACTATACAGAAATGTTAGGAATGACAGAAAGGGAATTTAGAATACACATGTTGAAAACAATGAAAAAAATGATGGAAACAATGAAGGAAACTGCTAATAAAGTGGAAATTAACCAAAAGGAAATCGAAAAACAGAATCAAATCAGAGATGAACGATATGAAGAATATAAAAAAGATATAGCAGAGCTGAAGGAAATGAAACAGTCAATCAGGGAACTTAAAGATGCAATGGAAAGTATCAGCAACAGGTTAGACCATGCAGAAGAAAGAATTTCAGAGGTAGAAGACAAAGTTTTTGACATAACTCAGATAGTAAAAGAGACAGAAAAGAGACAGAAAAGAAGAGAGAGAAAGCACAACGTTCACTGTCAGAATTATGGGACTTTATGAAGCATTCCAACATACGAGTTATAGGAATTCCAGAAGGGGAAGAAGAATGCCCCAGAGGAATGGAAGCCATACTAGAGAATATTATAAAAGAAAATTTCCCAAATATCACCAAAGATTCTGACACACTGCTTTCAGAGGGCTATCGGAACCCAGGTCGCCTCAACTCTAACCGAGCTTCTCCAAGACACATTGTGATGAACCTATCCAAAGTCAAGACAAAAGAAAAGATTCTGCAAGCTGCCAGGAGTAAACACCAGTTGACCTATAGGGGCAAATCCATGAGAGTGACCACAGACTTCTCTAATGAAACTTTCCAAGCAAGAAGACAATGGTCGTCTACTTTTAATCTACTTAAACAGAACGATTTCCAGCCCATAATTCTGTACCCTGCTAAGCTAAGCTTCAAAATTGATGGAGAAATCAAATCATTTATGGATATACAAACATTGAGGAAATTCGCCACAACAAGACCAGCTCTACAGGAAATACTTCAACCTGTTCTGCACACTGACCACCACAATGGATCAGCAGCAAAGTAAGAACTCAGAAATCAAAGGACAGAACCTAACCTCCACACTAATGCAAAAGATAAAACTAAGCAATGGACTCTCACAAAATAAGATGAATAGAATACTACCACAATTGTCAATTACCTCAATAAATGTTAATGGCTTGAATTCCCCACTGAAGAGACATAGATTGGCTGACTGGATTAAAAAACACAAGCCATCCATTTGCTGCCTGCAAGAAACACACCTGGCTTCAAAAGACAAATTAAAGCTCCGAGTCAAGGGTTGGAAGACAATTTTTCAGGCAAATGGAATTCAGAAGAAAAGAGGAGTTGCAATCTTATTTTCAGATACATGTGGATTTAAAGCAACTAAAGTCAAAAAAGACAAAGATGGTCACTTTATATTGGTCAAGGGAAAAATACAACAAGAAGACATTTCAATTCTAAATATCTATGCACCCAATTAAAATGCTCCCAGATTCTTGAAACAGACCTTACTCAGTCTGAGCAATATGATATCTGATAATACCATAATAACAGGGGACCTTAACACTCCTCTTACAGAGCTGGACAGATCCTCTAAACAGAAATTAAACAAGGATATAAGAGACTTAAATGAGACCCTAGAACAACTGTGCTTGATAGACGCATATAGAACACTCCATCCCAAAGATAAAGAATATACATTCTTCTCATCACCCCATGGAACATTCTCCAAAATTGATCATATCCTGGGACACAAAACAAATATCAACAGAATCAAAAGAATTGAAATTTTACCTTGTATCTTCTCAGACCATAAGGCACTAAAGCTGGAACTCAAGTCTAACAAAAATGCTCGACCCCACCCAAAGGCATGGAAACTAAACAATCTTCTGTTGAATAACAGATGGGTGAAGGAAGAAATAAAACAGGAAATCATTAACTTCCTTGAGCATAACCACAATGAAGACACAAGCTACCAAAACCTGTGGGATACTGCAAAAGCAGTTTTGAGTGGAAAATTCATCACTTTAGATGCCTACATTCGAAAAACAGAAAGAGAGCACATCAACAATCTCACAAGAGATCTTATGGAATTGGAAAAAGAAGAACAATCTAAGCCTAAACTCAGTAGAAGAAAAGAAATCTCCAAAATCAAATCAGAGATCAATGAAATTGAAAACAAAAGAATCATTCAGAAAATTAATGAAACAAGGAGTTGGTTTTTTGAAAAAATAAATAAAATAGATAAACCATTGGCCAGACTAACGAGGAATAGAAAAGTAAAATCTCTAGTAACCTCAATCAGAAATGATAAAGGGGAAATAACAACTGATCCCACAGAGATACAAGAGATCATCTCTGAATACTACCAGAAACTCTATGGCCTGAAATTTGACAATGTGAAAGAAATGGATCAATATTTGGAATCACACCCTCTCCCTAGACTCAGCCAGGAAGAAATAGAGCTCCTTAACAGACCAATTTCAAGCACTGAGATCAAAGAAACAATGAAAAAGCTTCCAACCAAAAAATGCCCTGGTCCAGATGGCTTCACTCCAGAATTCTGTCAAACCTTCAAGGAAGAGCTTATTCCTGTACTGCAGAAATTATTCCAAAAAATTGAGGAAGAAGGAATCTTCCCCAACACATTCTATGAAGCAAACATCACCGTGATACCAAAACCAGGAAAAGACCCAAAAAAAAGGAGAATTTCAGACCAATCTCACTCATGAACATAGACGCAAAAATTCTCAACAAAATCCTAGCCAATAGATTACAGCTTATCATCAAAAAAGTCATACATCATGATCAAGTAGGCTTCATCCCAGGGATGCAAGGCCGGTTTAACATACGCAAGTCTATAAACGTTTTCCACAATATTAACAGAGGCAAAAATAAAGATCACATGATCCTCTCAATAGATGCAGAAAAAGCATTGGATAAAATCCAGCATCCTTTTCTAATTAGAACACTGAAGAGTATAGGCAGAGGTGGCACATTTCTAAAACTGATTGAAGCTATCTATGACAAACCCACAGCCAATATTTTACTGAATGGAGTAAAACTGAAAGCTTTTCCTCTAAGAACTGGAACCAGACAAGGTTGTCCTCTGTCACCTTTACTATTCAACGTAGTACTTTAAGTTGTAGCCAATAATATTAGGCAAGACAAGGAAATAAAGGGAATCCACATGGGAGCAGAGGAGGTCAAACTCTCCCTCTTTGCTGACGACATGATCTTATACTTAGAGAACCCCAAAGACTCAACCACAAGACTCCTAGAAGTCATCAAAAAATACAGTAATGTTTCAGGATATAAAATCAATGTCCACAAGTCAGTAGCATTTGTGCACACCAATAACAGTCAAGATGAGAAGCTAATTAAGGACACAACTCCCTTCAACATAGTCTCAAAGAAAATGAAATACCTAGGAATATACCTAACGAAGGACGTGAAGGACCTCTATAAAGAAAACTATGAAATCCTCAGAAAGGAAATAGCAGAGGATATTAACAAATGGAAGAACATACCATGCTCATGGATGAGAAGAATCAACATTGTTAAAATGTCTATACTTCCCAAAGCAATCTACCTATTCAATGCCATTCCTATCAAAATACCAACATCGTACTTTCAAGATTTGGAAAAAATGATTTTGCGTTTTGTATGGAACCGGAAAAAAACCCATATGGCTAAGGCAGTTCTCTGTAACAAAAATAAAGCTGGGGGCATCAGCATACCAGATTTTAGTCTGTACTACAAAGCCATAGTGCTCAAGACAGCATGGTACTGGCACAAAAACAGAGACATAGACACTTGGAATCGAATTGAAAACCAAGAAATGAAACTAACATTTTACAACCACCTAATCTTTGATAAACCAAACAAGAACATACCTTGGGGGAAAGACTGCCTATTCAATAAATGGTGTTGGGAGAACTGGATGTCTACATGTAAAAGACTGAAAGTGGACCCACACCTTTCCCCACTCACAAAAATTGATTCAGATGGATAAAGGACTTAAACTTAAGGCATGAAACAGTAAAAATTCTCCAAGAAACCATAGGAAAAACACTGGAAGATATTGGCCTGGAGAAAGACTTCATGAAGAAGACTGCCATGGCAATTGCAACAACAACAAAAATAAACAAATGGGACTTCATTAAACTGAAAAGCTTCTGTACAGCTAAGGAGACAATAACCAAAGCAAAGAGACAACCTACACAATGGGAAAGGATATTTGCATATTTTCAATCAGACAAAAGCTTGATAACTAGGATCTATAGAGAACTCAAATTAATCCACATGAAAAAAGCCAAAAATCCCATATATCAGTGGGCAAGAGACATGAATAGAACTTTCTCTAAAGATGACAGACGAGTGGCTAACAAACACATGAAAAAATGTTGATCATGTCTATATATTAGAGAAATGCAAATCAAAACAACCCTGAGATATCATCTAACCCCAGTGAGAATGGCCCACATCACAAAATCTCAAAACTGCAGATGCTGGCGTGGATGTGGAGAGAAGGGAACACTTTTACACTGCTGGTGGGACTGCAAACTAGTACAACCTTTCTGGAAGGAAGTATGGAGAGATCTCAAAGCACTCAAGCTAGACCTCCCATTTGATCCTGCAATCCTATTACTGGGCATCTACCCAGAAGGCAAGAAATCCTTTTATCATAAGGACACTTGTACTAGACTGTTTATTGCAGCTCAATTTATAATCGCCAAAATGTGGAAACAGCCTAAATGCCCACCAACCCTGGAGTGGATTAATAAGCTGTGGTATATGTATACCATGGAATACTATTCAGCCATGAAAAAAAATGGAGACTTTACATACTTTGTATTAACCTGGATGGACGGGGAAGACATTATTCTTAGTAAAGCATCACAAGAATGGAGAAGCATGAATCCTATGTACTCAATTTTGATATGAGGACAATTAATGACAATTATGGTTATGGGGGGGGAACAGAAAGACGGAAGGAGGGAGGTGGGTGGGGCCTTGGTGTGTGTCACACTTTATGGGGGCAAGACATGATTCCAAGAGGGACTTTACCTAATAATTGCAATCAGTGTAACCTGGCTTATTGTACCCTCAATGAATCCCCAACATAAAAAAAAAAAAAAAGTAAATTAAAAAAAAAAAAGATTTCTGCAAGGAGGACTACAAAACACTGATCAAGGCATGGCGCCTGTAGCTCAACGGCTAGGGCACCAGCCACATACAACAGGGCTGGCTTTTGAACCCAGACCCAGTCTGCCAATCAACAATGACGACTACAATGAAAAAATACCTGGGCTTGATCTGGGCACCATGAGTTTGGGGAGATAAGACTCCAGGCATCTCTGGCTGGTGGGATCTCCCTATAATCATCCCTTTGAGGTTACAGGGAATCAGTGAGAGACTTCTGGACCCCAAGAGGTGGACAAAAACAATGGAAAACTGGCAAGAGGTGGCGTGTGTTCAATAGGCCTAATCCCGCCCACGGCTGTATGTACAGTAGCAGCAAGACTGCAAACCGGAAAGGCCTTACCTGTGAACTGTTTTGGATCTGGCACTCAGTTGAACTGCCTTGGGGACAGCTTGAGCAGGAGTGAAGAAAACTTTGGGCATTGTCTAGGGCCCCAGACTGAGCCTCTGAGCCATATGGAGCTAATAGTGTTTGGCTGTGGACCGCAGGGAGCCATTGGGAATGAACTGCACCAGCAAGGTCCGCCCTCAGGGTTGCAGAGCAAGAATTGGGCAGGAGCTAGTAACCTAGTGACTGAGCACCCGAAAGGTGGGAATCCAAATGGGAGCAGAGGAGGTCAAACTCTCCCTCTTTGCTGATGACATGATTCTATACTTAAAGAATCCCAAAGACTCAACCACAAGACTCCTAGAAGTCATCAAAAAATACAGTAATGTTTCAGGATATAAAATCAATGTCCAAAAGTCAGTAGCCTTTGTGTACACCAATAACAGTCAAGATGAGAAGCTAATTAAGGACACAACTCCCTTCACCATAGCTTCAAAGAAAACGAAATACCTAGGAATATACCTAATGAAGGAGGTGAAGGACCTTTATAAAGAAAATTATGAAATCCTCAGAAAGGAAATAGCAGAGGATATTAACAAATGGAAGAACATACCATGCTCATGGATGGGAAGAATTAACATCATTAAAATGTCTATACTTCCCAAAGCAATCTACCTATTCAATGCCATTCCTATCAAAATACCAACATCGTACTTTCAAGATTTGGAAAAAATGATTCTGCATTTTGTATGGAACCAGAAAAAAACCCGTATAGCTAAGGTAGTTCTTAGTAATAAAAATAAAGCTGGGGGCATCAGCATACCAAATTTTAGTCTGTACTACAAAGTCATAGTGGTCAAGACAGCATGGTACTGGCACAAAAATAGACACATAGACACTTGGAATCAAATAGAAAACCAAGAAATGAAACTAACATCTTACAACCACCTAATCTTTGATAAACCAAACAAGAACATACCTTGGGGGAAAGACTCCCTATTCAATAAATGGTGTTGGGAGAACTGGATGTCTACATGTAAAAGACTGAAAGTGGACCCACACCTTTCCCCACTCACAAAAATTGATTCAGATGGATAAAGGACTTAAATTTAAGGCATGAAACCATAAAAATTCTCAAAGAAAGCATAGGAAAAACACTGGAAGATATTGGCCTGAGGAAAGACTTCATGAAGAAGACTGCCATGGCAATTGCAACAACAACAAAAATAAACAAATGGGACTTCATTAAACTGAAAAGCTTCTGTACAGCCAAGGAGACAACAAGCAAAGTAAAGAGACAACCTACACAATGAGGAAGGATATTTACATATTTTGAATCAGACAAAAGCTTGATAACTAGGATCTACACAGAATTAATCCACATGAAAAAAGCCAACAATCCTATATATCAATGGGCAAGAGACATGAATAGAAGACAGACGAATGGCTAACAAACATATGAAAAAATGTTCATCATCCCTGTTAGAGAAATGCAAATCAAAGCCACCCTGAGATACCATCTAACCCCAGCGAGAATGGCCCACATCACAAAATCTCAAAACTGCAGATGCTGGCGTGGATGTGGAGAGAAGGGAACACTTTTACACTGCTGGTGGGACTGCAAACTAGTACAACCTTTCTGGAAGGAAGTATGGAGAAACCTCAAAGCACTCAAGCTAGATCTCCCATTTGATCCTGCAATCCCATTACTGGGCATCTACCCAGAAGGAAAAAAATCCTTTTATCATAGGGACACTTGTACTAGACTGTTTATTGCAGCTCAATTTACAATTGCCAAAACGTGGAAACAGCCTAAATGCCCACCAACCCAGGAATAGGTTAACAAGCTGTGGTATATGTATACCATGGAATACTATTCAGCTATTAAAAAAAATGGAGACTTCACATCCTTAGTATTAACCTGGATGGAAGTGGAAGACATTATTCTTAGTAAAGCATCACAAGAATGGAGAAGCATGAATCCTATGTACTCAATTTTGATTTCAGGTAATTAATGACAATTAAGGTTATGGGGGGGAAGCAGAGAGAGGGAAGAGGGGAGGAGGGCGGGGTCTTGATGCATGCCACACCTTCTGGGGGCAAGACATGATTGCAAGAGGGACTTTACCTAACAAATGCAATCAGTGTAACCTGGCTTATTGTACCCTCAATGAATCCCTAACAAATAAAAAAAAAAAAAAAGAAAAAAAAATTGTTGGGCTTGTGGCAGGTGCCTGTAGTCCCAGCTACTTGGAAGACTGAGGCAAGATAATTGCTTAAGCCCAATAGTTTGAGTTTGCTATGAGCTGTGATGCCATGGCACTCTACCAAGGGCAGCATAGTGAGACTCTGTCTCAATAAAAACAAACAAAAAAACCCAAACACACTGATGAAAGAAATCATAGATGATGCAAACAAATGAAAAAACATCTCGGGCAGCGCCTGTGGCTCAGTCGGTAAGGTGCCGGCCCCATATACCAAGGGTGGCGGGTTCTAAACCCGGCCCCGGCCAAACTGCAACCAAAAAATAGCTGGGCGTTGTGGCGGGCGCCTGTAGTCCCAGCTACTCGGGAGACTGAGGCAAGAGAATCACTTTAGCCCAGGAGTTGGAGGTTGCTGTGAGCTGTGTGAGGCCACAGCACTCTATCGAGGGCCATAAAGTGAGACTCTGTCTCTACAAAAAAAAACAAAAAAGAAAAAACATCTCATGCACATGGGTTGGCAGAATGAAAATTGTTAAAAGATCCATATTGCTCCAATTAATTCATAGATTTAACATAATCTTCTTTAAAATGTCAATGCCATTTCACAGATCCAGAAAAAGTAATTCTATGCTTTATGTTGAACCAAAGAAGAGCCTTAATAGCCAAAGAATTCTTTTTTTTTTTTAATTTTTTTTATTAAATCATAACTGTATACAATGATATGATTATGGGGCATCATACACTCACTTCATAAACCATTTGACACATTTTTATCACAGTGGTTAACATAGCCTTTCCGGCGTTATCTCAGTTACTGTGCCAAAACATTTACATTCTACATTTACCAAGTTTCGCAAATACCCCTATAATATGCACCACAGGTGTGATCCCACCGATTCCCCTCCCTCTACCCACCCCCCCCTTTCCCACTTCCCCCTATTGTTAAGTTGTAGCTGGGTTATAGCTTTCATGTGAGAGTCCCAAATTAGTTTCATAGTAGGGCTGTGTACATTGGGTATTTTTTCTTCCATTCTTGGGATACTTTACTAAGAAGAATATGTTCCAGCTCCATCCATGTAAACATGAAAGAGGTAAAGTCTCCATCTTTCTTTAAGGCTGCATAGTATTCCATGGTATACATATACCACAATTTATTAATCCATTCGTGGATCGATGGGCACTTGGGCTTTTTCCATGACTTAGCTATTATGAATTGGGCTGCAATAAACATTCTGGTACAAATATCTTTGTTATGTTGTGATTTTTGGTCTTCTGGGTATATGCCCAGCAGAGGAATTACAGGATTGAATGGCAGATCTATTTTTAGATCTCTGAGTGTTCTCCATATATCTTTCCAAAAGGAATGTATTAATTTGCATTCCCACCAGCAGTGCAGAAGTGTTCCCTTTTCTCCGCATCCACGCCAGCATCTCTGGTCTTGAGATTTTGTGATATAGGCTAGTCTCATTGGAGTTAGATGATATCTCAAAGTAGTTTTGATTTGCATTTCTCTGATGATTAAAGATGATGAGCATTTTTTCATATGTCTGAAGGCCGTGTGCCTGTCTTCTTCAGAGAAGTTTCTCTTCAAATCCCTTGCCCAGCCTGCGATGGGATCCCTTGTTTTTTTCTTGCTGATGCGTTTGAGTTCTCTGTGGATTCTGGTTATTAAACCTTTGTCAGAGATATACCCTGCAAATATCTTCTCCCATTCTGAGGGCTGTCTGCTTGCTCTGCTTACTGTGTTCTTAGCTGTGCAGAAGCTTTTTAGTTTGATCAAGTCCCAGTAGTGTATTTTTGAAGCTGCTTCAATTGCCCGGGGGGTTCTCCTCATGAAATACTCACCCAGACCAATTTCTTCAAGGGTTTTCCCTGCATTCTCCTCTAGTATTTTTATAGTTTCATGTCTTAAGTTTAAATCTTTAATCCAATGAGAGTCTATCTTAGTTAATGGTGAAAGGTGTGGGTCCAATTTCAGTCTTCTGCAGGTTGCCAGCCAGTTCACCCAGCACCATTTGTTAAATAGGGAATCTTTTCCCCACTGAATGTTTTTAATTGGCTTGTCAAAAATCAAATAGCGGTAAGTAGCTGGATTCATCTCTTGGTTCTCTATTCTGTTCCAGATATCTACTTCTCTGTTTTTGTGCCGATACCATGCTGTTTTGATCACTATCGATTTGTAGTAAAGTCTGAGGTCTGGTAGTGTGATTCCTCCTGTTTTGTTTTTATTTCTGAGTAATGTCTTGGCTATTCGAGGTTTTTTCTGATTCCATATAAAACGAAGTAATGTTTTTTCAAGATCTTTAAAATATGACAGTGGAGCTTTAATAGGGAGTGCGTTGAAATTATATATTGCTTTGGGTAGTATGGACATTTTGATAATGTTGATTCTTCCTAGCCATGAGCATGGTATGTTTTTCCATTTGTTAACATTTTCAGCTATTTCTTTTCTTAGAGTTTCATAGTTCTCTTTATAGAGATCTTTCACGTCTTTTGTTAGGTAAATTCCCAAATATTTCATCTTCTTTGGCACTACTGTGAATGGGATAGAGTCCTTAACTGCTTTTTCAATTTGACTGTTGTTGGTGTATATAAAGGCTACCGATTTATGAATGTTGATTTTGTAACCTGAGACGCTGCTGTATTCCTTGATCACTTCTAGGAGTTTTGTAGTAGAGTCCCTAGTGTTTTCCAGATACACAATCATATCATCTGCGAAGAGCGAGAGTTTGATCTCTTCTGACCCTATATGGATACCCTTGATCGCCTTTTCTTCCCTAATTGCGGTGGCTAAAACTTCCATTACAATGTTGAAAAGCAATGGAGACAATGGGCAGCCTTGTCTGGTTCCTGATCTGAGTGGAAATGATTCCAATTTAACTCCATTCAATATGATATTGGCTGTGGGTTTGCTGTAGATAGCCTCTATCAGTTTAAGAAAAGTCCCTTCTAGACCAATTTTCTTGAGTGTTCTGATCATGAAGGGATGCTGGATATTATCAAAAGCTTTTTCTGCATCAATTGAGAGAATCATATGGTCTTTGTTTTTTAATTTGTTTATGTGCTGAATTACATTTATAGATTTACGTATATTGAACCAGCCTTGAGACCCTGGGATAAAACCAACTTGGTCATGATGTATAATTTGTTTGATGTGTTGTTGGATTCTGTTTGTTAGGATCTTGTTGAATATTTTTGCATCTATATTCATTAGTGATATTGGTCTATAATTTTCTTTTCTTGTTGGGTCTTTTCCTGGTTTGGGGATCAGGGTGATGTTTGCTTCATAGAACGTGTTGGGTAGTCTTCCTTCTTTTTCTACATTTTGGAACAGGTTGAGTAATATAGGTACTAATTCCTCTTTAAAGGTTTGGAGAATTCTGACGTGAAACCATCTGGTCCCGGGCTTTTCTTTTTAGGGAGGTTTTGTATAGTTGATGCTATTTCTGAACTTGATATGGGTCTGTTCAACATTTCCACTTGATTCTGGTTAAGTCTTGGAAGGTGGCGTGCTTCCAAGTATCGGTCTATTTCCTTCAGATTTTCATATTTCTGAGAATAAAGTTTCTTGTAATATTCATTAAGGATTTTTTGGATTTCTGATGAGTCTGTGGTTATTTCGTCTTTGTTGTTTCTGATTGATGATATTAGAGATTTTACTCTTTTTTTCCTGATTAGGTTGGCCAGAGGTTTATCTATTTTATTGACCTTTTCAAAAAACCAGCTTTTTGATTTATTGATCTGTTGTATTATTCTTTTGTTTTCAATTTCATTTAATTCTGCTCTAATTTTGGTTATTTCTTTTCTTCTACTGGGTTTGGGGTTGGAATGTTCTTCCTTTTCCAGTTGCGTGAGATGTCCCATTAAGTTGTTAACTTCCTCTCTTTCTGTTCTCTTGAGGAAGGCTTGCAGTGCTATAAATTTCCCTCTTAGAACTGCCTTTGCAGTGTCCCAGAGGTTCTGATAGTTTGTGTCTTCATTGTCATTTTGTTCCAAAAAATTGGCGATTTCTTTCTTAATCTCATCTCTGACCCAGCTATCATTCAGCATAAGGTTATTTAACTTCCATGTTTTTGTATGGGTATGCAGATTCCTGTTGTTACTCAATTCAAGTTTTATTCCATGATGGTCCGAGAAGATGCATGGAATAATTTCTATTCCTTTAAATTTACTGAGGTTAGACTTGTGACCTAAAATGTGATCAATTTTGGAGTAAGTTCCGTGGGCTGATGAGAAGAATGTGTATTCAGTTTTGTTGGGATGAAATGTTCTGTAGATGTCTGCTAAATCTAAATATTGGATGGTTAGGTTTAAATCTAAGATTTCTTTGCTCAGCTTCTTTCTGGAGGATCGATCCAACACTGCCAAGGGAGTGTTGAAATCTCCAACGATTATGGAGCTGGAGGAAATCAAGTTACTCATGTCTGTTAGAGTTTCTCTTATAAATTGAGGTGCATTCTGGTTGGGTGCATAGATATTAATAATTGAGATCTCGTCATATTGAGTATTACCCTTAACAAATATGAAGTGACCATTCTTGTCCTTCCTTACTTTTGATGGTTTAAAGCCTACTGTATCTGCAAATAAAATTGCAACACCTGCTTTTTTCTGATTACCATTTGCCTGAAATATGGATGACCATCCTTTCACCCTGAGTCTGTATTTGTCTTTTAAGTTGAGATGTGACTCTTGTATGCAACAAATATCTGGCTTGAGTTTTTGTATCCAGTCAGCTAACCTATGCCTCTTTAGAGGACAGTTTAAGCCATTCACATTGATGGAGAGTATTGATAAGTCTGGTGGAATTTTGGGTATCGAGTTTTTCAAAGGTCCAGTGGACATTTTTAATCCTTTCGCCAGTGTGGAAGTTGGAGTTTGATCCGAAGATTCTGAGTGAGTTTACTTTTGTGGTATAGGATTGGGTTGGTCATTGTGGAGGATAGGTCTGAGAACATCCTGAAGAGCTGGTTTACTTATGGCAAATTTTTTCAACATATGAATGTCATTGAAGTATTTAATTTCTCCATCATAGATGAAACTCAGTTTAGCTGGATACAAGATCCTGGGTTGAAAGTTATTTTGCTTTAGGAGATTAAAAGTTGATGACCAGCCTCTTCTTGCTTGAAAAGTTTCAGCAGAGAGATCTGCAGTTATTCTAATATTCTTACCTTTGTACGTTATAGTTTTCTTTCGCCGGGCTGCTTTGAGAATCTTCTCTTTCATGTTAACTTTAGTGAAGCTAATTATGATATGTCTGGGAGATGGCTTATTGGGGTTGAATTGTGCTGGGGTTCTGAAGCTGTCTGCTATCTGAATTTCAGATTCTCTAGGCATGTCTGGAAAATTTTCTTTCATAATTTCATGTAGAAGGGCCTCTGTGTCCTTGGCAGCTACTTCATCAGTCTCCGAAATTCCTATAACCCTTATGTTGTTTTTTTTCGAATTATCTGAGAGCTCTCTGAGTGAGTGATCCGTTTTTGCTCTCCATTTCTCTTCCTCTTTGAGAGATTGGGAGCGTTCGAAGACTTTATCTTCAATGTCAGAAATCCTTTCTTCTGCTTGCTCCATTCTGTTACTGAGGGATTCTACTGTATTTTTCATATCTTTGAGGGCTGTAAGTTCTTGTTTCAGTGTGTCTAAGTCTTTGGTGGTTTTGTCTTTAAATTCGTTAAATTCTTGAGACAATTTTTGAATTTCTCCTCGAATTCCTAATTCCATTTTATTAATCTTGTCTGCAAACCAAATTCTGAATTTGACTTCTGACATCTCAGCCAGTTGTTTATGAATGGGATCTTCAATCACATCTGCCGTATCTTTTCTTGGGGGGGTTGATCTATTCTGGTTATTCATGTTACCAGAGTTTTTCCGCTGATTCCGCCCCATGGTTTACTCCCTTTGGTTTTTCCCCTGGGGTTTTATCGAGGGCCCGTACAGTGTTGTGGCCTGAGAAACTGGGGCCCTGTCTGGTGTGGTGGAGCAAAGTGGTTCTGTCTTGTTTTCAGCTGGTTTCTGTTCGATCCTATTGCAACTTCTACTCTGGCTTGAAGTCTCAGCTGTGTGGAAAAATCAGCAATTAAGTCACCCCGCCTGCCCTCCTCTGGCCCCAGTTGGAAAAGGAGAATCAAACCTTCCTACAATCGCGCACCCAGGGCACCGCCTGAAGAGTCCTCAGTCTATTAGCCCAGTTCAAAAGGTCCGAATCAACTGTCTCAATCGGCACTTGTCTCGGGTGGAAGGGTTCAAGAGGTCTCTGGGAACTGGATCACAGGGGCCTGGTGACTCCTCTGACACGGCTCACCCCAGTGCAGCGTGGAGTCAGGAGGAGCCACCCAGCAAACAGAGCAGTCTGGGAAGGTTGACGTCTCCTTCCCCACTTTGCCCCTCCGTCGGACCCAGTCACTGGTATCTCTGCAGATGGCTAACCCAGTTGCCTGCAGTGAACAGACACTCCAGGGGTTTGCACCTGCCTGAATCGCAAGGAAGTCTGCCAGGCCCCCGCAGACTGCCGCTATCTAGCAGGAGGAGATGGGGCCTGACATCTTTGAGTGTTTGATGCAGGTGATGGGAAGGAGGTGTTCACTCAGGCTTAGCCCCGTCCCTGATGCATGCTGCTAACAGAACAGAACAGAACAGACAACTTTGTGAGGTTCTGTCTCTGTTCTTGTCGTCGCCTACAGGAGACGGGCTGTTTTGAGTTCAAACGTCTTTGCTGCTGGAGAATTGCGTCTGAACACCTCTCTGGGTCGGCCCCGCCCTGGAGGCTTCCGGGTTTGTGAGCCGTGTCACCGGTGGCCTCCTCTGGTTGCCCAGGGAGACAGGGGGTGTGGCCTCAGAATATCCAGAAGTGAGCGTTCTGCCGTTAAGGAAAAACTAAAGAAAAAACGGCTGTTGATCTACCTCCAGGGAACTGCTGCTCTGGTGTGGGCACTCAGGCGACCTTTTTCTCCTCTGTCCCACGCCCCAGAGTCAGCACTGAGCGGCCGCAGTTTGTGCTGGGTCCACACCCCTTAAGAGATCCCCCAAGAATCAGAACTCTTGGGGGATGGGCCCCCAGACCCCGATTGGGAGTGGGGCAGGGGGAAGCTAGAGTTTCATTCAGTTTCACGCAATACTACGGTCCGGGGAGGGCTCCTGCACTGCACCGAAGGGAAGTGCCGCCAAGGCTTGATTTCCCCTCAGCAGAGTGCCCTCTCCTCGCTCACGTATCCCAGAGTCAGCGCTGACCTGACGCAGCTCAGGCACTGTGCACTCCCCTCGAGAAATCACCCAAGGAGCCGAACTCCTGGGGGATAGGCCCTCAGACCCCGAGTGAGAGTAGGGGCTCTCAGCTCTCAGCGGGGAGGCCAGAGTCTGATTCAGTCTTGGGCCCCGTATGCCTGGGGAGGGTTGCTGCACTGCACCGCAGGGAAGTGCCGCGAGTCGTGACTCAGCCCGGTGCCCTCTCCTCACTCGGCGCGCCTCAGAGTCAATGCTGACCAGTCGCAACTCGGGGACTGTCCACTCCCCTTGAGAAATCACCCAAGGAGCCGAACTCCGGGGGGATAGGCCCTCAGACCCCGAGTGAGAGTAGGGGTTCTCAGCTCTCAGCGGGGAGGCCAGAGTCTGATTCAGTCTTGGGCCCCGTATGCCTGGGGAGGGTTGGTGCACTGCACCGCAGGGAAGTGCCGCGAGGCGTGACTCCCCCTCAGCCCGGTGCCCTCTCCTCACTCGGCGCGCCTCAGAGTCAATGCTGACCAGTCGCACTCAAGGGGACTGTCCACTCCCCTTGAGAAATCACCCAAGGATCCGAAGTCCTGGGGGACAGGCCTCCAGACCTCAGTGGGCGGGAGGGGAGCGCCGGGGATTCAGGGTTGCCGGCAGAGGATTCCCAAAGTTTTATTCAGCCCTATGTCCGGCAGGAGAACGCCACGGCACCCCAGTAGGGGAGGTAGGTCCAGTTTTTAGAAGGTCTCTCCCGTGGAGAGACCGTGGAAATTAAAGGGCTCTACTTTCTGCCCGCTTGTTCAATTATGGGGCTCTAGAGCCGGTCTCATGGGGGAGGGGGACTCCCGTCCGCTTGGTGGTGGATTTTGTACCTTTTGTTTGCGTCCTTGTGATCACAACTTGCCTCAGCGGTGTTGATGTGCGTTCTTCAGCCTTCTCTCTTGGTGAGGCTCAAGTCCACCAGGATACTTACTAAATTCCTGTCCCTTAACTCTCCTTCTGGACGGGAGCCTTTGTTGAAAGCTGGCTTCAGTCCGCCATCTTGTCTCAACTCCCCAAAGAATTCTTAAGTAAAAACACAAATCTGGAGGCATCACGTTGCCAGATTTCAAATTACACTAAAGGACACTAAAATAGCATGGTATAGAGACATAGACCAATGTGCCATGATCAGATACCACCTTAGCCCTGTCAGAATAGCCATTGGTAAAAAAATTTTTAAAAGAAAGCAATATATACTGGCACGGGTGAAAGAATGGATTGCTTATACATTGTTGGTGGGACTACAAATGAACTACAACCTCTATGAAAAACAGTATGGAGAATCCTCAAAGAAATAAATGTATATGTAGCAATTGACCCAGCAATCACACTACTGGGTATCTATCCAAGGGTAAAGAAGATTCCTGCACTTGAAAGTTTCTCACAACTGGGCAGCACCTGTGGCTCAAGGGGTAGGGCGCTGGTCCCATATGCCAGAGGTGGCGGGTTCAAACCCAGCCCCGGCCCCCAAAAAAAAAAACAAAGAAAGTTTCTCACAACACAATTCAGAATTGCAGAGGTGTGGAATCAATCTAAGTGTCGATTAATTCATTCATGGATTAAGAAAATGTGTTGTAAGAGGTCTGACAATTAAACTCATCTTAGAAAATGTGCTTTGTACCTCATTGCTGATATATCACTATGATCACCAGATGGCCAAGGGGAGTACTTCGAAGGGGAGACCTTATATGATGATAGTTCTGATGGCATTCCAGAAAAAGAGTTCCAAAATTTCTTTAGAGTGCTGAGGTTGGTGCAAAGCTTTCCAAGGGTGGAAGTACCTAGAAGGTGACTGTAGTTATATTCAGCAATGAGGTATGTAGTACTGTTTCAAGGATAAGTTTGTGAACTTAATTGTCTGAATTTGTGTATATGTATGTGTATGTATATATATACACACACACACACACGCACTTACCACGGAGTACTACTCAGTCATAAAATGGAATGAAATAATGTCTTTTGCAGCAAATTGGATAGAACTAACGACCATTAGCCTGAGTAAAGTTTCTCAGGAATTGGTAAACACCACATATACTCCCTAATAACAGGGAGCTAAATGATGGGCACACATGGACGTAAACAGATATAAAGGTCACTGGAAATCAAGTAGGGAAGAAGGCAGAGGGTCAGGGGTAAAAATCTACCTTTCACGTTCAATGGACACTAATCTGGGAATAGGCTCACTAAAATCCCCGACTTGCACACTATAGTCATGTAAAAAAAGCATTTGTACCGACTTAATATTTTGAAATAAAAAATGTATTTAAATTGAAGGTAGGTTGCAAGGTAAAGGTATCTGGCAAAAGGGTATGTAATGAAAAGTGAATACCTATGTAAAAAGACTCATAATTATTTTTTAAGTGGCCCCCATTTTTTTTTTTTTTTGAGACAGAGTCTCACCTTGTTGCCCTCAGTAGAGTGCTACGGCATCACAGCTCACAGCAACCTCAAACTCTTGGGCTTAAGTGATTCTTTTGCCTCAGCTTCCCAAGTAGCTGGGACTACAGGCACTCACCACAGCACCCAGCTATTTTTTTGTTGTAGTTGTCATTGTTGTTTGGCAGGTCCAGGCTGGGTTCAAACCCACCAGTCCTGGTGTATGTGGCTGGCGCCCTTGTCACTGAGCTATAGGTGCCAAGTCTAAGTGGCCACTATTTTTCAAAAATGTGGGAAAATTTTGAGGTGGTTACATTTTAGAATTTGGAAATAAAAACTTTGAGTAAGAGAAATAGTTAAATTATGTCTTCTCAATCTAGATATGAAAAAATACTCAAGAAATGTCGAGAAACAAACTGCTTCTGCTTCTTTTCTTCGAAGACTCCCAAATAGTATTTGTGTAGTAGATAGTTTCATTAGAAGAGAATCAAGGGAGGCGGAGCATGATGGCAGACAGGACGGACGTGTAGCCTACCTCTCCCAAGCCACCAGTTGTTCTTATATTGCTGTTGTCGTGGCTGTTGCCTGTATGTCTATGTGTTTCCGTCTGTCTCTGTATCTATGGGCCCATGTGCCTGGGTAACCTTTGTATCTGTTTATTTGTTCATTTGGTCTCAATGAGCTTGGTGTTACGACCTGCAACTCTGAGCTCCTAACACTCCCCTCCACTCTCACTCCGTGATCTAGAGACCTGTCCCCCCAGGAGTCCAGATTCTTGGGTGAACTCTTAAGAGGTGTAGACAGGACCTGGACTGCAGCTGGCCAGTGCTGACGCTGTAGCAAAGGAGTGAGAAGACGACGGTTGGCTGAGAGGGAATTACACTGTAGCGGTGGTGCCCCGAGGTGCAGAGCAACAGCCGTCTTCAGCAATAACAAGGCCCACCCCCAGATATCCCATAGCCTCTCTTCCTGTCTTCCTGGGCAACCAGATGAGGCCGAGCATCTTCCTAGATGGCAACCACTATAGAACAGACCTGGGACTGAAACACAGGCCCCATGAGTAAAGGATTTTCCTGAGATGGTACCGACCCGGGTGGAACACGGGGACTAGAAAACACACCTGCACAGCCGGGAAACTCCCAGGGTGGGGCTGATCCAGAGGACCACTCTACCGAGCCTAAGATGCACTTGGCCCTTAGGGGATCACCAGCCTATAGACAAAGGAGGCCAAGAGGCTACAGCCAACAACTGATTGTGCTGCGAATACAAACCCACAGAACTAAAGACAGGGCCTGAGGCACAGGTTCTGGGAACTCAAATCAGCCTCTTCTCTGCAGAGGAATCTGGCAAGGTCAGAAACAAACTCCCACAGGGTTGTTCCCTTCACCCAGTAACAGAAACTAAGGGTGGGGCTGGAACTGAGTGAACACCTCCAGGCTCCATCAAGTGCCCGAGGTTGACAGGCCACACCACCCCCTGCTAGATAAAGACAGAGAATAGCGGCCTAGTTGAGCAGACACAGACTACCCTGTGACTTAGGCAGGTGCAACCCCCTGGAGTATCTGCTTACTGCAGACAACTGACTGGATCACAGCCCTGTGGGGCTAGCAGCGACTGGGTGTGACAGAGCTACAAGGTGGGGAAGGAGGCATCAATCTTCCCAGACTAATCTATTTACTGGTGGCTCTTCCTGACTCCATGCAGCACTGGAACAAGCCATTTTAGAGCAGTCATCAGACCTCTATGATCTAGTTCCCAGGGAACTCTTGAACTCTCACACCCGAGGCAGCTGCTGACTGAGACAATTGACTTGGACCTTTTGAACCGAGTCACTCACCTGGGGACTATCCAGGTGGTGCCCTGGGTGTATGGTTATAGGAAGGTTTGATTTTCCTTTTCCATTTGTTGCCTGTAGTGGGTAGGGTGACTTAATTGCTGGTATTTCTCCATAGCTGAGACTTCAACCCAGAGTAACTGTTTCACTAGGGTCACATAGAAACCAGCTGAAAACAAGACAGAATCACTTAGCCCCTCTACACCAAACAGGGCCCCAGTTACTCAGGCCACAGCACTGTACGGGCCCTTGACAAAACACCAGAGGAAAATCAAAGGGAGTAAAACAATCATGGGGTGGAATCAGCAGAAAAACTCTGGTAACATGAATAACCAGAATAGATCACCCCCCCCCCCAAGGAAAGATACGGCAGATGTAATTGAAGATCTCATTCACAAACAACTGGCTGAGATGTCAGAAATCGAATTCAGAATTTGGATGGCAAACAAGATTAACAAAATGGAATTAGGAATTCATGGAGAAATTCAAAAGCTGTCTCAAGAATTTAACGAATTTAAAGACAAAACCACCAAAGACTTACACACACTGAAACAAGAATTTGCAGCCCTCAAAGATATGAAAAATACAGTAGAATCCCTTAGCAACAGAACAGACCAAGCAGAAGAAAGGATCTCCAACATCGAAGATAAAGCCTTTGAACACTCCCAAACTCTCAAAGAGAAAGAGAAATGGAGAGCAAAAATGGATCACTCACTCAGAGAGCTCTGGGATAACTCGACGAAGGCAAATATCCGACTCATAGGAATTCCTGAAACAGATGAAGTGGCCTCACTGGGTGCAGAGGCCCTTCTGCATGAAATTATGAAAGAGAATTTTCCAGACATGCCTAGAGAACCTGAAATTCAGATAGTAGATAGCTTCAGAACCCCAGCACGACTCAACCCCAATAAGACATCCCCCAGGCATATCATGATTAACTTCACTAAAGTTAATATGAAGGAAAAATTCTCAAAGCGGCCAGGCGAAAGAAATCTATTACCTTCAAAGGGAAGAACATTAGAATGATTGCAGATCTCTCTGCTGAAACTTTTCAAGCCAGAAGAGGGTGGTCATCAACGTTTAATCTCCTCAAGCAAAATAACTTTCAACCCCGGATCTTGTACCCAGCTAAACTGAGTTTCATTTATGATGGAGAAATTAAATACTTTAATGACATACACATGATAAAGAAATTTGCCATAACCAAACCAGTTCTTCAGGATATTCTCAGACCTATCCTCCATAATAACCAACCCAATCCTCTACTACAAAAGTAAACTCACTCAGAAACTTCTGATCAAACTCCAACTTCCACAATGGCAAAAGGATTAAAAATGCCCACTGGTTTTTCGAAAAACTCAATACCCCAAATTTCACCAAACCTATCAATACTCTCCATTAATGTGAATGGCTTGAACTGTCCTCTAAAGAGACATAGGTTAGCTGAATGCATACAAAAACTCAGGCCAGACATTTGTTGCATAAAAGAGTCACATCTTAACTTAAAAGACAAATACAGACTCAGGGTGAAAGGATGGTCATCCATATTTCAGGCAAATGGTAACCAGAAAAAAGCAGGAGTTGCAATTTTATTTGCGGATACAATAGGCTTTAAACCAACAAAAGTAAGGAAGGACAAAAATGGTCACTTCATATTTGTTAAGGGTAAGACTCAATATGATGAGATTTCAATTATTAATATCTATGCACCCAACCAGAATGCACCTCAATTTATAAGAGAAACTCTAACAGACATGAGCAACTTGATTTCCTCCAACTCTATAACAGTTGGAGATTTTAACACTCCTTTGGCAGTGATGGATCGATCCTCCAACAAAAAGCTGAGTAAAGAAATTCTAGATTTAAATCTAACCATCCAGCATTTAGATTTAGCAGACATCTACAGAACATTTCATCCCAACAAAACTGAATACACATACTTCTCATCAGCCCATGGAACTTACTCCAGAATCGATCACATTTTAGGTCACAAGTCTAACCTCAGTAAATTTAAAGGAATAGAAATTATTCCATGCATCTTCTCGGACCATCATGGAATAAAACTTCAGATGAGTAACAACAGGAATCTGCATACACATACAAAAACATGGAAGTTAAATAACCTTATGTTGAATGATAGCTGGGTCAGAGATGAGATCAAGAAGGAAATTGCCAAATTTCTGGAACAAAATGACAATGAAGACATGAACTATCAGAACCTCTGGGACACCGCAAAGGCAGTTCTAAGAGGGAAATTTATAGCATTGCAAGCCTTCCTCAGGAGAATGGAAAGAGAGGAATTAAGCAACTTAATGGGACATCTCAAGAGACTGGAAATGGAAGAACACTCCAACCCCAAATCCAGTAGAAGAAAAGAAATAACCAAAATTAGAGCGGAACTAAATGAAATTGAAAACAAAAGAATAATACAACAGATCAATAAATCAAAAAGCTGGTTTTTTGAAAAGGTCAATAAAATAGATAAACCTTTGGCCAACCCAATCAGGAAAAAAAGAGTAAAATCTCTAATCTCATCAATCAGAAATAACAAAGACGAAATAACAACAGACTCCCCAGAAATCAAAAAAATCCTTAATGAATATTACAAGAAACTTTACTCTCAGAAATACGAAAATCTGAAGGAAATTGACCGTTACTTGGAAGCACGTCACCTTCCAAGACTTTACCAAAATCAAGTGGAAATGTTGAACAGGCCCATATCAAGTTCAGAAATAACATCAACCGTACAAAATCTCCCCAAAAAGAAAAGCCCTGGACCAGACGGTTTTATGTCAGAATTCTACCAAACCTTTAAAGAGGAATTAGTACCTATATTACTCAACCTGTTCCAAAAGGTAGAAAAAGAAGGAAGACTACCCAACATGTTCTATGAAGCAAACATCACCCTGATCCCCAAACCAGGAAAAGACCCAACAAGAAAAGAAAATTATAGACCGATATCACTAATGAATATAGATGTAAAAATATTCAACAAGATTCTAACAAACAGAATCCAGCAACATATCAAAGAAATCATACATCATGATCAAGTTGGTTTTATCCCAGGGTCTCAAGGCTGGTTCAATATACGTAAATCTATAAATGTAATTCAGCACATAAACAAATTAAAAAACAAAGACCATATGATTCTCTCAATTGATGCAGAAAAAGCTTTTGATAACATCCAACATCCCTTCATGATCAGAACACTTAAGAAAATTGGTATAGAAGGGACATTTCTTTCTTTCTTTTTTTTTTTTTTTTTGTGACTTTTGGCCAAGGCTGGGTTTGAACCCACCACCTCCGGCATATGGGACCGGCGCCCTACTCCTTGAGCCACAGGCGCCGCCCTAGAAGGGACATTTCTTAAACTGATAGAGACCATCTACAGCAAACCCACAGCCAATATCATATTGAATGGAGTTAAATGAGAATCATTTCCACTCAGATCAGGAACCAGACAAGGCTGCCCATTGTCTCCATTACTCTTAATCATTGTAATAGAAGTTTTAGCCACCACAATTAGGGAAGAAAAGGCGATCAAGGGTATCCACATAGGGTCAGAAGAGATCAAACTTTCGGTCTTCGCAGATGATATGATTGTATATCTGGAAAACAGTAGGGACTCTACTACAAAACTCTTAGAAGTGATCAAGGAATACAGCAGTGTCTCAGGTTACAAAATCAACATTCATGAATCCGTAGCCTTTATATATACCAAAAACAGTCAAGTTGAAAAAACAATTAAGGACTCTATCCCATTCACAGTAGTGCCAAAGAAGATGAAATACTTGGGAGTTTATCTAACAAAGGACATGAAAGATCTCTATAAAGAGAACTATGAAACTCTAAGAAAAGAGATAGCTGAGAATGTTAACAAACGGAAAAATATACCATGCTCATGGTTGGGAAGAATCAACATTGTTAAAATGTCCATACTACCCAAAGCAATATATAACTTCAATGCAATCCCTATTAAAGCTCCACTGTCATACTTTAAAGATCTTGAAAAAACAATACTTCATTTTATATGGAATCAGAAAAAACCTCAAATAGCCAAAACATTACTCAAAAATAAAAACAAAGCAGGAGGAATCACTCTATCAGACCTCAGACTATACTACAAATCGATAGTGATCAAAACAGCATGGTACTGGCACAAAAACAGAGAAGTAGATGTCTGGAACAGAATAGAGAACCAAGAGATGAACCCAGCTAATTACCGTTATTTAATCTTTGACAAGCCAATTAAAAACATTCAGTGGGGAAAAGATTCCCTATTTAACAAATGGTGCTGGGTGAACTGACTGGCAACCTGTAGAAGACTGAAACTGGACCCACACCTTTCACCATTAACTAATATAGACTCTCACTGGATCAAAGATCTAAACCTAAGACATGAAACTATAAAAATACTAGAAGAGAGTGCAGGGAAAACCCTTGAAGAAATTGGGTTGGGCGAGTTTTTTATGAGAAGGACCCCCCGGGCAATTGAAGCTGCTTCAAAAATACACTATTGGGACTTGATCAAACTAAAAAGCTTCTGCACAGCCAACAACACAGTAAGTAAAGCAAGCAAACAGCCCTCAGAATGGGAGAAGATATTTGCAGGTTATGTCTCCAAGGTTTAATAACCAGAATCCACAGAGAACTCAAACGCATTAGCAAGAAAAGAACAAGGGATCCCATCGCAGGCTGGGCAAGGGACTTGAAGAGAAACTTCTCTAAAGAAGAGAGGCACACGGCCTTCAGACATATGAAAAAATGCTCATCATCTTTAATCATCAGAGAAATGCAAATCAAAATTACTTTGAGATACCATCTAACTCCAGTGAGACTAGCCTATATCACAAGATCCCAACACCAGAGATGTTGGCACGGATTTGGAGAAAAGGGAACACTTTTGCACTGCTGGTGGGAATGCAAATTAATACATTCCTTTTGGAAAGAGATATGGAGAACACTTAGAGATCTAAAAATAGATCTGCCATTCAATCCTGTAATCCCTCTACGGGGCATATACCCAGAAGACCAAAAATCACACCATAACAAAGATATCTGTATCAGAATATTTATTGCAGCCCTATTCATAATTGCTAAGTAATGGAAAAAGCCCAAGTGCCCATCGATCCACGAATGGATTAATAAAGTGTGGTATATGTACACCATGGAATATTATGCAGCCTTAAAAAAAGATGGAGACTTTATCTCTTTCATGTTTACATGGATGGAGCTGGAACATATTCTTCTTAGTAAAGTGTCTCAAGAATGGAAGAAAAAGTACCCAATGTACTCACCCTTATTATGAAACTAATGTAGGACCTTCACATGAAAGCTATAACCCAGTTACAACCTAAGAATAGGGAGAAGGGGGAAGGTAGGTGGAGGGAGGAGGATTAATGGGATTACACCTGCGGTGCATCTTACAAGGGTATATGTGAATCCTAGTAAATGTGGAATGTAAAGGTCTTAGCAAAATAACTAAGAAAATGGTACGAAAGCTATGTTAACTAGTGTGATGAAAATGTGTCAAACGATCTATGAACCAAGTGTATGGTGCCCCATGATCATACTAATGTACACAGCTATGATTTAATAAAAATAAATAAAAAAAAAAGAAGAGAATCATATAACCAAAATGGGAACTCTCATTTCAAAACTATTAAGATATGAGTATAATTGTGATGGATGTGTTACTTAGTTCAATGTAAGCATTTCACATTGTATATCAAAGCAGTACCCTGAACCCCATAAATGCATCAATGTACAAAGTTATGATTTAATAAAAAACAATTAAAAGAAATAAAATAGGGACTCTTTCAAAGCATTGCATTTTAAAGAAATTGTTAAATTCAGGTTAAAAATACAGTTAAATGTATCCTAAACTGTGACAGAGACCAAGGCCAGCCATCACTGATCTGCTTAGCTCCAGCAAAACCTCCCCCATTCTGCCGATGATAGTTAAAGTCAAGACACTAAATCACTATGTTATGCCTCAGACATAGACTATCTACCATTTAGAATTGCTTACCAGGTGCCAGGTGGTGAGATAAGATATTATCTCATCCATTCTTCACAAGACCTGAAAAATTAGAAATGAAAACTTTACCTATTTTACAACTATGTTAACAAATGAGGCTAACAAAGCCAATTTCCTTGATCAAGATCATACATTTCGTATTTGCTGAGCTAAAGGACAAGTTCAGGCCTTTCTCATTCTAACCCTGTGCTCTCAACCACCACTTTAAAGTTGTAGCATAGTGGTATCATTCATCTGTATTTGTAAGTACATTAATCCCCCAATATAGACCTGTAAGTAGAAAGCCCCACTGTCTCTTTCTTCACTAATTTCATTAAAAACCTGTTCATTATGGCTGTGGAACTGCTCTTTGTACTTTAGTTTTCTCAAGTACAAAATGAAACAATGCCTAAGATTCCTACCCATACTATAATTCTGTGATTCTTTGATCAATATCAGCAAACCATTTGCTCTAAGTAGGCTATAGTTGGATACCTTGGTGACTTTAAAGTGCAAACTAAGAATATTTAAACAGGCAGATTCAAAGAAAACCAAAGTATCATTCATAATTTCAAACAACTCTTTTTATTCTCATTCATCCCAGATCACTTCTTACTTTTTTAATGCACCAACTTGCCCTTCGCTCATTCCATAGTAATGGAACCATGTGATTCCATTTGGCCTTCCTTTCTCTACCCAGTATTTTCCTACCTTTTAAAACCAAGCTGCCTTTACATGACCAAAACACCACATGCCTCACATTAGGAGATTCCATACCTCCTCCTAGCAGGGCACGTCACCTTCACCCATCCAGTGAGCACCTCAGAGTCAATGTACAGAGTTACCCTACTAGTCAGAAAGTGTTTGCAGCACTTCATTTCCTGGTATTTTCTTTTTCCATTAAAAGTACAGATTGTCATGGAACTTCAAATTAAAATAACCTACCTAAGAACCATGAGACTAAACTTTTTGAAGTACCACAGAGGATATCTGGCAACAAATACCGTTAGGGAGGGGAGTGTAACCTGGTACAACCACTTTAGAGAGCAATTGATCAAAGTACCAGAAAGTCTGAGTTATGCATGGCCGAGGACCCAGCAATTTCACTATCATACATGTGCACCCAGATAAAGTCTAAAAATGCTAATTGTGGCATCCCTGGTAATACATAAAAAACTGTAAGTAACTTAAATACCTATCATTAGTAGAGTAGCTATATGAATTGTAATAGATACAGACAGTGGAGTACTGTTTTTTTAGTTCATTTTGTGCTGCTATTACAGAATGCCACAGACTAAATAATTTATAACCTCACAGTTCTAGAGTGTGGGAAGTCCAAAAACAAAAGACTGACACTTTGTGAGGGTTTTCTCACTGTGTCCTCATGTGCAGAAAACAGAAGGGCAAAAAGAAGACAAGAGATATGGAAAGTGCGGGTCAAACTTATCCTTTTATAACAAATTTGTTCCCTCCCTTGATAACAGCATTGATCCATTCATAAGGGCAGAGCCCTAATGACCTGAACACCTCTTAAAGGTCCTTCCTCTCAACCCCTCCACATTGGGGATCAAATTTCCAACACACGAACTCTGGGGGGCACCTTGAGATATAGCAGCTATTCATTAATCAATCTGAATGAAACAGAGCGATGTGTGACAAATGGGTAAATCTAAAAACAAAATAATGAGGGGAATAAAACGAAGTTGGAGAATGCTACAGACTTTTAGGAGCCATTTGCACAGTTTAAAGACATGTGAAATTAGAGCATATTTTATTTTTGGAGATAAAATTCAAAAACGTATAAAAAGTGCTTAGAGGAAAATACAAGATTGAGAAAACTGCTACTTCTGAAAAAGAAGTGATTGGATTCCTAAGCAGATAGTTTTGATTATATCTGTTTTTCCTGATTCTCAAGTGGGAAATGTATACATAGCTATTTGTTACATGATTTTTGTATTTTTTTGTATGACTTTATTTTATAATAATATATATATTTATTTTCTAAATATAAAACTATGAAATCTAATATATATTAAAATTATATGTATTCTTCTCCTTGGACTCGTGTGATATGTCTGAGAATTATAAGAATGAGAATTATTGCTTTACCAATCCACACTTACTTATTAATGTAATTATCCAATAGCATTGTAAGGGCCAACTATGGACTTAAATAACTGCTGAATTATAGTGGTAACCATTGTGTCCACTCCCACCTCCAGAACAACCCAAACTTGCTGTGAAATAGTAATAGCTGCTTGCTAAATTGCTTAAACCTCAACAAATTTATCCTCTGTGAAGGGAAGGGAAGAGAAGGGAAGTGAAGAATGGGAAGGGAAGGGGAGCAGAGGAGGGAGGAGAGGGAAGGGAGAAAGAGAAAAAAAAGGAAGGGAGGGAGGAAATGGAAGAAGAAAGAGAGAAAGCTCTGGTCAACAGTGCCCAGAGCTCTCAAACATACTGTCTTGAGATAAGTTTGTGTCCAAACTGTTTTCCGAACTGTCACTCAAGGTGGAAACTAGAGAAATACTGTGTGACTCAGTCTCCAATTACTCCTTGTTTGTGAGTGTTCTCAGTAAAAGGGCATTAAAGCAAGGTTTGGTCTCCATTGCCAAGATAACAAGAACCATTTTGCACGTGGTGTGGCTCCCACCAAAACTTTGAATTCCATTTCTTCATGGTGCTAAAATATCTTGGCCCCCTCATTCTTATGGCCAAATAATGTCTGTCATCCTACATTTCTACAAGTATTCTCTGCTGAAGAACTCACTGATATTTGTCTGTTGAATTTACTAATTTAACTCCACTAATCAATCTCTCCAAGCAAACCTGGATACCGTTTCCTACCGTGCCCCACCCCACCTCAGCCACACATTCTATTACCACACTTGGAGTGCTTGCCTTCAGGTGAGTCACCTCTTCATTAGCTTAGCTCATTTTATCTCCTTTACTTGGGTACTGCCTTGTTCAATCACATGTGGGCAGAGGCTCCAATTCATTATCTGCACCACCTCTCTTTCACTGTTGCCAGCCTACCTTTCTCCCTTCTCTTCCTCAGTGGAACTCCAGGAGCCATCATTGAAATTCTTTGTTTGCAAATACCCGCCATCTCCTGCCCTCTGTCCCTCCTTTGCCCTTACTTTGCAAATGGTGACTCTGGTTAAACCTTGACATCTGCTTTTTCTCTAGCTGAACCGAAGCAACTGACTATTGCTGGAGAAAAATCAGTGAATTTATTTACTGCAGTCACTGTAAGTATAACATATACACCTCAAATAGCATTCAACACTACTCTTGATCTGACTCTATTTTTCTACTAAGTTTTCATTCTCATTTTTCATATTTTTCTGTTAGTCTTAAGTGTGTTATCCCTCCCACCTCCCCTTCACATTACTCACAAATGAAAATCTTGCCTCATATGTAATTAAAGAAAACCAATAAAATTTAAATTTCCTAATGATCCAGCCAACATATCTATAAACTCATGTGCATCTGTACTCACAAGCTCTTATCTTCTCTCCTGTGAAAAAGATAGACAGATCACTGTCTCTGCTAATGGACAATGTATTCAATTGTGCTGTGTACCACTTCCTATCTTGTCTTCTCAAGGACTTTGCTCCTATGGTGTATGGGTGATCTATTGTTGCATAACAAATTACTCTGAAACACAGCAGCTAGAACAACATTTATTATCTTATAGCTTCTAAGGGTCAAGAATCCAAAAGTAGCTTAGTGGGATGAAACTGAGTAAGGTCTCTCACAAGTCAAGCCGTTAGTGGCTACTGTGGTCATAGCACTGGCAGGCAGGGGCTGAAGACTGTCTTCCAAACTCATTCACATGATCACTGGTCAGTTTCTCACTGTGGGGCCTCATTTCTCATTTCCCCTCCACTGGGGCTTCCCCATAGGTTTGCGAATGATATAATGATATAGCTTGCTTCCCCCAGAACAAGTAATGAGAGAGAGAGACCAAATGGTATCTATTGCAACTTAATTTCAGAAGGGACCACCTCATCACTTCTGTTGCAGCATTGGTCACACAGACCAACTCTTATAAATGTGCACTAAGGTTACAAATAACAAGAGGTGGGATCACTGGGGGTCACCTTGAAGATGTCTACCACACATAGTTACCCCTTGTCAGCCTAAATTGAAAACGCCTCCCTTATTGTTGGAGCATTCCTCTTAGCACTCGAAGTTACTGCTACCAAAAGAGAAAACTTCAGTGGCCTCATATTCCCCTCCATCTGCCACTTAATCTATTTGCCAAATCCCACTGCCAAACTATTCATAGAAATTGTTGCTACCCACTACCACTGTGCCATAATGCTACTCGTTCATTGCCCCTTCTCCTCATCTGCTTCCTGGCCATAGCAGCTCTCTAAAACAGCTCTTACCAAAGTCAGTGGTGATTATATGTTGCCTATTCTACAGGCCCATAATCTGCCTTCATCTTACTGTAGCTGCCAGCATCATTTTTTAAAATATTGTTCTGCTCTTATTTTGTGTACAAGGGTGAATTTAGTTTTTGTGGAATTTGAAGCTACAATTTTGGATACCCCACTTAACAAAAAGAATAGAAAAATACTATTATATTATACATAAAAGTATTTATGATGAAAAATCACAAAACCTATAAACATTGAAAACTATTATTAAAAGTATTAAATAGTATTAAATTAAATAATTGTTATTAAGTAATAAAAATATCACCAACATCAAAAAATAAGGACAAAAGACAATGCAACTTGTTCATAGTTTTTTTTCCCTTACAGTGTTGGCTATGTATTCTTTTATTTCCTCTTCATATAATTAAGATCTTGACATACTGTTTTCTATAATGAGAATTGAAAGATATTTTGCTTCTCTTTTGAAACGATTGATTGAGAAATCCTTTTATTATTTATAAATTAGGAAATTTATTCTCAGCTTCACAATTCATCCATGATTGTTAGGATAGTTGTCAAATTTGGGAAAATTTCTTCCAGGTTTATTTTAAATATGAGATACAGAATTTCAATGGATTATCCACATAGTATCTTCAGTACCATATGTTTCACTCCTGGCAGTGAGCATCATGACCAGTCTGGTTCTTCCCCCTGCAATCACACTGCTGAGCGAGTTGGCACAGTGGACACTGGGCTCTCCTGGTGGCCATTCCTGCACTATGATGGCTGCAATAACTCATCTGTATGGGAAAGAGGCTGTGAACTACATGCATTTATCCCCCTAAATCTAAAATAGATAACGTAAATGAATGTATAAATGAGTATGTACATGTGATATCTTTACATAAAGAAATGCATACAATGTCTGCATATTAGTCTTTTAATAAGATGACCATAAATTATAGCAACCTAAAACACCACCATTATTAGATAATCTCACTGTTCACGTGGGTCAAGAATCTGGGTGAAACTTAGCTGGGTCTTCCTTTGCCCACAGTCTCAAAAGGCTGCACTCAATGTGTCCATCAGTACTGGGTTATGATCTCAGGTCAGAATGTCACTTCACATACATACCCTCAGATTGTGGACAGAATTCATTTCCTTGCAGCTGTAGGATTCATGGCAGTCTGCTTCTTCAAATCAGCAGAGGAAAGACTGAAGACAAATACTTTACTCTTATGTAATCACTTACATGTGATTACTTTTATTCCACCACCTTCTTTGTAATCCATCGATTAGGAGCAAGTCACATGTTTTGTCCATATAAAGGGAAGGGAGTTACACAAAGGCATGAACAGTGGGAAGTAGGGATCATGGCACCATCTTAAAGTCTGTCAATCAGTCTTTCAAAGAATAAATAAAGGAAAAATACAATGCAATATGTGCTCTATAGAAAACATTATTTTAATGAGTTCAAAATAATTTCCACATACCACTGAGTTTCAATGGTTCTGTAAGATAATGTGTATCTGCTTTCTACATAGGCAAATGAGAATTTTAACTTGTTCAGATTCCAAAGCCGGCAAATTGAGCTAGAACTTGGACTTCTCAAGTTTCAACCTCTAGTTGATCTTTCCATGATATTAACTTCATCTAGAAATACTATAAAGTTGAAACTTTCATTCTTTCAAGAAACTTTTAGGTATTAGAACCACTGTATATACATCTTTTGTGTATCAACCAATTACTGAGAGTTAAGTAGGCCCCTAGTTACCATTTCTTTATAATTAAAGATCTTGATAAATCACCAAATCTTCAGATTTATAAACCCAAAGATCTTTGGGGCACCTGTTGCATTTCGCTTTGGCAAGTACTTCAGATTGTCCTTACTACTTCATGTTCATCTCGGTTTTATAAAGACCGCTCTAGAGATGTTCATCTTTAAATTATCCTGAAAAAGGGAGCAAGAATGCTTCATGACCTTAAGAGTATTTTTATCCTGGCACCAGTAGTTCAGATGTAACTTGTTTAATTCCTATGACTCTGTCTGTTTTTTCTTTGCCATCACTCTTCACTAGGTACCATAATATAAGCATTCCTTGTTGTGGTCAGCTTTATCCTCAATGTAGATATACCCTTGGATTAAAAGTTTATGTTCCCAAAGCAGAAAAACTATAGATGTTTCCACTTGCCCATTTATATCGCTCTACATAGCAATATTAGCTTTTTAGCTGTACACGCCACATTAGCAATCTGAGTGTTTTTTGAATCAAAGCTGAAATTTGTAGTGCCTCTAATGTGTAATGAAGTTGCACATTTTTACCATGCATTCACTCAAGCATATAGGTTTTATAATTTAACTCAAGAGATTGTATTTTGGATTCACTTCTGCTCTAATAAAAATGTACACATACCAAGGCTTCTGTTCCCATTTGGAGATACAATTTGATATAGTTAGGTCATCTGTTACAGAGTCTAGATATGCTGTCATTCTTCTGTTGAAAGAATAAAGCCATGATAATTTAATTATGTAAAATGGCATTACTAAATAGTAAATAGTTTATATTATATCCACATATGGCCATTTAAAAAAATTACATGGTAATATGAATTACCAGTGCCCAGAACAAATATTGCTGGAATGAATATGCTTAATAATCTGAGGAGACACAGAATGCATTGATTTTGTTCTAGTGCTATTGCTTTTAATCAACCACGCTTTCCAAATAAATGTTGCCACTGATAATGAATATTTAGATTGTAGATTTTAGGAATGTTCAGATTACACTAAAAGTATCTTCAGATTTTATTCAAAATGTTACTTTAAAGTATTCTTTTCTTAATTGCAATTAAATATTAGTTGAATCACATCTACCACAAAAGTAAAAATAGTTAGAATATTCGTTATGTCTTTTTAAAATTTCAAAGGATTATAGGGGTACAAATGTTTTTGGTTACATGTATCAATTTTGCTACACTTGTGTCAGGGTTATAAGTGTTCCCATCACCCAGAAAATGTTCATTGTACCTGTTAGGTAGGTTTTGCTCAACCCCTCTTCCTGTCTTCCCCATACTTGATTTCCACTGATTTTACTTTTCTCTCTGCACATTTGTACTCATCGGTTAGTTCTAATTTAATAACAAGTACATGTGATATTTGTTTTCCATTCTTTACATACTTTACTTAAGATAATGGTCTCCAGGTTTATTAAAATTGGTGCAAAAGGCCTTATTTCATCCTTCTTTATGGATGCACAGCATTCTGTGGTATATATATACCTTTTCTTAATCCACTTATGAATTGATAGGCACTTGTATTAATTCCATATTATATTACTGAATGAGGAAAAGTTGAAAGAATTACTTCTAAGAACTAGAATAAGACAAGGGTGCCTACTCTCACCACTTCTATTCATCATAATGTTGGAAGTCCTAGCCAGAGCAATCAGGCAAGAGAAAGAAATAAAGAGTATCCAAATTGAGAAAGAGGAGGGCAAACTACTGCTTTTTGCTGATAATATGAATTTATATCTAGAAAACCCCAAAGACTCTATCAATAGACTCTAGAATTGTTAGATAAATTCAGCAAAGTCTCAGGTTACAAAATAAATATACACAAATCAGTACCAATAACAGTTGGACTAAGAGTCAAATTAAAGACACAATACCATTCACAATAACTACAAAGAAAATAAATACCTAGGAACATACTAGGGAGAGAACTACAAAATAATGAGGAAAAAATTGCAGACAACACAAGCTAATAGAGAAACACATCATGCTCATGAATCAGTAGAATCAACAATGTTAAAATTTCCATACTATTTAAAGTGATTTATAGATTCCATGCAATCCCCATCAAAATACAAACATCATATTTCACAGATCTAGAAAAAAATAATTCTATGTTTTGTTTGGAACCAGAAAAGAGGTTGAACAGCCAAAGCAATCTTAAGCAGAAGGAACAAATCTGAAGGTATCAGATTACCAGACTTCAAACTATACTACAAGGCTACAGTAACCAAAATAGTATGGTATTGACACAAAAATAGAGACATAGACCAATGGAACAGAATAGAGAACCCAGATATAAGACCACACACATACAACCAACTGATATTTTACAAAGCAGAAAATGCATTAATTTTTTTAGAATGCTTTTAAAGATTTGAATTAAAGTTGGGATAACTTTATATTTAATGGCTGTTATCTATGTACAGTGTAGTTTCAAGGACTCTAATGGTAATGTAATTTTAAAATTTTTTTGCATTTACTTCTTCGCTTTAATTTAGAGATGTTTATGTATATTTTTCTAATGAGGGAATTACAATGATAGTCTTCTAATCAATGAAAAGAAATTCATGCTAAATGGATTGGTGCCTGTAGTTCAGTGGCTAGGGTGCCAGCCACATACATTGGAGCTGGCGGTTTCAATCCAGCCTGGGCCTGCCAAACAACAATGACAACTACAACCGAAAAATAGCCAGGTGCTGTGGCAGGTGCCTATAGTCCCAGCTACTTGGGAGGCTGAGGCAAGACAATTGCTTAAGTCCAAGAGTTTGAAATTGCTGTGAGCTATGACACCACGGCACTCTACTTAGGGTGACAAAATAAGACTTTGTCTCAAAAAAAAAAAAGAAAAAAGAAAAGAAAAGAAAAAAAAGAAATGCATGCCAAAATGATCAAACCTGTCAAATGAACATTTTCAATTTAAAATTATTTCTTAGAAAGTTGCCTTTTTAGGACATACAAATTCATTAGTAAATGAATGGGGAATGTATTTAGTATTTCAACATAAAAACAAAATAATCACTAAAATTTATTGAGTGATTCATTTTATTGTGTTAATTTGATTCTCTGTGTATTGACCCTATTACATGCTCACAACAACCTTACAAGGTATTATTTTTTTTCTAACTTTACAAAAGAGGAAACTGAGGTCCAGAGAGGCTAACTGATTAATAGGAGGTAAAGCTGATATTTCAACCTCAAAAGTCTGCTTTTAATGACTAACCAATGTCATCTTGAAGAAATTAGCAGACTTGTCATAATCATCTAAAGACAACTTACTTATTATCTTTTTAAGAAAATGCTTTCTTGAATTGAGTCCAAATTCATATTTTGTATGCTATTGAATTGCATTTAAAATGTATATAAATATCTAAAGTCTACTCTTTCTATAATGTAACGTTCCTACATAGACTCAAAATTATTATATTAGTTCTTTTTGTTTTAACATCACTTCCTCACAGCACTACCAGTGTTGCAAATATGTTCCCTCTACATTCAACTCCACTTTCCTGCCCCATACCCACCAAGGAAGGACAGTAGATACCCTTTAATTGTCCAGGCAACTATTTTGCTCAAACAATTATATTTATTAAAATAACTAAATTGATTTTCTGTCTATAAAAGAGACATTTTTAAATCTATATGTTTCTCGGTCAAAGGTTATGTCAGTAAAATACTCTGTAAAGTGGAGATTTGGAAATCATCCAATTAATTTGATCAATAGACAGACAAACTCAATATGTTAAATCCTAAAGGATTTTCCTCTTTTGAATTATGTCTGCAGGCTATGGTGATACAGTTAGTCAGATAATCACCACATCTCACTGCTACGCATGGGCCACGTTTCAATCCTCCATGGTATGAGTAATTGGCAGACCTGGCAGGTTTCCTCAGTTGTGACCCTTTCTCTACAAGTAGCGAACAGTTGAGAAGTAAAGCGATGTCGAGGTAATATGTGAATTATAGCTAAATTTCTCTAGTAAGGTATTTGGCTTTGATTATAAGAATAATACCAATTAATACTGATGTTCTAGAGCACATTAGAACTTAACATTTCATCATTTCATCAAATGATGAACTTTAACATTTTCATCAAATGCAGAGATTTATACTTAAAATTTTCATAGAATTTATTTCACCTGTTTTTAAACCATGTTCAGGAAATTTAAAACAGGAATTCAAAGAACTGAATGGCAAACCAGTTTTAAAATGTTGAACTGATTTTGCAGATTTAACAGTAACTGAAAACTACTCTATTCCATTCTCAAGGATTTTGAAATACTGAACATTGAAATAGTCTCCTCATGCCTTGTTCCTTCTGTTTCTTGATAATACCCTGCATCACTAAGGTTATGTTTTGTGCTATGAGCAAGTACAAATGACATATAATGAAGAATCAACAATTATCTATTAATAACTACCTTTTCCTAAGGAAAATATTTTTTTCAATATAAACTGAAAGAATATGTCAACTCATTTGGCTTAAGCCACAAGTTGTTATTAAATTTGGTATCAGAGAAAAAAATTAGGCATTAATGTAACATTTTGGACTCTTTGGGGTTCAAAAAATCAGTTAAAAGGAAGGTTATTACCTATTTATAAGTGTGCCAATTTATAAAAAATACTAAATTGTGTGGAATGATCATACCCAGAACAGTATAAAAATAAGAAGCAAAGGAGTGAAATGGGATTTTTTTTTTGCCTGTTTTCACCACATTATGTGATTATGTTACACATTAAACTGATTTAACTGTAGAAAAAGCTGACACATTCCCAGAAAATGAGAGTACCTCGCAAATATAAGGAAATCCAATATGAACTTTCTGGACTTAGTAACATGCTAACTAGCTTTGAATGCCTTCCTAATTATGTGTTAGGTTGGTAAGTCATCAAAACCTGATAATACATCTGTCAAGCACCTGATTGGATATGTATATGTATATATACAAAATTTTAAGATACAGAGAAAATGTATAAATACGGATTATATAATATTTCCTTTATACTAACCTATTGACTGCTGTAAAACTGCTATAATTTGCTAAGTACACGTGATTTTTTTTTTTAACATTTCAGTCCAATTTTGGCCTGTTTTTCATTTTTACATTTCTGCTTTATGCTGGAATTATGTCCAAAATACCATGTGAATCTTCCATCTGTTCTCTTTTAAACTTAAAAGCAGTTTTCCTTTATGGTGTTTAGAGCCCATTAAGTCCTACAGATACCTTACCTACTTAGTTTTAAAATGTTTGCCTCATAAATATGTGTTATAGAGGATTAAACATCATACTCATCTGAGGAATTACTGAGAACAAGGTATTCTCCTGGCAAGCCTGGAAATCTCTTGTGACTTGGAAGGCAAGCCACCAAGTAACTCAGTAATCCCGGAGGAGCAAAGTTCAGTCCTGTAGTAATAAAGCTAACGTTAAATATTAAGCATTTTATGGCAGTTCCTTGAAGGATTAGTAGAGAAAAACTGCATGTGGTATTTTGGAAATTATTTCCCTTACCACCCTTGAAGATCATTTCCTTGAATACATACTAGATTGACACCTATGAGATCATTTCCCTGAGCACGCAGCCCTTGGATGTCTTTGCTTAGTAATCTTTCTGCTCATTATGTATCTTCTCAATAAAAGGACTCTGCGAGAAGTGCTCGGTGCTGTCCTGCACCTATGGTTAGCCTCACCTCTTGTAGCTTGTGCTGTCAATCCATGTCTTGTGTGATCATTTATGTGATCATAAATGTGGCTGGTAGGTACTAAGCAAAAAGATCGTTTTAAACCAGGATCTTAAAAATGAATAAGATCATTTTAAATTATCTTACCCCCAAATGACATACAAAACCAACTTGATATTTAGAAAAAAATGTTTTCCATTTTAACTTTTGGCCTGATTATAGTGCTAAAATAATGCTATCAGAAATCCCTAGAATTTAGAGGGAAAAAGAAAGAATGCTTTCTGCAATTTTTAGAATTTTTATTACATTAAAAATAATGAAGTAGAAATATTTGCTTGTTCAAAGTATTATCCAAAATACCAAACTAAGAAAAATTACAGAAGACAATGGAATTTGCAATTCAATTTAAACATAGTGGATTTACTACTAGTATTTATTGAAAAGGGCACTGTAGGTAAATAGGTAAAAGACCAGGTAGAAAAGCAGAAACCACACTATGTGTTATAAACAGACAACATTTAAGAGAGAGAATTAGTTAAGGGGTGTTGAAATTCTGATGGAGCAAAGAAGAAAAGTTGGACATCAAAAGATGAAAGGCATAGGGAGCAGTTAGCATCTTTCTGGCTGAGGCAACTAAATGGAAGAGATGATGTTAACACAAAGGAGAAGATTGAAGGAAAAGCACTTGTGGCTTGAAAATCTGAAAGTGGCCTTGTGACTGCTGCCCAGACCTCTGAGGAAAGTGCCCTATAGCGAGGACCTCAGAGAGATGATGCCCCACCATAGATGCTCAGTCTGCTGGTGTTGGCATGAGGGCACAGCTAGCATTTGAAAGGCAGGGAGTAGGGTGGGGGGTGTTGGTACAGCTGGTATTTCACTCACAGAGCAAGCTGGTGTTCAGACCACTGGAAGGCATGAGCTAGATAGTGCTAGCAGCGCCAAAAGAAATTGAAGCAAGCACCTTTATGTCTTCAGCTCCTGCAAACGCAAGTGGAAAATGACCCTCCAGTGCCTCTTATGGGTGCAGAGTAACAGGGAGCCAACTACATAGGGTAGCACGTGTATTTTACATCACAGAGCAAACTAGAGAAGGGTGGGCATGACATAAATCAATAGCACTAGTGGGGAAATGCAAAGAGGAGTCTGACAAATCTCTTGCCTTCAAGGAGTTGATTCTCAAAATATTATCTGATTGTAAACGTGTGGGAAGAACCTGAACAAATCTGAAAGAGAGCAATGCTGGAAATTTCCTTTACTTGATGGCAAGTTATATTACAAAACTATTCTTAAATTGGTATGACAAAGGCATACTGACAGATAACTATATTAACAGAATAAAATACAGCCCCAAATACACACACGTGTGTACATTTTATTTCATATTAAAATGGCACTAATGTGATGAAAATGTGTCAAACGATCTATGAACCAAGTGTATGGTGCCCCACAACCATACTAATGTACACAGCTATGGTTTAATAAAAATAAAAAAAAACAAAAAACAAAAAACAAAGGCAAAACCACAAGACGCTTGAAAGAAAAAAAAAAAAAGTTCAACTTTGAAAATGAGATTGTGAATGCTATTGTTGGAGGAGCACAGCATTGTAATAAAAACAGTGTTCTTACCAATTTAAAAATGTATGGAACTTAAACATATTTGGGATTGCTTGTGATGTGTACAAAATTTATGACTATATTCAAACAAGCTGCAGTGTTCTGCCAATCAAAATAGAAACTGTAATTGCCAAAATTTACAAAATTTGTATTTATATAGACAACTGACACACAAAACTTTTGTGACAGAAACTAGTATCAGACACAATACCAACAACAACAAAAAAAATAAAAAAAAATAAAATGGCATTTCAAGTAAACTTGACAAATGAATGAACAACTCAATAAATTTTGTTGTAACAATTGGTATATCATAGAGGAAAAAAAATAGATCCTTGCCACACATGATATACAGACATAAAAATTCCTGCTGGGTTTCTGATCTAAGTATAAAATAAGATAAATGGAAGTGGAGGCATGCATGCTCTTGGGATCAAAAAGATCTTGTTAAACAGGAAACGAGACAAAAAACTATCTAAGAAATAAATGGATACACTTCACTACATCACATTAAGCAAAAAGAAAAATATATATATATACGTATATATAAATAATATAGCATAGTGTTTAAGAAAGCAGAAACAGGAGTAATGACTTTGCTTAGACTCTTGGCTGAAAGATTTTATTCCCCTGAGACTTCCTTTCCCATATACCAGAGCTTTAATATAGCATCTACTTCAAAGGCTCATTCTGATGATTAAGTAAAATAATCCATGTGAAGTACTTAGCACATTGCCTGACACATAGCAAGCAATTAATGATAACTAAACAACTTTGATTTTCCTATTGAGTGCTATAGTTCATGTCGAAGATAAATTGTGATAAAAATTATCATGTTTTACCTTCTTTTAGATTTTTAACCTTACTCCACACACAACATTTGGAGATTAATCCATGAAGACATTCTTTTTAAATGTATATAGTAACTGTGTCTTTATGTTTTGATCAACTCCAAACCAGACATCATACTTTTAAGACCCTAATACCTTATTTGTGTTGAGTTCTGTCTGCACACACCTTTCTGACTTCGAAAACAATTTCTGGCAAAGAATGTAAGCCAGTATTCTGATTTGTTTTTATTCAATAAAAATATTTTATTTATTCTTTTAAAGATGGTATAATTCCTCAACTAAGATCTTGGTCACTGCATGGACTAGGACTAAAATTATTTTCAGAGAAATAAGATTTTAAAGTGTCCTAATATGTCAGCAGACCGAACAAACCTTTTTCATGAGAAAGATGACATATTAATTCCTAAATCAAAATAGAAAAAGAGATATAATAAAAGTAACATTTATTGTTCACTTCATATAATATATGCTAGACATTGTTCTCAACATTTTGTATCCATTAACTGTATTAACTTAAATGACACTCTCAACACCTTTTTTGAAATTGACGTCATTTTTATTTTCTTTTTACAGACGTGAAAACTGCGGCATAACAAGTTAAGTAACTTGGAGGAGGTCAGAAACGAGAAGGTAGTAGAGGGCAGAATTTGATAAAAGCATTTTAAAATTGTGATTTTAATCATGATGCAATATTGGTAATTTTGGAGTTTATTTGTTCTATTTTTGCAGTTATCATTGGGAAAAGGCCCACTTATAGGGTCAGCACCACGTGGACAGCACCACAGTTTATGGGCTGTACCGTCTAGAGTCATAGCCACACCTGGGCCCACTTAAACCATGATTGGAGAGATAAGGAGCCCTGCACCAGAATCCAGGAAGCAGAGATTTAAGGGAGTCCTGGACAGCAGGCCTTGATGTCACAGAGCTTCCTGAGCCCCTCCCTTGTAACAGTTCTGCCCTTAAGGCCCGGGCACTCTGGGCCTGTGATGAGAATGGCAGCCTGAAAGATCTCCAAAATACTTTCAGGGTCATTCTTTCATTGTTTTGATAAATAGCATCTGTTTCCTTCTACTCATCCTAATCTCTTTATCAACAAATCACTTGGTCACATTCTTGGTTTACTTTCCTAAAATAATTTTTATTCTTTAAATGGCCAGCCCATGAATGTTCTCAATCTTTACTTTCTGCTGCCTTTTTTTATTAAAAATTCTATCTTTAACTCATTTCTCTCTTCTTGAATTTTACTATATGTAGTTAAGAGAGGTCATGCAGCCACCTCAACACTTTGCTTAAAGATTTTTTTTTTATGCCAAATATCCTAGTACATTGCTCTTAAATTCTGCCTTCTACAAGACATTAGGCGGATAAGGCCAATTTCTTTGCCACTTTGTAGCAAGGATGGCCTTCCTCTCCAGTTTTCAGTAAGTTATCCCTCATTTCCATTTGAGACATCATCAAAATGGCCTTTACTATCCATATTTCTCCCACTATTTTGTTAAGAAACATTTGGGTCATCTCTAAGATGGAGGCTTTTTATTGCAGCTCTTTCTTCTTCTGAGTCCTCACTAGGATCATCTTTAATGCTCTGTGGCAGTACAAGCTTTTATCAGCATCCATTCAAAACTAATCCAGTCTCTACCCATTAGTTAGCTCCAAGGTCATGTTGTATTTTCAAGTATTTTTTTGTAATAATCCACCAGTTCTCTGATATCAATTTCTGTCTCAGTCCATTGGTGCTATTTGCACAAAATACCAGAAAACTGGGTATATTATCAAAACTTCAGGGGAGTTTTATCCTAGGTCCAGTTGCTGCTGCACAAAGATCCAATTATTGAGACAAAGAAGATTCCCAGGGAAGAAAGGAATTTTTAAATAAGAAAGACATCCTTTTTGGACAGCAGAAGAAGCTGCCTCAAATCCTTCTCTCAGACTAACATCTTTCTGAAGATGGGCCGCATTCCTTGGGGCAGCCATGTTGTAGCTGACAAACAGCCGTATGCACTGGGGACAGATTCTGGGGGGATGGTGAGTTTTGGTTTCAGGAAGTCTGCATGGGGGCCTTCAGACTTTCAACTCTTTGTCTTGAAGAAAATCCACCATTTCTGGCAAACAACTCAAAAGGTCAAGGAGTAAGTTAAGGGAGAGGGCTATAAAAAAACATGTAAAGGTTATTGCACTGTGTTCATATAGCCAGTTACAAGTATTTTATAAAGAACTACATATACTAGCTTTCCAGGAGAAGCACCCAATACATATCTATTTAATTTGTATGAACAAATTAAAGATAAGGTACAAAACTAGAAATATATAAATCACAAATAGTTGGTTATATAACTATACAGTGGGTTCTTAAAAAACATAATCTTGAAGTGTGTGATTCTACTTATATGTGGATTTTCTTCCTTTGCATCTGCCCTTCTGAAACCGTTAAGACCAAGCCTCCTCCTTCTCCTGAGACTACATAATGTACAAACAAGGCTGGAGACCTTTATGATAATCCATTTCCACTTAGTAAATATATTTTATCTTCCCAATGACTTTTTTTTGAGACTGCTAATTTTTTTTTTTGATGGTCCTTTTTAAAACTTTCAGATTAATATGGAAGTATGATTAAGTCACAAAGTTTGCTTTTGTAGGGTTAAAGTCTGAGTTGTAGGTATGCCCTACACCTGGGAAGTGTGGAATTTACCCATACAACGAAGGCACTGGATAGGAATTTACACACCCTTTGCTCCCTCATTTGAGTTTCATTGAGTTTTTTCTCTCATGTGAACAAGTAGGTGTTAATCTAACAGATCCAGTTTAGCAATGAGTACATGTAGTGTTGGTTTTCAATTCTTGTGATGTTTTACTTAGGAGAATGATCTCCAATTCCATTCAACTTGTTACAAAAGATACAAAATCTCCCTATTTTTTATATATCCATGCCTTGTGTTGTATACATATACCACAATTTATTAATCCATGCATGTATTGAAGGGCACTTGGGCTCTTTCCACATCTTTGTGATTGTCAATTGTGCTGTTACAAACATTCAAGTGCAGATTCTTTATAATAAAATGTTTTTTTTTTTTTTCTTTTGAGTAAATATGTGGTAGTGGGATTGCAAGACCAGATGGTAAGTCTATTTTTGGTTCTTGTGGAATCTCCATACTACTTTCCATAAAAGTTGAACTTGTTTGCAGTCCCACCAACATGTATGAGAATATTCCATTCTCTCTCTATCTACACCAGCATTTGTTGCTATGGAACTTCATGACTCAGGCTATTCTCACTGGGGTTAAGTGATATCTTAGTGTGGTTTTGATTTGCATTTCTCTGATGATTAGAGATAATGAGCATTTTGTCAGGTGTTTTTTGGCCATTGGCCTATCATCATAAGAAAAGTTTTTTTTGTTTTTTTTTTTTATTAAATCATAGCTGTGTACATTGATATATTCATGGGGCATCATTCACTAGCTTCACAAACCGTTTACCAAGTTTCACATATACCCTAGTAAGATGCATTGCTGGTGTAATCCCACCAATCCCCTTCCCTCTACCCACTTCACCCCTCCCTCCCTTCCCTTTCCCCTTTCCCCTATTCTTAGGTTGTAACTGGGTTATAGCTTTCATGTGAAAACCCTAAATTAGTTTCATAGTAGGGCTGAGTGCATTGGGTACTTTTTCTTCCATTCTTGAGATACTTTACTAAGAAGAATATGTTCCAGCTCCATCCATGTAAACATGAAAGAGGTAAAGTCTCCATCTTTCTTTAAGGCTGCATAATATTCCATGGTGTACATATACCACACTTTATTAATCCATTCGTGGATCGATGGGCACTTGAGCTTCTTCCATGACTTAGCAATTATGAATTGGGCTGCAATAAACATACAAATATCTTTGTTATGATGTTATTTTTGGTCTTCTGGGTATATGCCCAGTAGAGGGATTACAGGATCGAATGGCAGATCTATTTTTAGATCTCTAAGTGTTCTCCATATCTCTTTCCAAAAGGAATGTATTAATTTGCATTCCCACCAGCAGTGCAAAAGTGTTCCCTATTCTCCACATCTGCGCCAACATCTCTGGTGTTGGGATCTTGTGATATAGGCTAGTCTCACTGGAGTTAGATGGTATCTCAAAGTAGGTTTGATTTGCATTTCTCTGATGATTAAAGATGATGAGCATTTTTTCATATGTCTGAAGGCCACGCACCTGTCTTCTTCAGAGAAGTTTCTCTTCAAATCCCTTGCCCAGCCTGCGATGAGATCCCTTGTTCTATTCTTGCTAATGCGTTTGAGTTCTCTGTGGATTCTGGTTATTAAACCTTTGTTGGAGACACAACCTGCAAATATCTTCTCGCATTCTGAGGGCTGTTTGCTTGCTTTACTTACTGTGTTGTTGGCTGTGCAGAAGCTTTTTAGTTTGATCAAGTCCCAGTAGTGTATTTTTGAAGCAGCTTCAATTGCCCGGGGGGTCCTCCTCATAAAATACTCGCCCATCTCGATTTCTTCAAGGGTTTTCCCTGCACTCTCCTCTAGTATCTTTATAGTTTCATGTCTTAAGTTTAAATCTTTGATCCAGTGAGAGTCTATCTTAGTTAATGGTGAAAGGTGTGGGTCCACTTTCAGTCTTCTACAGGTTGCCAGCCAGTTCACCCAGCACCATTTGTTAAATAGGGAATCTTTTCCCCACTGAATGTTTTTAATTGGCTTGTCAAAGTTTAAATAATGGTAAGTAGCTGGGTTCATCTCTTGGTTCTCTATTCTGTTCCAGACATCTACTTCTCTGTTTTTGTGGCAATACCATGCTGTTTTGATCACTATCGATTTGTAGTATAGTCTGAAGTCTGGTATCGTAATTCCTCCTGCTTTGTTTTTATTTCTGAGTAATGTCTTGGCTATTCAAGGTTTTTTCTGATTCCATATAAAACGAAGTATTGTTTTTTCAAGATCTTTAAAGTATGACGGTGGAGCCTTAATGGGGATTGCATTGAAATTATATATTGCTTTGGGTAGTATGGACATTTTAACAATGTTGATTCTTCCCAGCCATGAGCATGGTATGTTTTTCCATTTGTTAATATTTTCAGCTATTTCTTTTCTTAAGAGTTTCATAGTTCTCTTTATAGAGATCTTTCACGTCCTTTGTTAGATAAATTCCCAAATACTTCATCTTCTTTGGCACTACTGTGAATGGGATAGAGTCCTTAACTGTTTTTTCAACTTGACTATTCTTGGTATATATAAAGGCTACCGATTTATGAATGTTGATTTTGTAACCTGAGACACTGCTGTATTCCTTGATCACTTCTAAGAGTTTTGTAGTAGAGTCCCTAGTGTTTTCCAGATATACTGTCATATCATCTGTGAAGAGCGAAAGTTTGATCTCTTCTGACCCTATATGGATACCCTTGATTGCCTTTTCTTCCCTAATTGCGGTGGCTAAAACTTCCATTACAATGTAAAAAAGCAATGGAGACAATGGGCAGCCTTGTCTGCTTCCTGATCTGAGTGGAAATGATTCCAATTTAACTCCATTCAATATGATATTGGCTGTGGGTTTGCTGTAGATGGTCTCTATCAGTTTAAGAAATGTCCCTTCTATACTGATTTTCCTAAGTGTTCTAATCATGAAGGGATGCTGGATATTATCAAAAGCTTTTTCTGCATCGATTTAGAGAATCATATGGTGCTAGTTTTTTAATTTGTTTATGTGCTGGATTACATTTATAGATTTATGTATATTGAACCAGCCTTGAGACCCTGGGATAAAACCGACTTGGTCATAATGTATAATTTTTTTGATGTGTTGCTGGATTCTGTTTGTAAGGATCTTGTTGAATATTTTTGCATCTATATTCATTAATGATATCAGTCTATAATTTTCTTTTCTTGTTGGGTCTTTTCCTGGTTTGGGGATCAGGGTGATGTTTGCTTCATAGAACGTGTTAGGTAGTCTTCTTTCTTTTTCTACCTTTTGGAACAGGTTGAGTAATATAGGTACTAATTCCTCTTTAAAAGTTTGGTAGAATTCTGACATGAAACCATCTGGTCCTGGGCTTTTCTTTTTAGGGAGGTTTGGTATGGTTGATGCTATTTCTGAACTTGATATGGGCCTGTTCAACATTTCCACTTGATTCTGGCTAAGTCTTGGAAGGTGACGTGCTTCCAAGTATTGGTCAATTTCCTTCAGATTTTCATATTTCTGAGAATACAGATTCTTATAATATTCATTAAGGATTTTTTGGATTTCTGAGGAGTCTGCTGTTATTTCATCTTTGTTGTTTCTGATTCATGAGATTAAAGATTTTACTCTTTTTTTCCTGATTAGTTTGGCCAAAGGTTTATCTATTTTATTGACCTTTTTGAAAAACCAGCTTTTTGATTTATTGATCTGTTGTATTATTCTTTTGTTTTCAATTTCATTTAATTCTGCTCTAATTTTGGTTATTTCTTGTCTTCTACTGGGTTTGGGGTTGGAATGTTCTTCCTTTTCTAATTGCTTGAGATGTCCCATTAAGTTGTTAACTTCCTCTCTTTCCGTTCTCTTGAGTAAGGCTTGCAGTGCTATAAATTTCCCTCTTAGAACTGCCTTTGTGGTGTCCCAGAGGTTCTGATACTTCGTGTCTTCATTGTTGTTTTGTTCCAAAAAATTGGCGATTTCTTTCTTAATCTCATCTCTGACCCAGCTATCATTCAGCATAAGGTTATTTAACTTCCATGTTTTTGTATGAGTATGAAGATTCCTGTTGTTACTCAGCTCAAGTTTTATTCCATGGTGGTCTGAGAAGATGCATGGAATAATTTCTATTCCTTTAAATTTACTGAGGTTAGACTTGTGACCTAAGATGTGATCGATTTTGGAGTAAGTTCCATGCGCTAATGAGAAGTATGTGTATTCAGTTTTGTTGGTATGAAATGTTCTGTAGATGTCTGCTAAATCCAAATGTTGGATGGTTAGGTTTAAATCTAAGATTTCATTGCTCAGCTTCTTGTTGGAGGATCGATCCAACATTCCCAAAGGAGTGTTGAAATCTCTGACTATTATGGAGTTGGAGGAAATCAAGTTGCTCATGTCTGTTAGAGTTTCTCTTATAAATTGAGGTGCATTCTGGTTGGGTGCATAGATATTAATAATTGAGATCTCATCATATTGAGTATTACCCTTAACAAATATGAAGTGACCATTCTTGTCTCCTTACTTTTGTTGGTTTACAGCCTATTGTATCTGCAAATAAAATTGCAACTCCTACTTTTTTCTGATTACCATTTGCCTGAAATATGGATGACCATCCTTTCACCCTGAGTCTGTATTTGTCTTTTAAGTTAAGATGTGACTCTTGTATGCAACAGATATCTGGCCTGAGTTTTTGTATCCAGTCAGCTAACCTATGCCTCTTTAGAGGACAGTTTAAACCATTCACATAAATGGAGAATATTGATAAGTCTGGTGAAGTTTTGGGTATCAAGTTTTTCAAAAGTCCAGTGGGCATTTTGAATCCTTTTGCCAGTGTGGAAATTGGAGTTTGATCCGAAGTTTCTGAGTGAGTTTACTTTTGTGGTATAGGATTGGGTTGGTCATTATGGAGGATAGGTCTGAGAATATTCTGAAGAGCTGGTTTGGTTATGGCAAATTTTTTCAACATCTGAATGTCATTAAAGTATTTAATTTCTCCATCATGAATGAAACTCAGTTTAGCTGGATACAAGATCTGGGGTTGAAAGTTATTTTGCTTTAGGAGATTAAAAGTCGGTGACCACCCTCTTCTGGCTTGAAAAGTTTCAGCAGAGAGATCTGCAGTCATTCTAATATTCTTCCCTTTGAAGGTAATGGTTTTCTTTCTCCTGGCAGCTTTGAGGATTTTCTCCTTCATATTAACTTTAGTGAAGTTAATTATGATATGCCTGGGGGTTGTCTTATTGGGGTTGAGTCGTGCTGGGGTTCTGAAGCTGTCCACTATCTGAATTTCAGAATCTCTAGGCACGTCTGGAAAATTCTCTTTCATAATTTCATGCAGAAGGGCCTCTGTGCCCAGCGAGGCCACTTCATCTGTTTCTGGAACTCCTATGATTTGGATATTCGCCTTCTTCAAATTATCCCAGAGCTCTCGGAGAGAATGATCCATTTTTGCTCTCCATTTATCTTCCTCTTTGAGAGTTTGGGAGTGTTCAACGGCTTTACCTTCGATGTCAGAAATCCTTTCTTCTGCTTGCTCCATTCTGTTGCTGAGGGATTCTACTGTATTTTTCATATCTTTGAGGGCTGCAAATTCTTGTTTCAGTGTGTCTAAGTCTTTGGTGGTTTTGTCTTTAAATTCGTTAAATTCTTGAGACAACTTTTGAATTTCTCCTTGAATTCCTAATTCCACTTTGTTAATCTTGTCTGCAATCCAAATTCTGAATTCGATTTCTGACATCTCAGCCAGTTGTTTATGAATGGGATCTTCAATTGCATCTGCCATATCTTTCCTTGGGGGGCTTGATCTATTCTGGTTATTCATGTTACCAGAGTTTTTGCTCTGAGTCCGCCCCATGTTTGTTTTACTACCTCTGATTTTTTCCCCTGGAGCTTTGTCGAGGGCCTGTACAGTATTGTGGCCTGAGAAACTGGGGCCCTGTCTAGTGTGGTGGGGCTAAGTGGTTCTGTCTTGTTTTCAGCTGGTTTCTGTTCCACCCTAGTGAAACAGATACTCTGAGTGAAGTCTCAGCTGTGGAGAAATATCAGCAATTAAGTCACCCCACCCCCCACCGGCAAACAATTGGAAAAGAAAAATCAAACCTTCCTACCACTGTGTACCCAGGGCATCACCTGATTTTTCCTCAGCGATTGGTTCAGTTCAAAAAGTCCAAATCAATTGTCTCAGTCTGCACCTGTCTTGGGTGAGAGATTTTAAGAGGTCTCTGGGAACTGGACCAAAGGGGTCTGGTGACTACTCTGGTGTGGCTTGCACCAGTGCTGCGTGAAGTCAGGAGGAGCCACCCAGCCAATAGATCAGTCTGGGAAGGTTGATGCCTCCTTCCCCACGTTGCACTGCTGTCACACCCAGTCACTGATAGCCCTGCAGTTGGCTGACCCAGTTGCCTGTAGTGAATCGGTACTCTAGGAGTTTGCACCTGCCTGAATCACAAGGAAGTCTGCCAGGCCGCTGCGCTCTGCCTCTCTCTAGCAGGAAGAGGTGAGGCCTGACAACCTCAGGAGCTTGATGAAGGTTGGGGGGTTTTCACTCAGGTCCAGTCTTGCCCCTGATTAATGTTACTGACAGAACAGAACAGAACAACTCTGCGGTTCCCCTGCAGAAGAGAAGCTGAATTGAGTTCCAAATCAGCTTGTCTTTGCTCTTGTATTGTCTATAGGCTGACGATCCCCTGAGGGCCAGGTGCATCTTAGGTTTAGTAAAGTGGACCTCTGGGTCAGCCCCACCCTGGGAGTTTCCCCGGTTTGCAAGTTGGAGTAGCCTCAGGCAAATCCTATACTCAGAGTCTGGTTGTCGAGGGAGACAGGGGGTGTGGCTTCAGAATATTTGGTAGTAAGCCATATTGCTAACAAAAGAGGGCTGCTGTCCCATGGCTCAGGCAACTGCTGCTCTGGTGTAGTTCCCTTCCGGCCAACCGTCCTCTCTCCACTCCCGTACCCCAGAGTCTACACCGACCGGCTGCAGCCCAGCACTGTCTACACCCCTCGAGCAATCGCCCAAGAGTCTGGACCCCCAGGGGACAGGCCCCCAGACCTTGGAGCGAGAGTAGAGGGGAGTGCGGGGAGCGCTGGGAGCCTGGGGTTGCAGGCAGAGAACATACACAGCTCTACACAGTTTCATGCCTGGCCGTATTGTCACCAAAAGACGGCTGTTGCACTGTGCCTCAGGGAACTGCCACTCCAGTGTGGTCCCCTCTCCGCTGACTGGGACTGGCCTCCAGACCTCAGGGTGAATAAAGGGGAGCTCTGGGAGCTCAGAATTCCAGGTAGAGACTATATACAGTTTATATAGTTTTATGCCTGGCAGGAGGATGCCATGGCACCCTAGTAGGGGAGGTAGGTCCAGTTTTTAGAGGGTCTCTCCCGTGGAGTGTAGTGGGAGGACCTTTGAACTCTGCCCAATTATTTGTGGGGCACTCTGAGCTGTTCTCATGGGGGAGGGGACTCCTGTCCACTTGGTGATGGATTTTTTACCTTTTGTTTGTATCCTTGTGGTCGCAGCTCACCTCAGCAGGGTTGATGTGCGTTCTTCAACCTTCTCTCTTAGTGCAGCTCAAATCCACCAGATTACTTGCTGAATTTTTGTCCTTTAACTCTCCTACTGGATGGGAGCCTCTGTGGAAAGCTGGCTTCAGTCAGCCATCTTGTCTCCTCTCCTCATAAGAAAAGTTTTTGTTTGTGTCTCTTGCCAGTTTTTAATGGGGTTGTTTGATCTTTTCCTGTTGATTTGCTTGAGAGTTTTAAGATTCTGGTTATGAGCCCTTTTTTGAATGTGTAGCATGCAAATGTCTTCTCCTAGTCTGTAGGTTGTCTCTTTGCTTTTCTTTATAACATTTTCTTTTATCTAGCTTATTATAAGAATTCAGTATATCATACAAATCACACATAAAACAGGTGTTTATTGGTTGCTTATGTTAGCTATAAAGTTTTCAATCAACAGTAAGCTTGTTAGTAGTTACGTTTTTGGAAAGTCAGAATTATACACAGATTTTTGACTGTGTGAGGGGTCAACACCCTTATCCCCAACATTGTTCAAGGGTCAGCTGTATGTGTGTGTGTATACCAACCTTGTATATAATACTAATTAGCAGTTTTTAACATTACACAAGATGTAATCCAGAATATTTTTATCATTCCTTTAAAAACCCTCCCTATACTCATTAACATTCACTCTTCATTCTTTTATTTTCAGACTCTGGAAACCACTCATCTACTTTATCTCTCTATGGAGATTTTAATATTCTGGGTGTTTCATATAAATGGAGTCACACAATATGTAGCCTTCTTTTCCGCCTTCTTTCAATTAGCATAATATTGGGAAGTTTTGTCTATGTTGTAGCATGTATCAATACTTCATTTCTTTTTGGGTGACTAATGTTCCCTTGTATTGTGATACCACATTTTGTTTCTCTTTTTATCAGTTGACAGGCATTTGGTTTTTTCCTTTTTTTTTTTGCTATTATAAATAATGCTGCTATGATTGTTTATGCATAAGTTTTTGTATGAACATGTTTTAAATTCTGTTCACTATGTACCTAGGAATGATTGCTGGATCATAACACTATGTTTATCTTTCTGAGGAATTGACAAATGTTTTCAAAAGCAGCTAAACTATTTTACATTCCCCCCAGCTTTGTCTAAGAGCTTTGATTTATTCACATCTTTCTCAACACTTGTTATATGTCTTTTTTATTCTGGCCATCCTACTGGGTATGAAGTGGTATCTTGTTGGGATTTTGATTTGCATCAATCTAGTGACTAACAATTTTAAGAATTTTTTTTCTTGGGGGTTGTTGGCCATTTCAATAGCTTTTCTGGATATGACTATTCAAATGCTTTTTCCATTTATTATTGAAATATTTGTATTTTTGTTATTAAGGTGAAAGAGTTCATTATATATTCTGGATACTAAATTTTTGTCAGATATATAATTTCAAATATTTTTCCTGTTCTGTGGGTTATCTTTTCACTTTCCTATGGTATCCTTTGAATAACAAAAAGGTTTTAATTATGTTGAAGTACAATTTATCTGTTATTTCTTTGGTTGCTTGTGTTTTAGGTGTCAAATCTGAAAAACCTTTACCTAATCCAATATCAAAAAATATTCTTCCAGGAGCTTTATAGTTTTGCTCTTATGCTTAGGTCTTTGATACATTTTGAGTAAGTTTTTGTTTATTTAATGAGATAAGGGTCCAACTTCATTCATTTGCATATGTACATTCAATTGGCCAGAACCTATGGTACAATATCTAGTATTTACTTCAAAGTAATCCAGGTGATGAGGATGGGAGGAGTGGGAAGATGTATAACTTAAAGAAAATTGGACATGTGTTGGTAATTGTTGAAACTGGGTGATGTATACATAGAAGTTCTTTATAGTATTCTAATTTTTATACATTTGACCCTTTAAATATAAAAATCAGAAACATGAAGGGAAAACTAATTAAGTATTTACCCACCTCATGACCATCTTACAGTTTTTTAAGAAGTGGGAAATGATTTGGTTTGTTTTTTTCATGTAAAAATACTTTCTCATCATGTCTCAGAATATATATACATACATACACACACACACACACACATATATATATTTTTTTTTTTTTCCTCCTGCTAAATCCTCAGATAAATTACTCAAAAATGTCAGGAAAATGGGAAGAAAGTGTTTTAATTTCCTTGTACAATTTAAAGCTTAATAATCAAAATCAGATAATATTACTTAAACAAAATTGCCAATGTCCAGTTGAAGAGAAGCAATACTGACATGGAAGTAAAAGGTTAAGGTTGATTGATAGTTGCAGGAACCAGAAGAAGGACACCTTAGCAAGAAGTAGTTCTGATCTGGTAGTTGTAGCAGTTTTGTTTTTTTTTTTTCCCCTGGCCCTGACTGGTGCTTAAAGTGACTAATTTTTGCAAATAATAGAAATGTGAATAAGCTGATTCACATATCATACTTCATGCAAATCCTGTAAATGGTGATTAAGAAATATGTTTAGAACCAAAAGATAATAAGTCCTTAAGTTAACAATTTTAAGTTACTGGCTTAGGGCCTGTAGCACAGTGGTTACGTTGTCAGCCATATACACCAAGGCTGATGAGTTCGAACCCAGCCTGGGCCTGCTAAACAACAATGACAACTGCAACAAAAAATAGCCAGGGGTTATGGCAGGCATCTGTAGTCTCAGCTACTTGGGAGGCTGAAGCAAAAGAATCACTTAAGTCCAAGAGTTAGAGGTTGCTGTGAGTTGTGACACCACAGCATTCTACCAAAGGTAACAGTGAGATTCTGTCTCAAAAAAAATTTTTTTTAACTTAGCATTTTGTGTATTGCTATTAATCTTGCTAGAAGATCTTAGTGTTATGTTAATTAACATTTGAATGCTACCAAGTAATGTCCTCTGTGATTTCCCATTTATTAGATGTGTGCTATAGTACAGTTCTTTGTAAATATTTGAACAGAAGAAATATAAATATGAAATGTCCCATAGTGGAACATTCCAACAGGAATTTAGAAATCGATCTTAAATCCATATTAATAAAGGTAATATTAATTTCAGTGACAAAATTCAAATCAAATGCAAAGAAAATATTCTCATTATTTAAAAGGAAATACGATTTATAATAAAAACTTGTGAACATCTTCTTAACATTTTGATCAATATTACTGAAAAATATTTAAAAATTTTTCCAGACTGAAATATTCATCATGAAAAAAGACCAAGTCTATATAATGAGTAATTAATGCTTTGTGAATTTTAAATTTTCATTTTAAGACAGATAATTTCTAATTGTTAAATATTAAATTATGTTTGTCATTTAAATTATTTAAATGACCTTATTTTATTTGAATGTTATTTTCTTTAATATTTCTGTCATTCAATTTTTATATCAGATAGAGATCATTTTTGTATGTTATTGAAATATAATCCTGTGAAAGCCATGCTTTTATTACTATATCATTTTTACATGAACTTTTAGTATAAAAATGGTTTATTATTAGAGTAATGATTATCATTATCTCATTACCACAGGAAAAAATATTATGAGCAATGGGACAAACTTATGATTTCAGAACTGAATGAGGATTCTGATCTCTCATTTCATGAACCCGAAGATTATTATCTGTTAGGAATTTGGAAATACTACCTGAATTCTATTTTAAGAGTGAAGAGCTATTGGATACAAACAACAGTCTGAGAGAGCTGGACTGTTGTGCTCTGAAGAGTCAGTGGATTAAGCTAGGAACCTTTTAAAAATTATAAGTAGCCATTCAGACTCATGTTAATTGCATTATTTCTCTCAAGACCCAGAAACTCAGTTGGGAAGAAGACATGGTAAATGACCACATTTCCAGTATTCCTGGAATGGGAGTTCAAGAGACTATTTGGGCTTTAAAGGGAAGGGTGACTCCTAAAAGAACAATCAGGAGCATCTAAGATTTGGAAAGTATTTAAGTTTTAACAGGAAGGATTAAATCAAACCCTGGAAGTTTGTCCTAACACAAAGAAGGAGTGAGTCAGTCACCATTGCATAGGGAATGTCATAACCAGCTATTCTTGACCACCATAGACAATCATAGAAGGAAATGGAAAATTTCAAATGGGCTTAAGAAAAAAACTAAGTACCATTATGATTAACTTCTGGTTAACTGTAGAATCTCCAGCCCTAGAGATCTTCAACAAAAGTTTGAAAATTAACTTGTCCTAAGTGGTGAAAGTAACCTGTCTGAAGTCAGGTGGTTGGGTTTTCTGTGTCCTTCAGAAGTTATTATTCTGTTAATATATAGCTTTGTAAGAGTCAGAACTTAAGGTTTTATTTCCTCTAGGCTGCAAACATTTATTAAAACTTTTCACTATGCCATGATCAAATATTAAATAAATCCATATAGTTAAACACAAATTGTCTTATATTTAGAACAAAACAAATATTAAACATAGTTAAGAATATATTTCTCTTCTCAGGGCATTAGTGGTAGAGGGTTGGGGAGGGGAAGTGTGTGCACACATTAGTGTGTGTCTGTGTGTATGTGTGTGTTATGTCTAGGCAATGTAGGATGTACGGCAGAGGTGGTGTTATATGTTTATGTCAGCAACACACTATTAGATAAATTCTTGCTGATAAACATGAAGTGATACTTGAGAACATGAAAGATTTATTGTACCTTCCAAGACAGGGCAGTTTCTTTTCCTATTAGCCAAGATGATGAGGCTCAGTGTGTATTTTATGGACACAGCTGAAACTTTGCAAATTGAAAACAAGAACAGACAATCTTTTTTTGTTTTCAAATGATTTTCACAGTTAAAAGAGAATGCTATCTCCCCAAATTTGCTTACTTGAAATAGAGGAGCATTTCCATTCATTTTTCATAGAGAAAGTTTTGACAGTTGAATCAAGGTGAATTGACTTTGGCCAATTTTCCGTTTGGCTTTTAATACTTACTGCTCTTTTACAGGGAAACGTAAGGATCATTTAAGTATATTATACTAAGAAAATAAAAGCAATAATGCTTTTCAAGAATGGAAAAGAGGTATAATAGTCCATTAGGAGTGGATTATTTGTGTCATCAAGGAGAGTCGTTATATGCTTCTGAATGAGAAAACACATTGAAGAAACAGAATTTGATGGTGAATGAACATTTGGTTAATAGTTGAGCAACATACATTCAAGAAGAAATAAAAGTATATGTATGTGACTAATAGAAGAGTTTGAAACACAAGTTACATATACCATTACAGTATAATTATGCCTGGAAAACTCAGAAGAAGATTTCAAATTAATTCATATCATCATGTTAATATGCATTATCAAAGCCATCAATTTTGAAATATAATATGCCATTTCCTCTACTATTAAATAGTTAAATTGCTGCCACAGAAGGTTTTATACACCTGCCGGATACTGCACAATTCTTCAGTCAAAATACAAGTATCTCAATCACAACCCATCTGTACTGCCTATTCTGTATTATGAACACAATTCCATCTTCATTCTCAACCAACCATGAGGCTTGAAACCTAGCCTGCCAATTAAGAGTGAATGTACAAAATCATATGGGGTTGGAGACTGCTGGCAGCCAGGTGTGGGTGTACATAAACTTCCCTCCAGATGCACACACATGAATAAAACTTGCTCCTTTCTTTTCCCCCTTAATTATTGAATTAAGCAACAGCCAAAACACTTAAACATTACTTTTAAATACAGAATAATAGGAAGGTACAGAACTTTATACAGCTGAAAATATCTAATGAAGATGAGATTGCAGGTCTTACTTTCCAGATTGAAAAGTGAACATATCATTTACATTAAAATGCTCAATAAGAACTTAGTAGGAGCAAAGAAAAAGATTTTTCTTCTGCTATTTTCAAATAGAAAACAACTAAATCTGCTTATTATCTTCATCTTTTTTGGCATTATCTTAAAATCCCTGAAGGAAGATCTCTGCCCCCACCCCTCTCTCCCTCTCTCTCTCACACACATACAGAAATTGCTTATGTAAGATGACACAGACCTGCATTGTAAAATGAAGACATTTTGGTGATATTTATTTGTCGCTGGGATTTGAGTGTTGCTAAGAGACTATCTTTTTCCAGATCACTTTCATTTTTACTTAGCAGGTTCCAGATTTTATCATGTGTTCTCCTACTTCACAGCGTCTGAACACTAAGCCTCTAGAAATTCTCCCGTCTCTAACTTGTGGCTTCTGATCTGCCACAGTCTGGGAAATCAAATAATGCATCTTGCTGTAATTGTGTCCAGTATCATGTAAAAGGTCTAGAATGGAGGCCTGGAGGGGTCTAAAATGACCCTGTGATGAGCTTGACATCTGTTCCTCCTAAAGTCTTGGAAGATCACTTGAACTCTCTAAATTTCACTTTTCACTTTTCACTTCTGTAAAATATGATGTTGGACCTAAATGGTTTTTAAGTGCCTCAACAGTTCTCAGACTTATTTAGGTTCTCCATGGCGGTTCTTGTTGCTGTGGTTATTTTAAAATTTGTGTTTCTTTTCTTATTTTGCTGAATAAACGACCTCCTTTTGAAGTGTTACTTTATTTTATTCTCTCAATTATTTAGTGGCAAGATCTTTCATAAGAATTCAAGAAGAAAATGAAGGTCAATAAATACATCACATAAAGTATCCTTTTGTGATATTTTAAAACATTCTATAGGTGTCAATGCCAAGATTTACAATAACGTATTTGTATTACCCCAGCAAGTCACATTAAATCATGGATAAACGATTGATGCTCAGATGAGTGAATGAACTTATAACCGGGTAGTTCAGGTAAGATCACGTATCCGTCAGAGAGTAGGACTGAAATTTTAACTACTTATCTCTCCATCATTCTTTATTTGTTTTTGTTTTTTTGCTTGTTTGGTTTATGAACAGAAATATACACTGTGTTTCCAATCTATGCAGACATAGAATATTTCGATAAGGGTGTTTTTATTTGTTTTTCTTGAATCTCCCGTAACTGACACTATGACTGAAATATAGTCATTCTGACATATGTGTATTATATGAATGAGGAAATGACTAACAACAATTAGTGGTTTATTAAAAGGATTCTTTTTTATTAAGTAGCTCTGTGCTATAAACCTAATTTCTTTCTTTTTACAACTTCCCTTCTATTACAAGCTGTTAAGCTCAGAGCCTAGATCAGCTAAACAGGAGACTCAGTAACAGTAAATGAAGGACTGTGAGCTTACATCAGACTAATTAGTCTAAGGGATGAGAAAAAAAAAAAAGGATGGGGGATGGGCTCAGAGGACTTTTCAGGTTGCTTTGTGAAAGGCAGTTTGCTTAATTAAGCCAACCACTAATTGTTAAATATTTTTCAGGCATTAACACAGCTACTCTGAGTGTAATTAAATTTTGATTTTAGTGGTATTTGCAAGGATTAAAGTCACAATCGGCTGAGGCACTGCGGTTAGTTAATATTCACTTCACTGCCACAGCTGTCCTCCATTATAATACAAAGGACAGGAAAAGAGACAGCAGAATGGGGGAGAAGTCCTGAGAAAGCTATTCATTCATCTGAACCAGCTCTGCACGCCACAGCCTTGTACAAATGGGTCTGAGCTGGATGACACACAGCTGGGCATTAAATCCAATTTAATTTGATACAATAAAGTGATATCTAAGCCCTGGTGCATTTTTTATTTTTATACATGAAACTACAGAATGGGTAAAAGAAATCATCATATGATTATCGTATGTTTCCTTCCAAGTAGTATTTCTGGACTTATTAGCTCTACAGGAGTTCACCAGGATTGTAAACCAATTCCTGCTAAGCCATTATTTGGCCCAGCTGAGCATGAATGAACCCTGCAGAAGGTGGCAGGGATTTTAAATCCCTGGCAAAATCTAAACTGGCAGGATCAATGTTTTGAGTTGTTTTTTTTTAACTGAGACTGCCTGAGGGGGTGAAAAAAAGCACCCAAAGCTTACTGGGATTATATGACCTGAAATGGATGAAACTCAGCATCCCTCCCATGATGGACAAGGAACATTTCTACTGCCAACTCATAACATTGCTGGAGTGTTATATGTTGTTTCGTTCTTTTAATTTATTTGTGTCTCCCAGGTATTACATACTCTGGGCAGGCATAGAAAAAAATCATTTTGTCCTCATTTCCAACACCACCTCCCAAAATAGTCTAATCTAGAATCTACCATCATTCTGAGTTCGATAATTACATTAGCTACCAATGCTAGAGCTTTCAGGACAATTCACAATCCAGGGTTCCTGCGGGTACACACACGCCATCGGTGGTATTAGGCTCACAGTATCTGCAAAGCACCATTCCTGAAACTGGCTTTTTAATACAAACTAGGACGACATGTATTTGTGTGGGGAATCTACTTCCTTATGTCCCATATTAGCAAAAATTTTTATTTAAGAAAAAAATCACCAAAAAGCCTGAGTAACTCCTAATGTTTACCTTGACATTAGAATAAAAGGAAAGTGAAAAGGAAAAGAGAAAGGAAAGGAAGGGAACGAAATTGTAAAAAAAAAAGAAGGAAAGGAAAGAAGAAAGAAAAGAGATTAACCTAGCAAAATTCCATCTCAAAGAAATTTTACATCAGCATTTCTAGTCATAATGAAACAAGTTCAAACACCATATTACATATTTGTATTAATCACGAGATCTTTTCTGTGCTGAATTATTATATAATGAAACTTACATTTGAGCTTGTTCTTTAACAAGTTACTATCTGACTTTTTCTGTGGACAAACGGCAGAGAGATGAAATGATTATGCTATAAGAAAAGCACCTTCAATTTTAAATTATGTTAGTGTAATTTCATTCTAGTATTAAGGCGACGCTGGCCTAGGGACTGGTTACATTTTTAAGAGGCTTTGATTTTCACTTCACATGAAGCCCCCATTCAGCAGCTGGAAAATGATTCTTATTGGACAGGTAAAAGCTTCTCACAGAAACTTTAGGATGAAATATAACAGAAAGCAACAAGCATTAATCTCACAGTCCAAGTCTGCTCTGTCAATATCTCATGAAGTCCCACTCTCTTGGGTCTGTAAGTGAGAGAGGTGGCAGAGAACAATCTTCCCTTGCCCAGCTGCACCACTGCTGTGACACTTCCTGCTGTCTTCTGGCGCAGAACCCTCTCCCTGTGTTTCCTGCAGCTTCTGCTTGCTACCCTTCCTTTACTTTCCGAGATAGCTGATAACTTTTAATCTTAGTGAAGGAAATAGCTATTTATTTCTCTGGTACTTCAAGCTATTTTAGCAAATGACTTAATAAAAAAACCAAAAACACTCCCAGGCAGTGCTTTTTTCTCTTTGCCCTTTCTCCTGTTGCTAGTCACATGCATAATACCAGTCACCAGCCCCCAGGCCTCCGGGGAACCTGCTATTTGCTATGTAACTTCTATTGCCGGCTTTGAAGTCCTTCTCTCTACCACGCCTTGGCTGGGATGCAGGGAACATACATTCTTCTTTGCTTTAGAGAACCTTGCCCCAATATATTAGCCACATAAGAACTGAAACAAGATAAAAATCTGATTTCCATGTATAATACCAATAATTTCTACTATGTCTTAGATGCAAAGATAAAGCCTGAGATTCACCATTATGGCACATGTTTTTATCCTCAGAGACAGAAGCCTAGATGTGTTGTGCTAATTAACACCCAATTCTATTTATTGTTTTTTTTTTGCAAAGAACAACTGTGAACAATTTTAGGATGGTTGTTCACGAATGGGATATTCCATCACTGTGAAAAACACCAAAGCTAGCGAGCTACCCATGTGGCACCAGTAATAGTCATCACTATGGCTACCAAGGAATCATCCTTCAATAAACCGGCCAACCCATTCACAGACAGAATTGAATTGATTCTGGTCCACACTATCCAAATTAATAAAAGAAAGTTTCCATGTTGTCTATGGGACCATGAACTTATCAAACCTGTAATTTGCAGTCACCCTCAGAACACAACATATACTGGTACGTTTATCAAGTAGCATTTGTTTGATATTTCTGCATCTACTCCAACCAAACTAACACATCAGCAGTTTCTATCAGCTAAGATGCACCTACCAGTTCTTTTTAATCAAAATCAGTTAAAAAAACTAGTCTTCAAAAAGATTTTTCCCTCACATTAAGAACATGACAATTTCACTTCATCCCTTACAGCCACCCTAAATTCCAAAATAAAGTCGCATGGCAGATATCATTTTCATGATCCTATCAACTTGTTGAAGAAATAAAATTTATTTTAGTGTAAACCAAGGTAGAAAACAAACTCAAATAATCCAAAAGTCTAATTCATTTTTTAATGTTTGACTCCTTTCTGGAATTTACTTCAGAAGTCTCCCCATTTTTTGTCAACATCATCAATCATTATCATTCGATCTCTGTTTAAGGTTCAAGAACACCTCAGACAATGGATTACTGTTCTATTTCCTCTCAAATTGTTCAGTTCATACTCAAAGTAGAAAAATTTTAATATCGTTATATATTAATATTTATTTGAATCTTAAAATTCTCTCATACAACCAACTTGGAAGGAAGAAGTATCATTATTCTGTTGATCTGATCATGCTTTGAAAGCACTTTGTAAAGCTTCAGTTAAAGGTTTTTATAATAAGTATATAATGTACAAATTTAGGCCAAAATTGTGCAAGACATTCTTAACAGAGACTAATGCTGAAGAAGAAGAGATTTTTGTTTTGTTTCATTTTGTTTTTTTGTTATCAAATGTTCCATTCCTATAGATTTTTCTCTGTATACTCTGATGGGAAAAACTCCTTCACTGGGATGGCAACAAATGACATGTGTTACTTCTTATTTTGCATCCAAGGAGGGTGTGGGGTGGGCAAAGTCATATAATGACTTGTGTCAGCCATTCTGACTGCTATTTGTGAAATACAAATATTTACACCAAGCAAAGACTTTACTTTTCCACTCAGAGTTCTGTGCTTAGATGAGTACAGCTATTAAGTGACGGTAAACAGAACAATTTGAGTCCTGTGGCCCCCCTGGATGATCACATGGAAAGAATTTGGAGTGAAAGAAAGCAAATGCTTGTTTAAACACATGTATGATATAATTAAGGGAAGACTGTAGGGAAATTATTCAAAGCATATTAAAAATCAAATAGATTCACTTTAACAAATATAAAAACTCTGTTCAAATAAAAGCTTTTTGTGGCTTAATAAGAGCTCATGCTTGAAAAAAATGGGGGAGGGAAATAGAGATTATAATTCATTCTCAAACTATATAACATAAGTAAATGAACAATAAAAATGATAAATTAGGCAATAAAAAAGATTACAGAAATAATACTTTCACATATTGGTCATTCATTAAATTGACTTCTCAATGTAATTACTTTAACATTTCTACTTCTGATTCAGTACAGATTTTGGATCATTAAATAAGATAGTAAACACAGAGGGTGTCAAAAAATGCATATACATTATAAGAAAGAAAAAATTGTATTAGAATGGAAATACTCAAGTCATGTTTGACTTCTGCTGTTACAAGAGGTCTTCGACAGGATTTGTATTCTTCTTTTATTATCAATATATGTTGAGTATTACAATTTTAATATAGTTTTTTTCCTTTCTTAAAACATGTATACCTTTCATGGCACCCTCTGAATTATACTTTCTTTCAGAAAGATAATTTTTTGTGATCCAAACAAATTTTCCTGCACAAAATAAACATGTCAGACAATCAGACCAGCATTTTCCATAGTAAATTTTTGGACTTAAGATAATTCTTCAAAATAATTCTGCAAATATGTACTGAATACCTCCTGGGCATGTATTAGAAACCAGCACATAATTGGCAGATGACAATTATTTCAGGTACTTCAATATTTTCATTAGATTTTTATGGATATGATTTATACATTATATATAATTACTTTGCACATGAGTTTTTCATTCCCAACTAAACTGCTATGGCACTGTCACTGCCTTCAAGGAATGTGCAACTTAGACTAAATGTATAATAAACAACCTAATAATTATCAACATAGTGCTGTGAGAAAATAGATAATGTTTAATTCTTTCTGGGGAAGGTAGAAAGAAAGCCTTTAAGAAGATTATTTAATCTAGGTCTTCAGAATACAGGAATTCATCAGATGGTGAGTTGGGTTAAAAAAAAAATTGGTGCAAAAGGACAGAATAAGACACAGACATGAGGAAGTACACGGCATGTGCACTCAGTGTCAATAATGAAGTCGTGCTACTCCAGGAGAGTTTGAGTAGAGGTGTTAGAACCACCTGGAGCTTGCTAGAAATGGAAAATCTCAAGCTCAACCCTTGAAGGTCTGAATCAGAATCTGTATTTTAGTAATATTCCCAGTCTTTGTATACCCACTAAAGACTGGAAGATACTAGTTTAGAGTGCTTGCACTGTTGCAGAGTGGGAAGTCCTTGCTATTGGAGAAGGTAGACAGAAACTAGATACAAATGCAACTAGATACAGATCCAAATTTAGGATACAACTACTTTAAGACTACAATATTTAGGAGCCTGCAATTCATCCACCAGGCAGGGGCAAGCCACTTAAGGTTTTCTGAAGAACATAATAACGTTACAATATCAGTGTCTTAGGATACTGATGCTGGTGGAAGATGGTGAAGAAGAAAACAGTTAGATAAGAGATCAGAGATCATGATGAATCCCTGGCCTGAGACAATGGTAGTAAGAATTAAAAGAATGAGACCTATTTCAGAGACATGCTTTAGAACAGATTGCCAAGGTTTTATTATAGTTGTAAGAGGCCATATCAGAAAAGGCAGACTGAAAAAAGGAATCATTGCAGGAAGTTACTAGTTTCCAGATGAACTGTATGGCTTAAGTCAAAAACAGATAAAAATTGTTAGAGTTAAAAAGGGAAAGAAACCTTAAATCTAGGATGCCACATGAGTCAACAGCAATAACACCACTCATTACCTGATTCAGTTGTTAATTTATTTAACAATGTTTGTTAAATACCTGGTACCTATATATGTCAATTACTTATAAGTACTAAGGAAATGCTGAGTCTCTGCCCACAGGAATGTCTGTTCTAGAAGAGACAGAAAACAAATAAGTGGATCAGTGAATATGTAATATCATTTTGGGTACAGGCTAGTGTTACTGTTGTTAAAATAAACACATGGCAGGCTCTTCAGCAAGTCAGAGGTTATTGTTAGGGTCGATATCAGGACAGGATTCAATGAACGTGGCCTTTGTGACATATCTAGAACTGTCGTACGGACTTCAACTACTTTAAGAAGACATTTATTTTGTTTCACTCTTTTGTAGAAGAATTGAGCCATCATTATTTTAATGGTAACCAAGATAAAACCTTACACTTCCATGATTTTTTATAGTTTTACACTTCCACATATGTCATCAAATCTGATCCATACAATCCTCCTAAAAAAGGAGAAAGGACAGATTTTATGGATGAAAAGTTCACATTTCAAACAGGAAAGGTAATTTGGTCAAGATTTCATATTTAAAAAATATGAGCTCTCTGATCCTTTGACTTATAGATGACATTCCTACCAAATGGATCCTTTGACTTATAGATCACATTCCTACCAAATGATTCATTATGCATCAAAGTTTGATAAGCTTACAAAAGAGAGAGATTAGGGTACATTTTGAAAAACCTAAACTTCATTGTGGTAGATTAAAGATGGCTGCAAGTTTTCTGTGGCTCTTTCTATTTGGGAGTGGATTTGGGTAGGTGCAGTGACTTAATTACTTATAGAATGCTGAGATAGTGGCTAAGCTTCTTTGCCTGCAGAAGTCTAGCTGTTTCTGCCTTTGCCATTTTATCACACATTCTGGTGGAAACCTGAGTGAACCGCTGTATTGAAACAAAAATTAAATATTCTGAATCTACCATGCCATGAGAAGACCAAGAGGTCATGTGAAGAAGTTGCATAAAGAGGGATACCCTACCTTTCCAGCTCTTCTAGCCATTCCAAAGCCCAACAAAAAACACATGAAAGAAGTCTACAGATGGCTCTAGAATTCAGGGGTCCTCAAACTGTGGCCTGCGGGCCACATGAGGCGGTGTGATTGTATTTATTCCCGTTTTGTTTGTTTACTTCAAAATAAGATATGTGCAGTGTGCATAGGAATTTGTTCATAGTTTTTGTTTTTTTGGGTTTTTTTTTAACTATAGTCTGGCCCTCCAATGGTCTGAGGGACAGTGAACTGGCCCCCTGTTTAAAAAGTTTGAGGACCCCTGCCAGCCACTGCCAGCTGCTATTTGCTGCAATTACATAAAAAAAACCCTAGGGAAAACCACCCAGTTGAACCCAGTCAACCCTAGAATGCACAGCTGAACTGTGAGAGACAGTCATAAACTATTGTTTGAAGCCACACGTTTTGGGGAAGTTTCTTACATGGCAATAAAAAAACAGAACACTCGTTATTTTCAAAAAGCATGTGACAAAATAAACAATGTTGTGATATAAATAAATGAATATTAGTTGAACTAATGGCTTTGAAATTAATTTTTTTCTTTTTTAAGGCATCTCATTCTATAACATCTACATAGATTTCCCCATGATCCAAAGAAAAATTTTGTTAAAAAGCAATTACTTTTATTGTGAATTTCTAATGTCTTTTAAATGTAGTGCTCTGAGAAAATGATGGAGCATCACAGGGTTAAACCTAGAAGGTGCCTTCCTTAGAGGCTGCTTTTCCAACCCTCTCAATTTGCCCGTGAACCAAGTGAGAGAGGGAGAGCATGCGAGATTCCATGAGTTACAGAAAGTCACACACCTCTAGTGACATTTTTGCCTCTTTCAGATGATATTTTAAAATTCAGTATTTCAGCAGATGAAGACATCGGCATGGTAATATTTGACTACCAGATTACATTTTATATAGTCAGATGAATCCAAGTATTATACAAATTAGGCCTAAGACTTCAATTCCAAAAGCAGTATTATTTGTTTTTCTGAAGTGCTGTATTTTAAATTGCCTGCCAATTTAAAAGCAAATGTGCACACAGAGAAACTCATTGATGGGGATAAAAATTAGAAAAATTATTACCAGTAGGCCATGAAGAGAATTTACTGGATAAGCATAAGAAAACTTTTCTGGGGTGATGAAAACGATATATTTCTTGATTAAGGTGTAAGTTACATTGGTGAATACATTTATAAAAACTCATAGAACTGTATTCTTAAGATCTGAGTATTTCACAGATCTTTCTCTTTCATTAGAACCAGAAATCAAAAAAAAAAAAAAATAGAGGGATTGATTTTATTCCGTTATTTAAGAAAATGACTTGTCAACAGTTGTTTTTGCCAAGAGTAGAGAGTTTGGGCTTATTTAAACAACCTCCTTCTCTATCTTCCAATTATATAATGCATGAGTGAGGTCAAGGGTATGTACATCTGTAAATCATAAAGCAAAGTAAAGCTGAGGAACTACTCAGGCTAAACACATGTGAGCACAGAACATTAGTGTTAGAAATGATCTGATAAATCATCTAATCCAACTTTTTCATTTTGTAGATAACCTTGGCCTTGCTAACAGATCCAGTAAACAGCTGTGCTTTCTTAAAACTTGATGCTAAATTGTTATGTTGAGCTGTTGTTTGTACAGCAGAAGCTCATTTATCCAACAGAATCAGGTCAATAAGTAAAAGAGGGCTAGAGCTAGTATTCAAAAAGTAAGTGAGAAAAACAGATAATATAAGCATTTTAATTTAACTAAAACATAAATTATGTTAAGACATTCATTTATTTGCAGTCTTTTGATACAGGAACATAGCTTTTTTTCTCACCTACAAGTGAATGTGCTAATTGGAGAGGTGCATAGACTGTTGTGGATAGGAGGCCAGGTAGCACAGTGGGGAGGGAATGCTGCCCATGTTATGAATCTCAGCCTTGCCACTTTCTAGCTGTATTATTTATGGAAACTTGCATAGCTTTTTTGTGCCTCAGTTTTCTTACACCTTAGCTGTGCAGAGCTTTTTAGCTTAATCAAATACCAGTGTTGCTGCAATTGTCAGAAGCCCTGATAACTGCAATCTATAGACAACTCAAATTAATCAACAGGAAAAGAACAAATGACCCAATTTCTATGTGGGCAAGAGACTTAAACAGAAATTTCACTGAAGATGACAGATGAATGACCAACAAACACATGAGAAAATGCTCATTGTCTTTAATCATCAGAGAAATGCAAATCAAAACCACTCAGATATCACCTAAGCCTAATGAGATTAGCCCACATCACAAATCCCAACTCTGCAGATGCTAGCATGGATGTGGAGAGAAGGGAACACTTCTACACTGCTGGTATTGCAAACTAATACAACCTCTTTGGAAAGGAGTATGGAGAATTCTCAAAGAGCTTAAAGTTGACCTTTCATTTGATCATACAATTCCATTACTAGGTATCTACCCAAAAGAACAAAAATCATGTCACCACAAAGATATTTGCACTAGAAGGTTTATTGCAGCTCAATTCATAATTGCCAAGTCATGATAGCAACCCAAATGCCCATTAACCCATGAATGGATTAACAGACTGTGGTATGTGTATACCGTAGAGTCGTATTCAGCCATAAAAAAGATGGAGACTTTATATCTTTTCTGTTTACCTGGATGAGTTGAAATACATTTTCTTAGTAAAGTATCTCAAGAATGGGGAAAAAAAAATCCAGTGTACTCCATTCTAATATGAAATCAACATATAAACAATCACATGCTCATAGGAATGATAAAACACAAATACACTCTGGCAAGGAGGCAGGTGAGGAGGGTGGGGTGGGGGGGAAGGTAATTGACAGGATCTCACATATGTGCACAGTGTGAGGGTGTTCAACATGACCCTGGGTGAAGGGCTCTTCTACAACTTGACCTTGACCTTGGAAGTGAGAACAACATAACCTAAAAATTTATACCTTCATATTAATTTGAAATTAAAAAAAATCTGGCCAGCAACTAGCTCATTGAAAGTGCCACATAAATGTTTATTAAATATGCAAAAATAAACAGCTCCCATAATGCATCAGCTTTGCCTTCCAGTTTTCCAACTTAGTTGTTTTAGATAACTGAGAATTTAAAGAGACCTTCTTTCTTCTTCCTTCTCTTTTTCCTTCTTCTTCCTCCTCTTCTTCTTCCTCTTCTTCTTCTTCACAGCTATCTAGTCTACCTAATTTGATAGGAAGTTTTTTGCTTGTTTGTTTTTTAAACAAATCAACTTTATCAAGTCATTCTTTGGCATTAAATTTCTTTCCAATCTCAATACTCTTTTCTTGACATTCATATTTGACCTCAAAGTGTAATATTTATTAAATTAAATGTTAACAATAAGAAATAAAACTTGTATGGTATAAACACAATAAATGGTTGTTAGGCACCAATGCACCAAAGCGGGCCAATGCTCAGATCCATCTGAGAACAACCCACCAGTCAGGCTCTGGCAGAAAGAGTACAGTCAGCACTACGCACTGTGTTCTACAGAGAGAAAGAGAAAGATAACTTTGACTAATTCAAAGAGGTTAAGAGAAAAAATAAATCTCTGTGGAACACTTGGAGCCTTTGTGCTAATTTCAAGCTTTAACTTGAGGATCCATGTTTAAGAGTTTATAAACTAAATGCTTAGAACATCCACTAAATCTCTCTATGTCTCAGGAAAAAGATTAATACTAACTAGTTTAGGGAGAAAAATTGTGGAACAATTCTCAATAAATCTTTAATGCACAGAGATTACATTTGACACTGTCAAATGAATCCAAGTGTTATTATATAAATTAGACCCATGACTTTGAATCCAAAAGGAATACTCCAGTATTTGTTTTTCCGATGTGCTGTATCTATTACATTAGATGGCTTGGCAATTTAAAAGTAACTGAGTTCATAGCAAAACTTATCTATAATGACAGAAGTCAGAAGAGTGGTTACGTATAGGGTGAGAACGTGGAAAAGGATACATACGAATTTCCTTGGGTGGTAGAAAAGCTCTATTTCTAATTGGTATATAGATGACATAAAGTTGTGGCCTCTATAACCAGCCCATACCTTCTCCTGGCTGGAGGATGCCCACTGCCTTATTGTTCATCCCATTCTTGCTTTTATGCCCCCCAAATTGAGAACCATTCAATGATAATATGTCAGCAGAAATGGCATGGCTTCCTCAGTTGCAGATCCGGTACTGAATCTCTGATAAAAACAGGTTCTACAATTTGACATTGACTAAGTGGAAAGTGTCTGTTGAGCTACTTCCTACCGACTAAAGGTTGACAGGTCACATTCAATTTCTTTCATTCTACCACAGAAAGGGCTGGGACACTTAAAGACTTGGCAAAAACGCTTCAATTGACCACATGGGCTAAGCATGCATTCCAGAGATAAATACAAACATCTCGAAACAGTGCTGAGAAGCATGTGTTTTCATCCTCTTCAGGCAGCTGATTACAGCCTCACCAACAGGGCTGAATGTTGATCCCCGTTCAGTAACTCTTTGGATGCCTTTGTTCTAGCATTTCTTAGCAGTAAAAACATAATGGAAAAGAAACTGCCAAAAGACAGCTCACTTCTTTCTTTTCTTCTTCCTTTTTTAATATTAAAAAAATGATTGTGTAGGAAGAAAATAAAGTAGGAATAGAAGAGACAAATGCATAAAACAAATTTAAATAATCTGAAATAGAGAAAACATTCCTCTCAAAACAAGTATCCTGTGATTTACTTTCACTTAAAGGAAATGGACAATAAAACAAAACTAAACAAGGAAAAAAAATAGTCAATGACTTCAATTGCTTCTCAGTATGAAGTGAAACTTCCAGGTTAAATTTTGCCTCTCAATGGCAGAATGAGTGGTTTTGATAATACCATTGAAAACAGGTGTAATGGAGGAGAATACATCCCAGCAACCCTCAAGACTACCTAATAAGTAAGCTGTACTTTTAGGATAATAAAAGTCTTTTCCGCCCCATGTCAAAACAATAATCCTGCAGGGAGAAAAACGTGGTATGAGTCCTCATAAATCAATGAGCAGTGTGGGACACATCTTGTACCCTCAATGACTCCCCAACAATAAAGTTTTCAGAAAATAAAATAAATAAATAAGCAACAAGACCAAGTTGGCTTACGCACAACTGGTTATATATAACCTGCTACCATTTTGGTACCTTTTTTTTTTTTTTTTCAATTTCATATTAATATGAGGGTACAAATGATTAGGTTACATTGTTTGCATTTCTAAGGTAAAGTTCAAGTTATAGTTGAGCCCTTCACCCAAGGGGTGGGCTATACACCTTTACATTGTGCGCATTAGGTGAGAGTTTACCAATCCCCTTTAGTCCTCCACCTTCTTCCATCCCTCCTTCCCCTCCTCCCCACTTGAATATAGTTGTGTTTTTCTCTTGTGGGGGTGTGTAGTTCTTTATATATTGGTTTCATATTAGTATTGAGTACTTTGGGCACTTGCTTCTCACCATTGTTGTAATACTTTACTAAGACTGTGCTTAAACTCCATCCAGATAAATACAAGAGAACTAAAGTCTCCATCTTTTCTTATGGCTGAATAGGACTCCATGGTATACATACACCAGACTTATTAATCTTAATCTATTTATGGTTTGATGGGCACCTGTGCTGATTCCACATGTTGATACTTATGAATTGAGTTGCAATAAACATTCTAGTGCAGATGTCCTTGTGGTAGAATGATGTTTTTCTCTTCTGGATAAATACCTAGTAGTGGGATTGTGGGATCACATGGAAGGTCAACTTTCAGCTCTTTGAGAATTCTCCATACTTCTTTCCACAGAGGTTATATTAGTTTGCAATCCCACAGCAGTGCAAAAGTGTTTCCTTCTCTACACATCCACACCAGCATCTGCAGGTTTGGGAGGCACCATTTTTACTGCTAGGGGCTGGGTAGCAGAGGACTTGAACAACACCACAAACCAGCTAGACTTTACGCCTTTCTTCTTCTCTGCCGGCTCCCTCTCCGTGTCAGCCCTTGTTGCCATGCATGAGAAACACATTCATTATGCCCACCCCTGAATTCCAAATGAGAACAGTTTAAAAATATATATTATTGTTCAAGATAAGCCAACACATTTCCAACAAGAGGGCCCTGTTGGAATTTAGAAAGCAGACTCCAACCCACAGCAGAGAGGAGATCTGAGTCCCCAGCGCTCTGTGCCGTGAGGACTGGGGGTGGAACTGCCGTGGAAAGGAGGCGCTGAGAAAAAGAGAGGTGGAATTCAAAGCCAACACCAGCTCCCCTGGGGTCTGTTGTAATCAGGAGACAAATGGTCTGTACTCAGCAGCATGTATTCATTCTGTCACAAGAGGCTGCCAATGCGAGCTTCCCAACGCTTTTGTGGAAATACAGTACGAGTCTTTTTTCCCTTTCAGTGGCTTTAGAACAAGAAGAATAAAAAAGTCCACTGCTGACAAACACTGCTTTCGGCATTTGACACTGGTCTTTGATCTAGTTACTCAGACAGTTCAAAATGAACAAATTAGGTGTTTACAACAAAAGACATTCCATTTCAGCTTGTTCACATGCCAAGCGGGGTGGACAGCCCTCTCAAATAGAACTGGGAAATTTCTCCCTGCCAGGGCATGCAATGGGCGTTGGTAGTTCCTTCCCCCACAGCAATTAATAAATTATGATACTGCTTTTATGAATTAAAAGCCAAAAAAAAAAAAGAAAGAAAAAGAGATAAAGAAAACATGAGGAACATGAGGTTGGGGTCAACAAAATAAAATCTAAACCATCTGGAGTTTGAGGTTGACACTGCAGATCCCGCAGGCAGGCGGCCTCCAGGGAAATGTCTGAGTTCTTCATGGGTTGGCTTGATTACTGGACAGGCCCAGGAAAAGCAGTCGTTTTCTCCCTGCCTGAGGACCCAGCCACCCATACAGGCTACTTGTTGCATAGAAAAGGGCAAAATCTGTATCTATTATGCAAAATCTGTATCTATTATGCTTTTAAAAGTATTCTAACATTATTCTCAAAGAGAGGAGGAAAACTTGTATCTCAGTGTGATCTCTGTTCACAAAAGACAAAGGTTGTGCTCCCTTTACTTAAGTGTCTCTTTCATTTCTATTGAAAACAGTACATTTAGAAAAGTACTCTCTGCCTCCATTTCCTTTTTGTGAGAATGTGTGTGTCTGTGCTATGAAATGATTTGTTAAAAGCTTTAGGAGTCTATGACCAGTAAAGGGCTGTGAATGGAATATGTAATTTGCACTATGTTTTTCTATTAGGGAACACCTGAGTATCTTTTAAATACGTTGTGAGGTTTAGAAAAGTAGATCCCACCTCAGCAACTGTGTCTGGCAGCAATGGGCTTTGAGTTCTGCCATGGATGTGAAGGGGACACGTGGAACATGCCGCCGGAAACAGGCACTTTAGAATCACATTCTATTCTTAGCAAGCAAAGGGGTGGGGAGGGGAAGAGACTGTAGAGAAAGAAAATAAATCTGTTAGCACAGATCCAAATATCCCCTAGAATCAAAATGTCAGCCTTGAAAATACCGAGTGAACCAGCTTGTCTAATACATTGCCATCCTGCCTTATAATTACCGGAAAGTAGTTATTTATCTGTTGTGCTCAGCTACCCTGTCAGTACTCCTGAGTTTAATTACCAGACTTCACTGGAAGTTCAATTTCCTCTTTTCCCTCTTTTTTTTTTTTTTTTTTTTTTTTTTTTTTTTTGTGCAACAGCATAAATCGAAGTGGCTTTGTAATTCCTGCTAACTGTTTGGGCACACGGCCTCACACATCCTGAGTTCTTTCCTGAGAAGCCATCTCTTCCCACGGGCAGTGTCAACCCTCAAGCATGTCTTTTGGCTACGTCAAAGCCAAAATGCACAGCCTCCTGTCCATCACCTTGGTGAACAAGAGAAACCTCAGAAGTTGTCAGCTATTTCACCTCTACAGAGCACAAGGGCTTGAAATGTCTGCCTGTGTTGGTGCAGCCAAACCAGGACATTCAAGCCTGCTCTAGAGAAGGGACCACAAGAAGTAAAGCAAACAGTTCTTATCATGCCTACCCCCGTAGCCTCCCTGACAAGGGATCCTTTCTGGAAAAAAATGATTTTGTTCTGGGGGTGGGATTGTGCCCTGCAGAAACATAGTCTTGACTGCTGGAGACAAAAGCTGGATGAGGCAGAGAACGTTGGGGCCTGGAAATATCTGATTTAGAAGACAGAAAAAAAACGAACTTAGATGCTGCATGCCCCTCCCCCCACCTCTTTCATCAGTCCTCCATCCAGCCCTGAGGAGGAAAATGGATATTCAGGACAAGTTATTATGACAAAGTTTGCTAAGAGTCTGGACTGACCCTGTAGACATTTTCCTAGATAACAATAAAGTATTAGTGATTTTTGCTGACGTTGATTTGGGCTGTTGCTGAGCTCGACAGTAATCAGAAGCTTCTCTCATTGAGTAGTTGTCCTCTGTGGTGCGTTTCACCCAAGCTCAGTGGCAGTCAAGTGAGTACAGACTGAATCTCAGCTCTGCCACTTACCACACCGAGGACCTCAGTGCCTCGGTGTGTCAGCCTCATGGTGATGTTGGGAAGATTAAGTGCACCTGCAGCAGTGCCTGACACACAGGGAGTGCTGTGTGAGTATTAGGCATCCTCATTACTACTTTTTTGTTTTCTTCACTGTTTTCCCTTCCCTCATAGCTTCTGGCATATTGATTCGATTTACTCAGCGTAAACTGTCAATAATACAAATTGATTAGCAATGTACAGTGCAATGTTCTGGGCTTTTAAGGAGCACTTCATCAATGACAAATACTTTGACCAAACATTCTTAACTCAACTTCTGATAGTGTTAGCACTAATCTACATGCACTAGAGCTCTGCTGTTTACAAGCCAAGTGTCTAAAATGGATGGAGTTGTGCATAGTCAACACAGTTTTAAAATCTGAGGGTGTATTAGTTTGCCGCAGCTTCCATAACAAATGATTGTAACCTTGGAGACCACACGTCTGAAATCAAGGTCTCAGCAGGACTGCACTCCATCAAGCAGGAGTGTTTGTGGAGAATCTGTTCCTTCCCTTTTCTAACTTCTGCTATCCAGGCATTTTCTGGCTTGAGGCTGCATCACTTTAATCTCCATCTCCAAGATGCTTTTTGCCTCCTCCTCCTCTGCCTACCTTCTGCATGTCTGTCACATTCCCCCTCTCTCTCACTTTTAAAAGGATACTTGTCCTTGAATCTAGGGCCCACATGAATTACCCGGGACAAACTTCTGCCCTCATCCTCCTCAATCCCCTCTTTCACTATCTAGAGCAGGAGTCCTCAAACTTTTTTTTTTTTTTTTGTAGAGACAGAGTCTCACTTTATGGCCCTCGGTAGAGTGCCGCGGCCTCACCCAGCTCACAGCAACCTCCAACTCCTGGGCTTAAGCGATTCTCTTGCCTCAGCCTCCCGAGTAGCTGGGACTACAGGCGCCCGCCACAACGCCCGGCTATTTTTTGGTTACAGTTTGGCCGGGGCCGGGTTTGAACCCGCCACCCTCGGTATATGGGGCCGGCGCCCTACCGACTGAGCCACAGGCGCCGCCCAAGGAGTCCTCAAACTTTTTAAACAGGGGGCCAGTTCACTGTGCCTCAGACCGTTGGAGGGCCGGACTATAGTTTAAACAAAACTATGAACAAATTCCTATGCACACTGCACATATCTTACTTTGAAATAAAAAAACAAAATGGGACAAATACAATCGCACCGCCTCATGTGGCCTGCGGGCCGCAGTTGGAGGACCCCTGATAGAGCAATATTCACAGGTTCTGGTGATAAGCAGCACATATCTTTTTGAGGACACCATTCAGCTCACTATAATGTCAATCACCAAAACATGACAGGAGAGATTGGAAAAGTTGTCTGACTAGTTGTCTGATTTATTTTGGCAAAATATAAATGATATATGTTCATAGACTTACAAGGAATATTTGTGCTGGCCACCACTAAAAATTACACACACACACACACGCACATACACACGGGCGGACGCGTGCACACACTCACGCCTCATCTCCAGCTTTTCTTTGTTAGAGTTGGTGGGAGTTGGGGTTTTATAACAGAAGAAAATATGTTTCAGTGGGTGAGTAGGCAAGGTTAGGAAAATGGAAGAGAAAAAGGAAAGCTGCTGGCGGTGTTCCTGCACCGGGTCTCATACACCGGTTTTTACTTTTCTTCTGGGAAGAGATGATTCAAAGAGGAAGGCAATGAAGGGGTTTTGTGAGGGGAAGTAGAAAAGCCCTCATGAAACTCCCACACACTGGGAGAGCTGCTCTAGAGCCCAGCGACAAGGAGTGGGGCTAAGACAGAGGAGCCCATGGTCCCTTCCTCTGGGTAGAACACACTCAGCTCCTGCTTTCTTTTTTTTGAGACAGTATCATTTTGTCACTCTTGATAAAGTGGCATGGCATCACAGCTCACAGAAACCTCAAACTCCTGGGCTTAAGTGACCCTCTTGCCTCAGTCTCCTCAGTAGCTGGGACTACAGGTGCCTGCCACAATGCCTGGCTATTTTTTCTTTTTGGAGACAGGAGTCTCGTTTTGCTCAGGCTGGTCTCAAACTCCTGAGCTCAGGCAAGCCACTGCCTTGGCCTCCCAGAGGGCTACTAGGATTACAGGCATCAGCCACCGTGCCCAGACCCAGTTCCTGCTTTCTGAGATCCTGCAGCACCTCCCTTGTCTCAGATGTAAGACATCTCATGATGTGCTGGGACATTGAGGAGGTAGTGGAAATGGACAAGAGGGACCAGAGCAGGAGGGACAGGGATCACTGATGTGATGGTAGATAGAAACCTATCCCACCCGAGACATCTAGAAAGACACTTTGCCCACGTAGGTGAAACCATAGTAGAGGCTATTGTGCAAGTTGACATCGGCATAAACGTTTCCCTATGGAGGGAGGGAAATGTCACACTTATAAGGACACTTGTCCAAAGATTAAGAGAAGATGGAAAAGAATTTTGACAAACTGGTTATATTCCTTTTCTATTGCTTCTATTAAAAAAGTTACCAAACTCTTAGTGGCTTAACATAATACCCCTTTGTTTTTTCAGTTTCCATGAGTCAGCTAGATTTTGGAATAAAGGTATTATCAGTACTGCATTTATTATCAGTACTGAATTTCCTCCTCGAGGCTGCACAGGAAATCCACTTCTGGGCTCTGTCAGGTTATAAGTAGAATTTGGTTCCATCTGGGTTTTGGACTGAGGTCACCATTTCCTCCTGGGCTGTTGCAATACGTTTCTCATTCCACCTCCAGGCCATCAGTGGCACATCGGGTCCTTCTCATTCTTTGAATATCTCTGATTTTTCTTCTCCTTTTAAGAGTCTATGTGATTATCCTGGGTGCAAATAGACAATCCAGCATAATTTACTTACGTTAATGCCAGCTGAGTTATATTTGGAAAATCTCTCTTGGCACATGAGAAAACATATTTATGGATATAATACTGGGAGGTGAAGATCATGGGAGCCACTTGTGAATCTTGCAATAAAATATGACCCTCCCCCCACCCCAGAAAAGATTTCTGGACTATCAATTGGATGACCAAGTTCCAGTGTCACCTCTATTGATAGCTCATTTGTTGATGAGCATGGGTGGCCACTTCCCTAGTTGGGGACTAATTTCCGTATAACTGTAAAGAGAGAGTTTGTGTAGATGCCACATAGTCTCTCATTGCTCCAAAATTATGCAATTCTGTTTTTCCAATAGTGAAGGGATACAATCCATTATCAAATCCACAATGCAAAATGTATCTTGTGGTTTCCTCGGTGAATTGCCCCTCTATGGTCAGCACCATCACTGGGGGCAGAGCAGTGGGATGCTGTCAACTTGGGTATGAGCTGTGCTTTCAAAATAGATGACACGGAGAGTATGTGATGTGACAAGCATGCTAAGCAGTTTCCTAATTTAGAAAATCGTTGAGTAAGCATACAACTGAGTAGTTCAAAATAAAGGTTTGAGCTACAATGAATCTAGGCTTTATCAGCTGACACTACTTTTGTACAAATCTTTACAGGTGGGGTTCAAATGTAGGCAAGTATCCACAGTGAAAGACATAGAGGCCTGCAACTTCCAACTTGCCACAAGGGCAAGCCACAAAGAATGCAATGAATTCCTCCCTCTATTTGTAAACTTAAGCTCCTTCTATAAATTTTTCTCAGGTGCCAAAGATCAGATAAAATTTTCTAAAAGGACTGCAAATTTGGGAGAGCCCAAAGTCTAAAGCAGGTGTGTCTACCTTTTTTTCTCTCTGCCATACATTAGAAGAATATGTCCAACTTTCTTTTCTCCTCTGTCCTACATTAGAAGAAAAAGAATTGTCTTGAGCCACACACTAAACAAACAAACACTAACGAAAGTAGATTAGCAGAAAAAAGATCTGTGCATACTTTATGAGATCTGACACCACAGATAAGCAAAACAATGTTCTCATAAAATTAGCATGCTGCCCGCAGGCTACAGATCGGATGCCCCTGTAAAGCATTGTCTAAAATCTACTAACTTAAAAATAGGCTTTAAAAATGTTAATATCTAGTCCCATATCATTCATGTCAGTCATATCAACAAGGGTGAAGTGGATCTTGATACGTGAAGTGGTTCAATATAGTATTCACATTTTAAATTGTTGAAAACAATAAGGTTCCCTTCTTTCTCCCTTTTAATTACTCTTTCTCTATTCCTGTGTCCCTAAATCTATTCCCAGATCATCTTTTGTTCTACCTCCATGTCAGTTAACATTCTTCGAAGATTAAATAAATAAATGCATGTTCCTAAAAGGTGACTAGTAGTGGTTGAAATTGAGTCACTCAGATTTCAGCACTAAGCAGAAACACTACTCAGAACTCGTATGTTAGGTCTAGAACTAAACTGAATTTTATTTATTCAACAAATACTAATTGAATACTAACTATAGGCCACATGTACCTGCTAGGAATAAGACGATGAATAGTCCTGGATATCAGAGAGTTTACACTCTCGTACAAGATAAACAATAAATAAACCAAAACATCGAAGAAAAATAAAGTTAGAAATATAGAGTGGGGTTGAGGAGGGGAATTTTTAGACATGTACTCTCTGACAGGTTGACAAATTAAGCAGGAACAAACATTGTGAATGTGCGGGGCAAGAACATTTCAGAAAGAGGGTCTGTAGGGCAGATACAAAGGCCATGAAATAGAAATATTTTTGACAAGTTTGAGGAACATCAAAGAAGCCAGTTTATTTCTAGTGGTGTGAGCAAGTGGAAGAGGGGTGGGAAATGAGTTTGAAAGGATAGGAAGGGTCAAGTTGAAAGGTTATGGTAATTTAAAAAATTTGGATTTCATTCTAAGTGTGGTAGAAACAAATGGAGGCCTGAAAACAGAGGAAGGACACAATTTGCTTTATAATTTCAAGTTCTCATTCTGGTTGCAGGTAGATAAGAATAGAAATCAAGAATGAAAGCCAGAAGGCAAATTAGAAAAGCTATGAAAGTCTGACAGTCAAGTGTAAACTCATCCTAGAAAGAGTGGTGCATAGCTGATTACTGAATAACGTTATGATCATCTTTGAAGTGCTCCCCTTGGGAAGCCATGCACCAATGCCAGTGCCTAGTCTACCCTTCAAAGAAATTTTGGAACTCTTTTTCTGCAATGACTATCAGAGTTGTCATCATATTACCCTCATGTCCTGAGTATCATCAAAACATCTTCCTTTCAATATTTCCTTATCTTTGGGTAAAGCAAAAAAATCACTGGGGGCCATATTAGGTAAGTAGGGAGAATGTTCCAACACAGTTCTTTGTTTACTAGCTAAAAACTCCCTCACAGACAGTGCTGTGAGAGCTGGTGCATTGTCATGATGCAAAACCCATGAGTTGCTGGTGAAAAGTTCAGGTCATTTTCATCTAACTTTTTCATGTAGCCTTTTCAGCACTTCCAAATAGGAATACTGGTTAACTTTTGTCTAGTTGGTACAAATTCACAATGAATAATCCCTCTGATATCAAAAAAGTTTAGCAGCATCATTTTGACTCTTGATTTGGACTAACAGAAATTTTTTGTCTGTGGAGAATTGGCTGGCTTCCATTGTTCACTTTGACACTTTGTTTCAGGGTTGTATTGGCACACCTGCATTTCATCACCAATGATAACAAACCCCCAAACACTGTCTTGCCTCTCCAAAAAGTCTTGTCAAACTTCAATTCCACTTTTGTTTACTGGTGAGCTCCTTTGGAACTGTTTTTATGCACACCTTCCTCACACCAAGATTTTTAGTTAAGATTTTCCTGTTTTTCTATTGATGTTTACTTGGTCTGTTATGCTCCTCATAGTCAGAAAATAATTTTGATGCACAATTTGATAAATTTTTGTGATGTTTTCATCAGTTCTGCTCATTGCTGGCCTCCCTGACCTCTCTTCATCAGTAACGCATTTAAGCTCTGACATTCTTGAGATGGCACACAAAAACATGCAACAACAACAATGAATGCCACTCAGCAAGACATTGCCACATGTCAGCATGAACACACCTGTGAGGCACTGATGAACCACGGTGATGAAACCTTACCAAGCTGTTTGCACAGGGCTGCCAACATTAGCACATGGTGGTAAGTTCACAAACTTAATTGTCACATGTCAGAGTTACAAATACACCTGTACCAGAATGTAAAATATATTTTCCCCCAAGAACCCTTTTACATCAAGAGTTCCCAGCCCCACTTTAATTTTCACACCTGCTCAAATTTTGGTACTAAATATATGTTAAATAAGCCCAGTGAATACTTTATGTATTATCATCTAAGAATACCCAGCTGTATAAATTCCTTTTTTTAATTTTCAGATTCGTACTAAAGCCAAGTCTCAACTATTTTATTCAGATACAATTCAATAAATTAATATTGAGGTCTTACTATAGGCCAGATTCTGTATAGATTCTAGATGTGACCACTATGTGGTCCTCATCTGGTAGAAAAGAAAGATGAAAAATAAATACCTGCATTAATATGTAAAGTCAAAATAAAGGAACTAATAACTTGCTATGAGAACAGCGATGAGCCTACTGTTTCGGTGACGACTGAAGCAAAGTGATTGAGAGTGCTTAGGATCATGACATGTGAGTGCTTAGGATCATGACAAAAAAGGAAAAGTGGAAGGAGAAAGCAAGTATTGGTCTGCACTTGTTGCAAATGGTAGTAGTTCAAGGTCAGTGGGGCGGGCAGGGCCGTGCAAGTTGTCAAGAGTCTTTGTGGCGACAGCTTCAGATCACACACCAGTTCTACCACTTACTGTGTGTTACTGGGCAATCTTCTTCATCGCTATGTCCCTCAGTTTCCCCATCAATGATCAAGGAATCATAAAGCTTTGTAAGGAATAACTCACACAGTGCATTCAAGTACAGCTTTCAGTACATAGCAAGAAGTAGACAATGTGCACTATGATTACAGCAATAAGAAGCAGGCTATTTTCTTATTAATAAGAAAAGCATATTAATGAAAAGCACAGGGAAGCTGTTATAGAGTGATTATTATTTATAGAGTGATTTAGGCTTAAATAAATGATTATTTTTCAGCTTCCTTGATCTCAAAAGTTAAGATTGAGTTTACCAGAAAGGAAACTTTACTTTTTAATGACTATATTTGTGGTTAGATATTTCTGTAGAGGTTGAAGTGATAGATTTAAAGTCTAAATGGGTCATGTGGCTTTGCTCTGCTCTTGGCCACAGACTAAACTCTCAGCCTTTGCTAACCATGAGGCATGAGGGAGACCACACGGTGGAAATGTATACTCATCACTTATCAAATAGCCACTAGAAAAATTATTAAAAATTCTGTCCTAGTGGGTAGGGAGGAAGTGATATCATTTTAATAAATTAATTTAATGCTTTAAATATATAAATTGAGTTACATTGTTCTTACTGCTTATAAGAGAATATTTAAATTATAAGGGCTAAATTCTGGGTGATATTTTGGCATGCATACTGTATGATAATATCTCATATTTGGTAATTCACATACAAATAAAATTTCCAATGGCCTTATCATATTCTAATTTCCAAGATAATAAAATATGTAACTTGAGAACCTCAAGTTGAGAACTTGTTGAGAACTTAAATGTCAACACAGTGCAAAGATGCCATGGAGAGAAAGGGTGAAGGTATTAAATGCAGGAATGAGATAAATATCTTGAATTTTGCCACCATAAAGCCCAATTTAATAATAGAGATAGTGAGAAAGGCCCAAAACTATAAGCCTGCTAGAAGAAAACATAGAGGAAGTGCTTCTTGACATTGGAGCAAGAAAGGATTTTTTGGCATAAGACTTCAAAAGCACGGGCAATAAAAGTGAACATAGACAAATGGTATTATAACAACCTAAAAAACTTCTGTACAGCAAAGGAACCAATTACTAGAGTGAAAGGACAACCTACAGAATGGAGAAAATATTTGCAAGCAATGCATGTGACAGAGGGTTACTATCAGAATATACAAGGAACTCACGTAACTCAATAGCAAAAAACACGTAATCCAAGTTTTCAAATAAGGGACCAAAGACCCAAATAGATGTTTCTCAGAAGAAAACATGCAAATAGCCAACAATTTTATAACAAAATGCTCAACCTCACCTATCATCAGGAAAATTTAAGTTAAAGTCACAATGAAATCTATCATCTATCTCACCTGACCTGAATGGCTATTATCTAAAAGAAAATAATGGTGGATAGGGTGCGGCAAAGGGCAGACTTAGACACTGTTGCTAGAAATGTAAATCAGTACAGTCATTACAGAAAACAAAATGAATTTCCTCAAAAAATTAAAAATAAAGCTACTAATGATTTAGCAAACTGCTTCCGAACATGATGTCAGTACAGAAAAGGGTTATCTGCCCCCTCCCTATTCACAATAGCCAAGAGAGGAAATCACCCCAAATACCTCTCAATACAGGAAAGGACAAAGCAAATGTGGTCTGTGTATACAATAGAATACTATTCAGCTATGGAAAAGGATGAAATCCTGTCATTTGCGGCAACATGGATGAACCTGAAGGATGTCATAGGAAGTGAAATAAGCCAGGCACAGAGAGACAGAGCCTGGATGATGTCACTCGTATATGGAGTGTAAAAATACTGATCTCATAGATGCGGGAAGGAGAATGGTGGTTCCCAAAGACCAGGAAGGAGAGACAGAGAGGTGCATGGGGAGAGACTGATCAATGGGCACAAAGTTGCAGTTAGATAGGAAGAATACGTTCCTGTGTTTTATCACACAGCAGGGTGATGATAGCTCATAAAATATTTCAGGATAGGTATAGAAGGAGGTCTTCAATATTATCACCACTAAGAAATGATAAATGTTTGAGATGATGGATATTATAACTACCTAATTTGATTTTCTACATGTATTGAAATATCATACAGTACCCCATAAAAATGTACAATTATTATGTATTGATTATAGACAAAATATATTATATATATATATTTTTTTTTTTTGAGACAGATTCTCAAGCTGTCACCTGGGGTAGAGTGCCATGGCATCATAGCTCACAACAACCTCCAACTCTTGGGCTCAAGCAATCCTCTTGACTCAGTTTTTGTATTTTTAGTAGAGATAGGGTCTTGCTTTTGCTCAGGCTGGTCTCGAACTCATGAGCTCAAGCTATCAACCTGCTTTGGCCTCCTACAGCGCTAGGATCACAAGCATGAGCCACCATGCTCAGCCATAAACTAAATGTTTTTAAAGGTTAAATTTTTTTAAATGCAAAGGAGGGCAACTGATAATTCTACACCCACTTCATCTGATCTTTTTTTCCTCTCCTCCTGGCAACCTCTAAATATGTTCTTATTGCTACAGGAGATAAACAGCAGAGTGTGTCCTGTGCCAGCCATGTATTTAAATGACAATGCAACACTTGTTGTTAGGGAAAAACAGCCCTTGTGAACTGGAGATGCCTCACCCATGGCTACTTTGTTGGCTTTAAACTGTCCTTTGTACATCATTTATTCTTAGCACATTTGAGGGCAGCTGAAAGCAAATCGATGAATAAGTCTGAACATTGAGAGAGATGAAGAAATGACATTTTAAAGGCAAACACCGAGACTTCTCAGCCAGAAGCAGCAGCAGCTGCTACAGACATAACGGATGCCATTGGGAACAGTGAGTGGAGTGGAACGTGGGTTCAAGATGAGAGGTTGCCATCCATCGGGGAAAACAATCCACTAAACACAAACATTACACGCCCAGGCCAAGTTCTTTTCTCAGGAAGATGTCTGGCTGAAAAGGAAGCTGAGGGCTAATGAAAATAATCATTATAGCAGAGAAAAAGAGAGATGGGGAGAAGAGAAGGAGAGAGAGAGATTTAGAATGCATGGGCCTCTGTAGCAGAAGAGACATTTCCTGTAGCATCCGAAGCCTGAAGAGCGTAGCCCATGTGTTTTCTTCCGAGCAAGCTGCACACACCTCCTTTGGATGCTAAGGGATTTTGCTTTTTGTTCAGTGACCTTAAAGAAACTCTGTTAGTACCTTTGATTCAAGAATTCCTTGCCAACACCTCTGGTTTTAAATCATTACTAATGATAGAGACACGTGCCAAAACATTTGACTAGCTGTCCAAAGTATTTGAGAGTTTAAAAATACAGTCTTGATTGAAAATGCCATTTAAGTATCAGTTAACCTTGAGGTCTTTTTGACCCATGTTCTCCAGAAGAGTCCATGGAAATGAAACAAAGAGAATCAAAATGCACCTCACTTGGTATCTGCAGGGCCCATGAAACAGCAAATCAAAGGACTGGCTCCAAGTCAGCCTGACATTTGAAAAACAGCAGGGCTTACGTCGCGTGAGATATCAAAAGAAACAAAAAGGAACTCAGGCAATCACAGTCTTACCACCAGGACTTTGCTAAGAAAGAAAGGCTGAAAAATCCAAGGCATCCATTTCTCAACACGTTCATAGCAAATCAAATGCTTCCTGTTACCTAGAGAAGTTAGAGAGGCCCAATTTCCATTTGGTCCTGTTACTGCCAACTGTGTTGCCTTGCTCCGTGCCAGAGAAAAGTCGATACACTGAGACGGCTCGGGTTGCCGCAGAGGAAGAGTTTAATAACACAGGGTGCCAACCAGGAGTGGGGGAATTTTCTGAAATCCGGAGAATTCAGAGACTAGGTTTTGGTGGGGAGGAGGCTAGAGAATCAGTATTGTGATTGGTTAGTCAATTCTTGGGTGAGGATCTCAAAACATTTGACTCTGTTTCCTTATGGGCCGCTGGTCTGTTTGGGTCTGTCAGTCCACCAGAATGCAGGATCTGGACGATATCTCAGCCTTAGCTTCACAAGGGTGATATTTTCTCTGTGAGCAATGAAGGAAGCTGAGCATCTTTATGATCATTAGCAATGTGACTCCTGAGTCATAAGCAATTACAGAAAAGTAAGTTAGAGAATAATGGCTGGGTTTGTTCCTGTTTTTTTAAAACTATACCTATAACTTTATAGAGTTCAAGTCCCTACAACTCACTGCTCCTTGGAGCTCTTTATCAGTTTTATAAACGGCAGTTTCAGTCATTCAGAAACTGTTTATTGAAGAACTATTATCTACCAGGTGCCACACTGAGGACTAGAAAGCAACACGGAAAAACACAGTGTCTGATAACAGGTATACCTGTCTCGATGATTGCAAAGGAGTGCAATAAATATTCTAATTGCAGTGGTTTCAGAATGATATAAAATAATTTTAAAGAATCATTTAAAGAGGAATCCAGTAAATATACTTGTAAGATAATAATATGGAAAGGAACCAGGGTTTTGATTAAGATGAAAAGTAGATTGTGCCACTAGTTGAGAGCACATAAGGAGAGTGGTAAGATTAAGAGGGAAAATGGTGAATTCAGATTTGAATACGCCTCTTGGACATGGGCAGCTGTCCCCCAAATAACAAAATGGCTTAAACGGGGTTTATTTCCTTTTCTGCCACTATCATCACCATCGACATTGTAATATATGAATAGTGAAGTGAATTTTGACTATATTAAGTGAAAGCATTTAGGATCCTAAAGGTTCAAGGTAGTTATGCCAGATACTTGGAATTTTTGCTTTCTTTCTTTCTTTTTTCTTTTCCTTTTTCCTTCCACATTCTCTACAATTTAATTGTTGGGAGTATGAGTTCTAGGATCTATACAAGCTCAAAATCTGAGTCTACTACTCCGGGCGACCTTGATGACTCATTAAGTCTTCTAAAGCTCTGCCTCCTCTTCCATAAAGCGGGATACCCGTACCTCCTTCATACAGCTGATGAGAGGATCAGTGAGCTCTTGCACTTAAAAAGCTTAAGCTAACCCCTGGGACATAGTGCTCGGAATGCATAGCCACTTTTTTCTTTCCTACTCTTTTTTTTTTCCCACTTATTTCTTATATTTTTCATTTCCACCCCCCACCAAACTTTCTCACTTTCTTATGAAAAACTTCAAAAAGTGGATTTATATGTAAAGCAAAACAGATTTGGCTTGAGCCTAAGTTTCAATTCTGGTGCCATCACTCCTTCATGAGCTGTGCGTCCTGGCAAAAGTTCCTTGGTCTTCTGAATTTAAGTTTCCTTAGCTATAAATTTCAGATGTTAATGATGCCCTTTTCATTGGGATGTGGTCGGGGGTGATGAGATGCTGTGTGTGTTGGATATTCTGTATCGGCCGCTCCAGATCTATTCTTCCACCTTCCGCACCCTTCTGTGTGATAGGTAGCTGATGTGTACCAACTGAACTAACTGAATCAACAGGCAGCCTTGCTCCCTCACTTCTAGCTTGGATTGGCAGATCAAAGACACCAAAAGGATTTTGGGAAGACACGAGAGTGTAGTGAAGATATTTATTTCCCCAGTTCTCTCCCTGCTAGGTCTCTGTGGGTGAACGGTATCAATCTTTTGAGGGCCACAGCTGTTGTTAAGAAGCCCCTTCTTTTTCTGGGTTTTGCTAGAGTTAGTCAAAGATCCCTACTGTTGCTAGTCTCACACTGCAACATCCTTTGCTAGTTTCCCTAAAAGAATCCTGCAAGCATCTTTGTAAATCGCCTTTTTATTAAAGTGTCCTTGATCACCCTGTTTGAGTGCACCATCTGTTTCTTTCCAGGACCCTGACTGCTACACCATGTAAAGACCCTGGCATGCCCAGCTCCTAACAAATGAGTTTCTCCCTAAAAGCAATGCCTGCCAATAGCTGCCTCAGACCTTATCTGGCTATAGGGTGATCTTCACAGTAAAGGAGAAAAGTCCCGATGCTGATAACCTGAATCAGGACAGTAATGTAGAATCTCTGATAAAATGGAAAAAGAATAGTCCCCATAATAGAAAAAAAATCTACATCTGTATCTCTTTTGGAAATTCAGCACTGAACAGAATCTGCAATGAGTCCAGTTTACATCCATTGTTCTTTTACGTTGCCCCCTGTCTACTGCCAGCTGCAACACTGCCCTGTTCCTTGTGTTGACTTTTGAACACTTGCAGAGTCTCTAGCACATGAGGAAGAAGAGCAGATCACAAGAAAGAAGTCCCAAGTTTGTTTTCTGTTACAGATCTGCAAATGGCCACTCTCTCAAGGAATTTCTCCCAATGTCACTAGTTAGACGATTGGATATAATCAGCACAAAAACAATCAGAAATTTATTCACTCCTTTAAAAATGGTATTTAAAAGTTCGGTAAGGTTTTACAAGGAAAGTAAAGTCCCTAACTCTGTTTTCTTATTTAAAACTACTCTACCAGAATCTTTTTTATTTTAAAATCAAAACATTCATGTTTGGCCTACAAAAAAATATGAATGTCAATTATGTAGCTGCCAAATCATACAGGAGCATTCGTTTTTTATGTGACACATTTCCCCTACTTTGTTTTATTTTGTTATTTCCTATGCCCTGACTTTTTTTCCAACATCACTGGCTTCATTTCTGTGTTCATTTGTGTGTGTGTGTGGTGTGTTTTCAAGCATGTTTTTCCTCAGGTTCATGTTATATGAGCCTCAGTCCAAATACTAAATATTTCCAATTTGGATCCTTAAGTATATGTAAGATATTAACTTGATGGTGCTGCTTTCATAACCCTTGACACTCCATATTTAAAAGCCTTTAAGAATTTGAATAATTGTTCTTCATTTCAAGAAAAATAATGTGCTCACAGGATAGCCACTTGAAGTGTAAGTAGTATTTTAAATCATTCGGGCTAACATGCATCAGTGTAATATTTCTTTTATATGTTAATACAGACAATTTCGTTGGATGTTTTGTAGCTTTTTATCTGCTTCACAAACGTTTTGCTTGCATATTTTAAGAATTGTAAATCTCACTGATGCACAGATAATAACTGCTAATGTCTCTATTTTGTTCAAAGTTCATAAGTGATTCTTCCATTTCTTGCACTCAAGGGCTTTATGGCTGAGTACCTTAGTCATCCAGTGCTGCAGGAGACGCAAGTTGGTTCATGTTCCTTCATAGCTAAACTGACACACAATAATACTTACGGGGCAGAATTCTTGCTCCTTAAAGAGTTAAAGGCATGCGATTTGCCCCTAGGAACCTGTAGCTTGCAACTACAAGGCTGTCAGAATGTATGGTTTTACTAAGAAGAAATCAAGAAGATGCTGACAGATAAGGCAGGGCTTTGAGGAAATGGCATGATATTTTTTTTCAGTTTGAGGCTTGATGTTTTCATTTCCTCTTACTTTAAAATTTTCTTTAATGGGGCAGCTCCTGTGGTTCAAGGAGTAGGACACCAGCCCCATACACCGGAGGTGGTGGGTTCAAACCCAGCCCCGGCCAAAAAGAAAAAACCTGAAAAAAAAAAAAAAAAAGGAATTAAAAAAAAAATTGCTTGGAGCAAGATGGCAGCCGAGTAACAGCTTCCTTGCATCTGGGCACCGTGAGTCTGGGGATATAGGACTCCAGGCATCTCTGGGCTAGTGGGATCTGCCTATCATCACCCCTGAGAGGATACAGGGAGTCAGCGAGAGACTTCTGGACCCCAAGAGGAGGACTAAAACAGTGGAAAACCGGCAAGTGGGCGCTTGTGTTCAATCCGTCTAAACCCGCCCGCAACTGTAAGTTCAGTAGCAGCGAGACTGCAAACAAGAAAGGCCTTACCTGTGAACTGTTTTGGTGTCTTTGGACTTGGCACTCAGCTGAACTGCCTTGGGGAGAGCCAGAGAGGGAGTGCGGAGAACTTTGGCCTTTGTCTAGGGCCCCAGTCTGAGCCGCTGAGCCAGACGGAGCTAATAGTGTTTGGCTCTGGGTCACAGGCAGACATTGTGAGCGATCTGCCCCGGCAAGCTCCGCCCTCAGGGTCGCAGAGCTGGAATTGGGTGGGAGCTGGTAACCCAGCGACCAAGTAGCCTAAGGGCGGGGTCTGAGCCGCCTTGCAGCCCTAACCCTCGGGGGCAGAGGGAGACCAGTTTTGACACACAGGGTAAGTGGATAGCCACTTCAGCAGTGATTCCAGTGACAAGCACTTCCCTGAGAAAGCTTCTGCTCAGTAAGTGAACAAGTTCAAAGTGCCTTTTAAGTGGGCTGAAGAGAGATTTAGGGTGTCTACCTGCTGGGGGTTGAGAAACTAGCAGCCTCCAGTCGTATCAGAACTGTGATTAACATCTCATACCCCAGAAGACCACGTGTTGCCCAGACAATATTCAAAAACACATACATACTGCTTTGTTTTTGGTTGTGTTTTTTTTTTTTTTTTGGTTTGGTTGTTTTTCTTGTTTATTTTGATGTTGTGGATTGTTGTTTTGTTTTTTAAGTTCAACCTTTTCCATACAGATCTTTTTCTTTCTAAATTTTTCTAGTTTAATTATAATTTCCCATTGCAGCCTATTTCAATAATTAGAACTTCATTTTTGTTAGTGTTTCTACCGCTATTATTTGGATTTTCCAGCCAATTTTATCCCGTAAAGTTTTCTGTTTGCTTGTTTTGGTTTGATTTATAGCATTTTTGTCCTTCCTCTCTACTTGGTGGAGGTGGGGTACTGTGTCTGATCAGGTTAGCAAAGAGCTGCTGACCTCAAGGGAACGACCCAACTGGGCACCCCCAGAAGGTGGGTTTTTTTTAAGGTTGTATCAAAGTACCCTACTGTACACCTATATTGATCTGTCTCCCTCTTTCTGTGCCTCTCTTCTTTTTGTCAATATTCCTTTTACCCACCCCCTCTCCTTTTTCTATTTTTCTTTTTTTTCCTTATCACTCGGTCCTCCTTTCTTTTATCCCTTTTTTGCTCTTAAACCTTCTCACCCTTCTGGTCCTGTAACCCTTAGTCCACAGGCACAAGAACTTAAAGAGCAAGAGGAAGTGAAAGGAAAATTAGGGCAAGGAAACAGATAAAAGAAATCACCCATGAGGAAGAATCAGCAGAAAACTCCAGGCAACATGAAGAACCAGTCATGAACAACCCCACCAAGGGACCATGAGGTAGCTACTGTAGAGGATTCCACCTATACAGAAATGTTAGGAATGACAGAAAGGGAATTTAGAATACACAGGTTGAAAACAATGAAAGAAATGATGGAAACAATGAAGGAAACTGCTAATAAAGTGGAAAATAACCAAAAGGAAATCCAAAAACAGAATCAAATCAGAGATGAACGATATGAAGAATATAAAAAGGATATAGCAGAGGTGAAGGAAATGAAACAGTCAATCAGGGAACTTAAAGATGCAATGGAAAGTATCAGCAACAGGTTAGACCATGCAGAAGAAAGAATTTCAGAGGTAGAAGACAAAGTTTTTGAGATAACACAGATAGTAAAAGAGGCAGAAAAGAAGAGAGAGAAAGCACAACGTTCACTGTCAGAATTATGGGACTTTATGAAGCGTTCCAACATACGAGTTATAGGAATTCCAGAAGGGGAAGAAGAATGCCCCAGAGGAATGGAAGCCATACTAGAGAATATTATAAAAGAAAATTTCCCAAATATCACCAAAGATTCTGACACACTGCTTTCAGAGGGCTATCGGACCCCAGGTCGCCTCAACTCTACCCGAGCTTCTCCAAGACACATTGTGATTAACCTGTCCAAAGTCAAGACAAAAGAAAAGATTCTGCAAGCTGCCAGGAGTAAGCGCCAGTTGACCTACGGGGGCAAGTCCATCAGATTGACCGCTGACTTCTCTAATGAAACTTTTCAAGCAAGAAGACAATGGTCATCTACCTTTAATCTACTTAAACAGAACAATTTCCAGCCCAGAATTCTGTACCCTGCTAAGCTAAGCTTCAAAACTGACGGAGAAATCAAATCATTTACGGATATACAAACATTGAGGAAATTCGCCACAAGACCAGCTCTACAGGAAATACTTCAACCTGTTCTGCACACTGACCACCACAATGGATCAGCAGCAAAGTAAGAACTCAGAAATTAAAGGACAGAACCTAACCTCCACACTGATGCAAAAGATAAAACTAAGCAATGGACTCTCACAAAATAAGACGAATAGAATACTACCACACTTATCAATTATCTCAATAAATGTTAATGGCTTGAATTCCCCACTGAAGAGACATAGATTGGTTGACTGGATTAAAAAACACAAGCCATCCATTTGCTGTCTGCAAGAAACACACGTGGTTTCAAAAGACAAATTAAGGCTCCGAGTCAAGGGTTGGAAGACAATTTTTCAGGCAAATGGCACTCAGAAGAAAAGAGGAATTGCAATCTTATTTTCAGATACATGTGGATTTAAAGCAACTAAAGTCAAAAAAAGACAAAGATGGTCACTTTATATTGGTCAAGGGAAAAATACAACAAGAAGACATTTCAATTCTAAATATCTATGCACCCAATTTAAATGCTCCCAGATTCTTGAAACAGACCTTACTCAGTCTGAGCAATATGATATCTGATAATACCATAATAACAGGGGACCTTAACACTCCTCTTACAGAGCTGGACAGATCCTCTAAACGCAAATTAAACAAGGATATAAGAGATTTAAATGAGACCCTAGAACAACTGTGCTTGATAGACGCATATAGAACACTCCATCCCAAAGATAAAGAATATACATTCTTCTCATCACCCCATGGAACATTCTCCAAAATTGATCATATCCTGGGACACAAAACAAATATCAACAGAATCAAAAGAATTGAAATTTTACCTTGTATCTTCTCAGACCATAAGGCACTAAAGGTGGAACTCAACTGTAACAAAAATGCTCGACCCCACCCAAAGGCATGGAAACTAAACAATCTTCTGTTGAATAACAGATGGGTGAAGGAAGAAATAAAACAGGAAATCATTAACTTCCTTGAGCATAACAACAATGAAGACACAAGCTACCAAAACCTGTGGGATACTGCAAAAGCAGTTTTGAGAGGAAAATTCATCGCTTTAGATGTCTACATTCGAAAAACAGAAAGAGAGCACATCAACAATCTCACAAGAGATCTTATGGAATTGGAAAAAGAAGAACAATCTAAGCCTAAACTCAGTAGAAGAAAAGAAATATCCAAAATCAAATCAGAGATCAATGAAATTGAAAACAAAAGAATCATTCAGAAAATTAATGAAACAAGGAGTTGGTTTTTTGAAAAAATAAATAAAATAGATAAACCATTGGCCAGACTAACGAGGAATAGAAAAGTAAAATCTCTAGTAACCTCAATCAGAAATGATAAAGGGGAAATAACAACTGATCCCACAGAGATACAAGAGATCATCTCTGAATACTACCAGAAACTCTATGGCCTGAAATTTGACAATCTGAAAGAAATGGATCAATATTTGGAATCACACCCTCTCCCTAGACTCAGCCAGGAAGAAATAGAGCTCCTCAACAGACCAATTTCAAGCACTGAGATCAAAGAAACAATGAAAAAGCTTCCAACCAAAAAATGCCCTGGTCCAGATGGCTTCACTCCAGATTTCTATCAAACCTTCAAGGAAGAGCTTATTCCTGTACTGCAGAAATTATTCCAAAAAATTGAGGAAGAAGGAATCTTCCCCAACACATTCTATGAAGCAAACATCACCCTGATACCAAAACCAGGAAAAGACCCAAACAAAAAGGAGAATTTCAGACCAATCTCACTCATGAATATAGATGCAAAAATTCTCAACAAAATCCTAGCCAATAGATTACAGCTTATCATCAAAAAAGTCATTCATCGTGATCAAGTAGGCTTCATCCCAGGGATGCAAGGCTGGTTTAACATACGCAAGTCTATAAACGTTATCCACCATATTAACAGAGGCAAAAATAAAGATCACATGATCCTCTCAATAGATGCAGAAAAAGCATTGGATAAAATCCAGCATCCTTTTCTAATTAGAACACTGAAGAGTATAGGCATAGGTGGCACATTTCTAAAACTGATTGAAGCTATCTATGACAAACCCACAGCCAATATTTTACTGAATGGAGTAAAACTGAAAGCTTTTCCTCTTAGAACTGGAACCAGACAAGGTTGTCCTCTGTCACCTTTACTATTCAACGTAGTGCTGGAAGTTCTAGCCAATAAAATTAGGCAAGACAAGGAAATCAAGGGAATCCAAATGGGAGCAGAGGAGGTCAAACTCTCCCTCTTTGCTGATGACATGATCTTATACTTAAAGAACCCCAAAGACTCAACCACAAGACTCCTAGAAGTCATCAAAAAATACAGTAATGTTTCAGGATATAAAATCAATGTCTACAAGTCAGTAGCCTTTGTATACACCAATAACAGTCAAGATGAGAAGCTAATTGAGGACACAACTCCCTTCACCATAGTCTCAAAGAAAATGAAATACCTAGGAATATACCTAACGAAGGAGGTGAAGGACCTCTATAAAGAAAACTATGAAATTCTCAGAAAGGAAATAGCAGAGATATTAACTAATGGAAGAACATACCATGCTCATGGACGGGAAGAATCAACATTGTTAAAATGTCTATACTTCCCAAGGCAATCTACCTATTCAATTCCATTCCTATCAAAATACCAACATCGTACTTTCAAGATTTGGAAAAAATGATTCTGCCTTTTGTATGGAACCGGAAAAAACCTGTATAGCAAGGCAGTTCTCTGTAACAAAAATAAGCTGGGGGTATCAGCATACCAGATTTTAGTCTGTACTACAGAGCCATAGTGCTCAAGACAGCATGGTACTGGCACAAAAACAAAGACATACACACTTGGAATCGAATTGAAAACCAAGAAATGAAACTAACATTTTACAACCACCTAATCTTTGATAAACCAAACAAGAACATACCTTGGGGGAAAGACTCCCTATTCAATAAATGGTGTTGGGAGAACTGGATGTCTACATGTAAAAGACTGAAACTGGACCCACACCTTTCCCCACTCACAAAAATCGATTCAAGATGGATAAAGGACTTAAACTTAAGGCATGAAACAATAAAAATCCTCTAAGGAAGCATAGGAAAAACACTGGAAGATATTGGCCTGGGGAAAGACTTCATGAAGAAGACTGCCATGGCAATTGCAACAACAACAAAAATAAATAAATGGGACTTCATTAAACTGAAAAGCTTCTGTACAGCTAAGGACACAATAACCAAAGCAAAGAGACAACCTACACAATGGGAAAGGATATTTGCATATTTTCAGTCAGACAAAAGCTTGATAACTAGGATCTATAGAGAACTCAAATTAATCCACATGAAAAAAGCCAACAATCCCTTATATCAATGGGCAAGAGACATGAATAGAACTTTCTCTAAAGACGGCAGACGAATGGCTAACAAACACATGAAAAAATGTTCATCATCTCTATATATTAGAGAAATGCAAATCAAAACAACCCTGAGATATCATCAAACCCCAGTGAGAATGGCCCACATCACAAAATCTCAAAACTGCAGATGCTGGCGTGGATGAGGAGAGGAGGGAACACTTTTACACTGCTGGTGGGACTGCAAACTAGTACAACCTTTCTGGAAGGAAGTATGGAGAGACCTCAAAGCACTCAAGCTAGACCTCCCATTTGATCCTGCAATCCCATTACTGGGCATCTACCCAGAAGGAAAAAATCCTTTTATCATAAGGACACTTGTACTAGACTGTTTATTGCAGCTCAATTTACAATCGCCAAAATGTGGAAACAGCCTAAATGCCCACCAATCCAGGAATGGATTAACAAGCTGTGGTATATGTATACCATAGAATACTATTCAGCCATTAAAAAAATTGGAGACTTTACATCCTTCGTATTAACCTGGATGGACGTGGAAGACATTATTCTTAGTAAAGCATCACAAGAATGGAGAAGCATGAATCCTATGTACTCAATTTTGATATGAGGACAATTAGTGACAATTATGGTTATGGGGGGGGGAACAGAAGGAGGGAAGGAGGGAGGTGGGTGGGGCCTTGGTGTGTGTCACACTTTATGGGGGCAAGACATGATTGCAAGAGGGACTTTACCTAACAATTGCAATCAGTGTAACCTAGCTTATTGTACCCTCAATGAATCCCCAACAATAAAAAAAAAAATTGCTTTAATGCTTATAGAGATGAATCAAAGAAAAAGAATAACTTGCAGTACGGAGACCCTTCAGTCTCATCCTGCCCCTCCTCCCCCTTGCACTTCCAGCATTGATCCAAACCTCAAATATCTGACTGTGGAGCAGTCCTAACAGGTGTTCTACTGTGTGCAGTCAGGGAATTACCCAGTTCCTCACAGACAACCCCAACCCATAAGCTTTGCCACCAGACTGATGTACTTAGAAGAATCAATAAAGTGACATTGCATAAAACAATATCTTATAATAAAATGTAAAGATGCTCTATGTTTAATACTCCTCAATACATGACTTTGAAAAAGGCTATGAATCCAGCGAGTTAATTCTTTGGATAAAGTGTCTTGTGTATGGTTTTACAATTACATTCTGTCATTTGTAAGAAAAATATTACAATTTATTGCTTTGGATGGCAGCCGATGTTTGAAAAAGGCGGAATCTGAGTGTCACCATGTTTGGTGAACTGTTAGGTGCCAGTTGCCATTCTCTTTAGAGAAATTGCAATTTTAAGATTGTTTTCTGAAGGTACTATCATTTTCCTCTGTAAAAACTATTATGCATGCACAGCCTGTTAAATAGAAGACACTTAATCTGGTGAAGCACTGATGACTATGACTCTTAATTTCCTACTTTAAAAAAAAGAAAAGAAATAACCTGTTATTTTGGTGGAGAATAATCCTTATCCCTTAGAAATTGTATGGTATGGGGGTAAGGGGAAAATTTCCCCTTTTCACTGAAAGATCAACTGACAAAGCAGATTAATAAAAGGAAGAGGTTTATTTACCTTGTACACAGAGAGAATCACAAAGCAGTTACCCAATATCCCAGTGAGGTCAAGACATTTTTTATAACCTCCTTTTAGAATAAAGGAGGAGATAAGGAATATTCATAACTCTGTTTAGGGGCAATAAACGGTTGCTAGGGAAGATGAATAGATGGGGGAAACAGACCGAATTGTAAATTAACCTGAGAGAGACATATTATGTTTAAACTTATTTGGGCCAGGTCTGGTTGCATTCTTGATCTTCTTGCCTGCAACATATTGAGACAACAAGGAGGCAAAGGGAAGCAAATTGTTCTTCCCATGGGTTTGTCTGGTTTATGCAGAAAGAGGGAAAGCCCCTTTCAAGGGCCTGTTGATCTCTAAGGGCCTTTAATTCAAAATACTGCTTATACCAAAGAATCATATTTTGGGACAAAATTTCCTGAGCTCCTTTAAGGATTATAAGAAAAATGCATGGGCTCAGTAGCAAGCAGTAGAAGGAAGGAAACAAGAGAATGGCTTTAGAGCACATCATCTGGTCAATGCATTTCACATACTAATAAATAAAGGTGGAGTAGTTCATATTAATTCAATGGAAATAGTGCAGATTTTGCTGTAAGAAAGAGTTCCAAATTCTGACTCACCTCCCTATTAGCTGTACAATCTTAAGGAAATTATTTAATTTGAGTCATCTTCCTCATTAGTAAAATTGGTAACAATAACGTAAGTCAGCAATATACCTACAAAGCCAATGGAGAGTTGACAGATGGAATTGCCCAATAAATGGTGATTCTGAGATACTATGATTGTTACAATGTGCTAGGAAATGTTAAACCCAGTTAATCTAAAATCTGCTAACTGTTGGGGGTCCCAGTTCCTTGAACTCAGTTGACCCGGTTTGATTACTTGGTGGAATTAGAAATTTAAAAAGAGGCACAGAAGAAAAGAAAACTAAAGAGTGTAAAATGGAAAGCAAACTGGAGCAGCACAGACAGCATTGTCTGTGCAGCACAGATTAGAAAGGAGAAGTAACCTCACGCAGGCTTTAGTATAGCAAAGAGAATTTTGTCCAAGGACAAAGGGAAAGATTAGAGCACTTCCAAAGAGAGGTGGAAGTGGGTCCCTCTCGTGAGTGAGAAGAGAAAAAAAGAGAGAGATGGAGATGCAAAGGCAGTGTAGAGGTTAAACGCCCTCTTCCTTTCTGTTTGAAATTGCTTATAACTCTTTCATTGGTCCCTCTGCACCTCCAGGCACCTTTATCCTTTGCTATTGGTGAGTATGGTTCCCTCATACTCACATTCTTTCCCCTTTTTTGGTGATAATTGCTGAGTGCTGATCACAATGTTCCCAGAATGTTCCTGTGGGCCCTCCAGGCTTCATATTCAGCAGGCCAGGCTTTCCTTGCATCTCCCTTGAAAGCCCTTCCTTTGTCCCTTCTCATTAATCTGAAGTTGACTTTCTATCCCCTTCAAAAAAGAAAAGTTTCTCACCTCCAGTTTACTAGCTTATTCTTCTTTGTTTATTAAAGGGAAGAGTTTAATGTTCTTCACCAACCTGACACCTCCACAGGGAACAAGAGTTTCCCTGAACTATTCCCTCAGCACAGGAGAAACTGCATCATTTCCCACAGAACAATTCCACTGGCCTTGTACTCTCTGCCCCACATGGTGCCTCTGGCACTGAGCTCACAAAGAATCTGAATCTGAGAGAGAACTTGCTGATCTTATTTTTCTTCAGATTAATCAACCTCGGTCAATATTCTTCACCTTTGATTAGCAGTTGATTTTATTTCACAACTTAAGTAAATCTCCAGTGAAAAAATAGAGGTACTCTCACAGAGAATTCATCTAGTTGAGGCTCCAGACTTTGCAGCCAGCCTGCCTGGGTCTTCTGGGTTCCCTTTTTGTTGACTATGTGAACATTAGCAAGTGATTAATTTCTCTTTTCATAAGTTTTTTCACCTGAAAAAGTATTATAACAATACTACCTATGGGTTCAGCTCCTGTAGCTCAGCAGCTAGGGCTTCAGCCATATATACCAGAGCTGATGGGGTCAAACCCAGCCTGGGCCTGCCAAACAGAGATGAAAACTACAACCAAAAAATAGCCGGGTGTTGTGGAAGGCTCCTGTAGTCCCAGCTATTTGGGAGGCTAAGGCAGGAGAATCACTTAAGCCCAAGAGTTGAAAGTTGCTGTGAGCTATGATTCTACAGCACTCTACTGAGGGGGACGTAGTGAGGCTCTGTCTCAAAAAAAAAGAAAGAAATACTACCTATGCCTTAGGGTGATAATGAAATTTCAATGAAGTAATAATATATGCAAGAGACCTTAGAATATATTGTAAATGCCATAAAATTGCTGGCAAGGATATCCCAAGACCCTCCATTAATACTATTTTATAGTTAACTTTTACATAAAGGGAAGAACAAATTATATATACATGTACACACACATATAAATAATATACACAAATATACACACACACAGAGTGCCAAAAACATGTATACACATTTTAAGAAAGGAAAAAACTGTATCAAATTTGTACTACTCAAATCACATTTGACTTCTTCAATTATAAGAGGTGCTCAACGTGACTTGTATTCATCTTTGGTATATATCCAGCATTACAATTTTAATACAGATTTTTCCTTTCTTAAAATGTATATACATTTTTTTGGCATTCTCTCTCTATATATATAATTTCAACCTACTAATGTGTAGTTAAGATGGCTGCCTTAGTCAAGGCAATATAGCCTAATCACTCACCCCTCTCTACGGCCCCACTTAGTGCATGTGTTTAAAGAGGGTTGATTCTTAAATTGTTTCTCTCTTCACCAGGCAGATTGTCTTAAAAGCTGTTCCCATAATTTATCTTCCTCCAAAACGCCAATAAAGATGTCTTTGAAATTAGATTTAATCCATTTTTCTAATGCAGCATCCTAAAGGTCACAGGCAGTATGTTACCATTCCAGAAATTATCCAAAGTCCAGCACAGCCTTTTCCCACTTTATATCCAAGAAGAAGAAGAAAGCAATTAGATCAGGGCCACAGTGCTGGAGAGCAGAGATTTGGAAGGAATGAGAGAACTAATCAAGAATTCTTAATTTCCAGTACTCTTTGGACTCGGTCTCTCAATATCATTCCCTGTTTCCCTTCCCCAAAGTTGATGTATTTCCTGTTGATAGGGATTTCTCCATCCTTTGAAGGCCTCAGTGTCATTGGCTTGCCCACCTATGCCATTCTCCAGTTCTCGGGACTGAGCTAGCAAACTAACTAGGTGAGCGAGACATGTCCTGTGTTTTGCACAGAACTTTAAGCATTTTAGTTAGTGACCAACATTTAAAACTAGTAATAGTTCACCTAAAGTTTCAATTTTAGATGCTGTTGAAAAATTTAAAGATTTGACAATACTGGGTCCAGCGTCTTTCGTGGTAGTAACTGCCTGGAGCTGCATGTAGAAGTAGCTATATCACATTGACAGGGAATGCATGTGCCAGAATTCCCACCATTCCTTCTTGTCTCAGACCACCATCTGCTGCCCTCACTTATGCAGCCGCCAGGGGCCATTACAGCTTCTCAAATGTTTGATCCTTGCCTTAGGAAGAACCAGTTCTTCCCTGAGTGTTTTCATTTTGTTTTCCTTCTTCTCTTCTCTTCTTTTTTTTCTCCTTCTCCTCTTTGATCACTGAGCAACATTAAGAGCCATGTACAAGAATTGAGCCTACAGAAAAGATGCGTATGAGACTGATTTGAATTCAAAGGTTTTTAGGTCTGCTCAATCCAAGGTAAAAAATCCTCAGCCGTAACAGCTATCCACGATGAGACAGGCCATGTAACTCCCAAGAGAAGTTAGTCTGCAAAAACCATCTCTTGTGTCCCTTTATGTCAAAGGTGTGTCATCCTTGTCCAATTTTATTATCTCCCACTCAGGGGAGAGGAAGGTAGCAAAACTATTACTGACAACAATTCCATGCTTTTTAGAAATTATTTGTATTAGAAAATATAGGCCTTCTTATCTCTAATATCTAATACCAGGAATTTACTGCTGGTTCCATCCTTAATTATGGTACCTCATCCCATCCTACTGCCTATGGATAATGACTTCTGATGATCCTTTCAACACCTGTTATCAAGCTTCGCTGCATATGGCCACCACATGAGAATATCCAGAGTGCGCAGGAAAATGTGAACAACATTTTGCTTTCCAGTCATGTAAAATTTGCCATACAAAAATTCACAGGGTAAAAATATAAAAATACACATCTTTCAACAATGTCTCTGCAGGCCAGGATCATAGCATTACTATAATGTAATTTCTTTCATAGTCAACTCTTCCTCATGTGGTGACCATAGACAGGCCAGCAGGAGCAAAGCATCATGACATTAATTGGAAGCAAGGAAGGATACAGATTAAAGGGCCCACTGGCTTTGCCTAGCACCTGACTGACTTCTTCAGAGATAAGCCTGCTCTCCCAAGACTGCCTGATGAGGGGTGGATAGACCATCCTGGGTGCCAGTGATAGGGGTGCTACCACACATGTGTTCTGTAGACTTGAGGTGATGCTATGGTAGGAACTCAAAAAGCCAACATATGGCCCTCACCCAGACTTCAAACTTAAAAGTCAGGGGTAGATGGTTGTTAGAACAGAAGCCTAAAATGTTCCTATGTTTCATGTACATGAAGATGGGTCAGCATGTCAGCACTGTTCTCTAAGCCCCATGTGCATGATCCCACAGAAAAATAGAAAGCTGGCCAGTGGGAACACTCCACTTTGTTTCCTCATCCCGAAACTGGGGCCTGGCCACACAGAGTCCCGTGTTGTCCCATAAGTGAATGTCTGGAAGCTCCTTGGGAGTAGCTGGTAAACCTTGGTTATTGATGAAGTGGCAGTGAATATGAGTGCATGCCCCAACAGAGACAAAGATGGACCATGGTTCATGCTTCCCTGGCTCAGGGAACACCACCTCAAAGGCACAGTTGGCCTGTTCAGTCCCAGCCACCAAAGGGATCCCTCTGGGCCATTTAGACACCCCTCCAGAAGCCTTTCTGAGACTCTCTTGAGGAAGGCTAATACATGGCACAACTTAGTTCTGTGGTTACGGGTCTCCCTAGCAAGCCTGAATCTTCCCCCATTCTATCTGGATGTCTGTCGTCATCACATAAAATGATTTTCTTCTCTTTTAATATTGCCCATAAATTTTTATATGGTAAAGACACTTTTTAAAACTAGAACATATCCCTCCCTTAAAATTTCTAACTATAATCTGAGATGAGGCTGTGGGGTTTAATAAGACTTTAGTAACACCTGGAAAGTAAAGTAGAGATTTGCAATATGAAAAAGAAAGAAAGAAAAGAAAAATAATGTAAGTAAGACTTCCTGCTCTTACAGCCTGTCAACCATACCCAATCTCAGGGATCCTTTAGGATCATTTATGCCGTTAGATAATGTCAGCATAGATTAGGTATCCAATAAATGAGTATTAGTTAAATGACAGAATGGAAAGTTGAAAATTAACTGGTAGTGGGAAAGTCTTTGACTATATTCTCTTCACCTGGAGTTAAGGCTCCCACTTCAAGTCTTGACCCTCACAGAGAGACTGATAGGCCATTCTCACATCTGCTACACAGGCATAGAAACACCCCACTGGCTCAATTCTACCAACAGTGGAGATAGCCTCTTCCATTATTATTCACAAACATTTAATTCTCAGTTTCCTTTCTAGAAGTCGATATTGGCTTTATATAAACAAAATCTCATTTGGAAGAGTTTTGTTCCCTTAAATAGGCATCTACCTAGGCAGAATTCCAGTGTTAAACTCCAGCAATGCAAGTTCTGAAATTATATTTGCTTCCTTTCCCTTCCCTCTTCAGCCTTTCAATTGCCAGGCAGGATTGAAGGTTCAAGTCTCTGGACTTCTGTAGGCACCCAGAACCTCTGTCAGTGGTTACACTCCCTAAAAAAATTACCTACTGGGGAGAGGTAGTGAGCCAACTTGACTTCTTTCTGTCTTCTTTCTTCTTTGTTAGACAAGGCATTTTGATTGGCTTTGCCCACTGTGTTTAGATCTTGCTTATTACCCTAAGCCATGCTGGCTGGTCAAAAATTCTGGTCCTCTCTACTTTTCTGCCATCTTGGAGGGAAGACTAACAATCACCAATATGCCTTATAAGTTAACTGTCAAAAGCATTCTATACTATTAGTTTAAATATCCAGTAATAGGGAGCTTTCATCTCCTAAAAATTTTAATTGTTAGATTTTATAGTCTCATGCTCATGTTTTGATAATTCCTTGGATGATAAATGCTTAATCAGTATCACATTTTAAAATTAACTTAATTATAAACAACTTACAGTATTGTTTTAAGAAACGTCCTTATAAATTTAAAAATACTTTGCTATGATGAAATACTAGAATTTATAGTTACTCCGCTATCATTTATCCTCTCTTTTCCAAAATATGTTTACTTTTTTCCCTTAATGGTCTTTACATCTTGGTAGTTAATTGTTAAAATAATTACGAAAATAACCATCCTACCTAATACCTTTTACAAGAAATACCTTTGATTAAAGAAAGGATACATGAATGAATATTTTTGTTTAAATAGTAAAATGACAACTAATACCAGAAGTTGCTTAATTTAGAATGAACTAGTTCTAAGGAAGATCAAAAAGTTTGAAAATATAATGGTTCAAATTAGCATGCAGTCCTATGCTATCAAAGAAATCATGTCTCTTTTTTTGTATTTATTTAAATACAAGTAAAATATTGACCTTCCTATCTATTCAATAGACTACTGTTAACCTTGCCTGGAAGAGAGTGATGATTTTTAGAGTTATGATTGTTAATGGCCTTTGAATGCAGCCTGCACAGGCCTTTAACTCCCCAGTGTACAGTAAGGTTTAGCCCTTTCCAGATGGGAAAATGATAAGGACACTAGGAAAATAGTAGGTCATTCTTGGGCAACTGCCAGAAACTTGCAGCAGAATGAATCATGTAGGGCTACAGTGCTTTAGCCAGCATTTTTTTTTTTTCATTTTAATTTATCAAGCCAAAGCTTGTTGACATGAAAGTGAATGAAATTGTTATACAGTGGGTTCTAAAAAGCCAGCTCAAGGGTTTAGTGCAGAGAGCTTTGACTATAAATAACAAAGAAAATACCCAGAATGTTCTTTCTCTGAGCACCTGCTCGGTTGTTTGAGATGCATCAGCAATTAACTCAAATCCCAATATCAGCAGCAAATGGAAAAAGGCCAATTCTTTGAAATATTACAGAGGCTCCAGAAGCTGTTGTAGATGATTATCAAAGGGCTGAACACTTTAGTTTTTTGATATGTGGGGCTGTGTTGGTTTGTTTATCAAATGTAATGAAGTAACTGACAGAAATGACAGAGTATTATTGATACTGCTAGGGGAGTGGCTTTGCAGTCAGAAAAGGTTTTTAATACTATCCTACTTGCAAAAAGTAGGATAGTATTAAAATTTTGCCTATATTGCAAAAAATTTTTGTAGTGACTTGTCCAAAAAGGAAAACAATGAAATAAATCACTAGGGCGGCACCTGTGGCTCAAGGAGTAGGGCGCCGGTCCCATATGCCGGAGGTGGCAGGTTCAAACCCAGCCCCGGCCAAAAACCAAAAAAAATAAAAAAAAATAAAGAAATAAATCACTGATTAACATTCATAAATGAAATCTCTGCATTTAACTGAAGCATATAAATCAGGTTTTACAGTTAAAACAAGTTATCTGCAATTTCCATGGAGTCTAAGGGAAAAAAAACTAGCTGATTAGAGTAAAATTAACACATATGCATTAAGGAGAAAAATTCTTCCTTGATGAAAGAGCATTTAACATTTCAAACCTCTGCTCAGTGTTTTGCCCACACTGGCTCCTGATTAAATATCTTCCTCTTATTAAAGAATGTTACATGTCCTAGGGAGAGGGAAGTAAGATACTGTCTCTTGTCTTCTAAAGATAGAATAACACAGTATTTCCATTGCATTTGTTTATAGCCCCTGGAATCTGAAAAATACATGCTCTCTGATTCCATTTATTTCTCCATGGTTGGGTTTATTTGAGTCTTTGCTTAAAGGATATTTAATGAATGCCTATATTGAGCAACACACCACAGAAGGTTCTGTTAATATTTAAAATGGATAATGCAGATGAGTCTACTGAGCATGATACCTCCCTTTTCTTTTAGGAAAGATATAATGTGTAAATGAACATTTATGGTATAAATAAACATGAATAAATATTTCCATTGAAATGAATAATAAAACATAAAACAAGACTTCCTATGATCATCATTCCTTTTCTAATTTGTGAATTCACTAATGTTTCAGAAAAACATAAAATGAAGTGCTCTTTTGATTCACAATGAAATATTGTTTTTACTTAAAATAATAAAATTGCATGATATGGTAGCTCTGGAAAATCTGGATTATAGGATTATTATAGTATTATTTATACACTATGTTATGATATTTTACATAATAAATATAAATCCTCATGTAAAAATAATTTTAAAATCCAATAAAGGAAAAAATCTCAACTGTAGTTCTAAACAGAAAGATCTTTACAGAAGCAAACTTTATATGAGATGTGTAGGACAATACCAGGTGAAATATTTTCAGAATCTATTAAAAGATCTAATATGAGCCTTTAATAAATTGGAGTTTATTTTAGTTTTAGAAGTAATGACTCAAAATTAAGTCATCAATTCTTTAAAACAAAGCAAAACTAAACTAAAATCTACATAATGAAAGCATGCTGCTGCATTAGCCTGGAAAATAAACATTAAACTAGCTAGAAAAAAGTATAAAGAGTAAGGAATTATACCGGATAATGAAACATATGCTAAATCTCCAGTTCAAATCACTTCGATAACGGCCCAGAAATACACAGAAGTATCAGTAGAAGAGGAAGTTCAGAAATAGACTCAAATACGTCTTGAAATTACCATAAAGAGCATTTCAAACCAGGGTGTGTAAAGACAAATTTTTCAATAAATCTTTAATAACTATATAGTCATTAGAAAAACTAAAACCAAATCACTAGTTCATAAAAATAAACTCCAGATGGATCAAAGATTTAAAGTAAACAATGAAACCATAAAAGTACTGGATGAAAACATGACTAAACACATTTATAAACTAGGGATGGGGTTGTCTTTCTGAACAGGCACAAAATTCAGAAGCCATAAATCTGCTGATTGAACAGTTAAGGGGGAAAAAACTCAAAAAAGACTAAACCATCATAAAAATGAAAAGCATTTAACACATTTTCATCACAATGGTTAACATAGCCTTCCTGGCATTATCTCAGTTACTGTGCCAAAACATTTACATTCTACATTTACTGAGTTTCGCAAATGGTCTATGAAGTGAGTGTATGATACCCCATGATCATATCAATGTATACAGTTATGATTTAATAAAAAAAATAAAATAATAATAATAAAATAAAAAATAAATAAATCTGTGTTTAAAAAAAAAGAAAAGCATTTAACAAGAAACACATGATAAAAAACAATTATCTTAATTTAGAAAAAAAACCTTACAGATTGATTTTCACAGTAGAGAATAAACTCATCAAAATAGGCAAAACAATAAACTAATGAATAAAAGAGAGCACTTTATAAGAAAAGAAACAATTAAATAGCATATGAAAAAGTTTTAATTTTTCTGACCCTGAAACAAATTCAAATTCAATCAATAAAGAAAATATATATGTGTATATAATTAAAATACAGATGTATTCATTTGTAATGAAAACATTACAAAATTATACAAAATATAATATTATACAAAATATAAATATAAAATTATATAAAATTATACAAAATAATTATATTTTAATATATACATAAAAATGTAATACTTTTAAAACTGGGAACAACTTACTTAAAATTTAGATTTGTTCAATAAGTTTGGAAATATTCAAATCGTATAATTATGTGCACCCTACCCAATAAAACAATTGGGGTAAACCCAAATAACATAAAATCTTTTTATCTTTTAATCAAATATTTTTGGTTGACAGGAATAAAGATAGATGAAGGAAAAAGGCCTAACAGTGTCATGTCACTGGAGAGCTTTAATTATCTTACTGAGGATGATGCAGACAAGGAAGAAATAACAATTTGCTATGAACTAACCGGCCAGGCACAAGTACATTGCTTCCTGAGTTATAAAATTTACATCACTAGTTAGATAGTATTATTCTTATTTTAAAAGTAAAGCTTGAGCTGCGTACAATAGCTCATGCTTATAATTCCAGCAATAGCTCATGCTTATAATTCCAGCATTCTGGTAGGCCAAGGCTGGGAATGACTTGAGGCCAGGAGTTTGAGACCAGCCTGGGCAACATGGTGAGGCCCTGTCTCTGCAATAAAACAGAACAATCAGCCAGGCATGGTGGGGCAGGTGTGTGGTTCTACCTGCTCAAGAGGCAGAGGCAGGAAGACCACTTGAACCCAGGAGTTTGAGGCTGCAGTGAGCTAGGATCATGCCACTCTAGCCTGACCGACAGAGTGAGACCTTGGCTCAAAAAAAGAAAAAAAAAAGTAAAGCTTGAAAGCACTCACCCAAGTTCTCAAGTTCTCATAGTAAGAAACAGATTTAACACTTACGATGGGTAATAATGGAATTTATTGTGTAAATTGGGTCACTTTTGCAACCCACAGGGATAGTAAGATCAGACTTGTTGTATTATAGCAAACAAGAGAGAAATGTCACCCTCTGCAGTCTCCTATCATTTACCTCCATAAGCTGGCCATGCATGTACTTTTTTTTTTTCTTTAACTTTATGACTCTACCTAATGTTGATAGAACTATCAAACATTGTCCAAACATCCAAATTAGGTGTGAACAAGCCCTGTTTGCTCACCTGGCTGACAATTCTATAAACAGAACTGGTTTCTACAACTTATTTTATTATAGTTTTTTGCCCAGGCAAGTTTTCAGTGACCCAAACATTTTTAGCCCTTTCCTGAAGTATTGTTCTATGGAATAATAGGGATTATAATTTCAAAACTTGAATTTCACAGCATTTCTTTCCTAGAAAATGGGTTCAGCCTAACTAGTTCACTAATCATTTCTAGCTGAAGATCCTTAGTTGACTTATAATCAACATTACAAATATTTGTTATTTTGAAGTTATATATTTCTCCCACAGGTTAAAAAACACAGAGGGTATAAGGCAGTGTTTTAGACATGTGCCTATTTTCACAATAATCCCCACCAAAAATTTCTTTGTAAATTGACTATAGTTTAGATATTCATCTATTATTCTATTTGCCTCTGATCAATTTAAGCCAGTCGCCTTTATCCTTACTTCATTCCACATTTTTTTTTACCTCTCAGGCCAAGGGCACATTTTCTTGTCATTAGATAGAGAAGTACATGTATGCACACTCTGAAAAAGTGCCAGTAATTTTTATATCTTATTTTAAGTATCATTGTGTGTATATTAGTAGTATTCAAGAATTTATGATAAAGATTATCAATTTCCCTTAAATTTACAAAGTTTCAATGAACATATTCCAAATGAAATATAAAACATGAAAGATAGGTTATATGGAGAATGACAATAACCTTTTAATATTTCCTTATCTTGGGTAAAGAAAAAAAAAAACACTAGGGGCCAGATCAGGTGAGTAGGGAGAGTATTCCAACACAGTTTTTTGTTTACTGGCTAAAAACTCCCTCACAGACAGTGATGTGTGAGCTGGTGCATTGTCGTGAAGCAAGAGCCGTAAGTGTTAGTGAAAAGTTCAGGTCATTTTCATCCAACTTTTTCATGCAACCTTTTTAGCACCTTCAAACAGTAATATTGTTTAACTATTTTTCCAGTTGATACAAATTCATAATGAATAATCCCTGTGATAGCAAAAAAGTTTAGCAACATCATTTTGACTCTTAATTTAAAATGATAGAACTTTTTTGGTCATGGAGAATTGGCTGACTTTTGTTTCAGGTCGTATTGATATGCCCCATACTTCATCACCAGTGTAAACACAGACCAAAACATCATCTTCTCTCAACAAAAGGCCTTGGCAAACTTCAACTCTCCTTTGCTTTTGTTTATCAGTGAGCTCCTTCAGGACTAGTTTTGCACACACCTTTCTCATGCCAAGATTTTCATTTGAGATGGTCCTATTTCTCTGTCAATGTTCACTTGGTCTGCTATGCTTCTTATAGACAGCACACAAATAGATAAACTTTTATAATGTTTTCATCAGTTTTGCTAATTACTGGCTGCCCTGACCCTCTCTTAATCAGTGATGCTTTCTCTGGTCTCAGAAAAAGCATTTAATCCATTTGTACATTTCTGTTTTCTTTATGGAATTATTCCTATAAACTTGGACTAACATGTCCCTGATTTTACTTTCACTCTTGCCAAGTTTAAATAATTATTTTTTTATTTCAAATTAATATGAGGGTATAAATTTCTAAGTTGCGTTGTTTTCACTTCTAAGGTAAAGTCCAAGTTGAAGTTAAGCCCTTCTCCCAGGGTGCGTGTCAAACACCCTCACATTGTGTACATTAAGTGAAATTCTGCCAACTACCCTCTCTTCCCACACTGATTACCCTCCCTCCTCCCCTATACCCTCTCACTTCTCTCCCCTCTATTTTGCTAAACTATATTTGTGTTTTATCATTCATGTGGGCATGTAGTTGTTATATATTGGTTTTATATTAGTATTGAATATATTGAATTTTTTTTCGATTCTTGAGATACTTTACTAAGAAAAATGTGTTTCAACTTCATCCAGGTAAACATAGAAGATGTAAAGCAGCAGTTCTCAACCTATGAGTCACCATCCCTTTGGGAGTTGAACGACTTTTTCACAGGGGTCACCTAAGACCATCCTGCATATCAGATATTTACATTATGATACATAACATAGCAAAATTACAGTTATGAAGTAGCACAAAAATAATTTTATGGTTGGGGGTCACCACCACATGAGGAACTGTATTAAAGGGTCACAGCATTAGGAAGGTTGAGAACCACTGATATAACGTCTCCATCTTTTGTCACTCTTGTCAAGTTTAACAAGAAATCTAATGTTAGTTCATTGCTCTAATTCAAGCTACAATATTCTCATGATGGCATTCAAAAACACGCAACAACAATAATGAAGGCCACTTAGAAAGGCACTGCTACAGGTTGACTCAAGCACAGCTGTGAGACACTGATGAACCAAGGTTATGAAACCTTACCAAGCTGTTTGCACAGTGTTGCCAATGCAAGCACATGGTGGGAAGCTCACAAACTTAATTGTCAGAACTTGTGTGTGTGTGTGTGTTTATGCACCCATGTGTTTATATATACATATATGCATACAGCATGTCCCAGAAATGACTCATAAAGTCACCAAACATAGGGAAAATGGGAAATTGTAGTTAAATGTACCTTTATGTTAAAATATTTATTACAGGATTTTACAAAGAGGTGGACAACATGTAGAGAATATTTTGTAACCACAATTCTATTCTCTGCTTCTGTGACTTCATTTTAAGCTTCCATGTATAAGGGAGACCAGGCACTATTTACCCTTCTGTGCTTATTTCATTTAGCATAATGTCCTCCAGGTTTGTCCATATTGTCACCAATGATAGGATTCTTTCTTGTGTAAGGCTGAATAGTATTTTATTATGCTTACATATTACATCTTCTTTATCCAATCATCTGTGATGAACTCTTAGGTTGATACCATATCTTGACTACAGTAGGTAGTATTGCAATAAGCATTAGAGTGCAGATATCTTTTGGACATACTGATTTCATCTTGTTTGGATATATACCCAGAAGTGGGATTTCTGAATTATATGGTAGTTCTATTTTTATGTTTTTGAAAACTCTCCATTCTATTTTCCATAATGGCTGTACTAACTTATGAGAGTTCCCTTTTCTCCACATTGACAACATTTATATATTTTTTTTGGACAGAAACCATTCTGATAAGTGTATCTTATTGTGGTTTTAATTTTCATTTCTCTTGTGATTGGTGATACAGAGCATTTTTTCATTATCCATTAGCCATTTATGTGTCTTCTTTTGAGAAGTGTCTATTTGGATCCTTTGCACATTTTTAATTGGATTTGTTTTCTTGTTATTGAGTTGTTTATGTTCTTTATGGGATATATTTGGATATTTACACCTCCTAAGATATATGGATTCCAAATATTTGTATTCATCCTGTAGGTTTTCTCTTCCCACTATTGATTGTCTCCTTTTCTGTACAGAAACTTTTTAGTTTCCTGTAAGCCTATCTGTTTATTGTTTGCTTTTGTTGGCAGTGCTTTTTGGTCCTATCCAAGAAATCTTTGCCAAGACCAATGTCAAGAAGCTTTTACACTATGTTTTCTTCTAGTAGTTTTACAGTTTGGGATCTTCTGTTTATAATTTTATATATTTTGAGTTGATTTTTTATGTAGGGTAAGACAAAAATCTTTATTTCATTTTTCTGTGTGTGGATATTTTGTTTTCCCAGCACCACTTATTGAAGATACTGCCCTTTCTCTGTTGTGTGATCCTGGCACCATTTTCAAAGAGCAGTTAATATAAATTGTTATTTTGTGCTTTAAAATGTATTATAAATTTTGGGCACTTGTATATAATTAGCATTTTTCTTTACCTCCCTTTTGCCAGCTACTTTTTATTGCTATTTTAAGCAAACTAATTTGTGGCATGCAAACACCAGATGAATACAACTGATGTTTTGAGAAACACTGTCAAACACAAACACTTTCACATAAGCCATAAAGAGCATTGCCAATTAATATTTTTCTTTCCTTTTTTCCTTGCTTTTGTTCTCTGTCCTTCCTTATTTCTTTTCATCTCCCTTCATCTTTTTTCCTCTAATTTAGCAACCAAAATTAGAAAAAAAAAAAATAATAATGTTATCTATTGCTGCATGGTAAACTACCACAATTTAGTGATCTAACCCTGTAATTAACATTCATTATTTCACACAGTTTCTATGGATCAGCAATTTGGGAACAACTTAGCTTGGTGATTCTGTCTTGGAGCACTCTCATGGGGCTGTAGTCAAGGTGTTTGCCAGAGTGACAGTCTTCTGAAGGCTGCAATGGGCTAAAAGAACCACTTTTCAAGAAGGGTCATTCACACGGTTGGCAAATTGCCAAAGGATAATAGCAAGAGGTCTCAGTTCCCCTGCTGCATGTGTCTCTCCATAAAGCCTCTTAGGTATCTTCTTAACATAATAGTAGCTTCATCCAAAGTGAATTATTTAAAAGAAATTAAGAAAAAAGACCCCTTTCTTTTATTACCAAGCTTTGAAAGGTCAACTCAGTCATTCTCAAATGCCCTGGTTTCACAGGTGAGCCTTATTCAGTGGGGAGTACTTAGACATGGGCAAACATAGGAAGTGAAAATCCTTGGACATTTTCTTGCAAACTGATTACCACAAATAGTATTTACTAAAGCACCCAGAAAATATTTTAAAATATGGAAATAAACTTAAGAAGCATGCAAATCTCTACACAAAAACTACAAGGCATTGCTCAGAGGAATTGAATTCCTAAATTAATGTAAAGATATGTTGTTATGAGGTGCATGTTTGTGTCTCCCCAAAATTTGTATGTTAAAATATACCCCCAGTAGGGCTTTGGGGAGGTAATTTTTGTCATGAGGATGTAGCCCATGATGCAATTAGTGTGAGAATACAAAGAGAGGTCAGCAGTCCACAGCCAACCAAGAGGAGCTTTAGCAGAACCTGACCTTTCTGGTAGCCTGTTACTCTGATCTTGGACTTCCCAAACTTCCAGAACTAGGAGAAATAAATTTATGTCATTTATATGCCACCCAGTTTATGGTGCTTTGTTATTGCAGACTGAGCTGGTTAAGACATTTGCTATGTTGATGTGTTGGAAAGCTCAGTATTGTAAAAAACATCAATTCTCCTCAAATTAATATATGATACAAGTCCAATCAAAATCTAACCGAGCTTTTATGTAGAAATTGACAAGCTGTTTCTAGCATTTACAGGGAAATACACAAACCTAAAATATCCCTGAAAAAGTAGAAGATGGGGGGAGAACATACACTGTCCAAGTTCAAGACTTATTGCAAAGCTACAGTGACCGTCAGGAATGTCAAATGAGGACAGAGATAAAATTCCATGGAATAGCAGAGTCTAAAAAGAGATGTGCACATATATTTGTAATTCAACAAAGGACAAAGGCAATTTAATGTGCAAAGACATTTTTTTCAGGACATAGTGTTGGAACAATTGGATAAATGTATGAAACAAAAATGAATCCTGACCTCCATCTGAAATGATACACAAAAAGTAAGTCAAGATAGATGGTACATATAAACATACAAAGCTAAAACCTTAAAATTACCCAGGAAAACATAACAAGGTATCTTCATGGCCTTGGGGTAGGCAATGATTTCTTAGCAATAGTAAGAAATTCCCATAAGAGAAAAAAAATTAAAAATTTTACTTCATTGGCTGGGCACTGTGGCTCATGCCTGTAATCCTAGCACTCTGAGAGGCCAAGGAAGGTGGACTGCCTGAGCTTATAGGTTTGAGACCAGCCTGAGCCAGAGTGGTCTCTAAAAATAGCCAGGCATTATAGCAGGCACTTGTAGTCCCAGCTACTCAGGAGGCTGAGGCAAGAGGATAGCTTGAACCCAAGAGTTTGAGGTTACAGTGAGCTAGAACGTCACAGCACTCTACTGAGGGTGACATGGTGAGACTCAAAAAAAAAAAAATTAATTCATCAAAATTAAAACCTAACAGCACAACTTTAAAAAAAATAAAAACACAATCCTCAGACTGGAAGAAATATTTGTGGTAAGTAAAGGACTTGCATTCGGAATATCTACAGAACTACTAAAATTCACCTAAAAGGCAAATACACAAGAAATGAACAAAAACTTGAAAAAATCCTTCATAGAAGAAAGTATATACATAGCCATAAACATGTAAAAATCTCAAAATCATTCATTGCCAGGCAAATGCAAATTAAAAGCAAAATTATTAAAATAAGATACCACTGCACACTCTCTAGAATGGTTAATTAAAAATTCTGGCAATATCAACATTGTCAAGACTGTACAGTAACTTGAACTCTCTACTATTGGTAGTGGGAGTGTAAAATGGTGTAACCTCTTCAGAAAAGAGTGTAGCATTTTCTTATAGTTAACATATACCATACAATCGGTCAATTCCACTTTTAGGGAATTACACAATAGAAATTAAAACATATGCCCTCTCAAAAACACATGTGTTTGAAAGTTTATGATAGCTTTACTCATCATGAAAAGTCAGAAACAGTCCAAATGTCTATCAACTGGTGAATGGATAAATGTATCGCAGTGTATCTAAAAACAGAATTCTAATCAGAAATGAATATGAATAATGACTACCGATACACATAACAACATGGGTAAACTCAAAAACATTAGGCTGAGTGAAAAAAGCCATGAGAAAATACGTGTTGTATGATTCTGTTAAGACAAAATAAATCTGTGGCATTAGAAATTGGAATGGTGGTTGGCCATGAAAGGTGAAATTTGACTAAACTGATGGGAATAAAGAGATTTTCCAAGGTAATACAAACTTCTATTTCTTGATCAGGGTGTTAGTCACATGGCCAGATACATGTTCTCATAACTCAGTTAAGATCTGTGCATTTCATTATATGTAAATTTTCCATCAATTTTAAAGAGAGAAAAAATTAAAATAGTACAACCATTTTAGGAGGTGATCACAGAAACCCAAGTAAGAGTTGCCAGCAGTACCATGGAGGCGATGTCAGTAGTAGGAGATGAAGTGGGTTTGGGGATGTGCTGGTAAGGCCTGTGTATGAATTGGATGTGGAGGGTGTGGGGAAAGATTCCAGGATGACAAAGGGAAGAGATGGTGGCTTCCTGGGGAAGCTTTCTCAAACCGTGGCTCTTCACTTTGGGGCTTATCACCTCCTCCACAAATCTTTTTACAATTCCCTCTTTCCATCTTTGTCAGAGGAGGTTACGGTATTTCCCAATTTAAAAGTCAGCGCCAGTCTTTGATGTGGTGCCCCTACATCCCTTCCTTGCCCCTCCCAGTTTCTGATCTTTGTGACACCAGGAAGGAAAGAGCTGCTCCCCTTCCAGACTGTGCTTCCCAGGATGTAGGTCAGGGGACTTCTGGATGGGTGTGTCCAATGGTAGAAAGTGTAAGTAGAGTAAAATGAAGAGATGTCAGTATTCTTTTTCCTACTTTCCTCCCATGGAAGAATGTCTCCAGCCATGGCTCTGTGTCCTTCATGGCCCAGCTCCCGGGAGGTGACTTCCACTCCTGGGATCTAGTAACTGCATCACCACTTTGGTCCTGCAACCTACCAGTGGCTTCCTATGATTGCAAATACCTGGGTTACTGCTTGGTGGCTTTTAGCATTCCCATCACTTGTATCCAAGTTTTTAAATCATAGTATGATTTCTATTTGCCTACTTCCAACTCCAAGAGGGAAGAAATAGAGTTAACATTGGGATCTGCGAACTTTGAAGACGGGTCCTATTTGCCCATGATCTTATTTAACAGGGTTGGTGACAGGGCACGTGCATGTGAAAAACTGAATGGTTATATACTTGTAGGAAAGGTTAACTTAATAATAACAACACCAGCTTTGCCTTAAGGGAATGTTTCAAGCAAGCTTTTATTATCTAGTTTTCTTCCTTAACATTATAGTAATTAGCTTAGAGCTTTGCACAGAGTAATTGTTAGATATTATGACCTATAAAGCTTCTTGTCTTACTATTCCCCAATAAACTGTCCCCTGGAATCCTATAGTCCTGAGGAAAATACATTATAATTAACCTCAGGCTTAGGGATTCATACATAAACAATTATGTTAAGAATATGATTTAAGGAATCTCACATATGTAATAAGAAAGAAAAACAGATGTTCCCTAATGGACAAAAACTGTGTGGTTGGTTAAGAATATGTCTAAAGGTTTAGGATGATGAAAAAGTTCTGGAAATGAACAGTGGCAATGGCTGCACAGCCTTGTTGGATGTATTTAATACCACAGAATCGTACACTCACAAATGGCTAAAATGATAAATAATATGTCACATTTTTACCATCATAAAAAAGTAAAAAAAAAATTAAAGAAGGCAGAAAATATGAGGTTTGGAGATATTTGATAAAATGTATTTTTTAAGGATTATAGTTTAACATGTGTGTATAAATGTGTGTTAGCCTGATTCTCTTAATTTCAGTGCATAACGACAAAGAAAATGTACAGGAAAATGACGCACAGTTTATTTCTTTTCCACTTCCACCATCTGTTCCCATTAGCCACAAAGAAACAGCCTTATAAAATTCATTAAACTACTCGGTTATAATTCAATGCGGTAATAAGTCTTCCACACAATGTGCACAATCGCCAAATGACTATGGCAATGGCACCATTGTAATGGTCATAATTACATGACAATTCAGATATTTGATCATTCAAAACATCAGTAAAATAACTATTCTTTTTTGTCAGCCTCTAAATACCTCTATTCATTCTTTATTCAAAAATCTGTGGCTTTCAGGGAGGAGATAGAAACTCAATCCAGCAATGAGAGAGACAAAGCTGGAGGAGGGGGAAGGGAAGAGGGTTTTGAGGGGGTGGCAGGAAAAAACCCTGCACCCTGCGCTTTAACAGTGGAAGGAGGGAGAAGAATGTTCATGAAGCCAGCCTAATTATCGGAGAGTGAAAGGTCATCAAAATCAATTTGCAGCATGATGTACAAAGGTCATTATCAGACTCAGATTTTCTCTGCCCATTTAAAACACAATAAAAATAAAGTGAGTGCTTTAATAACTATGATTAGTAAAGAAAAAAGCATATCATTGAGCCATCTGTTTAAATATTTGTGCTACCTTAGTTTTACTCAAAACAGCGTGAAAGATGAGCAGTAAGGCAATTTTTTTTCTATTTGTTTGCTTTTAAAATCCTGACATTTTCTCCGCTGGTTGCCAAGATTTATAACACAGATGAAAGCGCTCCTCTAAAATTACTGCCCTTTGAAATCAATAGCATGGTATTTGTAACGACTTTCTTTTTATTATAGAGCACTTCATTATTATTTTTATTATAATTTTATGGGACAGTCTGGAACAGAATTCATCATTCACTTATTTGAAGTATCTCACTTACTCCATGGCACAGATGGCCTGATCTGAGATTTAATCATCCAGTGTTAGGGCTGCCTTGATGCTAAGTAAATGCAAACCAGGAGACAAGAAGCCAAGTGCAACAATAACAATATCTTAGTAGCCACAAAGAACTCTTGGAGAAGCCAATGCATTTGGAAACCTTAGAAGATAGAGTTATAACGCTGGGTGTTTTTATTTGATTTTTGTTTTCCCTGAAAAAAGTAACACAATACTACAATCTTATGAGGCAGGGCTTTCGAAGTGTTAAAATTGTGTCTAGCAGTAAAAAGTACCCTTTGCATTACAACTCAGCACACACACAGGGGCACACGTATTCACACATATCCTGAAACAAACATTTTAAGAAGTAGTACTTATTATTATATGGGCTATGCACTATAATTCTCAAATTTAATTTATTCTTTTTTTTTTTTCCTAAATGTTAAGTCTTCATCCACCTGTTTTAATAAATTGATCTGAACTCTCAGTTGGACAAACAGATTCAGGCAGATCTGTGTTTTAAGTGAAGTAAGTGTGTGAGTGCCTGGTGGAGTATCTGATACATGGTTAACATTAGATATTTATAACAGTCATTATGAGCAATGTGTTGAATGGATTTGGCAACTGACCACAGCTTAAAACAACCGGAAAATGAACTGTCTATAGAAGTGACTTCTCCAATTTATTTTTCCTGTTTTTATTGTCCTAACTTCAATTGAAATACCTTGTTCTAAGATACTGAGGAGTTGATTTTTATTACACCTGTATACGTGAGGGGATAATATCAGTGAAAAACTGGGTTTTCCTTCCTATTTCTGGTTCACTTACTACTTAGCTGTTGTCTATATTATGCAAGGTAAGCAAAAGGAGAGAGGTGTAAAGTCTGTAAAAATCACATCATTTTTTAAAGAGGTACGAAGTCAATAAACTGTGATCATAAAAAAAATGAAGAAAGAAAAGGGAAAAGAAAAGTAGAAATACAAACAGGAATGAATGAGGACCTCTTTAATTTTTGACTGTGTATTATGTTATTCATTTATTTTGCACAAGCCTGAGAAGAGACTTTTGAAATCCCTTAGCTCCACCAAAGTATTACTATCCTTAATTTATTTGATCAATAAATATAGGTATTGTGAACCTATGTTCCTACCTTAGAAAGGGCTAAGTTTTATGCACACTTTATTTTTAGATAAAGGTGGAATTATCCTTTCTAGAATATTAAATTGTACGTCTCTCCTGTGATGAACTAACCACACATCAAGAAATCCATCAACACGTTACTTATGAAATTTCCTGAAATTTGTTCTTTTAGTTAAGAATGAGAATCTGAAAAATCACAATAGCAAGCAATTTGAAACTAGGCCGAAACAACATTAATCTGTATTAGACACTACTGAGAACCATCACGGGGCCCTGTGAGAAAAATAATGTCCAAACATCAAGAAGAGGTGATCAAATTCAAATAGGAGAGGCCAAAAAAGATAGCTCTCTCTTCTATGCACACTGATGTCATTTCCCTCCAGAGGACAAGAAGATAAGATCTTTTATTTCCCCTCTTCTTATCCAGTGTTCAACAGGACTTGAACATTCTTGCTGAGCTTTGCTATAGCCACAGACCTCGGAGAAGTGTACCTTATGCTCACCTCCACAATGACAAGAAAGCAATAGCAGGAATGATGAATGGGCCTAAGCAGATGACAGGCCTGCAGTTGCCGGCTGTGAGGGACGGAGGAGTGTGAGCTCAGCATGCAGCAAGGCAGTACCAGCTCCAACACATACATGCAGGTAGGAAGGGAGAATGGCAAAGCATTTTTCTGACTATTTGCTTTCATTCCATAGCCCTATTTTTATCAAAAGTGGCCACACAGAAACCATGAGGCCTTATTCAAAAATTGTACATGACCAGGAACGTCAGCATAAACTGGGGTTTAGGATGTGCTGCGTGATGAGTGTGGGGTGGATTGAATTAAGTGCTATTGATATAGACACTTTCAACGCTAAGGCTCAACTACAGAGATGAAATAGTCGGAAGAGGAGACATCACGAGAAATACCTCATCCCTGTCCCCACCTACCTGACCTGAAGATAAGACTTCTCTCCGAGTCACAAACAGTATATGGATGAAAGGGAGCTCTTCTCAGGCTGATTCTGTCTGGCTGTACCAGCCAATCCCCACAGCAGGTCACTTGGTCACAAAATATAGGGTCACATTTAGCAGAAAGGTTTGGGCTAAACACAGGACAGGCACGAGCTGTGCTATGGTCCAACTGGACACCTGGACTTGGAAGCCAAACAGTCTGGATTTGAATCGTGGCTCTGTTCATTATAATTCTATATGAAGACTGAATTCTGACTTCCACATCTGAAAGACAGGAATATAATATTTCACCAAGTTGTTGGAAGAATTAGTAAGATAATACAGGTAAGCCCTACAATCACATCTAGAACATAGTAAACACAATAACATATATGTTTTCTCTTTTTGATCACAAAACCAAATTCCTAAAGTACCAGTGTCTTTATATTATACTTGCTAGGCTTTTTTTTTGTAGAGACAGAGTTTCACTGTACCGCCCTCGGGTAGAGTGCCGTGGCATCACACGGCTCACAGCAACCTCTAACTCTTGGGCTTACGCGATTCTCTTGCCTCAGCCTCCCGAGCAGCTGGGACTACCAGGCGCCTGCCACAACGCCTGGCTATTTTTTTGTTGCAGTTTGGCTGGGGCTGGGTTTGAACTCTCCACCCTCAGCATATGGGGCCGGCGCCCTACTCACTGAGCCACAGGCACCGACTGGCTTTTTTTTTTTTTCTTTTTTTTAAGGCAGAGTCTCACTCTGTTGCCCCAAGCTACAATGCCCTGGTGTCAGCCTAGGTCACAGCAACCTCAGAAGCCTGGACTCAAGCTACTCATCTGCCTCAGCCTCCTGAATAGCTGGGAGTAAAGAATCCCACCACAATGCCTGGCTAATTTTTGTATTTCTCTTTTTTAAGAGACTGGGTCTCAGTCTTGCTCCAGCTAGTCTCAAACTCCTGAGCTCAGGGATCTGCCCACCTCACCCTCCCAGAGTGCTGGGATTCCAGGGCTGAGCCGCTGTGCCCAGCATTTGGTAGGCTTCTTGATATACAGGAGAGGGGAGGAGTTTTATATTGTTTAGCTCCTATCTGTGCCTTTGGCAGATAAGAGGAGAGACCCCCAGCCAGATACACCAAATCATAAATCCTCCAACATTTAACTTTTCAAATATTTATAAATGTGGCTTCTTAAAAATGTCTTTCAGTTACATTCAGAAGATGTTGAAATAGATAATACACATTCCTGAATATATTATGCAAAATTCCCAGAATCAAATCTTGGAAAACATAGCTCAGACTAGAACATTTGAGGACAAAAATCCACAACAGTTGTTTAGTGATTCACTAACACTACTAGTCTCAACTTGTAGTTATTGCAGCTTAGGTTTCCAAATCATGGATGAGCATAAACAACTGGACACAAATAGTGTCAATACTGACGTGCTGCAAGTATCAACTGCTGTATCCCAAACCATCCCAAAACTTATTTGCTTGAAACAACCACTCTGTCATCTCCCATCTCTCGGCACCCTGGAGGTTGGCTGGCTCAGTTCGTCAGTGCTTCTGCTCCACGTGTATGGCCTTGGGTTACAATCATCTGGAGGTTCCCTTGGACATCCCGAATGTCCAGAATGGTTGGCCGTTGGCTCTGGGTGATAGTCAGGAGCTTAGCTGGGGCTGTCAACCACAGAACCTCCATTTTTTTCCTACACGGTCTCTCCTTATGATTTCATGTCTTCATAGCACAGAAACTGGGTTTCAAAAGGCAGAAAGCAGACACTAGCAGTCCCCTTAAGGCTGGCAACTTGGAAGTCTCAGAACATCACTTCTTGTTTTGAAGTTGCCATTCTGTTGGTCACAGCCAGTGATAAGACAGAATTCAAAGAGAAGGAAAGTAAGTTCTGCCTTTTGATCTGAGAAATAGTATCTAGAGACAGGAAAGAGAATAAACGTAGGTAAGCTTTATCTATTACTGTATCTCGAGAGAGATTTTTACCCCATTAGACAAGGAGTTAGCAAAATATAACCTATGGGCAAATCAAACCAAATGCCTGTTTTGTAAACAAAGTTTTACTGGAACACAGATTCATTTGTGTACCTATTGGCTGTGACAGTTTTCATGCTACAATGGCATGCTACAAAGAGCTGGGTAGCTGTGAATGAGATTTTATGGCCAGAAAACCTAAAATATTTACTATCAGGCCATTTTCAGAACAAGTGTGCCAACCGCTGAACTACACTATTAGCTAGTCCTTGTGAGCTGGAACTACAATGTAATCAACGATGGTTCCATTTATGATTTTTTGACTTTACAATGGTGTCAAAGCATGATTCACTCAGTAGAAAATGTAATTTGGGGCGGCGCCTGTGGCTCAGTGAGTAGGGCGCCGGCCCCATATGCTGAGGGTGGCGGGTTCGAACCCAGCTCCAGCCAAACTGCAACAAAAAGAAAAAATAGTCGGGTGTGTGGCGGGCGCCTGTAGTCCCAGCTACTCGGGAGGCTGAGGCAAGAGAATTGCGTAAGCCCAAGAGTTAGAGGTTGCTGTGAGCCATGTGACGCCACGGCACTCTACCGAGGGCGGTACAGTGAGACTCTGTCTCTACAAAAAAAAAAAAAGAAAGAAAATGTAGTTTGATTACCCAGACAACTAGTCTGCTTTTTACTTTCTGTACAGTTTTCAATAAATTATATAAGATATTCAAACTTTATTATAAGTAGGCTGTGTGTTAGATGATTTCGTCCAGCTGTAGCCCAATGCAAGTGTTCTGAGCACGGTTTAGGTAGGCTAGGCTAAGCTATGATGTTCAGCAGGTTAGATGTGTTGAATGCATTTTTTTACTTAAGATATTTTCTTTTTTTTTTTTTTTTTTGTGGTTTTTGGCTGGGGCTGGGTTTGAACCCGCCACCTCCGGCATATGGGACCGGCACCCTACTCCTTGAGCCACAGGTGCCACCCTACTTAAGATATTTTCAACTTACAATGGGTTTACCCGGAAGTAACTCCATCATAAATCTAGAGCATCCTGTGTGTGTATTTAACTCTGCAAACAGTACCTGTACACCAGAATTATTCAACAAATTAGTAATTTAATATGTTCTTGTTTGTTTATCTTAAGTATTTTCATTGACTCTGGTATTAATTATTCAAATAATATATTTGTATAATTTCTTATTACAACCATAAAACCACTTTTGTGTTGCATTTAATTATATTTATTTGCACTGAAAAATCTGCTGCAGTTTTGCTAAGTGAATTTCAATGCATGCAAGTAATCAAATTCATACGTCAGATGAAGCTTTATACAAGTATAAGTCACAGTAAAAATGGGATACTGTTAAATACACAAAGTATCAGTTTGTGTATTTAGTATAATTAGTATAATCATCAGTTTGTGAAATTTAGTATAATTAAATTTGGGAGGATATAGCATAATTTTTTGAAATTTCTTTATAAAACTAATTTTTACTTCATATACTCTTTTTTACTTTCTAAATTGAGTAAACTATCACTAGAATCCTGTGGTAGTTTAAATTTCTGATATTTTTCCCCACCAAGCAACCTAATATTGACTTATAGAGATGTATATTGTGTTTACCATATACCCATAAGCATTAACTGGGTTGTTTTTAATATTTTCAGATACACCTAAAATGTTTGCAAGACTCTTGGTCAGGTGTGAGAGGAAAACATGAAAATGTGCCCTGTGAATCTCAAACTTATTACCTAGGTTAGTGCTTCCTATACTCCTCTAATGGTAAGAATTACTGGAGGTGATTACTAACCATCCAGATTACCAAATTACACACCAGATTATTATTCAGTAGGTCTAGGTTGAGGTCTGAGAATTTTTCTGTTTGATAAATACCACATGTGAGTTTTACATTCAAGGAAGTTTGAGAAACACTGATGTGGGAGACCGTTGAATGTTTTGAAAAGCCTGTTTACATGAGTGCTTTTAAAAATTTGTTACATGTAAAATTCATGTTGTTTATACAAGTCCCCAGTCACTAAGTCAAGTCTTATTAATAGAATATGTTTTAATAGGGCAATTGTAAATATATGTCATGATACAAACATGATCTAAAAGAGTTAAAACCTCTTCCAGGATGTATATTTTTCGATATTTGGCTTGGATACTGCTGAAAATGGTAAACTTTTCTAGGTAGTTGGAGAAAAAAAATTGATAAAATAAATGAAGTATTTATATTTATGTTATGTGGTCAAATTTTCTTATCTTTAACTACAACAGAAAGGTTATTTATCATTTTTTAATATGATCCTGATAATAAATGTATATTACCTTATTAATTTGGCATTTAGCTTATCAAAATAACATTGTGTAGTACACACCAATTGAGGCATTTGCACTGTTATCCTCATTGGATTCTTCATCTTTTACCTACCTGTGCACAATTTCTTTTCCTAGGGTCTAGACATTAATTTAATCTCTGTACATGTCTATTAGCTGGGTATAAAAACTTGAAAAGCTTTTAAAAAAATGTTTTGTTCCTAAAATCTAGCTACTGTGTGAAGCAGCTGACCTTTAGCTTCCAAGCAGAGAATCAAGACCTCCTGCTTAGTAGCCAAGACACTAGCAAGATACATGAGTAAGAAAGACCATCTAGGACCATGGCCTCCAGCCTACCTGTCAACTGATCACAAATGCATAAGAAAGCTTAGCCCATCCCATGGAGCTGAAGAAGTTATTTTAGGACCTGCCTTATGGTCCATAAATCACGACCAAATAAATGGGTGTTACATTTATACACTAAATTTTGGGGTATTTTGTTATACTACATAGATTTTTTTTTTTTAAACAGAAGTTGTAACTAGGTGGATAGTTATTAAAATAAATACCTGAAGTATGTGGCATTAACATTGGGGCTGGGCGGGTGAAGTCTAAACAAGAGGCAAGGAGGATGTGAAGTTCATCCCATTGAGAGATGGAGTCTCTTTTGCCACCAGTTGGACCTGGGCTCGCTCTGTGACTTGCTTTGATCACTCGACTGTGGTGGAAGTGACACTGTGCAATGTTTGACCTCAGGCCTCAGAAGGTCTTGCAATTTCTACTCTCATCTTAGAACCCGGCCATGTGAGGAAGCCCCAGCCAGTGTGCTGTAGAAGCCATGAAGAAGAGAATAGACTCACCTTGGACAGAAGCTTCAGCTAACTGCCAGGCATAGGATGCTTGATGTAGGGTATGTTTATTTCTAAATATTATCCTACATAGGAGGGAGGCCATCTGGGACCTGCCAGTTACCAGCCAACTTGCTAAAAGACTGCAAATGCCTACGTTGAGTCCAGCCAACCCCTCTCTAATCAGAGAGGACTCATCCCAGAGGGACAGTGCAAACTGTTATGAGCATAGCTTTTCTGTGTAGCATTAGACAAATGACACAAGGACCAAGACTCAGATTTGCTCATTGTTGCTCTTTCACCAATGTACTATCAACCAGCAGTGAGCAGTACAAAGTATTGATAGAAAATAGGAATACAAATGAGCGGACACATCACCCAGTTACTTTCCTCATTACTCTGGAAGAATTTCAGAAGTTCTTTGGTCAATGGAGCCAGAAGGAGTAAATGAAATCACTAGACCTACAAGCCTTGAGGTGTGGGCTCACTGGGTTGGGGAGGGCACAATTCCATAAAAAGACATTCTTGATATCCCCAGTTACATATTCCCATGTGCTATTTCCTTCATAATCATTGGACAAAGCTACTCTGGTCACATCTTCCCAACCTGCCACAAATGGTACTTGATGTTCAAAATAAATGTTAGAAGCACTCACTGGGGAAGATAAATAAATAAAGGCTGTTTTGTACATATATAGGTTCTCATACATAGAAAGGTAGTTGTGCTTAAAAAATATTAATGACGCATTTGATGAAAAACTTGTACATGTTCTCTAGGCCAGGCACAGTGGCTTACGCCTATAATCTTAGCACTCTGGGCGTGCTAAGGAGTTCATTTGAGCTCAGGAGTTCAAGACCACCCTCAGCAAGAGCAAGACCCCATCTCTACTAAAAATAGAAAAATTATCCAGCCATGTGGCAAGTGCCTGTATTCCCAGCTACTCCGGAAGATGAGGCAGGAGACTTGCCTGAGCCCAAGATTTTGAAGTTGCTGTGAGCTATGATGCCACAGGACTCAGCATGGGGCAACAGAATGAGACTCAGTCTCAAAAAAACAAAAACGTTATGAAGTTCTTACTGACTCTTTTCTATTTCTTAGACTTGTAAGTTCTCTTTTCAAAGACATTCTTGAGAGAAGGTATTGTGGAACCATAGACTTAAAAGCTGAGTAAGAAACCATCCAGTCCAAGATAAAGAGCATAAGGCCCAAAGGATTGAAACCCTGCCTAAGATCACACAGTTGTCAGTGAAAGTCAAAATCCAGGCCAAATACCCACCCCACTGCCGTGCGTGGCCTCTCATGATCAGGACATGTGTACGTATGCTAACGAGAGGGGTCATGGATGACTGTCTCTGTACAGCATCCTTGTTGCTTCTTGCTTTTTCTACCTCTGCCTATCTCACTAGTCTTGATACATTTTTTTTCTTGCCAACACTTTAATATTATGCCATCTTATTGTTGTAATCTTTGGTTCTGCCTAAGGCAAATCAACTTTGAAGTTAGTAATTCTCTGACCACAGTTAGACATGTAGTTAATATTGTTGTAAAATACACTTTCCTGTTTCAATAGAGATTGGGCATGTCAGTGTCCTGGCCACAGAAGGGTTTGAACAGAAGAATCTTCCTCTACATCTGACCTTTCTGAGGTGGCCACCATGTTGCTTCCTAAATATGTTTCTGGTCCTTCTCAGCTTCTAATCCTGACTAGTTGATAAACAAGTCACCCAACCTTGAAGATTATAATAATCTACTCTATGGAAGAAAAGAGGAAGATTTAGAAACTCTCTAAACCTCTGTTGGCATTTGGATTTTTATTGTCATACATTGCTTTAGAAAAATTTAAAAGAATTAGCAATATGAATGTATCTTTTTTTTTTTCTCCAGCCCTTTTCTTCTTGGTTTGGTGAAATGGCTTTAAAAAAGGATAAAGAACATGTTTCACTAGAAAACAGTTTTTTGGTACAATAATTTGTGCTTTATGTCATATTACAGCAGTGAGTGTAAATTTATCTTTGAGCCATGTTTTATTAACATTTCCCCCATAGAGTTACATCAAAAGACTCTATAAATAAATGATGTGCTCAGCCTGCTAGTTCCTACATGCATACCAATTACTTCTATTGGTTTCAAAACACGTAGTCAGTACTTTAAACAACCATGATAATATCACAAACTAAAATATTCAACATCTCCATCTCAGTATGCTGTCACCATGCAGACAATGATTAGAATTGGTAATCAGTTCTACTGCTGGTAAGTTGAGTGGCACGCTGCATTTCATATCCATGCTGATGTCAAACTCGATTAACATTCTAACACAGTGTATTTCAAAGACACTGACCTAATCTCAGAGAACAATGCGTTTATTTATTCCACGTTAAAAGCTCTTACTTTTTATGCAAGATTCTTGAAACAAAGATATTTATTGTCACAAGAGTATTTTAAGTTGGAGCTTTGGAAGAAATGCAAAGAAATACACTTGGTTTAAAATTCCTACTGTAAGCGGCACATGTCATTACCATGGAAGAAGAAAAAAACCACACAAGCTATAAATCTTCAGAATTTCAAAATTATATCAAGATCCTGTCTCCTTACAAAAAACACATTTCAGACAAGCCTGGGCTTTTTTGCATACCCCTAAAAAGAATGGTTGAAATTAAGTTGTGTGAGAGTGAAATTTTCAGCTACATATGTGTATTTACCTCCTTGTTTATTTATATGTCAGAATCTCATCTGAAATTATTAATACACTAGCCAATAAACAGAACAAGATTCATATATGAAATGGGAAAAATCTACAATGTTCTATATAGGCATACATGTGTATGTATGTGTGTGTGCGTTATAATTTGTTTTCTTGCACTAACAACATATTAACAGTACTTAATAATCTACTCAACAAGGACGGAATATTTACTTACTCAGAATAACAATGGGTACACATTCAGAAAGTTTAAAAATCAAGAGTTTTGGGCGAAAACTACCAAATGTAACAAAAGTGATCTAAAGTTTTATCAAGTATAATCTGTTAACGACTGTAGAAAGACTTTCCCAACAGGAAGGCAGAACATCTGCATTTTAAAAAATGAATGATGCTGTCAAATTATCCATCTGTTTTGTCTACACAGTATGAACAACTATACACATTAATCTGGTTGGCACAGTGTAGACAAAACATTCCAATATTTAAAGTTCTTTAAAAGTTAACATCTGGATGGTTGAACATTTTTTCTTCTTTACATCTGTATGTCTGCAAGGTAGACAGATATGGCTCCAATATATAAGATTACCATTCCATAGCTTTATAAAAATTTGCCATATATAATTCACTTGATACTACATATTAAAAATCATATTTGCAGAAACTACAAAGTATGAAAAATCATGCCAATGAAGAGCCAGAGGGATGAAAATCAAAATCTTTTGTGTCACAGAATAAAAGTGATTGAACATTTATAAAAAGGAATTGGCAAAACAGCACTGAATGTAAGGAAAGCATTTTGTGCTTCAGACTGGCTTCTCTACTTGAGTTAGTATTTTGAACCTGGCAATCACAGCCAGAATTCTATTTCAGCGAATAAATGTTTTTAATGTCTCTTGGGTGTGTGTAGAAAGAATTCTTAGAGAAAGTTGAAGTCAGAGTTCCTTGGATTTTCTCTATTCTTTTCAAGCTTTTGGTCATCTAGGAACATTTATTTTTATCACTCTTGGTAGGAGATGATAACATAATTAGTGATGATAGATTGAAACATGACAACCCAGGGGAAAAGAAAATTTCTAGCATGACACGCCCTCCCAGTGTTTTGCTTTTGTCCTACAAAGTATGGCTACAGAAAAATAAGTTATTTTTGTAAAGATTCATTGCTAGAAGAGAGAAATCTTGAACTTCTTTCTTCATAAACCTTAAACAATTGCAATTCTCTGTAAAGTTTTCTATTTAGCATTTAATACCAGGATAGAAAAATCTTTGTAATCTACTACTCTCAGCCAGGAGGGGGGAAAAAAATCTTTTACTTCTTGTTCAGCAGTGATATTTCTGAAGAAAGCATTTGTTTTAGTCAATTTATTTTTGTAGCAAGTTTGATTTTATGTAGCACCACATGGCTCAGTTCAGTTCACTTTTTTTTTGGTGTGAGCAGGCACATCTATAGTAAAAAATGAAGGTTCCTCTTGAAACCGAATGCAGGTGTCTTTAACTGTGTGTTTAAAACAAAGACAATCCAGGACACACCATTCAAGCTATTAGCATGAATCAAACATAAATCCATAGCTGTTCTCCTGGCAGAAAAGGAGCACAGCCCTGTGCTGAACTCACTGTAGCAGAAGATTTTATTGATGCAATTGCTTGGGGTACATTGGGCCACTATATCCATAAAAATAATAATTAAGCAGTGGGATGTATTACATTCCACAGCTTAACACCTAAGTTATGCTCAGAGCATTGATTAATATTTCTATTTATATGTCTTGTTTTTCATCGTTGAGTAAGGTGCCAATAGGTCATTTATCACCTTTCATTTCCATTTATCACCTTGATTTCATTGAAAGGGAATCAAGAAAGCAATGGAGTTTTCTTACAGTACAACAATAGAAAGATCTATCTTGTGAATGATTTTTTTCAAATTGAAATTGCCCAGGTTTAGCTGCATTTTTATTGGAAACTGATGAGTCGTAGTCATACTGACTGATTCTCTGTATAGCATGATGGAAGTAGAATGTAAATAACACACCAGCTGCAGTTTTGTTTTGTTTTTACTTTTTTCTTTATTAAATCATAAAGAGGTAGATCATGTATACATTAATGCATTTATGGGGTACAATATGCTTATTTCATATACAATTTGGAATGCTTACATCATACTTAATATATCCCTCATCTCATTTACTTAATTATTGTGTTAAGACCTTTATACTCTATACTTAATAGATCCAGCATGTACCCTTGCAATATGCACCACAGGTGTGATCCCACCATTCATGTTCCCTCCAGCTGGCCTCCCCCATCCTTTCCTACTCCTCCTCCCTCCTTCATCCTGGGCCATAGTTGTGATCTATTCTTCATATGAAAGTGTGAGCGATTGTACATTGGTTTCATAACATTACGGAGTACATTGGATACATTTTCCTCCATTCTTGAGACACTTTACTAAGTAGATTATTTTCCAGCTCCATCCATATAAACATGAGAGGTAAAGTCTCCATCTTTTTTTAAGGCTTCATAATATTCCATGGTATACATATATCACAATTTATTAATCCAATCATGGGTTGATGGGCAGCTGGGCTTCTTCCATGACTTGGATATTATGAATTGAGCTACAGTGAACAATCTGGTGCAAATATCTTTGTTATAAAGTGATTTTTCGTCTTTTGGATATACTCCTAGTAAAGAAATTGCAGGATCAAATGGCAGGTCTACTTTTAGATCAAAAGCTATAGAAAATAGGATGCATTACCAATTTTCTGGTCTTAGCGATGAACTGTACAATATCCTTTCCTTTCAACTCCACTCCCAAGATGATAGGCATGAATTAGTAAAAGTTCTGTTACAAAGTACATTTAATCCAGAGGCAGAGCATGATGGCGGATGGGACAGACATGTAGTCCACCTCTCCCAAGTCATCAGGAGAGAGGAAGGGGGATCTGGACCTTTTCCCCGTGTGGATTATTGGTCTGGACAGACAGCTGGAAATGTGCAGCAAAGTGGCAGATTGCTGTATATGAGGTGTAATTTAAAACCATGGACTCTATTGTAGAGATTTCCCCTGCTTGGCCATGCTGACCGGCAGGCCCCTCCCTCAAGGAGGACAGCAGCTTGCAATTCCTGGCAAAACCCAATTGACAAAAATTTATTCCTGTGCCAAGTTTAGCAACCCAAAATGGGTCCTGTTCAGAGCCACAAGAGGCTAAGCAACCTGATGGAAAATTGAAAGGAAGGGATCCCTCCTGAGAAACAGACATTTTGAATCATCCAAAATGGCAGACACCTTCCCACAGAACAAATGGTAATCAGAATAAAGCAGGTGTTGCAATTCTATTTGCAGACACAATAGGCTTTAAACCAACAAAAGTAAGGAACGATAAGAATCGTCACTTCATATTTGTTAAGGGTAATACTCAATATGATGAGATTTCAATTATGAATATTTATGCACCCAACCAGAATGTGCCTCAATTTATAAGAGAAACTCTAACAGACAAGAGCAACGTGATTTCCTCCAGCTCCATAATAGTCGGAGATTTCAATACTCCTTTGGCAGTATTGGATAGATCTTCCAAGAAGAAGCTGAGCAAAGAAATTTTAGATTTAAACCTAACTATCCAACATTTGGATTTAGCAGACATCTACAGAACATTTCATCCCCCCAAAAGTGAATACACATACTTCTCATCAGCCCACAGAACATACTCCAAAATCAATCCCATCATAGGTCACAAGTCTAACCTCAGTAAATTTAAAGGAATAGAAATTATTCCTTGCATCTTCTAGGACTACCATGGAATAAAAGTGGAACTCAGTAACAACAGGAATATGCATACTCATACAAAAACATGGAAGTTAAATAACCGTATGATGAATGATAGCTGTGTCAGAGGTGAGATAAAGAAGGAAATTGCCAAATTTCTGGAACAAAATGACAATGAAGACATGAATTATCAGAACCTCTTGGATACTGCAAAGGCAGTCCTAAGAGGAAAATTATAGCACTGCAAGCCTTCCTCAAGAGAACGGAAAGAGAGGAAGTTAACAACTTAATGGGACATCACAAGCAACTGGAAAAGGAAGAACATTCCAACCCCAAACCCAGCAAAGAAAAGAAATAACCAAAATTAGAGCAGAACTAAATGAAATTGAAAAGAAAAGAATTATACAACAGATCAATAAATCAAAATGTTGGTGTTTTGAAAAGGTCAATAAAATAGATAAACCTTTGGCTAACCTAATCAGAAGAGAAAGAGTAACCTCTCTAATGTCATCAATCAGACATGACAAAAACGAAATAACAACAGACTCCTCAGAAATTCAAAAAATCCTTAATGAATATTACAAGAAACTTTATTCTCAGAAATATGAAAATCTGAAGGAAATTGACCAATACTTAGAAGCATGTCACCTTCTAAGACTTAGCCAGAATCAAGTGGAAATGTTGAACAGGCCTATAACAAGTTCTCAAATAGCATCTACCATACGAAATTTCCCTAAAAAGAAAAGCCCGGTACCAGATGGCTTCACATCAGAATTCTACCAAACCTTTAAAGAGGAACTAGTACCTATATTACTCAACCTGTTCCAAAATGTAGAAAAAGAAGGAAGACCACCCAATACATTCTATTAAGCAAACGTCACCCTGATCCCCAAACCAGGAAAAGACCCAACAAGAAAAGAAAATTATAGATCAATATCACTAATGAATATAGATGCAAAAATATTGAAAAAGATCCTAACAAACAGAATCCAGCAACACATGAAACAAATTATACATCATGATCAAGTCGGTTTTATACCAGGGTCTCAAGGCTGGTTCAATATACATAAATCTACAAGTATAATTCAGCACATAAACAAATTAAAAAACAAAGACCATATGATTCTCTCAATGGATGCAGAAAAAGCTTTTGATAATATCCAGCATCCCTTCATGATCAGAACACTTAAGAAAATTGGTATAGAAGGGACATTTCTTAAACTGACAGAGGCCATCTACAGCAAACCCACAGCCAATATCGTATTGAATGGAGTTAAATTGAAATCATTTCCACTCAGATCAGGAACCAGACAAGGCTGTCCATTGTCTCCACTGCCCTTTAACATTGTAATGGAAGTTTTAGCCATCACAATGAGGGAAGAAAAGACGATCAAGGGTATTCATATAGGATCAGAAGAGATCAAACTTTCTCTCTTCACAGATGATATGATTGTATATCTGGAAAACACCAGGGATTCTACTACAAAACTCTTAGAAGTGATCAAGGAATACAGCAGCATCTCAGGTTACAAAATCAACATTCATAAATCGGTAGCCTTTAAATATAACCAACAATAGTCAAGCTGAAAAAACAGTTAAGGACTCTATTCCATTCATAGTAGTGCCAAAAAGATGAAATGTTTGGGAGTTTATCTAACAAAGGATGTGAAAGATCTCTATAAAGAGAAATATGAAACTCTAAGAAAAGAAATAGCTGAACATGTTAACAAATGGAAAAACATACCATGCTCATGGCTGGGAAGAATCAACATTGTTAAAATGTCCATGCTACCCAAAGCAATATACAATTTTAATGCAATCCCTATTAAATCTCCACTGTCATACTTTAAAGATCTTAAACAAATAATACTTCGTTTTATATGAAATCAGAAAAAAACTCAAATAGCCAAGACATTACTCAGAAATAAAAACAAAGCAGGAGGAATCACGCTACCAGACCTCAGACTATACTATAAATCGATACTGATCAAAACAGCGTGGTACTGGCACAAAAACAGAGAAGTAGAAGTCTGGAACAGAATAGAGAACCAAGAGATGAATCCAGCTACTTACCGTTATTTGATCTTTGACAAGCCAATTAAAAACATCCAGTGGGGAAAGATTCCCTATTTAACAAATGGTGCTGGGTGAACTGGCTGGCAACCTGTAGAAGGCTGAAACTGGACCCACACCTTTCACCATTAACTAAGATAGACTTTCAGTGGATTAAAGATTTAAACTTAAGAAATGAAACTATAAAAATACTAGAAGAGAGTGCAGGAAAAACCCTTGAAGAAATCAGTCTGGGCGAGTATTTCATGAGGAGGACCCCCCGGGCAATTGAAGCAGCCTCAAAAATACACTACTGGGACCTGATCAAACTAAAAAGCTTCTGCACAGTCAAGAACACAGTCAATAAAGCAAGCAGACAGCCCTCAGAATGGGAGAAGATGTTTGCAGGTTATGTCTCTAACAAAAGCTTAATAACCAGAATCCACAGAGAACTCAAACGTATAAGCAAGAAAAGAACAAGTGATCCCATCGCAGGCTGGGCAAGGCAGGCTGGGCAAGGGACTTGAAAAGAAACTTCTCTGAAGAAGACAGGCACATGGCCTACAGACATATGAAAAAATGCTCATCATCTTTAATCATTAGAGAAATGCAAATCAAAACTACCTTGACATACCACCTAATTCCAGTAAGATTAGCCCAAATCACAAAGTCCCAAGACCAGAGATGTTGGCGTGGATGTGGAGAAAGGGGAGCACTTCTACACTGCTGGTGGGAATATAAATTAATACATTCCTTTTGGAAAGATGTTTGGAGAACACTTAGAGATCTAAAAATAGATCTGCCATTCAATCCTATAATTCCTTTACTAGGTATATAGCCAGAAGACCAAGAATCACATTATAACAAAGATATTTGTACCAGAATGTTTATTGCAGCCCAATTCATAATTGCTAAGTCATGGAAAAAGTCCAAGTGCCCATCGATCCACAAATAGATTAATAAATTGTGGTATATGTACACCATGGAATATTATGCAGCCTTAAAGAAAGATGGAGACTTTACCTCTTTCATGTTTACATGGATGGAGCTAGAACATATACTTCTTAGTAAAGCATCTCAAGTATGGAAGAAAAATTATCCAATGTACTCAGCCCTACTATGAAACTAATTTATGGCTTTCATATGAAAGCTATAACCCAGTTATAACCTAAGAATATGGGGAAGGGGGAAAGGGAGGGAAGGGAGGGGGGAGGATGGGCGGAAGGAGGGTGATTGGTGGGATTACACCTGTGGTGCATCTTACAAGGGTACATGTGAAACTTAGCAAATGTAAAATATAAATGTCTTAACGCAAGAATTAAGAAAATGCCAGGAAGGCTATGTTAACCAGTATGATGAAAATGTGTCAAACTGTTTATAAAATCAGTGTATGGTGTCCCATGATTGCATTAATGTACACAGCTATGATTTAATAATAATAAAAGAATACATTTAATCTATCATTAATCTATCTGTCCATCTGAAAATATTTATTAATTACTTCAGTGCTCAGAACACCATGCCAGTTGGGCATAACATGGTGAACCAATGAGCAGAGCCTATCCCCACAGAGCTGAATTAGCTAAATTCTACAACTGCAGTTGAACCTCTCTCTGTAAGTTGACCACTCAAGGGACTGAAACAAACTGGTCAACATACAGAGGTGGTTAACATAAGGAACTAGGTGTACTGTACGTTTGGTTTATGAAAATTAGGTCAACTTAAAGAGGTGGTCAAAGTAGGGAGGTGGTCATCTATGGAGCTTCTACCATGTCTCAAATACTTACAGACTAGCATTGAATATCTAAAACTAAGCATATGCATTTTCTAAAATAGTTTATATTTCATGTTTTTAAGAAAGAAAACATAACCTTTTTTAAATTTTTATTTTTATTTTTACATATACATGTGTTTATTATGTTTCCATTTTTTTGCCTTCACAAAATTAAAAAGGCTTAAAATTTAATAACCATAACAATGTTTAAGATAAGGACTAGAAACAAAAACCTCATAAGGAATGAATGAACATAAATACATTCAGAAAAGGAATCAGACAGTTGCTATATTGAAATATTAAGCAATAATAATAATGCAAAGAAAGTAACATTCACATTGTCAAATAAGAGTATGTCTATCATAGAATGTTTTGACTCTGAGATTCAGTATGGAGTCATCAGTTAACTTCTTATTATTTTTATTTAAGTCTCAAGAAATAGACAACTAATATTTTTAAATAAAAGTAAAAGATAATTTTGAAAAACTGATCATGTCAACTCTTATAGGCAATAGAAAAAGAAGAAATACTTCAAAATCATTCTACTTGATCTGGGTACATCTGATATTAAAATTGGAGAAAATATATTATTATAAGGGGGAAATTACAAACCTATGTCACTTATAAATGAGGATGCAATATCCTAAACAACATATTAACAAGTTGAATTAAAAATTAATGTTTAAGTAATGTAATTTGGTCAAAATTAAATCCAATTTGTGTGAGAATTAGTCACTATTTTCTTTTCTTTTCTTGTTTTTTTTTTTTCTTCTTCTTTTCCTTTCCCTCACTCCCTCCTTCTCTATCTGGTGTCTCCCATGCCCCACCATGTCATTAATTGTCCTCATATCAAAGTTGAATACATAGGATTCATACTTCTCCATTCCTGTGATGCTTCACTAAGAATAATGTGTTCCACCTCTGAAACATAACCTCTTGGGGCATCTTTTTATTACTCTTGTGTTTATGTTTAAGAATACAACATGTGACACAGTTTAGAAGGGCAATTATTTATTTTTGTGTTTAAGAACTCAGTATCTTTATCCTCTCTAAGAACTGACATCCTGGCCCAAACCTCCTTGCATTTCCTGCCTCTCTGTTTGTCTTTTCTCTTTGGTGGCCTAATGCCTAGGATAACACCCGTTGCATTCTTACCTCCCACCAATCACTGGCCTCTAAGAGATCAGAGGCAGCTTTCTGGGGCCTCCACCACTGCCCCTACACTATTGCTGCTCCTCCGGCACCTCTGCTGTGATGTTCTCATTAGTAGCACCCCAGCCTATCTCTTTATCAAGCTCTACCAGGGAGTCACACACCTTCCCTTCTGGAATAGAAGGCCAAAAACAGTCAGGGTTTGGAGAAGCTCCAGCAACTGAGTTAAATCTTATCATTATTCCACATTATCATTGTGAAATAATGTTATATATTAGTCCATTTTGCACTGCTACAAAGAAATGCCAGAAAAGTTTTTTGTCTCATCTTTCTCCAGATTGTTCCAGTGGCAGATGACTTCAGAGAGCTTCCAGTCAAGATAGAAGGCAAAAGAGGATCAGATATGCCACATGATGGGAGAAGGAGAAAGAGAAGGAGGAGGAGGAGGTGCCAGGCTCTTTCAAACAATCAGTTCTTATGTGAACTAATAGGTGAGAACTCATTATTGTGTGGAGGGCATCGAGCCATTCATGAGAGATCTGCACCCATGACCCAAACACCTCCCGGTAGATTCTACCTCCAACACAGGGGATCAAATTTCAACATGAAGTTTGGAGGACCCAAACATCCAACCATACCATATTATTAAAAAAAAAAAAAAATCCCTATGTAAAACTGTATTTCCTTCCCCAAAAGAAAGGGAATTATTTTTTATAACATAAACTTCAGTTGGTAAAAAAGAAAAAAATTACATATACATAAAGAGAGAGAGAGAGAATGAGAATTTCAAATCAAACTGACTGAGCTTGAAAAGATCTCTTAGCACAAAACTGATAACAGTTCAGTTCCCATTGTTTTGATTCATTAATCAAGCAGACATCTGATCTTAATTTATTTTTCCCAGTGGGAGGAGTACCCTGATAGGTTAACACAAGTATTTGAAACTGGTTAATAGTTAGAACTTCCAGCATAAATCAATAACTTGTCGCTGTGACCTGCTGAGAATGCCCTAGGATGATAACTGATGGGACTCCCTAATCTAGGGACTGACAAAATCCCCAAGCCAGCTAATCATTGGACAGGTAAGATATTACCTCACTTCTTTCTAAGGCACATTTAGGAATTCAAAAGCTGCTATATCATTCAGACCCCAAGAAAGCTAGTAGTTGATTAAGCTGATTCATCTCTAATCTATAGCTGACCTGCATGTGAGAGTGAAAATAGAAATTTAAGAAGAAAAAGAAAAAATGGTAAGTTCTTCAGGGGTAGAAATCAATTTTATGTTTATCTCTGCATCTCTATTATATATCCTAATTTTTCCAAACTACAGCAATTTATTTTCAAACTATATGATTTTTGTCATATTTATTTCTCAACTCTCCTATGAACTCAGATATTTTTCTTTATGTAGATAAGTCATTCATTTTACTTAGCCAAATCCTGTGAATTCCTTCATAGTTTTATGGGCTAGTTTTCCTTTTTCTCTATATAAATCAATGATCTAGACATATAGATTATACCTATGCAACTCTGATAATACAATCATCACATACATGATCCATGAGTCACACAAGTGCACCCTAAGAAATACTGGTTTATCTCAGTACCTGGAAAGCAGAGGCAGTCAGATGAAGGGCTGATGTAATGAGCCAGCTGTATGCCTCCAGCAATTCCAAGCCAACCCTCCCTCTTTCTGTTGAACCCAGGGCTTTCCTGAGAGCCCTCCTCAATGCATTGCTCTAGAATCTACTTCTCTAAATAATCAGAACTGCCAAGAGATGAGACCTAGTTTCCATACAGACTTTAGTAATTCTCTAATAGAAAAATGTACTCCAGTTGTTGAAGGTCTTTACTAAGTGTTTTATGTGATGGTAGCACTCTTCACCCACTGAGAGTCATTTTGGGGCTGTTCAGAAAATTTTCTGGAGCAGTAATTTTGTCACTGACTAACATAGCCTGTGTCTGAAAAATACATTTGCAAGAGAGTTGGTGCAAGTTCGAGTGTTAGCAAGTGACTATGCCCTAAGACTTTTTTCCACTGCTCTAAAATCCTACATGAGGACAGACCTAGAGCACATTGGTCTAAAACTGGGTGCAGTTTTTAGTTTCATGCATTTATTTTCTCATACTACAGATTTAAAAAGCTAATGGCGCTCTGCTCTGAATTTCATCAGCCTACACTGCAAATATATCCATGACACTGATTAGGTAGGCTGTGCAGGACAAGGGAGAGATGACAGTCCCCATTCTTCAAGTTATCGATGCTGATACCACACTCCTATCAGGTCTACCAATGCCATTTTCTGATGCAAAGGACAGGTTATTTGAAGGATGGTTCCTGTTTCACCATTAGACTACCAATTGGTCAGCCTTATGATGACATTGGTTGACTGGTGATGCTACAAAAGAAACATTAAAAAATCTTTTTTGTGCTTTATCAAAGTCATTTATAACCAAACATTTTCAAAAAGGCTGATTCAGTCTTTTCAAGAATCCAAACATTTGCTTTAAATGGGGATTCTTAAGCTGCAAAGTGGGCCATAAAAGGGAGAATTGAGCTAGAAATGAACACGACAAGGTGCAATATTCAGTATGTAAACCAGATTTAATTTTGCATAAGAAATGAATTTCTTGAGCTCATTTTTTAATTAGCTTAAGCAAGTGCATTCAGGAGCCAATAACTCACTTACGGGAACTGAATTACTGAGAAAGGTTCCGAGCCCAGCTTCTAAATCACGGGCCTGGAGCTGATCTCGTAATTAACACTGAGCGAAGCACCGCTTCAGAAGCTCCTTCACCAGACAGCAGAGGGGAACACCGCAAAGCTTTGTTGAATGTGGGAAAGTCAGTTACATCAACCTGCTAAGCAGTTAATGTCCTGTCAGGTACATCTGTGTTTACTACTATCAGATACTCCCAGCTGTTCACATTGCCTCTGTTTGATGGTCATTCTGGGACCTGCCTGATGTTGGGAAGTGTGTTATTAGAGAAGTAAATTTCTTACTGAAGATTGATCGAGGAGGGATGGAAACTCTGGGATGCTGGCGTTGGTTCAGAAAATCGAGGACATAGATGTGCACTGGCAATTACAGAAGGTGAATTTATTTAGGGCTCTTGATCAGGGCTTTAAGGGATCTGTTATTGCTTTGGTTTAAATGATGCTTGAAAATCACTTCTGTAGTCAGGTTCTTTTAGGACACCTCAAATAGATATAAACCATCCCTTTCCTGTGGGAACTGGAAGCAGCAGGTGCATCACACCCATACAGATAAGGAACAGGGGGCAAGGTGATGCCATGAGCAGACTCTTAATCACACAGCTGGTTACTGAGGCCGTTGGGGCAGGTGCTGTGGATATAAAAGAGAAAGGGTAACACCCCTCTGCCGGGGGTCCTCAATTTCTCTAATCCACTCTTAGCCCTTCTCCATCCTGCCTCAGGTCCAGGGGCTTCCCGGACTCCTGACCTCTCTGGCTTTGCAGTGGGCTCTACAGGGAGGGGAAGGCCTGGGAGAAGAGCCACAGATGGGGAGGGAGAACTCTCCTCAGCCTGCACCTCTGTCTGGCCTCTGTAACACAGGTGGCACTGAGCCTCTCTCTGAGACTCCTGACCTCTGGCTTTCTTTGAGCCTAGGGTGGCAATAGCCCCTCTATTTATCCCGGGGTGCTCTACTACCCTTTGTGATTGCCTTCCACCCTGCCCACACCTTTCCGAATGGTTCCATATGAAACAGTTCTTGAACTCTCCTGGTTTGAAGGTGCCATTCTGTTGAGGCCCTGCCTGACATAATACCCCTGCCCCAAATCAGCTTAAAGGCTCCGTGCGTAACACTGCATAATCCAAAAGTAACAGATCAAGTTGTGTGCAAATGAGTAACGAACTTGAATCCACACAGATCTTGGAATTTTACCAGGTGATGACATTGTGAACTCTGTGCTGTTTTCTCCTACATCCTTCTCAAGACTTACACATGGTCTTGTGCAAACCTTCTTCATCTGTCTTGGGGGCTTTACACCCCATCTCCATTCTTGCATTCAGTACTCTCAGCCTTTCCCAGCCATCTTGACAAGAACATACTTGTCTGGCCATGTCCCCTGGACACAGACACAAACTGATAGGACCCAAATGTTCTGACCCAGGCAGAAACTTCACACTCATTTCACAATTAAGCTCTCCAGTATCTAAGCTTAGACCTCCTCCTACTGCTTAGATAGCTGGCCATTTCGGCGCACTCAAACATTAGTTGAAAGACTTAGTTAAAGCAACCTAGCATGAATGCAAAGCTATGCTAGCCCTCTTACCTCTAGTCATTTTGTACTCGTGCAATCACATCTGGTAACCAATTAATCAGGAGAGAAGATTAAGTTTGAGTCCTTAAAGTGAAATTTAAAGATAGGTATGAGGAAAGAAGTGCTCAATGCCTCGGGTGTTGCTTTCTCAATAATACTTGCAATGTTTTAGCAAGACACATATCTGTCCTGGAGTGACTGGGTAAAGCCAAGTGGCTCAGAATCTTCTGGAAGCTCCCACTGGGTTAAAAGAAGACCTTTCCGCTACTCTGTGTGGCCCTTATTATTGTTTATGGACCACCTTCCTGGAACTACTCAGCTGCTCCACAGGTATAAGAATTTCTTTTTTGCGACTTTCTTTCAGACAACCTGCCTTCGGGGTGTGTTGTTATCACTGTAGTCGCTTGATGTTTCTGACATTGTTCTTGGCAGGCTCAGTTTTCCAGGGCACTGATTGGGAAGAAAACATGAAAAGCCTGGCGCTGTTGTGCGCACTTGTCTGTCTTCTGTGTTACATTTCACAAGAATAGAGGTAGAAACAGTATACTTTTAACAAACAGGGCACCATCTAATAAAGGTAGGGGTGGATGGCAATCTGCAGAAATCTGTCATTGCCGGATTTTTCCCACAAGGAAGAGTCCTGAGGGGTATGCAGTTCTAGCACTTTGAAACTGTTTCCCTTTTTAAAAAAAAATCATATGTAGCAGATTCACCAAATTTACCTCATACTAAAACTCAGATGTTCAAAGAACATAAGGGCTTCTTTGCCATAAGGGCCTTCCTGGCAACGGAGGCCTGTTCCCTGCTTTGTAAGTTTTTTTACTCTGTAAGCCTACCTTTCTTTTCTTCAATAAACTTTGTTTCATGCAAGCGAGAGAGAGAGAGAGAGAGAGAGAGAGAGAGAAAGAAGAAAGAAAGAAAGAAAGAAAGAAAGAAAGAAAGAAAGAAAGAAAGAAAGAAAGAAAGAAAGAAAGAAAGAAAGAAAGAAAGAAAGAAAGAAAGAAAGAAAGAAAGAAAGAAAGAAAGAAAGAAAGAAAGAAAGAAAGAAAGAAAGAAAGAAAGAAAGAAAGAAAGAAAGAAAGAAAGAAAGAAAGAAAGAAAGAAAGAAAGAAAGAAAGAAAGAAAGAAAGAAAGAAAGAAAGAAAGAAAGAAAGAAATGAAGGAAGAAAACCTAAGCACTTTCTTTCAACCCTGTCAATTATCCATACTCTGGCATTCCCCAATTCCTCCTCTCCCACCTAATGTTCAACAGGAAAAAGGTTACTAAATGTCCAATCCTGTTTAAAGTGTGATCCAGTCTGATCATTTAAACAGCCCATTTATAGAGTTTAGTCTTTTGAGCAGGTACGTTTTTTCTCCGAGGTACCTGCCAGCCTTGATTTCTTTCTTTGTGATGTTTTTGGGCAAACTGGTTGAAAGGTGTGGTGTGGGAGACATTCCAGGAGTGGGGAAGAGTTAGGATCCTCGCGTTCAAACTTTCTGTCTTTTTTTTTTTTTGTAGAGACAGAGTCTCACTTTACCGCCCTTGGTAGAGTGCCGTGGTGTCACAGGGCTCACAGCAACCTCCAGCTCTTGGGCTTTCACGATTCTCCTGCCTCAGCCTCCCGAGCAGCTGGGACTACAGGCACCCACCACAACGCCCGGCTATTTTTCTGTTGCAGTTCGGCGGGGGCTGGGTTTGAACCCGCCACCCTCGGCATATGGGGCCGGCCCCCAACTCACTGAGCTATTTATCTATCTATGTCTTGCTGGTGTTGGAAGCGTTCATGGCTCACATCTGGGGGTATCTGGGGTAACTTATGACCTTGACCGCGGTTCAGTCAGGGCTGCATTCACCAGGATTTCCTGCTGGTTTTGTGCCTTTTTTCCAGATGTCTGTAAGGTGTGGCTCCAACTGCCATTCAGCCCTGTTTTGGTTATTCCCTTAGCTGATGGTGCCAGCCAACTGTCTCAGCCCACATCACATCCCTACAGCCTCTTATCCAGCCTAACTCTCTCTGCTCCTGTACGTTCTGTCCACACATCTTAGGAACTAGGACATGCTTGGGAAAGCTAAACGTTGAGTGTCACGTCTGCTTGGACTTGGTGTACCTTTGGGCTGCTGCCCTTTGGTGAGGAAGACTCCCCTCAGACAGAGGAGATCTATAAAAATTGTCATGTTGACATAGTATTGAAGAATTGTCTGGGGTCATTGGTAGAAAAAAATGAAAAAAAATGATAATAAAAATAAAAGTTTAATGTTTTTGAGCTTGTATTATACTTATTAAACTAAGAGCTATTACTTGAATTATCTTAACTTTATGTCAATCTATTTATTTAGGTGCTATGATAATAATAATTATTATTTTCCTTATTTCTTCATAAGAAAATAGAAGCTCAGAAATGTTACATGGCCTGTCCAAAGCTGCGTAGCTCATCCACATCAGGGCTGATGCCCAGGACTGCTGGAAATCAGAGTCCACGTTCTTGGCCGTTTTTCTGTTGCCACCCTCAGAGTGTCAAAGTAATGTGGCTACAGGCACCATAAAAAGATAAAAAGTTCACTAGAGTGGGTAATCCCAACCTGAAATGTATATCTAGGACCACAAAAGAACAAATGTACTTGTGGCAACTTCCTGATGAATTTGATCTGTTTCTAGAGCCGGGGTAAAATAATCAGTCCTCCCCTCTGGCCTGATGCTTCCTGAATTCTGACTTCCTTTAAGCAGAATCTCAAAGCTGTGCTGGTCAGAGAAGGCCTTAGTCCAGTGGGGGCGCTGGGGGATTTTCCTCATTCTTCTCCCTCCTTCAGAATGGAAAATGCTGTAGCTACAATTTGAATTATATGCAGGCCCTGCAAATCCACCAGAGGCCTCTTTACCTGGAAGCTACGATTTTCACAATAAAATCCATTCATGCCATCATGAGAGGATGCTCAATCATTAAGCATATATTGTACTTCTTCATTCACATTCTCATTAGCGTTTAAGAGATTGTCTTTTAAAGAGTTAATAAGAAAATCGACTACATTCATCTTTTAGTGTCTGATTCTTATGAAATGATGGCTATTAAGACCCTCAGAGTGTAATAAACATTTTAGGCCAAAAGTACTAATCCTCTTCCAAAATCTCTAACATCCAAAGCCCATCAGATTTTCAAGTAGAAATTCTACATTGGACTTCCTAAGACACACAGACCTAGTAAAAAATCTATGATGACAAGAATGATAAAAACCTTTATTTAATGCTACCAATGAGTTGCTTAGAGTATTTAAGTAAAGAAAGAACCAGTAGACTTGCACAAAGTAAATTAAGCAGCCTTGAAAACAGGTCTGAGGCCTAAAAAAAGGACAGGCTTATACGAGGAATTTAGAGATCGTAATATCCAGGAAGGGGAAAATGTGGATCCCCTTCTCCTGTGCCTCCTCCAGGCCGAGCGTGGACGATGACCAAATAGTTTCAGAAAAGTAAATACAGAGCGTGGACGATGACCAAATAGTTTCAGAAAAGTAAATACAGAGCTCCGACTCCTACTTTCTCCCCCCCATAGCCCCTTTCTCGTATTTCAGGACTGGCATTGTGAGCTCTTGGGAAAGCAATCACCAATAATAACTGATTTTGATTTATAAAATCGTATCCCAAGCTCACTTTTTTATAAAAACAAAATTTGATTTCAATCGATTCACTCCATCAGCCAATATCATTGATCAGCGATTAGAGTGGACACATCGTGCCAGGTTACACACGGCTCTTATTTCAAAGTAGTTTACAGTCTTGATGGGGTTTTGTTCTTTTTTGGCCTCCGTTGCTTCTGACCTGCTTCCAGCTAACAGTCACCTGCCTTGATAGGCTGGCTGTCTAGATCCACAGGTTGACTAGAAGGAAGTGTTAGCAAATTTGGGATAGGTAGGATGAAGCCAAAGAAAATAACTGGATTTTGATCTGTCAAGCTGCTTTGTATCCATGATTTTTCTTCTTCAGCCTTTTTTGCTTGCTTGTTTGTTTTTAAATGCCAAGGTTCATTTAATTTCTTCTGCTTTACACTGTGGGGCATAAACATTAACATCCCCAACATTTTCTTACTGAGATACCGAGAGGTAGTGAAAGAGGTCACAGACTACGTATTTTCTTTCATTCCTAAGCCTGTCCTGATTTCTTTTAAGCCGGGGGCCTGTTGTCAAGCTTTATGTAATTCTAATGGTTCTTTCTTTGCTTGAACTCCGCATTATACATTGTTAATGCCAAATAAATGTTTTCGTGATTCTTGTCACCATAGCTTTCTTATTGGGTCTGTGTGCATTAGGAAGTCCAATGTAGAGGCTCATTTCTTCCAATAGCTTCACAATTTCTTGCACCTACCATAAAAACAAGCAAATTGACACCCTGCCAGCAGTAGCCAGGGGAGATCTTAGAAGAGAGTTCATAATGACAATGTTGCCATATTGCACGCCTGTACATAATTCATTAAGTCAACCACCCTTTTGTTTTAAGCAAACACAAGCAGATGCCTTTTTAAAGTGGATGCAGACAACAGTCTTCAAAAAACATTATTGTCATACAACACTTAAAAAGGATAACATATTTGTTTTATTGATTTTTGCAGCAGTAATACACAGTGATTACCTCTGTTACCCACTTTATCTTACTCTTGGGCTTTGTCCTCTGCTCTTATTATTTTAGACTTGTGTGAATATGTGTGAAATTTCATTATTAGCAGCAAGAGTGTGCAAAGGTAATGAGATCAATTTATAACCAATCAAGGAAACCCAGGTGATTTTCCTGGTCAAAGCCATCTGCAGGTCTGTCTTGTTAGCCCCACAGTCAGCGCCCTGCTGGATTCTTGATTTGTGAGAATATATATAACCCAATTGTTAAGGGAAATGGAGCAATTTCTAAAAGACCAGCATCTCTATTATAGTTAAAAGATTGATGAGTTATTAGTTTTTAGACAAACCAATGAGTACATGAGTCAAATAAAGTTTGGGCCCCATCATTATGTTCATGTTTTCTAAGCTTTGTCACATTTTACTTTTTGAATTCATTTACGTATTTGTTAATGTTCTGTGTTGTTTCAGGACATTTTTTGTCTGATTTACTCCTTGGAAGTGTCATTTAAAAAGTCTGGGTTCAATAAGCTGACTCATATTGATAGTTCACGGTCTTAGCTATACATTAGAATCGCATGTGGATGATTTTATAAAATACATACACCCTACTTGCAGGGTTTGGATTTTATTGGTCTAAAGGGGATCCTGGGAATATATTCTGTAAAAGTTCTCCATATATTTCTTATGTGCAGCCAGAGAGAAAACTATTGCAATTGTCTGTTGATGAGATTTTTCGCATTTATTTGGGGCTAATCATCATAACTGAGAAACTTACTAGCACACAGTGGATGATAAAGATTATTACCACAGAGGTATGTGTCACGTAGAATGCTAGACCTAGAAGCAAATTTGGATATAGGGCTTCTCCACGATGTGCAGGGATAGAAACCCCAGAAGGCTAGAAGTGGTATCCATGTACCTCAGAATTATGGTTCAGTTTTTATTTTATCGTAATTTGGATTAGGCAAAGTGGAGACACAGATATATAAATACATAGAGATGTTTAAAACTATTGGGTCCAATGCAGAGAGGACAAGTGTAGAAATGAGGAAGCAACCAGGGACGCTGGGGAAGCAACAAGGGCTTAAGTCAGAGAACAAAAAGAAGCAGCATTGAGGAGGTTGAAGAACCAAGGGTAGATGAGCAAAGCAGATTCTGAACAATATGAGAGCAGGAATCCAAGATAGAGTTTAGACAAAGAGAAGTCAGACTTTAGGCAAAATTGCAGCAATAACAATAGATGCTGGGGGTGCATCTTAGAATCAGTAAATGACATGTTTTCTTTGTAAGCTCAGATGAGAATTGGAATGTTGGTCGCCTTGAGGCAAGGTGATTTGCCTGGCTGCAGTGAGACAGACATAGGGTGGAGGAAGCTGGTGTTCATAGTCAACACAGCTCAATAGGAACTTCAATACCTAATGCAATCCTTGCAGGAGACCCTAGTAAAGGGAAACCCCAACCATATGTTCTGATTATCTCCATTAGTGAGTAGATTGGAACACATATTAGTGCAGGGTTTATTGGTTCCTCTGTGGTGGTTAAAATTACTGCCAGATGGCCCTCCTGACCCAGAGCCCCTTTCCTGTTCTTGACTATAAAAAAAAATGAAATAAAATAAAAACAAAATTCTGATAGGATCTTTTATTAATGGTCACTTCAATGGCTGGTATGATTTTCACTACAGTAAAATTATTATTAATTTTTATCAATATAGATATCATGCATTGTACTTGCACTTAACTGTCTTGATATTAAGCTAATAAAACAATTTCATCTGTTTTGTGTCTTTTTTATGAAAAATAGAAGTCTTAGAGATGAAATGTAGGTAAATTCATAGAAAATGCCTAAATTTATTTTTAAATAATACATATATAACTTCTCTCTATATATGAATCTCAAAAATTATTCCATATTTAATAAGATACATTTTATGAAATTTATACAGGACTTTTAATTGTGTGTTCATGTAGTAATAGATTTCCAGACAAGAAAATTCTAGATGACAGCATAATAACTTTTGGCACAAAACCACGAGCTAGAAGGAACCCTACCACCCTAATACCTTGTTGCAACTTACAGTCACACATAATTAATTGATGGTAACCCTTGAAGAATTTGATTCAATAGCATAATCATCCTCCTTATGTATTCTTAGAGAAGTCAAACTTCAAATAGTCAGAAAGCTATTAAAATGGTCTATCTATACCAGCAAAAATTTGTTTTAATGCTTTTAGTTATTTAGAGAAACTTTTAAGCATTCCATAATTCATTTTAGCTCTGGGCATTAATAATAGTCTAATCTTGATAAAGTTTGAAATTGTGTCACTTTATGTGAGATCTAGATGAAATCTAGACTGAATTTTTTATTTTTATTTTTTTGAGAGCAAGAAGAACAAGCCCTGAAATCTCTTTCAGAAAGATTTACAGCATTAATAACTCCAGGCTATTTCAAGTCACAGTCAATCTTTATGGAAGAAGTACAGAGATTATACAGCAATTCTTTTTTTTTTTCCTCCTAGAATTACAAACTGATATTTCACATATTAGTTATTTGAAGAAAACAGTGCATTCACACCTCAAGAATATGCCTAAGGTCATTATTTCCTTTTTTAATTCTTTCCATCTGTGCTCAAATGCTTAATAAAAAAAAAAAAAGAATGCTACCCTGAATTTATGAAGTCTAAGCAAGGCCTGGAATTAAAACTTATTTGGTTCTCTGAAGTACACAGTCCTCTGTTCCACATAAACAGTGGACTCTTAACTTTGGGGACACAGGCTGAGAATACCTAAAAATGAGATGTGGTATCTAAAGATTAGTACAGGAATTTTTATAGCAACATTATCCATAATAGTCAACAAATTTAAAACAGCTCTGATGTTCATAAATAAAAGAATGAATAAATAAATCATGGTATGATCATATAGAATCCCACAGCAATAAAAAAGAAACTACAGATTGCCAGGGTCCGAGATGCCGTGTCTCTGCCCACCCAGGGCCTTGTTGGAGCTGGGACTGTAGGTCTCCGGCCCCAGTCCCACTCAACTGTCTGGACAGGGGCCACTACACCAGCTTACTCCAGGTAGGTCTAGTTCAAGTCTTGGGTGCTGAAGCACCTTAGAAGTCACAGTCAGTATTAGTAGGAGTGAACATCTCAGAAGCAATCTCTCAGCAGCAGTCTTAGTAGGGGAGCACTGTTCAGGCATCCTCCAAGCAAGAAGCTGAGCCAAAGGATGAACCCTGGCTAACTTCTCCCAACACCAAGCCCGTGGCTGTCTATGCCACAGGTGTGCAGACAGCTAACCAATGATGTACATACTTTCGTGTTCTGGTGCATCTCATTAACCAGAGCCAATGATGTTATATCCCTTCCCCAATTCCTTATTGCCAAGGTATTTCTCACAGGTGCCTCCTACAACACATACACCAAATAACGTGTTCCTTGAAAGAAGCCTTACTCAAGAGTGTGTTGACTGAGGGAGACAAGATGGCAGACTGAAGCCAGCTTTCAACAGAGGCTCCCGTCCAGAAGGAGAGTTAAGGGACAGGAATTTAGTAGGTGTCCTGGTGGACTTGAGCCTCACCAAGAGAGAAGGTTGAAGAACGTACATCAACACCGCTGAGGCAAGCTGTGATCACAAGGACGCAAACAAAAGGTACAAAATCCACCACCAGGCGGACGGGAGTCCCCCTCCCCCATGAGACCGGCTCAAGAGCCCCACAATTGAACAAGCGGGCAGAAATTAAAGGCCCTCCCACTACACTCCAGGGAGAGACCTTCTAAAAACTGGACCTACCTCCCCTACTGGGGTGCCGTGGCATTCTCCTGCCAGACATAGGGCTGAATAAAACTTTGGGAATCCTTTGCCGGCAACCCTGAATCCCTGGCGCTCCCCTCCCGCCCACTGAGGTCTGGAGGCCTGTCCCCCAGGAATTCGGGTCCTTGGGTGATTTCTCAAGGGGAGTGGACAGTCCCCAAGTTGCGACAGGTCAGCATTGACTCGGAGGCGCGCGAGTGAGGAGAGGGCACCGGGCTGAAGGGGAGTCACGCCTTGGCGGCACTTCCCTGCGGTGCAGTGCACCAACCCTCCCCAGGCAACATTACGGGGCACAAGACTGAATAAGACTCTAGCTTCCCCGCTGAGAGCTGAGAGCCCCTACTCTCACTCGGGGTCTGAGGGCCTATCCCCCCGGAGTTCGGATCCTTGGGTGATTTCTCGAGGGGAGTGCACAGTGCCTGAGCTGCGTCAGGTCAGCGCTGACTCTGGGACACGTGAGCAAGGAGAGGGCACTCTGCTGAGGGGAAATCAAGCCTTGGCAGCACTTCCCTGCGGTGCAGTGCAGGAGCCCTCCCCGGCCGTAGTGTTGCATAAAACTGAATGAAACTCTAGCTCCCCCCCCCCACTCCCAATCAGGCTCTGGGGGCCCATCCCCCAACAGTTCTGATTCTTGGGGGATCTCTTGAGGGGTGTGGACCCAGCACAAACTGCGGCTGCTCAGTGCTGACTCTGGGGCGCGGGACAGAGGACAAAAGGGTTGCCTGAGTGCCCACACCAGAGCAGCAGTTCCCTGGAGGTAGATCAACAGCCGTTTTTTCTTTAACGGCAGAACACTCACTTCTGGATATTCTGAGGCCACACCCCCTGTCTCCCTGGGCAACCAGAGGAGGCCACCGGTGAGCGGGGGATTTCCTGACAGGCTCACAAACCCGGGAAACTTCCAGGGCGGGGCCGACCCAGAGAGGTGTTCGAACACAAATCTCCAGCAGCAAAGACATTTGAACTCAAAACAGCCTGTCTTCTGTAGGCGATTTCGACAGGAACAGAGACAGAACCCCGCAAAGTTGTCTGTTCTGTTCTGTTCTGTTCTGTTAGCAGCATCCATCAGGGACGGGGCTAAGCCTGAGTGAACACCTCCTTCCCATCACCTGCATCAAACACTCAAAGATGTCAGGCCCCATCTCCTCCTGCTACATAGCGGCAGTCTGCGGGGGCCTGGCAGACTTCCTTGTGATTCAGGCAGGTGCAAACCCCTGGAGTGTCTGTTCACTGCAGGCAACTGGGTTAGCCATCTGCAGAGATACCAGTGACTGGGTCCGACGGAGGGGCAAAGTGGGGAAGGAGACGTCAACCTTCCTAGACTGCTCTGTTTGCTGGGTGGCTCCTCCTGACTCCACGCTGCACTGGGGTGAGCCATGTCAGAGGAGTCACCAGGCCCCTGTGATCCAGTTCCCAGAGACCTCTTGAACTCTCCCACCCGACACAAGTGCCGATTGAGACAGCGGATTTGGACCTTTTGAACTGGGCTAATAGACTGAGGACTTTTCAGGCGGTGCCCTGGGTGTGCGATTGTAGGAAGGTTTGATTCTCTTTTTCCAACTGGGGCCAGAGGTGGGCAGGCGGGGTGACTTAATTGCTGATTTTTCCACACAGCTGAGACTTCAAGCCAGAGTAGAAGTTGCAATAGGTTCGAACAGAAACCAGCTGAAAACAAGACAGAACCACTTTGCTCCACCACACCAGACAGGGCCCCAGTTTCTCAGGCCACAACACTGTACGGGCCCTCGATAAAACCCCAGGGGAAAAACCAAAGGGAGTAAAATAACCATGGGGCGGAATCAGCGGAAAAACTCTGGTAACATGAATAACCAGAATAGATCAACCCCCCCAAGAAAAGATACGGCAGATGTGATTGAAGATCCCATTCATAAACAACTGGCTGAAATGTCAGAAATCGAATTCAGAATTTGGATTGCAGACAAGATTAATAAAATGGAATTAGGAATTCGAGGAGAAATTCAAAAATTGTCTCAAGAATTTAACGAATTTAAAGACAAAACCACCACAGACTTAGACACACTGAAGCAAGAACTTACAGCCCTCAAAGATATGAAAAATACAGTAGAATCCCTCAGTAACAGAATGGAGCAAGCAGAAGAAAGGATTTCTGACATTGAAGATAAAGTCTTCGAACGCTCCCAATCTCTCAAAGAGGAAGAGAAATGGAGAGCAAAAACAGATCACTCACTCAGAGAACTCTCAGATAATTTGAAAAAAAGCAACATAAGGATTATAGGAATTTCTGAGAACGATGATGTGGCCTCCAAGGCAACAGAGGCCCTTCTGCATGAAATTATGAAAGAAAATTTTCCAGACATGCCTAGAGAATCTGAAATTCAGATAGCAGACAGCTTCAGAACCCCAGCACGATTCAACCCCAATAAGTCATCCCCCAGACATATCATAATTAGCTTCACTAAAGTTAACATGAAAGAGAAGATTCTCAAAGCAGCCCGGCGAAAGAAAACTATAACGTACAAAGGTAAGAATATTAGAATAACTGCAGATCTCTCTGCTGAAACTTTTCAAGCCAGAAGAGGCTGGTCATCAACTTTTAATCTCCTAAAGCAAAAAAACTTTCAACCCAGGATCTTGTATCCAGCTAAACTGAGTTTCATCTATGATGGAGAAATTAAATACTTCAATGACATTCATATGTTGAAAAAATTTGCCATAAGTAAACCAGCTCTTCAGGATGTTCTCAGACCTATCCTCCACAATGACCAACCCAATCCTATACCACAAAAGTAAACTCACTCAGAAACTTCGGATCAAACTCCAACTTCCACACTGGCGAAAGGATTAAAAATGTCCACTGGACCTTTGAAAAACTCGATACCCAAAATTCCACCAGACTTATCAATACTCTCCATCAATGTGAATGGCTTAAACTGTCCTCTAAAGAGGCATAGGTTAGCTGACTGGATACAAAAACTCAAGCCAGATATTTGTTGCATACAAGAGTCACATCTCAACTTAAAAGACAAATACAGACTCAGGGTGAAAGGATGGTCATCCATATTTCAGGCAAATGGTAATCAGAAAAAAGCAGGTGTTGCAATTTTATTTGCAGATACAGTAGGCTTTAAACCATCAAAAGTAAGGAAGGACAAGAATGGTCACTTCATATTTGTTAAGGGTAATAATATGATGAGATCTCAATTATTAATATCTATGCACCCAACCAGAATGCACCTCAATTTATAAGAGAAACTCTAACAGACATGAGCAACTTGATTTCCTCCAGCTCCATAATCGTCGGAGATTTCAACACTCCCTTGGCAGTGTTGGATCGATCCTCCAGAAAGAAGCTGAGCAAAGAAATCTTAGATTTAAACCTAACCATCCAATATTTAGATTTAGCAGACATCTACAGAAATTTCATCCCAACAAAACTGAATACACATACTTCTCATCAGCCCACGGAACTTACTCCAAAATTGACCACATTTGAGGTCACAAGTCTAACCTCAGTAAATTTAAAGGAATAGAAATTATTCCATGCATCTTCTCGGACCATCATGGAATAAAACTTGAATTGAGTAACAACAGGAATCTGCATACCCATACAAAAACATGGAAGTTAAATAACCTTATGCTGAATGATAGCTGGGTCAGAGATGAGATTAAGAAAGAAATCGCCAATTTTTTGGAACAAAACGACAATGAAGACACAAACTATCAGAACCTCTGGGACACTGCAAAGGCAGTTCTAAGAGGGAAATTTACAGCACTGCAAGCCTTCCTCAAGAGAACGGAAAGAGAGGAAGTTAACAACTTAATGGGACATCTCACGCAACTGCAAAAGGAAGAACATTCCAACCCCAAACCCAGTAGAAGAAAAGAAATAACCAAAATTAGAGCAGAATTAAATGAAATTGAAAACAAAAGAATAATACAACAGATCAATAAATCAAAAAGCTGGTTTTTTGAAAAGGTCAATAAAATAGATAAACCTCTGGCCAACCTAATCAGGAAAAAAAGAGTAAAATCTCTAATATCATCAATCAGAAACAACAAAGACGAAATAACCACAGACTCATCAGAAATCCAAAAAATCCTTAATGAATATTACAAGAAACTTTATTCTCAGAAATATGAAAATCTGAAGGAAATAGACCGATACTTGGAAGCGCGCCACCTTCCAAGACTTAACCAGAATCAAGTGGAAATGTGGAATAGACCCATATCAAGTTCAGAAATAGCATCAACTATACAAAACCTCCCTAAAAAGAAAAGCCCGCGACCAGACGGTTTCACGTCAGAATTCTACCAAACCTTTAAAGAGGAATTAGTACCTATATTACTCAACCTGTTCCAAAATGTAGAAAAAGAAGGAAGACTACCCAACACATTCTATGAAGCAAACATCACCCTGATCCCCAAACCAGGAAAAGACCCAACAAGAAAAGAAAATTATAGACCAATATCACTAATGAATATAGATGCAAAAATATTCAACAAGATCCTAACAAACAGAATCCAGCAACACATCAAACAAATTATACATCATGACCAAGTTGGTTTTATCCCAGGGTCTCAAGGCTGGTTCAATATACGTAAATCTATAAATGTAATTCAGCACATAAACAAATTAAAAAACAAAGACCATATGATTCTCTCAATTGATGCAGAAAAAGCTTTTGATAATATCCAGCATCCCGTCATGATCAGAACACTCAAGAAAATTGGTCTAGAAGGGACTTTTCTTAAACTGATAGAGGCTATCTACAGCAAACCCACAGCCAATATCATATTGAATGGAGTTAAATTGGAATCATTTCCACTCAGATCAGGAACCAGACAAGGCTGCCCATTGTCTCCATTGCTTTTCAACATTGTAATGGAAGTTTTAGCCACCGCAATTAGGGAAGAAAAGGCGATCAAGGGTATCCATATAGGGTCAGAAGAGATCAAACTCTCGCTCTTCGCAGATGATATGATTGTGTATCTGGAAAACACTAGGGACTCTACTACAAAACTCCTAGAAGTGATCAAGGAATACAGCAGCGTCTCAGGTTACAAAATCAACATTCATAAATCGGTAGCCTTTATATACACCAACAACAGTCAAATTGAAAAAGCAGTTAAGGACTCTATCCCATTCACAGTAGTGCCAAAGAAGATGAAATATTTGGGAATTTACCTAACAAAAGACGTGAAAGATCTCTATAAAGAGAACTATGAAACTCTAAGAAAAGAAATAGCTGAAAATGTTAACAAATGGAAAAACATACCATGCTCATGGCTGGGAAGAATCAACATTATCAAAATGTCCATACTACCCAAAGCAATATATAATTTCAACACACTCCCTATTAAAGCTCCACTGTCATATTTTAAAGATCTTGAAAAAACATTACTTTGTTTTATATGGAATCAGAAAAAACCTCGAATAGCCAAGACATTACTCAGAAATAAAAACAAAACAGGAGGAATCACACTACCAGACCTCAGACTTTACTACAAATCGATAGTGATCAAAACAGCATGGTATTGGCACAAAAACAGAGAAGTAGATATCTGGAACAGAATAGAGAACCAAGAGATGAATCCAGCTACTTACTGCTATTTGATTTTTGACAAGCCAATTAAAAACATTCAGTGGGGAAAAGATTCCCTATTTAACAAATGGTGCTGGGTGAACTGGCTGGCAACCTGCAGAAGACTGAAATTGGACCCACACCTTTCACCATTAACTAAGATAGACTCTCATTGGATTAAAGATTTAAACTTAAAACATGAAACTATAAAAATACTAGAGGAGAATGCAGGGAAAACCCTTGAAGAAATTGGTCTGGGTGAGTATTTCATGAGGAGAACCCCCCGGGCAATTGAAGCAGCTTCAAAAATACACTACTGGGACTTGATCAAACTAAAAAGCTTCTGCACAGCCAAGAACACAGTAAGCAGAGCAAGCAGACAGCCCTCAGAATGGGAGAAGATATTTGCAGGGTATATCTCTGACAAAGGTTTAATAACCAGAATCCACAGAGAACTCAAACGCATCAGCAAGAAAAAAACAAGGGATCCCATCGCAGGCTGGGCAAGGGATTTGAAGAGAAACTTCTCTGAAGAAGACAGGCGCAAGGCCTTCAGACATATGAAAAAATGCTCATCATCTTTAATCATCAGAGAAATGCAAATCAAAACTACTTTGAGATATCATCTAACTCCAATGAGACTAGCCTATATCACAAAATCTCAAGACCAGAGATGTTGGCGTGGATGCGGAGAAAAGGGAACACTTCTGCACTGCTGGTGGGAATGCAAATTAATACATTCCTTTTGGAAAGATATATGGAGAACACTCAGAGATCTAAAAATAGATCTGCCATTCAATCCTGTAATTCCTCTGCTGGGCATATACCCAGAAGACTAAAAATCACAACATAACAAAGATATTTGTACCAGAATGTTTATTGCAGCCCAATTCACAATAGCTAAGTCATGGAAAAAGCCCAAGTGCCCATCAATCCACGAATGGATTAATAAATTGTGGTATATGTATACCATGGAATACTATGAAGCCTTAAAGAAAGATGGAGACTTTACCTCTTTCATGTTTACATGGATGGAACATATTCTTCTTAGTAAAGTATCCCAAGAATGGAAGAAAAAGTACCCAATGTACACAGCCCTACTATGAAAGTAATTTGGGACTCTCACATGAAAGCTATAACCCAGCTACAACTTAACAATAGGGGGAAGTGGGAAAGGGGGGGGTAGGTAGAGGGAGGGGGATTGGTGGGATCACACCTGTGGTGCATCTTACAGGGGTATTTGCGAAACTTGGTAAATGTAGAATGTAAATGTTTTGGCACAGTAACTGAGATAACGCCAGAAAGGCTATGTTAACCACTATGAGAAAAATGTGTCAAATGGTTTATGAAGCGAGTGTATGATGCCCCATGATCATATCAATGTATACAGTTATGATTTAATAAAAAAAAAAAAAGAGTGTGTCATATGACCCCATCTATATGACGTTCTAGAGAAAACTAATATATGGTGGAAACAAATGTAGGAACAACAGTTGTTCCTCAGGGAGCTCAGGGGAACTAGAAGGGTCTAGGGAACTTTCTGGAGTGATAGCAATGTTTAACATCTTGCTCAAAGTTCTAGCAAATATTTTTCAAAACAGAATATACATTTAAGATGTATGCCTTTCATCATGTGTCAATTTCATATCATAAAGATAAAAATGTAAAGAAATATTGGTTAATAGCTAATGATATGCAAAACAAAGTATTTAGGGGAGAAATGTCCTGATGTCCTCAATGTACTTTGAAAAGCATCAAAAAACAAGACGGATTGATGGATGTCTAGAGGGATGGATAGACAGATGGATAAAGCAATACAGCAAAATGTTAATGGAATGTGTATCTCAGTTATTCATATTCAGATGTTCATTATATTAGTCTTTTAACTTTGTGGCATGTTTGAAATTTTTCATAATAAAACATTTTCTTAATGGGAGAGAAGAATCAATCTTGAAAGAAGTCTGTAGTCTAAAGGTGACTTTTTTTTCAAGAAATCTTAGCCTGTTGACGTGCTATTTCATATAAAGTAGGACTCCCTAGATGACCACCTCCTTATTTTGACTGCCTCCTTAAGCTGACCTAATTTTCATAGACCAGACATGCACCATGTGTACCTGTCAGTACAGTAGGCCTCATTCCTTACGTTGGCCAGCTCTGTATGTCGTCCCTTGCGTAGTCAACTTACAGAGGTTCTACAGTATTTAAAACAATATTCAAGTATCAGCATTTACCTGAGGATGATTGAGTTTAGTTCCTTACCACACATGTCTGAATTGTGAACTTTACTGAGCTAAAATACCAGAATGTCCTTTTTCTACACAGTGCAAATGTAACCTTAGAGTTTTCTTTTTTAATTTAAGGTACATATCACTAATGGATGATGTTAATTTTTTAAAATTAGAAACAAACCAAAAAAAAATTCTTATTTTTACAAATATTCTAATTGTTCTCAATATGTTTATTGTTTAGTTTTTAGGTAAAATTGGAAAAGAAAAAGACTTTTTATTCACTCTTTCTTTGGTAAAAAAAACATCCAGAAATCCTACAGTTTTGTTCCACTGTCAAAAATATATGGTCATGGAATTCTCAGCAATAAGTAAAAAAACACTTATGCTGATTTATCTAGCGCCTGGTTTGTCTCAACATGATTCCTTCAAACACCTCATTACTTAGTTGCTATTTAGTTTTCTGAAGGCTCTTGCCATCTGTAATTTTTATCGCTTTTAGAAAATGAAGGACAGTTCGTATGTGGGCTTTGGATGATTGATAGTAGAATCACATTTGCAAAGTTTATGACAAGAATGACAGCTCTCTCAAGACATTGTTTATTGTGAGTCAAATTCAACATAGACTGCCCCTTCTAAGTGTTTCTTTTGACCTAGATTTATCTGTTTCTGAATAAACGATCTTTCCATATTGTCTTGCACGATATAAAATCTTTGTGCAATGTTGTCTCTGACCTCAAAACCTCCTTGGCTGCTACAGCTGCAGCTCTGCCCTGCAAGTCAAGGATAGAGCAGTTTTAGCAGCAACTGGCATCTGTGAACTCAGTCTGTGCTGCTTTATTGTTGATGGAGTGGAAACAATGTGTAGTTGCTTTGCCATAACTTCTCAGAGATTGATCTGAAGAACAATTTTGCTACACACCCATCAACAGCTAAGAAATCTGATGCAAATTCACTGATAATAACAACAATTTATTCCATTTCATCTTCCTGTCCATTATGGTCCAGGCACTTTGGTAGGTAACTAATCTGTTATCTTTTTCCTCCCCTTCACTTAATGTATGTCTTAAAAAGAATAAGAATTGATTTCATGTTTGCTATTTTTTCTTCCCCCATCCCCCACATTTTCTATGTCAGAAAGATGGAACTGATTGGACCAAGAGAAAGTCCTATCAAGCAGGAGAAATAGCAGCTAATCATGTTATGTCTATAATACAGTGTTTTTTGTTTGGGGGATTTTTTTTTTTTTATGAAAAGGTAGTTGGAATGCCAAAGATGAAGAGTTTCAGCACATGCTCCATTTAATCTCTTTGACTGTTAAAAGTCACAGTATTGAAAAAGTTTCCTTTCTTAGTGGGAAGAATAAGAGCTTCTATATAAATTAGCAGCAATAGTATTCAGTCTCTACAAATGGCTTATAATACAACCAAAAAGGACCAAAATGTCTTTTTATCTGTCATTTTCACTACAGTCATGAACCTTGAGTATATAAATGGGTCACGTGTGCTTCTTTATCTTATTGTCTTTACTCCTCTGTTTCCTTGACTGTAAATATGTTTCCACATTTTTAAAAAAATGCATGATTGGTCTTATTTATTTCACACCAAGTTTATGTCTTTGCATGCCATTTTCATGTGCATTTACACAAATACTCTACTCAATTAGCCATCTGGAGTAAAGAGTCTTTCTTTTTTGTCCAATATTTGATATATTGGAGACTTCAGTTTTGTCAAATTGTTTTATTGCAATTTGATGTTTTTATTGTCCATACTACATATGACTCTTTTTTTTTTTTTTTTTTTTTTTTGCTTATTCCATACTCCCATAAAGTTTTTGTAACATAATGCTTTAAAATTTGAAGGGACTATCTCAGTCTGTTTTGAGGTCACAGAGAGGTCACAAAAGGCTCCCAAAGGAAAAGAGAGGGAGGTGGGTGACACACTATGCAGGATTAGAGGTATAAGGGGAAGGTGCCTTCACAGTGGGAAAGTGACAGAAGGGAGAATGCACGAGCTCCATGTTTCCCATGTAGACATTGAAAATGGAGCTGTGGGAGGGTCTTTCCATTGCAACATGCTGCCAGACTGATACATGGAGCTGACTGGAGACAGTACAACAGCATTGCTGTAGAGATAAGGCATAGTGGTGTTCTTCTGGCTTTTCAACCCTGCACACTGTGGCTGGCACAATACAGAGGTCCCAACCCCAGGGTGCTGCATGTATTTGGGGGTCCATTGCTGCCACCTCTCTTGCATATCCCTTAGATACTCCCACTGTGACCAGGAAGATCCAAAGCCCTCTGCTGCTGCCTAAATGACCCTCACTAGCCATACCGGTCACAGGAGTCATACAGAGAGATATTCTGTGGCCCTGGATGCCTTCTACTGCTGTTTGGGTGGCACAACCACCACCACTGTCACCTGGGTAATGCTGCCAATAATGGACCTGGGCAGGAGAATATACACACTGTCACATACTGATGAATACTGCCACACTGGACTGGGTAGAGAGAATTCTCATGTCCTTCCAATGAACTTGAGCAGGGTGAATGCTTATGCCATACATGCCCACTGCCTGCTGCATGCCCAATGAGTGTGCCCACTACCCATTACACAATGACTGCCTAGGACATCCACCGTGGAACAGAAAGACAGGAAAGCAACAGTGTTAAATTATCACAGTGCACCTGCCCCTCTACTGCTTGGTCAATCTTCTAAAATAGGACTCAAACACACAATCAAGGGACTTCTCTTTAACTTCACTGAGCAACTGAGTTCCCAACAGAGGAAAACAGGTATACTGCAAAGCTGTCTGCCTTGAGCTAAAAGAAGAGCTTTTGAATAATATGAAACCAGTATAAGAACTCTGGAAATATGAAAAAACAGGCTATTTTTATGCCACCAAAGAATTGCAATAATTATCTATCAAAGTACTCCAACCAACAGGAAATTGTTGAAATATCAGACATGAAATTCATAATATGGATGGCAAGTAAGATCAATGGGATTGAAGAAAGTTTGAAAACCAACAGAAATCAATGGGATTGAAGAAAGTTTGAAAACCAAAAAAATTATTCAAGACATGAATGAAAAAGTTACTAAAGACAAAAAAAAAAATAGAACTTCTAGAAATGAAAGAGTCATTAGAGAATTTCAAAATACATTAGCAACAGACTAGATCAAACAGAAGACAGAATTTCAGAGATTTAAGACCAGGCTTTTGCACCAGTCAGTCCAAAATGTATAAAAATGAATCAAGAAGAAAAAACAATCTCTCTGAGAAATATGGGACTATGTACAGTGAACAAATATAAGAATTATAGGAGAAGAAGAAAAAACAAAAAGCATGAAACACCTCTCTGAAAGAATAATTGAGGAAAATTTCTCCAGTATCATTAGCGATTTAGAAATCCAATTACAAAAAGGTCATTGAACATATGAAAGATTCATGGCAAATAGGACATAACCAAGGGACATAGTCATCAATATGGCTAAGTTAAAGTGAAGGAGAAAATCCCACAAACTGTGAGATGAAAGCATAAAGCCACTTACAAAGGTAAACCTATCAGACTAATGACAGAATACTCAGCAGGAACCTTAGAAGACAGAAAGGAATTGGGGTCCTATTTCGAGTTTTATTAAATAGAATAACTGTCAGCCAAGAATTTTATATCCTAGAAAACTAAGTTTTAAAAATGAAATAGAAATAAAATCTTTCTCAGATAGGCAAATATTAATGGAATTTCTCACCACTGGACCTGTAGTGCAAAAATAATGTTTAAAAGTTCTATGTATATGGAACACAATAATTGATACCAACAAGCATAAAAACATATGACAATTAAAACTCACAACTTGTACAAAACAGTAACACAAGAGAGAAAACAACACAATTAGGTAACAATGGACATGATGAACAGAAGAGTATCTCACATATAAAAACTAACATTGAACTAAATACTTTTAATTCTATACTTAAAAGATATAGACTGGCTGGATGGATAATAAAAAACACAACCTGAATATATGCTGCCTCAAAGAAATCCATTAAAAAATGCAAAGCTTCTCACAGACTCAAGGTAAAGGAATAGAAAAAAAGTTACATGCAAATAATAATCCAAGACAAGCAAAAGCAACTACTTTCATATCAATAAAATAGACTTTGAATCACAATGGTTTAGGGAAAAAAAAGACAAAGATGGTCATTATATAATGACAAAGGAAGCTATATTCAACAAGAGGATACACCAAACCTAAATATATAGGCACCTAATATAGGAGTTCCTAGATTCATAAAACAAATTATACAAGATCTAAGGAAAAAAATGAATGACAACGTTATAATAACAGGGACTTTGACTCTCTATAGACAAAACTGGACAGATTGTCAAGGCAGAAAGTCAACAAAGAAACACTGGACCTAACTGGGGCTCTAGGACAAATGAACTTAAAAGCTATTTACAGAACATTCTACCACAAAACTATAGAATATACATTCTTCTCATCAGCACATGGGACATTTTCCAAGATAGATCATATGTTAGGCCACGAAACAAGTTTCAGCAAATTCAGAAAAATCAAAATCATACTATGTATCTTCTCAGACAAAAGTGGTAAAAATAGAAATAAATTCTAAGAGGAGCTCTTAAAACTATATGAATACCTGGAAATTAAACCGCCTGCCCCTGAATGATCCTTTGGTCAATGAAGAAGCCAAAATGAAAATCAAAAGTTCTTCAGATGGAATGAAAAAGACAACATAAGCTTCCAAAAATCTCTAGGATACAACAGAAGTAATGCTAAGAGGAAAAATTATAGCCACAAATTCCTACATCAAAAAGACAGAAATATCACAACTCAACAACCTAATATTACATCTCAAGAAACTAGAAAAAGAATAATATATAAAACCCAAAGCTAGCAGAAGAGCTGAGCAGAAGTAAAGGAAATAGAAGCAAAAAAATAGAATACAAAGGGTCAAAAAAACAAAAAGTTAGTTCTTTGAAAAGATAAGGAAAATAAAGAGATTATCTAGATTAACCAGAAAAGGAAGAGAAAAGGACTTAAATAAGATCAGCAGAAATGAAAAAGGAGACATTATAACAGATAACACAGAAACACAAAATATTATTCATGATTACAATGAAAATTAGGAACACAAACTAGAAAATCTAGAGAAAATGAACAAAGTTTGGAAACACACGAACTTCCAAGCTTGAATCAAACAGAAATCGTGAACAGGGCAATAACAATTAGTAAGATTGAAAGAGTAATAAAAAAGTGTAATAAAAAGCAACAAAAACAAGCCATCCCAGGACAGCCGAATTTACAGCCAAATTATATTAGACCTACAAAGAGCTGGCACCTATTCTACTGAAACTGTTCTGTCACATCCAGAGAAGATTATGTTCTCTAACTCATAATGTGAAGCTAATATCACCCAAATAGTAAATCCAGACAAGGACACAACAAAAAAAGAAAAAGAAAGACCAATATCTCTCATGAACATAAATGAAAAACTACTCACAAAATACTAGCAAACCAAATTCAACAGTACAGCAAAAGATAATTTGCCATGATATCGTGGGTTTCATCCCAGTGATGCAAGGATGGTTCAACATATGCAAATAAGGATGTGATTCGCCACATAAACAGAAGACAAACAAAAACCATATTATCATCTCAATAAATTGAGAAAAGCAATAACATCTATTCAATAAAATTTTATATATAATAAAAGGCTCAACAAACTGGGTATAGAAGGAACATACCTCAAATATATAAAAACTATATATGATATACTCACAGTCAACATCATATTGAGTGGGGAAAGTTTGAAAGAATTCCCTCTAAGAACTGTAACAAGACAATGATGCCCACAGTTACCACTTCTATTCAATATAGTACTAAAACTTCTAGCCAGAGCAATCAGGCAAGAGAACAAAGTAAAGGATATCCAATTGGGAAAGAGGAGGCCAAATTATCCCTTTTGCTGTTGATATCATTGTATATCTAAATTACCCTAAGACTTCAGTGAAAGACTCCTAGAAATGGAAAATAAGTTTGATAAAGTCTTAGAATTTAAAATTATTGTACACCTATCAGTAGCATTTTAATATTGTAAGAGTTGTCAAGCTAAAAGTCAAATCATGGACTCAATATCATTTACAATGGCTGCAAAGAAAATAAAATACCCAAGAATATACTTACCTAAGGAGGTGAAAGCTCCATGCAAGTAGACTGATTAAAGAAATTGCAGATGACACAAACAAATGGAAAAGCACATTGTGTTCATGGATTAGAAGAATTGTGTTAAAATGTTCATATTGCCCAACTCAATTTGCAACTTCAATGCAATTCCCATCAAAATACCAATATCAGTATTGGTATCAGTTTTCACTGATCTAGGAAAAGCAATCTGAAATGACACATGGAATCAAAAAGAACCCAAATAGCCATAGCAATCCTAAGCAAAAAGAATAAATCTGGAGATATCACATTACCTGATTTCAAATTACGCTGTAAGGTACTGGAATCAAAGTTGAAATAGAGACCAATAGAACAGAACAGAGAACCCAGGAATAAAGCCTTATTGCTAAAACAAACTTATTTTCAACAAAGAAGACGAATATATACATTAAGAAAATGACCCCTATTCAGTAAATGATGCCAGAAAAAATGGATAGTTACACACAGAAGAATGAAACTGTATCCCTGTCTCTCACTATATACAAAAATTAACAAAAGATGGATTAAAGACTTAAATATAAGACCAGAAATGATAAAAATTATAGAAGAAAATGTAAGAAAAATTCTTCTGGACATTGACCTAGGCAGAGAATTTGTGACTAAGATTCTAGTCAGAGTAAATATAGCAACAACAAAATTAAATAAATACAACTTAATTAAGCTAAAAATTTCCTGTACACCAAAATAATAATAATAATAATAATCAACAGAGTAAATAGACAACCTGAATGGGATAAAATAGTCCAAAACTATGTATCTAACAAAGGGCTAATACCTAGAATCTACAAAGAACTCAAACAACTGAGAAAAAATCAAACAATCCCATTAAAAAGTGGCCAATGATTTTTTTCAAAAGACAAATGCCCAACAAAATGAAACATGCTCAACATCACTAATAATTAGGGAAATGCAAATTAAAACTAGAATGGGATACTATCTTACACCTGTCAGAATGGCTTTTATTAAAAAAGTAAAAAAAAAATAAAATAAATAGGTGTTGGAATGAATGCAGTAAAAAGGGAATGCTTATACATAATTGGTGGGAATGTAATCTAGTACTACCACAATGGAAAACAATATGAGGATTCCTCACAGAACTCAAAGTAGACCTACGATTCAATCTAGTAATCTCACTACTGAGCATCTACCCAATTTAAAAAAAGGTCATTTTATAAAAAAGACACTTGCATCCTAATGTTTATTGCCATATGATTCACAGTCATGAAGATATGGAATCAACCTAAGTGTCCATCAACAGATGAATGGATAAAGGAAATGTGATACATATGTACCGTGGACAACAACTGACCCATAAAAAGGAATTAAGATAATGGCTTTTGCAGCAACTTCGATGGATCTGAAGACCATTATCCTAAATGAAGTATCTCTGGAATAGAAAAACAAATACCACATGTTCTCACTTGTAAGTGGGAGCTAAATGAGGGATCTATATGGTCATAAAGTGGTGTGATGGACATGGAAAACTAAGAAGGCTGGAGGGTGGTGTGAGAGTGAGACCTATGGGGTATGATGTATACTATTGTGGTGACAGGTACACTGAAAGCCCGATTTTAGCATGATACAATCTGTCCATATAACGAAAAACACTTGCACCACCTAACTTACTATAAAAAAATTAATTAACAAAACTATTCTAATTATAAGGAATGAAGCCAAGAACCCATGAAGTTGCACCTGGAAACAACATATCCTGATTTCTAGTCTAGCTCTCTTTGTGGAGCTGTGTGTAATACTAAAATGTTCTTACTTCTAATTGATGGATTTAACCCATAGAAAAGACAATTACTAATTTTCTGTAGATATAAAATTTGAGTTATGTACACTAAACTTTAAAAGACCTTCCTAGGAATTTATTTTCTTCATAGAATCTAAGAATATAAAATTGAAGGCTAAACTTTTTAAAGTAATATAAAAGGCCCTGTAAGAGTCTCTCTCCTTCCTTCTCTCTCCTCTCTCCCTCTCTCTCTCTCCCTACTCCTTTTTCCTCTTTGCTTCTCCATTAACTCCTCCATCCCTCTTTTCAAGAACATTTAGCATTTGATCTCAAAAGTCAGTGTGACAAGTTTTGTCCCTGTTTGAATTCACAATTCATTATAATTATCTTCCGAACTTAAACCACTCGCAAGTCACGCTGCTTCTTCATTTGTGTGGAACCCTAAGAAACAGTTGCATTCTAGTAACAGCACCAGGCTTGCATGTTATCTTCATGAAAACACTAAAAGGTTGCTCCCACTCTGGTACAGACACATTCACTTCTCCCTTGCGAATTCATACTTTTTTTCAATAAGACATCATTAGACAATCTTGAGGAAGTGAGACAGAGGGTGGTTGTTTTTCAAGATCTAGTGAAATGCTGCTGTGTATCTTTCCGAGTTTTGAAGACATCATCCATTCATTCAGGAAACTCGAGGAAACCAATCTGTACCAGGTACTGTATTAGACACTATAGCTTCAAAGATGGGTAAGGCATAGACCTTACAATACAATACAAAGATTACTGAGGAGTCAGCAGTCTAGAACCCCACCCCACTCCAGGTCTCCAATATTGAGAATGGCATATAGGTCCTCTGAAATTTAGTCTGCCCAACTTTTAATAGGGACAGAATAATAGCTTTATTTCTTTACAGCATAATGGTGAAAATAAATAAGAAATAAGGGCATACTATTGAAAGTTGATAGCATTACATAGATATAAGCTGTGGTTATCCTTACCTAGTATACATGTAACAATCCTCTCTGTGAAAATACAGTGCAGATGTTCACCTGTCCATCTAAGGGAATGGAAGAAGCGTGTCTGCCATTGCCTGCCCTGATTAACTCCTTGTCTTTTCAATACATAGGATCTGCACTTCTTCTTTACAGTTCTTTCTTTTTTCTTTTTTGATTGAGAGTATAAAGAATTAGGTTACAGTGTTTGCATTCGTTAGGTAAAGTCCTCTTATAATTGTGTCCCACCCCCAAAAGGTGTACCATCCTCCCTAACATTGTGCCCATTAAGTGGGAGCACACCCATTCCCCCACTTCTCCCCTCTCCCTACTCCCTGTCTCCCCCACCCCCCACTTTAAATTGATTTGAGCTTTTCTCTTCTGTGGGCGTGTATTAGATCCTCTACTGGCTTCATATTAGAACCGAGTACATTGGATTCTTGCTTCTCCATTCTTGTGATAGGAGAAGAATGTGTTCCAACTCTATCCAGGTCAATACAAAAGATGTAAAGTCTCATCTTTTTTAATGGCTGAATAGTATTCCATGGTGTGTGTGTGTATATGTATATCACAGCTTGTTAATCCATTCTTGAGTTGGTGGGCATTTAGGTTGTTTCCACATTTTGACAATTATAAATTGAGCTGTAATAAACAGTCTCATGTCCTTTACAATTCTTTATACTTGAAATATGTCATATTTACTTTGTCTGTTAAGTCTAAGATTTTATTTACCACCATATTCCTTTAACCTAATAAAATACCCAAGAAAACACTTAAGAAGGGATATCAACATAGTTCTCAGTTAGTGTTTTCTGAGTAAAGAATGAAAATTTTAAACTTGATTTATATAATTAACTGATCAGCATTTTACTGCTCTACAGACGTAATTTTTTTTTGCAGTTTTTGGCTGGGGCTGGGCTTGAACCTGCCACCTCCAGCAATGGGGCTGGCGCCCTACCCCTTTGAGACACAGGGGCCACCCTGGACGTAATTTTTTTATTGTGCCACAAAGCAATATTTACTTGGAGAGGTTAATTTCCATGGGTTTTCTTACATGGTACTTTAAGCCAAATGGAATCCTTTCTGAACATGAATCAGAGTATTCTTAGCCACAGTCCATTGCTTTAGTATAATTGTTTAGATAACTACAATACAGACTTACAGCATCAAACCATGTACTGTACAGAGAAACAAGAAGTATCTAATAGGAGCTCCTATCCTATGTTATCTGACTATACAAATCAGCACATGTCTAAGAATGAAATTAGGAGGTCAGGTCAAAATAGTACAATAGCATAAAGAGAAATGTGGAGTGTTCAGGGAACAATTTCACAGACCGTTAAAATAATAGCTAACAGTTACTAATTGCTTGCCAAAGGCCAGGCACTGGCCTAAGTCTTTAACATATATTAACTCATTTAATGCTGACAACACCTGAGGTAGGCACCATTATATTCCCATCTTAAATAAAAGGAAATTTTAGCTAAGCATGGTTAAGTTACTTGCAATATTCCACATAGCAATAGGGCCGAGTCTGAATTTACACAGTCCTTCTCCAGCACCTGCAGTCTTAATAGCTTTATTTGCCTCTTCCGATAAACCTTCAGGGCTGAGTCAGATGGGATTGGTCAGAGAAAAGAATACTAATGCAGGATGGAGAATGAGTCAGTTAGCACGAAGGCATAGAAGTAGAATAAGAATAATCCACTGGAAATGCAGGGTTATGGCTGAAGGGCAGTAGAAGTCTAACCTGGAAATTTTAGATGAGCTCATACTATGATATCTTGAATGATAAGTGAATAATTAGACTGTGTTGTTTAGACAGTGCAAACTGGTTATTGAGTTTTCAGCTGAGTTTGAATACTACAGTGATGTGCAGAGGTTTGGACTAAAATCTGTGCCTCCTGGCCTTTCAGGCAGCCTCAAGTTTTCTAGAAAGAGTGTGTCCGTTCCTGAAAACTCTGTGTCTGCTTCACCACCATCCCTTCCCTTCTACCTAATAGCTCTTACTTTTATTTGGGCATCTGTGAGGCTACAAAGCTGGAGCAGGTGATCAAGACTAAGTGATGTTGAATCCTCTGCATTTCCTAAAGACTTTTCCTTGAGGCTTTTAGATAAAGGATGGGGTTGAAAATATGAGGCCCGAGGAGCCAGCCTGAGGAGAAGCCTAGCATACAGGGTACAGCACAAGACAAGACTCATAAATGGAGCTCAAACCCTCCTGATGTCAATGCATCTGAATCCCACATGCCAGACACCCCCCAACTTATGGACTTTTCCGATAAGTGAACTACAGTCTTCTTTTTCTTACCTACATGGGCTTAGCATTTTCTATTACTCCTAATAAAAATTTATTCTAAGTAATATGTTGCCCAATGATAATGGCAACTGATTTTAGAATAACTGGACACTCTACCTCAGCTGGCGACAGAGCCCATAATATTGTCTCCTTCCTTCCATGACCCACTCTTTAGGACCTCAGCTGGTGACAGAGCCTATAATAATGTCTCCTTCCTTTCCTGACCCACTCTTTAGGACATCTTCACCAGCACAAATCCCAGTGAATTTTTCATAGTTCAGCTCTGAAGCCTCAGAGCCCAAGTCGGTATCTTCTTTCCCAGGACTGCTGACGTCTCTGCAATCTGGAGCTTATAAAGGCTCTGGGGTGACCAAGGAATAGCTGTATATCATCCCCAGGGCTTTCACATCAAAGGACCCAGTGGAAGCCTCATCCTGTTCAAAACGACAAATTAAAACGAATCCCAGAGCTTTATTCTCTAAGAACTTAAGACATGTTTTCTTTTTGAACATTTCATTGCACTGTCTTCAGAATCAAGCTCTCTAAAGAATGTTATTATACCTTGAGCTTCTTGACACATTTCCTAATAATTTGAAGCTTCTGACATTTATACAATAAAAGATTGCACTTCTGCAAAAGAAAAAAAAATCAATGAATCTTTTTGGCAATCGTCCTAAATCTGTAGAGATTAAATTCGCTTCCCAGACATTGCTATTTCATATCAAACACAGAGCCACACGGTATAATTAAGATAGTTGTAGAACCATATATTTCATGCCCTAGCTGTCTGCTTTAAACTATCTTGGGAAGTTCAGAAATAATAGGAAAGCTACATCTTAACTAGAGTAATTATATTTGCTAAGCAGAATGGAATGAGCAAGAGCTATGTAAAAGAATAAAATAAATCCACCACAAAACCAAGAAATTCTACATTCATTCTGATACATTAATATAAACCTGGCTGATAAAAAAGAAAAAGAAAAAAGCTCACCTCCAGTTACAACTCCCAGGGGAATGGCAGCTATTATCCCCTATTGAGTTGGTACTTACCATACAGAGCCTGAACAATTCATACAGAAAAATAAACCATAACATTCCTGTTTATTATTACTTTAGCTGAGAGGTGGTGACATTAAACAGTTCTGCACTGCTGCTATAAATCAGCAGGCTGGAGATGTTCTCAGCATGGGACTAGGACTCCTTGGAAACCACGCTCATCAAAGCAACCAGCTGTCAGAATTCTTCAAATTAAACTGTTATTACAGTAGTATTCATTAGTCAGTTACTGGCTATTAAGATATTTTTATATCAGCACCATTGACATCAGCTGTTGCTTTTTAATATGCAAGATATATATAAACATGATTCAGTGGCTCATGGGAGGATGACAGACTTAACAGAGCTGGGTGTCCCCTGTCTAAAGGCTGCTGCCTAGGGTGCCCATCCTAGCCATGCACACGTGAATTTCTCTGGGAAGCTGGACATTTGTTCTGGTGGTTGGAGCAGGGAAAGAGGAGTAATAACATATTTCAACACTGGTATTTGCCCAGCAAAGTGATAGCTCAACATCAGAAATTATAACCCTTAAAGCTGTTACTGAGCCCCTGATGACAGTAGTTTATGCTCCTCCAGCTTGATGGTTTGAATTTCCATCTTGTCTGAGATGCTGGGCACGTGTTTAACTTTTGCTTGAAAGCCAGAATCAAACAAAGGAGGTAAAATGGGGTGTGTGGAGAGGTAAAATGGGGTGTGTGGAGACGTAAAAAGGAAAATCTGTATCCAAGCTTTGGTAGAAAGAAAAGTATGACAAGTATTAACTGAAACGATGTGCTTGGCATTTTGAAAAGTTCTTAAGGCCCAATTTAGTTTTAGGGAAAGTTTAACCTAAATCATTTTTTTCCTCTAAAAAAAATTCATGACTTCAGAAAGATTAATATATTCCTTATATACATGCCACGAACTCATTCGTACATCGAAACCAGATTTTTTGACTTTCTCTCCCCTCACATTAATCTTTATATAATATGTAGAATTAGAGTCTGTTTAGTTGAAATGGAGACTAGTCAAAATTGTTTATTTTGTAGATGATAAAAGTGAGAATCAGTGAATTAGTTAACTAGTGTCTGCTTTAATTTTGTTTTCTTCCTTTCTATTTTCTGAAAGGTCTTGAAGCTCCCTCTTTTCCTGGATGGTAAGGCATTTCCTGGTCCTCAGACTCATAAAGATGCTCAGGGTCAGTATATAAACAGCTTCTACCTTTGCTGCAAGGAAGTGTAGCATTAGTCATTTTCTCTGACCCAGAATTTGAGGTCCCTGGGGTTCAACGCTGAGACAGAATTTGATCTGGTGTCCTGTTATTGGCTTGCACCAACTCCCAAGAGCTAATTGTTAAAATTTTAAGAATTATGCAAGCTATTGACATCATGTTGATAGAGTAGAACCTCCATAGTTGACCACCTCCCTATAGTGACCACCTCCGTAAGTTGGCCTAATTTTCATAGACTGGACAGGCACCACATGCACGTATCAGTACAGCAGGCCTAGTTCCTTATATTGACCACCTGCATGTGTTGACCTGTTTGTTAGTGTGTCCCTGGGTGATCAACTTACAGAGGTTTTACAACAGTATGAAATGGACTAGTTATTCCTTAATTGCTACCAATCAACAAACACAACAAATGAGGATTGTTGGTTTTGTTGCTATTGTTGTTTCTTCTGTAGAGCTGGTGGTTATCCATTTACCAGCCACCACTGGTTCCTGCTGAGTCTCCTTTGCTGCATCCAGACCCAGGAGGATGTGCTTCACTGATGAACATTGCCACAACTGGCCCTCTTGTATTCACTTATTAAATAATCTTTTTTTTTTTTCTGAATGCCTACTTTATTTCAGGCATTTACCATTGTGCAGAGTAAGTAAGAACCAAAATTCAATCCACTGTCTGCCTACATACCTGAATGGAGTCCTGCACCTACCTGGGAGAAGGAACACATTTTTCTAAATTTCTCAAAAGAACTCAGAACTATGGGCCAGAGGGGTAGGGTATACAGCTTGGTGTAGGTCAAGAAGAGCACTTTGTCTTGTTTTCTTAAAGAGACATCTTGGGCCAACAGTAGACCCTGAACACTCCATAGGTGGTGAAGACACCATGGTGACAAGTCAGACAAAATCATGGGTGCAGAGCTCACCTTCCAGGTAGGGAACAAAACAACCATGACAATTTGAAAGTAACAGCACCATGAAGCAAACCACTGAGGAGATGTGAGGGAGAGAGATGAAGGTGGTGGGAAGGGCGATGCTTTGGGGGAGGAGTTCAGAACCGGTCTTTCTACAGTCCAGGTAAAGGACACTCCAAACAGGACAAGAACAGATGCTCACAATGAAGAGTGAGCTGTGTTACCAAGGCACAGAAGACAGCCCAAGGAACTAGGACAGGATGGGAAACCTGGGGAAGGCTATGTATTGGAAACAAAAAGGTAAGCTGGGCCCTAGCTGTCCACAGAAAGGAATTTGATTTCATTTTATGCCTAATGAGAAGCTACTGGAATGTTTTAAGCAGAAGAGTGATTTGCATTTTTAAAAGATCACTCAGGCTTTGGTATGGAAATTAGATTTAGATTGTAGAGAAACAAAAGTATAAGCAAGAGAGTAGTTGTAAGGCTGGATATCACTCTTCCCACACTGGATGGGACTTCTGCTTTGTGTATTAATTTTTATTTATTTTGAAATCTTGTTCCTGAACCCACCACAGACCTCCTGGCTCAACCATCACTTACCAGCCCAAGACTCAATTTCTACCTCTGGAAGCTTCAGCATTAGGGGTTTTTTTTAATTAGTTTGAGATCACTACTTTTTTACAACAAATCATATCATGGGTGGATACTGAAATAATCCAAAAGATAATTCAAGGAGCATGAGGGGGGGAAAAACACACCAAGACAAAGAGAAAATATGCTTGTTACACTTCAGCTTTAATTGCTGGGCGGTGCCTGTGGCTCAAAGGAGTAAGGTGCTGGCCTCATATGCTGGAGGTGGTGGGTTCAAACCCAGCCCTGGCCAAAAACTGCAAAAAAAAAAAAAAAAATGACACCTTAGACTCCTGCAGTGCTGAGGGTTCTGTCCTTAAATCAGGGAATCAGGAGTTCTCAATCCTAGAAGCACATTGGTGTCACCTGACAATTTTTTTTTTTTTTTTTTGAGACAGTCTCAAGCTGTTGCCTTGGGTAGAGTGTCGTGGCATCATAGCTCACAGCAACCTCCAACTCTCAGGCTCAAGCAATCCTCTTGCCTCAGTTTATCTATTTTAGTAGAGACGGGGGGGGGGTGTCTCGCTTTTGCTCAGGCTGGTCTTGAACTCATGAGCTCAAGCAATCTACCCTCATCAGCCTCCCAGTGTGCTAGGATGACAAGCATGAGCCACCATGCCCGGCAGCACCTGACAGCTTTTTAAAAATACTTATGCCTGCATTCAGTCTCAAGAGTTTTTGATTTCCCTGGTCTTTAGCAGAACTGTGATATTGGAGAAATTTATTGTAGAATCTGCCCAGGTAATTCTAATGGATAACTTTGGTTAAAAATTATGCTTCTAAATACATGGGCATTTAGCTAGGAGAAAAGGAAAAATGGTGAAAGATTCTACAGCAACAAGACCTTCTCACTCTTGAACTTGGACTGATGAACAGTGGTATTTTTTTTTTCTCATGAAGCATGCAGCTGGGCAATTTGGCACAATTGGGCCCAAATAGCAAAAAAAATAATATTTCTAGAATTTAGGGACTTAGCAGAATTTAGAGATAAGCTACCTAAAAAAACAAAAACATGTAAGCCAACTCAAATACAGTAGAACCTCCACAGTTGACCACCTCCTTAAGTGGAACTAAGTTTCACGGACAGGTCATGTACCGCATGTACACATCAGGGCAGCAGGCCTAGTTCCTTGTGTTAAGCACCTCCATATGTTGACCAGTTTGTTAAGTTCCTTGGGTGACCAACTTACAGAGGTTCTACTGAATTAGGTTTGCAGAAGTGACAGTTTAATAGAAACTAACTCTACCCTATTCTCACACCATTTAAAATGCAAGTCTAAGATGGAATAATGTGAGAGCTCTTTCCTATAAGACCAATTGCCACTCAGATACTCAGATCTTGAAAGGAAACACACATGCCAATAAATCTCAAAAGAGAAGTTTTCTCTGCCCTTCCAACTCCTGGCCCCAATACCTCCACATTCCAAATTATGAATATGAATTAGATGCAAAAGAACAGACTTGGAGAATTCAGAGAATGGAGAGGCAAGTGATATGTATTGCTTTCCTACTATATATCAAGCATTGTGAGGAATGTTTCCCTAATTACCCTAGTTATCACCAAAGTAACCCATTGTTTGCAGTATCTTTATTTGAGTCATTGAAACTGAGACTTGGAATATTAAGTGATTTTTTTTTTTTTAAAGGTCCGGCATAGAGAAAGCAGCAGAGAAGTATTCCAAGCTCCAAACCCCATAGTCTTCATTATATTCTTTCTTTCTCAGACAAGGTAAAATGGGACACACGAACTTCAGAGACAATGCAAATTGGAAATCAGCTACACGTTGAAAAATGTGGAAAATTAAGAGGTCAAAGAGCAATACATCCCAGAAGAAATATTTTTCCTTCCATCCTTTCTAGAGCAGAGATACTGTATCAGATGTCCAGGTAGGAATTTGACATGGTATGTGGTGGGACCCCAGGCTAAGAATGTTTCCTTGGAATAAACCATCACTGACATGACAAAGGTCAGCGAATGAGGAGTGGAGAAGAAAGACCGTAAACTCACCGCACCAATTGTCAGCAGATGGCCTTGTGAGGAGGAAAACAACTCTTCCCTTCCTCCTCTCCTCTCCCAAAAGAGCATTTTCCCTACATTCAAGTGCCATTTTTTCCACATTTTCTCTGTAAAACTATCATATTCAAGAAAATGCCCTGTCTTCTTCGATGTTTATTTTATGTAAGAGCCCATGCATTACAGTCATACAGGAGAAAAAAGCTTTGGAATGTTTGCAAATGTTTTTGTTTGTTTGTTTCAATTTGCAAAGGGATTTCGAGAGTAGTGGAGAGCAGAGCTATTCTTTCCCCATGAAATGAACATTGTTCAAATGAACCAAGGCAACAAGAATATTTTCTGCCCATTGCGATGCTTCTCAGCTTGTTTATTTTGAGCCACTTAGATGACACTTGCTTCTGGTTAAACAATTTTGTACAGAGCTCCACTCCCATTATGAAATCATTGTCTGTGCTTGAAAATCAAGATGTCTTCTTCTCAGCACATGACAAACTCAACCCTAGTCATTTATTCCAATCAGTAATTAACTTTGTGCCAAACTAGTAAAAAAATAAATGATTCACAAAAGAATGTTTTCACTAAGGTTTATGGTTCCCAACCTGCTTCTTTTTAATGGTTAAAATTCCCATAATGATTTTCTTAAAGATCCTATCAAACTACCTTTCTATGTCCCTGGGAAATCCGAGTTGTTGTGAAGACACAGACTATCTATGAAAGGCTAGCAGACATCTATATTCTGTCCATCCATTCAGTATACATGGGCCTTTTGCTTTGTTTTGAGCCCCAAAGAATCAAACAAAGATAAAGTTGAACACAAAGCAATCACTCTTCTGAAGGGTAGGATGATATCAGAGGCAGCCAAACCTTTATCTGTTAGGAAGGCTATTTGAATATTGCTGCCTCATTGGTCTCCCTGCCATAAAGGTTGTTTTGGCTTTTTGCACACTTGGAGAAAATCTTATTCATTGGGATGTCACACCTGTGAAATAGAGCTCTTTGATGACAAGGCTGCCTTGAGATAGAAGGTAACCTTTGCTTCACTATCAGGCAGCTGGGAAGTGCAATTGCATCTCAGAGAATGATGTCATTGAAAGGTGAGGCTGTTAAGAGAGAAATCAAGCACAAAACAGTGGCCTCCCACTGCATTCTCTCCAATAGGAAGACATTCCACTCCAGAACAAATGTTCCGGCTGGGTTGGATTACTGCTAAGGTTATAATGCCATGCTGAAACAAAATGTGTTGATAGCTGCCGGGAAACCAAACTGTGACTTAAAAACAAGAATGCCATGGAGTGGGCGTGTTTCCTTTCTTTTTGTTTGGTTGCCCTAAGCAAGAGAACTTTATCCCCGTAGATAAATTTCTAAGGCAAAGGATAGAACTGAGAAAAGATGGTATCAGAGACTTTAAATTTCCAAACTCATGACTTTCTAGTTCACAATGCCCATCTCAGACACTGAATTGCTATTTGTTTTATTCTTATCTTTACCTAAAAAGGGAAGCAGTTTCTCTTTTTAGAGATTTATAAACCATCATTTTTTTTAAAAAATGCCAGAGTTCCCTATTCTAAAATAAAAACTTTTCTTCAATGTATGCTATTCTTAAGCTCATAATTAAAAAAAAAAAGATATCAACAATGTACGCAGGTACCATTTACCACCTTTTCAGCAGCCATTTCAATTTTGGGAAGATGAATTTCTTTTCCTCACTCTAGACAACTCATTTCGAGGATTAATTTTTCATTTTGTAAATTTTCTGGATCTTTTGTTCCTGTCCTTTCTCTCTCCTGCTATGTATTCTTGACCTCACTGTGCCACATGGAGCTCAAGGATATAGGAATCAAATCAGCCAGACTGGCTACTTGAGAAACAAGTCTGTCAAAGGATTTGGTGGGAGAGGAAATACTGGGAATTCCTGGCTAAACTAAGGCTTTAGGACTTTCCATGGACTTTTTCTCTGCTCTTACCATTTCCAAACCAAATTTATAATTAAATCATAATGGCTTTATGTATTGACGTCTGCACACAATGCATTCCGTTTATGCAGTATGACTGTGAAGGTGTTTGGAGTCCTGAAACATGGTAGGAAAGGATTTTTGATAAATGTCTAAACTATGGATAATTTTTATTTCTCTATCCAGTGTTTGTAAGAGTAGAATTTTGCACATGGTTGATATAGATTGTATATTGAAATCATATGGAGATCTTTTTCTCAAACCACACATATGCGGTATCCAAGCCTAGAGATTCTGATGCAGTCTTCTGTGACAGAGATCAGACACAGGTGCTTTTTAAAAACTTCCGGGTGGATTCTCAGCTAGATTCCTGGTTAAAAACCAATGATATAGAGACTGACTTTTTGGTATTTCTTTTAAAAATCATATTACATCAAAATGTTTTTACTGTTCTAGTTACCTTCCCTACTATCCATTTAAAAAAGAATTTTTGGCTGGGAGTATTTAAATGCCTTTCGTATGTGTTCATATTTCCATGGTGAAAATTTTTGAAATTTATTTTGTATTCCAGAGTATGACAGGGGTACACACATTTTGATTACATAATTTGCATTTGTACATTTTAAGTCGATGTTATACGGGGGCCTTTGACCCAGAAAATGTGCATTGTAGTCATTTGATGTGAATTTACCCTACTCTTCTTCCCCTCTCTCCCAATTAGATTTCCACTGAATTTGAGTGAGTTCCACTGAGTTTACACGCACGTGTTACTAGTGCGCATAAACTAGTTCCAGTTTAGTATTGAGTACACATAGTGTTTGTTTTTCCATTCTTGTGATATTTCACTTAGAATAATGGTCTCTAGTTCCTTCCAGGTTGTAACGAAAAATACTAGATCACCATTTTTTATGGCTGAATAGAACTCCATGTTATACATACAGCACATTTTATTAATCCATTCATGTATTGATGGGCACTTGAGTTGTTTCCACATCTTTGTGATTGTGAATTATGCTACCATAAATATTCTAGTGCAAGTGTCTTTTGGATAAATGTCTTTTTTTCTTTGGGTAAGTGTAGGATAGTATTTAGAAATAAACATATCCTACATGAAGCACACAAAGTGAACAGGTAAGTGCCTACTAGTGCTGGATCAAAAGCAATTCTTTGAAGTACCACCACACTACTTTCCACAGAGGTTGTACTACTTTGCAGTCCCATCAACAGTAAATGAATATTCCTTTATCTCTGTAACCATGCCACTATTTGATGCTTTGAGTCTTTTTGATATGAACCATTCTCACCAGAGTTAGGTGATGTCTCATTGTCGTTTTGATTTGCCTTTTCCTGATGATTAAAGACGTTGAGCATCTTTTCATGTGTTCATTGGCCATTAGACTGTCTTCATTTAAAAAGTTTCTATTTGTGTCCTTTGCCCACTTTTTAATGTTTCTTATAATTTTCTTTTTCTTGTTGATTGTCTTCATGGTAAAATTTTTAAAGGATCCACCCAATTAAGCTGCATGCTCAGATTCTAATTGCTATATTCATTTTAAAGTTGGCAAAATTAGATTTCTCTCTCTCTCTCATCAGTTAGAGAACAGACATAGAAATTTCTGTTGTCAAATGTTTGACTTTAACTTTATACACCATGGAGTAAACAAAAAATTGGATTATGAGTCAGGAATGTGGGTTCTGAACACAATTGTGCAACAAACTCATGGGTTCAGTATGTGCAGTGGCTAAGTGTGAGGTTGGTTTAGGGGAGCCCTGAGGTCCCTTTTGGCTTCAGCATATGAGATCCCATTTACACTCTGATCCTGTGTGAAATGGACTGGCAGTTGCTAACAGAGATAAGAAGTGCATGAGAGGTTGCCTCTGCTGCTTTGCATTGGACTGCTGTAGCTATCAAGTCAGGAATACCCAGGAGCTAAGCTTCCTCCCTGCCATTTGCCCAAGCAAGTAATGGCTTAGTTCACACAACCTGTTATCTAGGTAACAGGCTTGGACTGTCAACTTGCCTGTCAACTTCAGTCCTGTTAGATTCATGACCCCTAAAGGTATTAGTTGCCTGATTGACTGACTGATGATGACTGACATATATACACAATTAACTCTTTAGTCTTACTAGCCCCAAAATGAGACCCATATGTTCCTAATCTACAAATGTGTGTTAGTCTCCCCTCCCGTGGTGGAATCACAGTCAGGCACTTCTAGTGAGATGGAGACCAGTGATTTTTGAGGACTTTTGCAGTCATGCAGAATTCCCACTCCACTGACTAATTGATAGCACACTCACTAATGCCTGTCATTTATATGTGATCATGCAGCCATCCATAGAGATTGGGCATAGAGAAATACACTTTGGAGGGAAGGGGGTTGTGTGTTTTTTGTTTCTGCAAAATCATTTTTAAACTACCATCGACTAAGACGTTGCCTTTGTCATTTGCTTCTGGGCATTTTGGTTTCAAATAGTTTTTCTACTGAGACAATTTCTGTTCAAAACTATGCTATGCAAGTATTAACTGTACACAGTTAATTATTAATACATTATACTGTGCACACAAATATGCAAATATGTGATTCACAGTAATAGTTGTATATTTTTACATCTGTGGCATGAAGTAGGTACCTCTTAAATTATTATCTTTATGGGTGGTGCCTGTGGCTCAAAGGAGTAGGGCGCCAGCCCCATATGCCAGAGGTAGGTGGGTTCAAACCCAGCCCCAGCCATAAACTGCAAAAAAAGAAAAAAAAAATTTAGAAATGCCCACAATTTCTTAAATATTGGTAACAAGACAGGCCTGGGTGGGTAGATTTTAGACCTAATGGTCCTTTTTCAGGTGAAACATATGCCTCCTACTTTTGCTTTTATAATCTTCCCACATCGCTTACTTATAAAAGGAAGAAGTGGTTTATTTTCCATATCATACTTACTTCTTGAGGATAATAAACCATTGAGAGAAGGAATAATATCTTTTCCTCATTTGTACTTCCAAGTAGCAGTTCTCTGTACTTCACAAGTGGCGGTACTGCAACAATCATATCCTCTCCCCCTTGTACCCAAACACCCACCATTCAGCATGCAACTAGCAAACATCCTGTGAGTGCCTGCAATGGTAAGGGAGTAAAGGAGACAGTGGACAAGATTACAGCATTCCTATGGAGGAGAGAAGACCAATAAAAATAAACAAATCCATGACAAAGTAAGATACTTCAAGAGAGTATTAAAGACTTAGAATGGAAAATTAAAAAGGGCAATATGATAAAGGGAAGCTGGAGGGTTACTTTAGATTGGGAAGACAGGGAAAGGTATGCTGAGGAGGCAGAATTTAAGTTGGACCTTAGGAGAAAAAGGAAAACTAGCAGGAGATGTGAAGGAAGAGAATCCAAGGGCTGAGGCCCTAAGGCAACCACAAACACAGCATGTTTGAAGGACAAAAGGCCAGCAGTGTGGGCAAGATGGAAAACAGGGAAAGAGATTAGAGAGAGACATAAGCCACATCAAAAAGCTTGGATTTTGTTCCAAGTGCTATCATGTGCCATGAGAGGATTAGTCTACTTGTCAACATAGAGCCTGGGAAGTATCACCCAACATATTTAGTAGAAGAATGATATTCGTAAGGAGGCTATTATCTTCTTCAAGAGATTTTTATGAAACTCATAGGGGATTCTTACAAATTTTCAGTATTCAGTAAATGTTAGGTATCAGCGGGATTTGTCTTCTTCTTGCTCTTTTTTTCTTCTTCACCTTCTTCTGATCTTCTTAACTATCATTGTTATTATTTCCATAGTTCACCTGGAAGGTGATGATGTCTGGACTAGGAAATTAGTGCTGGAGATGAGGAAAGTGGGTGAATTTGGAAATGGTTTGAGTTCCCACATTCTTCTGGGGGCCAGATTGTCCCAACAATCACTTCTACCTCAACACACCTGTAGTAACAGTCACTGGGCTGTTATTGACACTATCTTCTTGAGTCTGCTTCTAAACAATTCTGTGTCTAAAGGTCATTCAGAAAAAAAAGTTATAAAGTTTATTGAGAATGTTGATTTCCAGATTCAATCCCAAAAATCAATAAGGAGAGAGAAGAAATTTTCATTGCAATACAAACACTCCAGGTGAGTCAGAGTATGGTGGCCTGTCAACCCTGCCTGGAGTTATATCTGATCAGGAACTGAGACGAGATTTATAAATCATTAGTGTATATGTAGCAATTAAAACCATGGTCATGCATGCAGCAGCCTGGGATACTGTGCAGTGGAAGGGATGTAGAGGAAGGAAAGACTTCCATCTTAACCTTGGGGAAACCTGACAGCTGAGGAACGGGTGATGGAAGAGGAACCTGCAAGAGAATAAAGAGAAATAAAGCCAAGAGCTATGTCAGTGAAGCTTGAGAGTAGGATTTCAAAAAGGTGTAATCACACATTCCTTCCTACAGCAAATACTTTTAGAGGGCATTCTTTGTGTTAGACACTGGGATGCAGCAGAAAAGAAGAAAGGAAAAATCCCTGCTTTCATAGAACATGCAGTCTAAAGTTAAATGGAACAGAGCAGTCTAAAGAAGAGAACAGTTTTTATAGGAAATTAGTTGATAACCAAATTACAGTGGGTTGAGGAAGTAATGAGAGATGAGAAAGTAGAAACAGCAAATGTGATGGCCATAATGGGAAGAAAGGAAAGAGCTCTATATAGCCTCTATCTGCCACTCAGTTGTGTGACCTCAGTGACACTACACTGCTACCAAGAAGCGAAACTTAATTTTGAACTCTAACAAACAAAATTAGAGATTTTTAATGAACTTAAATACCATCAAGTCCCTGGAACTAGGAAAAAATAGAACTTTTTGCAGAATGCTCCAAAAATCTAGCCTATGACCATGACTATTCTTTTCCTTCCAGAAGAGAAAGAACTATTTTGCAGGACATTGGAGAGATAGCAAAATAAAGATCAAAAGTGAATTAGTAAATAAACAATAATCAAGTGTGAAAAGGATAAGATTAATATTCTGTAAAGTTGTTGTCAGACTTTTTTAACCATATGAAAAATAGATGTAGAAAAGAATCCAAGGACATCTCAAATACACAAATATATGATTCATATCCATTTTCTCATCCCCTGATTCACTTCCTCCTCTTTTTTAAACAAAAAAGAACATCTTGGCTAGAAAAATAAGTTGAAAGTTCATGCCTCACATTTGTTGTTAAATCTTTAAAAACTAGTTAGGAGTATAGAAATGCCTTATTCTGAACTCAGAAGACCAAAATGTCAGTTCCCATTGTAAAATTAGATGTTCATTTTTGGAGGTACTAATTTTTAGTAAAAAAGAAAATTGAGTCTGTTCAAATATACATTAAAAATTATTTATCTCTTGGAACTTTTCAATGAGTTTACTCAAAGCCAATCAAAATTCTAAATATGTTTGAAATATATGGTAGCACATTCAGCAAAATGAAACTAAATGGGAAACCAACCCAGTGAAAAAGAAATATATGAGAATTATCAGAAAATTTCAGAAAGAAAATAATAGTACCTTTCTTCCTTATATTAAATAAATTTCAAATGGGCCAATGATATAAATATGAACAATGAAACCACACAAAATCAGGAAGAAAAAAGGACAAATTTATTTATAATCATAGAATAGGAAATGCTTTGTTTTGAACAGAAGACAAAATCTAGAAATCCTAAAGGATATCTCTTTACGGTAAGTGAGGCGACAAGTACAAAAGAAGTACTTGCAATTATTATGATAAAGAGCTCACTTTCTTAATTTCCAAACTTCACATAAGGAAAATAGAAATGATCCGATGGGAAAATGGCAAGAAATATGAACAGGGGCTTCATAGCATAAGAAATATTAATTGTTAATAAAATAAACAAATATTCTTTCCTTCGCTTATAATAAAATAATTTGAAAATTAAAAAATAGTCTTCACAACAGCTATGAAAATAAGGGTACTCTTATTACCCCCATGTTCAGAAGGCTAGACAATTGTTCAAGAATCATTTGCTTAAAAAACCCTCTATTTCCCACTGACTGGTAATGCTGCAGCTGTTATACAGTAAATTCTATACATATCAATTGAGCTGTTTCTACACACTTGGATTGACTGGTTCATTTGATTATTTCTGAAAAATGCTATAGTGTCTCAATTACTATTGGTCTCTGCTAAGTGTTAATGCTTGGTATGCAAAGTTCCTCCATGAAAGCCTTCATTAGAATTTCTTAATGATTTTAAGGCCTTTGAACTTCTAAAAGTATTTTAGAAAATCTGAGGGTTTTTTTTTTCTATTTTACAGAATAAAACTGGAATAGGAAATTATAGATATATGTGTAGAGAATTGACATCACTTTAAAATTAAATGTTTCCCTCCATGAACACAGTATAGTGATTCATTCATTTAGGTCTTCTTTAATTTTCTTTATTAATGTTTAGTAATTTGCTTATAACTTCCAAAATGTTATAAGTTATGTTAGTTACAAATGACTTCCATTTCCTAACTCCTTTTTCTTGTTTATAAAAAGTTAAATAACTCGGAGGGAGGAGAGCAAGATGGCGGACGAGTAACAGCTTCCTTGCATCTGGGCACCGTGAGTCTGGGGAGATAGGACTCCAGGCATCTCTGGCTGGTGGGATCTTGCCTATCACACCCCTGTGAGGATACAGGGAGTCAGCAAGAGACTTCTGGACCCCAAGAGGAGGACGAAAACAGTGGAAAACTGGCAAGCGGTCACGTGTGTTCAATCTGTCTAAACCTGCCCACAACTTCCACAGGCATGAGAACTTAAAGAGCAAGTGGAAGTGAAAGGAAAATTAGGGCAAGGAAGCAGATAAAAGAAATCACTCATGAGGAAGAATCAGCAGAAAACTCCAGGCAACATGAAGAACAAGTCCAGAACAACCCCGCCAAGGGACCATGAGGTAGCTACTGCAGAGGATTCCACCTATAAAGAAATGTTAGTAATAACAGAAAGGGAGTTTAGAATACATATGATGAAAACAATGAAAGAAACGAGGGAAACAATGAAGGAAACTGCTAAAAAGGTAGAAAATAACCAAAAGGAAATCCAAAAACAGAATCAAATAAGAGATGAACGATATGAAGAATATAAAAAGGATATAGCAGAGCTGAAGGAAATGAAACAGTCAATTAGGGAACTTAAAGATGTAATGGAAAGTATCAGCAACGGGTTAGACCATGCAGAAGAAAGAATTTCAGAGGTATAAGACAAAGTTCTTGACATAACTCAGATAGTAAAAGAGGCAGAAAGCAGAACGTTCATTGTCAGAATTATGGGACTTTATGAAGCGTTCCAACATACGAGTTATAGGAATTCCAGAAGGGGAAGAAGAATGCCCCAGAGGAATGGAAGCCATACTAGAGAATATTATAAAAGAAAATTTCCCAAATATCACCAAAGATTCTGACACACTGCTTTCAGAGGGCTATCAGACCCCAGGTCGCCTCAACTCTAACCAGCTTCTCCAAGACACATTGTGATGAAACTGTCCAAAGTCAAGACAAAAGAAAAGATTCTGCAAGCTGCCAGAAATAAGCGCCAGTTGACCTATAGGGGCAAATCCATCAGATTGACCGCAGACTTCTCTAATGAAACTTTCCAAGCAAGAAGACAATGGTCATCTACCTTTAATCTACTTAAACAGAACAATTTCCAGCCCAGAATTCTGTACCCTGCCAAGCTAAGCTTCAAAACTGATGGAGAAATCAAATCATTTACGGATATACAAACATTGAGGAAATTCACCACAACAAGACCAGCTCTATAGGAAATACTTCAACCTGTTCCGCACACTGACCACCACAATGGATTAGCAGCAAAGTAAGAACTCAGAAATTAAAAGAAAGAACCTAACCTCCACACTGATGCAAAAGACAAAACTAAGCAATGGACTCTCACAAAATAAGATGAATAGAATACTACCACACTTATCAATTATCTCAATAAATTTAATGGCTTGAATTCCCCACTGAAGAGACATAGATTGGCTGACTGGATTAAAAAACACAAGCCATCTTGGGGCGGCGCCTGTGGCTCAGTCGGTAGGGCGCCGGCCCCATATACCGAGGGCGGCAGGTTCAAACCCGACCTCGGCCAAACTGCAACAAAAAATAGCCGGGCGTTGTGGCAGGCGCCTGTAGTCCCAGCTACTCGGGAGGCTGAGGCAAGAGAATCGCTTAAGCCCAGGAGTTGGAGGTTGCTGTGAGCTGTGTGAGGCCACGGCACTGTACCGAGGGCCATAAAGTGAGACTCTGTCTCTACAAAAAAAAAAAAAAAACACAAGCCATCCATTTGCTGTCTTGCAAGAAACACACCTGGCTTCAAAAGACAAATTAAAGCTCCGAGTCAAGGGTTGGAAGACAATTTTTTAGGCAAATGGAATTCAGAAGAAAAGAGGAGTTGCAATCTTATTTTCAGATTCATGTGGATTTAAAGCAACTAAAGTTAAAAAAGACAAAGATGGTCACTTTATACTGGTCAAGGAAAAAATACAACAAGAAGAAGTTTCAATTCTAAATATTTATGCACCCAATTTAAATGCTCCCAGATTCTTGAAACAGACCTTACTCAGTCTGAGCAATATGATATCTCATAATACCATAATAACAGGGTACTTTAACAATCCTCTTACAGGGCTGGACAGATCCTCTAAATAGAAATTAAACAAAGATATAAGAGATTTAAATGAGACCCTAGAACAACTGTGTTTGATAGACACATATAGAACACTCCATCCCAAAGATAAAGAATATACATTCTTCTCATCACCCCATGGAACATTCTCCAAAATTGATCATATCCTGGGACACAAAACAAATATCAACAGAATCAAAAGAATTGAAATTTTACCTTGTATCTTCTCAGAACATAAGGCACTAAAGGTGGAACTCAACTCTAACAGAAACGCTCAACCCCACACAAAGACATGGAAATTAAACAATCTTCTGTTGAATAACAGATGGGTGAAGGAAGAAATAAAACAGGAAATCATTACCTTCCTTGAGCATAACAACAATGAAGACACAAGCTACCAAAACCTGTGGGATACTGCAAAAGCAGTTTTCAGAGGAAAATTCATCGCTTTAGATGCCTACATTCGAAAAACAGAAAGAGAGCGCATCAACAATCTCACAAGCCATCTTATTGACTTGGAAAAAGAAAAACAATCTAAGCCTAAACCCAGTAGAAGAAAAGGAATATCCAAAATCAAATCAGAGATCAATGAAATTGAAAACAAAAAAATCATTCAGAAAATTAATGAAACAAAGAGTTGTTTTTTTGAAAAAATAAATAAAATAGATAAATCATTGGCCAGACTAACGAGGAATAGATAAGTAAAATCTCTAGTAACCTCAATCAGAAATGATAAAGGAGAAATAATAACTGATTCCACAGAGATACAAGAGATCATCTCTGAATACTACTAGAAACTCTATGCCCAGAAATTTGACAATGTGAAGGAAATGGATCAATATTTGGAATCACACCCTCTCCCTAGACTCATCCAGGAAGAAATAGAGCTCCTGAAAAGACCAATTTCAAGCACTGATATCAAAGAAACAATGAAAAATCTTCCAATCAAATAATGCCCTGGTCCAGATGGCTTCACACCAGAATTCTATCAAACCTTCAAGGAAGAGCTTATTCCTGTACTGCAGAAATTATTCCAAAAAATTGAGGAAGAAGGAATCTTCCTTCAACACATTCTTCCTCCAATGAGGAATCTTCCTCCAACACATTCTATGAAGGAAATATCACCCTGATACCAAAACCAGGAAAAGACCCAAACAAAAAGGAGAATATCAGACCAATCTCACTCATGAATATAGATGCAAAAATTCTCAACAAAATCCTAGCCAATAGATTACAGCTTATCATCAAAAAAGTCATTCACCATGATCATGTAGGCTTCATCCCAGGGATACAAGGCTGGTTTAACATACGCAAGTTCATAAACGTTATCCACCATATTAACAGAGGCAAAAATAAAGATCACATGATCCTCTCAATAGATGCAGAAAAAGCATTTGATAAAATCCAGCATCCTTTTCTAATTAGAACACTGAAAATTATAGGCTTAGGTGGCACGTTTCTAAAACCGATCGAAGCTATCTATGACAAACCCACAGCTACTATTTTACTGAATGGAGTAAAACTCAAAGCTTTTCCTCTTAGAACTGGAACCAGACAAGGTTGTCCTCTGTCACCTTTACTATTCAACATAGTGCTGGAAGTTCTAGCCAATACAATTAGGCAAGACAAGGAAATAAAGGGAATCCAAATGGGAGCAGAGGAGGTCAAACTCTCCCTCTTTGCTGATGACATGATCTTGTACTTAGAGAACCCCAAAGACTCAACCACAAGACTCCTAGAAGTCATCAAAAAATACAGTAATGTTTCAGGATATAAAATCAATGTCCACAAGTCAGTAGCCTTTGTATACTCCAATAACATTCAAGATGAGAAGCTAATTAAGGACACAACTCCCTTCACCATAGTTCAAAGAAAATGAAATACCTAGGAATATACCTAACGAAAGAGGTGAAGGACCAAATGCAAACAATGTAAACTAATCGTCTATACCCTCATATTAATCTGAAATTTAAAATAAGAAAAATTAACTTCATTAAAAATTAAATTAAAAAAACAAACAAACAAAAAGAAAATTATGAAATCCTCAGAAAGGAAATAGCAGAGGATATTAACAAATGGAAGAACATACCATGCTCATGGCTGAGAAGAATCAACATTGTTAAAATGTCTATACTTCCCAAAGCAATCTGCCTATTCAATGTCATTCCTATCAAAATACCAAAATCGTACTTTCAAGATTTGGAAAAAATGATTCTGCGTTTTGTATGGAACCAGAAAAAAACCTGTATAGCTAAGGCAGTTCTTAGTAATAAAAATAAAGCTGAGGGCATCAGCATACCAGATTTTAGTCTGTACTACAAAGCCATAGCGGTCAAGACAGCATGGCACTGGCACAAAAATAGACACATAGACACTTGGAATCAAATAGAAAACCAAGAAATGAAACTAACATCTTACAACCACCTAATCTTCGATAAACCAAACAAGAACATACCTTGGGGGAAAGACTCCCTATTCAATAAATGGTGTTGGGAGAACTGGATATCTATATGTATAACTGGACCCACACCTCTCCCCACTCACAAAAATTGATTCAAGATGGGTAAAGGACTTAAGTTTAAGGCATGAAACCATAAAAATCCTCAAAGAAAGCATAGGAAAAACACTGGAAGATATTGGCCTGAGGAAAGACTTCATAAAGAAGACTGCCATGGCAATTGCAACAACAACAAAAATAAACAAATGGGACTTCATTAAACTGAAAAGCTTCTGTACAGCCAAGGAGACAATAACCAAAGCAAAGAGACAACCTACACAATGGGAAAGGATATTTGCATATTTTGAATCAAACAAAAGCTTGATAACTAGGATCTATAGAGAACTCAAATTAATCCACATGAAAAAAGCCAATAATCCCATATATCAATGGGCAAGAGACATGAATAGAACCTTCTCTAAAGATGACAGACGAATGGCTAACAAACGTATGAAAAAATGTTCATCATCCCTATCTATTAGAGAAATGCAAATCAAAACCACCCTGAGATACCATATAACCCCAGTGAGAATGGCCCACATCACAAAATCTCCAAACTGCAGATGCTGGCATGGATGTGGAGAGAAGGGAACACTTTTACACTGCTGATGGGACTGCAAACCAGTACAACCTTTCTGGAAGGAAGTATGGAGAGACCTCAAAGCACTCAAGCTAGACCTCCCATTTGATCGTGCAATCCCATTACTGGGCATCTTCCCAGAAGGAAAAAAATCCTTTTATCATAAGGACACTTGTACTAGACTGTTTATTGCAGCTCAATTTACAATCGCCAAAATGTGGAAACAGCCTAAATGCCCACCAACCCAGGAATGGATTAACAAGCTGTGGTATATGTATACCATGGAATACTATTCAGCTATTTAAAAAAATGGAGACTTTACATCCTTCGTATTAACCTGGATGGAAGTGGAACACATTATTCTTAGTAAAGCATCACAAGAATGGAGAAGCATGAATCCTATGTACTCAATTTGGTATGAGGACAATTAATGATAATTAAGGTTATGGGGGGGAGGAAAAGCAGAAAGAGGGACGGAGGGAGTGGGGTGGGGCCTTGGTGTGTGTCACACTTTATGGGGGCAAGACATGATTGCAAGAGGGACGTTACCTAACAATTGCAATCAGCGTAACCTGGCTTATTGTACCCTCAATGCATCCCCAACAATTAAAAAAAAAAAAGAAAAGAAAAGAAAGAAAAAAAAGTTAAATAACTCTTTGGGTAGAGATGTAGGAAAAATGATTGCATTCAAATTTATAAGAATTGGATTTTGAGAAGGAAAGAAGGAAGTACTTAACAGCCATTCTCACCACAATAAATAACAGCTTTTTTTATATATGTGGGTATACCTTAGGCCTGTCACTATGGGTCAACCTCACACCCAAGAATTGTTTTGTGATTTGCAGGAAGAAATTTTACTTGCTTACCCACAAATAAACAAACTTTGAAGAGTAAACTGTCAATAAGAGGCTAATATACTTTTGAAAGGAAAGAGAATTAAATTATTCAAAGAAGAGTATGTTATTAGAGGTCTATAAAAGAGTAACGATAATTGTTCTAAACAAATATTTTTTGGTAGTTGAGTTTTTAATGTTTAGAGTCACCTGACCTAATCTGTTAATTAAAAGAAATTTTTTCTCTTCAGCAGCACTCCAAAATCATGAACAATTATCCCAATTCATTTCTTTGTAAAAATGCTCACATTCCAAATTTGCAAATGACTTTATGATGAACAGTGAAAGGAGAGGGTCTTAGAAGAACTATAGGATTAAACAACACAAAAATTATTTTTTACCCCTTATATTGTACTGACCATACTTGCTTTTTTATATGATAACTCTCTTTTTTTGTAATTATTTTCTCTTAATGCTTATATCAATCAACAATTGTATTAAATGCCTACTAGGTAGGACTGTGCTGAGTTTAATTAAAGAACAGATATGCATAGCATACAACAGATTCCAAAATGCAAACACTTGTCTACTAGAAATGAAAACAAGATAAAACCAAAAGATAGAACTTAGATTTGCTCAAGGTGTTTTATAAACCGTCAACCAAAAAGAAATAGAAAGGAAAATGCCATATTTTGCCATGTATAATATGCATTTTTTGGCCCAAATTTTTGAGGATGTACATGATAAATAAATAGTATGGGTATCGAGCAGGGGAGCCCAGTGGACCTCCTGGGGGTGCTGTGCCCTCCCACCTGGGCCCACCAGGCACGTGGGGTTCCACTCCAGGGGGATCCAGAATCTTGTGGGAACAGGCTGACATGGCCTCCTCCAAGTTCCATGATCAGGGAAGAGATCAGCCGTGAGGTTGCTGGGACAGGCCACAGTTGTGCAGAGCAAGGACAAGGCCCAAGGCCCAGCCATGCAGAGGTGTCCAGGAGCCCCATACAGGCTTCGGGAACCCACCTGACTGCCTGTGGGCCAAGTAGCCTCAGAAGCCCCTGTCCTGCCAGACATCTTGACCATATCCCTGATGTGGGGGTGGGGACTGACTCCCCAGGGAGAGGAGCCTTCGCAGAGAGGACAGCTACAGGAAAGTGGTGCAATTTGTACATTTACCAGGGAAGAGCTGGTCACTTTCTTAAGGGGTATGTTCCTGAAAGTTTGAGCAAAAAATGGTAGATGTGCATTATACATCAGACATGGCAAAATATGGTACTTCTTTCTTTAGATAGAATAAAAGATGACAACTTCCTGTTCCTTGCTATCAACATACAACAGAGAAAGTGGTTGTGAGGCAGAAAGATGAGTCAATTTTCACTTTATAGATAACATTTGTTCTTGTACCAATAGACAATGTCAATCTTGGCCTTCAAAGCTCTCTGATATAGAAATTCATTTCAACTTCAGCCTTAATGATTTTTCAACATTAGCAATGACCATAATATTTAAATACAGAAAATTACTTCAACATTGCAATTATTAGAACTTAGGGAAGCTCATGAATCAAAGACAAAGAGCAGACTTTTTGTAAAGAGAGATTTATCCTAAATACATCCTTAGCCCTCCCTGCCCTCTAATCATTCTGTCCCACAAAAAGTGGAGTGTGAGTCTGAGAGCAAGGATTAGGCATGAGTGACCCTCTCAGTACTTTTCCTTTAGAGAGTCTCCATTTTCAGCACCATCTCCACTGGAGATGACTGTAGAACATATTGGTTTCTTGAGATTGTTGTAACAAATTGCCTCAAATTTAATGGATTAGAACAAAAGCAATTCATTATCTCACAGTTCTGGAGACCTGCAGTCCAAATTCAGTTTCACTGGTTGGAGATAAAGGCCATGTTCTCTTGGAGGCTCTAGAAGAGAAGCCATTTCTTGGTTCTTCTACCATCTGGGGGCCACCAGCATCCCTTGGCTTGTGAGGCTGTATCTTTCCAATCTCTGCCCCTTCTTGTCTAACTTCCACCTACCTCTCTCTTATAAGGACATCTCTAAAGGTCTTTAAGGTACACCTTGGTAATCCAGCAAAATCTCTTTATTTCAAAATCCACAACTTAATAACATGTGCAAAAACTTTACCAGGTAAGACAATATTCACAGGCTCCAGGAATCAGGACCTGCATCTTTGGATGGCCATCATAAGAGGAAGCCTGCTTTGTCCAGCATGATTATGACAGACCAGGAATCTCCCCCAATTCTACTTTGCTCACAAATGAAATTTCAACCTCCAATTTAATCTCTGTCCATAATAAAGATGATTTTTTGACTTCTTGATCTGTTATTTCTTATTTCATACCATATTCGGAACACAAACAGAGAAAAGGGAATCTATTTATCAGGGATCCCTATGGAACTCAGTAGAGGAAATGAGATAAAAATAATGGCATAGATAACAGCAACAACTACTTGGGAAACCCCCCTCTTTTACCACGCACCACTGTGAAGAGGTCAATAAGCAAAAAAAAAAACAAAATAAAGATGAGGAGCCAGAAAGGGGAGGCCGAGCTCAGATCTAGACCTAATTCAACCACTGTGTGTGTACTCATTATGCACAGTGGAGTGTCTACATATGGCACCTGAAAAATGTCACTGAATTAATAATTTAAGTCATGATTATGCCTCTAATTTCCTACCATATTCTACTAAATAGACATTGTAATGAAAAGCATATTTTATTTACAATTATAGTTTATGAACCCAAATGTAAACTGACAGTAATGAGAAGATGGTGTCACTAAATCCATTTTAATGTAAATGGCTGCATTTAAAATATTCTGAAAGCAGTAAGGGCAGTTAATGAACCCAGTACTGATATCCTTGTCAGAAATGCCTGGCTGAAATCCCGATCTTCTGTTTCAGACTGGATGATGATGACTTCCTCATCGATTAAGTGTTTATTGTTTCTCCTCCCGATACTCTAATTACAACTGTTTTTCTTCCCTGCCCCCCTCCCAGCTATCAGCAAACCTGGTTTGAATTAGAAAGGAACAACTCTTTGGCTATAAACACAAATCTGTCTCACAAGACAGAGCTCCCTTGCTGTGCAAAGAGCACGAAGAAGCGGTGATGTAACAGGGTAATTATAACCTGAGCTAGCCGGTGTCATTGAAGAGAAGGGCCTGTCAGCATTTCACTGTGAATAATAATACCCATGCCTGGGCTGACATGAAACGCTGAGCATTAATACTTTGGTTCTCAGACAGCTTTAAGTCTAAAAATGTAAGTTTTCATCGAAGAAGTGCTACACAATGTTCTGCTTGCTGCGGCCACAGGATGAGAATGTAACCGTCTTTTTTTTCTCTGGAACTGGTAGCTACTTCTGTACTTAAGGCTAATCCTTTAGAAGAGGATCACTCAGGCTGAAGGGGAGAAGGTGAAGAAAGTTAAGAGTTTACTCAAGAGGGTTTTTTTTTCTCTCTCTCTCAGAAATGTTTTCTTGGTGGTATTTTAATTTGTGTGATCCAGAAATCCGCAATAATCTGATGAAAGTTGATAGAAACTTGAGAAAATATTGAAGAATAGGTCAATGCTTGCCCTTAATTCATATAGTAAGTGAAGGATTTGGGGGAAAAAATAGTTGCTATTGCTAGCATATATGTGGGTCACTTCAGTGTTTTAAGACAAACTGCTGTGGTCCATTATTTCACTTCCAACAGTCAACAGCATCCTTTTTATTCACCTGTGTAAGTTTCAACTTGCTCAGCTTATTAGTGTTGCTGGGCGGGTTTCATTTGTCTCCATCCATATGTTCTTACATGTCTTGACTTTTGTGTATCTCAAAAACTTTCATAATGACCAATGTACAATGTCCTCATCTTCTGGATATATAAACTTTTAGGACTTGATTGGAAAAATCCTGAAAATCCAGTACAAAAATGGGCAAGAAACATGATCAAATACTCAACTAATGCAAATAAGCATAAAAGTAAAGGTGTTCAACCCCATTTACAACAAGAATAATGTAAATTAAAATTGTACTGAAATTCTCTCCCATCATCATCAGATGGTCGAAAGTCTCAGAGCCTGCTAACACATTTTATGTGCGTGAGAAAGCAACCTCATCAATTTCTGATAAGGGTACTAAACCATCCCTAGAGAGGGTGTGTTAGTTTTTCATTGCTGCTGTAATAAACAACCATTACTTTAGAGGCTTAAACCAAGACAAACTTATTATTTTATAGTTCTGTATGTCAGAAGTCCATCTGGGTCTTGGACTAAAATCAGTGTAGGCAGGGCTGTGTTCCTTACTGGAGACTCTAGGGAAGAATCCATTTTTCTGAAATTCCAGGACTGAGGTCTTCATTCTCTTACTCAGATTGTTGACGAAATTTAGGGCTTTATGGCAGTCCACTGAAAGCCTTTTCTAGTTTCTAAAGGGTGCCTACATTCTTTGGCTTATGACCCACTTATTCCCTCTTCAAAGATAGCAAAGGGCAGGTGCAATCCTTCTTCCATCCTATCTCTACCACCTACTTTTCTACCCTGCTGCCTTCTTGGACCTTAAAGTGCTCATGTAATTAGATTGGACCCAGATAATCCAAGATGACTTCCCCAACTCAAGATCTTGCATTTTAATTGCATCTGCAAAATATCTATTGCCAGTAAAACATCATGTTCACAGATTCCAAGGATTAGGATGTGAATGTATTTAAGGGGCCAATTATTCTGCCTACCACAGCAATTTGTCAGTATCTGCTTTATTACCAATGCATTTATTATTGACTCAGTAATCTCATTTCTGGAAATTTATTCTACATACCGAGCTGTACACAAACAAATTAGCCCATGTACTAACTAATTCTTAGTACTAATTCTAATTCTTGGGGTATAGTTTGTCTTTCAAAAGAGTAGAAAAATCCAAGTGTCTACCAGTAGGGGACTGATTAAACTTTGGCGTATCATCTTTTGCAGATATAAAAATAATATGAATAAATGTTGTATTGTTATAGAAAAATCTACAAAAAAATAAGCTTATATATACACATTAACATACAAAGGAACATAAAATAATATAACATAAGTGAAATTACCTATTCATCAGATGGTCGAAATTCTCAGAGCCTGCTAACACATTTTATGTGCGTGAGAAAGCAACCTCATCAATTTTTGATAAGGGTACTAAGCCATCCCTAGAGAGGGTGTGTTAGTTTTTCGTTGCTGCTGTAATAAACAACCATTACTTTAGAGGCTTAAACCAAGACAAACTTATTATTTTATAGTTCTGTATGTCAGAAGTCCATCTGGGTCTTGGACTAAAATCAGTGTAGGCAGGGCTGTGTTCCTTACTGGAGAAGGAACACATAAGTGAGCAGAAAAAGCTAGATCAGGATAAGGTTGGGTACATTATTTCTCAACAGACCACTTGTTAATATTTTCTAATATTTGACCCCTGCGATTTAATTACTTATTCAAAAATATAACATTAGAATAAAAACTAAATAAGTAAAAAAACCTAACTTTTTGGAAAGCCAATTAGAATTGGGGGATTGGAATGTTGTTCTGTAATACAGAGGCATCATTGTTTTTAATTTATGCATTAAAATGCATCTTGGATCTATTAATAGAGGACAGGAACACTAGTTGACATGGGATTTTGTTTAATATTATAGTTAAGAAAAAAATGATCTAATACAGAATGATCGGTAATAAGAATTTTTTGTAGCATTGGGAATGATGTGAGCTAAAAATCAAATATATTTGCATGGTAAATGTGTTTGAATGTCCACTGAGAGTTTTTCTCCCTTTCTAACATTCCCTGTGGTTTTTAGTTACTATGAATTCCATTTTAATAAGAGGTTAAATGTCATTAATTACAAACTTAACATTTCAGCCTGGCATAAGCTTTCTCATATCCACAGAGTATAAGAAAAGGCAGTGAAATAAACAACAATGGTTCCGTACCCAGAGCCAGGACTGGGGTCAGTCCACTCAATATCCCCCTTTTTGTCAATGTCTACCCTCAGAAATGAACCACGGTAAATTACAAATGGCCCAAGCTGGCAAATTAGATATAATAATCTGAAAAAAAAAAAAAGAAAAGAAAAGAAAACTTACAAAGAGCAGCTTTTATTATTGGTTTTCCACATATATGGGCCACATAAAGGCACTGAGTTTAGACTCAAAGGATGACAGCAGCTTACCTACTTTTGCTTCCATAAAGGCTGTGTTTACTAACCCTGAGACCAAGTAAAGGTAAACAAAGGAAGGAACACACATTCAAAGGACAGAGCCTACAGAAATAATACACAAGCTCTTAGTCATCAGTGTGCTGAAAGTCCAAAATAGAGCACCATCTTCACAGTATTGTCTCAGCGTGGTGGGATTATGTGATGTTTATTTTCTACTTGAAGACATTTTTCCAAATAAATGTGTTACTTTCTAGTCAGAAAGAATATATGTCAATTAAGGTTCCATTATGAATATTTTGCTCTAGCTTTGTATGAATTTTTCATAACCTATAATCAAGATTTAGAAACCTATCAAGTATGTGTCCCACAATTGTGCCTGTCAAACCAATGACACTGAGGATCCTGACCTGATTCTGTCCCCTCTCCTGACCCTTACCTGCTGTTTGTGCTGTTTTGCTCTCCGGGCACCTTCCAGTGTGTCTTTTAAAAGTGAAGTCCAAGATTGAGGGCGTGTGTAGAAAAGAGAATGAGGGAGAGGCGAATGACTGCTTTCCAGTGGAACCATCCCCTACAAAGCCAAAATGTCTCCTAGAAATTGAAGGAAGAAAGAGAATAATCATATGATCATTTGTAGCTTGCTAACAGAATGTGATTTATGTTTTACAGTGTGTCCCCTATACCTACTTCCTTCTTTATTGGTTGACTACAAAACCAGCTCTTTTAGGAGAAGGAAAAGAAGTTCCTATAAAAGATTCTGCTTAGCATAAGCCTAGATACTCAGGCAAGTCCTTTATTTTTAAATGAAAAAAAAACACCACTTCCCATCACTCTGCAAATTAAGTTTTCTAGTCTCCACAGAGTCTCTTTTTCATGCACTACCTCTTCCTACTGAGATCTTATCCCTCCTATCCCAGCAGAGATCTGAACACAGCATAGTGGGGACAAAATAACAGCTCAGGAATCAGACTTAGATTCAGATTTTGCTCCTCTATTTAATGGTTGAGTGGCTTCAGGCAGATGATGTAAATCCTGGGCCTTCAGTGTCCTTATCAGTGAGAGGTCTTCTTGTCTTACAGAATGCTTTGGAGAACTTGATAAGAAAGCAAATACAAAATGCCTGTGTTTGATATTCAAGAAAGATTCCTTGCCTTGGCTTCTACCTTGAGACTTATAAAGTTCATATGTACACAAGAAAAAGTAAAAGAAGAAAAGAAGGAGGAGGAGGAAGAAAGAAAAAAAGAAAAGTAAAAAAATTAAAATCCATTTTTAAGAGACAGCCACTATTACAAAAACAAATTTATATCCTAGGAAGCTTCTAAATGAATCCTACTGCTGGGGAAGACTTGGGCATTCAGGGTGGCCAAACTTATGCAAAGACAAGTAGGAATTCCTCTAAGAGCTTAAATAAGGCCCATGTATAATCTACCTATGATATAGAAGGAAAAAAAAAAGACCCATATGCACAATACACATATGAACATTTTTTATAAGCTGTGAAGACCTGGCTCATAAAAACAAATTGCTCATTTCCAATTTTGCCATTTTATTTAGACTCAAATTTATGGACCTTATTGAGATTCTAGGTTAGATATCAGAGTGTGAAGATAAGGTTCACAAGTATCCTGTTAACCCAATTAAAAAATGGTTAAGTTAGGCTCAGTCTATAGATCTTCCTGGACCTCATTAAAGGAGAAGGAACTAGAAATTGGAATTGGGATGGATGGGGGGCAGGTAAGAGACAAACTATGTTGGATGTAACCAATCCTTTTCCTCTTGATTTTATCCTTTGGGAAAACAGACCAACCTCATTAAGTCAATACGGGTCTAGTAAATAAAAGTGGTCCACCATCCTAAGTAGCTCTGATTCCCTAGCCAAATAGATGCTCTCCTGTTGTTTAAACATCAAATAACTCCAACTGGTACAGATAGTGGTGATCTGTGCTTTTCAAATTAAAGAGGTGTTCCTTGTTGTCTTGAATGGGATTTATAGTGAAAGCAGAAAAGCAAACAATATAATCCCTATCTGATCAGAATGTCCATTAGTTTATATACACGTGCACACTCGCACTCACACATACACATACACAGAGGCATATGCACAAACATTCACACATTGATATCATTTGAAATTACTTTTCAAGTCAAATGAGACAACCATTGGAAGCCTCTTGCTATTGTAGCAGTTAGAAAGCCACAGGAAATAAGACCTTCATCCAGTTTGTGAAAATGGGAAAGAGAAACTTATTTTTCACTAAATGTTAAAACATGCAAATACAACTTGATTCTGAATCATTCACCTGACAACTCCACTTTCATAACCTTCTTTGAGATACACCATACATCACAAAATATAATCTGCTCTCCCAAGGTGCACAACACTCTTTGACTTATCCAGCTTGAAATTAGAATAAGCATTTCTTGCTACATCACTGACTATACTTAGAACAAAACCCTCATGAACCTCAAGAAGGTCAGAAGGAAAGAGGAAGTATAGCAAACAAAAGAAAGCTTGGATGAACTTTCCTGAACTTCAGAGATATTTCAATTCGGTTTATAATTACCCTGGGGAAGGAGGATCAAACAAATTTTTTTTTTGCTACTCCATCAAGACAGCACCTAGGTCCTCACAGAGCAAATCAAACTTCAAGAGCATATGATTCAAACACAATGTACCTGTGTGGGCGGCCAGCTTCATGCCTGGACACAGGCACACATAGAAAGGTGCTGGAATGGAGCATCATAAGTTTTACGCAGATGACCCACAGTTCTAGGTCCATTTTCTGCCTTAACTCAGCTGCATAGAACTGGTTTCAATATAAAGCAGGAAAATCCCTAACACTGTATGACTCTTACTGTTTTCTTTTGTTCTCTTCTGTTTGATAAAGCAGCAAATGTTTGCAGAGTATACTGTATGTTGGAGACACAGGATACAGAAGATGAATCTCCAACCTTAAGAAATATATCAATTATCAGAGGAAATCACAGGCTCATTTTCAAGCACTAATTTAAGCGAGGACAATCCTTGCAAAGCCTTGACCAGACACTTCCCACAAATGTTGCTTCTCTGCAGGACCTTCACTGATGAAAACCCTGAAAAGTCTGACTTTCTATTTCTCTTTTTGCACAAATTTTAGAGCAATATAAGAAAAAGGTACCAAACACATTATTTAATGAATACAAGAAACAAATATACTACTACAAAAAGGGCACTGTGGAGACAGAAGACATCCTTGTCTGTTCCAGTTCTAAGTAGTAAAGCTTTCAGTTTTACTCCATTCAATATGATATTAGCTGTGGGTTTGTCATAGATGGATTCAATCAGTTGAAGAAATGTGCCACTGATGCCTATATTCTTAAATGTTCTTGTTAGAAAAGGATGCTGAATTTTATCAAATGCTTTTTTCTGCATCTTATGAGAGGATTGTATGGCTTCTTTGTTTTTGCTTCTTTTGATGTGCTGAATTACATTTATGGATTTGTGTATGTTAAACCAGCTTTGCATGCCTAGGATAAAGCCCATTTGATCATGATGTGTAATTTTTTAATGTACAGCTGCAATCTGTTGGCTAAGATTGTACTGAGTATTTTTGCAGCTATATTCATTACTGAAATTGGTCTGTAGTTTTTCATTTTAGTTGGGTCTTTTCCAGGTTTTGGTTTTGGGGTGATGTTTGCTTCATTGAAAGTGTTGGGAGAAATTCCTTCCTTCTCAATGTTTTGGAAGTTTCTGCAGTATGGGCATAAGCTTTGATAGAATTCTGGTGTGAAGCCATCTGGTCCAGGGAATTTTTCTGTTGGAAGATCTTTTGTTTCTTTGATCTCAGTGCTTGATATTGGTCTATTCAAGACAGAGGGTGTGATTCCAGGTATTTGTTCATTTCCTCCACATAGTCAAATTTCTGGGCACAGAGTTTCTTGTATAGTCAGAGATAGTCTCTTGTAGCTCTGTGATATCTGTTGTTATTTCCCCTTTTCCATTTCTGTTACTACTACTCAACATAATGCTGGAAGTTCTAGCTAATGCAATCAGGCAAGAGACAGATATAAAGGGCATCCAAATGGGGACAGAGGAAGGCAAACTCTTGCTCTTTACCCATGATATGATCTTATAATTAGATAATCCCAAAGACTCCAACCACAAGACTCCTGGAAGTGACCAAGAAACACAGTAACATCTTGGGATATAAAATCCACAAATCAGTAATCTTTGTATATGTCAATTACAGCCAAATTGAGAAACTAATCAAAGACACAATTCCTTTCATAGTAGTTTCAAAGAAAATTAAATATCTAGGAATATACCCACACAAGAGGTGAAGGGCCTCTACAAAGAGAATTATGAAACCCTAAGAAAAGAAATAGCAGAAGATATTAACAAATGGAAGAGCATAGCATGCTCCTGACTATGAAGAATCAACATTATTAAAATGTTTATACTTTCCAAAGCCATCTACACATTCAATGTAATCTCCATTAAAATATCAACACCATACTTTGAAGAACTGGAAAAAAAAATAGTTCTTTATTTCATATGGAACCAGAAAAAAAGCCTATATAGCCAAGGAAATTTTTAGTGATAAAAACAAGCTGGAGGCATCCCTTTACCAGACTTTAGGCTGTATTGTAAGTCCATAGTGATCAAAACAGCATAGTATTGTCACAAAAGTAGACATTGGCAACTGAATAGAAAACCAAGAGTAGAAATAAGTCTCTTGCAGCCATCCAATCTTTGAGAAAACAAACCAAAGTATACAATGGGGAAAAGAAGCCCTATTCAATAAATGGTGCTGGGAGAACAGGATAACCCTACATATAGAAGACTGAAACTCACCTTTCACCACTTACAAAATCAATTCAAGATGGATAGAAGATTTAAATATAAGGCATGAAACAGTAAAAATCCTAGAAGAAATTGTGGGAAAAACTCTTGAGGACATCAGCCTGTGGAAAGATTGTATGAAGAAGACTTCCATGGCAATTGTAACAACAACAAAAATAAGTTCATGGAATTTAATTAAACTGATAGCTTCTATACAGCTAAAGACGCACAATTGAAAGCAAATAGATAACATTCAGAAAAGATATTTGCATGTTACAAATCTGACAAGGGTTTGATAACTAGGATCTACAGAGAACTCAAATTAATCAACAAAAAAAGAGCTAACAATCCTATTACTGGGTAAGAGACATGAACAGAACTTTGTCTGAGGATGACCGATGAATGGCTAAAACACATGAAAAAATGTTCATTGTCTATAGTCATCAAAGAAATGCAAATCCAAACCACCCTGAGATATCACATTACCCCAGTAAGATCAGCCCACATCACAAAGTCCCAAAATTGCAGATGGTGGTGCAGATGCAGAGGGAGAGGAACATTTTACACTGCTGGTGATACTGCAAACTAATACAACCTCTTTGGAAAGAAGTATGGAAAATCCTCAAAGAACTCAAATTAGATCTCCTATTTGACCCCACAACCCCACTACTAAGCATCTACCCAGAAGAAAAAAAAATCCTTTTATCATAAAGACATTTGTACTAGATTGTTTATCACAGCTCAATTTACAATCACCAAGATGCGGAAACAACCTAAATGCCCATCAACTCAAGAATGGATTAACAAATTGTGGTATATGTATACCATGGAATACTATTCAGCCGTAAATAAGGTGCTGACTTTACATCTTTTATATTAACCTGAATGGAGTTGAAACACATTCTTCTCAGTAAAGTATCACAAGAATGGAAAAGCAAATATCCAATGTACTCAATACTAATACGAGGCCAGTAGATGATCTAATTCATGCCCACATAGGGGGAAAACTCATTTCAATTCAAGTTGAGATGGGGGAAGAAGATGGGAAAGAGAGGGCTTGGGGTGTTCCCACTTAATGGGCACAATGTAGGGGTGTATGGCACACCTTTTGGGTGCAAGACACAACTATAAGAGGGACTCTATATAACAAATTCAAATATCGTGACCAGGTTGCTTGTATACTCACATTAACCTGAAATTTAAAAAAAAAGAGGCACTGTGCAGGACTATGCATTGTTTTTTTAGCTTTGTTTTTTTAAATCTTAACTTTCAAGTGAATAGAAGAGTCACTTCTCTATCTAGAAGAAGGAAGACTAGTTGCAACTACAACTAACTGTTTCTACACTCAGTGGTTAAACTTTTCCCTGAGGCAAGTTTGAAATAAATCACAGTTACTCACTGCAAAATTACAATGTGTTTAAAGCACAGAGAAAACATCTATATTTGGTAACAGAAGCAGGAGATTTTTATGAATGATATTGAATTAACTTAATATTTGAACATTTGCAAAGTTAGAATAAAATGGCCAAATAATACTTCGCACGTCTTTCTATTTTACGAATGCCTCAATTAAAAATGAAGTTTTTACTACTCAAAGCAATCTACAAATTCAATGCAATATATATCAAAATATCAATGACATTCTTCACAGCAATGGAACAAACAAAGCTCAAGTTCATATGGAACCACAAAAAACCTCAAATAGCCAAAGCAACCTTGAGCAAAAATGAACAAAGCTGGAGGCATCATTCTACCTGATTTCAAACTATACTACAAAGCTATATTAACCAAAATAGCATGGGACTGGCATTAAAAACAGGCAAATAGAACAATGGAAAAGAATAGAAAACCCAGATATAAATTCATGCATTTACAGCCAACTGATTTTTGACTAAGGTACCAAGAAAGAATATGCACTGAAATATGGACAGCCTCTTCAATAAATCGTGCTGAGAAAACTTGATATTCATATGTATAAGAATGAAACTAGATCTCTATTTCTCAATATGTACAAATCAGCTCAAAATGGAATAAATACTTAAATGTAAAAGTGTTCCCTTTTTTCCACATCCACACCAACATCTGTAGTTTTTGGATTTTGTTATGTGGGCTACTCTTACTGGAGTTAGATGGTATCTCAAAGTGGTTTTGATTTGCCCTCTTCCAATATGGTGGGAATGCAAACTAATATGTTCCTTTTGGAAAGAAGTTTGGAGAACACTCAGGGATCTAAAATTGACCTGCCATCGGATCCTGCAATTCTTCTACTAGGAATATATCCAAAAGACCAAAAATCACTTTCCAAAAAATATATTTGCACCATATTATTCATTGCAGCTCAATTCATAATAGCCAACTCATAGAAGAAGCCCAAGTGCCCATCGACCTATGAATGGATTCATAAATTATGGTATATGTATACCATGGAATACTATGCAGCCTTAAAAAAAGATGGAGCCTTTATCTCTTTTATATTTACATGGAGGGACCTGAAACATATTCTCTTGAGTAAAGTATCTCAAGAATGGAGGAAAAAGTATCCAATGTACTCAGTACTTCTATAAAACCAACTTGTATTTACTCATACTTTCTTATGAAAGATAGAGCACAACTATAGCCCGGGATGAAGGAGAAAAATGGAGCAGAAAGGGAGGGGAGAGGGGAGGTTTGATAGAGGGAAGGTAAATGGCAGGACCACACCTATGAAGCATATTGCAAGGGTACAAGTCAAATCTGTCAAGTGTAGAACATAAACGTCTTAACACAATAAAGTAAATGAGGTGAAAGCTATGTTGATTGTTTTGATGTAAGCTTGTCAGATTGTATTAAAAGATCAACACATTATACCCCACATATGCATAAATGTATTCATGATCTATGTGTATATGACTTAATAAAAATAAATACATACTTAAATGTAACTATAAAATCACTAGAAGAAAACATAGGTGAAACACTTCAAGACATTGGTCTAGGCAAAGTTTTTTTAATAAAATCTCAAAAACATAGGCAACAAAAGCAAAAATAGACAAATAGGATTATATGAAACTAAAAAGCTTCTGCACAGCAAAGGAAACAATCCACAGAGTGAAGCAACAACCTACAGATGGAAGAAAACATTTGCAAATTATCCAGCTAACAAGAGTTTAGTATCCATAATAAATAAAGAACTCAAACAACTAAACAGCAACTGATAATAATATGGTTAAAAAATAGACAATTGATCTGAATAGACTTTTCTCCCAAAAAAGCATACAAGTAGCCAATGAGGATAAAAAAAAAAAAAGATTTACATCACCATTCATTAGGAAAATGCTATTCAAAACCATGATGAGCTATTACGTCATCCCAGTTAAAGTGGTTATTGTCAAAAAGCTAAAAAGTAACAAATGCTGGTAAGAATGCAAAGAAAAGAAAACGCTCACACATTATTGGTAGAAATATAAATTAGTATAGCCAATATGAAAAACAGCATGGAGGTTCCTAAAAGAAAATCTAAAAATAAAAATAGCATGTGACCTAGCAAGATCATTGCTGGATTGCAGTGAGATATATATATCCAAAAGAAAACAAAACAGCACATTGAAGAGATATGTTTGTTCATATTTATAGTATCACTATTTACAATGGCCAAGAAATGGAATCAGCCAAGGTGCCCATCAGTGGATGAATAAATTAAGGCAATATACACGAAAGAGTATTATTCCATCAAAAACAAAAACAAAAAGCAGAAATCTTGTCATTTTTGACAACATGAATGGACCTAGAGCAGCAGTCTCCAACCTTTTTGGCACCAGGGACTGGTTTCACATAAGACTATTTTTCCATCTACAGGGGGGATTGAGGGGGTAAGGGGAACCACCATCACCTGCAGCTTGGGTAGGGACCAGGGATTGGGGACTGCAGGCCTAGAGGGCATTATGTGAAATAAATAAGCCAGGCACAGAAAAACAAAAACTGCCTGTTGTAAACCATATGTGGGGGAGCTAAAAAAGTTGATCCCGTAGAAGTAGAGAGCAGAACAGTGGTAGAGCCATGAGTGGGGAATAGGGAGAGTTGGTTGATAGGTACAAAGTTACCGTTACGTAGGAGGAATAAAGTCAGACGCTGTAAAGCACAGTAGGGTAGCTATAGTTAATAATAATTTATTTTATTTTTCAAAGGAGCTAGAAAAGATAATTTTGACTATTCCTAACACCAAGAAATGATACGTTTGAGATGATGAATGTGCAACTTACCCAGAATTAACCATCGTATACATGTGTCAAAGCATCACATGTACCCCATTCATATGTACAATTATGTATATTATGTATCACTTAAAAATTTAAAAATTTGTTTAAAGAATGAATTTCTTCAAGTATGGGAGATTGTTAAATTGTTGAGCTTTATCTTGTTTCGTGACCAAAGGCCATTATTATTCTGGTGGTGGTACTGTTGATGTTTGACTATTGAATTGTTTTAATCCATTCTATTTATAAGCTGTTTGCTGAGGCAGATAATGAAATGTATACAATATTATAAGAAAAACACATCCTTATACATGTATATACAAGCCAGGTTTACAAAATTGGGGAGTTTTTACATTAATATTTTTACACAGTAAATTCTAAGGACGGGTCTAAAATTTCAAAATACCATGGAGTTCTGCTGTTACCCATTTTTTGTTTCTTTAACCTGTCATATGTCCTGAATTATGACTAAGCATAGATAGGTTTGTTATTAGATTTATCAAATGCCTTTCTCCTTCTTACAGAACACCCATTAACTTCAAGTGTGGCAAACTAAGGAAACCCTGCAATAGAGACGCTTAGCCCTCTTTTTTGTACTTTCTAGAACTCAAATGTAAGTCTTAACTAGGGAGACCCAAGTGATTTTTTTTCTCTCTGATATTTAGAAATAATTTTCATCACTTTTATTACTGTATGCTTGCTGACATAATAATTATAATAATTAAAATCTATTGAATGTTCACTAGCTGCCAGGCCTGTGGCCAAGTTTATTACAGACATTTGTTTCGATTATAGGTGTTTGTTTTATTTAATCTTCACAATTCAGCAAGGTGGGTATTATTATTAACCTCTTGTTACAGATGAAAAAAAATAAAAAAACAAAACAAAGTGAAGTTTAAAGAGAGTAAATGACTTGCCACAAAATCACACAACCAGTAAGGGGCACAGCATTTACTGAAACCCTTGGAAGCTTTCATTTTCAACCTCCATGATCTCTTGCTTAAGAAAATAATTCCTAAGAAAAAGGGGGGGATTTCACCTGAAAACAAGCTGCTTAAGTTAAATTCACAGATTAAGTAAAATTTAGAAATAAAAATTGGCTACCAAGTTTTCTCATATACTTTTCTAATATTCTCTCTTTTCACTACTAGTTTAAGTTGAAAAGTGAGAGGGGAAACACAAGAAGTATTAGAAATACTCCAGAATCTGAGACTCTGTCCATTTCTACCCAAACTAAGTATTAAATTCTAATACACATATTTTCAACTGTAAGAAATGGATTTTGCCTTCACAGTCTTAATTGTATGTATGTTAGTAAAAAATGCCTTAACTATTAGATTTATATAGTAAAGGGTATTTGCACATATACATTGTTAGTTGAACATTTTTAAATTTTTTATTAGGTAACATTTGGTACATGCAAAAGAACATATGTGAAAAGCATGAGTATATAAATTACAAAACATAAAGTCAAAATAAATACCAGCTATGCCACCAGCAAACACAAGCACTACAGCACCCCCATTCACGTGGGCAGCTAGCTACATACGCCCTCCCCATGCCTTTTTCAACTTCCTGACCCAAAGGATAACTACCATCATGAATTTGCTTGTATCATTCCCTTGTCAAAAGCAATTTTCTCGTATGTATACACCCCTAAATGATAGATTAATTTTGCAAAAGTCTGAGCTTTCTGGAAATGGTACATGTATCATATTGTGTACATAAGATATTCTACATCAATTCATGAAATTATTCTTATTATTGTACGTTGCTGTGGTTCATGTGTTCTTCTTTTATTAATATAATACTATTATCTGTTCTCCCAGCAGTGGGTATTTAAGTGGTTTCCCGTCTCATAAACAATGTCTCTGCAACAGAGAATTGTACATGTGTCTTTTGCAAGACTGTATCTAGATCCAGGACAGCCTCCATTCTAGAGCAACATTTAGAAGTTCTTTCTCAAAATCTAGTTCCCAAGCTAAGACTTACAAATGTTGCTTTTTTTTATTGTACTAAATGCTTGCAAAGTTACATTGTATAATAAAAAAGACACTGTTAGTAAGTAAAACATTCTGTTTACTGCAAGAGTGTATAAAAGCAGGAAGCAAGTATTTTGTAATCATGATTTGCCACGTAATGATTTAAATAAAACAGATCTATAATAAAATAACAGAGCTAAAAAAAATGCCTAGGATATCGTTTGAGCTTTTTTGATCTTTCTGACCAAATAAGAAAGCTAAAAAGGCTTTTAGAAGTGTTAAAATCACGCTTGCTCAATAGTCTGTTGCAGTACTCACTCTAGCTAAAGGAAGATGAGTGACATTAAAATGTGCACAGGAACAGGTAATGGCAATGTCACTCAAAGCTGAAAAAAGTCCAGGCATATTGTTTATGGCCACAGTCTAACCTCTTCCGTTACAGCCAATTGACATTATGGAAGAAGAATTGGGTTATAAATTCAGCTGAGGAAAGAACCTTAGCAAGTACCTGGTTCGATATCCATGAAACTTCAATTATATACTTTTTAAAAGTAAAACAATCTAATGATCATGTCGCGTATCAGAACTCTTTTTATTGCAAATGACAGAAAACCCAACATAGCCTGTAGGCCAAAAGGGAAGTTATTGGATCTTGTTTATTAAGAAGTTCTGGGTAGGGGGGGTGGCACCTGTGGCTCAAGGAGTAGGGCGCCGGCCCCACATATCGGAGGTGGTGGGTTCAAACCCAGCCCTGGCCAAAACCTGGAAAAAAAAATAAATAAATAAAAAGTTCTGGGTAGGTCTAGTTTTTTCTATGGCTCAATTCAGAGACTCAATGCCGCAGAATCTGGTTCTTCTCCCAGCCTTCTTCTCTTTCCTGTTGAATGTCAGAGCTATACAATCCCAGGTTCAGGGCTGGCAGAAAACGAGCATGCATTTCTCTCAGCAATCCTTACCAAATATGCCAAATATGGGCTCTCACTGGGTCACATGCCTGGGTCAAAGTCAGTCAAGGAGGCCAAGAGAATGCCTGGTCCTGATTGGCTGCCCTCTCCTGCCCGCCCACCTCTGGTCAGAGACCAAGACAGCCTTATTCTGAGGGAGAAAAAGATTCACCAGGGAAATGGGGAGGTGCGTGTCACAGAGGAGTGTTGAAAGATGCTAAGTGGCTGATTTTCACTTCAATGCCATTTTTTTCCCCCTGTTTCTGCAGAATTTCATTTCAGGTTCTACATCTCATTCCTAATTACCCTTCTCTTTCTGCTTTGCTAGAGTTATTTCGTGTTCTCAAAGTTGAGGGGGGATATGCAAATCAGATTGATCTGGGGGCCAAGCAGCGCCCTGCACAGTGTCATTACAAGAAGTATATTCTGCACACTGTTACTCCGAGTAACCCTCCACAGCAATCTGTAGTCATAGAGAGGAATCGACATTCCTGCAATCTCCCTCCAGCAAGTCTGAAGGGAATAATTATTTCATTCAATAGCTTCAAAATGTCCCAAAGCAAGTTTTAAGCATTTAGCACTCAAAAATATCTTCTACGACGACTTATACTGATCTCACTTTGGGTTTCAATTCTCTTGTCATCCTCACAAAATTCTGTTTGTCTTCTCAAGACAGAGGCGATCTCCCTTTCGGCACTCACATGGCTTAAAATCTGTGGCTAAGAGGTCTAACTACAAAATAGTGCTTGCCCGCCGACACTCCCATTGGCTCGTTCCTGTGAAACACGTATGAAACATATGCTCATTAGTTACAGGAACCAATTTAAATGATAATTTTTTTCAAATGGCCAACATCAAATAAACTTAGGGAGTAAACATCATTGCAACATGGTAAACAAGCTATGAAGTGCAGCTGAGTGTGAAGGTGATTGTCAAGGGACAGGGCTGGGGAAAACAACCCAAGCAAAACAATCTACTACCGGATAATAATGCAAATTTCTCATGCAGTGCACTTGATTACTTCTCCCTTAGCTCTGCTGCCACACTCCACCCCTGAAGGTTAAAAAAAATATGTATCCTAACCTCTTGCTTGCTGTTCAATGCCTATTAAAAGTAGCTGTTCACACTGGGGAGGTGGACGACCAGGGTTGGGTGTGCACTCACACCGCTCCGTAAGGTGTGTATGGATAGGGACATGGGTATTGTCACACTATTGCTATTATGTCTTCAAAATTCAGAATATTCCAGATTTGTTATATAAGCCAAAGCTACTATTGTAAGCTTTACCAATAAAACTACATAAAAAAATAGCTCCACCCTTATCTGCTAATATTAAGCTGTGTTTTAAATAGTACCATAATACTTAGACCATCTTAGGGAAAATATTAATGCCAACTAACATTTTCCAGGCATCAGTTTAAACACCAAAAATACAAAGAGAACAACGGACTGAGAATATTTGAGTTGGTGTCAAACAATAAAAGGGGACATCACCAGATTGGCAAAGGAGGAGGAAGATATTCCCAGCAGAAAACCTTATGTGCAGAGAAATGAAAATATATGACCCATTCTGAAAGTAGTGAGTTATGAAGTGTGGAGGTTGCTGGGAGAGGAGTAGGAAGAAATCGAGTTTAAAAAGGCAGCTTAGGCCGTACTTGTTGCAAATTTTAAACAGCAAGCATTTAAAAATTTTTAAATACAGTGAAGTAAAAATAAGAAAAAAAATGAATCATAATCTCAATGCCCAATTAACCTTGTTGACAACTTTCTAAATAAAACCATAAACATATATGGGTTATTAAAATCATACACACTAATATAAGAAGGAAGTAAAAGCCCTTTTCTCCAATGTCTCTCTGCAATAGGAAACGGCTAATAATTCTTTGATTTTTTAAGAAAAAAGTAAATTATAATACTAATTAATAAATAAATTATACTACACACACTGATCTCCATCTTGTGAGTTTTTTGTTGTTTTTTTTTTTTCTTGAGGGGATTGTGCTACACGTGTATGATACTTTCCTGGCAACATATACAGCCCTAGCTCACTTTTATTAGCACCTTAGTATCATTCCATTGTAGGACTGAAACAATTTGAGTGATTTGACTGATGACTATTTCAGTAGTTTTCTGGGGGATATTTTGAATTGCAATTTTATATAAATATCTTGGCATGTAAATATCTCTCCATAATCTTTTCATTTATCCCTCCATCAACAGTTTATCCAGTGTGCTTTTACCCACAGACCTGCCAGCCATCAGTATCATCAAATCTTTTAAATTTACTGATAATAGTTTAAAATTCCTCTCTTGATTATTTTATTTCTACTTCTTTTTTTTTTTTTTTTTACAAAAAGTATCAATATGATGGAGAATCCTTTCATAGCTTAGCTAGCCATTATTGGATATAGATTTTGAGAAAATTTTTATACCATTCAAATAGAGGTAACTGAAACTTTTTGTGTCTTTTAAAGTTAACTTTTGATAAAAGTTGATAAAATGAAATGATGATAAAATGGAAATGACTAAATTCTATTTCATTATTCTTGTCATTTTTTTTAAGTATTCTTATATCCTATATTACAAATATACAAATGTGTCAAGTTTAAAGCCATTTCTTCAGGCTTTAGCAGTCACCTGGGAAGAGGATGAAGAGGAATGAGAAAGGAAGCTCCCAATTAAGGAGAACCAGTCACGAAAAGGGCACCACCCTGTGTATTTAATCACATAAACTCATTGAAATCCATGCAGTTACCAATGATTTTTCAACAAATACTTATTTTTTTTTCTTCTGATTAAATCAACCTCATTACTTTAACTGACTTAAGAAAAAAAGGTGAGGTCAAGAATAGAGGTTAACTTGTATTCCATTCATAATTCAAATATGGATCACGTACTCAGTCCATAGCAACTATATGGGCCTTTAGTTTGCCATCATTGTATTGAGTAGAAACCCAGAAAGACTAAACAATATTTTCAAAGGGGCACTAGCATCCCCATTGCAGGTATCTGGGGACGTCTGCCTTCTTGCGCCAGGTATGAGAGGATCCAGAGCCATCTCTGGCCTTTGTTTGTCTCTTTATAACTATGCACATGATTTTGTCCATATTCCTAAGACCAGGTTTCAAAGATAGAATGAACTTCAGCATATTCCATAGGTACATACCGTTAATGCCCTGCCTTGCTGATCCCCTGCCATCATGAAAGCATATATTTATGTTCAAAACCCAGGTTCCCAGTTTGCCCATATGATATGTGTCTCTATTAGAAACAAAACTGTGTTCTCAGTAACAACATTGTCAGCAAATTGTCAACATAGGATATGGACAATTTGAAGTTTTTAGAGAAAAAATCAGGCAGGAGCAGAAAGGGATTGTTTCTGTGAGAGACACCATTTCCTTCTATAAAGGGCTGCTTTGCAGGCAGGCAAGGACCCCAGGCTGGCCTTCCATGTACTTCTGTTCAATCCAAAGATGGTGCCTCCTCTGACAATAAATACCGGTAATTTAAACTGGCTTTTAGGGAATATTTTCATGCCATATTGTCTAGTTCATCTCATGGAGTTTGGTTTAAGGCTTGATTTTCTTTATTTTCCATAATGAGCCACATGAGCAAAACACAATGACTTGAACAACTTCTGTCCTGAGGTTTTTCTTTATGGAGTTGTTAGGATAGAAAATCCAGCTGTATTCAATAACAATAATGCTGACAACCCTCTCCATGACCTCTCAGTCGGATATTGTATTAAAAGTATTTCTGTGGTCTTTCGAAATCTCACAAATTCATTGTGGAGAATGAATGTGCCCACTTGCAGATTACTGAGGAAGAGTCCTCCTTTTCCCCTTTGCTTTTTCTTTCCCATTTGTAATCCAAAAATCAGAGAAGCAAAAACATCATCACTATGGAGATATTCATGTGCCTTATTCTTCCTTTTCTCTGGCTGCGAAAAATAAGTCTGTGCAGCACACACAACACTGTAATTGATTCTCTGATGCAGCTGCCATTGGGTCTTTCCTATAAGAAATTGTATTAGCCTTCCTTTTAAATGTGTTGAGGGTAATAAGTCATCCCTGACATTCACCATTCACACAACAAAATGTCTGTGTTAGAAAATCAGCCCCAAGCTTATCAAATAATTAATACCAGATTTGTAAGTGACACAGATGATGTCAGGGTTTTGTATTAAGTAGGACCTTGATCCCCAGCAGTTACTGGTTGCAACCCTTTTCCTAACAGGTTAACATCTGCCAATGAGTAATACTTGGTTTCAGGAAAGAACAGCTTTTATTGATTTTATTCCTATGACATATAATAGGTTGCCAACTTTTGAAGCCAAATGCTTTTTTTTTTAACCACTAGAGAGCATGAAATGGCCAAGCAATCTCTTTCATAATTTTTAAGCCTTAAGGGAATAATATTTAAGGCTAAAAAATGCCTATTCAGTCTTTGGCAATGAGTCACTTCAGAAATCAATAAGTTAATTGTCTTACTTCTAAGTGATGTCAGTCTGTTAAGTAGAAAGTAGAAAGACATTCTACAGTGAAGTTCAGGTAGAGAAGACTTTGAGTTACTAACTATGCTATCTAGATAGAAAAGAAAACAAAAGAAAAGAGAAGGAAAGAAAATGTTCCTAAACTAGTCAAGTGTCTTGCAGAATTGCAAGAAAGAGAGCCTAGTATAATCCATGAGGATTAGATTTGGGGACCTCCATTTGAACTCATGTTTAGATTACTGTGATACAGATGGTTACAAAGAGAAATATTTGTAGACAGATAAATATACATGGATAGCATGTGCATGTGTATTTTTTGCTCCATGGGCTGAGAAGATATAGAAGTGATGACACTCTAATGACAACCAACACACCTATAACCAGACCTTGTTTTCTAAGTTCATTCTACAAAAAGGAATCATGGTTCGTTGGAGAAATAATGGACTCTAGGACTGGGGCCATAAACATACAAAATGAGGCTGGATCATCTTGGGGGGCCAGAAAGTAAGAAAGTGTTAAAAAAAAATAAAGCTCCACAATGACAGGGACATATTAAAGGGACAGAGAGCCCAACTGAAAAAGCTCCAAAGGGCCAAACTTGTAACAATTTGGGCAATAAAGATAAGTAGTATTGAATTATAACTCAAAGTATAAAATAAATATCCAAAAGTCTATATTGATAAAAGTAAAAGATTAAAATGTAAATGGAGGAGGATAAACTAATCCCCTGTGTAGAAGAATTCCAGGTAATTCGGGGAGATGTTCTACCCTCAAGGAGGAAAAGCATAACTCCTCACTCTGCAAGTGTGGGCTGAGCAGTGAGTACTTTCCAATGGATACAGAATAGAAAAGAAACAAAACCTAACAAACACCACCCCGGGTAGGTGGTCACGGTTGACATCCACAGTGAGAAGTCACAGTGGTAACATGAACACTTGCTATACTGTGTTGAGAATGACATTGTCATCTGTGGTCTTCCAAAATCCACAACCCTGGTCTAATCATGAGGAAAACATCACACAAATCCCAAACTGAGAGACAGTCTACAAAACACTTGATCAGTACTCCTCAAATGGTCAAGGTCATCAAAAACAAGAAAAGTTTGAGAATCTGTCACAGGGAAGATGAGCCTAAGGAGACATGATGACTAAACGTGTGTTATAATGTGATATCTTAGATAAAGGACAGTACTTACAACTAAAGGAAATCTGAACAAAGTGTGGGCTTCAGTTAATAATCATGCGTCAGTAACACTTCATCCATTATGACAAATGTGCCATGGTAATCTAAAATGTTGATTGGAAAACCTGCATGTGGGCTTTACAAGAACTCTTTGGACTACCTTGAAATTTTTCTGGAAAAATCTAATTTTATTCTAAAATGTAAAAGCTTATTTAATTAAAAAAAAAAACACTCCCCAATTTACTTTTTATTATTCATATGGACTTTAATTGTGCTCTATTTTTATGACAATTGAGCTGAATTTTTAGTCTCTGATGCCAAATATAATGGATTTATAAGTTGGTTCCTCTAACTGCCTTAATCAAAGCCTTAATTTTACCCTGAGAATGGTCCTTTCGATTGTTAGGAAAATATTCTCTAACTTGTTCACGTGCTGTCATTTGGTTATTACACCATTTGTGATAAAAGACTACTATAGCTTGACTCCAGTTTTATTGAAATTCTATAATGATTATTCTAAAAACACTCTAAACTCTGGTCAGCCTCACTCGGAGTGGTAATGAGGGTGGAATGTATCATTGCAAGCCTAATTCTGCCCATTATATTCCTGCCTCCCCATTTATGCTAGTCTAAAAGTGTTATTTGAGCTGGAAGATCATTCTGTAACCTTCAGATTACTGCTGGGTGGCTTCAGCAGAAAAGGAATTACCAATGCATTAAATTTGAATTAGCTCTGAGAAATCATGCAGATGTATGCACAGAACATTATAGCAATGCTGTCTCCCAGGCACAGCAGAATTGCTTTTATGCAGTTTTAAAGAATCACTTGAGCAACCCTTAAATTGCACACATGATGAAGCTGAGCCAGCATTTTCTGTTTAAAAATTTTGAAAAAAAAGATCCTGCATCCCAAATATAGTCTCTCGGGGAGTAGTCTTTCAGAGCAACCTGATCACACAGGGACTGCTGCTGAGTGGACTGTTTGGGTTTTAGCCCCACCACGTTAGAGTGCTCTGGCAGAGCAACTGCAGAAGTGTCACTTAGACTAATGATTATGAATAATGCAGAGGGTCATATCCTCTTAGTTACAAGTCATTTACACGCTCTCCCTTTAGACTGCATAGCCTGGTTCATTTTTTTTTTTTCCTCCTACTAGGAAATAACTCATTGAATAGACGTTCAAAGTTGAATTTATTGACATTCTATTTTTCTTCCATAATGCCAAGCTTGCAAAACAACCAAATGAAAAATTCCAAGACACCTATCCGCAGTCAAATTATAGGAAAAAGAAGACTTGGTTTTTCTTTTTTTTCCCTTCAGTCTGTCAGGGTGCTTTCCATTTTAAAGGTCTGACAGTTCTAATCTCTCTCTACCTCATCCTTCTATCTTCAGTTAAATTACAAGGTGGTGGAGAGATGTGTGCAGAGGGTAAGGGAGTGTGATCAGCGCTGAGATTCTGAGATCCGCACATCTCAATCTGTAATATACATTGTTTCAGGGAACTACTAATCAGAGAATCTCATTTTAGGAATTAAAGTCTGTCAGATTTATGAATCTGTACTTTTATGAATCTAAGGCCTTAAGTCTACACTTAAGTTGAGAGGCAGGCGGTAGATAATTCTCTACATCACAGCAAGTGATGTGAATAGTGGTATGACTCATTACGCACAACTATGTAGACGGGTGATGAACTCAGCTGAAATGCAGGGATCTACTTTCCTGTTGCTTGCTGAGCTTAGTTTCAGAAAATAAATAAATAAAATAAAATAAAATAAGGAACACTGAGCTTTCCCCCCAAGTGGGGCCTGTATGACCTTCTTCAAAGTCAGAGACTATTTTTCATGACAAAGCCAGCCTAGAGCAGGAGAAAATGCCTTTTCCAAATTGACCCAGCAGATTTCATACCGATGATAGCTGAGCAGGGCAGAACCTCTCAAGATTGCAAAACCCACTTCACAACCACCCGTCCTTGTTATTACTGTTGCTGCGGTAGTCATTCAGCCATGCAAAGTGCCAATCAATATCGCCTTGCAGCAAGGCGCTTCCAGACAGCCAGACCACGTTGAAAGGAGGCCCTTTGCTGCCAGAAATGGAGGGACAGTGCTCTGGAATTGCTGTTCACATTTCTAACAAGTTGCTTGCTGATGGTAGTACAGCGATTCAGGAAAGGCTTTAAGTGGCCACATTTTGTTATTCCCGAGGGACTGGGATCAATGGCATCTGGGGGATCTCTCAGGAGACACATCACTCCCCAAGTCGTAGAGCGTAGAGTTAACCATCACATTGCACTAGCTGGGTCCCGTTCCCACTATCCCTCTCTGCCCCCCAAATAAACTCAGAAAAGCTCCCAAAAGGCAACTCGTGCCAGCACAGTAGTTAAATGGCATTTAAGGGCCTTCCATGGCAGGATGATTCATGGAGATAACAGCCAGAGGGGGCCTTTTAACATAGGACTCAGGCTAATCCTCTGCTCAAACCTGCAAAACCTCCTCAACCCTTTCAGAGAAAAGCAAGGTGCTATAACAGCGTCCCAGACAACAGCTCTGCTCCCCAACTCTTTCATCTTCACTCTCATTTCTACTCAGTCTGCTGGGCTCTCACCATTCCCCACGTGTGTGGAACTCTCTTCAGCCCACAGCTGCTGCTTGAGGATGCTCCGCCCACCTACAACTGAGGCTTGGGGATGCTCCGCCCACCCACAGCTGCAGCTTGGGGATGCTTTGCTGGGAGTGTCCACCTGCAGGTATCTTCCCTCATTCCCTTTGGGTCTCCGCTCAAGTGACACACTAGGGACTTCCCTATAACAGATCACATCCCTACCCAGACACAACAATCCCCTTGTGCTGCTTTGTTCTTCTAAATAGCACTCCCCCAACACAGCATATTTTATGTACCTATTTGCTCATTCTTATCTCTCTAATAAACATGTCAACTACAGGAGGATGGGGACGTGGGTTGACTGCTTTATTCCTAGACAGCAGAGTACGTGGCACATACTGGGGGCCCAGTCACACTCATTCAATAACGAGAATGAGTTTGAACATATGTCCATCTGTATTTGTCCCTTCTTAGCCTAATGACGCTCCTATACCCTTTCCCCAGCCCCACACCCACACTTCACAATCCACAATGGAGCCTTGGAGATCCCTTGGCCTGGGAGACTACTGTGTTACCGGATAGAAACAGAAGCATCCTGATTTCTGGGTTTTGCTTTTCAGAAGCCGGAGCTTCTGGAGGACTTTAAGTAAAAGGGAGAGGAGAGAGAAGAGAGCCTCTGTGGGTTCTTCTCCCTAAGCTGGGAAGGGAGACTGTTCTGTGGATTTCCAGGTCCTGAGATTCAGGACCTACAGCCCAGCAAGTGCTGGAGGAGGTGCAGAACCACCCAGAGCACTGGCTGCGGGGCATCTGGGGAGATGATAGATCCCTAGGCCGCCCAAGGCAGAATGAGTGCAAAGCACCCTGTCCCACACCACCCGCCTTGCTAACAGGGTTCAACTGGCAGTACTAGAAATCTCCCTTGATGTTTCGTTCTGTGTAACACTCATGGATCTTTATTCACATGGAAGTGCCTCCAAGATGGTTTGGAAATTAAATTTTTAACATTAAGTATAAAGGGGCTTTGAATAACTTTGGGTTGATTTAAAGTTAATAGAGAAATGTGATATTTCTGCATACTAAGATTGCAGGTGAACATCCATCCCTACTATTGGTAGCCCTTTCAGATGACCTAGGAATCCTTAGGGTGGCCGGCTGGCTTCATGGGCCTACCAACCATGTGGTTGCACAGGGCCCCTTTCAGCTAGGGCACCCCTTTCAACTATGCTTTAATGCTCTGGTATCAGCCTTTGGAAATTTTTTATTGTATCTGTAAGTTGTGCTTTGTGAGTGAAGTCTGACTGGGAAGGGAGCACTCTGAGGAGGGGTGATGTACCTGGTGCCATTGCCAGATCCAGTGTCTGTGGACTCCCAGAGTCTGTCCTTAGAGTTTCTGCACAAATTTCAAGTCTCTGGCCTAAGAACCAGGGCAGGAAATCCTGGTGCTCAGGTAAAACACTTTATCAGTAAATTATTACAAAATTAAAGTGTACAAATGGACATTGCAATTAATTATATCAAACAGTTCTTAGAATTCTTCAGAGAGCTTAGAATCTCTGGTTTTAAAAACTGTTGCAAGATTACAAAGCAAACATCCACAGGATTAGAAATATAAATTAAACTGAACTATTGTCACATTTGACAGAATAATACACTATTTTTGTATGAAGCTTTGAGTGAATCAATTATTAATGAGGGAGACCATTTTAAAATCAGTTTCTCCTTGTAATTGAAGAGACAATGATAGAATATGTAAGTAGGCATTTTGAGTTAGATACAAATCATGAAACCACTTTTAGTTTTGTTATATGACCTCTTTAAGTCACAGGAAATGTCAAAGGAAATATTAAAATGCCATTGTATAAATTTACATTTAAAACAAAATTCAGACAACGTGTAGCTGATGTGTATAAAGAGTTAAATCTTTGTAGAAAAATGGCTACCCAAGAATTATCAGCTCTAGAGGTACTAAAATGTAAATTTTGAAAAAATGTACCAGAAATTTATTCCAACATCAACATAGCCCATAAAATATTTTTAACAGCCTTAGTAATTATTGCATCGGCAGTAAGATAATTCTCAAAATTAAAAATTATTTGCAATCTTGTATTTTTCAAGAACTGATACTGCTTTCAGTTATATCAGAATAAAATATAGTAGCTAAAAGTGCAAATTTGGTGGCCTAATAAGTGGATTTGCAGAAAAATAAACCAGAAAAAAATTATGATAAAGATATCACATTCATAATGTGTCTTTATTTGTTGTGTTACATAAAAATATGATCTCAAAGTGTTATTTTTTATAATTTGTAAATTTATGCTGTTTTCTACAATCATCCTTACCCAATTGTGTTTTATAAGCAATAAATTACTTTGGAAAAAGCCCCATGTTTACATTTTGCCCTGGGACCCCAATTACGTAGCCAACAATTTAGCAAAGTCTGGAGATGTTTTGACTGTGGCAGCTAACAGGGAAGGTGTTATTGACATTTAGTGCTTAGAGGTCAGGAAGGCTAAGCTCTCCGCAATGCATGGGGAGCTCCCACAATGAAGGATCATTAAGACCAATGTGTCAAGGCTGCAAAGTTTTGCTGCAGACTAATTTAACTCATAAAATTGGAACAAATTATTATTTTTCTCAAGTCAATTCACAATAGCCAAAATATGGAAACAAACTAAATGCCCACCAACCAGAAATGGATTAACAAACTGTGATATACGTATGCCATGGAATACTATTCAGCCATTAAAAAGATGGAGACTTTAGATCTTTTGTATTAACCCAGATGGAGGTGGAACACATTTTTCTTGGTAAAGTATCACAAGAATGGAGAAGCAAGAATTCAAAATACTGATATGAAGCCAGTAGATGATCTAATAATACACACCCACATAAGAGAAAAATTCAAATCAATTTTGGGGGACAGGGGAACAAGGGAATGGAGAGAGGGGAGGAGGATGGGTGTGCTCCTACCTCACGGGAAAAATGTAAGGGTGTATGGTACACCTCTTGGGGGCAGGACATAATTATAAGAGACGCCACCTAACAAATGCAATCATTGTAGCCTTGTTCTTTGTACCCTCAAATTAACCTGAAACAATCATAAAAAGTTGGAGCAAACTAATTTAGCTTATAGAAATGATTTAGAGTCCCAATAGTGATTGACATCAAATTGCCTGACCTTCCTGGAACACCAGGCATAGTGCACGCAGGGGTTCGCTGAATCTGACATAAGCTGACATGAAGAAAATAAAGAACAGAAACAATTCTTGAATATTTAAGATGTGGGGTTGTAGAGTCACATACAAGTGTAGCCCTTATCCAGAATTGCTGAGTCACAGTGAGCATCACTTACAAAATGCCTAAAACTGGGACCCTGTGCTTTCAAAATAACCACCTGTGGCCTTCTGGGAGAATCACGTGTGGACGGACGAAATGCAGTGAGTCTGTGATGGGCTGAGTTTGAAAGAGTAATGCGGTACTTTCAAACGACTAGGCAGGTGTCTACAGGATGGTAGTAAAAAGTACAAAAAGAAAAATGCACAAAACATTATAGATATTTGCTAGTAAGATGGATTTTTAGCAGATAATGCCAACCCCCAAAAATCTACCTTGAGAATATCTACAAAGACAAGGGTCTTGAAAACAAAACGTAAAAACCTATCTCAGACTTGGAATTTCTCCAAACACTGACTCTGTGCCTGGAAAGGACAGGGTAGTATTCAGCAACTTATTTTGTCAGAGCAATACGAAATATGGAATTATTTCAAAATATGAATTATGGAAAGATTCCATATTGCGCAAATACTGCTTGTGTCACCAAAGGCAAAGGCTAAGGCTGACATGCTAGCATAGGCTATAAAGAGTTTGTTTTATCTTTCATAAAAATAACTTCCCACCAAAAACTGAAGTTGTTTCCAAGGCATGAAACTCCTAGGAAATACACGGATATATGTGAGTGAATCTTGGTTGTGACACACTGCTAAAATGTGCACACCAGTGTCAGATACCTGAGGTCCAAGAAAAGGTGGTGAGTTTCAGAGCACCTGAGGAGTCCAGCTTTTGAAGGTGTTCACATTGTCACAACATCAGGGCTTCAGTCACTAAGGCTGAATGTCCAGGCTTTGAGCTTACTAAAATCAAGTTCATACGGCAAGCTAAGTTCTCAAATGGCCCCCCAGAAAATAGGTCTGCATTTATTCTAAGGTTAGAGAATGGCTCAGAGGGCACTGACCCAGGATAGTCATATTCAAAAAGCACAAACAGAACCCATTGAAAGAGCTGCTGGCATGACAGGGTCAGGGCTAAATGGCCAGCTCCATTCTGAGCTTAGTCTGACTTACCTCCAAACTGCTCACAACTTCCCCCATGAAGAGAAGCTGATGCTAGAGGGGCTGGGGATGAATCAACTGAACCTTCCTCATCAAAAGGACACATACAGACGGGACCACATCAGGAGCAGGAGCTCAAATCCAGCCAACAGGGAAAATGGAGTTTTTTTTTTTTCAGTTTTTGGCCAGGGCTGAGTTTGAACCCACCACCTCCGGCATATAGGGCCAGCACCCTACTCCTTTGAGCCACAGGCACCACCTGGAAAATGGAAGTTTTATCACAGCATTTGACACTTTGCTGGGCTTGGGAGAAGCCACTGAGCAGGTGCCTGAAAGCTGGTTGCCAAGATGACAGTTTCAACCATGTCCAAGGGGCCTTGCCTTGTGAGGCCCAGCACAATGGCTGGGATACCTCCAGGGAAATGCCTTAGAATAGGATGGCCGACATCACAGAAAGGCCAGACCCTGCCCAGACTAACAAGGGCACATCTCAGAGATAGCTTTGAGGGGTCAAGAAATCGCAAGCCTTTCCCTTTTTGCTTTAGTTAAGAAGATGGACATTTCATTGTAAACTGCACACAGATGAAAATCCACTCTTGAGAAAGTAAAGTGAAGACACCCTTGCCCAGGAGGGAGGCAGGGGTGGGGTGGTCTTAGCAAACTGTAGAGAGATCAGTTGGTTGTCCCTTAAGAGACGTATATATTGCCTCTCATGATCTTAGATCCTGAAAACAAGAATTTTTTTTTTCCCCAGAGAAGCAAAAACATACTATATGCAGAATTTGGAAGGGCAATTTAACACACTATTAAATTAAGTCAGGTTTCTGTATTTTTGCCTCTTTGAGCCTCCAGAGTCAGGCAAGAAATTCAGAGCCTCCTTCAATCTTTGATTCACACTTCTTATTGCTGAATGGACAGTGTTCAAGTCCAAGTTATTTCTCAGTGTCTGGCAGCTTTGGGTCATCCATGAAACACTTGGAGCATGGGAATGTTTGACATGTCTGGTGTATGTTGGCCAGGGTGGGTCAGACATTGGGGTCAAACATGGGAATATTTAACATGTCATGGTGTATCTTGGCCAGGGTTGGGTCAGATATTGAGCTCCCTGGGACCCATCCCTGGCCAAGAAACACCATTAGTCACTCCCCTGTGATATCCTCCACATCAGAGGTGGCAGCCAGGGACCTGCGTATGTTTGTGAAGGAGAAACCCAGCTCTCAATATCTGGAAACCACCTCCCCACCTTCATAATAGGGGACTCTCCACATGTCCAACTTGGCATTGGGACTGACTAGTATAAAAAGAAAATTAGGGCGGTGCCTGTGGCTCAAAGGAGTAGGGCACCAGCCCCATATGCTGGAGGTGGCTGGTTCAAACCCAGCCCCAGCCAAAAACTACAAAAAACAAATAAATAAACAGAACTCCTGCTGCTGGTAGAATGTCTGATGATAATATGCAGAAAATGACTTCAAACTGTGCACATGGAAGAAGGAATTTTCAATTAGAACTCCAAGAAAGGAAAACACATATGCAATATGGAGGATAGGCAAAATTTCACCCTACTCTCTCAGGGGTGTTTTGGTTGAGCCTGAGTGTTAAATAGACATCAGCCAGATCAACAGGAGAAAGGCATACAAGTTTGTTTAGTATAAGTTTTATGAGCTTCATGAAATGAAGCTCTAAAGATACAGTCAGAACTGGACATTGACATACTGAATTGGCTAAAGAGCAGTAAATTATAAAAATGTGACAAGGCAAAGAAGCTTGAGAGGTTAATTGGTCGAAGAAGTGGTAAGGAGGTAAAGGTTCATTTAGCAAGGTTTGTTGTACAATGCTTTCTCTCAGCTGCAGCTTCCCATCCTTGACAATAAGGATACTTTCCTTCTGGAATAAGCAGGATATTTTTCACATGAGAATTTCACCTCCTGCTTCTGAGACACAGAAGGAAGGCCAGAGTGATTCTTCTTGCACCTGCTATTTTTCAAGTGCCTTTAACTCAAAATAGCCAATATGCCAAGGCAGCATGTGCTGGGGTGCACATTCTTAACTACCTGAACACACACACACAGACATATGCTCATTTGTGCACATGCGTGCATGCACACACAGAGACACACACACTTCAGTGAGTTTTAAAAGACTTGCTGCTAATTTATATAGGTCGGAAAAATGCTACTGGCAGACAGACCACAGATATAAGAAACTCTGATGCAAAAGTCAAAGACCCTTCTTTCTAGCAAAACTTAAATAAGATAAGAAATTCTCCAGCCTCAAAATAAAATAGTCAATATACTTGACTAGTGGCACACAAGCATTGTGGAGACCATGAACCTGGAAACTGACCCGCAGGCATTCCCCTGGGCTCAATGACTATAGTCCTACACTAGGAGACAACAGAGGCCCATAACAAAATCCTTTGCACATTCTTTCTGTAATATGTAATATATAAATATATAAGGCACATAATAAAGAGTTCACATTGTAGGATATATACTTAGTTATTCTCCCGATGTAATTTAAGTATCTTTTAAAGGTATTTTGAATTTACAGATATTCATGTTGTTATTATAGGTAGATGCTTGGATCAGGTAGACTTTAGAGTAATCAGAGGGATACAGCTCGGTGAGTTCTATCCGGTTGTTCTATGTGCAACATTGGCATGCATATTATTTTGATCAATAGACCTTTACACATAAATTCAAGTATTTAATAGCCCTACATCAAGGATGGAATGTTGATGTCTTATGTGCCATCTCAGATCCACTGGTGTGGCTACTTGAATGGTCATGTTGAGAAGACTTCAGATACTATGTTTGGGTGAAGTGGAAAAGAATACGACAATTCATACCTGCCATGTGTAAAAATCATGTGAGCCTTCATTTGACATCTCTGCTTTAGATCCCAGCAGCAATTCTAGGCTTGGAAACATACTAACTAGAGGAGTTCTGCAGAATCAGTAAGGGGTGGGAGACACATTCTGTGCAATGAGGCATATTCAAAAATCACTCTGTATAAATTTATTTCATGCTATATAATTTATTTTGAAATTACAAATAACATGAAAAGAAGTAAGAGATTTTGTGCTTGGTGAAAGAAGGCAATGTATTTTAAATTCCAAGAAATGCTGCTCTTGGGTGTCTTATTTTAAATTCCAAGAAACACTGCTCTTGTGTGTCTGTATCACATCTGATTTTTACATAGGTAATTTCGCTAGGTTCCCTCAGACTGTTGTAAAGTCAAATGCATGTAAAAGCACTTGCTCTGACATGTAAAAGGAAGACATGGATAAAAGGTGGGGATAAATATCAAAGAGAAATAAAAAGGGTAGAGATATATAGACTATGGGGAAGGCTTTCGTGTTGTTCTATATCCTTTACTCAACTATTGAACATTTGTTACCCAAATGGAGCCTCAAATTCAACATGTGAATACTTAATAAGACATCTGCTGATTCTTTTTTATTCTCATCCTAGTGAGGAAAACTAGTATCTACTAGTTTCCCAAGTTTAAAAAAATAAAACAAAAGTAAACTAAAACTAAATTTACCTGTCCCCCTAATTTATGAGTCACACATTCCTTTAGATTCATTACCATTATTCTAGCTTGACACTCTTCCTCCATTATATTGTCACAACAGATGCCCTTCTGGTCTTGCCTCCTCTAGTCCAGCTACATCACTCCATTCACCACACTGCTAGCATAGTAATCTTTTTAAACAAATATTTGGTACTAACAATTACTTATTTTAAATCTTTAGAAATATCCAAAACTTTAAAGATACATTTTAAAGACTTTAACCTGTTGCAACTTTGATGATCTTTACCAGGATGGTTAAGTGCATGGTCTCTAACGTAGATTGTCTAGTTCAAATCCAAATTGCATCATGTTGCGTGACTTTGGAAGTTATTTAATGTTTGCTGAATTTTCTCTTCTGTAATTGGAATTATTAAAATTATTAAATATGCTTGAATACATTTTTTGAATGAGATGGGATAGGTGACTATTGAGCAAAATAGTATGATGAAATTACCAAGCATATTTTGAAATTAACCAAGTAGAATATAATTAAAAAATTCTGAAAAATGCCAAATCAATGCTTTAAGTTAAAAATACACACAAAAAAGGCCTTTAATTGCCCAAATCCTAGCAATTTAAATCTAGCAGTATATGAAACTATAACATGGCAGAAGTAGATTTATCCAGAAGTACATCAAATTTGATTTACTATTCAGGAAATAATTAACTATATTAATTATAAATCATATGATCACCCTGAGAAAACCAGGGTGAAAAATATTTAATACGATTGAAAAATATTTAATACGTATGAAAAATATTTAATACGATTTAACTTCCGATTATGATTTTTAAAAAATAAAGCTCTTAGCAAATCAGGACTAACAAAAATTCCTCAATTTGTTAAAGAGCATCTAGAAAAAAGTCCACAAACATCCTAGGTGATGACGAAACATTTTACTTCTCCCACACACAAAAAAGAGAGAGATGCCTCAAATCACCATTTATATTCCAGATGGATTCTATCCCACACAGCAAAGCAAATAAATAAATAAAAGGTATAAAAACTGGAATGGAAGAAATGAAACTGTCATTAATCACAGATGATGTGAATACAGAGGGGATAAAGAGCAATATAAGGGGCATTAAAAGCTCAGATGAGGAGAGGCTGGGAAAAGAATGAGGGATATAAAATTATCTATTAGGTATAATGTAAATTATTCAGGTGATGTGTACACCAAAAGCCCAGGCTTCACTGCTATGCAATATATTCATGTAACAAAACTTTACTTGTACCCCCTTAATCTATTGAAATTTTTAAAAGTTAAAAATAAGATATAAGAAAATTATTAGAATTATTTAGAAAGTTAAAAAAAGTTACTAGATTCAAATTTGGTACATAAGAATTACTTGCTTATCTATATACCAGAAACAAATATTAAAAATTTATAATTTTAATAGGTAACACTTAGAATACTACCTAAAATAACCTAGAAAGTGACTAAGACAAATCTAGCAAAAAATGTATAAGCTCTTTGGGGGAAATTCTGTAATTTTAATGAAGGAAGATTTTTTTTAAACTACATAAAGGGAAAGATATACAATATTCATTGATTAGAAGACTTGATATTACAAAGAAAACAATTCCGCTGCAAAGTATCGATAGTTCATTAAAACTGTAATCAAACTCTGGCAAGATTTGAGTATATACATATGTGTATGTGTAAGGAACTTGGGAAGCTGATTCTAAATAGAGACAGAGCCAAGAACAGCCAAGAAACTCATCAAGAAAAACATGACAGGAGTTCCCTATCTTACAAGATATGCTGACTTACTAGAATGTTATTTAATTATTTTAAAAGGGTGGTATTGGAGACCAGAGAGAAAATTACCAATGGAACAGCATAGACAGTTCAGAAATATGTTAGAAACCAAACCTTTTCCTCTAGACTCAGCCTGAACACTGAGAACTGAAGTCACACCTTATTGCCAGTATTAACACGGCTCTGCTATTCTACTATCGTCATAGCATTGCCTTACTTTTCCAGGACTGTCCTGCTGAAGCAAATGGTTTGGTTGTTTATTATAGGAACTTATCAAAAGAGGCAACAACTTTTTGATGGAAATTATCTATGGTTTATACTCTAAGGTTCTTTAAATCTCTTTCCTTAAAATCTTTCATTTCCGTTTTCCATCAACCCTGAAGTATCGGGAACCTTACCCAATACTCAGCAAGACCCCACAGTGAAAGACTAGCCTTAAACCATACTTTCAATTCCAAGTAAATTTTGACCGTACTTGCCCCACTTTAAGACACTGTCAAAGCTTTGCCAGGTGTTGTTTTCTCTTATTAGAGTATGCAACGAACTCAGATTTGTCTCTTCTTATAGTGTTATCCGGAGAGGCTGATTTCAATAATACCCACATTTACATAAAACCTGGATTTCCTATAGGAAAAACACTGGAAGATATTGGCCTGGGGAAAGACTTCATGAAGAAGACTGCCATGGCAATTGCAACAACAACAAAAATAAACAAATGGGACTTCATTAAACTGAAAGCTTCTGTACAGCTAAGGAGACAATAACCAAAGCAAAGAGACAACCTACACAATGGGAAAGGATATTTGCATATTTTCAGTCAAACAAAAGCTTGATAACTAGGATCTATAGAGAACTCAAATTAATTCATATGAAAAAAGCCAACAATCCCATATATCAATGGGCAAGAGACATGAATAGAACTTTCTCTAAAGATGACAGACGAATGGCTAACAAACACATGAAAAAATGTTCATCATCTCTATATATTAGAGAAATGCAAATCAAAACAACCCTGAGATACCATCTAACCCCAGTGAGAATGGCCCACATCACAAAATCTCAAAACTGCAGATGCTGGCGTGGATGTGGAAAGAAGGGAACACTTTTACACTACTGGTGGGACTGCAAACTAGTACAACCTTTCTGGAAGGAAGTATGGAGAAACCTCAAAGCACTCAAGCTAGACCTCCCATTTGATCGTGCAATCCCATTACTGGGCATCTACCCAGAAGGAAAAAAATCCTTTTATCATAAGGACACTTGTACTAGACTGTTTATTGCAGCTCAATTTACAATCGCCAAAATGTGGAAACAGCCTAAATGCCCACCAACCCAGGAATGGATTAACAAGCTGTGGTATATGTATACCATGGAATACTATTCAGCTATTAAAAAAAATGGAGACTTTACATCCTTTGTATTAACCTGGATGGAAGTGGAAGACATTATTCTTAGTAAAGCATCACAAGAATGGAGAAGCATGAATCCTATGTACTCAATTTTGACATGAAGACAATTAATGACAATTAAGGTTATGGAGGGGAGGAAAAGCAGAAAGAGGGACGGAGGGAGGGGGGTGGGGCCTTGGTGTGTGTCACACTTCATGGGGGCAAGACATGATTGCAAGAGGGACTTTACCTAACAATTGCAATCAGTGTAACCTGGCTCATTGTACCCTCAATGAATCCCCAACAATAAAAAACAAACAAAAACAAAGAAAAAAAAAAATCTGGATTTCTTGATTTATTTCAAAACTGTCATGGGAAATCAGTGAAGAAATAAAGGTCTTGGCTTTTAATACAGAGTGCTGAAATAATTGATTTTAGCATCATAAAAACTACAAAATTGGACCCTATTTTTATCACATAAATAATTACGATTTCTGTATATCCCTTGAAATATTAAAGACTTACATTCAAAAAGCAAAACTATAAAAATGCTTGAAGACGTAAAATATCTTTATAATCTTCAGATAAAGTTTTTGTAAATAAGATACAATAAACCCAACATATAAAAAACATGATTGATAAATTTAAACTCAATAAAATTAAAAATTCTAGTTTATAAAAGTGTATCTTAAAGTGAAAAGAAAAACCAAAAATTTAGCGAACAAAGTTTAGCAACACATCTAACAGAAAAAGAATCAGAATCAAGAATACAGAAAGAACTCTTATTCATTAGTAAGAAAGAAAAAAAAAATTTAAACACAAACACACCTGGAAAGGAAATAATAAATAAATCGGTAAATAATAAATAATATAAATATAAAATATATATAAATATATAAAAATAATATATAATATATTATATATAATAAAATATATAAAAATAAAATAATGAATAAATAGGTACTTAGTAGGAGAGAAAAATATAAATAAACATATAAAACATGCTCAATTTTACTTAAAATAAAAAAATACATATTAAGTCTGTATCAGGACACCATTTTACACACCCCAGATTAGCAAAAATTTAAAAGTCAGATATTATCTACAGTTGGAAAGACACAGAACAGGAGTCTTACACAAATTGATTTACGAATATGTACAACAGCCTTAGAAAATAATTTAACATTATCTAACATATAGAATACTATTCCTATTTCTCAACAATTTTTAAACCATTTTTATTATTCTTTGTGTCAATCATTTTTTAGTTATTTGCATTATATGCTTGTTTCTGAAAAAAGCATAAAATGTTTCCTAAGACTTCAAATATTTCAATTCTTCAAATCTCCATTCATTCTCTCCTACCATCCTTTAGCTTTTCACCAAGAGACTAGAATATCAAAGAAGGGAAAAAGGAAAAGGAAATCGCTATTTTTCATGCAAGCACCTATATCCTAATCCGAAAGTGCCTGGAGATTTTATTTCTTCCTCTAGGACCTGCAATCCTAAAGTAGACAAGTTATTATAATTTAGAGAAGTTCACCATGGAAAGGAAAAAGAGTTGTGGTGCATCAGTGTTTCAGCAATTCCAGTTAATTACACAATAGATCTCTTTGACACTATTTGGGAAATTGGATTTAGGTAAATCCCCCTATCAACAGTTAAGGTCACCCTAATTTAACCAGTGGAAAAAATACCCAAGAAGCATTTTCCTTTTTCATACGCTAATGGGAATGTTTTATTTTGACTGAGTGAAGGCCCACTCAAAGGCTTCTATTTCTTCATTATTTCTGCCTCTGCTCTGATTCCCACAGCTCTTTGTACCACTGTCAATGCACTTATTTGAGTTGAGTTATTGGTTTAGCCTGTTAAATTGTGGGCCTTTAGAGCATCTTCACATCCCCTACCACAAGGCCTTGCAGGTAGCTTGTGATAAATTAATGCTCTTTGACTTAAGCCCAAACAACAATTATCATAACTCCAAATGGCATAGCTAAATGACAGGGTCCAATTTCTGACATTTTGCTAGTTAAGAAAAGGTTGCTAACAAGGGTTTTTGAGTCACTTTGTGCATCTCCTAAGGCAAAGACTCTGAGGTGGAAAGTAGCAGCCTAGATTCTCAGATGAGTCTAAATCAATCCGTACTTGAATTTAACTTTTGCAAAATCCCACAGTTTTCTCAGCTTGTGATATATCTCTTATCTCATAGATGATAGGTGAAAGGAAATGAAATGCCTGTTTAAGTACCAGCATGATAACATTTTAAAGAGAAAACCAACTGGCAAAAAAGTTATCAGCCTCCTCTCCTAAGGAGACTCTGTGATTATTGATATTCTTTCTTTAAATAGTTTTCCTGTTTTTTAAGCTGAGGCCATAAGTTTACCAGAGAATATGGATGCATGGCTGTCATTTTGAAATCAAACAAATGGTGTCCTAATGGCCTAAAAGAATTAATATAGCCCCAACATGTGAGCGACTGTCTTCAGAGAAATAGATTCTTACGGTTCTTATTAATCTGGACAAAAGACTCGTGAAAAAAAGGCAAGTATCATAAACGTTATCCCTGTTTTGAGGATGGAGAAAGCAAGGCAGGAAATTGAAATGACTAACCTTTGTCATAGAGTGGGACATGTGTCAGAGCTAATTACAGAGACCAAAATGGTCTTATTTTAAATTGTCACACTTTAGCAATTAGAAATCACTTATGCTCTCAGAGCCACATTAATTTGTACTTAGATTCAAAGACTCAGAGACTCTCATGGCAGGAAGCAGCATGGAGACCAACCTCTTCATTTTTCACCTGAGGAAAATGATACCCAGAGAAGTGATAAAACTTGTCCAGAGTCAAAGTCACAAGCCAAATCAAAGTTTGGCTTAAGTCCAGGAGTCTTTCCTTTGGTGATGCTGTATTTCAGATAAAAGGAAATTTTAATTTCTTTTTAAAACATTTTCTATAATAAATGTATTATATACATGTTAATTTTTTAAATATGCTATAAAATTTTAAAATTTGCTCACCTCACACATCATTGCTTCCAGGACTCCTATTGTGATATTAATATATGTATTCAAATCCTTACAGTTGAGGCAACTAGGATGGGTGGCTCAAGTGAACAAGCTTAAGCTTTGAAGTACTCATATTCATTCATTCATTCATTCATATGCCACCACTGGTCGGTATTCCCTCCTTAGGGTACCTATAATACCTAGTGAATGTTTGATCATTGCATTAGACATTTGTAAAGATCTATTTATATACTTGTCACCCTTATTAGAATGTTAGGGACTTGATGATACAGAATTTTATTCAGCTTTGTACCTCAAAATCTCAATACAAGGTAAACCTATTGAAAGAGTATTCTATGACAAACATTCTATAAACAGTCAATGACTATATGTGAGATTGATCAGTATCATAGGTGATTCAATGAGCAACACACCTTCGATCTTCTGGAGGAAGAGCTTCTAAAACAGTTAGACAGATAAGAGCATCTCCTATCTGTCATCACACACATTCTGGGAGTTATTTCATTATTTATTCCTGGACCCTCAGTCTCTCTGCTTATTTGTTGTCCTCAGACCTCAGACCTCAGACCTCAGACAACCTACAAACAAACTTAAAACACTTGTTATCCTATGTCCCCCACAAACTACCACTCTATTTTCCCTTTTATCTCTAAACCTATAGTGATTATACCCCCTATCTCTACCTCTTTCTTGAATGTCCATTTTTCCTTTCTCCACTATGTATGTGACACATGAATGAATATGACAATGTCAAAGCCCACGTTGGTTCAATTGAGCCACCAGTCCCGGTTCCCTTAGCCTATCTCAGAACTCACCTTAGTTTGTTTCCTGCATAGCTCCAGGGCTCCACGCCTCCTAACCTCTTAATTCACAAAAGGCTCATCTGTTGATCATTATGGTTTTTATCCTGCTTTTGAATCATATTTAAATTTTTTGGTGGGGAGAGGGGTACAGGAGGGAAAGAAGGACAAAAGGCTATCTAGCGAAGCTGATTAAAGTGTAATTTTTTACAGCCCAGGTTCCAGTGCACATTTTCTTCACAGGGTTCTTGGAACAGCTGGTCTCAGAGCTATTACAATTAGATCAGAAATAAAACCTAATCCCAGGAAGAAAGATAGAAAGATGGAAGGAAATGAGGGAAGGAGGGAGGGAGGCAGGGAGGGAAGAAGGAAGGGGAGAAAATTCAGGAAGTTGGTCAACTGAGAAAGTCAGCACATCATCAGACATGTCAGTGTAGGGTGTGCTTATTATCCTCTCGAATCCAGGTCAAGCTGAAAGTTTCTGAAGCTGTTCTCTTACCCAGGCACTCTCAGAGAATAGATGTTCTTAGTGAGAGGAGCTGCTCCCACAAACCCCCTGACTTCTCTTGTGTCTTTCTCTCCTCCCTTGCTACTACAGTCCAAAGCATCCCTGCTCTGGCCACTTCAGCCCTTCTGAGATTTTAGGTCACCAGGCCTTCTGTTTTATCCTATGAACTGCTCTCCAGGGTTTATGGATCCAAGCACAGACAGTAGGATGGACAAATCAGTTATCTCAGGCTGTTAGAAATATCAAAATAGCCATTGTCAGTAAACTAGATACAGTTTTCTTTAACCCCAACTTAAGCACCTATTCAGCCATGTGAACTTGGTCAAGGTCTTGGTTTCCTACCAGGAACATCAGATAGGACATTTTTATTAAAGTGCCAGCAAATGATACAGGCTAAATAAATAGCTGTTCCTTCAGCCCTTTACCCATTTCCAGTGTTATTAATATTATAGCAGTAGTTCATTCCAAATGAAAACATTTACATATCTACTGTGACTTCTATCAAGATTATCTGACTTGAGTGATTAAAGATGCCTTGCGGGTACGTAAACCTTGTGAAGCCATATGTCAAATTGTCTCTCTATTATCAATTTCATTAATTATATAAATTTAGCTCCTACATAAGATTCATTCAATAATGTAAGAAATAATTATTATATGGTTATGATGTATAAGGAGGTTTGGGAGAAGGGGCATCATAGGTTTGTTTTATAAAGAATCCTTTATTGGAATTAAGGTTGAATAAACATAAAAAATTAAGGCCCCTACTAGGATAGAGCATTGAAGATACATACAAAATTAAGAAAAGGGTAAAGCAGAAAAATGAGGAGACAATCCAAAAGGTTAATAAAATCCTATGGGCCAGGTACAGTGGTTCATGCCTATAATCCCAGCACTCTGGCAGGCTGAGATGGGAGGATCCCTTGAGTTCAGGAACTGAGACTAGCCTGAACAAGGGTGAGACCTACTAAAAATAGAAAAATTAGCCAGGTGTTGTAGCAAGCACATGTAGTCCTAGCTGCTCAGAAGGCTGAGACAGGAGAATCACTTGAACCCAGGAGCATGAGGTTGCAGTGAGCTAAGCTGATGCCAAGACATTCAGTCTAGCCTGGGTAACAATGTGGGACTCTGTCTCAAAACTAAATTAAAAAACGAAAACACAAATAAAATAAAATCTGTATCCTATGGATGAAATCAAGGATTCCTAGAATACCCAATCTAAATGTGATAATGAGTTAAGATGCCTCTCTTATTACAAAATGGTCAATGCTGGGGGTATAGCTCAGTGGTAGAGCATTTGACTGCACAAAATAGCCAATGTAAGGAAAAAAAAAAAAAAACACAGCCTGTGGCTCAGTGAGTAAGGGTGCCAGCCCCATATACCGAGGGTGGCGGGTTCAAACCCAGCCCTGGCCAAACTGCAACAAAAAATAGCCGGGTGTTGTGGCGGGCGCCTGTAGTCCCAGCTACTCAGGAGGCTGAGGCAAGAGAATCGCATAAGCCCAAGAGCTGCTGTGAGCCAAGTGATGCCACAGCACTCTACCGAGGGCAGTAAAGTGAGACTCTGTCTCTACAAAAAAAAAAAAAAAAAAAAACACAAAAAGGTAATTGCATAAAGTGTTACATTAGCCACTGGAGATGAGTTGTAAATAAGATAAGCAGTATCACAGTCTCCATTGAGTTTAGAAAACAGCAGAAGGGGTAACAGCGGAGAGGAATGCTTCAGCCAGCATAACCTTGACAGAGAGGAAGGCCAAGGCCTGAGGAGCCTCCTGTGCTGAAGCCCTTGGTTCCTCTGCCAGCAAAGAAGGCACCACCCCAGTCTGGGCCACCAAGTAAGTGGATACAGCAGAGTGCTGTGCCACCTTGGAAATCCAAAAACCATGAAACAGAACCTTTATGGATATTAGTAACTCTAATGATGGCTTTATTCTTAGACGACAGTGGCCATTTGCAATGGTGTAATACCAGCAAGTCTAGACAGTCCAATTTCCAAAAAACTCAATTAGGAAAGCCATGCTGTACATTCCTCATGCTTATTCAAATTGCCTGGCTCCTTTACTCATACACGATGCATACTGGCCCAAAGACCAAAAGAATGTCACAGAATTCATGGGTTTTGCTTCTTCATCCTCTGTTTAATGAGCCCCAGATGAGTTTCATGAAGTTAATTCTGCACCAGCCCTTTATCCTGTCCTAGAGGTGTGAGGCAGCTCAAGAATTTGGACCTTGAGCACAAATGCAAAAATCAATGATCAGCCTGACCTCCTCTGACCTACTCTGAGGAGGTAGGAGGCGTTCAGTACATGTGAAGAAGAAAAGCCAGCAGGGATGGCACAATTAAAAAAGAACGGCAGAGAGGAGAAGTGGCAGGTGATAGAACGGATGAGACAGACAGGGTCAGATTGTGTAAGACACACAGGCCATGTAAAGAAAAACCGGGTCCTTCCTACAAAAGACAAGGGAAAATGTACTACATGTTTTTGAAAGGTTCAGAAAAGCAAATGCATTCAAAGAGTAAAAAAAAATCTCAGAATGACAAATGTTCTGCCGGAAATAAAAATAACCCTCAATATGGTAATGTGATTGCTATGACTTCTCTTTGATCAGTAACTGAAGAAGACATGAGGAAAACATTGGATTCCTCTGTCTGTGCCACTCAACGCAGGGCTCCAGAGCTTGGCTGGGGCCTGCGTGACAGATTTGGAAGAGGCCTGGAGAGATCACCTGGCTTTGCTCCCTGCCAATAGGCAGGTGCAACAGGAGTCAGCACAGACCTGGAATAGCGTCATGGAAAATGCATGTGTGTGTGTGCACGCGTGCATGAGCGCACATACATGTACACATACGTGTCTCCACATGCACATGTATGTGTGTGTTTATTAACATTGAGGGGAGTCAATAGGAGGACAGGAATGACTGATTGGCAGCTGAAAAGAAATCTCAGTGGAAAAAGAAAGGCATTCATTCAACAAAAGTCTGTCATGTGACTTCTGCATTCCAGGCCCTATTTTAAATAATAAAGGGTACAGCAGGAAGTCTGACACAAAGTTTTCTCCCTCGAAGAGGGTAGAGGGAGGCAGAAAATGTAACTATAATAAGGTAAATTAGTAGGGTGTCAGAGCAATAAGTAGGGATGAAGATGAAGTGTGGAGAGGCAGAGTGCTGTGGGATTTGAACAGGGGCCTGAAGGAGGGAGGGAGCCCACCACCTGGATATCGAGGAATCACAGATAAACAGGATTAGGGTGAGCAGGACCCCAAAGCAGAAGTGCTGGCAAAGGGTATGAGGAAGTCAGCATGGACCAGAGGCCCAGTTTCCCCTCAAGAAGGAGCTGCAGTGAGTTGTTTGCTATATGGTGGGTGATATATGATCTCCATTTCCTCACACAGCAATTTACTGAGTCTTGGTTTACTGTCGGACCTCAGCTATACAGGCTACTCAAGGAAGGCTCATAACACCCAGATAAAGGTAAAATGTGATAAAAGGAAGACTGTCCTTCTATTGACTCCCCTCAATATTAGAGGGCAGATATAATTGAAAATACTTCTAGTTTTAAGAGCAGAAATGCCACTCAGGGGAGTTAGCCAATGAACCAAGAAGAGAGAGACCTCTGCTGACCCTGGGAGAACCTTGATAACGGTTATCATATCTGCCTGGGCTTTCAACAGGACATCATGCTGGAAGCTGCATTCTCAGCATTTTGCCTGTTGTGAATACTCAAGCCCCATCTGTTCCCATAGACTTGCTTCACAAGCCCCTCCCTCCCCAAGTCTCAGCCTGTTGTTCAGGGGGAGATGAACCTCTCCTTGTCCCCACATTCAGGGGCAAGCCCAGAGTGACTCACACTGGTGAAGGAGCTAAAGAAATTTACCCCAAAATATGACTAACATATAGAATATTTTGAATTAAATGCCATTCACCACCAGAAAGCATTGGAAGGGGCTCCCTCCATCTGCATAAAACCAGACTGGCCTGATGGGGGCAGCTGACTTCCTTTCCTGCCCTGAAGGCCAGCAGACCTGCCCCAAGACATTTAAAACAAAATACCTGTCTCTCAGGTTAACTTAAAAGTCAATCATTTCCTCCATCTATTCATCCTCCCTAGCAACCAACCACTTGCTGCACCCACATTCTCCCCCACCCTTCAAAAAGGCTTCTAAAGAGATCTCTGGCCATCACTGAGACATCGGATAATCATTCTTGTGGTTTTCCCCATGTGCATGGTATTTAGAAATAAATCATCTCTTCTTAATATGCCCTAATTGTGCATTGATCTTTCAGTGAACCAACTAAAGGAAGAGAGGCAAGTTTCGCCGTGATGCCTACACCAGTTGGTCAGTTATTCAGCGCTGCTGGTCCCAGGGCTCACGGTAGCATGATCTGAGCAAGCCCAAAGTGACTTTCTGAGCTTTTGCTAGGAATGCTGGTGTATTCATTTGTTAGGCTGCCGTAGCAAAGTACCACAGACTGGGCAGCTTAAACAACAGAAATTCATTATCTCAGAGTTCTAGAAGCTAGAAGTCTGAGGCAAACATATAGGCAGGGTTGGGGGCTTTCCGGAGGCCTCTCTCCTTGCCCGTTGGTGACCGCCTCCTCCATGAGGTTCTGTGCTTTATGACCCTCTTTTTAAAAGAACATCAATCATATTGGATCGGGGTCCTCTCTAATAACTTTCTTTTAACTTAATTACCTTTTAAAGACCCTGTCTCCAAATGCAGTCACTTTTTGAGGTCCTCAGAGATAGGACTTCCACTAGAATTTTTGGGAAACACAAGTCTTACAGTAGCACTGGGATGAAGATTAATTTTCCTGAGGCACCATCCTAACATGCATTTCCCCCTCCCTGAAAATAGAAATAGAAGGATGTGGTCCTCAAACTAAGCAGCAATTCTGTGGTCTGGAGGGAGCATGTAAAGTCCCTGTGACAACTTTGGAGCTGCTGTATCAAACATCACCTGCTGAGACAACCAGAGCTTTTCAGTTACTCAAACCAATAAGTTCTCGTTGTACTTACACCCATTTTGATCGAGTTTTCTATCACTTGAAATTAAATTATTCCTTACAGATAAAGCCTAGAGTGAGTTCATTGATCAAAACAAATTAATAATGAATGGGATTTATATTCAGATTTTGAATGGCATTTTTTCCCTTCACCATCATCTGAGGTCTCTCTCTCCTGAAAGTCAAAAAAAATCAAGATTCTCAGATCGCAGTAAGATACAGAGATAAAATATAAATGTATCACAAATGGATATGCATTTTTATACTTCTATCTTTCTAAAAAAGCTCAAAAATAGTAATTTAGACCAGAGATTAAGCAGACAGCAAAGAATAAGTATTTATAAATTCCACCATCACTTACAGTGACAGGTTTTTAAATTTATGTTTCAATGAAGATAGTCATTTGGGTTCTGATATCACTTAGTATTAGTCTCCCCTCCCCTGAAATACACCCAGGGAGGGGAGACTAATAATTTTTGCACATAATTTTGACACCCCAGAAACTGGATCCCTGGAGAGAGAGATATATATCAGAGGCTCGGTCCAGGGTGACTATATATAACTGATCTTTTCAGCAAAATACTCCAAATCAGGAAGGAAGAGCTATTCATCTTTTATGACAGGGGCCAACTCTCGAGATTCATGTCATGGTATTTAAGTAATCATGATTCCAGGTCTAATTTGTATTTCAGTTTCTTCCTAACTTTCTGTTCTAAATGTTTTGTTTTTTTTTTTTGTAGAGACAGAGTCTCACTTTATCACCCTCGGTAGAGTGCCATGGCATCACACAGCTCACAGCAACCTCCAACTCCTGGGCTTAAGCGATTCTCTTGCCTCAGCCTCCCGAGTAGCTGGGACTACAGGCGCCGGCCACAACGCCCAGCTATTTTTTGGTTTGCAGTTCAGCTGGGGCTGGGTTTGAACCCACCACCCTCGGTATATGGGGCCGGCGCCCTACTGACTGAGCCACAGGCGCTGCCCTGTTCTAAATGTTTTAAGTCACCAAGAAAACCCATCATTCTGAATGATTCCCAATGTTTCTTTGAAAATAATCAGGGAAATGATTGTCTTACAATATAATCACACATTCTTTTCTTGATTCCCTATGCCAAGAAAACTGTACTACAGAAGTTCCATCAAGGAAAGAATTACTCTGCTGCTGAAACAGTGTAGTTAAAGGGTCAAAATTCAGGGCTACTATAACATTTTCTATTTACCAGCTTAAAACAGGAGGGATATGGTTCATGGGAGAAACTTACAAATAAAGACGTATTTTTAAATTGCTAACATTGTGATGGTTAGCACTACGCTGGCAATGTATGAGAACTTAAACAGCAGAAACATCCATCAAGCTTGACCATCATATGAACAACTTCAGAGAACAGGGACTTCCAAGAAGGACACACCTCCTAAAGGACAGAGAAAACAAGGATCTCAGGGGTCTTCCCAGGACAGGATCTAGTTTTACTTTGGGGTCTTACGTTGCAATAAAGCAGAGCTTTCTTGTCCTCAATGGTAAAGAATAAAATTGCCTCCTCCCAGGGCATGTAGACATTTTATGTTCTCACTTCTTGTCCTAACAAGTCTCTCTCTCTACTTTCACCTTGGGTCAGGAAACTTTGTGCCAGCCCTTGCCTTGTTCCTGTTTTTGACTTCAGTCAATACCTTAAGATTGTCTCATCTGTGTTTTATTTTCTTCCAAAGTATCTTTCAAGAAGAAACGGTATACTACCTCCAATATTCTAACACAACAGGCTTAGAGTCTTTCTAAGCAAACAATATAACAGAAGGAAGATGTACATATTTTCTCTGTAGTACATGATGTAGGCATCAGCCAGTCATCATTCTCCAGCAAAAAAGAGCCACTTGCAGAGAAAAATTACACATCACATCTGCCTCTCACTACAATTGAATTACACTTTGCAGTCTCAGATCTGCCTAGCTATTTACTACAAACTGAAAACAACACTCAGGCATCCCCGCTTTCTCCATTCATTGAAATGTCTTTTGCTAAGCTAACTGTGGAAGAATTTTCTCTAAAAGTTAATTCATGAGCAAAATGACTTGGAAATGCTTCTTAACTTTTACGGGTAATTCCTTTCATTCTTTCCAGTGTACTAAGAGTACCACTTACCAAGGATAGTTTACATGTTGAAGATAGTGTCTATGGTTATGCTAGTAAGGATCTTTAATTAAATAAGTAAGGTTAGAGTAGTAAAACATTACAAGAGAAAAATATTTATATCATCTCCTCTCCTTTGGCAATGCAGTTTTTCAAGGTTTGGGATTTTGTCTTTTTTTTTGTCTTCTTTAACTAGAGAGTGATATTGTTCAGTACAAATATAATGCAAGTCACATAGGTCATTTAAAAAATTTTAGAGATCAGATTCTTTCTTTTCTTTTTTTGAGTCTCACTTCATCAACCTCAGTAGAGTGCTATGGCATCATAGCTCACAGGAACCTCAAAAACCCTCTTGGGTTCAAGTGATCTTCTTGCCTTAGCCTCCCAAGTAGCTAGGACTACAGGTGCCTGCCACATGCCTGGCTAGTTTTAGAAACAGGGTCTTGCTCTTGCTCAGGCTGGTCCTGAGCTCCTGAGCGCAAGTAATCTAACTGCCTTGGCCTCCCAGAGTGCTAGGATTATAGGCATGAGCCACTACACCCGGCCAAGGTCATATTTTTAAAGTGCAAAGAAACAGATAAAATTAATTTGACTAATATGTTACATATAATATATTGTATTTAATTCATTACATATAATATCCAAAAATTACATGAGATATTTATATTCTAGCCAAAATAATTCATTTCAGCATATAATCAATATTAAAAAATAGTAATTAGATATTTTACTTTCTTCTATCATACTAAGTTATTGAATTGGGGACATAAGTTATCTTATGCTTACAGAATATTCCAATTTGGACGAGTACATGGCAACTGCTCAGTAATCACGTATGTTTAGGGCCTACTATGCCAGACAATATCAGCATAGAAATACACTTTGTATACTCTCTGATTCACATGGTGATCATTATGCATCCCCATTTATCTAAATCTTTGACCTGATATGCCTGGGCATTTGTTGAAAGTGGCTCCCCCAGTATCAGCAATACACCCTGTTGAGAAGCCCACACTGAGTTTATTGCCAACCACGAAAGTGGAGCTTATCACCTTATTTTCGGGAGTCCCTAGAAGACTGTCAGAATGTATTGAGAATTGTACTGCAAGGTGGTTCCCACAACACAGGAAGTTGATGAGGACTGGGTAAAGATCGTGGTATGGCAGACTAAGACTGGTGGACCAGAAGTGAGGCCAAGGATCCAAAGAATCTGGGAGGAGAACTCTCTGTTAACGCTTGCTGCTGAAGGGTTGATGGGTATTTCAGGAAGTTCTGTTAATGAACAATCAAGTTATATGTCTAGGCAAGGCTCTCCCGGAATAATGAAGTTACGTCAATAAAGATAAGGAATATTAAATGTAGTTATGTTGCATAGACAGTAGCTTTAGGAAGAGGGATTCTCAGAGAGAGAGAGAGAGAGAGAGAGAGAGAGTGTGTGTGTGTGTGTGTGTGTGTGTGTGTGTGTGTGTGTGTGTGTGCATTGCAGTATGACCAGATGGCCAGCAGAGAGGAAATCCCTCCTTTTCACATATCTGACAAGTTAGGGAAATCTGCAGACAAATAAGCACTACATTTATATGGCCACTTCCACATAACCAAGTATAGAGAAGCAAGTAATCATAGGACAAGTTGGTAAAATCAGGCCAAATGTTTTAAAAATGTCAAGAAATCTACTCTTGACCTTAAATGGTCCAGGTGAATACCCACATGATTGAAGTTGTCTTCATTTAGCATATTTCAAATATTCAGTGAGCCCCTACTATGTCCTAAGTAAGCAATATGCTATAAGAATAATGTATCAGTGAGTGAATAATACACAAAGGGCACCCACCCTCAGGAAGCCTACATTCTAGTTAGGCCAGTGAGGTAATTTTAAAAAGGAAGCAATATAATGAGAAATCAGCATAGGTGTGCTGCAGAAAAAAATAAGAAGGCATTATAATACTGGGCAAAGAAGTGCTGAAAGGACTTTTCTAAAGAGGTAACCTTGGCTGCTGTTTTATAAAGAAGAAGGAAGAGAAGATAGCACAAGAATCATGAGTCCTACAGTGACCTGTCACATAGTGTCCCCAGCTTGGAAAAGCAGAGCACTAACGTCCTAAGGCAGGAAGGAGGTCGTATGTCCAGGAAACAGAAAGAAGGCTGCTGTGACTAATAGGTGATGACCGGCTCAGTACAAAGTGAATTTAAAGAAGTTTTGGCATGAGTCAGATAATACCAGGCTTTGTTAGCAAGGTCAGCTCCATCACACAGGGTTCTATGGTCAAAAGGGCCTTGTACTTGCCTTAATGTCTGTGGTTGCTGACTTGGAAATGTTAATAATGTTTTGAACAAAGGACTCCTTATTTTCATTTTGTACCAAACCCTACAAATTCTGTAGCTGATCCTCCTGGTAAACCATAGTAAGGATTTCAATTTCCACACTGTACGAGGTTGGGTTTTTCCTTTGCTTTTATTTTCTCTTTCTCACATTCAAAAAACCTAGAAGTAATCAGGCCAGGGCTGGTGTGTTTTCTGTGGTACCAGAGCCCCTAATTCCTTTTCTCTTATTGTTCTACTGTATAGGGGTTTCAGTCCCAAGTGCACCCCGGAGTACAAAAGGACCACTGAGCTCCCAGCATTACAGACACTTTCCAGTCATGATCAAGAGGGCTGACTGAATTACTGGACTATTTCCACCTACATCCCATTGGCCAAATATGAGCTAGGTCTGCTCCAGCACACAGGACTCTATTCCTAAAGGGAGCAGGCACTAACTTTAATGCCTGTGGTTGCAAGGTACAAGTTATGCCCTGTAATACAAAGTATGATTTTTGAAATAATATCTCGTCATACCTAGCTGTAGGCCAAGCTGGGAAGTAAAGTCATTATTCCAGGAAGCCATGTGCTCAACTACAAACTGAGATTTATTTTTTTCCATATGAAAAGGAGAAACAGATATGAGTGACTACTACCAGCCTGGCCACACACCCTCGCTTCTTCCTTTGATTGGATATAGTTATTCATTTGTACATTCATCATTCAACATTAATTCTCCCTAACATGTTATTAAGGACCTATTTTGTACCAGGCTACAAAGCAAGGATGGAGGGGAAGAAGATGATTAAGAGTTAGACCTTCAAAGATAATGGAGGAAGGGGAGAGAAAGACCACAGATAATTATAGTACAATGTCACAAGTATCGGAATAGAAAAGGCCATTAGTAACTGGAGTTGCTGATAAAGCTGCACACAGGAGGTGAGATGACACATAAGTTTGGTTTTATGGAGTAGCAGACAAAGAAGGGGAATGTATTGCCAAGTTTTATCCAATACCACAAAGTATGATTTAATAATATGTAGGATTTCTGCAGCTCTATTATAGTTATTAGTCAAACTTAATAAATAAAACATGGCCCAATTGATTGTTTTGGTTAAACCATTTAATGGTCAGTATGGGTCCCCACAGAATTATTTTGGGTACAGGCAGCAGAGGTGTTGGTAAAGAAATACTAAATGAATGGACTGGCTCTGCTGTAGCTCAGTTCACCAAGAGATATAACCTCAGGGGCAAAGGAATATACCAGCTGATAGCAGAATTGGACACTGCCTTTAAGGATTATCCCTCTGGTTGGTCCTATACTCATTCAAATGACAAATCCTCTTTATCCCATCAGCTGTAGTTTATCCAAATATATATATACAAACTAACAAATCCTCCATCTGCCTCAACCTCTCCCCTGGGTCTTTCATATTGCATCAGAAACCCTGTAAGCCAGCAGCTTCCCAAATTGCCCTGGCACAACAGGGAGATGTCTTGCTCTGTGACATCCCCATCCAACTTTGGGAAATGATCCCCATATCTAGTGATGCCTTGCTCATCTTTTCCAAGCAAAGTTATAAGAAAAAATAAATAAATAAAGTGAGATCTTTGGGAACCATGTCAAGCTTTGAAGGACAAACAGATTCCTCAATCCGAAAAATAAAGTTATATTCAGGTTTTTCAGACTTTTAAGAGTCAACCCTCTGAAGCCACAGCTATCTCCCTACTATGAGGATGTCTATCACTGTCACAATGGTGACCCTCCCCTGCAGCTATTTTCTTCTGAAACAACCAAAAAAAAGCTCTGTGATAAATCACATCTGCAAGATGCGTTTCATATGTCAAGCACACATTGCTTCTAAATCAAATGCTGATACATGACTTATCTCGTCAAAAGTAAGCAGAATGCTGTAATTTATAATCATCTTGAAGCACACTGCAGAGAAAATGAAAGCAGACCATTAAATTTTAATGCCTGTTCAGCTCTCTGAAAAAAGAGTATTTCTGGCCACATTGGAAGCAGGGTAGTGTTCCTCGCACCATTGTGCACGCCCCCCCACCCCCCAAAAAAGAGTTTGTGTTTGCCAACATTTGTGGAAACTAATTGAAAAAATGATTTAGCCGTCAGATGTGACCATTAGGCAGGAAGTTCTCAGGAGCACAGAGGTGCCCGCAGCAGAGCTAGTCCCATCCAATGTCCCAGCCCCCCTCAGCATTTTAACAGTTCTCTGTTGTTGTGCAAGCCAGCTCACCGCAGCAGGGCTGGGAGCAAATATTCATTGGGGTGTCATCTCTGCTTAGACTCTGGTCCTGCACACCTATTCATCTGTGTTAAGTGAGCAGCAGCAGCAGCTCAAATTAAGCCGGCTTGAAAACAGCCACTGTTAATAATTTCTGTTGTGATTCAACTTAGCTTTGGCTAACAGGTGAAGATGTTTCATAACGGAGGCAATTACAGCTCTGAGAGCGCTTTCCTGCTGCCTGTGTAATCAGAGGAATGGAACGCTAGCTCCTCTCGCGAGCGTGGGGAAGGGCCAGCGCAGCCACCATGGGCTGCATTCGTTATCTGCTAGATTGAACAAGCTGCCTGCTGGGGACAGATGCTTAGCACAGTGATTAGAATATAAAGCAATTGCAAAGGCTGAGGGGATTGGAGTCAGTCTCCTTTATCTCAACTTACTACAGGCTTTTCTGGTCAGATAACAAGTCTTCCAAACAGTTCTTTGTAGATGAGAAATCATATGTATATCAATGCATGAAGCCTCCCGCTTCATGCATATTCATTAATCTGTGCCCTGCGTGAATTTTCCATTTAAATAGGGAACTGTTAAAAAAAGGGGGGGGAGGGGAATCTTCAATTCCATGCAAGTTTAGTTCATTTTATGACCACATTTTTATGACAAGGAATATAGAGAGGCAATAAGTGTTAAGCCTGTACAATAAAAATGCTTGCCAAATTTCCTTTATTATTTTCTGAGATTGAAAATTGTAATGGCTTTACTAATTTCCGAACAACTGTCATATTTAAGTTAAAAGAAGATAAGTAAAAAATCTAAAATAACCCTAGGTTTTCACTTCCTTTATAATGAAAGAAAATTGAAAATATGTGTAGGTTGTACTACTTTTTAAATTATAGAGATAGCATATTTCCATCTAGAGGGAAATCTATTATTCTAGCACAAAAGTAATTTTTCACATCATCTGTGCGTAACTTCAAATTATAGCAGGAACATAACTGTATACTTCCTAATTGTGGGGATTTTCAAACAGTTCATTTCCAGCCAAACATTTTTCCTCTTCTACTAAAAGAAAATCAAGCAGTCTAAATTGAATTTTTATACATTACAATTTCCTGAAATGTAGTTCTTAATGGTTTCTGATGTGCCTGAAGGCATGAATCTTAAACTACCTTTCTCCCCACCCCCAACTGAAGAACCAGGGAAATGAAAAAGACCCTTTTTGTTACTGGTATTAAATTTCCATTGTATACATTAATCTGCTTTCAGAGTATTTCCCTTCAGTACATTTTCCATAGAGGGCCTATAATAAAGTCCTTGGTAGGTTATGCTTAAAGAGGAATTGATTACAGAGCCTCATTTCCCCAAACTGAGCATGTTTTCTGCAAAGAACAAAAAAAGCAAAGAGAGGTAGCAGAGGTGGGGTAGGGAGGGAGGAGAGGCTGGCAGGAGGAGTTGGCCAGAAGCTCACTTCTCATCTAACAAGCTTTTAAGAGCTTAGGGATAGTTCTCAGATTATAATGCTAAGGTTATACTAAATCTATTTCCAACTAGGTTTTTCAGAGGCAAATGTAGTTTTCATCAATTTTTTAGTAGGGTTTGAGGCTGTATGTGTGTGCGTGTAAGGCTGTGTGTGTGTGCTTGTAAATGAGTATGCTTACATTTTGAAAACATAGGAGTAAACAGAAAAAAATAAAAAAGAATGATAGAGTTCATAGTTGCTAAATAAATGATCCTAAGCTGGGTTTGAAATAACTGCTTAACAAGATAGCAAATGACTTGTCTTTTTTAAAAGGCTATTTCTTTCTTCCTTCATTCTTTAGAACCATCCATCTAGCCTATCTTAGAATATTCTCGGCAAGAATCCACTGCCTGCTGCATCTTCCTCTGACAATCACTGTTGCTCCTTACCCGTGAAGCTCTGAAAGCCTGTGTAACATTAGCCTGTCTAGCCCAGTGAAAATGTCTTTACAGATTAGTGTAATGTTAATACTGCTGGCTCCCCGCTTTTGACCTGAAGTGGAATATATTGCACTGCTGGAGCAGATGGAATCAGAGTTTCATTGGGCTACAGAGATTCGTTGGCTGACAGCCAAAAGTTCAGCGCTAGTGGCAGAGGAAACTCTGGCTGGGAAAGCAGGCTTGGATCTATTTTCTGCTCTTAGAGAGAGAAAACAAAAAGTGTCACATAAGTTTGTGCAGAATCCAAATACCTTGGTTAAGATCATTCATCTGCAGATGTTTACCCAGCATTTGAAAAGTAATTGAATCCTTAGGTGTAAAGTGGAGACATCTTTATTCAGTTTTGCTGGAAGATGAGAGACAAAAGCCAGAGCAAAGAATAAAAAAAGAAATTATCTGAACTCCATTTAACCTTCCAGTTGAATGCCGATCTCACCCTAAGAATACAAATGTGTATACTTGGAGTATTTAAAGCCTGTCTCCTATATTATGAGTGCAAATAGATCTTAGTCTGAAATAATAAACCAAATCCAAAAATCCAGGGGCTGGGGGGGAGGTGTGAAATAAAAAGGTAAGCTCATATAGCCAAAGTGAAACAATTATCCACGAAGTTCCAAACCACAATTTAAAACCGAGAAGGGAAGAAATCTATTTCCTAAATGATCCATACCGGCTCTATTATTGATTGCATCTTTCAGATAATACTTAAAACCCTTGCTGGCTTTGTATGCTCAGAAAGAACCTTGAATCATATTCTTCCCAAATAGATTTGCCTGTTGACAGCTCCTTTCACCTGCAACCCTGGGAGCACTGGTTAAAAACTTTAATATGGGAAAACTATGGTGGCAAAATTGAGCAAGAAAAATGAATTGTGTGTGTACGTGGGTGGGACTCCACTTTAAATTTGAGTTTGGGATCAACAACTAGTGATATTTCACTACAGGACTATTCCAAATATTACATAGGACATGGGATGTGCAAAATTGGGGACATACTGACACTAAAAATCTATTCATTGCTTATCCAAAAGTTGATTTCACTGGGAATCCTGCATTTTATTTTGCAACCCTGAGAGCTGGACTCTTCATTGTCTAATTTTCTGAATGTAGTCAGTCACCCTCTCTTCTCTCTCCCTTTCTCTCACACACACAATTAACTTTTAATTAACACTTTTTTTGGTATTTATTCATCAGGTTATGTCTAAGTTTATTTTAATCATATTCTTCTCTCTGTATTGCCTTTCCACAGCGGTAAAACATATGCTGTTTGCCGCCTAAGTAGATGGGTAATGTAAGCTGTGATGTGGAGAGAATTCTTCTCTTATCCGTTCTCTCTGAGGGTGTAGTTACAGAAACATATATATGTGCTTTTATCTGTGATAAGAGCTACCATCTGCTAGCTGCAATGTGCACAGCTTACCGTCTGAAGTGCTTATACATATTATGAAAACACAGCTTTTGTGTATGTTGAGAATACATATAGACAGGGTTCTAATAAACCAGGATATTAGCTTTTTGAACATGTCACATAGATGCAAAATATAATTAATTATGGACAAGAGAAATTACAGCTGGCACGTCGCCACGTGTGTATTTACGCCAGTAGCATTTTTGTAATCTTTTAATATGGCATTATTTGCAACCTCTTCCCACGAGATAATTATTTTAGATGATCGGAATCTTTTCATTTTAGAAAGGCTTTTTTCATTCAAGGAGCACACACTTCATGCCGGGATACCAAATCACCTGGATACGTGGGGCATGTATGTGAGCGACGGGAGAGACAGGACGCCAATGCAACAGAACATATAAATTTGAGTTACTTTGACCTTTAATCCAGTAAAGCACGAAGAGAAATGCACTAGGAAGGTTGGTTTTGTAGCTGTCTGGAGACTGATACGCTGTAATAAAGGTGCACTCAGTTGCAATTCATCTAAAGCTTCCATTGCTATCATCCTCCTTTTTCGATTTTTGTTACCTCCAGTACTTATCTAAATCCCTTTCAATGCCAGCTCGAATGCACTCTGCGCTCTCTCCAATTGTGACTAGGGCTGTCTGTGCGTCAGCGCACTCTCCTTCCCCATGTTTGACAAGAACCGATGCCAACACCTAATTAAGGATAAGCCACGGAGCTCTCGGCTTTATCTTTGTCAACTGCTCCCTTCCTTCCCAGCTTTCTGCCTAGTTGAGTTTTTAATGACATGAGCAACAGTCCGGTTCAGCATTCCTCAGGACAGCCCATTCTGATCTCGGTGACTAACCATGGCAAGCAAAGGACCGCAGGACATTGGTGGCCCTGTGTGCCCCATCTTCTGTGAACAGCACGGGAAAACTCGGCCACACTGCCCTGCAGTCTGTGTGTCCCCCGCCCACTCAGCGCAGGCCAGGGGATACACCCAGGTTTGGAGGGGAAGGTCAGGGGGTGTCTGTCCCTAGAAGTTTTCAAAACTTTGCAGGCCCTTAATTGAAGAAAAAAAGTCTCATCTGTTTCAACCTCATATTACAGCATATTAAACACTCTAACACAATTTAGCAAATGTTAAGAGTTAATTATTCCCTAAAACTCTGGCAAAAAAATCACATTAAGATGCTTGATATTTTCTGACAGCCAATTCTCTGTGTATTTAAAAAATAAAGTGTGGTATCTTTATATGGAGGGGCGGTGTTTCACTTTCTATACTTGTGTATTACACTGGTAGAAGTTCAACCCTTTTCCTACAGGGTGGTTTTCATGATTGGTTTTAAATCTCTGTATTTGCATTTCTCTTTGTTCTCTGGTTCTCCAACTCCTGATTGACTGCTTAATGCTTTTGATGATCAGGGAAATGTCACAAGTCCTGCCTTGCTATCCCAGTACATTATGGGATAATTCTATTATCCCATAGCAATAATGCTATCCCCAGACATTATTTACTAAAAGATTTGAAACAAAAAACACCCCAATTTTTTGACTGTGTCAAAGGCACCTCGATTCAGTGAGGAAGGAACAGATTACTAGTCTCATTTTTCCATCATTGCTTCATTTCAGCTTTATTTTCTTTAAAATTACCTTTTTGTCCTGACTTCAATATCATCTCTCTCTCTCTTTTTTTTAAAATTCACTTGGATGTTTTGACTCCATTCACACCTTCATTTTGTTTTGTTTTGTTCTGTTTAACTTGTAATTCTGAATGACAAGGGAAAAATCAGCATTTTCTCTGAAGACAAATGGGGATGCAAATATTCTCTCAAAAGAAATAACATTAGTAAATGTGACTATTCAATAATTCTATTTCACAGCCTAGCTGGGTTGGTCTCAATATGCTAGGTGTAGAATAAATTTTTCAAAAATGTGATAATCCCTAAGTGGTAAGAGTTTAGAGTCCAGCAAAAAGATCAGATATTCTACGTCCAACATGTCTGTGCATGACCCTTTGGAAATAGTAAATCTCTGGAAATATTTTAGATTCTTAAATACAATACACTGTTCTTTATCTTCCTGAACAGATCAACTCAGCCCTAGCTACCAAAGCAAAATGAGAAACTGAGTCTCTTATTGACTCTATTTAAATCGAACATTTTCCTTTGCCCAAGTTTTCTGAGTATTTTAGATAAAACTTTTGCTTGCCAGAGCTGTTGAGGTGCCAGTGGAGCAGGCTCCCCTCCCAATACCTTTCTAGCAGGCCAAAGGCAGCCAAAGCCTGCTCTTTATCCATCTCCTTCAGGACATCGCACTGGGCTGATTCCTTCAACATTTCTCCAGATTTGCCCAGTTTTTCTGAGTGGAGGTGAGGGTTTGTACTGAAAAAGCACCTTGGGACACCAAGGTGCCCTTGGTAAAATGATGACGGAGAGGTTTATGTGCATCCTGTGACTGCAAAGCTGAGCATATCTCTTCTCTGTGTTAATTGGACCCCAGTGAAATCATAGAAACCAACTTTACCTCCGACTAATTGGTCCAGCTCCTTAAAGTTAGTATTCTAAAATACTGTATGGTCAAAAGTAGTAAATGCAGATTTCTCAACAGTCCAGTTCACCTAAGAGTCTGAGGGATTGGAGAAAGTCAGGCTATACCCATAATAGGCCTATCCCTAGACTGGTGTGTTTGTGGCTGGATCGATTAAATCAGAAAGGTCATGTGATCAAGATTCTCTCATTTTAAGAGGAATTTCTCAGTTGTTAGATGAATCTCCCATTATAGAAATATCCTATCTAAACTCTACAATGATAAAAGTTCTGTCCAGAAAGATGAGTACAATATAACAGCTTTAAAACTATTATATTGATCCTGGCATTGTTGTATTTCACAAGACAATATAAAAAAAAGCATATTTCCTAGTATAAATTGAATGTTTGTTGAAATAAACCATATCCTTATATAAATATTAGTCTAAAGATAAGTTAATAAAAAATGAGCAGAACAAAACTGGATTTGGGAAATTATGTTATTTTTTCCCCATAGACAGAAGTCATTTACACTGCTTTAATGTTTAACGTTCAAGTTATAATCATAACAATTTGCTTTTTCACGCAAATCAAACCTGACAGCCCAGTGCTTCAATGGCTAATAGAGAACTGATATCATTCTAAACAAAAAGAGTCCAATTTAAAATATTCTTGCGCTTCTCACACTTGCATATGAAAAATGAAACACAACTATAGCCTAGGATGAAGGAGGGAAGAGGAGGGAGAGGGGAGGGGAGGGGGGTGTGTTGATAAAGGGAGGGTTAGTAGGGGGACCACATCTATGGAGCACATTGCAAGTACAAGTTGGATCTATCAGGTGTAGAACACAAATGTCTTAATGCTGTAATTGGGTAAATGAGGTGAAAGCTATGTTGATTAGTAGGATGTAAGCACTCCAATTTGTACAAATAATCAACACATCAAATCCCATAATGGCATAAATGTATTTATGATCTATGTACAAATGACTTAATAAAAAAATAAAATATTCTTGTACTTAATAAGAATTTCTAGTTACATTAATTTCAATTAGGAAATTATGCCTATTATGAAAAATGTAAAAGCAAATATGCATGTTGGAAGTCACTTTGAACAAATTCCTTGTAGATTTTTGTTAATTATATGTCAGGTGTGAACAATATATTTTTCATTTCCTAACTTTTGTATGCATATATAGCAGTTTATAGTTAAGCCAAGTTTCTCTGCAGGACCCAAAGTGTTGTTACAACAGCATACTTTTTCCGAATAGTCAGGATTGGTATTAAGTAAAAGAGAAAGCTTATTGCATGTAACCTTTATTTCCATACATGATCCATTAAATTTACCACAAACTACCAATTAGACATGAGTTTGGCATGCATACAAGTTTTATTTTCTAAGGATAACCATACTGTTATTGCTAGGAGATTATATATAAATATTTATTTCTTATAATCTAAGAAATACAAATTTATATTAAAAGTGGACTCACTATTTAGTAGGCCACATTTAATCTGATGAAATACATGAAACACTAATCCATCTATTTACAAGAACTTTCCAGAAGGCATTGTTTTGATACAAAAGGTGACTTATTTGTTCTGCTAGACAAACGTACACGTGGCATGGGTCGATAAATAACTTTCTCATTATTTATTTTTCTTAAATCAGTATCTTAAGTTGCTTATACTCAAAAATAAATGAGCTGCATAGTTAAATAAATTGCTGTGACTAAAACAAACATCATGTGTTGTTCACCCCTAGATTGGAAGAATCAGTGCCAATCTGTTGTAACAGAAACAACAACACGGAAATGTAGGTTGGTTTCACCTCCAGCTGAATCTGATGTCAGTGTGCTAATTACCAGGCCTGTCAATAATACCTCTCCTCAGTATAATTGCAAATCCAGTACAACCATGACCAGAACTAAATTGCTTCAGAACAATCAATAAGAATCTTCTGATTGTGTTCCCAGGTGTATGCATCACATATAAAGAGGAAAACTGTCCATTCAAGCCAAAGGTCAATTTTATAAATAAAAATACTGTATAAAAGTCATGTTATGTTTTATATGCTTCCCAGGCAGAAGAGATTACATATATCAGTTAGTTGTCCATGGAAAGAAAGTGTGTATCAAGGAATTAATCAGCAGACAAATAACAATGCAAGAAAATAAAGAATATTTTTGAATGAGAGATTTATTCATGACTGAGGATAAGCCAGCCATTTCAGCAAACATCGTGCTGCTGTTTGAACTTTAAACTAAATCCTTGTACTCACTGGTAAGCGTAAGTTGTTAAAGGGGCTAGTTAACTAACAAGTTCCACAAGCTGCCAGTTTCATTAGAAAATAAGATTCCAGCTATTAATTTTCTATCGGAGGCATGTAATAGTACAGGTTACTTGAAAGGGTCCCTTTCCCCCTCTGTTCAGTACTCCTTACAGGGAGTCAGAATTCCCAGGATGAAGGAAAGATTAGAACCACAGAGCTAAAGAGCTAACTCAAACCCCAAAATAGTTGTTTGGTGTCAATGAACTCAGGCTAAGTTATGTTATCCCACTTTCAGCCAAACAAAAGCCTCCTCAGATCTAAGAACCTCAGAACTGTTAAGTTGGTTATGTGAAGGCCAGCATGACACTGAGTGGAGAGGAGAAGGGACTGGCCAGTGGAAAGGAGACAAGAGACAGAGAAGGACATGGAGATACTCATGATTATGGCTTAAAAAAGAAACTTAATACCAAAATGTACAGTTTACCTACTAACTATCATAAAACATTCTGCTTCCCTTTTGTTGAGGTGTTCTTTGGTTTTAACAAAGAAATGGAGGAATAGTTGCAAAATCACATTGGCCCAACTCTTTTAATCTCTTCTTCAACTTTTAATACTTTTCTGGTGGGAGATTTGAGTGGGTTAGACCAACATGCCGTGGTACACTTGATGACTTCCCATTAGCTAGAGGAAAGTTTCAAAGTTCTCATCCTCTCACCCGAGCACACTTCTTCACCTGCCACATGTCTTAGGCTCCCAAGCACTCCCAACAACTCCTCACGTTATCCTAGACAGGCATGATGCTTTTCACCAGCACTTTGCTCTTGCTGTGATCAGAATACTCTCCCTTCATCCCACCCACTGGTCCCTACTATTTCCTCCTACTGGTTCCTCCAGTCCCAGGGCAATAGGAGAAACCTTCCCTGATCCTTCTGTTGCAAACTTTGTTTCCTTCCTCAATGTTCTCACCGCACTTTGGCTCTATTTACCACATTCTTTTTAGGATCTTAGTCATTCTTTTTCTTCTATGCTTTCTACAGGCCATGCTTCTTAAGGCAAGAGCTGTATCTACTTCTGGTCTATGGTGTGAAGTGCAGCATTATTAACACAGATCCTCAGTAAATTTTGGTTGAACAAATACATGAGGGAATATTTCACACAGTTAGATATTATGTGTAATGTGTCCCCGAGGCCCAGACTCTGTCTCCTTCATCTGCCAGCTGTAATATCCAGCATAGTGCCTTTCACATCATAGTAGATAGTTTTTAACCCTGTATTGAATTAGGAGTTATAATGGGGCTGGGAGCAATGGCTCATGCCTGTAATCTTTGTAATGTAGGAGGCCAGAAGCTGCAGACCAGCCTGAGCAATGTAGCAAGACACCATCTCTACCAAAAATTAAAAAAAAATAATAATAATAGCTGGGAGTGGTGGCTTGTACCTGTAGTCCCAGCTACTAGGGAGGCTGATGTAGAAGGGTGGCTTGAACCCAGGAGTTGGAGGTTATAGTCAGCTAGGCTGACACTATGGCACTCTAGCCTGGATGACAGAGCGAGACCCTATCTCAAAAACAAACAAACAAAAACAAAGAATTCTAGTGGAATGATAGTGTTATCAACAAAGATCAATCATTACCAAGAGTAATAACCGTAATAATATACTACTATTAAAAAAGTTAGTACAGAAGCTACCTAAAATGTTGACTCTGGCAAGAAATCTAACCATATACAATTTAGAATTAAGCATACCTCGAGCTGGTCCTACCTTCTAATGGGGCCCTGAGGAAACGATGAGAGAAAACTATGATTCCTAACTCTGAAAGTTCTCAACATGGACAAAAACTATTGTTGACATAAAAACTCTATTTTATATCACTTCTTGAAATGTATTTTACATATTTATACACATATATAAATACAATACATACACATGTATATCTATGGTGGTATATAATGAAGGGAATAAACCAGAGTGTATAATAATGTGTTTTAGCCTGAACCAAGAATGTTTTTTTAATATAAAATATATTGGATTTGAGGTCTTTACAAGTGACAAAATACTTTCAGCAGATGTGAAAGAAAGAGAGAAAGTGAGGAAGGAAGAGAAGAAAGTAATTCAAATGCCGTAGCAATTTCTAGAGAAGGAGAAGTCGCATGCATACCAGAGTAGGACTTGCATAGAGCATGCTAAGCTCCCTCTAACCACTCCATCCCCACTAGCAAACAGGAATTCTATAGTTGACATTTTTACAGTAAGGTATAAGTGAAAATGTTGCAGTCAAAACAATCCAAAAGGCTGTTAAATAGTTAATAATTTTATCAAGTTGAAAATGAATGTAACCATGTAGCAGCTGTATTAGCAACAGAATGCTATAAACATTTTCAATGATCCCCTCCCCCCTTAACCCTTCTAAAAGGCTAACTGGAGAATGTTCTCAGGGAGGCAGGGCATGAAATAGCACAGTAGTCGCCCTCAGCCCCTCCACAGCTGTGCCCTGGAGTCCACGGGAAGGGGACTGTGTGGACTGTTGCTCGCATCAGTTTTAAATTGCTCAAGCAATTGTTTCCTGTAGATTAATTTGTAATTCTAAGTTTCTAGGCAAGTGAAATGAGCTACTGCTTTCCTGTAATCGGAGGCAAAGGCAGAGGGCTAACTCACAGAAAGGAACAGCGTGGAGGAGAGGATGATGGAGGAGGAGAGATGGGGACTCAGGGCAGGAGAGGAAGAGAGCGGGAGAGGGAGTGGCTGAGACCGGGAGGAGAGAAACAAAAAGCAGTCAGGAAAGCGTGATGCCCTGGCCGCCTCTGAAGTGTGCCCTGCGTGTGTCCTTGGACAAGGGGCAGTTGTACGCATCAGTAACATCCTTGGGGATAAGCCTCATTTCCTAAGAGAGAAGTAAACAAACACATCATAAATAACTTTTCAGGCAGAGGTCTACCATGTTCACAGACGCAGGGAGTTTTATTTACTAACTGGTTTTGTAATAAGCCAGTTAGTTCTCTCCTCTCATTCTAACCCTTCGTACAGGTCTGCCACTTAGCTTTGAGTCCAGATTACCTGTGTGTTGCAGAACAGTTTGGGGCCGTGAAAGGAGATGCATTCTCTCAGTGCAAAGTTCAAGCAATCACTCCAAGGCAGCAGCGTCACTCAGGCAGCCAACATTTGTTGAACGGCCAGTTATCCCAGAAAACTATATGAGGCTGTGTATTTCTTTCAATAAAATACTCCTCAAAAGTCCATAACTTAATGCAGTGGTGCTCAACCTTTCTTTGGAACGTAAATCCCTTTAGGACTCTGATACATGTATTTTTAAGTATCCTCTTCCAAGATAAAAATGCATAAGCTTAATTCACAAATTATACATTAGTACTGATGTTACCATGTCAAAATAGAAAAATAATATTGCCAAAAATTTGTATGTTGTTCAACTATCATTTTTCACGTACATATTTATGGCAACTTCCTAAAATTAATTAGATCAGTCCAAAAACGTGCAAAGTCTTATCAATTTCAATTGTGTTCGAAAGTAAATTTCAATAAGAAGTCAGCCAGAGTTTGTCTCTGAGCAGACATTGAGAATGTGAAATGGTCTTTGATGTGGTAATGCACATGCCATTTTTGAGCCATTGACTTCAGCACTTTTTTGTAAAGGCAGCAGTTCTTTAAAATCCTGACTCACAGAAGCAGACTTTCCATAGCTCCTTTTGCCAAACAAAGGGAGACTTATATCCAAGAATTCTTCTAGGTTGCATGTTGCATTATTTCCCTCATCTGCTCAGTCAATAAGGCCATTCTGGGGCAAGCTCTGACTCACCAGTGTTGTCAACGTTACAACATCATTGTTATTGTAGGGAAAACAGAAGGAAGGCTCCATGAAGTCAGAGTTTGCGTCTGACTCAATTTCCACTGGACCTCCTACCACACTGATGCAAAAAGAGTGTCACAGGAATTTGGGGACATTCTTTCTTCATCAGAGGATTGCCAACAAATATCCAGACAAACAATGAGTTGCTACCTCTGTGCACAGGTTCCTGGATTCTCTTCTAGTTGATGTTTTATTTGACAAGGTATCGAGTGTAGCAACTGGCACATACTAGGCATCCTTTTTGAACAATTTTTTAAAAGCAGGACTGAGTCCAGTTTTCACATTTTTTTCTAATTTTAAGTAATTTTATGGGTATTATACCACCAGTGAGGTAAAAATGAATGCCGCTCTTCAGCTGAGAAATTATTAAAAATTTGGATTCCATGAACTCAATTGTTGTTGACTGAGTACTTGGGATATATAAAAGTTTGTAGAACATTAGCTATTAAAAATCCTTCACAGTTTTTTTTTGTGTGTTTGTTTTGTTTTTTGCAGTTTTTGGCCAGGGCTGGGTTTGAACTCCCCCCCTCCAGTATATGGGGCTGGCACCCCAGTCCTATGGGGTCCTTTGAGCCACATTTTTTAACCTTCACAGTTTTTAAAAGTCTCCAGTTCTGTGAAATTACTTTTGGCCCAGAAAATGTGACTTGACACCCACACACACACACACACACACACACACACACGCACGCACATTTGTTTAACAGGTCTCCACTTGCTCTCCCACACATACAAATGTCCTTTGAGGCTCAGCGCCTATAGCTCAAGCGGCTAAGGTGCCAGCCACGTACACCAGAGCTGGCAGGTTCAAGCTCAGCCCGGGCCTGTCAAACAACAATGATAACTACAACCAAAAAATAGTCAGTTGTTGCAGTGGACACCTGTAGTCCCAGCTACTTGGGAGGCTGAGGCAAGAGAATCACTTAAACCCAGGAGTTGGTTGTGAGTTGTGTGAGCTGTGATGCCACGGCATTCTACTCAGGGTGACAGCTTGAGGTTCTGTCTCAAAAAAAAAAAAAGTGTCCCTTGAGTTGGCCTCTTTAAATCATAAATCATTTAAAGCTTTGTCAACTCAGAGAACTGCTTCATTTCTTTTGGGGAATGCAGGGGAACTAGTGGGAATAAAGGTAACATTTTGCCCAAATGAACCATGTTTCCTCAAAAACATAGGTGGTACCTGAATGTGACCAAGTACCCATAGTGCCCAAGATCCCATAGTGACAAGTGATTACGGATATAGGAAAGGGCTACCAGGAAGCAGGAGAAAAGTCTGACCTCCTAGATAAGGAAGTTAAAAAGGGCCTTGCAGCAAACACTAAGTTTTGGGAACCTTAAGACTCAATTGACCCAGTATGTCCTGTTCTCCACAAAATGCATTTTCCAGATTGTGACAAGCAATGTCACAAACATCATGAGACTAACAGACACCATCATACAATAGTCAGGAAAGTAGCAGGGAACAATTGTCGCTAAGAAGAGAAGAAACTGGGCACGGGTGGCCGCTGAGGTGATCTGTGCCCATGAGAAGTAGACAAGAATACCTAAGGACCCGGGAGACCATGAAGAGCTTTTAGATGACTCTGGGGGGCTAAGACACCTACACTTATATCCTGCCTTGATGTGGCACCACCTGCCACTCGCGAGGGGGACCCTTTTCCAATCTCTCCGGAAAGGCTATGCTTATCTATGCTTTACTTTAAATAAACTGTACTTTAAGCAAACGGTATTCCTTTTCTGCCGCACTGGAGTTCCAGATGTTTTCTTCTCACCTCCCCTGTACCTTGCTTTCACTTTGACTCAAGAAACTTGATAGTTCTGTTCAGTGAATCGGACCAGGTCTACTGAACAGGGAGGGGCTGGAAGTCCCCCAACCACAACTTTGAATGGGCTGTTTGCCTTGCATGTGTCCAAGTGAAGGGATGGCAACTCTAGCTTATGTCTAGAAATGCTTTGTAGGAATACTTCAATTATTCTAGGAGACATCTAGAAACATAGAAATAAGATCATGAATTCCAAACTGGAACTGAATATCATAGGAAAGGACAGATCCTATAGTAACAATTTAATTGGCTATACAGCTCTGCCTGATCTGCAGTCCCTGACATAGAAACCAATCATATTTTAGGCAGTTGTCTTACTTCTATGATTACAAAAAATGATCTAAAAAATAACTGCTAGTTCCAGGAGAGCTAGGATTCAACTTAGTGGTTTGAAAGAGTCTGTGTCCCTTGAGTACCCTTGAACTACTAAGACTGGATATATAGTCAGGCACTGGGGTTCTGGGGGTCTAAGTGTACGAATCCTCACAGGGGTGAAGGAACAGGGAAAAACATCTCAGGAAGCCTCATGAAGTAAGTGGGAACTGAAAATTAGAACAGTAAACTCTTGAGCAAAGTACACAGTGACCAGATCTCCTGGTAACCTCTCAGTCCAATCAGTACAAACCCCCGAGTTAGAGTTCTACCATCATGGGAAGACAACTGGTCTTGACAGGTACTCACTTGTCAGTGGAGTCCCCTCTCCTCTCTTGCACGTGGCTTTTTCTTTCTTTTTCACTTCAAGCTTTTGCTGCTTCATACTCTTCCTGTGTGTCTCTCATCTTCTGGGTCACTCTGCTGTCTGCAGTTTCTTTCAAAATGTATCATATTCAAAAGCCCAAAGAGAACTTGTGCCTGACTCAGCCAGTCATTTTTCACCAAAAGTATCCCTATGAAGCAGTGTCTTTGTGCCATGTCAAAGCACATATGTCAGGTGCCTTCAGAAGAAGTGCCAAACTCTTTCCAGTAGGCTGAAGCCAAGTATTACAAAGCGAACCAGCCTATGGGTATGGAACCACCTGCTTCTTAGTCAAGGAAGGGTTATCATTTGAAGACTTCTCAAAGTGGCAGCTTGCATAAATTCCCAGTACATTAAATATTATGACCTTAATTTCATCTAAAATATCAAAAATATTTCTTTTTTTAGTGGGAAGGCTTGACAGCTAATATTTAATGTCTCCAAAAATTAATAGGGGAAAACGATACCATTTAGATACTCCTAAATGGAGTAGCTCCCCATTTAGGCAGCTCCCCATTCTGTCCTGATACTTCTTTTGTAACCAACTCTGTACCACATTAGTGATTTGCATATAACAGCCTCCTGGCACAAATTAAATGGAACAAGTTCCCATTGCAGCTCATAAACTCACTGTAACAAGTCTCTCAACTTTGCCTGGTCACAGCAGGATTGCCATATGTGGGACTGGATACAAGATACAAATGACATTGTTTTGTGCTTTCAAATCCATACAACTCTATATTGTCTCTTTGGAAATAAATTTTGTTTAATGGCCAGTGATTATCTCCTATCTGCCTTGCCATAGTATCAATTTTGTTGTTGTTGTTTTTTCTTTAATTACTAGTGTTATCTGTGCTTTGGAAGAAGACTTACAATTAAACATATTTTGAACAGAAGAGAAAAAGTCAGCAGGGCTCTTTGGCATCAGTTCATACAGCCTATCATTCCAAAACATTTCTGGTTTTACACTGGTATCATCAACCAATGTCACACAGCTGAGGTGGCTGTGCTAATTAACTGTCCTGCCGAACCAGCTGAGAAAGCTTGTATAAACTCCCTGGGAATATGAGCTGTTAAGAAGAAATCCTATCCAGCAGAGCTAGGAAGCAAACCCAAATATAGAATCAAAACACAGAACAGTTGCCCTTAATCATCAGGTGATAAGATCACCAGTTACAAGATGTTAGAGAGTTAGCAGTGTTGAATACAAGGCTGGTATGATAGAAGAAAAATTAATCACATGTAAAGAGTTCCAGGCCTTCTCCCTTCTTCTGTTTGCAACAAAGCCTTAGGGAATAGCCAACTTAGCATCTCAGAAGAGAGAAAGCACTCACAATCCAAAGGCCCACTCTGCAGAGAAGAAATAGTCCAACATGAGCTAGGCTACAGTTTCCAAGGAGCTGCCTGAAGTGTGTATAGGATGAGGCAAGAGTGGGCAGAGTTGTCCTGTGAATGTGATGAAATGGTAAGTGTCACTCGGAAGAGGCAATGAGAGTCAAAGGTCTGAAAGGGTAACATGCATGTTAATAAGAAGATTTTGCTTCCCCAGGAGAAGGGGAAGCTATGAAGAACTTCAAGTTGCTGTTAAGAAGTAGGACAGTTTTGTTTTTTTTTCAAGTTGTGGTGGGCCACATACTCCTACCACCATCAATTAAAAAAAATCTGATCAAGATAAATAATAAAGAATAGGACTCTTGTCTGGGCTGTGCCTATCTAAACATGCTAAAATAATCTTGGGCTCCATGCAGTTGTAAATTCATGGGATTTTGTCAAGATCTGTGAAGGACCTGAGGTTCTACCCTGCTTGAAACTAACAAGTTAACCTGACAGAAGACATGAGAGCCAGGGACAGAAACAAAGGATGTTATTACTCACAGCACAGCAAACAGTATAAACTTCATTTTCATTTCCATTCCTTTTGCCTCCCAAGGCTGATGGTGTGATACAAAGTGGCTTGGGTAGATGTTAACTACATAGGTGGTTTGGTCACAGCTAAAGACCCTTAAGTGTAGAGCACTTGCATCTTTTATTTATTTATTTATTAAATCATAGCTGTGTACATTAATGCGATCATGGGGCACCATACACTGGTTTTATAGACCGTTTGACACATTTTCATCACACTGGTTAACATAGCCTTCCTGGCATTTTCAGTTATTGTGTTAAGACATTTACATTCTACATTTACTAAGTTTCACATATACCCTTGTAAGATGCACTGCAGGTGTAATCCCAACAATCACCCTCCCTCCGCCCATCCCCCACCTCCCTGCCCTCCCTTTCCCCCTTCCCTCTATTCTTAGGTTATAACTGGGTTATAGCTTTCATTCCTCTACTAGGCATATACCCAGAAGACCAAACATCACATCATAACAATGATATTTGTACTAGAATGTTTATTGCAGCCCAATTCATAATTGCTAAGTCATGGAAAAAGCCCAAGTGCCCATCAATCCATGAATGGATTAATAAATTGTGGTATATGTACCCATGCAATATTCTACAGCCTTAAAGAAAGATGGAGACTTTACCTCTTTCATGTTTACATGGACGGAGCTGGAACATATTCTTCTTAGCAAAGTATCTCAAGAATGGAAGAAAAAGTATCCAATGTACTCAGCCCTACTATGAAACTAATTTATGGCACTCCCATCTTTTAACAGACTACAAGCAAACCTGCCTGAGCCTTGCCCCCAGGGATGCATTATCTTTACCGTAGATACCTATCTTTATCAGAGTGACTTTTCTTATTTACTTATCTTTACTATAGATATCTATCTTTATCAGAGTGACTCTTCTCAAGAGAGGGACTGTATCTTTCAAGGGTGTATACTATACACCTATCCTTGAAAAGATACTCAGTGTATCTGCTCTAAAGACATGCAGAAGCTTGAGAGACAACAGAGAATTGTCTCTTGAAAGCTTTATACTTTTTAAACTAACGGAGGCTGCTGATCGTGTAAGTTCTGCTCTCTTCCACCCATAGGGGTAACTCCAGGGTGGCAGCCAACGGGCATAATGTGTCTAAGTTCCACTGTGTTGTTGAGGGCACAGTAATCTGGGCATCTGTGAGCATCTTCTTGGCTCTAGAGACGCACACACATGCGGATAATAGGGATACCATTCATTTGGCCTCAAGTCATGTAAAGGCAGAACCAGGTCCTTAATTGAGTCACTATGTGAATTGCCTTCATATTGAGGAAAATGAATATAAACCTCACCAGTTCTTCTTTGTCCCAATTTGTTCCCATTTTAGGAATTTCTCAAGAAGACAATAATCTTCCACATCCTCAGGTTCGTGAGGAGAAAACATTTACATTTTCTTACAATACAAAAAGCTCAAAATATCCACTAGCTCTACTCATCAAATGGTTTAGGATACAAGGCTAAAGAATAATAACCTGGAATTTCTGGTTTCCTTCTTAAGTGGTGATTTATGAGGTGAAACTGTGTCAGATTCTCTAAGGAAAAATCTACAAACGACTTCTCTGTTTGAATGCCTTTGTCATGACTGCCTTGGTGAAACAAAATATGGGCCTGGGGTTAGAGAGACTCAAATCCAGCTCTATCATTATTGGCATGACCACAAGCACTTTAAAGGATCTAACTTAGGTCTCTATTCATCTGTAAAATGGGGATGAAAATACTCACATCCTAGTGTTATTATGTGAATCAAATGAGAAAATATTTATAGCACAATTTGCATAGTATCTGGTGTTATGAATAATAGTTGTTGTGACTGGATTATCCTGTCATGCTCAGGAAGCCACAAAATTCAGTGCTATGAGTACAGGATTGCCCCTAATTTATTGCCCATCCTCAGATCCATTCTTGTAGTTTCCAGTAAATCAAGATTCAACTACTGCCCCATACTCTTTCCGACATGGAAATGCACGGTGCTGTGTGACGCTCAATTTGACTTTGCTTCTTTGGTGGCAAACATCTCCTTTGCTCACTTGAATAGGGAGTTCAAATATGGAAGACAAAAGGCATTGATGATCTGCAAGGAAACCAGGTCTCCACAGAGCTTAATCACCTATGAATATTTTATATAGATTCTAGTGCAGGAGTCTTACATAAAACTCTAAAAATATCTCTTTTTTTCTGTATTAGATGACATATTATATTCTTGTGTTTTAAATTTAGGCTCTCTCCTAAACACTTGAGTTCTGAAAAACTGCAACTTCTGTAGACTGGAACTTGAGTAATGAGTTATGAGTTATGATATCACCATAAACTCCTTTACTCCTAATCTTTTCCATCAACAGAGCGATTAAAACAACAAACACCTAGAAGATGAAGAAACTGGGCCAGGGGGGCGGCGCCTGTGGCTCAGTGAGTAGGGCGCTGGCCCCATATGCCGAGGGTGGCGGGTTCAAACCCAGCCCCGGCCAAACTGCAACCAAAAAATAGCCGGGCGTTGTGGCGGGCGCCTGTAGTCCCAGCTACTCCGGAGGCTGAGGCAAGAGAATCGCTTCAGTCCAGGAGTTGGAGGTTGCTGTGAGCCGTGTGACGCCACGGCACTCTACCCGAGGGCGGTACAGTGAGACTCTGTCTCTACAAAAAAAAAAAAAATTAAAATTAAAAAAAAAAAAAAAAAGAAACTGGGCCAGGGAAAGATAATAAGTTGTCCAACTCCTTTTTCATTCAGTACATTGTCTCACCTCTACTGCTGAGTCATTAACTCACTAGGCAAATATTTACTAAGATGCAACTATGAACAAATTACTCTCTTGGCCCTGAGTGATACCAAAGTGATTAAGGCCTGATGAGATGACCACAATCAGGGAACTCAGAGCTTAAAAGAAGAGACAAGCCAGCTTTATATTGCATCTGCCAGGATCAATGTACAAGGTCACGTGGTCCTGAATACCATATAAAGGATAATTCCTTTACTTATATGTAAAAGAAAAAAAAAAAGCCAACTCACCTTGTTTTAAAATTTAGAATGCTGTAGTAAAACACATATCAATCAATTTGGTCATGGCATCAAGAAACCAGATCCCTTAGGTAGTTAATGCAGGTAAGGATTAAATCCTGGCATCTAGGATTCACTCATTACACTTCATCTGTCACTACTGTCTAACACATTGTCCCCCTCCCACCACCACCCACAGCAAATTTTGCCCAGGGCGTGAGGGACAAATTTTTACAGAGAAAGTTACATTTCACCTGGTTCTTGAGCTTAAGAAGATTGCCAAATAGGCAATAGTTTTTTAAGGCAGAGGCAGAAATGCGCTCCAGGTGAGAAGCTGGAAGGGCAGAGTTCAAATGGTGTTTTATCCACAGGGAAGCGAGATAAGAAGCAGTCCTTTAGAAAAATGAGATGGAAACAATGTAACCAACAACATGTTTTTGGAGGGAAAATTAGGGTTATGCATATAGGTCTTCATTATTTGAGTAATTTATAATGAACACATTATTGATTTTTAAAAGAAGCTATGATGGAATCAGAAAATATCAAGCTGTTTATTTTTATAGCAAGGATAGAGGATCATGAGAAGGAATTACAATTTTTAGTGCCATACAGTGGGCTTTATGCCCTAGACTACTGGATCAAGAGTTGGCCAAGTACAGCCTGGGGCAGATCTCAGCCCACCATTTGTTTCGGTAAATTTGATAATTGCCCAGCCCCCCACCTTCATTTACATATTGCTGTGGCTGCTTTTCTCTACCATGGCAGAATTGAATAGTTGTGACAGAGACTGTACGGCCTCAAAGGCCCAACATATTTACTACCTAAACATTTACAGAAAGTTTGCTGATTCCTTCTCTATATAATAAAAAGACTTCCAGGAAGGGAGTGGCATCATCAAATCTCTTTCTTAGCAAGATAACACCAAAAGCACCTGGGAAATAGATATAAAAATCTTAATTAATTATAGTAATTAATGCTCTCCTTACAGAAATGTCTCAATAATTCTCACACCTTAAGGGGCCACGTATCTGTTAGGTGGAGTCTTCTCTAAGGGACTATTTGCTCCAGGAAGGGACTCTGTCTTGTTCCCTGTGCCATCTCCAGCACCAAGGACAGTGTCTGATACACAGTAAGGCACTTAGCCAAATAGACATTTAAGAAACAAACACAAAAAGAAATCAATGAGTAAACAAAAGCGTGAGTGGGAAAGTCACTTAGGCATGGAGGCAGCCTCTTAAAATCGTATGTCCCAACCTATCACCCTGCCAGTAGTTCAAGCAGCAGCTGAAGTTCCTCCAAGTCATCTTGAGAGCTAAAAATCAGAAAAACCAAGCCAACATCTTCAGATCCTTTCCTCGCTGTCTCTCTGAGACAGAGGGCTGTCTCTCTCCTCTGTGCACTGCCTGAAGAGAGTGATCACTTCACGTGTCTGCCAATTAGTTTTCTCTGTACAGCACTCCCTATTTTCATCCAGTTTCTCACATCTGGTTAATTTCTGCCCTTTAACACCAAGCAGTTTGGGGGGAGCTTCGCTAGAGAGATTCCACTCCCCTCTGTGGGTTACCTCTCCATCATCCACCCGACAGACAGGTTTCATTATCATCAAACATTGCTGTGGTATAGTTTCTATCTCGCTCTTGGGCTGATCTTTCAGCTGTACCAGCCCTTGAAAGCTGACAGGATGAATTGCTTGCTTTCCAGGCCTTAATGTTTATCTCCCTTCAGAGCTCACCATCTGCTGTGATTTGGCAGCTCAGGTAAATGCATCTTTCTACTTCTTCAGTTGCTCAGCCTCGTGCAGGTATCACCGTGCCTCCGTCCTCTCTCTCTGCAGACATCGTCCCCTTAGAAGTGGTAGGGTTGATTCTGAAATTGATGGATGTGCCTGGTGCTTTCTTCCTTCTGGGCCGTCTGTCATTCTTTACGTTGTGTAGCTTCAATCTGTCCACTGAGGCCTGCGTGTAGAGAAGGAAATACCATCTGTAAAATCAGAATCAGCTGCGTCACTTGTTCATTCCACTTATTTTCTGTTGTTCCACAATAGTGTTTATCTTACTTTCTAAGCCAAAGGTGGCAAAAGGATTTTCTTCTTTGCTTTATTATGAAAATGACTCAGAACCTGAAAATTGGATTAAAGAAAGGGAAACCTGGCTTCCTTTCTAAATTTGGAAGAAGCAAGACAGTAGGGCTTGTGTTTCTCTTTGGCAAAAAATGAGAAAGAGTAGATTCTGCTATTGTCTTTCAATGCTGTTCAGACTCCAGTTTTCCCCAGTCTCACCAGTCCTTTCCATCTAATCTGCACAAAGCATTTATAGTCTCTCCTTAGGCTTGGCCTTTATCACATTTGGGCTTTTTTGAACTCTGACACAGCTATGTTTCCAAAATCCTTTTAGAACGGGGATCTAAGCTTTTTCTCAAAAGGCTTTGCAGTCCATAACGTCTCCTCCATCTCAAATACTCGACTCTGCCCCTGTAGAGCAAAGGCAGCATAGACAAAACCACACAAATGAGTGTGACACAGTTTCAATAAAACTTTATTTACAAAACAGGCAGTGATGTCGATTTGGCCACAGGCTGTGGTTCTCTGACCTCTGTTTTATAGCATCACCCCTGATTTTGAAATATCTGCAGTGTAACCAGTCTGTATGTTCCATTCATATAGGGAACAAACTATTCTAAATTATTTTATCAACTGGGAAAATCTTCTGTATTGAGTCCATGTGTCTGTATTTATAAATGTGCATATATGTAATCTTAGCACCTATGATCAAATAGTTTAAAAGAGGCTTGAATTTGTTTTTTAAATTTTAAATTTATTTCTGACCTTCATGAACTTTAATACAATACTCTATACACACTACTAGAGCCGTTAGATGTTGTTTGCAAGTGTGAATAATAGACCCCAATGAGACCAGTGCCTGCGTTTTTCTCTAGGTCCAACACAGTCCTTTGGGAGCTATATTACCTGCTTCAAGCCACTGTGGGGCCATTTAGCATAGTGTAAAAGGAGACACTTAGTACCCTCCCAGCAGCCATATCCCCTGAGACTGGCATGGCTGAGGAAAATTCTGTCTCAAATTTGTTCAGCATTCTATAGTACTTACAACAATCAATGCAGCAAAAGTACAGCTAAGCATTCTAGAGATATTTCTTAATGAATTACTTATGAGCCAGATACTATACAGCGGCGGTTCTCAGCCTGTGGGTCGCGACCCACAGGAACTTTATTAAAGGCTCACAGCATTAGGAAAGTTGAGAACCACTGCTATACAGGTAGCTGTAAAGTTCATGTGCACATGGACTTTATGGCCACCCTGTGTATATTCTCTACTTCTCAGAAAACCTGATTTTATTCTATTTTTTTTATTTCAGATCGATGTGGGGGTACATTTTGGTTACATTGTTGTCATTTCTCAGGTAAATTTCAAACTATTTATTTGAGCCCTTTAGCCGGGGAATGGGTGGTGCTGAACACCCTCACACTGTGTACATTAGGTAAGATCCCACCAATCACCCTCCCTTCTCCCTCTTACCCTCCCCCTCTTCTCCCGTCTCCTTGCTAGACTATACTTGTGTTTTTCTTTTGTGTGTGGGTGGGTAGCTGTTTATATGTTGATTTCATACTAGTATTGAGTATATCAGGTGCTTCTTTCCATTGTTATGATATTTACTAAGAAGAATGTGTTTCAATTCCATCTAGGTAAACAGAAAAGATGTACAGTCTCTAACTTTTCTTATGACTGAATAGTAAGAAAACCTGATTTTAGAGACGAATGTTGGACAGGTGAAGCAACTGGTCCAAGTTTCAGAACTTCAGTGTCTTTGCCTGCTAAGCACAGCTTGCCCACCACATAATGGCTCATCTCCATATGCTATTTCCTATATATTTATCCCCTCTCACACACCAAAGAAAATATGTGGCTTAGTACTTGGTGCAAGGTTGACGATCAATGAATGTTTCTTGAATTATAAAATATCTACTCTAGTCAAAATTTGGTCTTCTTCCCAGGAATCATGTCTTCATTAGAAACATCACCATTCACTCAATTATCTAAGATGAAAACTGCAGAAATGTCCACCCTTTGTTTTCTTCTTCTTTTATCTCTCCATCCAATTGATCACTGTGATGTTAATTTTATATATATCAACTGGGATGGGCCACAATGCCTAGATATTGGGTCAAACATTATTCTCTGAGGGCATTTTTTGTGTGGATGTTTAAATGAGATTTACATTTAAATTGGTGGACATTGAGTAAAACAAATTGCCCCCCAGAATATAAGTAATCTTCATCCAATCAGTCAAAGGTTTTCACAAGATAACAGACTAACCACAAGGTCAAGAAGGAATTCTGCCAGCAGTCAGCTTTTAGACTTGAACAGCGACATCAACTCTTTCCTGGATCTCTAGCCTGCTGGAATAACCGTGCGGAGTTTGAATTTGCCAGCCAGTATAATCAAGTGAGGCAATTCCTTAAAACAGATACAAACACACACACATACGCACCCCATTGGTTCTGTTTCTCTGGAGAACCCTGATGAATGTAGCCATTTAGTTCTATAAATTCTTTCTCTGAAGTATTCTTCACCATCCTTAATGCCTTACGTTGGCTCAGGTCCTAATTTTTGCAATGGTCTTATAATTAGGTTCTCTGCTTCTACTTTCTCTAATTCTCAGTCTGGAATTAGGTCGGTGGCTCCCAACTGTCTCCACAATCAAATTCAGACTCCTTGGCAGGTCAAAAAAAAGCCCTTAGAAATTTGAAGCCAGCTTTTCCACCCTCAGCCCTCTCCAGCTTCACCAGCCCAGTCAGCAAGCTATAAAACTGTCCCAACCTTTCGTTCCACTGGGTCTCTCTTAACAGGTTGAGAAATATTCTTCTAAAAGTCTACTGACTCTGAAAGTAGAAGATTTGGGTTCCAACTCCTTAACTGACACCTACTTGGCCTAATCTGTGATTTTGGATCATGAATTAAAAGTAATAAAAAGATCCAGCCTGCCTGAAGAATCCTGTTCGTACCTCCACGGATCAAATCCATCCATGTGTGCCCTGTAGACTGTGTGTTAACACAGAACAACCAACTAGGAGACCATACATCAGCTACAGTTAACACATTGCCAAGCCACTGTTATGATCATTTTTTTTTTTCATTCACCTGCTACCTTTCATTTAACTGACACAATATCCCTGTTGTGTTTTTGTCAAGTAGCCATGCCTTTAGCAAAGAAATGATGTTAGACAGGGGCCCATAAAACTTCCAGCATAACTTTAAAGTCTTTTGTTTCATCTTGTATTGAATTTCATCAGACTGATTTCTGACTGTCATGTCTGTGTCTTTTGTTCATTAGAATGTAAGATTAGAGTTGCTTTAAAATTCCCTTTGGTGAATTGTTAAAAGATGTGAAATGTCATCAAAAGGTCATTGAAATACATGCACCAGTAGCATTCAAAGTTAACAAAAGGCATGGTTAATTCTACATCTGGAAAATGGCTCAGTCCAGAAGACAGATATGATATTGCCAAAATTCATTCATTCAGCAAAGGAAATTGACTTCCTCTGCACTGTGCTGAGTCTGGAAATATAAAAGTGAGTATAATATACTCTTTACCCTTAAGGAATTCAATGGAAGAACACAGCCTTATTAACAAACTGCAGTTTTGTGTATTGTAAATAATACTTATTCAGAAGAAGCTGTATGCATGCTTGGGAAGTGGTCAAAACAGACCACACTGGAAAAGAAAACAAAAGGGATGTTTGAGCTGAATCAAAGAATTTCGCCCTCATAGAAAACCTAGCTTGCTTTAGAGAAGAGATTCTCAAAAGTGTGGTTCCCAGACCAACATCATCAGCATCACAAGGGAACTTGTTAGAAATGCAGACTTGGGCCCTAGTTCAGAGCTCCTGAATCCCATATTGTAAAGATGGTATCCAAGTGTCTGTGTTTTAGTCTGATGCATGGTTAACTTTGAGAGCTAGATTTAGAAAAGCATGGATGACTTGGTATCTAAGGAGTAGATTTGGGGGATAGGGATCTGACAGTCACAGAAGACGAGGACTGTAGACTGATGACAGATTGTAAAGAAGTGCAAACACCTTGCTTAAAAGTTGACTTTAATATATCCCCATGACCTAGAAGATAAAGTGTTCTAACTAGGAAACTGGGATAACTGAATAGTTGATTTTGAAAAAAAATGACAGCGGTAGCAGTTTAGGAGGTATATTCAAGATATGTAAGCAGGACACTAAATAGTGTTTAAGGCTGGATTAAATAGCCAATGCCTATGAGAATGGAGAACAAAGGGTGGATATGAAAGTCTTCTTCTGTATGTGGAATTGCCACTACTATTTTGGACTGAAGAGATATAGATATTGGAGGGCATGAAAAGAATCAACTCCTAACCGTCTCGTGCATTCTGTCTTTCACAAACACAATGTCCAAACCATTTTTATGTGAAATGAGGAAGAGAAGAAACTTGGTTAGTTGATAATTGAGGTCAGAGATGAAAGGTCACTTGAGAGGTAAATAGCAGAGGTAAAATAGAATATGCTGGTGCTTTTGTTGTGTGTATGTTTTTTTAATCTTGCTTTCTTGCTATTTTCCATTTGACTTTGGGAGTACTCTAATAAAAAAAGTGATTATGTATTGTATATAAATTTCAATTCACAATAAAAATTGCAGACAAGCATTTGGCTGTTTGCATCACCATCTTCATTTGATGAATCTCTTTGGAAATTACTGTAGTAAATCACAACTCTGCTCTCCAAATTTTGGGTCATAATTTTGCTCAGCTGGGAATTGTGTAGCCAGGAAGATTACTGATATAATTACTTGGAACTCCTTTGAATATTTCTGAGTGGTCTTTAAGTCTGAAGACTTTGAAAAGTAATTCTTGGTACCTTACTAAAATATCCAATTACAGTCAAATGTGGAGAATATTTCTTAGTGTTGGTCCTAGTTACTTTTCTCTGATTCTGGGGAACAAATTTTTCTCCATATTTATATTCTTCAGATGAGCACAACGCAGCAAATTGGACATCGAAGGGGGAACCAATCATTTCTGCCTCCTTAAAGGTCCTTTGAAATCTGGTGTAGCCAGTCTGACTGAGTTACTTACAGACAAGTGCCTATCTTGGACAAAGATCCAAGCATACCCACTTCTCTATTCACCTTGTACACTAACCCACTGGGAGAAGCTGTTAAAGCAAAAATCTCCTAAAATCTGAGTCCTCCCCCTTCCAGTCAACAGACTACAAAGGGACCCTAAAGACTCATAGTCCCCTCAAAGCATCATTGAACCAGGAACTGTTTACATGAAGAACTTGGTGACTACCCCATGGCTACACAGAAAGGGGGACAGGTGTCATCTCTAACTTGAGCTACAATGCTATAGTCCTGGTTAGGATGACTAAGTTGCATTGGCATTAGCTCTGTTAGCTATTATCTGAATGACCTTGGGCTAGTTACCTAGCCTTGCTTTCAATAAGAAAAAAGTTACTCTACAGACATGTGGGAGTGAAAGGAACTAAACTAGGTAAAGCATTTTGTGTTTTATCCTCAGATAGTCATTATTGTTCTTAGATTAGTCATTGTTCTGGTCATATTATTATTTATGTTGGAGTCTCCAAAATCCTAGCCCTCACATGCTGGACAGAAACCTACTACCTGAATTTAGAATGTATTCTAAAGGATTATTTCTTAAAAGAGACATGAAGAATTATCTCTACCTACATATGTTAGCATTGTCCTTGTTTATTGGCACTACAATAACAATCCTGTTTTACTTGAATATTGGCATTCAACATTATAGCCTGTGATGTTAATGTTTGGTATTACTCACCTCATTTTAACAGCAAATTTGTAGACTATGTAATAGGAAAAAGTTATAAACAAATAATTTTAAGTGCTTAATATTCATCAAAGTACATGTATTGAGCATTTACTAGTGCTTGGCACCATTACTTTTTTCCTAATATTTTCATAAGGTTTTTCAGTGTTTGCTCATAAATTACATCATTTGACTCTCCTAATACCCTGATACAAAAAACTTTTTCTAAGAATGTTTCTTTTGCTTTTATTATAGATGTTTAAGTCTTGCATTTATTACTCTTAGATTTCAATCAGGTTCTATGACCACAGTGGTCTCAAGTATTTATAGTCTTACTCTACATTACAAAGCATTGTCAAAATCATTGTTATTAGTAATGCATGTGTTGATCTAATGGTCTTCCAGAATATAAATGTCTGAAGAATGTCTGTGTCTTATATTTGAATATGAAGATTTTATTGAATTATTATTCTCCCATTGTGTTTAAAACATGCCTCCTCCCTAATATTACCTGAAAGATCATTATAAAATTTCCTTAATCTGGACCTACTGAACATTTGCTCAGAATTTCTGTGGGGTCAGGGTGTGAGAATCCATATATGAAATATCTCAAATTATTCTGCTCTGGAGATGATTGCACTGACCGAGAACATAACCAGCAGTTACTTCTATTCTGTTTCAAGTTAAAGTTCATTCCTTGGTCTGCAGCTGTGGTGACCTATTTTTGGCTCTTCCTTCTTCAAATTAGCCTCCTTGTCCTTAAGGAGAAACTCAATATGGCTGTCAGAAAAGAACCCTCAGGCATATGACCTTATGAAATAAGAAGCTCTAACTTGCCTTTTCTCATTTCCTTAAATATGAATATCATTAAATCAAAAGTTTTAAAACTGTACACTAAGTACACTGTACACTAAAACTGTACCATCTTCCTCTCTCATAGTAACTATTCTCTTTTCTTATTTTTTTCTCTTGAATTTTAGGCTTCAGTCATTACTTTTACAGAGGAAATTCTTAAATGGAACTTTGTACCACTTAAAGATAGATGTATTTTTCTGCTCTTGTATGATCCATTTAAACTCACCATCAAAGTGAACTATGGACTCATTTTGAGAAGAAAATATATCCTATAGACCATAATTCCCCAAGACCTTTATTTATTTGATTTCTGTTCCCTGGGATCATGGCCTCATGACATGAAATTCTCAGTTCTGTGAGCCTCCTAGGGAATAGCATTCATAAAAATCATTTCACTGCAGACTTCAATGCCAACCCAACAATAAAATATTCCAGCACATCTCACACTGAAGGCAGCCATGGGAGACCACTGCTCCTTTCTTTTTACATTGAAAAAGACACCTTTCACTAAAGACATCAAAGCTATCTGCAGAATAGACCACACAGCAACCTCTTTTTCACAGAGGTGTCCTTGGATGTCAAACTCCAATATAAGCTAATTGGAACTTTAATAATTCCAGCTGTAAGAGATTTAAGGACACTATCAACACACAATCCCTGCAATTTCTTTTTTTCAAATGAAGGAGTAATTTTGAATATAAAACTGGAGGGAATTCACATTTATCAAATGAAAGTGGATCTTCAAAGCACCTGGGTTCTTCACACCTGGGTTCTTCACGCTTCCTCTCAAAGCCAACCATGAAAATATCCTCTTGGAAGGAAAGGAAAACTCCACTTCACATCTTCTCTGCTGAGGCTCTTTACACTATGAAGTTTCTGTGCTTTATACCCCTCCAATTCCTCCCTTTCCCAGGACCCCACCTTGTATTTCCCTTAGCTTTGAATGTGGTTTATTTAATCATCCATCAGGTGCCATCAAGTTCTGCTTGTGTTGGGACAGGAAGAAAAAGCTGTTCTGACTCAGGAAGGAGCCTTTACAGATCATCAGACCTTTGCAAATAGATCTCTTCTCCAAGTACTGCTGTGCTTTGAAATGTAAATCACAAACAAATAAACACCTTGGTCACCACGCCTTCACAACTGCTGAGTGCCATCTGAGTTTGACTTGCTTTGTTTTGTTTCTGTAAGAGGGAAGGGGCTGCATATTTAAGAATAAGTTTACCAAAATGTTTGCACACTAGCCTGAATTTACTGCATAATTTCCATCAAATTATTTAACTTCTTATTCATTCTGTTTTTATCTAGTGCTAGCAACAAGTAAAACTATTGAACAGTTTGCTGTTTTGAAGGGCTTAGTAGGAAAACTAATCTTATAAATTAAGGTAAATGAGGGCTTTCAAATGTATAACTTTGAGCTATATTCAGTAGCCATGGTACAGTGGAAAGACCTATCTACCATGCGTTTCAGTCCCTGTTCTTAAATTAACCACTTGATAATTTGGATGCAGAATAAAGCCTGTCTAGGTGGTGGTTTCCTTATTGGCAAAATGGGCAGGTTGAGTCATACTCTCCATGGTTCTTAAAGATCCAGTATTCTGATTTGAAACTCATGAAACAATTTGTCATTATTATTTCTCTTAATATTTCCTTATGACTCTAAAGATTATCATTTTTTTTCTTCCTCTTTGACCATTCAAGTATGAGCCAAATCTTCACATACTTACAAATCAAATCTAGAGGTTCGATTTCATTCATTCCTGCATAGAATCTGGAAATTGATTTTTATGATCTTTCAGCTCTCCAGGTATGTTTGCAAAAGAATGGGTACATTGGATAAACATTCATTCAATCATTTAAGAACACTTATTGATTCCTAGTGTCTTTTATTTTTATTTCCTTTCTTGAAATAGTTGAGAGTAAATTATGCTCATCAGGATACTTCATTTCAGAATATCCCAGCAGGTATCATCTAAGAAGAACATCTTCTCATATAACTACAATATTATGATCACACCTTTAAAAAGCAGCAATAATTCAAAAGTATCTTCTAATACACAGACCTACATTTATAGTTCCCCTGTTATTTTCAAAATGGGTTTTATAGATGCTTTGTTTTCAATCTAGGAGTCAACTAAATTTCACAAATTGCATTTGTTATGTCTCTTCATTTTCTTTTAATCTATAACAACAGTTATCAAAATAGGACCCATGGACCAATTCTTGGCATTTTCATGTAGTTCAAGCTAAGAATAATTTTTAAATTTTTAAAGAGAGAAGAAGAAGAAGGAGGAGGAGGAGGAGGAGGAGGAGGAGGAATATGCAACAAAGAGCTTATGTAACCCCAAGCATGAAATATTTGCTAACTGCCCTTTACAGAAAAATTTTGCTGACTCCTGGTCTATAACATTGCTCTCGGCTTCTCTAACTTTAGAAAAATTTTTGAATATTCCGGGTCAGTTATCTTAAAGAATATATCACACATTTTGGATTAATTTTATATATTCCTCACATGAGACTCAGGTTAAGGATTTTAGTCTGGAATATCACAGACTGGTTGTATTCTTTTTTATTATAACTTATCAATCAAGAGGTCCACATGTCAGGCCGTCCCATGATGGGTAGTACAAAGTTTGACCATTTTGTTCAGTTGCTGATTATCAGATGTCTCTATAACAGAGTACAATGTTACCATCTGAGTACTGATGGTACTCAAAGTACCATCTGAGTTATGGTACGTTAAGATTGAACAACTATCTTATTTCCCAATAAAGATTCACCAGTAGTATTATCTATCATCCATTGCTAACCCTTGCTCAAATCACTTATTGCAAAGTGATTTGATTGCAAAGTCATGTAAAATGGTGATTTTTCTAATTCTATCATTCATTCTAGATTTATTATGTGGCATTCATCTGTATAGAAAAGTCTTTCTCCCCCCTTTTTTCTCTTTCTCTTTTTCTCTCTTTTCTATTTCTTTTCCTATGTGTTTTAATCCATTGCTGTTAATATTATTACTATTATTTAGATGTCAAATTGTACCTAACCTGCCTGGTAGAAACCTTCAAGCTAGCCCTTTTTTCCTTTGACATACTCCTTTGGAGTAGAGGACTTCCTTGATTTCTGGCACATGGCATCTGAGGCTTACCACGTATATTTTCTGCATCTGGAAGAATCAGCCTTTTTCCAAAAACCTGGTTCCCTTTAGCAGAGAATGCCATTTAGAAACAAGATCTGGATTCTAGGTGAACCCATTGTTCCTTGAGGGTCACAGATTCCAGGCATTTTAGTAGACAGAATTAGGGCAGGGTTGGAGGTTGGGGATGTAGGCAAGTTTCCCCTCAAACTTGATTCCCAAGTTTCAAAGCAACAAAAAAAAGCAAATGTCATTAAGCTTTAGAATCACTATAAAATATTTTAATCATGAGTTTACATGTACTCATATGAATACCTCTAATTCAAATATACAATTCTTCTTCACATTCTTCATTTTGTATTTGTCTTTCCCTGTGTCCAGTGTAGAAAATCTGCCTTTTACCATTAATATATTTACACATTGCACCAATGCAACAAACATACTATTAATAATAGCAAATCTAACTAAGTTAAAAGATCCTGATTGCATTGTTCTTGGCTCTAGATTATATCACTAAGAGATTTACAGAGTACTATGAGCAAAATTTACTTAAATTTATTATTTTCCCTAAGTAGTTATAGAATAACTTGGTGTACAATTAAGTTCATTTGTTACTATTTATAATCAATTAAAGAGTTCAGAATTTGTTATACTTTTTCATTAAATTTCATTTTTGAATATTTAAAAGTTTATGTGATTGAAAATTCAAAACCACATAAAAATGTATTCTCAAAAAATTTCCATTCATAGCAGATAAAACTATTGATCATTTTGCTAGGAGCATTCATAATTCCCATAATGCACCCTTAGAATAAACATTTTCATTAGTTTCTGGTTTATTCTTTGTGTGTGTATGTTTTTCTTTTTTTTTCCCCAAAACAAAACCTAAGTAATCACATACTATACTGTTTTGTATCTTCATTTTTTAACAGCATATTTTATAAATCAACTGTATGTCATAAGGATGCTGTTTTGTTTTGTTTTGTTTGTTTGTTTAATGACTGCATAGGCTTATGTTGTATAGATATACCACAAGTTATTCACCAATCTCCTATGGACGTGCATGTTAGTATTACAAATAATGCCACACTGAATAATAATGTGCATATAGTTCGTATTCCTATATATGGTTCATCAAACTCATAGTGAAGGTTTTCTAGGTCAAAGGTTTAACATTTATATCATATATTCCCTATGCCAGACTTCCATTCATAGGTAGTGGTCCATTTTGCATTCTATAATAAAACATCTGCGGAGTCCCACAGCCTCACAGAGTGTGTTATCTATTTTTAATTGAGGCAACTCGAGAGATAAGAAATGACATTTTTCTATAGTTTTAATTTGTGTTTCTCTTGTTATGATGTAAGTTCTTTAAAAGCCATATGCATGCATTTTTACACTTAGTTTTGTTTTTATTAATAATTTTTTTAGATAAGTTTTAAGTTCACAGAAAAATTGAGACATATAGAGAGATTCCCCATATAAACCCAGCCCCAGTTGTATACAATCTCTCCCACTATCATTATCACACACCAAAGTAGTACATTTATTACAACAGATAAACATTATTATCACTAGAGTCCATAGTTGTTCACTTTTAGTATTTTCAATGGGTTTGGATACCCTTATAATGACCCGTGTCCACCATGGTAGGGGATACTTTTATGCCCTGGACATTCTCTGTGCTCCACCGATGATCTTTGCTTTCCTTTAACCTCTAGCAACCACTAATCATTTTATTATATCTATAGCTTTACATTTTACAGAGTGTCATAAAGTTAGAATCATTAAATATGTAGTTTTTTCAGATTGGCTTTGTTCACTTAGTAATATTCATGTAAGTCTCTTCCACATATGCTTAAGACTTATTTGTTCCTTTCTTTTGGGTACTAAATAATATTCCACTGTCTGCGTGTACTTCTGACTCACATACTGAAAGACATTTTAGTTGCCTCTATTGACTTTGCCTAGCCAGGTGGCCTTCAGTCCAATCAAAGCCATTCTATGAGGAGCAATGGTGGCTCTTTTACTCTCTAATTCCCTTTCCTCTTCTTACCTTTATGTCTTTATTTACATTTTTCCTTCAACTCTACATGACCCCTAACACTACCCTATCTCCAGGGTCTTGAGATGATGAACCCAGATTCCTCTAGTCTTCTTTTCTGGAAATACACATAAGATAGTCTTGAGAGTGGAGCTTTTAAAGGACAGAAACTCTTTTCTTGCCATCACTCTTGTAGTATAACTGTGGTCATTTATTATGCTAAATCCCCATTTTCACAGAGGTGAGATGAGCAGAATACGGGATGAAGGAATAGGCACACTGTCTTATTGCCACCACAGTAATAGTTTTGGTTTTGCCCTTTTGCATTTGCTAGACTTAAGGATCACAGGTCAATAAAGGAGAATTATCCATTTTTTCCCCTCAAAACACACCTATTCAGCAGACCCAGAGCATTCCTTAGTAGTTAGAAATCTAACTCAAGTGTGGTGATTGATGTGATCTTTGGCCTATGGGTGAGCTTTAGACTTGATCTAGAGCAGCAGTTCTCAACCTGGGGGTCATGACCCCCTCGGATTATATTAAAGGTTCATAGCATAACCTTCGTTAGGAAGGTTGAGAAGCACTGACCTAGGGAATATTAAAGCAAGACTCTGCCCATCCCACATCTTCATTTTCTCAGATTCCCATTCCAACTTTCTCTGACAAGAATTAAAGAACAACAGAAGGAGAGAGAGAAGAAAGGAAGGAAGGAAAGGAGAAAGATGGGAGGGAAAATGGAAGGAAGGAAGTCTTGCCTAGAGTGGGTAAGTAAAGAAGGCAGTTACTCACAGATTTTGGTTTCTTGTGTCACAGATGAGATACTCACACACCATTCCCACCTTCTATCAACAAACTTTATTGATGACTTCCTTGTGGCCTTGATGAATTTTTCACTCGTAAAAAAAATCCTCTTACAATGAAAGTGTTTTGGGACGATTCCTGTAGCAATATCATCTTTTGGGCTCAGTGGAAGAAATATCATGGTGGACTTGTGGTAAGTACACAGAAGAGGGCTGCTCAGGATAAGGGCAGTTATGATCAAGCTCTGATCATACCACAGCTGGCGGCACAACCAGGACTGAACAGGTCTTTTATTCTAATGCTCAGCCCTGGTTTCCTCAGCTGCCTCCTGCATCTTGTTAAACAAAAAGCCTGAAAGGAACCTTGTACAAAGAGACTCTGCACTGACCCTGGTCATGTGGGGGTGGGGAAAGGAAGGAAAGGCTATCAAAGCTTCACTTTGCCAACCCTGTGGCCTGCATTGGAGCCAACACTGTTGCTACCAAGTTGTGTGTCCCTTATTGCTCTGATCTAGTCTTTCTGTTTCCTGTCACACCTGTTCTCAGAGCTATGCTGCTATGAGCACTTGAGGACAGAACCTTCAAACATGTTGCTACTAGAAAGCCATTGCTAAATAGGAATGATCCTGTTACCCTCCCCCCTCCTAGCTCTGATCATTCTAGACTAGAGTACGGAGCCAGGGAGAGCCTGCCTCATCTCTGTCTTCTGCCCGGGTACCTGACTGTTGCAGGGTGAACCTTGAGATCAGCTCTCTACAGCTTATGTTTCTTTGTTACAGGGAGCATCCCTGTGAACTACCTGCCTCAGGAAGGTGTCATCAAGCCTCTGCACTCAAACTGGTGCTAAAGCCCAGATGCATTTGGCATATGCTCTGTGTATTGATTTCATACGTGTTGGATTTTTTTCCTCCAAAAAATGAGGAGTGAACAACTGAAGTCCACTCTTTAAAATCCCAGATTTCTGACTTTTTCTCAATCTAATTTTGAATCAGTTTATGAATTAAAATGACTGAGCAGGTGACATCTGGCTAAAGAAAGATCATGTACTATGAGCCCTGGCCAAGCTGAGTGACTTACAGATCTCAAAACTAGTCATCTCTCTGCCTTTGCTCACTTTTGCTACACTAAAATATCCTGTCCCTGTCTTCTGCAAGCACAAGTGAGGAACTCAAGCTTCAGACCCACCACTAGTAAGAAAACCCACCCTGTGAACTCCCACACCATTTTCCCTGTCCCATTTTCATGGCATTTAAAAATTTTTATTTGTGGCTCCTCTTTCAGTTACATACGAACAATTCTTATTTTCATCACTATATTATTAAAATAATGTAGTGAAACTGTTCATAGCATTTAGTACTAAAACCCCTTAATTGACAATAAATCAGTATTCTACTTAAATCCTGAATATGTACACAGATGCACATATGCACATAAACGTTATTGACATATCAATCATTTCCGTAAGTTCATCAACAATTTACAAGAATGTTTATGCTTAAGAATTTTCGAATATAAATATAATCTGCAAATAAAACTCCCAGGAGGAAAGAAAAGGATGAATACATAGTATTGACTATATGTATTGTTTGGAAAACAAGACAGTAAAATAAATGTTTAACTAGAAAACAATACAAAAATAACCAACTTTCCCATGTACTTTCATTTCACAATATCAAACTCATGCACTACTTTTTATATCAAATATCTGGCAGACCCCCTATATTTAATGCATATGCAAAAGAAATAATACAGTCTGCTGTAGAGTCAAGGCAACATGAAAACAGATTTTTGTGTGCTCAAATTGCCAGAGTGCACTTGATATAAGAAGCGTTCAAAGAATTTGAGATCAAAAGAACTCCAAGTTCATTGGCAGTTTTGAAATTCTATGCAGTGTTACACATATTTCAAGGGAATCCTTTTTTTTTTTTTTGTCTAAAACCTAGAAAAGGTGAAATAGTATTTTAAGGAAATGAAGGAGCCACCAAAAGCAGATTATTGATTCTTGTTTTGTAAGAATGATGTGAACCCATAATATCTGCCCTTTATGGTACTAAGGATCAAAGATACAAATAGAATAAATCACATTTACAGCCTTGAAGAGCTCAAATAGGATGGGGTATAAGAACGTGCCCTCTCAGTGATGATATCGTACTCTAAGTCTGTGTAGGGGATCTGATACATGTGCCTGTGGAACACGGCAGAAAAAAGAGCTTAATTCTAAAAAAAAAAAGAAAGCAAGCAGGGTATGTTGTAGGAGATGAAATGACTTTTGAGTATAAACAGGAGATATTTGAGCATGAGAGAATGGAAGGAGGAGAATCCCAGGCAAAGCTTGGGCACAGGCAAAGGCAGGAAGGCATTTGCACCTCTGGCACCTTCTACACACTGCTGAAAGTTCCGTGTGGGAGGCTCTCAAACTCCCCAGAAGGAGAGACCAAGGCTAAGAGGAAGCACTTGGTCAGATTGTGAGGCTAACTCTGCTTATCTACTTACCAGAGGAAGAAAAATAGAGTTCAGAGACAGAAGCTTTAAAATCTGTTAAAATCCTCCCTGGGTTAACAGAGAGCTTCTGCAATTCAGAATGGTTTACATTTCTGTATCCAATCTGATTTTCCAAATGTGGAGATGTGATATTTTCCACAGTGAACAGATTTCAGGGACATTTTTTTTTTTTTAGCAAAGAAAGTATTTCTAAAGCTACTGTGTCTCCAGACTCCTTAGGCAAACTAGCATACACACCCACCTCTTCCTTTCCCTTACGATGTCCAGCTGAAAGTATTTAATGAACTGCTATGGGGGTGCACAGTTGTCAACACTGCCTTTGACTCATACATAGAGACTAGGAAACCGGATCAGCACTTAGGAGTTCAAGTGATATAATGTTGCTCTTAACGAGGCTGCCAGAAACAGAACTCCTTCCGGGAATCACACAGTGACTCCATGGACTAGTAGAGAGAGGCCCCCCTCCTCAGTTCCTGGACAGTTTTACTCCAGTCCTTCCTTCAATCCTTCACTCTCAATTGGTCCAGAATATCCCCCTAAATGAACCTGATCCAGCTGGGTATCCACAACCACCCATCTGGACCCACTTTCCCATGTGGCTTCATTTTTGTTCCTTTGTCATTTTCTGGTCCCAAATGGATCAGAAGTATTTCTGCGTCTTACCATAACCCATTCCTGTTCACACAACAGTTAATAAACATTTAATACATTCTCTCCATTATCTGTTTGATGAGCTGACTATCTAATAAGACAGACTTAAGAAACAGAAGAGTCTAGAGATTTCAGAAAAGTATATCATAATAATGAAAGCTCCAGTAGCTGTTAGAAAAATTGAGCCTGCTAGCCCACCCCCAAAATAATAATAGTAATAATATATATATGTGTATAGTGGCAACAGAAGGAAGAAAACGAAGTGTTATTATAGAGTAGCCTGAGTATGAAAGGGAAGAGAAGAATTAATAAAGGCTCACTCTCTGAGAGATTGAACACACTGTGGCTATAATGTGAGGAATCTAATTATTTGCTTTGGGGAATATTGGACCATGACTTTTCAAAACAATTTCCTTGGAAGACATGTTTTATTACTGAGAAATTTTCCTTGATTTTTAAAATATTGTAAAAGCGCTTAATGTGCCTTATAAACATTACCAGAATATTTTAAATAAAATGTCATTTTGCCAAGCCACAAACTCCTTTCAACTCCATAACTGACATCAGCACAGCCTGGATTCTGGGAAGCCCCACCAAGATTTTGGTGACAGATTTCCATCGCTACGAAACAGCGGGCCAGCTTGGAAATAAGGCAAATACCAATTTATCCCAAGAGAAAACATGACAGCTGAGACATGACAAGCTTGGCCTTTCTCCTGGGCTTTGGTCTCCTGTTGAATGTGCACAGTCTAGCATTCATCTGCATGGAAGACTAGGGAAGGTCACGGAAAGCGTATGAACAACGTCCAGTGATGAAAGAAAATTTTCTCAGATCCAAGCAGCACTGAGATTTCTTCAGCACCGTTAGTTACCTATTGTTATATACTGAGGAATTATGGTAACAATATTTGTTATAAGCATAGCGGTATGTTTGGAAACAAGAAGAGGTAATACAAATGGAAAGATGGAGAATGCATATGAACAGAAAAATACGGCCCATTTTACCCTGGGGCTTTGCTTGTCTATTCAGAGAAATTGAACTAAGTTGTTGCTTTGGCAACATGAAAACTACAGGGAAGACCTGACCCCAAACTACCCTCCTTCTCCCCAACCATTTGTCTGCCAACAAGGATCTTTGCTTCTTTGCTTTCTTTTAGGCATTTTTCTTAGGGGACAAAGTTAGAAGAAGATCAATCATTTCATTTCTATGCATAGCAGGAGGCAGAGGCAGCAGCAGAAGATAGATGAGGAAAGGCCCCTTTAAGAAAGGAAGGAAGGACTGAGAGAACAGAAGTCACCTTCTCGGTGAGTTGTTCTCCGGGTAAGCCATAGAAACAGGGGAAAGAAAGCAAATCCGGAGGAGGGTGGATCAAAGAGCTTTGGGGCAGACCAGGAGAGAGCTTGCCACCAACGCCATTGATGAGAAGAGGTTTGTTTGTTTCTTTTCCTTAAGGAGAATTTTGGACAAATAAATCCTATTTAGGTAGATTGCTCATAAACACCTACTTTCACAGTCTGCTGTTTACTTCCTTCCTGGTACTCATCCTAAATGGCAATTAAATTGCTATTCTCTGGCTTACTTTATCCCCTGTTTCTTTCATGAAGTTATCACTGAGGGACCTTGTCTTTAGCACAACCCCTCAGATTCATCAAATACTATTGTTCAACGCTTGCATAGATGAATATTGAAATGCTGTATTGAGTTTGGTAAGAATGAGCTGGGCAAGTGTGACTATGGGGGGTCAGTGACATTTGGGAGGAGATAATAACTTCTGGAAGACCAGTTTCTGCACAATTGTGTAGGGCCTAAGATACGAGGGCTTTAGAGTTCTTCAACTGGTTCTCAAAGCTGGCCTTGAATCACATACAACGTGGAGCTTTTCCTTTGTCAGTTTGTTTGTATGTGCTGAGTCCACACCAGCTCATCACAAATTCCTGGGGAGCATCTGTCACTGTATCAGAGTCATGTTCACATTTCTATACCAGAAGAGAGAGGCCTGTGTTACTGCTACCAATTTCCACTGAGAGCAGCTCTCCTTGTTCTGGAAATATTTCTTCAAAGCCATGGTTCTAGCAGGGTCTGGAGGGAGACTGTATGTGCCATCCTAGTTGTCCTGACTGTGGGAGCAGAACACCACCCAAGATGGACCAATCCTGGGATCTTTTGCCCACTGAGCTCTACAGTTTTATTCTGAGGAAGTAATTCACCATTGGTAGGTCAAAACACAAAGCACTCCCCTGTCACCCCTTCATCCCCTGTCATCCCTTCGTCCTTCCACCTGCAGGTGACAATGGCTGCTGTAAGCCTACTCAGGGTGATCTGAGCTAGAAAACTCAGAGTGTCCTTTCTTAGGCTGTTTCAAACTTCTCCTGGAGAAACAGCGCTTTCCTCTCTGATCACATTGCTATAAGGATGTGATTCAGAGGACAACACAGAGCTAAGAAATGAAGCAGATACATGAAGAGATTGGGGCTCTGGGTCCCAGCTCACCACTGCCCCTCCCAGTTACAATTAGTGAGTTCTCCCCTTCAGTCTCAGTGCTCCTCCAATATTTTTTCCCCTAAAACCTGTATTTTGCTGCTTAGTGTGAAATAATTTCCCATTAGTTGTACCCAACAGAATGCTAACATGGGTGATTGTACTTCCTTTAAATTTCAGAGTAAAACTTGAATGTGTCTTGAGTCATTCTTTTCCCTGGTCTTGAACAGGTAGCTAAGCGTTAATTGTCAACTCAGAGGCTGCCCTAAGAATAAAAATGTTACTGACCTACATTAGCTTTTTCTACTTACTTGTGTTCTAATGTAGAACAAACAGAGGACCAAACTCCCACAAAGAATAAGAGGACTGAGAAGATTCATGGCTAAAGACACTAGCTTTCCACATTTCTATATTTATTCATTTAGATAACTGGCTAGATTCTGCAGTAGAATTATGCTCTACTGACTATAACCCTTCACCCACTGAGCTCTAGAGTTTTATTCTGAGGAAGTAATTCACCATTGGTAGGTCAAAACACAAAGCACTTCGTGTGTTATACAAGAAAAATGATTTTGCAAGAGAAATACTTTATAATTTAGTCTTTGTCCTTTCCCTTCTCTCTTTTTAAATTTTCTTTCCACATCTAGGCTTTTGCTGTTTTCCCTTCTGCATGCATAGAATAGCATATTTCATAGTGACCATTGTACTCAGAAAAAGAATATTATAATAAAATGTGCTATTTTAAGATACAAGGGGTATTATATAAACACATAACACTTGAGAACATTTTAGCTGACTTCATAGGTCTAAATACAGCAGTAGCTTCTGCTGTAGTCATGACTTAAACCTTGAACAGTTACTAACTGTGGAAAACAGCTATCCCTTTCTCCACATACCCCACACCCCATCCAGCCTAATTTATTCCTTGCTAACAAAACTCTTTGTTCAAGCAGTAGTATGTGAGAGCCAGGAGAATTGTGGTTAGTGTGTAAGCCAGTCGTCACAAATTTTTGCATTCTTGCTAGTAATTAGTTTAAGGGTAACTCAGTTCTAGCCTACATAAGACTGAGCAGCCTTCCAAGAAGAATTTCCCTCGAAAAAAGGTGTGAGTTGTGTAAGGGAGAGAGTCTTTGTTTCTGTCCTCCTCCTCTTCCTATTTAGACACTGCAGAGTGAGGGTAAGGTAACTAGAGATGTGGCTGTAAGGGAAGTAACACAGACTGCCCAAGGATGGGTGAGCAAAAGGATGGAAGGAACCTGGAGCTTGCAGATTTTTCATTAAGTAAGCAACTATCTTTATGGCAATGCCACAATTAATGCAGTTATTAGTTGTTTGCACCTGAATGTGTCTGAGCTAATACATTATGAAATAGAAGGTTCACTTATATTCATCAATTTTCATTGTCATATCAAGGGAATGAATGACAACTAATATTTTAAACATGCAGAAGTGTTTTCTTTTTTTTCAGTACAGTATCATAAACTCTTTGTAGATAAAGTCTGGTGTAAGTCAGGACTATGTCACCATAGAAAAATAAAACCTGTACATAGAACAAAGTAAAAATTTAATTTTACACATGCGAAAGTACACTCAGTCTGGTTTTACTTTACGCATCATTTCTCTCTTGTACAACTTTAGCATTTACAGATATGATTAAAAACAGATTAACTGAACAGAATGTGTAATGGTCCTCAGCTGAGTATCAGAAAATTAAAACAGATTTGAAAACTCTTCTGCAACACTCAGGATTTAAATACATTGAATATGTCAGCAATTTTGTACTCTCACAGCAAGACATAAAAGAAGGAAAGATAAAGGGTTGCACAAAATAGGAAAGTCTTTGGGGATATTAAGGCAATTAAGAGCAATATGGAAGTAATCAAAACTTGGTTGACAGACCAAATAAGACCTTATGAAATAAAAATATGGGCCAACATTTGCAAAATGTTGCATGCCTTCAGATTACATATGTCTACGAAGGAAATCAAGGGTTAGATTCAATGTGTAGATATGAAACATTAGCAATGGCTGAAACACAAAAGGATTTCTGCGGCTTGAGCACAGACAAGCATGCTAAGTTTATACCTTTATGTAGTTCACTAGCCAAGTTTGAAGGGTTGAAGCAGTATTTTCAATCATTTCATCATGAGAGACAGCATACTGCAGGAGTAGAAAATATGTAGAAGTCAAACAAGCAGAGAGCTTGGGTTGTTTACTGAGAGCAGTTCTGTTTCAAATCCATTCGAGATATTCAGGAAGTAGGCTTACATTTGTATTTCATCAAATGTATTTTTTTCTGAGATGATAAGTGTCCGAAGATATAGGTAATAAATACACCCAATGTTCCAGCAGGAAGCATACAGAACTGCCTGAATGTTGGCACTGACTATTGATTAATAAAACCGAGAGACTCACAGCAGGGCAGACTGTGCTTCTCTGGAGAATTTCCCTGGGAGAGAAGTAAGAGCCACAGACATAGATAAACACAGGGTTTAAACTATCCGTCAATGCAGATCTCAGGAAGATGAGAATGCAGCCAACAGATGTGACCCAAACCGCATCAGACAGAGGGGAATCATAACGAGGCGGACGGAAAGCTCTGTCTCTGTCTGGATTCTATGTCAGGGGCTGGAAACTGACATATTACAATCCAGACTTCAGTGCAGCCGCTGTCATTCTGCTGATCCACTTGTGTGTTTCTCTCAGCTCATTCAGCCTCCTTTTGTGGTTCTTTAAACATAGCAATACCCTAAAAAGATTAATTTAATCATATCAAAGACATTTGAACTTTAAATAATAATGCCACAAGGGAGAGGCAGAGCGGATGCTTCCGTGCTAATTTGTTTCATTGCTTCATACATTCACTGCTTGCCTATGTCCAGGAGAACCTCCTTTCTGTGTGTATTGCACTTCTGATTGTCAAGAGATGGTCTAAATGCCTCTCCCCTCCCACCCCTGCATATCAAAATTCCATCTTTTCTCTTTGGCTGAAAACTCTGGGGCCAGATGCAGACTATGCTTTCCAGCAAAGACAAGTTTCTGCTAGTTCAATCATAGAGGTGTTTCTTTACAGTCCTCCTGATAATTATGAACATCCCATTTGGAGCCTGGTAACTATGCTTGATGTTTTTACACAGCAAGCAGAGCCACCAGATAGAGGATACACTAATTAGCCGCTTTTAGAATCTACCCACAGCTTGGCAGACAAAACATCTGGAAGTTTTAGGGCCATGTGAAAAAAGTTACCTTTCCCACTAGTGTTCACGAATGGAAGAAAAACATCTCTGAGTAAGGCAATGTTCTAATTCCAAGGACTAGACCACAACCAGAGTGCTATTCAAAAAATATGTTCACAACAAAGGCCTTTATGGCTTTAAAAGATTTCAAAACCCATTGGACATGAAATTGGAAAGCATCCTATAAGCTTAACAATCCTGCTGAGAAACAGGAGAGGTGGAGATGGAGCCTTTTTCCTCTTTCCTGAGTCTATGGACAGAATAAACAAGAAAACTGGGGTGCAACGAATGGAGAAGACAGCCAAGGTGCAATTGTCAGCGGAAATTCTTCTTGTGCAATCACTGCACAGTAACAAAAAGAAGGGTTAGGTGTGTGGCAAAAGGAACTTCTATCCTTGATATCCAATAGCCACTATCGAGGACAGATAACTTGAGAGCTTCATCTCTAGAACAAAAGGTTGAGCTAAATGACCTTCACAATCCCATCCTCAGCCAAGCCAGCAGGTACTCAATATCTAGTTCTGAACGTGAAAACAGAAAAGAGCCACTTCTCTGTAAGCCCTTTGGTATCCGATCCCGTGTTCCACATCTAAACCTTGAAAGCTCAGGGTGTACATTTCAAGGGTGAGAATGGGGAATACGAAGCTCTTCTGTTCGAGAAGTCAGTTGAAGAAAGTAAACATGAGAAACAGGGACCTACAAAGACTGCAACGAGGGAGAATTCATGGTGGATAAGTTGCCTTTAGGAAGATGGGGCTTTACCCTGTCACGTCTGTAGGAATCATTAATATTTACTGCAGAGAAATAAGTGTGGTCCTTTTTAGTTCCATATAACTCAAACTACAGAGTGAGCTGCTGTGGTCTGGAGTGTCCAGGACAAGGGAGGTGAGAGAGACTATGCTCCCGAGCCAGACCTGGATGCAGTGCAGACTGGGTACTGAAAGACAGCTGATGCTTAGCAACTACGTGGTGTTCGCTCTGTGTGGGTAGCAGCATATGGACTTGACATATATGACTCATTTAATCTCCTCCACAATCCTATAAAGCAGGTGCTATTATTGTCATCTTATCCATGTGGTTACCGCCCAAGGTCACATAGCTGGTAGTAATTATTGAATGTTAAATAACAAATCCCCCCAAATTCAGTAGCTCAAAACAATAATAATTATTTGTGCATTTCATGGCTTCTGTGGGTCAGATATTCAAGAGCAGCTTGGCTGGGTGATCCTGAGTCCGGGTGGCTCACAAGGTGCCAGGTATCATCTACATCTTGGTCATCACCAGGCTTGCCTGTGGCTGGAGGCTGTTTGAAAGGTGGCTCACTCTCAGGGGTGGGGCGCTAGTGCAGCTGTAAGGGGTGGGGGGCTCTGCTTCCTCCCCACCTTACCTCTCCACAGGGCTGGGAGGGTTCTAACATCACCCTGCTGGCTCTCCTAAAATGAAATGATTCAAGAAGGCCAGGCAGAAGTCATCATGCCCCCACCTCGGCTTCCATGTCACACAGGTCACGTCTGCTGTGCTCTACTAGTCCCATAAGCCCTCCTTGGTTGTGGGAGGAGACCACACAGAGCGTGAACACCAGGAGCTGGAGTCAGCAGTGCCCTTGGGGAACCGCCCGGTCGACCGCTGGGAGCGGGTGGAGGCGCTGTCTGCCTAGACACCCAGCTCTGCATCTCTGCTCCCCACCCCTGTCAGCACCGCGGCCTGCCTGGAGCACTTCCCCTCTCACTAGGACCGGGACATGGGGAACCATGGACGCTGGGAGCTGTGAGGGAGGTAGCACTAGGGACTTACAGTAACCTGGATGTCGTTTAAATTTGCACACACACACATACCCCTTAGACCCTTCCAAGTCCTGCTCAAGGTCCAGTTTTAGTTTATTATTTTCTTTAATTTCCCTCTACAAATCCGTTTTCATCAGTGGTGACATCATCCCCCTGAGTGACCTTAGGCCTGGAGCTGGGATGCAGAAGAGCCCCAGGCAGCAGGAATGTGGGCGCAGCTGCACAGAATGGGAGGCTGGGCGTCCATTGGCTGGCAGAGTGGAGGTGGAGGGAGGCAGGGGGAGCTGGCTCTTCCACGCCCACCCCAGACACTGGGAACAAAAGGAGGAGGGACAAGGTCTTGCTTATAGTTGTGTAAGGGACAGTCTGTGCAGACACTGGTTACAAACTTGACAGTTGGCAGTGATCGATTACTGGGTCCGAGTGCAAATGAATAAGACTCTAGGCACACACAAAAAAATCATTCACAGTTAAAAGTGAATATGCAAGAATGATCCCCACTGAGGCAAAGCTAAAGAAAAAGCGGTGATTCTGATAACAGCCTTGGATATTGACAATTTATTTCAGTATTAAAAAATTACCAAGGAAAGCTAAACATTAATCACATGAGCATTGTATTCCCCAAATGTTTGGGTATAATCGTCTCTGGAATTTTGCATAGGAATCTGAACAGAGCTTTCCTTGGATCTAGACACTGGCAATTCTTGAATAAAAAATAATTTATAGAAGAAAGAAAATTTTGTTCAAACTTGCTAGTAAGCAGAGAAATTCAAATTAAAACTTAAGATGTCATTTCTCCCTGATGGCATTGGCAAAATCTTTAAATATTAATAATATACAGTGTTGGCAAAGATCTGGATAATAAGGACACCAGTGCACCACCAGGAGGCATGTGAATCAGTACCATGTTCAAGAGGAAAATTGGTCGGTATTTATCAAAATTTGCTTTGAAGAATTTGGTGAAATACTTCTATTTGCTCCCAAAAGCACATATGAGAAAGCATATTACCAAACAGTGTCTAAAATCAAAAAAATTAGAAACCCAAAAATTCATCTATAAATGCATGGGTAAAAATAGGTTACATCCTTAGTACAGAATAGTACTTAACAGCTTAAAAGACCATGGAAAATCTACATACAAGGCATGAAAAGTTTTCTAGGCTGTACTATTAAATGAAAAAATCAAGTACAGACAACATGTACAGTTTAATCCTGTTTACACAACAATAATTAAAAACTACATACTACATAGGTGTATATCTATAAGTAAATAAATCCATAGGAAAAGGTCCTACAGGATGACTATCTTCATATTTATATGAATCAGGTAACCTTGATGAATGAGAGATTTGGCTAAGATGAAAAAGAGAGAGAAGGCTATGAAGATGCAGAGAGAAGGCTATGAAGAGGAAAACTATAATTTTTTTTATCCAAAACTTATTGATGTATTATTTGTTTAAAAGATAAACCCAGAATGTTTTCTATTCATTAGGCATTTTAGATCAAGTACTTAGTAAGGTACAAAACCATTTCATATGAACTCACAGTATCACCCTTGTTGCAACCACTTTCTCAGAAAATCAAGTCTTGTTTGAAATTCTAAGCAATAGTGGACCGGGTGTTTGGCAAAATGAGGAAAAATAAACCCATCTATCTCTGCTGTCTGTTTTTAGTTTTTAGCATGACCTTCTTACAGTTTCTGTCTTGGTATCCTTTTTACGAGCATCACTTCCTCCCAAACTCATGTAAAGGTCTGAAACATAAACCATCAGTTCAGCTGGAAAATTGGATATGAAAGGATGGCTTCATGAAAAGCCAGCTTCCGCATCTGAGGCAAACTGACATTTCCAAGTGAATATTGCAAATAAAAATAGATCAAAATTCATGGGTTTTCCAGCATGAGAAACAGATATTACAGCATCCAAACCTCAATGGCTACTCTTTTCTCCCCAGATTTGTCTATATAACTACATTATAAACTACCTCCTATCTGTAAATGCTACCAACCTAGAAATCATAAAATTATTCAATAGTTTCCCTATTTCTTACATTTTCCTTCAGAGTATAATGCTCTAAGTGTTATACCTACTTATGAAAACTTCTGTCGTGGCTGTCTTCCTCCCTAGCCACCAAGCAGCTCGAGGGTCAAAGTGGGTCTCATTCTCCTTTGTATACACCAAGGCATAGTATCCAGCTTGGTGATAGGCCAATAGGAAGTTCTTAATAATAATCGTTTATTGAAGTCAATTGATTTTAAATGTTATGTGTTAAAGCATCTATAGAAGGAATTTCTACTCCTATAGATTATTATAAGCTATGGAAGAAAATATGCTAAACAGTAAGATACAATTCAAGTATGATTCTTGGGAACAAAATTAGAACCAGGGGATAGAATCTGAGAGTCACAGGGGAAACACACAGGCACGGTGGTTCTTTAAGACCAAGAACTTTATCTTCTATCTCCATATTTTCTGTACCCAATATACTGCCTGGCCACCTAGCGGGTGCTCAAAGATACTGGTAAGCAATATTTAAAGCAGTGAGTAGCCCTGGGTTTTGAAGGCAGGAAATCTTGCATTTGAATCCTGGCCTGTTGAATTTTACCCACATGACCTCAAATATTCTATTTCTTTAGATCCTCACTTGTAAAATTGAAATAATTCCTTTACTAGGTTTATACCCAAAAATCACAATATAACAAAGATATCTGTACCAGAATGTTTATTGCAGCCCAATTCATAATTGCTAAGTCATGGAAGAAGCCCAAGTGCCCACCGACCCACGAATGGACTAGCAAATTGTGGTACATGTATACCATGGAATACTATGCAGCCTTAAAGAAAGACGGAGACTTTACCTCTTTCATGTTTACATGGATGGAGCTAGAACATATTCTTCTTAGCAAAGTATCTCAGGAATGGAAGAAAAAGTATCCAATGTACTCAGCCCTACTATGAAGCTAAATTATAGCTTTCACATGAAGGCTATAACCCAACTATAGCATAAGACTATGAGGAAAGGGCCAAGGAAGGGGAAGGGAGCGGGGAGGTTAGGGTAAAGGGAGGATAATCGGTGGGGCCACACCTACTGTGCATCTTAGAATGGGTACAGGCGAAACTTACTAAAGGCAGAACACAAATGTCTACATACAATAACTAAGAAAATGCCATGAAGGCTACATTGAACAGTTTGATGAGAGTATTTCAGATTGTATATGAAACCAGCACATTGTACCCCTTGACTGCACTAATGTACACAGCTATGATTTAACAATAAAAAAAATAAAAAAGAATTCCATAACCAGCAGGTTGCTGCGACAATCGAGTAGTTAAAATATACAGGGCAGTGCCTGGTTCCTTAGAAATAGCATTTACCTGCCTTTTTGTTACTATTAAGATAGAAGGCAAGTTTCACATTGCTGGCACCACAGAGAAAAAAAGATGTTAAAAATCAATGAAAAAATTGTCCTGGGCCAGTCTGAGCCTTGGCCACCATAAACCTTCTTCCTTTATCATCTCAAGTCATTATTAAGTTTCAAGTTTCTATGTTTTTGCAGTCTGTTTCTCCCCACCTTTCCCAAGCTTCTCCCTCCTTCACCAGCTAAATGGAAGCTTCCTTTGTCCACTCAACCTCATCTTCCACCATCCAAGAAAGAACCTGAATCTCAAATCTTGAAGCATGGTGGTAGAAACAGGAAGGAAAGAAAGAATCAGAAAGGCAAAGAAAGGAATTTGCAAAAGAAAAGGTCAAGTTTAGTTCTTGAGAGAATAGAGAAACCCAAGAGTAGAGGGAAGAAAAGAGAAATTTTTTGAGCTCAAGTGGGAAAAGAATGGTTAATAGAGATTTGATGGAAAAGTCTGGATGGAGAGGCTTCTGGGTGCCTAATAGGGAAATGAGCTCAGGAGTTAACTGAAGGTAAAGAGAAAAGAGAGGTTTTTAAGATGTTGTGATGAGTTGTAAATTTGATACCTTTATATGTTTCCCAACCAATTCATATTGGAAGCATGTCTAGTCATTTTGAGATGCTGATCTATGCTTCTATAGGCACCATACCATGGAAAACTTGGGTCTCCAAGTGCCCCAGGCTTTATTCAAATTATATAGAGCATTCCTGAAAACTAGAATTGCCTTAGTACAGGAATCAATAAAGAAAGAGACTACAAATGACATATGAAAGTTACATATAGTTTAGTAGTTTGAAGAACTCAACAGCATTAGCAGAGACTAAGAGAGCCTAGGGCAAGTCCGTTCTGGGTGAGGGCAGAATCCAGTGTGGCATTTGCCAAGAGGTCTGGGCTGGACAGAACTGAATTATTCTTCCTGAAAGGTCAATGCACATGCATGTGCACACGCTTATCAGTTCTAAGCAAGTAAAATGCCTGAATGGATCAAGCTAAAAGGATCTTTGTATCTCCGTCAACCACTTGCTAAATGTAGGGTAGCCTTTTAATGTAAACTTTATTAAAATATAGCACGTATACAGAAAAACGTATGTATTAGTTTCCTAGGGCTGCTTTTTGTGTCTCACAACCCAGAATGATATTCTTATCTCAAGATCTTTACACCTTCTAAGAACTTTTCCCCAAATCAAGTAATGGCCGCAGATTCCAAGATAGCATATGGGCATATATTTATGGGGTCCAAAATTCAGTGCTTGACACTGTACATGTCCTAAGTATATAATATAATGAATTTTCCTACTGTGAAATAACTATCCCCTAAATCAAGAAATTAGCAGCAGTCCAGAGGCCCCCTCATGCCCCTTACCATCACTACTATCACTCCCAGGATAACTGTAAGTTTTGCCAGTTTCAGAAATTTATATAAATGAAATCATTGTGAGATCATATTGTGAAATATTCATTGGTGTGAAACTGGTATAGATGTAGATCATTCATTCTCATTGCTATGTGGCATAATAATGCTACAATTCATTTGTCCATTTACTATAAATGGGCATTAATATTGCTTCTAGTTGGGGGCAATTAACAATAATATTGCTATAAGTATTCTAGTACACGACTTCTGGTAAATGCATGCAAACATTTCTGTTGAGTATACACACTCAAGAGTGAGACTGCTGAGTTGTAGGTTATGTATATGTTTTGCTTTAGTAGATGCTGTGAACTAATTTTTCAGAGTGGTGGTACTAGGGGAGCTTTTGAACTTGAACTTTCAAAGTGATTAAGTAACCTCTATTGAAGTTTCCCAAAAAACATCCTCTAAGGTTTCCAATGTTGAACTCCAGAATTAGTGGAGCTCACTTTTGTAGAAATGGTTTGTTAAGTAAATTAGTAGTCTATATAAAACTGTAGAGAAAACACTTTGCCTACTGAAAAAAATAAATTGGAAATACTTGAATGTCATTTGTACTGGTGTGCAGTCTGGGGACAAGCCCTGTCCCCTAGATAGCAGGCACAATTTATGTGGCCCTCAAGACCCCTGTGCAAGTCCAACGAGCCCACTCCGCTGGTTTGTGGCAAATTCCATGGCTCTGCTTTATAGGCTCTTCATTAAATTGATGCTTTTTCCCTACTTACTGAATCAAACTACTGAAGAAATACAGCTTCTTCCTTGGGTTCCAAAAGTAAACCCCTCTCACCAGTCGTTTCGTAAGTTCTAATCAAGGTTGCAGGAGGGCAATGGGGCCACAGAGAAGAGAAGGTTTGTAGAAAAGACAGTTTTACATTACCCCAGTGCTGCCTCTGCTGATGGATCCCTTGGTTCAAACACCTACTCTATTTTGCAAAGGAATTCAATGCTCTCAGTTTGTACCCACAGAGCTACATATCTAACCTTCACAAGGGATTAAGCAGAACAGGGTCTTCTGTATAACAGAATCCAGACTCTGTAAGACACAGGTAGGGTTATGAATACAGAAACGTGGGTAAAAGCAACGGCCACAAAAAGCAAATAAAGCACGTGTCAGGGCAAAGTTCCTCAGTTCCTTGAACTCCTATGGGATGAGTGCATCTGCTGGTGACATTGGCCCTGCTGGGTAGGGTCTTAAGAGATTTGGGAACCTTTTGTAGATGGGGCCAGCATTACTTTTCAGAAGGCTTTTATGTATCCTCTGCCATGAATGCTTCCACTTACGGGGATATTTACAAATATTGGCTTCATTCAACAGCTACAAGGTCATGTGATAGCTTCATTTCCTGTGGGGAAAAAGCAGAATCAGTGTCCAGAAGTCTCTAAGCAGGATCTCTGCCTCCAGCTTTCACAGTCTGGAAAACCAATTACCTCACAAGGGGATTCATATGCCAATATAAGTCAGTTTCAAATTTCACTCAATTTGTTCCAACTCAGGAGTGCGTCAAAAAGAAGGATTCATGATGAATGAAACCAATTCTCTAAAAATGTTACTTTGGCTTTTGATTATGCAGGAACTTCTGTCCAAATTAATTTCTAGAGCACTGTATGAAAGAGTTGGATAAAAGATTTTAAAAGTGCAACCCTCTTGTACAACATGGCGGACATTGGCTGACACCCCATCGAGAAGTTTTACCCCTTTATTTTTTACAGCAATAACCTACATTTTCTAGCCACTGTTTATGGATTGAATGACTTTGACTCAGGGGGTTGAATATGTGTTCTCTCCAAAACTCATGTTGAAATTGAACTACCATTGAAAGAGAATTAAGAAGCGGGACCTTTAAGAGGTGATTTGGTCATGAAGGCTCTACCACCATAAACGGATTGAGCTGTTCTCGTTAAAGTGGGTTCATTCTCTCTCTGGGAAGTGAGTTCATTATAAAAGGGCAAGTTCAGCCCCACTCTGCCCTTCTGCCAGGTGAAGACAAAGCAGGAAGCTGGCATCTTGGAAGCAGAGAGCAGTCCTCCCAGATGCTGAATCTGCTGATAGCTTGAGCTGCCCCTTTCCAGACTTCAAAACCATAAGAGGTAAATTTCTACTGTTTATAAATTACCCAGCTTCAGGAATTTTGCTATAGCAACAATAAAGGACCAAGATAGCCAGCAAATGTTTAACAATAATCTCACTGGGGATGGTGAGGGAGAAGCATTGATTTCTAGCATTTTCTATTTCCATCCTGTAAATACATTCACAATGGCCAGTTTAAAGCTCTAAAGTGATATCAGTAGGTGTGGAATTGTTAAGAGATGTAAAATACGCTTAACAATGTCCTTTTTCACCCTACCGGATAGAAGAGACACGAATAATCTTAAGAACATAGATAGAAGTAAAATGTAGGAAAATGATTAGGAAGTAGTAAGCTGTGGGCATGTGTCACCTTTGTTTTTAATACATTTAATTTTCAGTTATATAACTTTATTGTTAACCATAGCTGTATTTAACAACATTCCTGAAAATTTAACAATTGGCTCTCACAAGCTGGCCCTGGCCAGTTGTAGCACTCATCAGGGTAACCCATCTTCTCCTTGAAGGGCAGGCCCCGACTTCTTGAAGCAATCAGCATTTCCTGTTTTCCTGGCCATAGTTTAGGAAAGGGATAGGGACTCATGTTAGGACAATGAGACACAAAGAAGTATTATTGGCTGGCAATCTCAGGAAAAAAAATTGTCTTCTGTTCTCTGAGAAGAAAGTCAATGGCATGGCTTAAAGCTGTACGGTCTAGAACTAGCATAGCATGAGAGATCTGGCCTGAGGATAAGGATAGAACATGACTAAGTACAGAGAGATCAGAATTGTAGAGAAATGGAGCAGAGATCTGAAAACAGCATAAAAATCACACCTAAAGATTTTTCCTCCAAACGTTTTAACTATATGAGCCAATATATTCCCTTTTTGTTAATCCCACTTTGCATTGGGATTTATTTTATTGACAACTGAAAGAGAGCTAAGTGATAAATAGATTTGATTTATGAAAATAAAAATTTATGAACCCTTCTCATAGATATTTGTGGGTAACCCCCCAAATGAATATAGCAGGTTGCCCTTCTGCATTATAATAAATGAAATTAGTTCTCAACTAAACTCCAAAGTTCTCCCTTTCTTGAATGCTTGGAGAGTAAGCCAGTTGAAAGTATTTTCTGAAAATTTTTTGACAATATTTCAGAAGTAATTCTGGATGGTAATTTTTAATTTTTTTTATTTTGAGATACTTGTAGATTCATGGGAAATTATAGGAAACCATACAAAGAGACCCTGTGTAGCTTTTTCCATGGTTTCCCCTAATAATAAAATATCATGCAACAATGTAACAAAATCACAACTAAGATATTGATGTTAGCACAGTCAAGATAAAGAACAGGTCTGCCCCCGCAGGAGTCCTTGTCCTGCCCCTTAACAGACACGTCCACATCCTCTTTTCCTCCCACTCTTCCTTGACACCTGGCAACCACTACTTTGTTCTCCATTTCAACAAACTGGTAATTTCAAGAATGTTATATACCATATTTTGCCATGTATAATGCACAACCACATTTTTTTCTCAAACTTTCAGAAAAACACCCCTCGAGAAAGTAGCCAGCTCTTGGCCAAAACAGACACATCTGATGAGGGCTAGTGCTCCTCTAGTAAATGTGCAGATGGTGCTGCCCTTCTGCAGCTACCTGCTCTATGAAGCCCACCCTTCCCTGTCTCCTAGGACCTAGTTCTTCCCTGCCATGTTGAGGGCCACAGCCCAGATGGCCACAGGCATGGCCAGTGGACCTGGAGCTTCTGAGGCTGCTTGGCCGATGGGCAGCCAGGCAGATCTGTAGGGCCTGCACAGGTCTCCTGGTCCCCTTCTCCATGTGCGGGTCTCAGGCCTCAGCTGTCACTCCAAGTAGCCATGGTCCACCTCACCAGCTGGGCCACGACCCACTTCTGATTGCAGCAATCTTACTCCCTCATAGTCACACTACACACTTTCTTCAGCACATAACCTTGCCCAGTATGTAGAAACACTTAATATGCCAGGGGTAAGCAGAAATGTGAGGATACCCCCTGAGAATAAAAGTTTTAATAGGGGAAAATAGAGTTTATTAAAGTTCCTAATTTCGGAAAAAAAGAATGAGAGTACTGAACTATAATAGTAGAAAAATTAATTTGGTAAATGTGTACCATTATTTGTGAAAACATCAGGCTTGTACTACAAAGTTCCCATCACCATGGGGTTCAGGCCCTCTCCTCAGTCCAACAAATCCTGCTCTACCTCTGTATAAGACCTCTTACTCTGCTTGAAACTTCCCTAGATCCTTGTCAATTTCCCATCCTACAAAATGAATGCTATATACAAGGACTACATACCTCACCTTTGAAGTACTCCCCTTGGCCATTTGTACCCCTCACCAATGTGGTAGGTATCTCTTTTCCTAAGACAAGTCCATGAACTTAATTGCCAGACTTCCTAAGATGACAGCTCTGATGGCCATCCCAGAAGAAGAACCCCTAAATTTCTTTGAAGGATGGACTAGGAGCTGGCATCTATGCATAGCTTCCCAAGGGGGATACTTTGAAGGTGACCCTAGTGATATTCAGGAATGAAGTATGTAACACTTTTTCTAGAATGAGCTTGCAAACTTAATTGTCAACATTGTAATCTCACCATCTAATAAAGAGTTATACATATAATGACCACCTAATAATATTTACTGCATGAATAAATAAAGACAAGGTGAACAAATCAAGTCCTCAAGGAACTTAAACTCTATTATGAAGATGTATGGTAAGAATAAAAATACTAATGAATAGGAGAAGCTTTCAGCTTTGGCAGGAGTAGAGGCAACAAAGATCAAGGCTTCTTGCCTAAGGTTGCAAGATTCTCCCATGTAGTCTGTCTTTTAACTTTCACTACAGGGTGAAATCCTTGCTAATAACTGTTTTTTAGTTTACTCTTCCTTCCTTTTTCTTTTGTATACATTGCCACTGGGTCTTTAGAGGCCATAGTTGTGTGAGATTGTTCAGGCAAGGTTCATGTGTTTTTGCAGATCTCTGGCCAAAATGTAATCCTGGTATACAACTCTTTCTGGGTTCACTGATTCAGAAAATGATGCTCCTTCAGAACAGAGTTGCCCAATTCAGATATTCTAGAATCATCTGACCAAGTACTCACTCACCTAGCACTGATCAATAACTCAGACCCCCAAGAATCATCCTGAGTACTCACTCACTAGCACTGATCAATAACTCAGACCCCCAAGAATCATCCTCACCAAGTACTCACTCACCTAGCACTGATCAATAACTCAGACCCCCAAGAATCATCCTAACTGAGTACTCACTCACCTAGCACTGATCAATAACTCAGACCCCCAAGAATCATCCTGACTGAGTACTCACTCACCTAGCACTGATCAATACTCAGATACCCAAGAATCATCCTGACCGAGTAGTCACTCACCTACCACCAATCAATACTCAGACCCCCAAGAATCATCCTGACTGAATACTCACTCACCTACCACTGATCAATAACTCAGACCCCCAAGAATCATCCTGAGTACTCACTCACCTACCACTGATCAATACTCAGACACCCAAGAATCATCCTGACCGAGTACTCACTCACCTACCACCAATCAATACTCAGACACCCAAGAATCATCCTGACTGAGTACTCACTCACCTACCACCAATCAATACTCAGACACCCAAGAATCATCCTGACCGAGTACTCACTCACCTACCATCAATCAATACTCAGACACCCAACAATCCTGACTGAATACTCATACTCCTAGCACTGATCAATGCCTCAAACCTTTCCATGTCTCTCCATTACCACTGTCAGACCCTAATCCAGCTAATCATCATTTTTCATTTGGATAGTAGTCTCAGTTTTTTAACTTGCATACAGTTGTTTTTTTTTTTTTAAACTATACCACCAACCTTAATGTGTCTAAACCCTGAAACGGATCATTCTCCTGTTGAAAGGTCCATCAATCACTTTACATTGCCCTCAAGATGACACCCAGTTTTCTTGGCACGGCCTTTGATAACCCTCTCTGAGCTGTTTCTCCAGATCCCATCTGCCCTGTCCCACTCCCAAACATGTGAACTCTAGACTCTGACCAAATGGCATTTCTCTGACACGTGCCCTCTCATTTCTGATCCTTTTCACAAACAATTTTTCCTACCAACAATATTCTTTCTGTCTAAATCCTCTTCATTCTTTAGTGACTATGCTTTAAAATTCCAGCCTGTAGAAATTGTCTCCTGGTATCCCTGACTAGAATAAATGACCTGGCTATATCCACCTATTATAACTCTTTTCACACTTTTTTAATCCTTTGGTTTTACATTTTTCTCTTTTAAAAGACTATAAGATCTTTAAGAAGTAGTTCTTTGTCTCTTTCTCAATATTAGATCAAAAGCATCTAGCCCAGCACCAAGCACCCTGTTGGCACTTGATAAATGTTTTTTGAATGAATGAATCAATGAATGAATGGACAATCTTTATATGAGATGGACTATAATGGGGGGAAAAAAGAAATGTAGAAACTAGTCTGTAGACTTTCGTAATAATCAAAAGAGAAAAGTGATAAAAGCCTGTGAAAAATGATGGCAGTGAGAAAAGAAAGCAAGCTGTGGCAATGGTAGACATGATGGGGACAGCAATGACAGACTGATGGCAGAGAAAAAGAGCTCAAAAAGTCAAGTTCATTATGCTGATATATTAAGGAAGAAAATAAGCATGCTGCACACACAGTCACAATTTCAAAAAAGAAAAGGAAAATCAGGTTGCTTGGTTTTTAAAGTAAGACAAGATTAAATTCTAAAATCATTTCCATGGTGTATCTTTTAGGCATTGTTGTTCTTTCCTGGTTCCTTGTTCTGTGGACTCAGAGCACAGGCAGGGGCCTTAAATATCAAAGATCAAGCTTATTAAGATATTTTTTGTCTAAACATGTAGCTTTGCACATCAAGATGAGCTGCCTAAGGGACTCACGGTGCAGAGTTCAGGCCTTAAATGACTTGAAGGAATGTGAGAAGACATAGTGACAGTGTTCTAACGCAAAAGTATGTAAACATCCAGCCAGCTATGAAGAGGAGACTCAGAGGGGTGTGCCTAGGGATCAGAAGCTATGGAGTGAGTTCAGAGCTCTGCTGCTACCTGCCCACAGCTGAGCCCCATGACAGGGGGTTTGATAAAGAACCCAGAGGGATTTGGGTGTGACCACCAGAGAACAGACTTGTGTCTTGCTTCTTGGGTGATGCTTAACATGATGATGACCTTCAAACAAAAGTCTCCATGTCATCATCATGCTGGCCTTAATAGAGTAATAATGTTAGGAACCTTGTTAGGCAAGCTTGTAAATGCTCCCAGCAATACAAAAACAGGACAGTAATATAGCAGATATCATATCCAGACATAAATACAGACACAGAGATAAGAGATATCTAACATCAGAAAGGAAAAAAATAGACAGGGTCTACACTAGCCATTTACCCTGAATTGTTCACCCATCTAGTGGGGTATTGGGGAGTGTCTAATCTTTTCTTTTGTACCTAAGAGGGACAAAGAATTGGCTGAGCAGTTGGTGGACTCAGAGACCAAAAAAATTTCATAGCCAGGGTAAGGAGGACACAAAAGGGATCTCATGGTTCAATGACTAAAGAAGAATGGTAGCCATGAACAGATCAGCTGCAGACACAACGGAGATAAGTGATCTAAGAGCAAAGGAATGTTCATGTATTAGCAGAAACCATTGGTATTAGGGGCCAATGGCCACAAGTCTCTTCCCTGATGCAATATACTCATCCTGAAACTAAAGAGAAGGGAAGGAGAAGGCATCTGTGAATGTATCTTGAATTGATTAAAATTAATCCAGAAGGAAGGAACTAACAGCATTCAGAAAGTGGAATGTTTCACCTTATTTTTTTTTAATTGTTCTTCCATTAGAGGGTATGGAATTAAAATCCAATTTCAGTGCAACTACAAAGAAAATTTTCTATTACATTTTTGCATATGTGCATTACACAGTTTATGACATTTGTCCCCATCTTAACAGCAAAGCTTCGTTTGGATGTAGGTAGAATATCTGTGTATTTCCATCCCCATATGGCTACCTTTCTGTAGCTGCATAGCAGTTCAGGATACTCAAAGAGAGAAAAAAATTGTATTCTCATTTCTCTTCATTTTAATGGAAAACTTAATTCAAAATAATCACACATGTCCATATTTATATATTTAAATGTGCCATTTGTAAACCTTTGAAAAGTATTATTTGTCCCCCATTAGAAATACTGTGAGAAATCTGTTATTTCTTGCTATAGTACCATTTAAAGAGCTGAAATTTTCAACTAACTCCATCATGGTAATACCAGATAATCTAAATAAATCAGAGAATATAATTAGTGTGACATTAAACTATTATAAAAGTACATATGTGGTCATTATGTTACATATGTGCCATCGCATTGTATAGTTGTTAGGGTACACATGTGTAACCCATTGTTCAATGTAGATAGCATCAATATGTTTCACATGGCATGGAATCAAATAGTTCCAACATTTAAAACTTAAAATGACTTCAGAGATGATTCTGCCCAACAACATCATTATACAAATGAGGGAATTGAAGCCAAGAGATATTAAATAATGTACTCAATTACATTGCCCATTAATGCTGCAGCCAAAATGAGGCCCATGGAATAGCCCTACTCTGATAATTTTAATTAATTTCTAGGATAATGTGCTTTATAAATTGATACATCAATTAACAACCTTCAGCAGCAAGTAACTAAAAATACAAGTGGAAATGGTTAAATGATAAGGACAATGTTATTGTCTAGTACAACAGTGAGCATGAAGGGATAGTAATTCCGGGGTTAGTTTACTCTATGGTTCAATCCCATAATCAAAGGCCCGGACTTCTTTTTATCTTTCTGATCTCTAGGCTGACTCTTCTTATGGTCATGAGACAATGCAGCCATATCAGGTAACCTACAGGCATCTCAAGATCCAGCAGAAAAAGTAGGTGACTCTAAGTGTCACTTTATGCGAACAAAGGCCATTTCCCAGAAGTGCCTCAGGAAGATTGACCCATATTTCTCATTGGCCAGAGTTTCATCCTGTGTTCCTAAGACAGGACTGCCATAAGGGGCTTAGATTAATCTCATCATGACACAGAAAGAAACGTCTCCAGCTTCCCTTAAAGTATGCAGCCATTTTTAGGAAGGTGCGTACATGGAGGAATGAGGAACAAAAAGATTAAAAGGGAAAGATGGAGAAATAACTGGGGGCAACCGGTAGGATCTGTTATAACCAGAGCATGTTCCTAATTATAAATCAAAGTTGGCTCTAAACAGTATAGAAAAGATAACTATTCTCATGATCAAATAAAAAATCCTTGATAAAGAACTGCTCTCTAAAAGTGAAGAATTAAATGTGTGTTCTTAACGTAAACCCAGATCATCAGATGTAAGATTTACTTAAATAGCAAAACTAAATAATCACAATGTATTCAATTACTTACAATCTGCATCAAAATAGTAAACTTTGAGATTTTTTTTCCCTACATCACCCTTTGGAAATTAATAAGCTTACTAAGTAGAAATTATTATTACTATCTCTACTCTACAGATGAGGAAACTGAGGCTCAGCTAAATTGACATGTGACTCTCAAAGTAGAGTCTCTGGATCAACAGTATTAGCACCACTTTGAAATTTATTAAAAATGCAAATTTGGGCTCTACTTAATCAAAATCTTCAGGGATGGGGCCCAATAACCTATTTTTTATTAAGTCTTCCAGGTGATTCTCACTCTCTCAAAAGTTTTAGAACCACCACCCTAGTCAATTACCAGTTGAATGTGAACACAGGCTGTCTTATCTCCACAGCCTGTTCAGTTAACCAGCAGGCTAAACTGACTCCCAGTAAACACAGAATCATCTAAATACAACAAACTATGAGAGAATGTATTATACTTCATCATAAAAAAGAAAAATATTAAATTGGGTAGAAAATCAGACTAAAGTAGAGGAAAATATCATTCTCAATGCACATGTTTCATTATTGATTCTGTTTCTATTACACACTTGATCCATATTATTTTAAAACATGGTAAATTATAGTGACCCTATGATCTAGCTGCTCTGGCCTCACTTTTGTACATAGAATTGAGAGGTGTGGAGGGTGGAGTCCTTAAGCAAACTAGACTCTCTGTCTCAACGTATGAAAGAACTTTTGATTATTTTATATTCAAATGATCTAATGCAGAATTAGTGAAAGCAATGCATCATGAGATGGCTGTGGGTTACTTTGAATAGACATTTTTATAATGATTACAGGCACACAGAATACCACATTCTTGAAATTATATTGCCTTGTGTTACAAAGAGCTTATTCTCCCCATAATGGCATCTTGATAGAATGTGGGTGGGCTGAATAGCTCCCAGGGCATTAGCAAAGCAATGACATAAAATCATTGTTTTATTTTCTGTAGCTCCTCTGGATAGCTTGAGGGAAATTATGTGACTCGTCTACAAATGATGGGTACTATGAATTCTGGAGAAATGAGTCAAGGGATGCATGACATCATAAACTAAAAAAGGACAGCGTTTGGGCCCTATTTCATGCAATCAGGCCCCTGCAGTCCATTCTCTTTATATTTTGCAGATGTCTCTTCTGTGAGCTATGTGATTATTTTTACCAAAGTTGTATGCTTCTTAATTTCTTATTTTTTATTCTTTCCATTTTCACATTCTAAAACTGTGAGAAGTAAACTTGTCTTTTAATAGTGAATACTACATGGACAAACAGCAAGTTGAGATTTAAGGTGTATAACCAAACAAACCACTTAGAATTTTACTTCAGTGCACCTCATCAACTTATCTGGAAACTGAACTGATGTCTACTCAGGATGACTAGTGCCAACCTGGGCTTGGTAACCATATATTCACTAAGTCATCTTGAGTAAACTCCATAAGCTTTCCTCACTTAACTCAGGAACTGACTCATGGCTAGTAATCAATGTGGGTATTATTGTTATTGTCTCATCTCTCATGAGCATGGTAAGACGTATAAAGTAGACAAAAGGCATGCATTTTTTAAAAGGTTTGGGTATTTTCTGAGACAGTCTATAGCTTTTATAAAAATCACAGAAGTCTTTGACTTTTAAGAAAACTTAAGTCTCAGAGCAAAAGTTGTATATTAATCATCACATCCTCAAGAAGCAGTATCCAACTAATATGAAATACATGTGTTGAACTGAATTAGCTTATCTGAAATTTCTTGCTTTTGAGGAAATGTACTAGAATATTTCTTTTCTTATGTCTTAAATAGAGAAACACAGATTTTCTTTATAGTTGTAGATACAGATATATTTCTTCTTGCCAAATGTTTTCCTAGCAAGGTATGTGAATTGCTTTTTTTTTTAAATCATAGCATTTTACACCAACATTTTTCATTTTTATGAAGACCTGACATGGAAAACATCGTCAAGACAACATTGAAATGATAAATGCATTTTTGCCCGGCACACAAGCCAACTCTGGATGGGCTTCCTGTGCCTAGACCGAGATAGTGGTTGTTCAAAATTAGGCTGAGAGTGTAAGTTCTACTGCCCTTCCCTGACCACCTCTCCACCCAGGCTGGCAAACCCATCTCACTGCCACCTTGAAAACGAACAAGATGGGAAGGTTTAAGTGGCTCCATGGCCACAGCTAAAATACTGATTCCAAGAGTTTGCACTATTTCAGTCACTCAAGAATTCTACAATTGTGCACTTAAAGACAGGACATTTGAAAAACAAAACCAGGTGGTTTTCTTTTCTAAGGATAACATGAGGGATATTACAAATACCTAACCATGGTGACTGAGAGTTCTCAACAAATTTGTGAAGGATGAGCTCTTGGCTGAAATGATTTTGTGAAGTCAATGCCATCACAGAGCTGTGATGAACACGAATCACCTCTATTTAAAATAATGAATCCCATGAACTTACCTGTGATATTTAAGCTAAGGTTCTTTAAAAGTTTTTCTAGACATTCACTGAAATTCATCAGAATGATTTAAATAAATTCAACAAGACGCATATGATGGTTAATTTTTGTGTCAACTTGATTGGGCCACAGGGACCCAGGTATTTAAACATTATTTTTTAGTATGCCTATGAGCGTGTATTGGGATGAGATTAGTATTTGAATCAGTAGATAGAGTATAGCAGATTGCTACTCTCCAATGTAAACAGACTTCATGCAAACTACTGACAGCCTGAATAAAACAAATAGGCAGAGGAAGAGAGAATGTCCTCTCTCTGCCTGACAGTTTAAGCTGGACATCAATCTCCTCCTGTTGTGAAACTGAGACTTGCACTATCAGCCATCACCCCTCCTGGTTTTCAGGTCTTTTGATTTGGACTAAAACTTATACTATTGTCTTTTCTGGTTATCAGGGCTTTGGACGTGGACTAGAAATATATCACCAGCTTCCCTGTGTCTTCAACTTGCAGGGCTTTTCAGCCTCCAAAATCACATGAGCCTCATAGGGGTATGTCTCATGTCCAAAAGTCCTAATCTTTAATTTCATAATTCACTGACATATATTCATATCTGTTTTCATTAAAGACAACTTTGTAGTTTTCTTAATATAAAAAGTACAGATTTATTGCATACAAAGTTGACTAAATTAATAAAAAAGGAGAAAGTAAAACTCCATAATCTCACCATCCAGAGATGACTATTAACATGGTTTTATATTTACATTATGAACATATATCTTTAATGTAAACACAACTTTACCAAGATGCTGTTTTTAGACAGATATACCATTTTCATAAAGTTTTTTAAGGATTAACATACATACAAAAATTATACAACTCATTGTAAATAGCTCCATTTAGCCAGCCCCCATTTCAAGATATAGAACACTGGCAGTCCCCAAGAATTCCCCTCATGCTCACTCCCAATTATTACCTTCCCCCCAAGAGGTAACTAATTCCGGTACCTAACTTTTTTGTTCAATATTTTGATTGTGAGATTATCCATATTTTTGTATACAGTTGTAGTTGATTTATTTTATTGCCATATAGGACTCCATTGTTGCACTTATCATTTTTAACTGAATGATTTACTTAATGATATTCCTGTAGCAATATTCAACAAATATTTTTCAACCACCTGCTATATACCTCATTTCGTACTTTGAAATGTCTTTGATGTCTGTAATACTTGTTTCATTATATGAATGGACCATTTTGTTTTTAGTAATCCTCAATTATGGTGAAAAACAATATGCTGGTTCCATGTTTAGAACTGTAAGAAGGCATTTGCGCTTCAGTGAAAAACTGTATGGTCTAGAGTCTGAAGGATATACCACAGGATTATCTGATTGTGATTTCACAGAAATGACTTTACAGCTCTGTAAACTGTAAACTTATAGAACAGAAAGTAATTCTTATTTACAGACATGCAAATTCTCTTCCGTAGATGAAGAGCTGACTTCCCTCTCACCCCCAGAAAGTTTCCATTTGCACATACATTTCAAAATTCCTTTCTCTACACATGTTGTGGCCTTAAGTTTCTGTCCTGAGCCAATTATTATATTCGCTTCAGTTAATCCCTTGCTGATTAATAAGTAGGATTACATGTTTAACATGTTTATTTTTGTACGTGTAAGACGATCATGGTTTTGTGAACATTTGGTAGAATTTTATAATTCTTAATTTCTTCAGCAGCAATCTAAGTGATGCTACACAAATGCTGAATCTTTTTTCTTAGTTCTAAAGATAAAGTAACTGCCTGAAGACAGGGCACAAGGGATCTGTTTAGTCTTGCTGGTTTAAATATTTTCCCTATTTCCTGGAATATCATGGTTGGTTGAATTCAATGGGAATATCTTCCACCTATTACCTGCAGAGTTCAAACAAGTCCCACATTGAATTTTTCACTTCAGACATTTCACACATTATTATTTAGTGCACATTTCACTTCACATCATTGTGTATCGATTACTGTCTGTGTCAAGAATTTAATCTCAGATTCCATGGGCAGGCCTCATTACTATGGATGGGATTTCCTGCACCCTGGTTTCCCCCTGTTGAAACTGATTCCAGTCACTGTAAGTTCTTTCCTCTGTCTGCTTGGCACACAGTAACCATTTAACACTATTCTAGGACTAGATGAATAGATGTTAACATGGTGCTACAGCTTGAATACGTCCCTTCCAAAATTCATGCTGAAACTTAATCCCCATGGTAGTGAAAGGTGGGGCCTTCTGGGAAGTGATTGAGTCATGAGGGTTCCATAAAGATTAGTGCCTTATAAAAAGTCAGGAGGAATGGGTTTCAGGCCTCTTTAACCCTTTCACCTTTCACCATGTGAGGATACAGAATTTCTCCCTCCAGAGAACAAACCAGCAAGGCACCATCTCTCTCAAAAGCAAAGACAAGGCCCTCACCAGTCACCAAAGCCCCTAGAATCTTGGACTCCTTTACTTTCAGAACTGTGAGAAAATTAATTTCTATTATGTAAAAATTACTCAGCCTTTTTTATAGCAGCACCAGCAGATTAAGACACATTGCTACCAATTTGTTTTTCTGCAACATCAGTTATTAAAGGTGTTTGTGTAATGATTTCAGAATATAGCAGCTCAGTTCTTGAAAAGTTTCTAAAATTTGTGAATGTTCAGCTAATGTGACAAACACATATAAAAATAAGGAAAAGCCTAACCATACTCATTTTAATTCAGTGTTTAAACATTATGAAATACTGGCTCAATGCCTGTGGCTCAAGCTGCTAAGGCGCCAGCCACATACACCTGAGCTGGCAGGTTCGAATCCAGCCCTGGCCCGCCAAACATCAATGACGGCTACCACCAAAAAATAGCCGGGTGTTGTGCTGGGCTCCTATACTTAGGAGGCAAAGGCAAGAGAATCGCTTGAGCCCAGGAGTTTCAGGTTGCTGTGAGCTGTGATGCCACAGCACTCTACCCAGGGTGACAGCTTGAGGCTCTGTCTCAAAAAAAAAGAAAAGTTATGAAATACTTAGATTCTGCAACTCTAACAGAAATAGGGATATAGGGTTGTTCGTTTCTCCTGCTAAATGTATTGGTTTAGGAGAAGACTCACAATGAGGTAAAAATCTTACCCTTCATCTTCCTGAGAGTTGAGTTTTTTAGACTCTAAGCTCCAAAGAACCGTATTTATCAGAATCACTACTATAAATCTAGCATCTAGCACCATGTCTGGCTAATGTCTGGATAATTTATGAAATGCATAAATTATCCTAAATGTCCTCCTCACAATTGTGTTTATATGTCTAGAAAGTGTGCCTGTGATGATACCATGGGAGGAAAACAGCTCCTGGATTTCTTCCTCTCTGAGGCTAAAGCACAGAACAGAGGGAACCTATCATGAAGCAAGTCCGGCCATGGTCTGTGCTCTGCTAAGGGGTGATGCTTACCCTGACTCTCTCAGTGGCTGACAAATTAAGAATGAAATTTTGACTTCATCAATACACAGATCATATTCATCCTGGGTCCTTCATTACTCCAGAGACACATAGTAATTTACACTATCGATATCTTTCACCACCATGGTACTTAATTGTAGGAAGGAAATGAACTTGTGGGTATATTTGGTTGTTTAAGTTATGAAGTTAGAGAGTTGTCAAGTGAATTGTCGCTCAGGTCAAAAAAGAAGTAAAACTGGGAGAATGTGACATGCTCTTTAGCATGTCTGAGCAATTTGCAGGTGGCAGGGTGGTCTAATGTCACAATTCTGTAGGTAAGAGCCTTTTGTAGGTATATGCTTTGGCCCACACTTGGTGGCCCTCTAAAAGGGGATCAAAGAAACTCTATCTTCAGTTTCAATTCCCAGTTTCAAGAAGATGGATGGTTTCTCTCCCCTCTTTCTGATTGGCTAGTAAAACTGCCTTCACTCCTCCCCGACCTTCAAAAAGTAAGGCCCAAGAGTGGCTTTAGAGGTCATGACAAAATCAAAAGAATGGGGGAGACACATGACAGTTCTTAGTCCTGAAGTCTCAGACTTGCTTGATCTATTCTGAGGTACATGTCTGTGTAAATGAACATCTACTTAGAGATGGCCCCTCTGCCTGCCACCCCATTCGGCAAATCTTTAACACAAGATCATGCCTTCTCCCTTAATCACTTCCTACTGCGTTAAGAGTTTGTGGTCTTTGGAAGTAAAATTAAGAAGAATTTAATTGCCCTTTTAAAAAGGGATGAAACCCTGATAGGCTACAACAGGAGTCAATAGACTTTTTCAGTAAAGGACAAATAGTAATTATATTTTCAGCTTTGAAAGCCATACGGTTGCATCACAATTACCCATAACCAGTGACTACTGCACATGAAAGCAGCCATAACCGATATGTCAATAAATGGACATGGCTGTGTACCAATAAAACTTTATTTACAAAATAGTCTGTGTGCCACATGGGTTATGGTTTGCCAACTCCTAGGCAAGAAGGCTTTAGACACCAAAAAGACTTGGCTAACAGGTAGGTAGACACATAATTTTGTAAATACATAAAGTGTATTTATTACACTCTGTAATAAACTGACCTCAGTTACTCTGGTGGATATCAGCAGCTGTGTATAGTCTACCTCACTGTTTGCATCTAAATTAGACTATAGCAAAAGCAAGTCTCTGACCAGATTTTGTCACACTTAGATTCATTAGCAAGTAGGCACAAAATAAGTCAAACAACCTTCATAAAGTCCAGCCTCTAGGTCCTTTTTTACACACAAGAGATGAAAGCACAAAAACTTCATGAAAGCTTCACCTGCACAAATGTGATAATTCTATAGCTGCAGGATGCAAATAATCATCTATTGGAGTAGGGAGACCCCAAACCTTTCAACTCAGTGATGGGGTGGAGGATTATCTGAAAAATCAAGCCTGGGTAACCGAGTTGATGCCTGGGGCAAGGGTTGGGACTGTGGTGTTGGGTTTCTACATTATCTTGAATACCACTAAATTACCAATGAGGGCTAATTTCAAATAACTATTTTGCTAATTAATAACCCACTAATTTTATCATTGATAACCTACTTCTATCTTTCATCACACTACTTTTCTAAGTCTTTGGTGTAAATCAGTTCTGAAGAGAACAGAAGAAGCACTAAGAGTAGCCACCTGTGTAGTGTGAATCTCCTGATAAAATACTAGGAGACCGCCCCATCCTGGGAACCCCCAATTAGGATGTATGACTATCTTTCAGGTGAAGATGAAGTTAACGCACACACCTCTATCCTACTGTCTATGCTATATATTTACACTTTATAAACATTATAACTCCCATTTTTTTAACACTGGGGTTTTTTCCATGTGGGACAACATATAGCTTGATAGGCTCTATCAGAGTTTACCTGCTGGAAGGAGGTTAAAGTGCCCCACAAAGAACAAGTGGAAAATGACAAAAGGACTAAACCTAGATAGGAGGAAGTGGTATCATAAGTGTGGCAAACCTTCCCAGGACCAGGATAGTTTGGGAAGGGTAGAAAGGACATTTCCAATCTAGAGGAGCAAAAATGGATTGTGTCTTTAGGTCCCAGAGTGAGATGGTGAAGTGCATGGCCATTCCAGGAAATCTATCCCAGTAGGAAAAGAACTCCATCCAGTGCAAAGTGTGGCAAGAATAAAGTGGGCCAGTAGCCCAAGAAATCAGGTGGCGATCTGAGAGATTTGGTGAGACAGACCTTCTCCATGTATGTAAGAAATAGAAACAAGGGAAGCAGACTCAGAAGGGGTGGGCACCCATCTGCAGTTCTAGAAGGACAGAAGGACAAGTGGAGAAAAGTGCTCTCATCATACAGTCAGCTGCCTTCTCACTGGTCCAGGAGAGGAGCAAGGAAACTGTTAAGTCCTTCGATTTGCTTTCTGTGAGCTGAACTTGGACCAACAGGTTGTGCCAAGTACAAACAAAAACACAAAAAACTGAAGATGACTATAGACTTTGAAGACAATTTATTCTGAGTTAAGAAGATTAAAAACAGAGGTCAGGCCAGGTGGAATTAGCAGGTCAATAGCTTTTCCTGGTTTACAAAGACATCTCCAAATCTTCTTTCCCAGCTTGCTTTAAATCTATCTGTTAACTATTCTGCTTAGCTCATGTCTGAGGTCACTGAATGTTTCTGGGACTCTGCGACTGCATTCAATGTGTGCTGACAGCTTTACGGGTTTTTCCACTGGAAGAAAGGACCCAGTTGGTCATCTTCAGATGGCAGTTCTGCAAAGTAGTTTTCCTTGCAGAGGCCTTTATCAAACCTGGGCAAATCCCAGTGCTACACAAATACTGTAGTTGTAGAGAGAATCCCACACAAGCACTTACTTCAAGCAACATGCAATGCACTAAAACTCACGTGTGATGGAAAATGGTGAACATTTTGTTGAAAGTATTTATAGGCCTACTTGAACTGGCCTTGATATACATAGCCAAACACTTAGGAAGTGAAGAGACCATCACACAATGCCTTCTGGAAGTGATAACTTTAGAAAATAAACTTTTATTAAAAATTTCAAAAATACACAACTAGAAATAATAGCACAATAGGGGCCCACAGATCAAATAATTATTTGAGATCTTGTCACACACCCTTTGCTGCACCTCATTTTTATTTTTTGCTAAAGTTGGTGACATGTTTTTGACCCTGAAGCTGGAGTCAATATTTGCTAATATTTAGGATTAGTTCCATGATATCCTGAATGCCTCCCCTAAGAAAGCACTTCAATATTTTGTATTTGTTCACGTACTTTGAATCCCTAGCAACAAATGTTAAACCCCTGCTTTGTGAAAGGCTCAGTGTACTTAAAATTCTTCTATCTTCACGTCTTAAAAGTGTCAGAGCAGCTTTGGGAATTACAGACATATTTCAAGATTTCTTTATATCTTTGTGTCATGGCTTTCCCATGGCAGGGATATAGAAAGTAATCTAGCCAAGCTGTATAGAAAGTATGCCAGCATATTGGTACTTAATTTTTGTTTAAGAGAGTTTGCTTTCCACCACTTTCTTCCAAAGCAACATTATGTTGTTTTAATAACATTAAATTAGAACAATAAAAAATATTGCTAATTATTTTTAATTTTGTTTGCATATAACTGTGCCTTGTGCCTTTGGAAAAAGAGATAAGAAATGGTTGGAAAGCACAAATGTAACCACAGTTCGGAATAAGATAATTTCCAGCTCTTTCCAATTGCTTAGGACCTGGTCCGAGATAACACATTGCTGTCTCCTGTGATTTGTTCCATTTTGAGAGTCATGCCTGCTGGTGCTGCTGGAGTTAAGGGTCTGGCAGTATCTCCGGTCTGACCCTTTTATTATTCATGGGTTCATAACTCAGCTATTTTGGGGGACAGAGTCTCACTTTAAAACCCCTGGTACAGTGTTGTGGTTTCATAGATCACAGCAACCTCAAATTCTTGGACTCAAGTGATTCTCTTGCCTCAGCCTCCCTAGTAGCTGAGACTATAGGTGTCTACCACAACCTGATGGCTCATCTCTTTAAATCTGCCAGAGCCAGAACTTGACACAGAGTTTTTACCTAGGGAACATCACATCTGACTTTGCACATGTGTGAGCATCGTACATAACTTTCCCTCTTTACAAGAAGTTTATTAACAATATATATGCATGATAAGTTCATCATTTCATAGCTATGTCAAAATATTGGACAATTTGTTCTGAAGTTGATTTTTACCCACATCAATAATAATAAAAGTTAAGAAAGTCTTATCTTTAATGAAGAAGCTTTGTAATTCATGAAGAAATTGGAGACTTTAAAACATAAGTTTAAAAAAATAGAAAACGAAGCACTGACTTCTGAGAACTTGAAAATGAGTTTGTACTCATCTGGTATTTCACTATGTCTGTTTATCATAAGAACACTTTGAAATTTGGTATAATGACATTAAATAATCACAATTGAGACAAACATTCTATAAGGGACTGTTATGAGTTGCCCCTAATGTGGCAATAGAAGTTTTAAAAATGCAACTGTACCGTCTAGATGAAAGACGGTGACTCCTAACACATTGGTTACAGACAATTGAATATTACAGCTGTCTTTCCCCCTGACTTGCTGCTATCATTTGACAGACTGCAACCAGTGTCGGACTGGCATGGAATTCTTGCAGGTTGAAAGAAAACTACCATTCAGAAAACTTCATCTTCACCATGAAACAGGTAATACATTTGCATGACTAGTATTTGCCTTCTGTGGGAAATATATAAAGTTCATAAACACATTTCCGAAATCTGGAGGGTGTGAGTTTGGGGCTATACTCAACTTTTCTAAGCCACAATCTCCTTGTGTGTCACCTGGGGATTCTAATACCTCATGGGATTATTATCAAAGGTAAATGTGCTACTATGAAGAAAGGGCTTACCTGTGTCCCTAATGCCTGGTACAGAGAAAGGGCTCGATAAATGTCAGTACCTGATGCTTTGAAGGGATGATACATTAACTTTGGGATTCTATTTCAGTGTAAGAAATCGTCTCTCATCCATTTAGTAGCTTTGCTCCCACCTAGATTATCACCATTGGCCCCCGAATAAATTGAAGTGTTCTAATGTCTTTCCACGTTAGAAGCTCACACCTGTAGAACTAAAAAGATCAAGCTCGAGTGTTAAATTGCCCACAGTCTTTTCATCGTGTGTTGCAAATGTAAAGAATATTACTTTCCCTTCATACTGGCAGAGAAAAAGAGGGCTAGAAATAATAGTCTCCTAACAGTAAAATTATTTGACCCCTATATTTGCCTCATCAAAGCCTGACTTTCCAACAAATTTTGAATGATGCTTTTTCCATGGCCTTTCAATATTAGCTGACATTTGAAAGGGATTAATTTATTTTTCTATGGATTCTTCGTAACACGTATTTTATGCCTTTATTTTTTAATAGATTTTTTGGATGATTTTATGGTCCTTTTGAAGAGTTTTTCATATTTAAAACTAGTGATTGTCCAACTACACACAAAGATGCATAACCCTGATTTTGTCAATGACAGATTAAAGAATCAACTAAATAGTGAATATTCACATTCATCCACGACCCACAGCCAGATTCATGTTTTGTAGTAGTTCAGTTCTTTCTTCTCTCTCTCCATTCACAAGCACTGTCCTAAAGTTGGTTATCTCATCACACACATGCCCTCCTACTTCTTGTCCATGGCACGATGCTTTTACAAATGCTATGACAGTAATCCTACACAAGGCATCCAGTGATGAGAGACATCAAATGAATGGTACCCACAGTACCTTTTAGTTCAATATTACTTTACCAGGAAGCTCCAAAGTTCTGTAGACTTAGTAGTTCAGGGAAGAGGTGATAAGATGAGACTTTAGTGGAAAGTAAGTACCCTGTTTTCCCGAAAATAAGATAGTGTCTTATTTTAAGGTGCGCTCCCAAAGATGCGCTAGGTCTTATTTTCAGGGGACGTCTTATCTTTCCTGTAAGTAGGTCTTATTTTCGGAGGATGTCTTATTTTCGGGAAAACAGGGTAGGATGTAGCCAAGAAGAATAAGGGACGGCATTCCAAATGAAGGAACAAGGGAAGCAGGGATGCAATTGTGGAAATGGATATAACGTTCATTCACCTTACTATTTCTTATTTTCTGCCTCCTGCCTTTAGAAATATAATTCATTTGTTCCAAATTAAGCTCTCACATTACATTCTACACTGTTCTGGGTGCTATAGACATAACACAAGGTTTATACTGCAAGCTCCCAAATGTAATTACATTAAACATACACAATAATGTAAGGTAAGTGAGTATATTTATATCATGTAGCAGCACTGCTTTCCTCAATCCTGCACTGTAGTTTGCCTTCCTATCTAGTTCTTTTATATTTCTTAGAAAAGTTTTATCATTTTCCTTATAGAAGTTCCACATATTTCTTAGTAAGTGATTTCCCAGAAGATTTATGGTTGGATTTTGTTATCAATGGAATTTTTTTCTTCCTATATTTTCTAACTGCATAATGTTTGTGTAATGGTAGTCTCTAGATATTGGCCTGTGCTCAGGAGCTTACCTGAGTCTTACAAATTATGAAGTTCTTTCAGCTAATTGTTTTAACGTTTCTAGGTAACAATCCTCTTTTATAGTAGTTACACTTTTTTATTTTTGTTTCATGTCTTATTGTGTAGGTCAAAATTTCCAGAATAACAAGTAACACTGATGAAAATGAGAAACCTTATTTCACTCCAGCTTAAAGTGATACCTTATATATTTCACATTTAAGTATTATATTGACTATTGGCACATGGCACGATGCTTTTACAAATGCTATGACAGTAATCCTACACAAGGCATCCAGTTACGAGAGACATCAAATGAATGGTACCCTTAGTATCTATTAGTTCAGTATTATTTTACCAGGCTCCAGAGTTCTGTAGACTTAGTAGTTAATCTAGAAATAGATTATCACATCAAAGAAAAATTCTACTATCCTGTTATTGATTTTGTGCTCAGACATTCCCACTATATAAAACAAGGTATTCTCAACTCTCAAAATGCAGGCCCCTAATTATGCCTTCCTATATCCTGCCCGCGGTGGGAGATTTTAGTCCTTTTGGAGGGAACACTAATCCCTGCTTAGATCGAAAAGATGGGCTAGGCCTCCATAGTCCTACATTCTTCAGCTCGGAGATCTTCTATCTGAATCACTCCAGGCTTGGTGCCCCATTCAGACAGGACTCTACCAAGCCTTCTCACAGTCTCATCATTAAATGAGATGAGAAGTCACATTTTTCTGGAGGACTGGGGTCTCACACTTACCCTCCAAAGCCAAACAATAAGTTCAAAGAAGTTTTGCCGAAATACATAAATGGTCTCTTAAGAAATATCTACATCGCAATGCTAAAAGTAACATTTCAAGGTAATTGCTTTCAGAGTGATGATGGCTTCAAAGATGGTACCCGAGAACACTACATGCTCTGTATTCAGGTCTACAGCATCCCCTGCAGGGTCTATTCCCTGCCCCATCTGCACACTCTCTTCCCTGAGCACATAGCACTAAATGCCACATCTTATTTATCCTCCTGTGGTCTCTCTCCTCCATCTAAATGTGCTCTCCAGAAGGGCAGGGAACCTGTCTTGTTCACTAACAGCTCCCAGTGCTTCATGTGGAGAAGTTGCTCAACAAATATTTTTAACTAAATGAGTGAAAAAAAGAAATCAGAATCTGAGGCCTGATGTCCAAGTAAGACAACCTGTTATCAAAGGAAATCAACATTTTTCATCTTTAGAAGCACAAAAGTTTGGTAGCAATTTTCAAAGTTTTTTGTCTCCAACTTCAAAGGGTAAAATTTCATTTCTTCAATATCCATTGTATTACTTTTTAAAAAATATTATAGATTCTAGATAAGGAATAAACACGAGGATCATTTTTTCTTTTTTAAAACAAACCTACCCTATTTCCCCGAAAATAAGACATCCTCCAAAAATAAGACCTACTTACAGGAAAGATAAGACGTCCCCTGAAAATAAGACCTAGCGCATCTTTGGGAGCGCACCTTAATATAAGACACTGTCTTATTTTCGGGGAAACAGGGTAGGTTAAAAAAAGAAAAAAAACTAACCAGGACATATGATGGTGAGATAGGGAGTCCTAGAGGCAGAAGTCATTCTTCTTTTGCCCAAAATGATGCCAGAACTGTAATAAATGATTCATAACTATTTACCATACGAATGAGTGATCAAAGGAATAAACAGATACAGAAATGAATATCGTTCTTGTGATGGAAAAACATCATATGTTAGAATGTCCATGGAACTCCAGAAGAGCCAAAGCCTTTCTCTAAAGAAAGAAGCCTTTCAAAGGCCGTTCAGGATTGAAGGTCAGGAGAGGGCACTTCTGTCAAAATTCAAATCAGTCAAATTCAAATCACCCTGGAGATACACTATTCATGCACTGAGCCTGCACCCCAATGATGACAGAGGCAAAATTGAATCCAGAGTTTCATGCCTATCAAACAGCTCAGCCTACAATGCCAACTTTTCCTTCCCCATCTTCTACCTCAACAATCCAAAGAGAGAGAGAGGGAATCTGCCACACTTACCCATTTATATTCAAGAGCTTCAGCTCCTGCAGGCAAAGAATCCCATCTCTTCTTGCTCGGTGACCATCACTGCCGGGACACATGCGGGTGCCACGTGAAAGCTACTTTGCAATTGTGATTCCGTATTCCTGGCATTTACTACCCAGCTAATTGCAGCTTCCAATTAGTCTCTCCTGATAAGGAGATGCAGGCTCCCTCACTGATGTGATCTTGTGCTATGCACAAATTGCTGTTCGGAAGCAGATGATAGCCCAGTGCCACAGCCCTATTTTATTAAACTGAATCAGAAATTCAGAAGGGAGGTTTTAGCTCTGGGTTGTTTTTTTTTTTTTTTTCTGGCACTGCCTCAACCTTAATTTTGCAACTTAACCATAAATCACGGCTTGCAGGGAAGGATTAGGCATCCCCCAGGGGTGTGCCCTCTCTGGTTAGTTTTACTGGGACTACCCAGTAACTGGCTTTGGCACTTCCTGGGACTACACATTTCATCGGATGGAGTCTTTGTGTCCTGCATACACATTCATGGATAACTCAGAAATTTTATAGCTCTTTCAAAAGCCAATTTCAAAAGCATCTAGGGAGGACCTTTGTTAAAGGGAGATGAGGTTTGCAAAAGGTTGCCTATAGTAATCTGACACCTGAACATCATTTGGGAACTTGTTAAAAATGCAAATTCTCAGACCACAGACCTCCTTGAATTAGAAATGGAGGGTGGGCCCAGCAATCAGTGACTTTACAAGATCTCCAGGTGACACCGATTTGAAACTCAAGTGTAAAAATCAGAGGTTCAATGAGGTCATTCAAGGGATGTTACCATAGACAAATGGCTCTCAAACTTCAGTGCATCTGAATCACTTGGCGAATTTGTTGTAATGCTAAGTGGAGCCCTAGTTCCATGTTCTGATTTAGTATGTCTGGAGTGCTGCTCAGAAGAACTCCATGGTCTCTGAAATTTAAAAATTGCCAAACTAGGGTGGCACCTGTGGCTCAACGGAGTAGGGCGCCGGCCCCATATGCTGGAGGGGGTGGGTTCAAACCCAGCCCCGGCCAAAAACTGCAAAAAAAAAAAAAAAGAAAAATTGCCAAACTAAATGAAATCCACTAAGAGTTTTAAGGGGTCACACAGAGACTTGCCTCTGATACTTTAACTTTGAAAGAGATTTTTTTCAAGTGGTGTAATCTGGAAATGCACTATAAGCTTATATATGAAAGAATATGGATGCCTGCTTCAATTTTTGACCAGACAGCTCATATTGGTGAAATTCACTTCTCCCCCAAGATGGTATGAGATTACAGAGAACGAAGCAGCAGGAAGTTGTTAACAAGAAGATGACCCTTACTGCCATACTAACTTGCCTAGTAAACAATTTTTAACCTGCTCAGGAATCAGTTTCTCTGAATTGATTTAGCAAACATGCATTGATTCACCCATGTGCAAAACACCAAACTTCATACTGTGAAAGAGATAAATGACTTAGCTATCATCTCTGCAGACAGACATGCATGTAAATAGCTACAGTGTAGGGACAGAGAATGTTGCTGAGAAAAGCAGCGTAAATATTATGAAATGATTGCTTCTGTCACTACATTTTTTTTTTAAATAGGCTCTTGGCTCTGTTGCAGACTAGAGTGTAGTAGCATCATCACAGCTGACTGCAACCTTAAACTCCTGGGTTCAAGCACTCCTCCTGCCTCAGACTCCTGAGTAGCTGTGACTACAGATTTGTGCCACCATGCCAAGCTAACTTTTTCTATCTTTTGTAGACATGGGGGTCTCACTTTTGCTTAGACTGATCTTGAACTCTGAGCTCAAGTGATCCTCCCTTTTGGCCTCCCAGAGTGCTAGGATTACAGATGTAAGACTCTGTGCCCGGCCCTGTGACCCCATTCTAACAATTCCTATCACCTGGACCCAGGGCTTAACAATCACCTTCTCTTTCCTGCTCCTCTGCATTAGTTCCTCAAAATCCTCCTTATCCTTTCTTTGAAATATTAATATTTTTCTCAACATCACTATTTCTCCTCCTCCTTGGCCACATCTCATTCTGTCACATTACTCCACAATCCTGCGGTGGCCTCCACACCACGCTAGATACCCACCATCTGCTGTCTTTCTACACATCCTGCAGCCTGTTAACCAGATTCGGCTTCCCAAAATTTGCCCCTGTTAGCAAAAGCCATTTTTAACCCATTACAGACTTGCCTTGCGCAGCATATGTGGGACAGTTTAACCCACACCTCCTGTCAAAACTTGGCCTCCCTTTATGAGCTCTTGCCTCAACTTTGCCTTTCTTTAGGAGCTCCTGCCTAAGTGGCTCCATCTGGAATTCAGGAGCCTCATACTGTGCTTCCCACCCCCTCCACCACCTCCTTTGCACCCCAGCATAGCTCTTGGGGTACCAGTCCAACTCTCAGCCATGTCACCAATAAAACTCCATGCCTCAAAGCTGTAGTCCTCTCCGCAAGCTCCACCCATCCCCATGTGGTCCATCAACCAACACCTTCCCCCCTCCAAGGGTCTTCTCTTGCTCTGAATTTCTGCCATCTCTATCAATATGTTCATCCCAGAGTCCTTTTCTCTGATTGTTTTTAGTGCTGACAGGTGTCTCTCCTTTGAGGGGCGAGATTGCTTCTTTTCATTTTGAATGTCTCCTTTCCTGCTGTGCCCAGGCCCTCCCAGTCACACACTCCACTCTCTCCCTCTCTTGCTCATATAACAGTCAGTGCGGGTGCTGCAGCAGAAACACGGGGAACACTGGGGATGTGGGAAGTGAAGCTGGGGACATCTGTTGTTTTCTTTTGCCAGGCTGGCATGCATTTGCCTTTCTGATTCCCATGATCTCTCTCCTTATGATTCAGAAGCTGCTGAGAATCGTGGCCCAGGCCTGGCTTGCTGGGATGCTGGAGGCTCTGGTCAGCTGTGACCACTCGCCGCTCATGGAGGACTGTGTGCACATGCCAGGCCAGTTAGAACCAATAAGACTCAATTTGAAGCTCTGATCAGAACTATAGAAACAAAGAAACTCCCCAGACACTGTTCTTGAAGATTGCTGGGTATTTGCCTGCGGGTGCTGGCAGACATCTCATCAGAGAAAGCTGCCTCCCAACATGTCAACCCAAGAGGAAAGAAGCGTGGAGAAATGGAAAGAGACAGATTCCCAGCACCACTGACCACCTGAATTCAGCTGTGCCTGAAGCCAGTGCTCTCCAATTTTATAAGCCGATAAAAGCCTTGTTTTCTCTAAGCTAGTTTGATTTAGTGTCTCTCGTTTACTGTCAATAGAGACCAACAAACTTAACTAAAAAGAATAAAAACTGACACAAATCGAGAATTTACAACATAAGAGAAGCTATCCTAAATATTTGTAGAAAAAATATATTTAGTCTTTTGATAAAAGACCCTTTCTAAATAATTGTGGTAAATCGATAAGAGTAGATGATTTTTTTTCTGGTTCAAATAAGATACTAATGGCAAACTTCTTATATCAGACAATTATTACTGATCTCTCATGATTGATTGCCTAATCCTAAAATGTGGAAAATTATTGGCGAAAATGTCGTAAAATACATCCATAGCTATCGAATGACACATGTATTGTAGCATTCATATATATAGCACTTACTGAGCTGCACGCATATTAGAATACACAGGTATCTACCAATCACCAATACACAGGTATCTACCAATCTACCAATCAGTCTCTTTATACCATAAATAAGACCATCCCATATGATATTCTGTATGGAATATATGAATATCCCCAAAACTCAGTTTTTCTGAAAGTAATTAATTCATCAAGCATATAAAGTTTTTAATTTTTCATCTTTCTCCTTATTTTTATTTTTTATTAAATCATGGGGTACAATGTGCTGGCTTTATATACCATTTGAAATATTTTCATCAAACTGGTTAACATAGCCTTCACCTCATTTTCTTAGTTATTGTGTTCAGACATTTATACTCTACGCTTAGTAAATTTAACATGTAGCCTTGTAAAATGCACCGCGGGTGTGATCCCAACAATTACCCTCCCTCCACCCATCCGGCTCCCTCCCCTCCCTCTCCTCTTTCCCCTTCTTCTTGGGCTATAGTTGAGTTATAGCTTTCATATGAAAGCCATTAAATTGGTTTCATAATAGAGATGAGTACATTGGATACTTTTTTTTTTTTATAAGTTTTTTTTTTTTTTCCTTTCTTTTTTTTTTATTGTCGGGGATTCATTGAGGGTACAATAAGCCAGTTACACTGATTGCAATTGTTAGGTAAAGTCCCTCTTGCAATCATGTCTTGCCCCCATAAAGTGTGACACACACCAAGGCCCCACCCCCCTCCCTCCCTCCCTCTTTCTGCTTCCCCCCCCATAACCTTAATTGTCATTAATTGTCCTCATATCAAGATTGAGTACATAGGATTCATGCTTCTCCATTCTTGTGATGCTTTACTAAGAATAATGTCTTCCACTTCCATCCAGGTTAATACGAAGGATGTAAAGTCTCCATTTTTTTTAATGGCTGAATAGTATTCCATGGTATACATATACCACAGCTTGTTGATCCATTCCTGGGTTGGTGGGCATTTAGGCTGTTTCCACATTTTGGCGATTGTAAATTGAGCTGCAATAAACAGTCTAGTACAAGTGTCCTTATGATAAAAGGATTTTTTTCCTTCTGGGTAGATGCCCAGTAATGGGATTGCAGGATCGAATGGGAGGTCTAGGTTGAGTGCTTTGAGGTTTCTCCATACTTCCTTCCAGAAAGGTTGTACTAGTTTGCAGTCCCACCAGCAGTGTAAAAGTGTTCCCTTCTCTCCACATCCACGCCAGCATCTGCAGTTTCGAGATTTTGTGATGTGGGCCATTCTCTCTGGGGTTAGATGATATCTCAGGGATGTTTTGATTTGCATTTCTCTAATATATAGGGATGATGAACATTTTTTCATGTGTTTGTTAGCCATTCATCTGTCGTCTTTAGAGAAAGTTCTATTCATGTCTCTTGCCCATTGATATAAGGGATTGTTGGCTTTTTTCATGTGGATTAATTTGAGTTCTCTATAGATCCTGGTTATCAAGCTTTTGTCTGATTGAAAATATGCAAATATCCTTTCCCATTGTGTGGGTTGTCTCTTTGCTTTGGTTATTGTCACCTTAGCTGTACAGAAGCTTTTCAGTTTAATGAAGTCCCATTTGTTTATTTTTGATGTTGTTGCAATTGCCATGGCAGTCTTCTTCATGAAGTCTTCCCCCAGGATACTTTTTCTTCCATTCTTGAGATACTTCACTAAGAAGAATATGTTCCAGCTCCATCCATGAAACATGAAAGAGGTGAGGGTACCTACGATTCAGTTACATTGTTTGCATTTGTAAGGTAAAGTCTGAGTTGAGGTGAATCTTTCTCCCAGGTAATGTGTCACATACTCCTGCATTGTCCCTATTTGGTAAGGGGAGTTTGCTCCCCTCTTTCCAGCCTCTCCCCCTTTCTGGAATGTAATTGTGTTTTTTCTCATGTGTGCCTATAATTTTTCATCTACTAGTTTTAACATGGAATTGAGTACATTGGAAAATTGCTTTTCTATTCTTGAGATACTTAACTACAAAGAATGTTCTCCAACTCTAGCCAGGCAAATACAAAAGATGCAAAGTCTCCATCTTTTTACGGCTGAGCAGAACTCCATGGTACACATGTACCGCAGTATGTTAATCCACTCATGTGTTCATGAGCACTTGGGGTGTTTCCATATCTTTGTCATTGTGAATTGAGCTGCTGAAAACATCCAAGTGCAAATATCCTCATGATAAAATGTTTTTTCTTCTTCTGGATAGACATCTAGTTAATGGGATTGTGGGATCAAACAGAATGTCTACTTTTAGCTCTTTGAGGATTCTCCATATTTTTTACCGAATAGGCTGTATTGGTTTGCAATCCCACCAACAGTGCATAAGTGTCTCCCCTCACGGCACCCATGCCAGAATCTGCAGCTTTGGGACTGTATGATGTGAACTAGTCTCCCTGGGGTCAGGTGCTATCTCAAAGTGGTTTTGATTTGCATTTCTCTGATGCCTAGAGATAATAAGCACATTTTCATGTGTTTGTTGACCATTTATCTGTCCTCTTGGGGAAATATTCTGTTCATGTCTCTTGCCTGATGATTAATGGGGTTGTTTGCTCTTTTCTTATTGATCTGCTTGAGTGCTTTGTAAATTCTGGTTATTAGCCCTTGTCAGACTCATAACTTGGGAATACCTTCTCCCATTCTGAAGGTTGTTACTGGCTCTGCTGATTGTGTCCTTAGCTGTGCAGAAGCTTTTCTTAACTTGATCAGATCCCATTATTTATTTTTGTTGTTGCTACCATTGCCAGTGGTGTCTTCTTCATAAATTCTTTCCCAGAGCTGATGTCATAAAGAGTTTTTCTCATGCTTTCTTCTAGAGTTTTTATCATTTCACTTCTTAGAATTAAATCTTAAAATAAAAAATTTAAATGAGTTAATTTTGGTAAGTGGTGAAAGCTGTGGGTCCAGTTCAATCTTGCACATGTGGCACTAGCACAGAAATATTTTACAAAATATAAAATTATAAAAATTGATATTACATACGTTTTTCAGAATGTAATTGAAGTAAAATAATATTTGGGTGTGAATATAATTTGTGGTCCTCTCATATGAAAGCTAGAGACAGGAGATTGACAACTAAAAATGGCAGATACACACAGACACGCATTTGAGATTATAAGAGATGTTGTGGCTAACAAGAATAGTTGAATTCCTGTACATTTATTGCTATAATTACTTTTAGACTTGAGTTCTGTTTGCAACCTTTTAACATGTGGTTACCTTCCACATGTGACATGTAGCATAAATGGACATTCATACAAAAATAAATGAAAGGCCTATGACTGGGAATTTAATTTCACAAAATAAGTAAAACAATTTCAGTAAAATGTCTTCAGCCCATGCTCAGTGAACTACCAGGCTTTTGGTTTTTATCTCTTTTTTAAAAAAATGGTTTACCAACTGAAAAAGTCCCCCTTTGTCTTATTAAAACCATGTTGTTTGTGTACTAGAAGTTTGTTGTCATATGCCTCATAAACTTTTAAACTTGGGGTCAGCACACTATTTCTAATCCCTTTTTTTTTCTTTTTTTTAGATAGAGTCTCACTCTGTTGTTCTGGGGAGAGTGCCATGGCATTGTGGTAGCTCAGAGCAACCCCAAACTCTTGGGCTTGAATAATCCTTTTGCCTCAGCCTCTCAAGTAGCTGGGACTACAGGCCCCCACCACTATGCCCGGCTAGTTTTTCTATTTTTAGTAAAGACGGGGGCTCGCTCTTGCTCAGGCTGGTTTTGAACTTCCGAGCTCAAGTAACTCACCTGCCTCAGTCTCCCAAAGTGCTAGGATTACAAGCATGAGCCACCATGCCCAATTCTATTTCTGATTCTTGAGGAGACCTAAACCTGGGTAACCAGCTCAGCATAGTGAGATGGGCCATCAGAGGCAATACCCAGACCTGGGAGTAGAAAATAGAAAGAAAAATTAAAATTAAAGAAAGGTGGAAAGGAAAGGGGGACGGGGAAAGAGATAAAGGACAAAGAGTTCTTGCTATGAAAAGATAGGAAAAGAGCCCGGGCCTTGTGGACACTTCTTCCACAGGCTAATAATGTTCTTCCACCCCCTCACCCACCTGTGTTTCTCCTGTTACTCTTGGTGTCCAGGTAGAGGCAAACCTTTCACTCCCAACAATCACAAAGGCCCTGAAAGATCATGCTGTTATCTAGTTTATGTTAATAAGCCTGAGGCCAGCATAAAATTAAATTCTTTCACTCTTAAAAGAAAAAAGGAACCTGATAATTACAGAAATCTGCAGAACATTTGATAGCCAAACGCTTCAAAAGGGCCAGATTTCTTTAATCTAGTCAAGCTGGGAAGAGACAATGGAAACTTTTCTGAATCTCAATCATGCACTGGCTGTGAAATGTAATTTTAGAGCAAGCCACAAAGAAATAATTAGAGACCTTTTGCAGCAGAGATCCATGACTCTGAAATTTCTCAAAGCCTCCAAATGCAAAATGACATTAGCTTGCGTGCAGTCCGGGACATGGCGTATCACTCAGCAGTGTTGAAGCAGCAGAATTTGGACACACTAGCTGAGCATGTGGAGGAATCCAAAAGGGTGGTTGCCATTTTGTCAGAGCCAGGCGAATAATGGCAAAAGAAAAGCACTGCCACAGATCAGAGAACAGCTAGGGAAACAGGCCCGGGGAGCCAGAGTCAACATCTGCCACGGGGAAGGTTCACCTCTGGAACATGAATTTCAAAAATCAAGCATTTGGGCCTCCAAAATGCACCCATGAGGTATAACTTGTTTAATGGTCCTTTAGCTGAAAAATCAGGTGCAGAACCTCATCTTGATCCTACAAATGGAAACAAAGTAGTTGTGCATTAACTTGACTTAGGAGAAAAAACTCCTTAATCTCTGAGCCCAGATAGAACGTACAAATATGTATTCATCTCGAATCATCTGTCTTGAGTTGTCATGGTACGAGAACAGAGTAAGTGGTAGAGCACTGGGCATCAGTAACTCGTGAAATGTGCATGGAGTTTTTATATCAGCACCAAATATGCAAAGCCTAGTTAAGGCAATAACTTAAGATTTCCATATCTTCATTTTTCGAGTAAAAAGAGATCAGAATTAAAAATCTCAAAAGCTCTCATGGCAGGAGTATAACTCTCTAAATGGGTTGTTCTTTAAGGGCTTCATTTAAATTTTGCTGAGTGTGTTTTGCGCATGCCACAAATGATAGAGGCTCCAAGGACTTCAGAGAGCTCCAGAGAGCTCCATCTTTCTGGGGATACAAGATAGAGAGCTAACAGTTAAGCAGTCGTTCAAAACCACAGTTCAACAAGTGGCCATAAGTCAAGTCAACTAGTGTCCTGAGTTTTACAAGCGAGAAGTACGATGTGTAGACTCTACAGAGTCTACCTGCAGCTTTTTAACCTCAGAATCTTTACAATCTATGAAGTGGCTAATACTTGAACTTGAAGGTTGAATGAAGAAATACAATTCCTGATAAAATAAACAATACAGAAATTGTTTCGAATATAAAAGGCTATAAAGAAAAAAATAAAAATTCCATTGTTTAACATGGTCACTACTTTCCCCTCAGATTTTAAGCTGTACAAATGGTGATTATCAATAGCAATCAATCTCAAAAAATACTCCAAAACAAAAACTATAGCACTGTTATTCAATAATTATAATTCTATTAGGAAAGTTTTTTGGCCCTTATATCACTTCTAGCATTTAAAATTTAGCCAATATACTTCAATTCATTATATTGACTCTATTACAATAATACTTTTCTTTTCTACATTGATTCCTTTCTCTTTTTCTTTCATTTTAATTAACGAATAGATTTGATAAAGTTGGAGTGTGTATTTTCTTTTTTTCTCATTTGCACTTAAAATAATACCAATCATATTGCCTATGTAATGCTATGTGAGGAGATACTCTTTTTTATTTATTTTTTTATTTTTTGAGACTAAGTCTCACTTTGTCACCCCTGGTAGAGTGCTATGGCATCATCGCTCACAGCAATCTCAGACTCTTGAGCTCAAGCAATTCTCTTGTCTCAGCCTCCCAAGTAGTGGTACCCACCACAACATCTGGCTATTTTTAGAGATGGGTCTAGCTCAGGCTGGTCTCGAACTCATGAGCTCAAGCGATCTGTTGGCCTCGACCTCCCAGAGTGCTGGGATTTCAGGCGTGAGCCACCATTCCCAGCTTTTCTTTTTTCTTTTTTTTTTTTTTTTTTTGTATTACACTATTTTTCTTGAATTGTCATTGCATTAAACTAGAGTAAATGGCAAAGTTCTGGGCATGCCCAACCCATGAAATATGCACAAAAGGTTTTGATCAGTAGCATGCAAAAGACCAAACTGAGGCACAGAAAATTAAGGGCACTTAACAAAGTAACTCAGTCTTGTTTAGAAGCAAACTAACAATCTTATTTAGGAACATGCTAACTTTGGGCTGACATAGCCAACCACTGGAATCTAACATCATACATTAACTTTCTGAATTCTAACTGTCTGGCCAATATTTTTCCAGAAGAGGCATGTGACTTTAAGATGTAATTCTTTTTCACACAAAATCATTCACTTTCCAGTGTAATTTGTCTTTTATTATAGAGCATTTTCTACTACAGTACTTCTATTGTTCAGGCTAATTGCTAAGTATATTCGCTATCTCAGAAACACACACTGGCATTTTGATGTGATATTAAAGAATTAGAATGTGCATATGGCTAATGTAACCGAGCACAGCTTGTACTCTAAAAGTTCACCACAAAAATAAAACGTAAATAAATACATAAATAATCCATAGCCAGGTAAAAAGAACTATACTTAGTTTCTTAACTCTAACCATAACTAACAGTTTTGTGAAAGTCATCAGATGATGTTATCACATTGTACAAAGCCTGCTAAGTCTATCTACATATGCATCCTGGAGGCTTTATATGCCTCTAAGCATCTGTTGAGTAATTTTGAGTTGCATACTGAGGAGTATGTCATGGGGAATTTATGAGAGAAATATTATCAAAGTCATTGAATTGTCTCCATGAGCTTTCCAGCAGCTGCAACCTCACAAATATCTGTAAGATTTGCAATAGACAAGAATCTCAGTTGCTAGAATCCTGAAAGGTTTTTGAGGTACAGTGAAAGTCAGATTTGGATTTAACAGGATTAGATGTATATTTGGCTATGGGTGTGTGATGGTTAATTTTATGTGTCATCTTGGTCAGGCCACAAGATGCTCAGAGATGTTCATAAACATTGTTTCTGGGTGTGTCTCTGAGGGTGTTTCTAGAAGAGACTGTCATTTAAATTGTTGAACCATGTAAACCAGAAAGCCCTCCCCAGTGTGGCTGGACATGATCCAACTTACGGAGCAAGGCCCGAATAGGACAAAAAGGCAGAGGAAGGTCGAATCCATACTAAGCCTGACTGCTAGAACTGGGCCATTAATCTTCTCCTGCCCTTGACATTTCTGGTTCTCAGGCTTTTCAGACTCAGCTAGAATCTACACCCCTGACTCGCTCCTAGGCCTTCAAAATATACCACCAGCTCCCGTGGGTCTCCAGTTTGTAGATGGCAGATTCGAGACCTATCAGGCTCCATACCATGTGAGCCAATTCCTTAGGAGAGTTTATATGTACACACACACACATACACACATATATACACACTTACACAAATACACACATATACATACACATATATACACATACATATGTGTACACACATATTACACACAAACACACACATATACACACATACACACATAAACACACGTACACACACACATACTCACACTGAGTATAGTCTGTACACTCAATAAACTCACTGTTGAAAATCTAAGAAGAAAAAAAAAGAAAGAAAATCTACTGAGAGTCGTGCTAGCCACTAAGGATGATAATAATAATTAAAAAAAAGACATAGTGGCTGCCCTCAATGAACCTATTGTCAGAGTTCTCAGATGCCCACACTCTGCATTAGTTGAAGGTAGAGAGAAGGTGTTCATTCATTTTTGTCATTCAACGAGGATTTATTAGGTTCCTAACACAGTAAAGACATGAGTCGTGTGCTGCATGTAAAGTATTCAATAAGTGGACATGGCCTTTGCCAGCATAGAGTTTACCTTAAGGGACAATGTGGACAAGCAGGAATTTCATCACTGTGGTTATATGTGTTTAAAGGGAAGAGCAGGGCTCTAAGGGAGGATGTATAGAAAGATGGCACCTTGACTGAAGGGAGGAGAATGTTGAGGGGTTGGGGAGAGAGACATTTGCAAAGGCCGGGAAGCAGGAGGCTCCACACAATGGCTACTTCCCGATAGTTTCAGACTCTCCTTGCTGCTATCTTGATACCTTCTTAGTACACAAACTGGAATGGTGATTATAACTCTCTTGCCCAACCTTTTGGGGTGAATTAAAGAAGGGTCCTATTCTAATTTGAGCCTACTACGCACACCTCTTTCAAAAGGCGGCTCTCTACCTCCCTGGCCCACTGCAAGGCCCGTCCTCCCTACGGAGTTCATCTTGCACACGTAGGCCCACATCCACTTACACCCCACACCTGCTCAAGCCCACAATCTCATCTTTATCTGGTTTTTTATTTCCCCTTATTTTCCTTCAAAACACTTCTTGTGCACAGGGGGCATTCCACAACCAGGAGGGCACATCAGGGCAATTCTCAGGCTCCATCCTCACGGCTTTGGAGGGTAAGTCCCTGACTGCCCCACTCTCACTTTCAGAGGTGTGCAGACTCAGAAATAATGTCCTGGCATTTTGTGTCCCAAAACGCTTTGACTGAACATTTGAGTAGCTGCTTACGTGAACATGGTGTCAGTTTCGGCTGCCAATTTTAGAATTAAATGGATTAGATTACTACAAAATTTTAGCAGAACGTGTTTTCCAAAATAAATGTCATTAAATCTACATTCCCACCGACTGATTAAAGACTTGATCTCAGAAAATATGGCAAAAACAGCAGAGCAGCAAAAGTAAGAAAAACACATGCTCACTTCATATGGTAAAAACGGCTCTTTCCTTCCTCTCCTGAATGCACGTTCGCTCGGCAAATGAGCAAAGTGAATTCTATTTCCCACGAACAGAGAGAGACTCTGATAGGTGCCTACTTGTTTCCAGTTCAACTTGATTTAGACGTTACTGAATCTACACTTTTATGATTTAAGTTTACTTTAAACAGTGAGAGTCTCTTTATTTTTTATTAGTAACTTTAAAAACAAACCTGATCTGAAATACTAAACAAAATAATTTTGGCAAGGCACGGCAGTGGTGTGCCTAACAAAGTTGCACTTGAGAATCATTTCAGTATTGTTTTCCGGAGCTGAGACTTCCACCTATCTTTACAGTTCTGAGAGCTAATGAGCCATGAAGTGATCATTTCAGGGCTTGTGTCATAGCAGCGGCCCTATGAGTTTGTCACTGTGATGGCATTTCTTAGGAAATCGTTTCAATTTATACCATGTACTTTAAGAAGAAGAAAAATAAAAACACTTTATACCTTATTCCTACCCATGACTTCCATCTGGAATAAAAGCAGTGTCTGATTAAACATATGGCACATAAACAGTAATTTAATGAAATGTGAACAAAGCCTTTTCATGTGCCATATTTAAATTTTGAAATGTAGCCCATTTTTGTTCTATTTAAAATACACGGAACAGCATACAAAAAGAGTCACATCGTTGTGAACAGATGTGACAACGCGGTGTTGAGGGCCCTTGCCGTGTGACATGACTTGGCCCCATCAATACAGGAAGGCTATTTTGAGTACACTCTATCTTGGCACGCGATCGAGTTGAGTATTTTTGTCTTGATCAACCTATCATTTTAATAAAATTACAAGCATAGCTTTGTTGTGATTTCATCCAATTCTAGTGACTGAAATGGTTTGATTTAAATCATTCTAGGGTGTTTAAAAGCCAAGCCACAAGCTAACCAGAGACAGTCTATTTAAACGTGTATGTTTTCTGAAAAGTTCCTGGGCAAACCAGAGAACAAAGACAAGTTTGAAAAAGAGGTGAATTTGTAGACACTGCCTATAGAAATGATTTGAGATTTATTTAGCTAATTACAGGAATTGTTACAACAAAACAGCATTTGACTAAATATTCCATAACACCAGTAGAATAATTGCCAAATGTCCCCTCATCAAGTTGGCCAAAAAGAACAAAAAATTAAAAAGGACTGTGATAATCTAGAAATCATTCTTTATTTTTCTTGATAGAAATAATCAAAATTCTGCACAAATTTCCGAGTTATACTATATAAAGTAAAACATTTCCTAGTTATACTATATAAAGTAAAATGTCTGAGAATATTAAAATGCCATATATGAAGACCATGTAAGGAGATTTTTTAATTTTTTTGCAAAGCCTTAAAATTTAAAGTAATTCACTATCTCTTTTATTCTAATTGCCCAGTTACACATCATAACTCAACCATCACACTCCCTCTAATAAAATGGGTTCCTTGTAGCCCTATCCCTGAGTCCACACAATAAATTCAGATAAATACCTGTTCAGAGATTTCTTTTAGGAATATAATTCAGTCCAACACTAAAAATACAGCAAGGCTTACAGAATGGAAGCTCTCAGACTGGGCGTCCTTTTGGCTCAGTCTGACAAAGTGCAATGTATTATATAAATATTTAAAACTCACAATTGCTTTTGATTCCACTGTCTTCATCATTCCTCAGCTTCCATCTTCCAGAGATCATAAGAGAAAAAGACAAATAAAATTCAAAACATGTTGTGCTGAGAACTTTTTTCCATTAATTTTAAACCCATGCATATGGCAAGGGAAATAAAATCCTTGTGTTTCTGACTCATTCGCACTTAACTCATCAAAACGTTCCTTTTTAAAAAGAGAGCTGACATCCAACAAGTCTTTTGAACCTTTTTCCTTTGACATATTGTCCCGTCTTGTCGACTCACAACTCTCAAGGTTCCAGGTTTGTTCACAGCTTTGAACTCATATGCTGAGAATAAGCTGGAAACTTCACAAAACAAACATGCTTTGCTGTGACCTCCTCTGAAAATAATTTCAGTTGAGCTTTGAGTGTGACATTTTTGTCACTTCTACTTCAATCTTGAGTTAGGGTGACAGTGAATGAGGCATTTGGAAACAACAAAAATAAAAAAGAAGAAGAAAGAAAGAAAACGACTAGGAAGAGGAGAAGAAGGTGAGGAAGGGTCATAGGGAAGGGGAGGGACAGGTGAGGAAGAAGAGAACAAGGAAATGATCAATTAGCTTGGGACTAATGTCACCCCAAAAGTCACTACCCATTACAAAATATTTGATAGAGGGAGGGTAAAAGGCGGGACCACACCTATGGAGCATATGACAAGGGTACAAGTCAAATCTGTCAAGTGTAGAACATAAATGTCTTAGCACAATAATCAAGTAAATGGGGTGAAAGCTATGTTGATTGGTTTGATCTAACCATGTCAGATTGTATAAAAAAAATCAACACGTTGTTGAAGGCCTATGCATAAATGTATTCATAATCTATGTGCATTTGACTTAATACAAAAAAATTCTATGAGTTGGTCATCTCTTTGCAAAATTTTGTAATGAACATTTTGTGAATAAAGGTACATTTAGCCACAATTTCTCATTTTCCCTATGTGTGGTGATTTTGGGGTGACCTTTGGGACACACTACAGTGCCACACAAAGAATACTGGGCTGGCAGTACACGGGACCCTTTGGCTGCTCATTCCAGCTCTGATGCTACTAGGGTATCGCTAGGTTAAAAGGCTACCCATTCAATCTGGGCCACACATTTCACATCTATCAAAATAAAAGGGTTAGGATTTACAAACTTGGCTGAGATTTCTGTGTATCTGTCGGTCTTCTATGCCTGACACATCTATTACTTTATGGATTTACACATGAACAATAAAGCGTGTCAAACCACTGGAGAAGTCTGCGGGTAGTGGAAACTGCCCCCAACAGGCCTGCCTCCTTCTTATAGTTCTGACTCTGCCCTCTCTGCAGCCCCAGAACATTTTCTTAACCTTTTGGGTGCTCCACTTCCTCTGCTTCTCATTCCTATGGATCCAGTTCTATTTCATGTTCCTATTGATTCATTTCTCTGACTCGTGAATCTTCAACTTCATTCCTGGACGTGAATTGGTTCCTTTCGTCCTGGTGTGGGATTTGGGCCCAGAACATCTCCTGTGGCTTACAGTTTCTGAACTCCTTCCTGTTTGTAGTCACAAAACACTTGGGTCCTGGATCAAAGAGCTTTAAAACTGTGTATATATCACAAGCACCGTTCAGATTTAACTGATATAAAACTAGACCAGTGATTTTCAATTGGTGTGCCGTGATAGGATCTTAGGCCTGCTCCAAAACTTTGTAAAGATCATTAATTAAATTATTTTTGAAAGACATTCAAAGTACACGAATGTGGGATAGATTTTTACCAAAGTACTGTGGTCTAAAGACATCCCATTTGGCAGGGGTTGGGGATGGATTTCTCCCAGACTACATATGTAAATATACGGGAACTTTTGAATACATATATGTGTAATACACTTGAAAGGGTAGAAGATCTTTGCAACATCAAACTTCCTGAAGAATGTTATTTGTCCTTTTCACGAAAAACTTAGCCTACTGGCTTCTGCACAATGTTCGGTAGAGATGAACTGATGTGACCTGGCCTCCTGGTGCTGACCTTGAAGTTAATGTGAAAGATATTTTAAGTTGCTAACCAATGTCTTCACATTCTAGAGACTCTATTTATGCTTGTGGCAATTTTAACATCTTTTGGTCATTTCTCATGTTTATCACTTTAAAGATGTTGTAACCATGTGTGTGAAAAGTAGTTTCCCAAGTTTCAAAGCCCTCAGAATTTCCTTCGTTTCTCATTTGGAATCAGACTTAAGCTCTTCCAGGTCCCGTTTACTGCCAGCTAATGATGACTTCCTGATCCAAAAGGGGGAAAGACTTTTGAACATGTATTAAAATGTGCATATGATTTCTGAGACATCAAATAGCTGGAATAACAAATCAACATTTTGATGAGTTAAGTGTAAATTAACTAAAAACATATGAACTCAATTCTCCATGAAGCACAGATGGTTTGAGAAACCTAGAAATGCCTGGAAAAAAGGGTGGTTTTGATTACCGTGAACCCTCAAAGTTTGAAAAAGTGGTTAAAGATTAATTTCCATCTCTTTCCAATTGCGGCTTTAGATTTTTTTAATAGGCTGCATCCTTTTTTGCTGTAGTTGTTTAGTTTTTAACCGCAGTCATCGAAGGAGGAGCAGGCCTTGCTTCTTCGTGTTCTTACTCAAGGATGAATGGGCATACAGGGCAAGAAACTCAGCTTCTGACGGACCAGAGTGCTAATCTGATAAAGTTAGTATCAAGACTCTCTTCCTCTGTATTTTGCAGTGGCCAGAACCCTGGAAGTGCAAATAAACCTCTGTGGTGCTCCCTCCAGCCCTGTTTCCTTTGTTGTGGCAGAGATGGCCTTAAGTGCTGGTAGAGTGCTAAGAATTGATGCTCCAGTGCAAACTCAGAAATGTCATGTTGCTGGGTGGAGGTTGACAGCCTGTCGGGATTTGCTGCCACTGTTGTTGAGCAGCTGATGCAGGTAGCCTAGTGATGCCGTCGTGCTGTTAGTTATCCTGAACATACTGTTTTTTTACTGTATTAATGGTGTATCATGTGTTTTGCTGTTAAGCACTTATGTGTGAATAAGTATAATTAAATAACTGCTTCTTGGCAGCATGTAAATTCAGAGTTAGGGATCACAGTGATACCAAACAATCACAGCTTGTCCACATGGGTGGCTGAGAGAGTGACACGGTTGCTTTCAGGTGTATACAAACTTTGTTTCATGCACTAAGGTATTTAATATGTTGTTTAAGAAAAAAAATATATATCATGTGCCCTGTGTCAAGCCCACTTTGCTCCTGTTCCTGGCTTCTTTGGGGTCAGGCCAAAGGCAGGCTATGGGTGGTAAGGTGAGGTCAGGAGTTGCTGTGCTGGAGTCAAAGCTGATCCCCTGCTGACAAGAAGGTGACATTTTCCTCAGCCTTCCTTGAACATGTTTCTCCTCCAGGGATCGTACAGGAAGAAGCCATCATGAGGCTAGTACAGCAGTCTAGATCCCTGGACAAAAAAATCAGTATAATACTCAGCATCCAGCCATTAGCACCACCTTGTTATTAACTTGTTATACTTAGAATGATGTTACCAATATTCAAGGTTTCTTCTTTTAAAACCATTAAACTTTATATGACAATAGAAAGGTATTTTCTATAAAACTTGCTCATCCAATCATATATTTTTTTATTTCAAGTATCTTTAGTCCCTTTTTTGGACAATGAAAGTCACACATAATTGCTTACCAAAGTGCATAATTTTATTAAGTTTTTTTTTTTTTTATAGTTTAAACTTTTTTGGCGGGGGGAGGTAGATTCTCACTATGTTGCCCTCGGTAGAGTCCTGTGGCATCATAGGTCACGGCAACCTCAAACTCTCAGGCTCAAGTGATTCTCTTGCCTCAGCCTCCCGAGTAGCTGGGACAATAGGCACCCGCCACAATACATGGCTATTTTTAGAGATGAGGTTTCACTCTGGCTCAGGCTGGTCTCGAACCTGTGAGAGCAGGCAACCCACCCACCTCGGCCTCCCAAGTGCTGGGATTACAGGCATGAGACACCGCACCCAGCCTTTAGTTTAAACTTTCTTTTATTATTTCTAAATATTAAGGGGGCATGAATGGTTTGTTACATAGACACTAGATAATGTTGAAGTCAAAACTTTCAGTGTGCCAGCCACCAGAGCAATGTTTATTGCACATGATAGGTAAGTTTTTATCCCTTTCCCACCCTCCCCCTTCTTAGTTTCCAACATCTTTTACATCTCTTGTCTCTTTGTGCCATGTGGAGCCAGTGGTGAGCTCCCAGCCTGTTAGCTAGAATGTGTGGTGTTTGTTTTTCCATTCCTGAGATACTTCGTTTAGGATAACGGTTTTCACTTGTATCCACATTGCTGCAAATGACATTATTTCATTTACTTTTATGGCCCCCATTTTCTTTCTCTGCTCATGAACTGATGGGCAGTTAGGATGTCTGTAAATCTTTTCAATTGTAAACTATGCTGTGGTTCAACATTCAACTGCAGGTAATCCTAGCACTCCGGGAGGCTGAGGCAGGTGCATTGCTTGAGCTCACAAGTTCGAGACCAGCCTGAGCAAAAGCAGAAATAGAAAAACTGAGGCAAGAGGATCTCTTGTGCCCGAGAGTTGCAGGTTTCTGTGAGCTATGACGCCATGGCAATCTACTGAGGCCAACAGCTTGAGACTCTATGGCTCAGTGAGTAGGGCGCCGGCCCCATATGCCGAGGGTGGCGGGTTCAAACCCAGCTCCGGCCAAACTGCAACAACAAAAAAAAATAGCCAGGTGTTGTGGCAGGCCCCTGTAGTCCCAGCTGCTTGGGAGGCTAAGGCAAGAGAATCACGTAAGCCCAAGAGTTAGAGGTTGCTGTGAGCCATGTGATGTCATGGCACTCTACCAGAGGGCGGTACAGTGAGACTCTGTCTCTACAAAAAATAAAATAAAAAATAAAAAAATCAAGTGCAAGTATCTTTTTTGATTTCTTTTCCTTTGGGACAATACACAGTAGAATGATTGCTGGACCAAATGGTAGGTCTATCTCTAGCTCTTTGAGGGCTCTCCATACTGTTTTCATGGAGGTTGTACTAATGTGCAGTCACACCAAAAGTGTACTAAAAAAGTACCTTTTTTTCTGCATCCACACCAGCATCTGTTAGCATTTGACTCTTTAATAATGGCCATTCTTTTAGGACTAAAGCAATATTTTTTTTAATAAGCATGTCCTGATAATTAGTGAGGTTGAACATTTTTTTATATGATCACTGGCCATTTGTCTGTCTTCTTTTGAAAACATTCTGCATTTTTGCCCACTTCTTGATGGAGTTATTTTTTCCTGCTATTTTATTTGCATTTCTGTACCTTCTGGATATGAGTTTTTTGTTGGATATATAGTTTCCAAATATTTTCTCCCATTCTGTAGGTTTCCTGTTTACTCTTTTGATAATTTCCTTTGCTGTGCGGAGGCTTTTTAATTTACTTAAGTCCCATTTCTTTATTTTCTCACTGCTATATTTGTCTTTGTGGTCTTAGTCATAAATTCTTTGCGTAGGACCCTAAACCAACGTCTAAAAGAGTTTTTCTACATTTTCTTCTAGATTTTTTTATGATTTTATGCCTTTCATTTAAGTCTTTAATCCTTAAATTAATTTGTATATATGGTAAGAGATGCGGGTCCTGTTTCATTCTTTTGCATGTGGCTGTCCAGGGTTTCCAACACTATTTATTGAATAGAGCATCCTTCTCCCAGTGTATGTTTTTGTCTGCTTTGTCACAGATCGCTTGGTCACAGCTATATGGTATTATTTCTGGTTTCAGTTCCATTGGTCTACGTCTCTACTTTTATACCAGTACCATACTGTTTTGGTTACTACGATCTTGAGCTACGATTTGAAATCTAATAATGTGTGATGCCTCCAGATTTGCTCTTTTTGCTTAAGATTTCTTTGGCTATTCCGGCTGTTAGCAGACTTCTCAGCAGAGACTTTACAAGCCAGAACCCTGGGGTTCTCTCCTGTGCCTTTTCCCCTTGTGAGAGCATCACCCTAGGAAACTTCTGACCTTAGCAAGTGACTCTCCCTGTCCCCCTTGCCTTCACTCTGTGTGTCCCCATTGCTTTCTGAAAATTTACAATTTTCTCTCCAAGAAGGTCCACGATAGGTGGGTATCGGCTTACAATTTTTGATCCTCTTTTTGAGAGTGTTATGTGTGGGCTGTTTCTAGTCACCATCTTGGATCTGTCTCTGTGGTGCAAACATTTGAAAGGAAAGAATAATCACATTACAAAATCATGTCGCTGTTAATAATCACATCATTATTGGTACAGGCAATTTTATTAGACAAATGTATAATCTCAAACCTCTTTTCATGTGTGAATATATGAGTATCTAGTGGTATATTTTACATAAAACAAATAAGTTCATACTATACCATATTATTTTTTAAGTGACTACTTTTATTCAAAAGTCCCTTCTAGGGCGGCACCTGTGGCTCAGTGAGTAGGGCGTAGGCCCCATATACTGAGGGTAGCGGGTTCAAACCCGGCCCCAGCCAAACTGTGCAATAAAAAAAATAGCCGGGCATTGTGGCAGGCACCTGTAGTGCCAGCTACTCGGGAGGCTGAGGCAAGAGAATAGCCTAAGCCCAGGAACTGGAGGTTGCAGTGAGCTGTGTGACGCCACAGCACTCTACCAAGGGCGATAAAGTGAGACTCTGTGTCTACAAAAAAAAAAAAAAAGTCCCTTCTAAAAATCCATCTATTTCAGTGGCTATAACACAAAGATATCTTTTCAAATCACAGTCTAATATTTTATGTCATTGCTGCCTATGACATGTTCAAATAAGTAATCCTTCAGATTACTTCCAGTTTTTTTCCACATTGATGAATTCTTCTACACAAAACCTTGCACATATGCCCTTGCATTCTGGGATCTTGATCTATGCAGAATGGATGCTTAGAAATGGGATAGCTCACCCAAATAATATGGATATCTTTGTAAAATATAGCTATATTATTATACTTTCCAAAAAGAATGCAGAAATATATGATGCCTATTCCTTTATACTTATTTTTGCACATTTGATGAATGAAAATACCTATCACCTTTTCAGAGTTATTTTCTATTCCATTAATTTTAAGTTTTGTTTTACTGAGACTTTAATAAGAACTTACCTTCTGCAATTTAAAATAATAATAATCCTGATCATACATTTTGTAAAGAGAAAAGCATTAATGAAAAATTTAACACAAATGAAAAATCAATGAGTTAAGCTATGTGTGGATGTGGGAAGACATCCACCACAGAGAAAGTACCAGACTAAATAACAAAATCAAGATGCAAAACAAAATTAATAAAACAAAACAAAGTAAAAAATCCCTCACAGGTGAATTCTGCCACAATGCTGACCCAAATGTGCCCACAGTGCCTCCTCTGGTTGGGAGGACTTTCGCATTTTACTCTAAAGGCACCTTTGTACTGTGTAAATTTGTATGAATGTGTATTTTTTTTAATTAAAAAAATTATAAAAACTCCAATTGATTAAAAAAAAAAAAGAGTTGATGACAGTATGGCTTATAGTGGCGATAACGGTTTCTCCAAACAATAAAATCTCCATTTGCTCACTATGTAGTGCTAGGATGTTGTACTGAATTTAACTTCATTTCCTAAAAACAGTCAGGCTCAGGCTGGTATTCTCCAGTAAGGATTAACATCTGTTCTAGATTCTGCTGGCTACATAGTCCCTGACTCTGTCTTTAAGAGCGAGCAGCTTAAGTCACATTTTTTTAAATAAGAATATCAACATCAGAAATGCACTTTCCAACAGAAAGAATATACCTGTTAAAATAGGATTTCAATTGCCCACCTGTTGTTCTTAAATGTCACTTTAAGCAATGATACTTGTCAGACTTCTCTGACAACTTCTGACATAAACCATGTTCAATGCTGAGCAATGACATACATGTATCAGACTAATTTCTACGTTAGTTCTATGGTATAATTTTATTCCTCCAAGTTCCTGCTATCATTTGCAACTTTTTCTTTCTGGGTGAGGTCTGACTTACTCTAGTTCAGTGTTTTGATCACTTAAGTTCAAAATACATCATAAACAAAAACCCAACTGTATATTTTCTTCAATAAATTCTAAGAGTATTTAAAGTTACAACATACTGGTAAATGAATAGACAGACTGATAAATAAAATGACCAGAAATTTCAAAAATAAACACTACCTGTATATTATATAATAACACACTATCGTATACACGATATTTACTATATAATATCATGATATGTATTATGTAATAAAATTTACATTGCAAATAAGTTAAAGGATGCATTACTCATTAAGTGGAGGTGATACAACCAGGTAAACCATCTAGAAAAAAAATTCAATCTCTGCTTTTCACCTTACATGAAAATAATCACATATTTAAACATAAAAAAGACACCATAAAAATACGAACAGCTTGAGAGAATTATTTTTGTATTCTCAGAGTTAGATAATCTATTCTAATATGCCACTAAACTAAGAAACGATAAAATAAAAAACTGATTAGTCAGACTGCATAAGAATTTTCTGTATAGCAAAATACACCAAAAACAAGCTAAAAGTCAAATGACAAACTGATTTTGAAAAGTAGAATGACATATTCCAAATTAAAAGCCATATTTTTAATATAAAGAGTTTCTTTCTTTTTTTTTTTTTTAATAGAGACAGAGTCTCACTTTATTGCCCTCAGTAGAATGCTGTGGCATCACAGCTCACAGCAACCTTCAGCTCTTGGGCTTAGGCGATTCTCTTGCCTCGCCCTCCCAAGAAGCTGGGACTACAGGCGCCCGCCACAACGCCTGGCTATTTTTTTGTTGCAGTTTGGCCGGGGCTGGGTTTGAACCTACCACCCTCTGTATATGGGGCTGGCGCCCTACTCATTGAGCCATAGGCGCTGCCCTATATAAAGAGTTTCTAAAAAATCACTAACACTAAAACGATTGATGGAAAAAGGATCAGAACAAGTGAAAGTGTAAAAGGTTTTTAAAAATATACCCAACATTCAACCTCACTCATAACAAAACACATACAAATTCAAGCTGTGAGATGGAATGTTTTACCTCTGGCCATCAAAGATGAACAAGGTACAATCTGTTAATAAAGGCAAAGGGAAGCAGACACTCCTATTTATGCTGATAGCACTGTAAGTCAGAACAATTGTATTGCAAAGAATTTGGCCATATCTATTGTAATAAAAAAATTATATTTGATCCAGCAACTTTTCATCTAGGAATTTATTCTACAGATTAACCTACACATATTCAAAGTAACACATATTAAAGGATATTCATTATAGCACTGTTCGTAAGAAAAAATACTAGAAACTACAAATTGGGGTCTGGTTAAAAAATTATGTTATCCCCTTGTATTTGAATACTATACAGCCATCAGAAAGAATGAGCCAGTTCTGTGGGTAGTGATATATTCCTGTAAAGATGCATTAAGTTAAAACTGGGAGATAAAGAAGAGTGTGAATAGTATGTTACAAATTGTCTTAAAAAGAAAAAAGTAGACCGGGCAGGTGGCTCATGCCTATAATCTTAGCACTTTGGGGGACAGAGGCAGGAAGATCATTGAGGTCAGGAGGTCAAGACCAGCCCGAGGAAAAGCTCAGATAGAAAAAGATAGAAAAAATTAGGTGTTGCATGGTAGATGTGGTGGTGGTGGGTGCCTGTAGTCCTGGCTACTTGGAAGGCTGAGGAGGAGAATTGCTTACGCCCAGGAGTTCAGGGGTGCAGTGAGCTACACTCACCACTGCACTCTAGCCAAGGTGACAGAGCAAGACTCTGTTTCAAAAAAAGGGAGTGGGGGGGAAAGGAAGGGGAGAAAAGGAAGGAAAAGGAAGAGAAGAGAAGAAAAGAAAAGGGCAGGGAAGGGAAAGAGAAAAGTCCCTGTATAGACATACAGCACCCCTGGGGCCTAGGAAACAGGAATTGTCTCTGCAGAGAACAGCTGAGTGCCTCGGGACATGAGCAGGACGAAGACTTGTCGTTTCCCAAACCTTCGTCACATTTTGAAGTGTGTTCTGTCCCCACACAAGTATTCCAAGAAAGGTCCTTGTTCCTCTTCAAAAGCACCACCTTCTGTTACTACTTCTCAAGTTACTGACAGGAGGCGGAGGACTCAGAGAGAGAAAGCCTTCCTAAACACTAGAATGTTTGCATTACGTACTGAGCCCCAAACCAGGGAAATCCAGACCATAACGTTTTAGGGTGATCCGTACCATGGAGACAGTGGGAGAATGTGACAAAGGGGAAATTTCCATCAGAGTAAAAAGAACAGGAGAGAAGCAGACTGGGGCCTGGGGCGGTGACAGGGGAAGTGAAGGAAGAGATTTCAGAAGTCACTGTCCTCTGTACTCTGGGGCATCAAACTGCAATGGGGTGGACGGGAACATTCACACGGGATCAGGGAAACTCCAGGGCAGACTTCCTAGCGTGGTTTTAGTTTGATGCTTTCGGCATAGTTCAGGAAAATTTCACATTTCTTAGAAAACTCTCAGGTTCATCACAGTATCTAACAACGCGGACCTACCTAAGCAGTGGATGTAAGAGAGCACAGCTAGTATCCTCTGGCCTGGACGGTCCATGTTCAGGATCCAGATCTTCTTACATGCCCTGAGAGGAGCACAGAAAAGTCCAGAGTAAACTTGTAGATCTGAGGAGGACTCAGGCAGTCCCAAGGTGGACACGGGGTACAGGGATCTTAGGACCACAGTCAAGGCAGGGACCAGGAACTTAAAAAGCCTGGGCTTGTGCCATGCAGAGAGCACTGACCCAGAACACACATCATGAGACCCTATCAGCCACTCTGCCATGAGACTGGTGAGGAGCCAGAGCATAGGACATAACAGACCTTCCCCCCATATGTAAAGGTCAGTTTCAGGACTATTATTTAGCTAAGGTCTAAAAAGCATAGCTTGGCACTCCATGCTAAACGATGACTTATATGTTATAGGTGGGATTTGTCCTCTAAAGCAGTGGTTCTCAACCTTCCTAATGCTGCGGCCCTTTAACGCAGTTCCTGTGGGTCACAACCCACAGGTTAAGAATCGCTGCTCTAATGCAATGAACAGCTTGAAACAATGGAATAGGGGACCACAAGTCATAATTTATAGAAATTGTAAAACACACTAGTTTAATATATTATTCCTTTCATATCAGTGTATTACATGTATGTGTTTGTTGATTGTAAATCACCTAAAATTAGTTATAAATATGTGTATATATTCATACTATAATGGTATAAAAATCAATATGATTTTTGTCAAGGGATAATAAATATTGCATATTTGCAAATTAGAATTGTTTTGGGTACTAAATATTTATTTGATAGGTGGAAACTAATAGAAAACCTCAATACCAGCTGTTTGTAGAAATCTACTTCTCACTAACCTTGAACACCCAGCCAAGACTCCAATAAAATCTCCATTTTTAGCTTCACTGGCTCTGAAAGTGTGAACACGTCATTTATCTGCCACAAGGGCACTGTGTGTGTATGTATTTGCTGGTATATATGTAAAAGTTACATATCTGATAACCATAAAAAAAATCTTCCAGTGAAGCAATAATCAACTATTTTAGTACATTTCAAGTATATTTCCAAATATAATATGAATATTCTTGGAAGCTCTGAAGTATTTCTTGCCGTGTATATTCATCAAAGTGCTGGAAAATTGCACAAGAGCAATCAGACAAGGCAGTTAATATGGCTGGCACCAATGTGACTGCTTTCCTCCTCCCTCTATGATTAATTACAACTAAATTGATGTTACCAGCAGTGATTAATTTACAACTTAGGTGCAAAGTAAATGAACTAAGCAAACCGGAATTGGCACTAGCAATTTCTTAAGCCTCAGCAAAGCACCCACATCCTGATAAGCTATTATGCACAGAATAATTTCTCCCCTAAAATGGTTAAAATGCACAGGTGTGGTCCTTGATTTTCTTTTTTATATATAGACATATTTTCTTCTATCTTCTTAAGCAAAGTTTAAATATTGAAAACAACCTTAGATTTTTATACTTGTATACACAGCGTAGATGTGCTTGGGAAGATAAATGTCTCAAGTCTCACTCACCCAAAATAAATGCAAAACATTTTCTTCCATCCTGATCTTTGAGTAGGGCTTTTAAGACCTTAGATCTAGTTATATACAGACTCAAGCCCACACAGGGCCCAGTCGTGTGTATTCTGAGCCAGTTTTCTCTTACTGAAAATGAAGGGAATGATAACTATTCCACAGAGCTGTTAAATAAAATAATAGATGTGAAGCCCCGGCACATAGCAGCTTCCTGTATGAGACCGTCCAGTAGTTCCTCATGTCCAGGGTCCACTCATAGGGGAAAGAGCAGTCTAACAGAAGGTCCCCACTCCCTGCGACACAGCTGCACATTTACTCATAGAGCCAGACACAGAGGAGAATAAAAGCCTAAAAACTGGCATGATTTCCCTTCCCCCCCAATAACCTTATATACCAGTCAGGAAAATATAGTTATGATGGCTGTATACTCAGCTAGCATTGAGAGGTAGCGTACAAATATATTATCTTTTAGCAGAGGAAGCATAAAGTTTCAATCCTTCAGATACTTGGGAGAAACACAGAAACATAATTATTAGTGCCATTAAAATTCACCTAGTGTTAACACACGGTTTTACTGTAAGAACCCTTTGGGTAATTGGTTGAAGCAGAGAGAGAGGGGTAGAAGCTAAAAGTAGGGTCTGGTCTGGAAATGCTCTCTTATTTATTTAAAATCAATAAGCAGCGCTCTGGGCCTGCATCATTTACAAAATTTCCAAGTAATACCATATAATCCAGTCAAACACCTTTTTCTATTTCAAACAAGATTTCTTCAAAAGGCATGTAACTCAGCTGAATTGCATGGGACAACCAGCTAAGCTTCCTAATGCTTTTTGCCTTTCACTTCTCAGAGCAAAGACCATATTTTAGTCATTTATTTATTTTAAGCATTTAGAATTGTGTCACCCGGCATTAGGAGTTGCTTGATAACTCCTAGCTGAACACTGTATTTTTTATACCTTAAGAATCAGAATTATCAGGCAATTAACAATTATGAATAATGAATTTTTAAAAAGAGAATATGACAGCTAGCTTTATCATTTTTAATTAACCTTTGACCAACATTTTTCACTACAAAGTCACATGTACATCTTAATTAGGGACATAAAATCTCATTAATGCCTAATATTTCTTTTGGACAGTTAAAATTCTTTTATGTTCCTTTCAGATGGCATCTTTTACACACTTGAAAAGATATATTTTGATAATTTTAAAGAAAATTACTAGGTTGGCTGTAAACCTTGAAGTTTGACCCTGAAAACACCAGAAATGAGCTGACAAAAGCCAAGGTTAAGCAACTAAAATTTTTTTCAATAAATTTATTGCAATAGGTGGGATTATTCAGAGCAAAGGTGAGCAAGAATAGTCAAAAACACAATCAGCCACACCATGTGACTATATTAACTACATTAAATATCTCATCATTTTACTAATACACGCATAATTTTGAGCAAGAATGGAATGACATGAAACCTGGCTTTGATGTTTCCTCGGTGCCTGGCTGCCCTCTTGTTTGCTTTTCCCACCTGCCCATTTAAAGGGCTCCGAGACTGCCCCCCCTCCTTACGTGCTCCCGGAGAAGCCTGAAGCACTCTTTATCAGCTCTTTTTGGAACACTCGTCTTTGAAGGAAAAATAAGAAAAGTTACTTCACAATCTTGGCAACACCTTTATTGGAATATCTTGTTTCAGTTTAAGGAAAAAAACCTTTCTGAACAAGAAGGGTCTTGTTCCTTTCATATTGAGCCACTGAGACTTCCTCCTCATTTAATTCCGTTCATGACCACTTACGTACGTATGGATGTTTTCAAGAGCTACATAGGTGAACTAAAGACAGTAAATACCACTGGGGAATCTGAAGGCCAGTAAGGAACACAGGCAGACCTAGGAGATAATGCTATGGCCAGACCACCACAATACAGCAAATAGGGCAGTAAAATGAGTCATGGGAATATTTTGTTTTCCCAATGCATGTGAAAATCGTGATTATATGATACTAAGTATGCAATGGCATTATGACTTTTATTTTTTTTTATTTCGGATTAATACGAGGGTACAAATGATTAGGCTACGTTGTTTGCGGTTGTTAGGTAAAGTCCCTGTTGCAGTTATGCCCCTCACCCAGGAGGTGTTCTGTGTACCTTACATTGTGCTTGTTAGGTGAGAATACCCCAGCATTATGTCTTTAAAAAATATGTATATACCTTAATTTAAAAATATTGTTTAAAAATGCTGATGATCATCTGAGCCTTCAGTGAGTTGTCATCTTTTTGCTGATAGACAGTTGTGCCTTAGTGCTGATATAAGCTGACTGGCTGATCAGGGCCAGGCTACAGAAGAGACTGCGATAATTTCTTAAAACCAAATAGCAATGATGTTTTCCAACAATTGATTTTTCCTTTCATGAAAGATTTCTCTGGTAGCATTTGACCCATAGGACTTCTTACAGAATTGGAGTCAGTGTTCTCAAACTCTGACACTGCTGTATTAACTAAATGTATGTAGCCTTCTAAATCCTTGTTGTTACTTCAACAATGCACACAACACCATCACTGGAAGTAGAGTCCATCTCAAGAACCCACTTTCTTTGCTCATCCATAGAAAGCAATTTCTGATCCATTCAAGTTTAATCATGAGGGCCACAATTCAGCCACTTCTTCAGGCTCCACCTCCAATTCTAGTTTTCTTGCTGTTTCTACCACATCTGCAGTTACTTCCTCTACTCAAGTTGTGGAACCCTCAAAGTCATCTATGAGGGTTGAAATTGACTTCTTCCAAACTCTCATTAATGTTGATATTTTTACCTTCTCCCATGAATCCTGAATATTCTTAACGGCATCTAGAATGATGTATTCTTTCGAGAAATTTTTCAATTTACTCTGCCTAGATCCATCAGAGGAATCACTATCTATGAAGCTGAAGCCTTATGAAATGAAATGTATTTCATCAATAATAAGACTTGAAAGTCATAATTGCCCTTTGATCCATGGGCTGCAGAACAAATGCTATGTGAACAGGCAGGAAAACAGCATTCATCTCCTGTACATCTCCATCAGCTCTCATGGGTGACTATTCTCATCCATTCTATAGGAACAGTGATATTTCAAAAGGCATCTTTTTTTTTTTTTTTCTGTGCAGTAGGTCTCAACAGTGGGTTTAAAAGACTCCATATCAGCTACAAGTCTGTTTCATTTTCTTATCATTCCTTGGTTCATTACAGTATTGCTTTTATTTTTCTTCAAGAACTTTTCTTTGCATTCACAATTTGGCTATTTGACACAAGAAGCCAACTTTTCAGCCTATCTCAGCTTTTGAGGTGCCTTCCTCATTAAGCTTAATCATGTCCAGTTTTTTAGTTAAGGTGAGAGAATCCTTATTTCTTTCTTTCTCATTATTCTTATACATAAGGATAATCCTTCTTTTCACTTGAACACTTACAGATCATTGTAGGATTATTCTTTATCTTAATTTCAATATTGTTGTGTCTCAGGGAATAAGGAGGCCTGAGTAGAGAGAGGGATATATAGGAGTGGGTGCTGTAACACTAGGTCAGTGTAGCAGTCAGAACACAAACAACTCTTATTAAGTTTGCTGTTATATAGGCCTGGTTTGTGGGACCCCAAACAAATACAACAGTACCTTCAAAGATCACTGATTGCTATAAAACATAACAATGAAAAAGTTTGAAATATTGCAAGAATCACCCAAATGTGACACAGAGACATGAAGTAAACACTTGCTGTTGGGGAAATGCTGCCAACAGACTTGCTTGACCCTGAATTGCCACAAATCTTTGACTTTCGTAAAACGCAATATCCGAGAAGCATAATAAAGAACAAAGTATGCCTGTACACAAATAGGAAAATAGACAAGCTCTATTAAATGGATACAGAAACAACAAGTTGGCCCTTTGTATCATTCAGGCAGCAAATGAGAGTAACAGTCATAGATCCAAAATTTTACAATTTAGCTCCTAATCTGGTATTTATTCTTGAAATGGAGTGGCAGCCTCCTTACTTAAGACTTACACACATTATCATCTTTTTGGTATTTACAAAGCATAATAGTTAAAACATTTTTAAGGATAATGAGAAAGAATTAAAGAGGGAAAATATTACATAAGTCCATGGTCCATCTTTGACCACTTAAGCAATATGATTAGGGGGAGAATTGGTTCTGTGTTTTAAATCTTTTTTTTATATACATATGTACGTGTGTGTGGCTGTATTTATGCAAAGCCCATGTATTACATTCCTAGGGTATTTATATTTTTTCTAAGTCACTCATAATTTTGGGAAGTACATGAATCTAAAAATTAAGTAATCCTACTGATAAATTTTGTTTCCTTTCTTGGATACTGCTATGATGTATAATAATATTATCCATTGATGAAATCATAGTCATAGATTAATATAGACCCACTCACTAACTTTTAGAAATTTTTGCAATTCTGTGATAGATGATTTTCATCATGGAAGTGTCATAGATCTTAGGCTTATCAAGGCAATAGAATTGATATCCCTCTTTTAAATCTGTCATAACTTGCACATCCCCAATGTCACTGTGAAGCTTAAGTGAACATTTTCCCCGGTGCACTTGAGCTTTCTGCTACATTAAACCTCCTACCCTAGTATTTAGAGATCTTTCATTTCATCTTTCTTCAGCCACTTCTGATTTTCAAACCCTTGAGTATCTTTCCCTTTCCTGTGCTAAGCTGCAAACTCTGGAAGAGAAAACAGGGATAATGTTGTTTCCACAGTGACTCGTATGCCAAGGACATTAAGGGCACCTAACAATTTCAAATAATCATAATGTGGATTCACAAAAATCACACAAAAACATCCTCTTTTCACTAAGCTGCCCAATATCACCCATTGTCAGTATATGGTCTGACAATGAAGTTTGTGAACTCGTCCTAGAAAAAGTGCTCTATACCTCATTGCTGAGTATCACTACAGTTATCTTCAAAATATTCCCCCTGGGAAGCTATGCACCAACATCAGTACCTAGTCACCCTTCAAAGCAATTCTGGAACTCATTCTGGAAGGCCCATCAGAACTGGTTTTGTAAGAGGTATGACGTTAATAACTTGCCACCATGCTTACACTGGCCCCACTGACTGACAATTCTCGAAGGTTTCATAACCTTCGTATATCAGTGTCTCACAGCTGTCTGTGTGGCAGTGTCTTGCTGAGTCACATCCATTATTGTTGTTGTGTGTTTTTGCATGCCATACGATGATAGCTCTGATGGTCATTCCAGAAAAAGAGTTCCAAAATTGCCTTGAAGGATGGTGTCAGAGCATAGCTTCCCAAGGCAACCATAGTGATACTCAGCAAGGAGGGTTGTAGCACTTTTTCTAGGTTGAGTTTGCAAATTTGTCAGACCTCGTAAAACAAACGGTATGATTAAACTTTTCAGAGTCCTTGACAGAGATGCCCCATCCCCTTTCTTAGAAATATGCTCTAAAACTCTTTAAGAAATAATTTGGCAATGAGGGTTACTCCCTCTTTAATGTGAGTAAAATCCTTTTGAAGTAGGCTTCACACAGTACAGTGTTCACTTACCTTGCTCTCCCTCATTTCTGCCATGTGAGGACACCACTTCCTCCCCTCCAGATGACACAGCTTCACCAGACACCAAATACTGGTGCCTTGATCTTAGACTTCCAGACTCCAGAACTGTGAGAAATAAATGTCTTTATAAATAACCCAATCTGTGCACAGTAGTTCCCCTCTTATCCACAGGTGATACATGCTAAGATCCTTAGTGGATGCCTGAAACCATAGATCAGGGGTTCTTAACCCATGGGTCATGACCCACAGGAACTGTATTAAAGGGCCGCAGCATTAGGAAGGTTGAGAACCACTGCCATCAATAGTACCAAACCCTAGCTATCCTGTTTTATTTTATATATACATATATATGCATATATATACCTATGTTAAAGTTTAATTTATAAATTAGGCACAGTAAAATATTAACAATAATAAACAATAATAAATTAGAGCAATTATAACAATGTAACCATTGCACAGAGAGAAGATTCACTCTTACTGTAGATCTAACCAACCTCAGCATAGTAAGGTGGGAACCTTCACCTCTTCATTTAAAGGAAGCACTTTATGACTTCTCTTTGGCATATCTGAATTGCCAGAATCATTAACTCTTGCACATTAGGGGCAGTATTGAGTAAAATAAGCATGCCTCAAATACAACCACTTCAATATCATAACAGGTCAATCCAATAATGGAGGCTGCTCAGTGACTCATGGGCGGGTCCCTTCACAGGCTGAATGACTAACAGGAGTGGAGCATTCACATCCCAGAAGGGACAAAGCAGGACAGCACAAGATTACATTATGTTACTCAGAACGGCATGCAACGTAAAAGTTAGGAATTGAACATTTCTGGAATTTTCCATTTAATAGACCATGGTTGGCTATAACTAAAACTGTATACAAGGGGTCCTACTATATTCTGTTGCAGCAGCACAAAATGAGCTAAGAGAGATGGTATTGCCATTTTCTTTGGTTCCTGACAAATTTTAGTCCCTCGTTTAAATCCTAGTCCCTCCTGAGGGGGGGACTTTCAATATCTTCTCTAGCCCTCTTCTCTAAGGACTAGCCTTAGAAGCAACATAGAGCCACTGCCTTCCAAGTTTCCATCATTTTGGGGGGTGACAACACAGCAGCTATAATCATGTATTTGGGGAACCCTCAAGCATAGTCACCTTCTTAGTCTTCAGGAAAAGATCTCTGGCCCTCTCTCTTCTCTTCCATTTTCACGGTCTCCTCAATGGCACCTACATCTCTCTTCCTACACCAGGTTGCCATAGCATAAACCCCTCAGGGTTTAGGCTTTGTAAACTAAAAAGCCAGGATAGAATCAATGTCAGTCTATTTCTGCTTTGACCCTGCAACTCAATCAAACTAAGACAGGGAAGGCAAAATACAACTCTTTTTTTAGAATGGGCAAGAGAAAACAATGTGAATTAATATATCAACAAACCTCATCACCTTGATAGCTAAAGTGTGTATCTGTTACCTGCAAATGAAAAAATATTGACTAAGGAAAAATCTTATTGAAAATAACTAATGACAGTTTTCACCGCATCATTACTGGAGCCAAGTCTGATGTATAAGGTGGTGTTCAAGATGGATAATTCGATTTGGGGTCCAAAATGAGCTGTAACTCTACAGTAATTAAATTGACATTATTAATGACTTGCAAGCTGGCTCTTAAATCAATTCCAAACCATGAAAATAATTACATAACTACCCAAAACTACTATGATCAACATCTTTTATTTGCATACAAAATTGCTGGTGATATGTTCCTTTACTTTTCAATAGTTTCAACATGTCACATTTCATTATTCAACAAATGTTTATTGAATGAGCTAGAAACTATTCTAGAAACCAGGTATTTTGATAAACAAAACAAGCAAACGAACAACCAAACAAGATGCTTGGCCTCATGATGTTCACAGTTTCATGGATGGCAATAACAATAAACAAAATTAGTAATAACAATAAACAAACTAAGTAACCTCTAGGTTATGGTAGATGTGGGAAAAATATTTCGGAGCTAGGAGCGAGGGTGGAAGAGTGGGAACAGATAATGAAGTTCTGAATAAGGTGATCATAGGCTATCTCATCAAGCTGACATTTGAACAAAGATGCGAAAGAGGGGAAGATAAAAACCATGAAGGAAGAGTATTTTAGAAAGAGATCAGTAAAAGTGAACATGTGCCATACTTAGAGCATTAAAAAGGCCAGTGGCTGGTGTGCAGAGGGCTCGGTAGAGAGTTAACTGAGGGTCTGGCCATGAAAGTCCTTGCAGACCATCGTAAGAAATTTTTACGTTACTCTTGTGAGATGGGAGACTTTTGTAGAAGTCAATGTGATCTAATGTGTATTTTAATAGTATCATGAGGGCATCTGTATTAAAAAATAGACTAAAGGATGTGAAAGGCAGAAGCAGGGAGACCAATCGGAGGGGTTAGCACATTAATCCAGGAAAGAAAAGATAGTGAAGCGGACCAAGATGTTAGCAGGGAAGGTGGTGAGAACCAATCAAACTCAAGATTAAACTGTAAGGCAGAACACAACAACATGTGTTCATTTCTGGATTATTATTTTCCTGCTTGTTAGATAATCAGGTAGAACTAGTCTAAAACTCAGAGCTGAGGTATGAACTAAAAGACATTTTAGGAGCCATGATTCCATAGCATGTTAAGAGTTTGACACAATGTCTCTGACTAGTGAAGTTACCAGCTACCTAATAGAATTTTGTCTGGTATAAATACAAAAGTGTGGTTTATTATCTTGTAAAATATTAACCTGTTTTGCGTCTAACCCTGAGACTTTGTCTTAACATTCTGCAGAATGCTTAAATTCTGATACCGTCTGAAGTGAGTATAGAATTCACAAATTGAGGGCACAGTCCTCCAGACCCCCCTCACTTCACATGCCAGCTGCATGCCTCGAGATTTCCAGGCCACCCTCACTTATTACCAACTGCTTACAAATGTGGAAAGCTCCCCCTGTGTCCTCAGAGGTGAAAATTCACTAGAATGACACACAAATCTCAGAAAAGCACCATACTTACAATTGCAATTTATTATAAGGATACAAATTAGGACCAGCCAGATGAAGAGACTCATAGGATGTTCCAAATGCAAAACCTTTGCATCCTCAGGACGTAGCGCCCTCCTGGCACAGCAATGTGTATCATCAACCAGGAAAGCTCACCAAGTTTTCATGTTCAGAGTTTTTTATTACATACACATGACTGATTAAATTACTGACCATAGACTAACTCTCGAGCCACTCCCATTCTCTGAAATCAGGCTGATATTATCTGACTCAAAGCCTCAACCTTCTAATCATATGCTTGATCTTTCCAGAATGCCCAGCCCTCATCCTGATGATCTAGGGGTCCATCTTGAGTCATTTCACTAGTATAAACCCAGGTGTGATCTCAGAGGCTCACCACAAATAACAAAGACTCTCTTGCCACCTAAGACCAAGGAAACTAAGCACAAAGATCAAACAAACTTTTTATTATGCAACATATTCCTTTATTAAATATCCTATAAAAAGATAGCTCTTCAGGGTAGCACCTGTGGCTCAGTGGGTAGGGTGCCTGGCCCATATACTGAGGGTGGTGGGTTTAAACCTGGCCCTGGCCAAATTGCAACAAAAAAATAGCCAGGCGTTGTGGCAGGCACCTGTCGTCCCAGCTACTCGGGAGGCTGAGGCAAGAGAATCACCTAAGCCCAGGAGTTGGAGATTGTTGTGTGCTGTGCTGCCATGGCACTCTGCCAAGGACAATAAAGTGAGGCTCTGTCTCTTTAAAAGAATATATATATTCTTTTATATATATATTTAATATATGCATCTTCCAATGTTCATCGAACTAATTAAACATCTTAGTGGTTCCCTCATTAATGAGTAAATGTTGTGCATGTATTTTCTATTTGCATAAAATATACCTTTTTGAAAATTAAATTCTAACAGTAACATTTAAGTGAGATAGGCAATGGAGTGAATCAAGAAGAGAGATTCTTCAAAGAATAACTCTTAAGAACTCCATGCTAAGGTTTAAAAGATGAGAAGCAATCAGCAAAGAAGTCCTAGGAATGCCTAATGAATCAGAAAGAAAACCAAGAGAGTATTCTGGAACCCAAGGGAAAAATGTAGTGCATAGAGATGAGTGATCAGAGATGTCAAGTGTTACTGATCAATCTAGTTAAATGAAAACTAAAATTTCATCGTTGTGTTTGGCAACTTCATGGTCACTGGTAATCTTGACAAAAACACGTTTTGAAAATGGAGAAGTAAAGAGCATTTAGAGTAGTTTTAAGAGAACAATGGGAAAATGGGATACCGTTCAGCTATGAAAAGAAATGAATTATTAATACACATTGCAACATGAATGAAATGTGAAAACATTATGCTAAGTGAAATAAATTGAACACAAAAAGCTCATATATTATATGGTTCCATTTGTATAAAAGATCCAGAATAGGTAACTACAGAGAGATAAAATGTAGGTTAGTGGTTGCCAGGGTTGAGGGAAGAGGGATGCAGAGAGACACCTCATTTAGAAGGATTCAATGTTTTCTTTGGGGCTGATAAAAATGGTTTTGATACTACTAATAGAGGTGATGGCTACACAACACTCCGAATGCACTAAATGCCACTGAGTTGTTGAATAGTTAATTTATGTGAATTTCACCTCAATAAATATAAGAAAAGTGGAGAGAAGTTGGAGAGAATGAATAGTGAATATAGAAAATTATTCTATGAGATTTGTTACACACATAAAGGAAAACCAACAAAAAAATACTGTAGCTAGAAGGGGATGTAGGGTAAAATAAAAGTTTTTTCTTTTTTTTAATTTTTAATGGAGGAAACAAGAGTATGTCTGTAAGCTGATGGAAATGACCCCATAGAAGGGAAAAATGGGTGATTCAGAGGAAAGAAGAGAGATGGTCATTCTATTTTTTATACATTTTGCTTTTATTAAAATACCACAAAATAAGCCTGCCTTTAAAAATCCACTTATGTAATATTAAACCAAATATTGCTGGTTTCTAATCCCAGCTCTGCCATAATCTTGTTCTGTAGCTTCATGAAGTCCCCCAAATCCTTAAATATATAAAACAAAAGAGCTGAACTATCTCTAAATATCCCCTTCGTCCCAGAGTTCTATGATTCTCTGATATGCACTGATTTATGTTATTATGAGATCTAAGAATAGCTTTATAGAGTCTACTTTTTCTGCATACATATCATTGGATCTCTTCAAACTTCCTTTCACAAAAAAAAAAAAACCAAAGCTACACTGATTTATAGCAGATTAACTAAAAAGAACACACAGGATGAACAGAGAACTTAAGACAGACTAGATGCAATCAGACATCTGGGCGAGTTTACCGCCACAGCTCAAAAACATCTGGGTGATGTTAGTACTCCAGCTCTGGAAATCAGACATTCCTAAATCTGACATTACTTTGGATGAGCAATGTGTATTCTTAAGCCGCAGATGCCTCATTTTGGCAAGAAAACCTGATAAGCACAGAAAAAAAAAAAAGCATGAAAGAAAATCAGGAGATTCTGTAGGAATTTCTAGCATGAAGTGGTGGAATATCTTAATGCAAAAAGCTAGAATTTAAATATAAATAATGTGTTTTTAACTTATAGACTACAGGTATATGATAACCCACTGACACATCAAACTCAAGGTGCCTGAATGAAAAACTTTCCATTTCCTGCAATCCTCTTCTACGTAATTTTCCAGTCTTCACTGTTGTTCTCATAAGCAGCCAGGTTCAGAATCTGGGAATCATTTTTTCCTCTTTCTTTCTCTTTAGACCCCTTCCCTACATCTAGTCATTTGTTGAAACCTGTGGTTTCAATCTCTTTCTTGTTTTCAGCCGTTTTCTCGCAGTATTATTTCTATTCTCCTTGCTGATGCCGTGGTATCTATAGCCCAGATGGCCGCGAGCCTTCCCCAAACATTCTATCTGCTCCCCATATTCCAATTCATGCCACTTTGCCAATAAAACCGATCTTTGTACAGGCAAAACCGATCTTTGTAAGACTGGGCTCAAAAAGACTCAGTAAGATTCATCTCATGGGTGGAATTCAATACCAATGCTTCAAGCTGAAAGACAAGTGGCCTGATCCTTATTTCTAACATGACAGGACGGGCACCTTAACCTCCTACAAAGTGAGAATACTCATATTCCAAGTATAATACAAGTTCTTGTCTCTTTCTTTTCATATTTAATGTAATTACCTGTTGAGCCAGAAGCATCCATAATCAGGGAGATTAGGAGTACTACGGCAGAAATGGAAAGAGAAAGAGTCACTACTCAGTTTTGACCTCCAAGTGACGGCAGGTGAAGGATGGTAATGTGACGACCTTGTTATCAGAAGCTACAGTAGGCCCTTGCCCTGACCTTGGCACACAAGACCAGGATGACATTAGTTTCTCAACCCCTTTCAGAGAAAGCACTGTATGTTGGTGGAAGAAGAATATAAGTCTCCTGAACAAGCAGGTAACACACACAAGGAGCGAGCACCTCTAGAAACAGAAGGAAGAAAATTGCCTTTGGAAGTGGTTGATTTTGTTACCTGCAGAACCTGTGGTTTCACTGTCTTGGCTGTGTCCTACAGAATCTCCAGTAAATTCCACATAGGTAACCAATGTTTTCAGAGCACTTTCTTTGAACAACCATGTACTTTGGTTACAGGAACTTCTCCTTGGAAGAAAGGAAATGGCAGACTTCTGGACAGCCATGTCAGGTAATAGAATTGGCGAACGATTTTGTGTTTCTTGTTTAGTGTTACTTTGAAAATTAGCTGGAACCGCCGCCTAGTCTGGATGAAATGTTGAAATTTGATACGTATTAATTACAAGTATTTGAAACATAAAATCATTGTTGATGTCACCTTAATCACACTGGTTTAAAACTTCCTAATTATTCAAATGGAGATAAAATAAACTAATGAGAGGGCAGTGAAACAACCATTTATGAGACCAAAAAAGTTTAGCATTCATAAAATACTATAAATCTAAGCATTTCAGTACTTAGTCAAATGGGTGTTAAAATTAATATAAAAGCAAAAGAGAATAGAAGTAAAACTACAGAGGTAAATGCTATTAGGAAAACTGACTTTAATCCTGTTGGCTTATTACTACAACTCCAAGCTTTTAGAAAAATTAAAATTTTTAAAAATAATAAAAAATTTTTTAAAACCACCGTGAGGTCTAAATTGTGCTCCTAATGCCAACACAATACTTATTAAGTGAGATTTCTTAAAATATATTTCATCCTTAAGGAAACTCTGAGCATTAGCTAAGAAGGATATTATCTGCCCCATTTGATAAAGGCCAAAACTGAGAGCAAAAGGGAGGGGTTTTGAGTCCTGCAAGGGTGGCAGAGCTCAAGGGCGATAGATCTGAGAAAGTACCTACAGATCTCCTGATTCCTTCCTAGACTTGAACTATCATAGGATTGGCTTATCTAGAAAGATCAAATTAATCAAGTCATTTCTTTCTTTTCACTATCATTAGAGAGGGAGCCCAAAAGACAAAATTTAAGAGACATGTTTTTGAAGAGAGTTCTATATTCAATATGGTAAATGATAAGATAGCAATGAGAATTTCTGCCTGTGTCAAGGTTGCTGATAGCTAACCTAATAGGCAGCTTCATTCCAGATCATTTGGTGGTGATTTTTCTCTTCCTTTTTTTCTTAGCTTGAAGTTGTGGTGATAAGATGGATAAGGTCATTTAAAGATGGTGACATGTGGTATCTGTTAACAAATGCTGGGTTGTATTTAAAACATGCTGAGAGTAGCACAGAGGCAGGGACAAAACGTTCTTCGCTCCTCAAGCCTAGTACCTCTTCTACGGTATAGATTTCCATCAATTGGTTCTATTAAGTAAATTACATATGACCTTTATATCCCAGTAAAGGTAAATGTAATTTAAGAGTTTATAAGCATGGGAGTAGGGAAAAAGAAAAAAGTCCACTGTGCAAAGGAGGATTTGTGAAATAATGACACAGAAGGCTTCCAAGAATGCCCAGATGTATGTACTTCTGGTCAATTCTATTGAGGTAACCCAAGGGAATAAAAGTTTTATTCTTTTATTAGTTTGTTTATTTTTCTCTCTTTAAATCTCAGAACTGAAAACTAATTCTTTTCTTTTGGCCCAAGTTCTCCCCAGGGAATCATCCATTTTTCTACTCAATACGTATTGATAACAGCATGCAGGACTGTGAAGGCTCAAGGGAACATGTATTCTCATGAGCTGTGGTAAAGGGTCAGTGCTGGCTTGCAGGACGAAAGTTTCTTGTGCGTTTTCAAGGGCCTTGAATATGCTTATTTATTTTGTCCCAGGGTTTCCAGTTTAAGAATTTACCTATAAAGAAATAAGAGATGTGCACAATGATTTCTACCAAGAGTTTATTATGATAATAGTGGAAGACAATTGGTATCCCTAACAGGAGAGTTCAATGGTAATTTACCTTTATAATACATGTGGAATAAAATGCAGCCATTACAATCAGGGTTTCTCAGATGCTTCTATAGTTTAATGGCAGAGATACATTCTGAGAAATGCACCATTAAGCAATTTCGTACTTGTATGAACATCATGAGTACTGACACCAACCTGGATGATATAGCCTGCTACATACCTAGCCTAGACAGTAGTCTCTTGATCCCAGGCAACAGCCCTGTACAGCACATTACTGTGATGGATACTGGACAACTAGATCACAATGGTAAATCTGTGTGTATCTAAACTTAACTAAAGATAGAAAAGATACAGTAAAAATACATTATTATAATCTAATGGGACTACTTATGTGACCCATTGGTGACTGAAGTGTTGCTAAATGGTTCATAACTGTGTATATATCCGGATTAAGAAATAATTTGAGATATTTTCTGGAACGGTAACAGACCTAGATGGATGATAGGATTATGGGTGGTTTGTGAATGGTTCAGAATAAACATGTATTACTTTTGTAATTCACAAAAGTTTAAATAATACGTTTTAAATAACTTTTAGAAAATACATAATGGAATAAATAATAGTCCAGATGATTTTGGAGGGGAAAGCCAGTTACTAAATAGTACACACATTTTCATAAATATGTATGCTTTAATATGAAGGGCATAAGTACTTAAAAGAAACAATAAAGGGCGGCACCTGTGGCTCAGTCGGTAAGGCGCCGGCCCCATATACCGAGGGTGGCGGGTTCAAACCCCGCCCCGGCCAAAACTGCAACCAAAAAATAGCCGGGCGTTGTGGCGGTCACCTGTAGTCCCAGCTACTCGGGAGGCTGAGGCAAGAGAATCGCTTAAGCCCAGGAATTGGAGGTTTCTGTGAGCTGTGTGAGGCCACGGCACTCTACCAAGGGCCATAAAGTGAGACTCTGTCTCTACAAAAAAAAATAATAAAAAAAAAAAAAAAGAAACAATAAAATGTAAACAGAATCTGGCTTAGTTATTGGTAAAATTTGTTATTAATAGTTTTCACACACTTCCCAGAATTTTTTTCAATTTATTTTTCCCTATCTTTTTTTTTTTTTTTTTTTGTAGAGACCGAGTCTCACTGTACCGCCCTCAGGTAGAGTGCTGTGGCGTCACAGCTCACAGCAACCTCTAACTCTTGGGCTTACGCAATTCTCCTGCCTCAGCCTCCCAAGTAGCTGGGACTACAGGCGCCCACCACAACGCCCGGCTATTTTTTGGTTGCAGTTTGGCTGGGGCTGGGTTTGAACCCGCCACCCTCGGCATATGGGGCTGGCGCCCTACTCACTGAGCCACAGGCGCCGCCCTATTTTTCCCTATCTTTATTAATGTTTAATTGACAAATAAGAAGTGTATATATTGTACAACATGTTTTGATATATGTACACTGTAAAATGATTGCTAGGTCTGGTGGAGAGTAAACAGGTGGCAAGGAAGTAGCTAAGGGTGGAGAACGGAATTCAAATTATAGCTAGAAACTGTCCCCTAGTGGGAATGTACCCGGTAAAGAGTTCCTAGTGACCTGGAACTGACCTAGCACTCATTACCATCTAATTAGCATAGCATGGCTGGAGTTTCCTGAAGAATTCTGGGGAAAATACAGGCAGAGGAGAAATTGTTACATAACCATCCTCTAATGTAACCTGTCCTGTGATCTGTTACATAACCTCAGCCTGTCAATCACCCCAAAGGATAGGAAATAACAACCAATCCTGCCCGGAGAAACAAGTTTATAAAAAGCAGTGGTGCGAACAAACTCCTGGTCTTCCTCTGGTCTTGGAGACTGACCTTTGCCTCTCTCTTTGTCTAGAACGTATTTTCACTTTGTGCAACTTCTTTCATTTTTTGTTTGTTTGTTTCTATCATAAACTTTTTGCATAAGATTGTGTTGTGTTCATGAATGCTCCATCATCAGCTCTACTCAGTACCACGACTCATTCTTGACCCTGGGAACCAGGGGACCAGGGAACCAGGGAACATCCAGACAGGCCTAGCATGATTAAATCAAGCTAAGTAGCATATCCATCACCTTGCATACGTGTGCACGCATGCATGCATTTGTGAGAGAACTGTAAGATCAAATTTCTCTCAGCCATGAAGAAGAATGAAGTAACCCTTTTTGCAACAATTTGGATGGAACTAGAGACTATTGTCCTAAGTGAAGAATCTAAAGAATGGAAAGAAAAAAAAAAAACACCACATCTACTTGCTGTTAGACTGGAACTCAGTGGAGAGCACACCTGTGCACAGAGGGAAGTAAAATACAGTGGAAATAAAGCAGGGGGGAGAAAGGAGGAGGGGACTGGCGGAAACCTACCTGACTGGTACAGTGAACACTATCTGGGCACACTTCTAACCCTGACTCGGGCATGACAAAATCAGTACATGTAACCAAAAACATCTGTACTCCTATAATAGTTTGAAATAGAAAACAGAAAATATCTAATCTCTTAGAAGTGCTCATATAGGGCAGCCCCTGTGGCTCAAAGGAGTAGGGCGCTGGCCCCATATGCCAGAGGTGGCGGGTTCAAATCCAAACCTGGTCAAACACTGCCAAAAAAAAAAAAAAAAAGAAGTGTTTGTGTATATGATACATTATTATTAGCTGTAGCCAATAGTTCCAATTTACTCATCCGGCTTAAATGAAACTTTGTATCTTTCAAACAACACTTTTCCATCTCCCAAACCTCTGCCTTCTGGCAACCACCCTTCTCCTCTTTGCTTCTGTGAGTTCAATTTTTTTTTTTATTCCACATATAAGTGACATGGATCACACAGTATAATTTTCTGTACCTGCTTATTTAAACTAACATAGTATCTTCAGGTTCATTCACGTTTTCACAAATGGCACTATTTCCCTCTTTATAAGGCTGAATAGTATTCCATTGTACATGCCACGTTTTCTGTATCCATTCATTCATCGCTGAACAGTTAGGTTGATTTCCCATCTTGGCTGTTCTGAACAAGGCTGAATGAATATGAGAGTGTAGACGTCTCTGTGACACTGGTTTTATTTCCTGTGGATATATATCCAGTAGTGGGATTGCTGGATCATATGGTATTCCTCTTAATTTTTTGAGGAACCTCATAACGTTTTTTCATAACAGTTGTACTAATTTGCATCCCCACCAGCAGTGTGCAGAGGCTCCCTCTTTTTCACATCTTTGCGAATACTATCTTTTACCTTCATGCTAATGGCCATTCTAACAGATTGGAGGAACTGTCCCTCTGTGGTTTGGGGTATTTTTTTCATAAATGTATTGGCCATTTGGGATCATATCTAAAAACTCATTACCCAGATCAATGTCAAGAGGCTTTTTGTCTATGTTCCCTTCTAGTAGTTTTATAAGTTCAAGTCCCAGATTTAAATCTTTAATCCCTTTTATTTTTTTTATAAGATGAGAGATAAGGATCCAATTTCGTTTTTTTGTGTGTGGATATCCAGTTTTTTCAAATACAATTAGTTGAAGAGACTGTCCTTTCTCTGCTGTGTTCTCTTGACACCTTTGTCAAAGATCAATTGACTGCAAATGTGAGGATTCATTTCAGGGCTCTCTGTCATGTTCCCTTGGTCTATTTGCCGTTTTTAGGCTAATACCATGGTGTTTTGATTTTTATACATTTCAAAATACAGTATATTTTGAAATCAGATGTGATGCCTCCAACTTTAATCTTTTCGCTCAAGACTGCTTTGCCTATTTGGGTTTTTCGGTGGTTCTACATGAATTTTAGGATTGTTTTTTCTATTGCTGTGAAAAATGTCGTTGGAATTTTGATAGGGATTGCATTGAATCTGTGCTTCACCTTACATAATTTAACAATATTTATTGTTTCAGACCATGAACACAGAATATTTTTCCATTTATTTGTGTCTTCTGTTACTTCTTTGGTGTTTTACTATTTTCAGAATACCTATTTTTCACTTTCTTGGTTAAATTTATTCCTAAGTATTTTTTATGCTATCATAAATGGAATCATTTTCTTGATTTCTTAAATAATTCACTGTCCATATGTATAAACTCTACTGATTTTTTGTATGTTTATTTTGTATCTTGCAACCTTATTGTATTTGTTTATTAGGTCTAACAGTTTTTGGTGGAATCTTTAGGGTTTTCTATACATAAGACTATGTCATCTGCAAGCAGAGGCCATCCTACTTCTTCCTTTCTGATTTGAATGCTTTTTATTTCTTTTTCTTTACTACTTCATCTGGCTAGGACTTCCAGTAGTATATTGAATAGAAATGATGAGTGGGCATCTTTGTCTTGTTCTTGACCTTAGAGGAAAAGCTTCCTGCTTTTCAACATTGCATATGATTTTAGCTGTGAGCTCATCATATGTGTTCTTTATTATGCGGAAGCACATTGCTTCTACTCTCAATTTGTTGGCAGTAATTATGATGAAAGGATGTAAAATTTTTTCAAATGTATTTTAAGCATCTGTTGAAATGATCGTATGGTTTTTATTCTTCATTCCAGCAACATGATGAACCACATTTATTAATTTGCATATGTTAAACCATTCTTGCATACCATGGATAAATCTCACTTAATCATGTTGTATGATCCTCTTATGTACTGTTGCTTTCAGTTTGCTTGTATTTTGTTGAGGATTTTTGCATCTGTGTTTCCCAGAGACATTGGATTGTAATTTTCTTTTCTCATAGTGCCCTTTTCTGGTTTGGGTAGCAGGATTATTCTGCTTGACTAATGTGTCCAGTATTGCTCTCTCCTCTTCAATTTTTTTTCTTTTTTTTTTTTTCCTCTTCAATTTTTTGATGGAATTTGAGAATGATTGGCATTAATTTTTCTTTAAATGTATGGTAGAATTCACCAGTGAAGCCATCAACTCTTAAGCTTTTCTTTGATGTGAGTTTCTGATTACTCTTTAGATCTGCTTACTTGTTGTTGATCTAATCTATTTGGTTGGTCTATTTCTTCATGATTTAGTTATGGTAGGGTGTATGTTTCTGGAAATTTATTCATTTCTTCTAGGTTATCTAATTTGTTGTTGTATAATTATTCATAGCAGTCTTTGGCAATTCTTTTTAATTGTGTTGTATCAGTTGTAATATCTCCTCATTTATTTATCATTTGATTTGAGTTTTCTTTTTTCTTAGTCTAGTGAAAGGTCAATTTTATTTACCTTTTTTGAAAACCAATTTTTAGCTTCATTGCTCTTGTCTTTTGTTTTGCTAGTCCCTCTTTCATTTATTTCCAATGTGTTGTGTTTTCATGTTTAATTTGTCTCAAGACTTTAAAATTTCTCTTTTGATGTCCTCTTTGACTCATTGGTTTTTCAGGAGTATGTTATATAAGGTCCACATATTTCTATCACAAATAAAGACAACATTGTTAATGTTGTTATAATCCTGTCATTGCTTTCTAGATTCGTACTATTGTTAGAAAAGGTACTGGGAATTATTTTCATTTTCTTGAATTTGTCAGGGCTCATCTCATGGCTTAACATAAGATCTAGTCTGGAGATATTTCATGGACATGAACATGCATTACATTGCTTTTGGATGGAATGTTGTGTAAGTGACTGTCAGGATCACTTGGCCTACAGTGTTGCTCAAGTTCATGGTTTCCTTGTTGATTTTCTGTCTGAGTTAACTAGCCATTGTTGAATGCATGTTATTGAAGTCCTCAACTATTGTTGTTTTGCTGTCTATTTCTCCCTCTGCTGTTGTTAATATTTGATTTAGCTATTTAAGAGCTTTGACATTGGGTGCATATATAATTTATAAAAGTTGATGCTTTTATCATTACATGTCCTTCTTTGTCATTTATGAAAAATATTGACTTGAAGTTATTTTTTATAAGTATAGGACACTTCTACTCTCTTTTGATTACCAATTTCATAAAATACCTTTTTCCACTTCTTCAATTTCAGCCTACATAAATCCTTAAAACTAAAGCAAGTCCCTTGCGGTTTACATATTATTGGATCTTTTCATCCTTTAAGCCACTCTATGTCATTTAATTAGAGAAATTAATTTCTTTACATTAAAATAATTATTGGTAAGTAAATGCCTATTAGTACCATTTTGTTAATTGTTTCCTGATGTTTTTAGTTCCTTTCTTCCACTGTTCTTCTCTTGTTGTCTTTTGTTGTCCTTTGATGAATTTTCTAATTGTATGTTTTGATTGCTTTCTCATTATCTTTTGTGTATCTACCATAGATTTTTTTCTTTGTGGTTGCTTCAAGGCTTACAGAAAACATAATTATAATAGTCTATATTAAGCTGACAACAAGCTAATTTCAACTGCATTCAAAAATTCTATATTTTCCTTCTCTTTTCCACACATTTTATGTTATTGATGTTGTAATTTCTATCATTTATATTTCATGTATCCATTAACAAATTCTTGTAAAGCTATACTCATATCTAATGCTTTTGTCATTTAACTTTTATACTAGGATTAAAAGTGATTTGTGCTCTTCTATTACAATATCAGAGTATTCTAAATTTGACTATATTGTTATTTACTTCTGCTTCATACTTTGTTAGTGTCCCTTTATTTCAACTTCAATAACTCTCATTAGAATTTCTTATAAAGCAAGGCTAGTGGTGATGAATGACCACAGTTTTTGTTTGTCTTTGATATTCCTTAGGTCTCCTTCACTTTGGAGGAGAGCCTTATCAGTTATTCTTGGTTGGTAGGGTTTGGGGCTTTTTTTCTTAGCACTATGAATACATCATCCCTTGCTATTTTAGCCTGGAAGGTTTCTGCTGAAAAATCTAGTGATAGTCTTATGAGCACCCACTTGTATGCAATGAGTATGAGTTTTCTTCCTGCTTTCAAAATTCTTTTTTTTTTTTTTTTTTTTTGCCTTTTGACAATTTGATTATAAAGTATCTTGGTAAAGATCTCTTTATATTTAATCTATTTAATCTATATTTAATCTATATTTAATCATGGGGGGCTTCATGAATCTGAGAGTTCATTTTCCTCTCCAGATTTGGAAGGTTTTCTATCATTATATTTTTCAAATAAGCTTTCTGCCTCTTTTTCTCTGCTTCTACTGAGATTTCCAAAATGTGTTTATTGGTTCATTTGGTGGTGCTTTATAAGTCCCATAGACTTTACTCATTCCTTCATTCATTCTCTCTTTTTGAGCTGACCTGGGTAAGTACTGCCATTAACCAGTATAGCAAACCATTTTGGGAGTGAATTTTCTTATTCTAGTTAAGCTCTCAGATGACTGGAACCTCATGCGAAACTGAGCCAAAACTCCCCAACAAAGCCACAGCAAATTTTTGATGCATAGAGATAATAAATGTTTATTATTATTTAAAAATGTAAAGGTTTGGACTAATTTGCTAATTAGCAGTAAACAACAAATACATTCCTATTTCTGAATTTATTATTCTTGAAAATTTTCTATAAATGCTCCACTGTGAAAATAATAATTAGCTCACTTTCAAATCTTCCATTTCCTCTTTTTCAATTTTGTGATGTGTTTCACTTGAAGGGAAGGATTCTATTATATTTGAGAATTTAAATTATATACCTAAACTCTATATCTCTTTTAATGGAATCTCTTAACCTCAACATGAATCTCTTAACCACAACAATTGAGAGTTGTGGTGAATCTCTTATTCTCCACATTCTCCTCTCATGACCACCTATTCCCTTTTGTCAGCTTTATTTTTCCTTTAAAATAATAAAAACTGATCACATTTAAACTCTGTTCCATAAGTAATTTACAAGTAATTCACAGTGTTTTATTTATAGGTTGATTCTGATATTTGAGATCATAAACAGCATTGGAACAATACCGAAAAATATTTACTTAAAATGCCAAAAATAGTTATTTCTGGCTAATGATTTGTAAATGCAGTGATTTTTATTTTCCAATTGTATGTTCTTTACAACAAAGATATATTACTTTTATAATTATGAAGAAAATAGTTAACCTAACTTTTTAAAAACTGATTGGAAAAATAAACGTTAGAGAAAAAGAGGAGAAATTTTTGCCCATGCTGAGTGATCATTTTTGGCACGGAAGAATTTAACTGAGTATTACTTATTTATGTGTTTTTGTTTTCCACTTAAAGTATATTGCAAATGATCTCTAAAAATATGTGATTAGAGATGCTTTGAGATTGTCTCTGTTTTAAATACAGCTGGGATCAGGCGTCAAACATAGAAAACCATAAGCAATATGAAATGAAGTCTAGATTCACTGATCACTTTCTATTCATAGTATCAAGAGAGAGCAAAGAAAGAAAGAAGATATTAAAAGCATGTGACTTCTATGTCTAGTCTTTGATCGTAACATTTCCCAAATTGGTATTTTTGCTTTTACAAAATCGATTTTATGGAAATCCAGTGGATCAAACATACAGTGATCAAAATCATCTGATTAAATAATCAAAAGTTGGTCCAGCCACATCAGATGTGATATTGTGTGGTTAAAACATGGTGTCTCTTTCTTATATAACTAGAAACATGACAAAGTTTATTGTGTTGTTTATTTACACAGCAAATTCTTTGACCAGAAGAAGCTGCTGTAAAAAATGAATGAAGAGAGAAAATGTTTACCCAATTCATCCTCTGAATTTGCTAAACTCTAATTTGAGGAAAAGGTTCTTTACAAGACAATTGATTTAAAGAAGCCCTTCAAGTTTACCTGCCTGGAGTGGAAAACTCCTGTTTTCCACCACTGGAGTCTTCCACGTTGAACATGGCCACATTCACCTGGTCCACCAGGTTAGTGGGCGTATCTTGATCACCACTTCAGGCAGGAATCACATGTGTACTTGCCTCCTTTCCCAAGAACACTATGAGATCGTCTCAGGCAGGAATGAAGTCTTCGGCTTTGTACAGTGCCCAGAAACTACTTGGTCATTAACAAATCTTGATTCAAGGTGTATTTCCTAGTTGAACTCATCATGAGAACAATAACATCAGCCAGCATTTGTTGAACACCTACTGCCATAGGCAGTTGGCATCATTGTCTGTTATCCTCACAGCAACCAGAAAAGGTAGGTCCTGTGCCAGTTGCAAAGAGGAGAAACTGAGGTTCAGAAGATTTATGTCTAGTCTAAGTTTATACAACCTGCAAGAGTGGAAGGGCTAGGCTGCCTCCTCCAGGCACGTGCAACCCCAAACCCGGGCTGACGCTGCATTACACCTTCTGTATCTCTTAGAGACAAATAAGTAAGAAGTCTCAAAAGGACCAAGGAAGAAGCAGCTCATTTGTCTCTACCTACTATTTCCAGAAAGTCATCCTAACACACACGTTAACGTAGGCTCCATCTACCACCACAGCGGTCTCTCCCTTTCCGAACACTAATGCAGCGAAGCACTGTGGCCATGGCCCTTTCATCCCTATTCCAGCCACATTTTTAGAAAGAATAAAATTGGAGTAGAATGAGGTTAAATGACTTCTTATAATAGGACCCCTAATCTCCCCCTATTAGAGCACTGGGTGACTCTCTTCTTTCTCTATTTCTCTTTTAGGGAAATAAAAAGAGTCCCCCAAAAGGGCAAGGAAAGCACATGCTGAGATTAATAAGAAGAACGTACAAAGGAAATACTTTCCCATTTCGCAGCCCCTCATGCAGCTCATATTTACAGTCATCTTACCAGACAGAATATCCCACAGAACATGTCAGAACTGGGGATACTGAATTTTTAGCTACTCTTGGTTGCTTCTAGCTGTGCTTTGAGTTTGACCCAGGAAATCTACCATCCAGGGCTGATGTGTGGTTTCCCTGACTTTGTTCAGGCCTTTGGTGCGCTCCCTCTCAGCCAGCAGAACGATCCCATGGTTTGCTTGGCATGGGATACAGAAAGGGCTTGACTTACATAAGGCTATTAAATCAGAACCTGCCTAAGCATCTTTGGAAAACTGTTGGCTTAGTTCATTCTGGGCAAATAGAATCAAAGTCTTGGCTATTATTTACAGCAAATACCACTAAAAATAACCTTAAGTTCCTGGGCTTATTAATTTTGCCACTGAAGGAGCAGAGGGAGGATGGATACAGAATGTGTTCAGTGGTGCAGCTTGCACTGATTAAAACCCTACTTGTCATATTCTATATCATTGTACTGTAGTTATAGTAAATGTTCCTTGTAATGCATTTTCAAGTACAAAAACTGCTTCAGAAAAGAGCATTTAGAAAACTAATTCTATTGAAACCAATGAAGTGTTGACACATTGCCTCATGCAGATTTGTTTAAAGAGGCTTGTTTTAAGTTAGCAAAGTACAGTCCTGGAGGCAAAAAAACCAGTGACTTCTCAGTCTAGTGAGTGAGAGAACAGGGAAGCAGTATGTTCAGCCAGCACCCCCTCATTAATCCTTTCCCGTAATTCTACCCTAGCCGCCTTCTCCCTTGCCCGACTCTATAGAATTTCAAACCAACTGCCAGCCCAGGAACTCGCTGAGAAACCATTCATTACTCAGGCAGAGCATTTATAAAGTTTGCTGATGTGTGGGTGAACAGGGACACAGTGTAAAGCCGTCCTGAAGAGCCTCTTTTCTGCTGTTTAAATTGCTCCTACGTGATGTGTTCCGTAAGCGTTTGAAATCCCGGGGGCTTTTGACACCCTCATCTTTCTGAAAGTGGCATTTCACTGAGCCCAGCCCTAGGATAAAAAAAGAAAGAGCATGTTTGCAGCTGAAAAGAGGGATACAGCATTAAGTAAGAAGCTGATTCTTCACCTCCAATTAGGCCATTGGATCCCACAGAAGAAAACCTTCAGTGCCCAAAAGCCCCACCGAAATCAAACACACAAGCAGGCCTCTCTTGCCTTGTAAACAGGCTGGCAGGGTAACCAAAATAAGCATTTCATGTTGCAAGAATGTTCATGACTAAAAGGAGCAGTCCCAGGGAGAAAGTCCTGTCACTGTCTCTGTGGTAAACTGCTTCCACGCTGCTTACCCCAGGACAGGACTTGGCCGTCTCCACAACGAATCATGTGGAAACAGGGTTTTGTTCAAGTTCATGGAGACACATTTTCTTCTGTTCCCAGGGATAGCAAATTCATCAGGTTTGCTGTGGCCATTTGCATCAATAATCATCTGTCCAGAAAACATGTTTGAGGCATTCTTTGCCAAATTCTCTACCCGATAAAACCAGGACATTCAATAGACCTGATGTCATCAACGTTTTGTTTTTTGGTTTTTAAGTGGGCTGAAATCCATGTAACATAAAATGAACCCTTTGAAAGCAAACAACACAGTGGCATTTAGTATATTCCCAATGTTGTGAAGCCATTTTCATCACCCCCAAAAAGAAACCCCACACCCATTCAGCAGTGAGTCTTCACTTCTTCCTCCCTCCCAGCCTGGGAGTCACCAATCTTCACTGTCCCATGGATTCACCTGTTCTAGATATTTCATATAAATGAAACTATACACTATGTGGCTTTGCGTGTTTGGTTTCTTTCCCTTAGTATAACGTTTCCAAGTTTTACCTGCATTGTAGCATGGATCAATTATTTTACTTTTTATGGCTAAAAATCTTCCCTTGTATGGATATACCACAAGTTACCAATTCAGCCATTAATAGACATTTAGGTTTTGCCCACCACCTTTTAGCTGTGGTGAATGGCGCTGTTATGAACACACACGGACAAGTATTTGTTTGAGTTCCTATTTCCCATTGCTGGATCACATGGCAATTCTATGCTTAACATTTTGAGGAACGAGCAACTGTTTTCCCAAGTGGCTGCATCATTTTGCATTCCCCTGAGCAATGTATGCAAGTTTTAATTCTTCACATCCTTAATCAACACTTGTCTTTTTTTCTTTTTTATTATAGTGATCTTACAGCAAAGTGGCATCACATTATGGTTTTGATTTGCATTTCTCTACTGACCAATGATCCTTCCATGTGCTTGTTGATTGTTTAATTTGTATACTATTTGTGTATGTATATGTATCCACTTTTTAAAATGAGGTTATTTGCCTTTGTGTTGTTAAGTTGAATGCCATTAGATTTTAGGTCTTTAAGTGTAATAGGTAACTACATTTACCTGCCTGGAGGGCTAATGGAAAAAATAATCAGAACCTGTGGCTATGATAATGTTAAGATTTCTATTACGGAAGAATGCTCTGACCTAATGTGAGGGAAAAATGGAAAAAGCATAGTCTTTGGAGGCAGAGTAGAACCCTGCTCCCCTTCCTGCCCAAGTGACCTTAAGCAAATAACTTACCCTCTGTGAACCTCAATTTCCCTATCTATAAAATGGGACCAACAATGGCTACATCATAGGATTGTTGTGAGGATTAAATTAATACAAAATTTGTGGCCCCTAGAGACCACAAATTTATACAACTTATACAAAAATTGTACAAATATAATTTTTTTGCTCTTCTCTATTCAGCAATATAGCCACATGGAAATTTCCAGGATGATCAAAAGTCACTTTTTAAATCTGTAAGAAATTTGCTTCCTAAGAGGATTTTATTGTGAATCCAATCCTGTGTCCCTTCACAATTAACCTTCTGATTTTTCAGTTATATAAATCAGTATTTGATGTAGAGGCCACATGAGGGCATTTTCTCTCCTAAAAGTTAGGTCAGTTTGTAGTTCAAAATGCATTTTCACAGAATAATTTAAATGTAGTGGTTAAGGCCTTAGGGTAGCCCACCAGGCCTCTGTAACATGTCATATTCTGAAACTGTGGGTATCATCCTAATTCTGGGACAAGGATGAAGGTGCAGGGTTGGCCTTGGGCAGAATTTTGAAACACTGGCTTTGTCATTCCTCATATCCTTTGTACACACCTTTCCTTCCACCTAGAACCCTTCTCTTCCTGCCTGTTTGCCCATCACACCCTAAAGTTATTTCTCCTCTTCTTCTCCACCCCAAACTAAGATACAGTCCAGCAAAATGCTCTATGCTCATAAAATAATGTATCTCTTAGTCAAAAGTGTTGATTCCTCTGTGCCCTCTGATAGGTGAATTCCAGAGGTCCCTTACACTTCAAATGGGGTATCTTTATTGTGGAAATACCAGATTGGCAACTCGAATAAATAGCTGATTTATGAAATATCAGCAATTTATTCTTCAGGAAAAAAGGATTCCTTCATGAGCAAACCAATTTTCTCAGAGTGTTTCTTGGACCAGCATCCTTATGTGACATCTTGTCCTGTCCCATCTTGTCCCTTCTTCCTTTCTGAGTCTGGGCTCTCTGAAAAGTCACCAGTTTCTTCATGGAGATTCTCATGACATCCCTAGGGCTGATGGTGGGAGCTTATTTGTTTGGTGGGGCCATTGCACTGACAGGACTGGGTTTGAATAACCTAAGATTTATAACCACCGTGGGAAAGTCATTTGTGATTGCACACCTCTGCCCACTTTTGTAATTTTTAAAGTCTTTGCTATTTTTCACATCTACCTCTTTTCAGACATTCCAGATGGTAAGTATTACTTTTCCATGTTCAGATAAAGAAATTGAGACCTAAAAATCTTAAGGAACTTGTGCAAAATGCTTTAGCTAGTAAGTAGCATAGCCAAAATTCCAACCTAGATCAGTCTCCTCCCACAGCCTGAACCCTTAATCACTATACTATACTACTCCAATCAATCAGCTATTCAGAATCTCAGCCCAGGAGCAGACCTCTGAGACCATCAAATACAACTAAGTCATTTCTCAAATGTGCAAGTACAGTGAGCTCTCATAATTTTATGTACCTCTCTGTGTTAATCAAGGTCCCTTAGAGAAATAGAAGAAGATGTATGTGTGTATATGTGTGAGTGTGTGTGTTTAGAGAAAGAGAGGGAGAGAGAGAAAGATTTATTTTAAGGAATTGGTTCACACAATTTTGGAGGCTTGGCAAGTCCAAAATCTGATGGAGCAGGCAGCAAATTGGAGACTCAGGAAAGAATTCTACTTCTGGTCCAAAGGCTAGCTCCTGGCCGGATTCCCTCAAGAAAGATCATTCTTAATTCTAGAAGTTTTCAACTTTGGGATGGGAGGGGGCCCACCCACATTATAGAGGGTAATCTACTTAAAGTCCACAGATTTAAATGTTTATCTCATCCAAAAAACACCCTTACAGAAACATCCAAAATAATGTTTGACCAAACATCTGGGTGTTGTGGTCCCACCAATTTGAGGAAGTTGGATAACTAAGATCTCAAACTTATTCTAGAAAAAGTGCTACATACCTCATCATCATGTACTCCCTTTGGGGACCTTCATACTGATGCCAATGCCTCGTCCATCCTTCAAAGCAATTTTAGAACTCTTTTTCTGGAATGGCCATCAAAGCTGTCATGGAGGTCTGACAAGTAAGCTCATGAACCTAGAAAAAGTGCTCTGCAGGGTGGACTAGGCCCTGGCGTCAGTGCACAGCTTTCCAAGGGGAGGACTTCAAAGGTGACTATAAGATATTCAGCATTGGGATGTGTAGTGCATTTTCTAGAGTGAGTTTGAGAACTTAATTGTCCAATCTCATATTAACTATTGCACTTTCCTTCCACGTCATCATCCACATGGTCAGAGTTAACTGAACTCTGATGTCCCTGACATGAATGCAATGTTCTTTGACAAGCATCACATGTGAGCAAACCATGCTTCACTCTTCTCTTTATTCACCCAAAAGCTTTCGAGTGGAGTGACAGCTCTTGGGTGACTTTAGTGGACAGTTAAATTTTACTCGTGAACCCAACAAGCTAAGTTATGTTACAGGAATTCTGTTCTCTCGTGCATCCACATTGGCCTGACCAAGGAAACCCTCTCAAATTTCCTCTGGGGCAAAGAGGCAAATGCCTTGGTTAATTGGTGTGGTCCAATCTCAGTTTGAGAGAGACATGTTTTCTTGGCCCACAGTTTATGGTTTCATGCTGCTCTGGTTGACACAGTTCAGATCAGTTTGACCCACCACGGCAGTAGTTATCCTTTGATCTGGAGTCCAGTTTGTAATCTGACCCATTCAGATGGCTTCCCTATAATAGTCAAGCAAGACAAAACCAAATCAGCCCATTTATCTTAATGGGCTTTTTTTCTTTCTTTCTTTTTCTTTCTTCTTTTCTTTTTCTGTTATTATTTTTTTTTTTTTTTAAGATGTGAAGCCTTGCCGATCTTTTGTCAAGAAGAAAGAAGAATCTGTGTATCTGATGGGCTTTGAAATACCATCTGGTGTTTAATGTTATTGCTCTCTGTTCTCACAGTGCTGTGCTGAATCATATCTTAAAAGTTCAACAACCATTCAGTCACAGTCACCATTCAATATACCGTGTCATTACCAAAGTTTTGGATTTACAAAATGCTACCTGAAAACAAAGCACACTTAACAGGCCATTCTCCCTTAGGCTGGCTCTGCTGCCTGAGATGGGCCTTCCAGTGTAAAGTCTGTTTGTCTGACATTTGTCACTGCCTGTTGGACACTCAGGAGAACTTTTAACCCCCCAAATTGCTGGTTGAATTATATGATTTCATGTGACAAAAGAAATACAGCAGCATTCTCTTCCTAACTTACAAGTCTGGGCAGGCCTTGCTTTTCTTTTACAAACATCCATAGATTGGCAATGTATGTGTGAACAAACTTCCTATTAATCATTAAATGTGTGCCAAGAAAGTTGAACATTCACAGATACTCTAAGTGTTAAATGTAGGGGAAAAACACATCGGTGAAATAAGTCTTGTGATACATTATTTTGTTGCGGTGGGAAAAACATTTTGTAAAAGAATACTCATTCCAGAATGCATCGTCTGGCAGGTTAGAATGTTTTGTAAGAGGAACACACACCTCTATTTAGCACAGTTTCACAAGTTTAAGCAGCATCATTAAATGCCTGGATGAAATGTGAGCTTATTGCTCTTGGAGTAACCACATGGATTTCTCTTTCTACTTAAAATGATCAGGCCCACTTGTATGAGACACACAGTATCATGCTTTATGCAATACTCATAAACAACCGGGCCTAATACGCATTTTTGCTTTTGTACCTCAGTGAACTGCTCTGTTTGAGTAAATGATCCACCCTTGAATCGTGTATACACAGAGAAGATCAGCATTGGATTGTTGTTTTAATAAACTGGAAGTCCGCCAACATTCTTTGGGAAGAGACGAGGACATTAATGCTAGCATGCAATCTAGCCCGTGTTTGGATTTAAGACAGAATTTAATCTTCTTGCCTCCTTTCCCTTCTCCCCACCCCCCTTCCTGATCCTTTCTTCCCTGGATACACAGTCTCTTTCATGAAATTAACTCAAGCTATCCTAAACAGCATGAACTAATAAAGGATGGCATTTCTCAAGGGGGAGGCATTTACAAATGTTGGAATGTGGAACATTTAAAATTCTTTCTGTGGTGCTCAGTTGAAGAGAGTGGTGATTAATGAGTTTGTGTTATCTATCAAAATGCTTCCATCATGCTGTTGAGGTGATGCAGGATTTATGGTAATGAAAAACCTGCAATCCATTCCCGGTATCTAAATCTATCAGCCCCACATTCATACAAAAAGCACTAAATGATATATTTGTAGCTATCTGAAAGCAAGATCATTTTTAAGAGATTATGTACTGCCAAAAGGGAACATTCTTAAAATATAGGAAAGGAAACGATTTCCTTTCCAACCTATTGCTCCAGCAAGCATCGTACTACGAATATCAATCTCTTCCTGGAGAAAATACTAAGCAGATGACGATCACATGATTAGGCTAGTAACGCTCAATTTCCTGTAATTTTTCTCAGAACTCCTTTGTAGTACACTTGCTAAGAGTTATACAGATTTCCATTTGGAGGATTTATAATTGTTCATTATGCCTTGCATCTTAGAGAAAATCTGCCAATACCTTGAATAAAACTTACTTGGTTCTACCTACAAGTCAAAAGAATTCCAATAGCCCAATGAAAAGTTTCATCCAGTGTCAGAAACTGAAGGAAAACATAGCTACCAGCCTCCTCTCCCTCTTCATTCGCTACCCTGTTTCCCCGAAAATAAGACAGTGTCTTATTTTAAGGTGTGCTCCCAAAGATGTGCTAGGTCTTATTTTCAGGGGATGTCTTGTCTTTCCTGTAAGTAGGTCTTATTTTCAGAGGATGTCTTATTTTCAGGGAAACAGGGTAGATACTCCTATTTCTATAAGACCTTACAGTAAGGATGAAAATGTGTTTTCAAAAACTACCTATATCTTGCTTTTCAACATCCTTTTACAATGGCACCAAAATATAGACCTAACACTCCCCTTTACCACATGAGTGTGTGAATACATTAGAGGGGAATGTGTCGGATTCCTAAGACAACCTTTCTCAACACGATGAAATGAATTAGCTGTGAAATGTGCTAAAGAAATTTGTGTTCTGCGAATAGTAAAAAATACTGAAGTTTGCAACTGATTTACTGTCTTTAAAAAAAATGTTTTGACCAGATCAAGTGTATATTCAGAAACGTATCAGTCTCTTTTATCTACACTCTGAAATGCTTTGATGTATGAGAGAAAAAGGGAAGGAGTTAGACCCAGAAGCAGCAGAAATTTTTACATAGCCTTAGGGAACATAATCGTGTGTTTTGTATGCCCTAGTGGGAGAGGTGGCTAAACCGCTGCTCTTGGCATCACAAGGACTGTCACTATTCCGACTTTGTGGGTAGTCATTTTTGTCAGGGTCATCTACATGTCAAGCATTTTGGTGTCTACATTTTAAGTGAATCCATTTCTGTATGCTTTGGAAAGCGGACAAAGAGCCCTGTAGTGAAATATTTTTCTTAAGGCAGAATTTCTGCCGCCAGAGTGTGGACACCAGCTAAGTATGTTCCAGAAACAGCAGGGGCTTGTATTCCTTTGTCATTTGCCCACTGCTTTTGCTACTTCTGCCTTGGAGAGATGCAAAGGATTGAGAAACACAACTAAAGAGAAAGAAACCCCAGAGGCCAGGGAAGGCAGTGGTAACAGCCGGTCTGTGCACTTTCTGCTGCCCGGGCTTGAAGGGAGGGAGTCTTGTTAAAATCACAAAAACTGCCTGTGCAGAGCATAGATTTTCCTCCCTCTCCTCCCACCACTCACACTGCAGAAAATGCCATCTATCAAAATGCCCTTAAAAGCAGTCCCTGATGATGCTGGAATAAAAAGGCTGTTATGACAACTTTGGGGTAGGAGGATCCTCTTTTCACTCAGAGATCTGTCAGACTGGGCGTTAGAGACCCTTAGATTAATAGGGTCACACCAAGAACATGGCTCCCAGTTGAGAGGTTCTTTTTCTGTACCCTTCCCTCAACCCAGCCCCAGATGCCCTCAGGCGTGGCCATCGGGTCAAAGTCACAGAAGGGGAAATGTCATTTCCTATTGATTATGCCAGTCTTGTCTTCTTTCTGGTCTTAGTGTTTCTGGCCTTATTGGTCTGGCTCTGACTCAGCCCCAGACATCATCTTCATTACTTTCAGGTGGCTCAAGCTCAGGAAGAAAATGATGAGCCTTTATCAAGTTTCAAAGCCATTTTTCTAGTTTACACATTGAGGTCAGTTTTCATTTTGAAGAAAGAGTGTAATATCAACGTGATTGTCTGCACTACGTTATCCGCTGCCCTGGCTCCCAGTATTAAAATGCAATTAATTGTGTGGGTGTTTGTTTTGTTGTTGTGAGTTTGGCAAGAAAACCATAAAAATATTACTCCCTTTTCAAAGGCAGGCAATTTTTTTTTTATTGGCAGAGAGAAGAAGGGGAAAATTTACATTTGTTATGTAATCATTAGAAGGGAAAAATGATTATAAGAAAATATATTTAACTGCTTAAATTTCATAGGACAAAGAGAATGAACAAAGCAAACACACATTGTAAGCTAAAAACACAAGCCTTTACTTCTCCATTAGAGTTACAAAGAGATAAATGATTAAAGTCATAAAAATAAGTAGAAAATAACTCTAGTATTAGCGCTTAAAGGTTTTCTTACTATTGTCCCTGCCACCACATGTACTAACTGTGGTGACAATAGGGAAAAAAAAGAGACCCAACATCACTAATAATGCCATTACACTTTTTTCTTATAAGTGTAAATGACTTTCACTTACAAAGTGTTTGTTAAAAACTTTTGACATTTTGTTCATCATGGATTTTTTTTGCCTTTATTTTTTAAAATATTGCATCAAAATATAATTTATCTTGATTAATAAATTTTGGGCATGCCCAATTTTTGCAACCAAGGCAAGTGCCTGACCAGCTGCATTAACTTTGACCTAGTCCCTGCCCTACTTTCAAGGAAAAACAAAACAAAACAGAAAATGGAACCATTGACATCAACTGACTTTCTTAAACTGAGTAAATTCAAATGGACATTAGAACTAAAAACTAGTTTTTAATTGCTGGAATCACAAATACTCACTTTCTGAAAAACATGTCAAAATTCTTAGGAGTTGGAACATTTTATGTAAATTGTAGTCGTGTACTGCAAAATGACATTTTGATCAATGAGGGAACATATGTATACAATGGTGGTCCTGTAAGATTAAAATGGAACTAAAAAATTCCTCTGACTTAGTGGCATCATAATCATCTCAACACAACACAATATATTTATTATTCAAGTGTTTGTTGTGATGCTCTTGTGAACAAAGCTACTGCTCTGCCAGTCACATAAAAGTGTAGCCGATATAATTATGTATAGTACATAATACTTGATAATAGTAATAAATGACTCCATTACTGATTTAAATAATTACTACACTATACAGGTTGGGGGGGGAGGGTGTTGTAGGGAGTGTCACTATATTGCCCAGGCTGGAGCGTAATGGTTATTCACAATGCAATTTTAGGCCACTACAGCTTTGAACTCCTAGCCTCAAGCAATCCTCTTGCTTCAGCCTCCTGAGTAACTAGGACTACAGGCATGCACCACCACGCCTGGTCCTGTAATATACTGTTTATTGTTATTTTAGCATGTACTCCTTCTACTTATTAAAATAAAAATAAAGTTAACTGCAAAATAGCCTCAGACAGTTCCTTAAGGGGTATCCCAGAAGAAGACATTTTTATCATAGAAGATGACAGCTCCATACATATTATTGACCCAGAGACCTTCCAGTGGGACAAGATGTAGAAGTACAAGTCAGTGATCTTGATGATTCTGACCCTTTGTAGGCCTAGATTAATGTGCATGTTGGTATCTTAGTTTTCAACAAAATCGTTTTAAAAATGAAAATTGAAAATTAAAAAAACAGGAAACAGTAGGCTACACCATCTAGGTTACTATAAGCATATTTATGTCTTTTTTCTTATCTCTTCCTCATTGCCAGTAGCATTCCACCTATTTAGTCTGTGACTTTCAATGCCTCATAGGGAGAACAAATGCCCCAGAACAAAGAAATGAATTGAGTGGCTGGATATATTGTGTTAATCCATAGCAGAGAAAGTCTAAAAAGCTATAATGTGCAATTCTAAGACCTAAGAAATTGTTCTCAATTCCAAAGGGCTTTTTAAAAATAATATCAAGAAACAAAGCTTTAAACAGTCATAGCACTTATTACACCTTAAATCACACAATGGGGAGAATGTGGATGCCAAAAGAACCAACCCCTTTTTTCCCTGAAATTAAATAAGAGTTCAATGATTAGATTGGAAAAGAAAAATCTTAGGGAATATGATAAAAATGTAGACATGAACATGTGCCTAAGAAAGGGTCTTATACCTGCCCCCTACCAGTTCAAAACCTCATACAAATGTAGAAATATCAAAATTACACTAGAATACCAGAAGTAAAGAGATTATTTTCTAATATACTATTTTTCTATCTTAAGAGATTACACACCACAAAACAATCTTCACAATTACAATTCATAGGAATCAGTATGCAGAAATGAAATTTTGTCTGTAACTAAATAGGCCCAAACTTTGAAGCTTCCATTTTGATGGTAGAAATTTTACAATTTTCAGGGTAAACTCAGCCACATCGAACCTAAAATATGCTTTATTTGCTATAAATTTTGTTCAATTCTGTACTCTGAAACTCTTTTCCTGTTGTTCCTCTAAGGTATAATACTATCTTAACAAACACTTGACAAAGCATATTTATCTGTCAAGTGTAAACTCACTAATCTTTATATCAACCTTCTGAGAAATGCAGTGTTATTATCTCTCCTTAGAGATGTAGAAAATGGTAGCATTTCTATATAACAAGAATGCTCTGGTTAAGAAAGAAATCAAGAAGCCAGTCTTATTTACAATAGCTATAAAAAATGAAAATTCTTAAGAATATACTTAAGCCAGGAAGTGAATGATTTCTACAAGGAAAGATAATTGGAAGAATTAATATTCTTAAAATGAGCACACTCCAAAGCAATTTACAGATTCAAGGCAATTTCTGATAAAATACCAACATCTTTGTTCACAGAATTAGAAAAGAATTTCTAAAATTCACATGGAATCAAAAATGAGCCTGAATAGCCAAAGCAATCCTGAACAGAAGGAAAAAGTTCAAATTATATTACAAGGTTATAGTAACCAAATCATCACAGTACTGATATAAAAATAGAAACATAGACTAGTGGAATTGAGTAGAGAACGCAGAAATAAAGCCACATAGTTACAGCAAACTGATCTTTGACAATGCTGATAAGGAGCATACTTTAGAGAAAGAACACCCTCTTTAATATTCTTTAATATATGGTGTTGTATGAATCACCATATATCAAGGAACTGGACCCTTATCTTTTATTTATACAAAAATCAACTCAAGATAGATTAAAGACTTAAACATAAAACCCAAAGTTATAAAAATGCTAGGGGAAAGCTCTTTTGGACATTGGTCTACACACAGAATTCATGACTAAGACCTCAAAAGAACAAGCAACAAAAGCAATAAGAGACAAATAGGACTTAATTAAACTAAAAGCTTCTAAACAGCAAAAAAAAAAACATCAACAGAGTGAAGAAACAACTTGTTGAATGGGAAAAAATATTCAACAGGGAAACTGATAAAAAATGAAAAAAAAAAAAATCAACAGGGAACTGATATCCAGAAAATACAAAAAACTCAAACAACACAACAAAAAACCCATAAATAGACCCATTCAAAAGTGGACAAATGACATGAATAGACATTTTTCAAAAGAAAGCAGACAGATGGTCAACGGGCATAGAAAGAAATGCAAATCAAAACCACAATGAGATATCATCTTAGTTAAAATGGTCATGATCAAAAAGGTAAAAAATAAGAGACATTAGTGAGGATGCAGAGACATTAGGGAACTCTTAAACACTATTGGTGCAAATATAAATTAGTGCAATCTCTACGAAGAACAGTGTGGAGATTCTCAAAGAACCAAAAATAGAGTTACCATATGATTCAGCAATCCCACTATTGGGATTATCATAGGAGATAACCCAAAGGAAAAGAAATCAATATACCTAAAAGATATCAGAGCACTAGTGACAATAACAAGGGTATGAAATCAACCTAAATGTCTATCAATAGAAGATTAGATAAAGAAAATGTGCTATGTACACACAACAAAATGCGATTTGCTCATAAAAAAGAATGAAATCATGTCTTTTGCAGCAACATAAATGGAACTGGAGGTCATTATCTTAAGTGAAATGAGCCAAGCATAGAAAGACAAATATTGCATGTTCTCATTCTTAAATGGTTGCAAAAAATGTGCACCAAAGGGTGTATAGAGGGGAATGATAAACACTGGAAACTCCAATGTGGAGGGGTGGGAGGAGGAAGAGGATGAGAAATTGGTCCATGGGTACAGTGTAAGTTATTTGGCTGATGTGCCCTCTAATGCTCTGACTGGGCCACTACTCAGTGTATGCATGTAACAAAGTGCATGTGTACCCCTAAATGTATACAAATAAAATTAAACTAAGGGCGGCGCCTGTGGCTCAGTGAGTAGGGCGCCGGCCCCATATGCCGAGGGTGGCGGGTTCAAACCCAGCCCTGGCCAAACTGCAACAAAAAAATAGCTGGGCGTTGTGGCGGGCGCCTGTAGTCCCAGCTGCTCGGGAGGCTGAGGCAAGAGAATCGCGTAAGCCCAGGAGTTAGAGGTTGCTGTGAGCCGTGTGATGCCACGGCACTCTACCCGAGGGCGGTACAGTGAGACTGTCTCTACAAAAAAAAAAAAAAAAATTAAACTAAAAAATAAATTTTAATGCTCCTGTGGCTTTTTACTTCTCTTTTCTATTACAACTCTCACCAGGTAAATAATAAAATGTCTATCTATGAACTCAACTAAACTATGTTTTTGCTTGGGTAATATGCATTGAAGAATAAAACCATTGTCATAATGTTAAAAAAAAAAAAAGATGATTTAAATAGAAAACAGATTGGCTGATGGTTCTTCTAAAATAATACAATGAAATCACCGAGGTAAACACACAGGATATGAATTCACATCATTCCAAACACTGAAGAAGAAAGTCAGCATTTAGCTCTTCGTAGGCCCGGCCACTCCAGCAGAACACGTTTCTCCATCTGCTCATCAGTGAATGACTTGTAGAAACTGACATCTAAAATAACTTGATGGGAGCAATTAAACCTAACCAGTCTTGGCTACTTTCTCAAATGTCATAATAAAAGGGTGAAATTATATACCAGACAGAGTTGTTTTCCAAAGCAAGAAACATAAAAAATCCAGGGAGGTGAATTATAATGTTATGTCAGCAGTGTTTTTACTGAGTAGACCCCTGAATATGGTGTTGCCCAAGCCTTTCTCCTCGCTCCCCACTGTTGGGAGTTACCGCTCCTCCCTGCTTTGTTCCTCCTCCACTTTCCTTACTCAGTCATTATCAAATTCATTCATCTTGTTTAAATAACACGGTACTTAACCTCCGTTTCATGTTGGGAAAGTAGGGCTGCTAAAATTACAACCAGAAGGATATGAGTGAGAGGCTGCAAGAGAAATAGAGAGGAAAACAGAAAGAAATGTCATACGTAAGCTTTATAATGTGCCCAAAATATTTTAAATTCAAAGGGTCACATCTATTTCTGGAAGGGGGAAGCCAAACTGACAATAGATATTTTAACCAGATAAAACTAGAAACATGAATTGCTGTTCACAGGCTGAGCATTCATTCAGGATTTTAATATAGTTGCATATTGATACAGCTCACTCACCATTCATCAGTACCTAATATCCATCTAAAGCCTGCTCCTCCAATTGCAGAAATTGAAAGAAAACCCACAAACGAGAGTTTTAACTGGGGTGCATTTTGTACGTTACCTGAGGAGTTTTCAAACTCACTTATTCCAAAATTCTGTCTTTTAAAGAAGGTTTATGATGATCGTGGTTGTGTTAGGTGGGTGGTTTTGAGTTGCTCCAAAGAAAGAAGGGCATGAAATCCCTTCATATTGGAGATTAGTAAAAGAATATAAAAAGAATCCCACCTCTGGCAGTCTCTAAGACACAGAGCTCTGAAGACTGGGTTACACAGTGAGCTTCATGGAAAAACAGAAAAATAGTTAGAAATGTTTGTAGAAAGAACCTGCAGTCAACTGGCCACTTCTTTTGTTTATCTAGAATTCATCTTTCCCCAGTGAAAGCAGAGCCAGTCTTCCGCCATGCCAGGAGGAGCACGTCCATGAGCTGGGAAGTTGTGTTAAGACACCTTGCATGCCTTCCCAGTTTTTATCCCATGTGTGACTGACTTTGGCTTGGATTCCATTAACTAGTGTAATTAATGCTCCCTTGTCTACAATTAAAAGTAAGTGATATTTAGTTTATGCCAGAGGTCTTGGTTGTCCCAGTCTCTTGCTCACAGTAAGAGGCCATAGTATGAAGCCAAGGGGTGATGGGAACCAGAACTTATCAGAATGAGCTTTCTCAACCTTTGTCTTTACTCAGGTTCTCTTCCTGCCAAGTCTTTCCTCAGGGCTGAACCCAGGATTACCAATATCTTACATTTCCCCAGGTCTTCCACTACACAGAAATATATTCTCTCAGCAGATTATAAATTAAAAAAAAAATTCTTATTGGTTGACCTGGGTCATGTGACCAAGGAACTCCTCTGCAGTTAGAGTGAAGGGAAAAGGATTTCCTCAAACAAGAAGGAGTGAATGCGCTCGGCTCCTGTAGTTCAGCCGCTAAGGCGCCACAGCCACATACACCAGGGATGGCAGGTTCAAATCCAGCCAGGGCCTGCCAAACAACAATGACAACTACAACCAAAAAACATCTGGGTGTTGTGGCAGGTGCCTTTGGTCCCAGATACTTGGGAGGCTGAGGCAAGAGAATCACTTAAGCCCAACAATATGAGGTTGCTGTGATGCCAAGGTACTCTACTGAGGAGACATAGTGAGACTCTGTCTCAACAACAAAAAAAAAAAAGGCGGCGGCGTGAATGCCAAGCAGGTGAATCAATAGCTCTGTTGCTACTCTGGGGGAAAGCTTTGGTTTTACTAAATGCAATGGGGCAGAAGCTGTAAGATCCTAACATAATCCAAGAACCCCTGGGCTACATTACTTAATGTGACAGCTGGTGTAGGGCAGCCACCTGAGATTTATGCACTCACATTGTACCCTGTTCCTTACTCAGTACAAATGCCCTTTATTCGGCAGATGGGGAGATGGAGTCCAGAGAAATAAAAGGCGATCAACACACCTGAATGGAGCAAATGACAGGAATAAATCCACTTCCTTCTTGTGCAAGTTGTGGGGTGAGATGACATCCTCCTAACACACACATGGGATTTAGGGAGATGTGATTTGCAGTGAGATCTGACAATGCAAGTTAAGAATATTTTTTTACCTGGGTGGCGCCTGTGGCTCAAGGAATAGAGCGCTGGTCCCATATGCCAGAGGTGGTGGGTTCAAACCCAGCCCCGGCCAAAAACCACACACACACACACAAAAAGAATATTTTTTTTACCTAATCAAGGGTCGAGAGAGGTCCATAGGATTCTTAGGCAGCTCCCACCTTACAATCAAAGTCAAATCTTCACGACACTGTAGCATGTCTGATGCAACTTTTGGAGGAAAAGCTGCCACAGCTCAAGATGGAATTCTTCATTTTCCACCCCTCATCTCAACTCCACTCTGCCACTTGGGGCCAGCCCATTCTCTCCCAGCTTCCCTGAGGGCAGAACCACCAGCTCAGAAGACCAGGCTGACTCCTTTAGAACACTGAACCGCTTATATGTTTATCTAGAGTTTTTAATTTACAGTCCTGGATGGGTAGTAATTACTTTATGTCAATGTAAGTGAAATCATTTCACTAGAATGTACCCTTGAATTGGGAAGATAAAGTTTTTCTACTAATATGTGAAAACGGAATCTTCTGAGCTAAGTTTATTTCAATTCAGACAAAAAATAAAATAACCTTATCTCTTCTGGGCAATAGCTGATCGAATCCAGGGCTGGGCTCTCCCTGTCCCATTTCCCTTTCACCTCTGAACCAACATAATCCAATTTCCTGAGCCAGCTTCTCAGGATGCCCTCTGTCCCACCAGCCCCTGCTCAGCTTCAGGTGGCCCATCTGTACTTAGATGTGGGGCCTTCTGCACCCGGGCATCCATTAAACTCTGCTGTTTTCCCCGATCCACAAGGCCTTCTCCAGCCCATGGTCCTCTACACACTTCTAAGCCCCCCACCCGGGACCCAGGAACTCACACCTGCCTTCTCTGCCCTAATCTGGGTCACAGTGAGGCTGTCCTTGGACCTCTCTGCCTAACGCCTGTCTTAGTGCTACTCTCTCGTGACAATGCTGTTGCTTCTCCACAGACTGGCCTGGAGGCTTCTGGAGGATGGTAAAGGCACCTCAGATGACTCTGAGAAAGCTGAGGCACAAAGTCTGCCGCTATCAGCTCAGATCCCACCAAATGCATCAGGGGTTCCTCTCTCCGTCTGCTTTGACTGTGCTTGTCAGGGTCCCATCAACATCCAAGCTCGAACTGGGTTTCCTTTAATTTTCTTGCTTGTCCAAAAGGTTGAATGTCCTTTTGGGTAAGAAAGCTACTTCCACTTTCCCTGAAGATATGGCTTGTGTTTCTCTCTCTCTCTCTCTCTCTCTATATATATATATGTGTGTGTGTGTATGTGTATGTGTGTGTGTGTGTGTAAAGCTATATGTATAACTATATATTATATTCAATGTGTGTATAAATATATATACACACTCACATAGTTGACCACCTCTCTACACTGACCACCTGCTTAAGTTGACCTAAGTTTCATAGACCAGACATGCACCACACGTACGTATCAGTACAGTAGGCCTAGTTTGTTATGTTCACCACCTCCATATGTTGACCAGTTTGTTACAGTTCCTTGGTGGTCATCTTACAGAAGTTCATAGTATATAATCAAATATACGCCTAGAGAGAGAGAGAGACATCACATGCTCTCAATTCTCCAGGTTTTGATGTTTGATTTCACAAGCCACAAATTTGGGGAATATCAAATACTCTCTGTCTCAAGCACTCAGCTTTTTCACATAAGAAACACAATAAGGGATCAACTCATTATTTTGAAAGTGGCAAAAAAAGGTAAAAAAAGAATCAGTATTGAATGTGTATGACATACACCAAAATAACTAAATAGTAAGTGGAGGAAACATTCTCTGTATGAAGTATCTGACTTATAAAGGAAGAAGAAATGTCAGAATTATAATTTCACCAGTTTGCAACCTCTGTGATAAAGGGCATCAACAGTCACAAACACACAGCAAGAGAGATAGCCAAACAGGACGTGCCTGTTGGAAGAACCCACACTCCCTACAAAATACTCCTGCTAAAATGAATTCAGTGAATGAGTTGGAGGAATCTGATCAGCTCTGAAGACAATTTAGGAAACTAAATTGTGAAATGTGAAATGTGAAATGTGAAACTACCCCTCAGTGATGTAATCAGAAATATTTGGATGTAGAATACTAGAAGACAGGCAATCTAGTGTATTTAACAAATTAAACAAGAAGAGAGAAAAGAGGGGAGACTATAGAATAAAAGAGATGTAAAAGATGTGGAAAATAATCATATTGTTTGGGTCATGTTTGCTTCCAAAGTTGAAAAAAAGACATAAAAAAGGACATGACATTTATAAGAAAATGGTTGATTTGATGTTGATATAAAGGAATTATTGATGTTTTGGAAAGGTGATGATGGGTTTGTAGTTGTGTTAAAGAGAAAGCACCCTTGTCTTTTAGAGATAAGTTTTAAAATACCGTTATTTCTTGGTGTCCAGAGAGAATTGCTTACAAGATAGCTTCTAGAGCTCCAGCCATCACACCCACATTCCAGGCAGGAAGAAGGAAAACCAAGCCACTTCTCTTTAAGGAAATCTCTCCAGACTTCCACACAATATTTCTGCTAACCTTTCATTGACCTAAACATAGGCAGATATGACTTCTCCCCACGAGCCAGAGTGTGGAAACTGATCTTTTAGTAGTAGTTTGTCCTCAGTAAAACCAGGGTTTTACAACTAAAGAAGGCAGGAAGAGTGGAGGCTGGGTATAAAATTAGCGGCCTATGCCATAATCAATCATGAGAAAAATCTGAACATGCAGTGGCAGAGCTGTCCAACTCTGACTTATGCCCAGATTAATTATGCAGCTGGTACAATCAGCGAAGATCTGGACGTATCTGTCATCCCACATATGCGATGGACTGGTTTATGTTGATTGGTTTGACTGAAAGTTAAAACTAGATAACTGCCTAGACATTCACCTTGCACAACGAGACACCCCCTCTCTATATCAGAAGCCAGTATCTGTACATTTGTGTCAGCATGGCGTATATCCCAGGCACGCCTGCTGTGACTATAATGTCCTTTAAACTTAAAATGGAATCATTATGGATTTGTCCTGGCTGCCCTCTTGCATCTCTGGGAGACCTTCTGGCCTACTGGCCAGTCTCCAGAGAGATTCCTGTCCGTCTGCCTGTGAGCAGACACATTCTGGGCTTCCTGCCCACATTCTAACCTGCTGCGTGCACAAGTAGAGAGCCCTGGCTATTTGGGTCAGTGCTTCTGACTGATTATTCTGTTGCCTTTAGGTAAGTTCGCTTGAATGTTCCACGCATACCAACTGTGCACAACGCATGTTTAAATGTCAGTTGCCCAGTAAAAGCAAGGAGGTAGAGTGGAAGGAGGATCTGACACTGAGAATTTGGTCTGAGCACTTCTCAGTCCTGATGGTGAGATCTTAGGAAACTCTCTCAGGCTGCCTAAGCTTTAGTTTCCTCACAAGCCACACAGAGATGTTGCTATGTCCTCTGCCTTCCTTGTAAGCTAATTGTGAAGCTCGGTTACAATGAGATGTTACGTATCAAAGTACTGTACTTTACCCAAATGAAGGTGGTTGTTAGTATTTCTGATCTCATGAAAATGTGTGGCTGAAAAAAGAAAAAAGAAATAGTGATACTGTAGCTCAAGACCATTTGACCAGGGCCAAAAGAAAGAAATATGGTAGCTAGTGTAAGATGGGCAGAATATAAAGGGTTAGACAAAAGCATCAGTGAAATTAAATCTGTCCCAGAAATGATAGCTTCTACATGATTAGCTTCATGAAGTAAACTCATAATATTCTAACCACCATTTCCATTAGCTATTCTTCCCATGGAACCCTAGTCCAAGGAGTAAATCTATTGTTAAATTCCCCCACCTGGAAAGATAAAGTAAGCCTTATTCCTTTTAACTAAGTCACCTTCAAAATACAAATTCCCATCTCAACAGCAAAGAACAAAAACCCTCACATAGAATTTCCCTTCTAAATACCATCCACCAGGGTCCGCTTTCATTTGTAAATATAAGCCTTTGGGCACAAGTATGTAAGTAGTTACATAGACATAAGTTCGTTCTGGGATAGTGAATTATGCAGGTGAGAAGACACAGTATATAAATGTGACTCTACATACTGGAGTCTGAAGAAGATTTTCAGTTTTAGAGAAATAAGAAGAAATTTTAGGCCAGGCTTGGTGATCCATGCCTGTAATCCTAGCACTCTGGGAGGTCAAGGTGGGTTGGATTGCTTGAGCTCAGGAATTCCAGACCAAGCTGAATAAGAGAAAGACCCCCATCTCTATTAAAAAGAAAAAGAAAAAACAAACTAGCTGGGCCTTATGGTGGGTCTCAACTAGTATGGTTTTGTCTCAACTACTCAGAAGGCTGAGGCAGGGGGATCACTTGAGCCCAGGAATGTAAGGTTATTGTGAGCTCGGCTGGCACCACAGGCACTCTACCCAGGGGTGATAGAGACTCAGTCTTTAAAAAAGGAAAATAAATAAAAGAAGAAGAAAATTTTAAAACTTTTAGATTTTGTCAAAATAAATAATTTTCTTTTATGCAAAATAAAGTTAGAATTGCTTTTACTTGCTACCACTTTGATATCAACATTTTTATCTAGAGTTAGATTTAAATCTAAACCTGTGAGATTTGACATGACACATAGCTTCCTATATGCCAAAGGAAAAAAAAAAAAAAAAAAGTACTTGAACTCTACTGGCCAGTTAAGGACTTTTTGCTCTGCTCTGACTTTGGAGGATGACTTCTGTCAAGAGCTAAAGAGCAACATAGTCTTTAACTTGACTGCAGCATTCAAAGCCCACAGCTGATTCACTGAGCAGGTGTGAACTTTTCACGGAACCCATAGCTGTGGCAAAGCATCTCTTAATTACGAGTAATTTGTTTTTTCTGAGGGTACTTAAAGTTTTGCATTCCTTTCCTAAATCCAGGATTTCCCTTGCTTACAACTCTCTCTCACACACACACACACACACACACACACACACACACACATATGCTATGTAAGGAATCCATTGCAGGTGACTAAGAGGTCTGGCATCACACGGTCTAATAGTGATGGTCGCAAATGAAAATTTTTCCAGGTGGTCACAATGGTATTGTGTTCCCCTCACACTTGATGCCATCAGACTACACTGTAAAATTCACTTGGTTTCTATTTGTATGCTTTTAGTTAACACAAGAAGGAGAACAAGATGAAAGAATTAGCTGAATGTTCACCGGATCACAAGGCTTGAATGTGCTGTTTCCCAGACACAGCTATAGGCGAATTCGTCACTAAGAATTTTATCAGTGCTGACTGTGCTCCCAGCACTCTTCCATGCTGGTTGAAGTAGGAGACGCTGTTGTAAGTCCTGAGAACTTCCACGGCCTTGTGAGTAACGCAGTTAACAAAAATGAAATGTGCTCCCCTAGTACCCTGCGTAAAGCATCCCTGCATTGGGTATAATGATCTGCACTTGATCTTAGCCAAAAGGCCAAGAAGTGATGGGTATAATGATCTACATGGCTGACTGCACCTACCACATGCCTCCTGTCCTGACATAAAGCATGGCTTATCTGTCCTTGTAAACACCAAGTCCAGAGCATCTTCAACGTGTGTTAACTCAGAGAATGAAGAAAATGACAGCAGAACAATTTAAAGAGTTGTAAGAGCTGAAGGGATTCAAGATGCAGTCAAACACAAGTTTATTAAGCTTCTGGAAATTAATCACGAGTCAACATGTTTATTCCATTCATAAAACATCCCTTCATATTTCTGAGGACTTATTTAAACTTTTATTTTGCTTTCAAGAATAACTATACACCAACAAACAACAGCTTCTATGCTAGGAAACAGTCTTTTTGGGGGAAGTCCATTGCTAAAAGCCTGAGAAGGGGAGAAGAATATGAACAAACAAACAGCAGGGAGACAAAGTGGTCTCTCTGCTGTGTTTTGGTGACAGTATCTTCCTGACAGGAATGACAGTGCTGCTAGAAAAAAATCAGCTCAATTTCAGGCAGAGGCTGGAAGTTCATTTTTGTAAAAAGTAAATTAAGGCTTACTCTGTACAATCAAGTAAGATACAGCTTTTGCTTGTATCTTTATACACAGTCCTGATAGCTGAGACTTGCCCTCGCTGAGACCCAATTCCTCAGCATTCCCAGTGTGAAACATCATTTATGGAGGAACTTGAATAGACCTCATTATGAGAAGGGGGTTCCATGGTCAAATATGTAGGAAACACTGATTACTGTATCCCGCTCTTTAGGTTTGCAATATACATTTACACTGTAAAGAAAATGGTTTAAGTTTATCCACTCCGGGTTTGCTCAAAATTATTTGACTATGAGCTCATTATTCACACATTATCTTTCATAATTAGATTTAAAACACCAGTCAGGGATCCCCACAACGACTGAAGTCTAATGTTTTCTTTTTTAGAGATAGGGTCTCACTATGTTGTCCAGCTGTCCTGAAACTCTTGGCCTTAAGTAATCCTCAACCTCAGCCTCCTATGCACCCGGACATGCACCAATGCTCATATTATGTCTAACTTTTCTGTCAGAGCTAATGTTATGTTGTCAGACCAATGAGTCTGTCCAGCTGTCACCCAAGCCAATTAATAGAGAAGCAGATGAGAGATTAACAATTTCACTTTTGCCGGGCGCAATGCCTCACACCTGTAATCCCAGCACTTTGGAGGCCAAGGTGGGTGGATTGCTTGAGCTCACAGGTTCGAGACCAGTCTCAGTCAGAATGAGACCTCATCTCTAAAATATTAGCCCGGCGGCGTTGTGGCAGGCGCCTGTAGTCTCAGCTACTTGGGAGGCTGGAGCAAGATAATTGCTTGAGCCCAAGAGTTTGAAGTTGCTGTCAGCTATGATGCCACAGCATTCTACCAAGGGTGACAAAATGATACTCTGTCTCAAAAAAAAAAAAAAAAAAAATCCACTTTTATTTTCAGAAAAGCCAGTAACTCCAGAGAACAGTGAGGATATCTCTTCAAAGATCTATTCTATTCCCTTGTTCTTTGTTACTTTTGTACTCTCACAGTGAAAGTATTAGCAATGTTATTAATTACCATAGTATACAGCAAACAGATTTTTTTCATAGGTTTTAAGGTTATACTTTAGTATAGGCTATACTGTATCATAGGTTATACAGTATCCCCATATCTTTAAGTGGTCGTCTCTTCAAAGCATTTCCACTCTAGACTAAGTTTATAGTCAGTACTCCCGGTCTGCAGTTGGGGAGGGAGAGGAAGGGGCCACAGACATCAGTGTTGGAGCCATCAGAACAGCAGGGTACACTGTTGCCTTGCAGAGGTCATATAGGCTGGGTGCCCCAGGGCTGATCTCCGTCTTCACAGAACACCCTGTGATCTCCTCAGAACACAGATTTGTGAGATGCTGTCACAAGGCCCTGTCCCCAGCCTCCCAACCTCCCAGCGTCACGGGAGGCTGGCCCAGCACCACGGTCCTTGGAGCATCTGGACTCTTAACCTTATAACAGGAGGCCTTGTAGGTAAATAAACTCTAGATGGTGGCACACAGGCTCATTCGGCACCACCAGGGCCTGTCCAGCGGCGTTCTATATATAATGGTCATTTAGGATAACAGTGGCCACTGTCACTAACATTCTGTATCACTTGGGTCATCATTCTACACCACTTTTTAAATGTACAAGTTAACATTTAGGGACATATTACTGCTCCTAAAAAACATGGGCGGAAGAACTGAGGTCTAGAGATTGAGTCTTACTTAGCAAGAGACCACCCTGAAGATCCTGCAAAAGAAACCACAGTTGGCATCACAGCCTAAAATGGAAATATTTTTGGGAGGGAAACAAAATTGAACTTGAATCTGACCAAGCCTCTGTAGATCTACCAATTTACAAGGATGACACAAGGGAGTGTAATCAGCACAATCTCAACTTGAGAAACTCTAGAGGATAAAGAGCCTACTGCCTTCAACAGACAAATTTCAAGAAAAAATAGAGAGAGGAATGTAGAGAGAGAAAAAATAAATAAAGAGAGATTTAAAGACACTGAAAAGGCACATCAACCTTGAAATGCTTGGGTTTTATTTGGATCTTGATTTGAGAAAATTAACTATGAAAAAATTTATCTATGAGACAATCAGGAAATTCTCAACACTTTCTGGACATTTAATGATATCACAAAAATGTTTTAGTTGTGACAGTATTATAGTTGTAATTTTATAAATCTTTACATTTTAGAAATATAATCTGAAGTATTTATATAAGAAATAATATGTAGTTTAGGATTTGTTGCAAAATAGTACTGGGGCGGGGGATATCATTAAAAAAAAGATTTGCCATAACATGATAAGGTAATTACATGAAAGCTTGTTGCACTATTCTCTCCAACATTGTATTTTTTCCTAAAAGGTTTTAATTTTTTTATTTTGGAGACAGAGTCTCACTCTGTCACCCTGTGGTGGCAGCTTCACTCATAGCAACCTCAAACTCCTAGGCTCAAGCGATCCTCCTGCTTCAGGCCTACTATCACTAGGACTACAGGCCTCAGCCACAACACCTTTTTCTTCTATTTTTAGTAGAAATGGGGTGTCACTTTGCTCAGACTGGTCTCAAAGTACTGAGCTCAAGTGATCCTTCCTGCCGTGGCCTCCCAAATGCTAAGATTATAGGCATGAGCCGCTGCAACACGCAGCCTCAAACTAAAGTTTTAAAAAAGGGGGTTGGAAGAAAAAGGGGACAAAGACGTATTGTTACAAACCTGGTGAATTTTATAAATTACACCTATAATCCCATCAGTAGGATCACTTGACACCAGAAGACCAACCTGGGAAACACATTGAAACCCCCATCTCTAAAACAAACCTCGATACATGGTTTGAAAAGCCACAAGAATAACGAAATTTGAGAAGCAGAGAGCAGAAAACAAATAGAGAAGTTAGATAGTGAAAACCAAGGAAAGAAAGAAATTTCAGTGGCATTTTGAGAAAGGAAAACAGATTATGGAAGGTTCGGGCATAATGTTGATTGAAGAAAGTCTGCACATACACCCTCTCCTTTGAGGAAGACAGCTATGAAAAATGGTCAAGGGGTCATGTCATGGACCGAATTGCATGCCCTCCAACTCATGTGTTGAAGCCCTAACCCTCCCGCCTGACTGCACTGGAGACAGGGCCTTTAAGGAGGTGATTAAAGTTAAATGAGGTTTCATAGAGTAGGTCCTGATCTAATAGAAATGGTGTCCTTACGAGAACAGGAAAGGCCACGTGAGGACACAGCAAGAAGGCAGGCAGAGAGCCCCACCAGAGCTCAATCATCCTGACCCTGATCTTGGACTTCCAGCCTCCAGAACTGTGAGAAAATAAATTCCTGATGGTTAAGCCGCGTAGTCTCTGATACTTCACTATGGCGGCCCAAGATGACCAAGATAGGTAGGTGTAACCTGCTGTTTTACCTCTTCAGCCTTTCTTGCCACCTTGTTCAGCATTTATCAGGTGCTTTTTATATTATGCCGGAATTAGACATGAAAAGATAAATGGCACTGAGTTGTAGTGCTCTGTGCTCTTATATGTGATGGGCTAGTCAAGTGCAGCCAGAGAGGGGACACAGGAGAGAGTCTGGAAGATCTCTGGGAACACCGTCAGGCCCTGGAGAGACAGTCACTGTGGGCTGAGGGGCTGGGCTCGGCCAAGCAGGTGGGGGGCTGAGAGGGCCTTTCTTGTAGGTCAGAATGAAGCACTCTGAGGAGGGACTTCACTGGTGCATTCGAATGTTACTAAATCACAGCTGGGGGAGGACAGTGAGGGGAACCAGTGACAGGAGGCTTATTACATGTGTGCAGCTGGGCACCTGGCCAGGGTGCTCACAGCTCAACCTGAGGCAGCCAGAAATAACCTGGGGAGTTTTCAGATTGCCTGGTACAGGTGTACAGACTCGTGACTGTCCCTCACACAGTGTGTTTCCATGCCTTGTTCTTTTCACTGTGTTCACCTCTCACTTCTTTAAAGTAAGAAGAAAACAAAACAACAATTTTCAGCATCTGTCATAACCAGAAAGCAGAAAGAATTTCAGTCCAAATTTTCTCCCTTATTACTTTCAAAGGCACATAGACCCACTTACTTCAGCTATTTAAAATGTGCTAGTCCAAGATCTCCGGGTTTTTCTGAGTAAATTGATGCTCCTAGATTTTCCTCATCCTTACTATGTCAGGGGTCCCCAAGACAGACCACCCCCATGTTCAGTGATTTCATGAGGATTCAAAGGACTCAGCATACAGTCACATGATTTATTACAGCACCCTAAAATGTATTGAGGGTGAGGCTCAGAGGAAGCCAGGTACAAGCTTCTAAGGATTCTCTCCAGTAGAGTCACACAGGACATGCTAAATTCCTCCACCACTGAGTTGTGACAACACCTGTGGAATGCTGTCGGCCGTAAACATTCATTAGAGACTCAGGGCCCAGGGCCTTTATCGGGGGCTGATCATGTAGGCATCCTCTGCCTAGCATACACCCAAATTCCCGACACCAAGAAGAGAAGCAGATGTTTCACTGACATCCCGTTGCATAGCTCAGGGCCCAGGGCCTTTACCGGGGGCTGATCATGTAGGCATTCTCTGCCTAGCATACACCCAAATTCCCAACTCCAAGAAGAGAAGCAGATGTTTCACTGACATCCCATTGCATAGCTGAAACATACTAAGTAACTCATCAGAGAACTCTGGAAACCTTCCTGAATTTTTTTTTTTTTTTATTAAATCATAGCTGTGTACATTGATATGATCATGGGGCATCATTCACTAGCTTCACAGACCGTTTGACACACTTTCATCACACTGGTTAACATAGCCTTCCTGGCATTCTCTCAGTTACTGTGCCAAGACACTTACATTCCACATTTACCAAGTTTCACATATACCCTTGTAAGATGCACCATAGGTGTAATCCCACCAATCCCCCTCCCTCTACCCACATCCTCCCTCCCTCCCCTCCCTTTCCCCCTTCCCCCTATTCTTAGGTTGTAACTGCGTTATAGCTTTCATGTGAAAGCCCTAAATTAGTTTCATAGTAGGGCTGAATACATTGGGTACTTTTTCTTCCATTCTTGAGATACTTTACTAAGAAGAATATGTTCCAGCTCCATCCATGTAAACATGAAAGAGGTAAAGTCTGCATCTTTCTTTAAGGCTGCATAATATTCCACGGTGTACATATACCACAATTTATTAATCCATTCGTGGATCGATGGGCACTTGGGCTTTTTCCATGACTTAGCAATTATGACTAGGGCTGCAATAAACATTCCTGTACAAATATCTTTGTTACGATGTGATTTTTGGTCTTCTGGGTATATGCCCAGTAGAGGGATTACAGGATTGAATGGCAGATCTATTTTTAGATCTCTAAGTGTTCTCCATATCTCTTTCCAAAAGGAATGTATTAATTTGCATTCCCACCAGCCTTGGTCTTGGGATTTTGTGATATAGGCTAGTCTCACTAGAGTTAGATGGTATCTCAAAGTAGTTTTGATTTGCATTTCTCTGATGATTAAAGATGATGAGCATTTTTTCATATGTCTGAAGGCCGCGCGCCTGTCTTCTTCAGAGAAGTTTCTCTTCAAATCCCTTGCCCACCCTGAGATGGGATCCCTTGTTCTTTTCTTGCTAATGCGTTTGAGTTCTCTGTGGATTCTGGTTATCAGACCTTTGTTGGAAACATAACCTGCAAATATCTTCTCCCATTCTGAGGGCTGTTTGCTTGCTTTACTTACTGTGTTCTTGACTGTGCAGAAGCTTTTTAGTTTGATCAAGTCCCAGTAGTGTATTTTTGAAGCTGCTTCAATTGCCTGGGGGGTCCTCCTCATAAAATACTCGCCCAGACCGATTTCTTCAAGGGTTTTTCCCTGCACTCTCCTCTAGTATTTTTATAGTTTCATGTCTTAAGTTTAAATCTTTAATTCAGTGAGAGTCTATCTTAGTTAATGGTGAAAGGTGTGGGTCCAGTTTCAGTCTTCTGGTTGCCAGCCAGTTCACCCAGCACCATTTGTTAAATAGGGAATCTTTTCCCCACTGAATGTTTTTAATTGGCTTGTCAAAGATTAAATAACAGTAAGTATAGTCAAGTTGAAAAAACAGTTAAGGACTCTCCCATTCACAGTAGTGCCAAAGAAGATGAAATATTTGGGAATTTATCTAACAAAGGACGTGAAAGATCTTTATAAAGAGAACTATGAAACTCTAAGAAAAGAAATAGCTGAAAATGTTAACAAATGGAAAAACATACCATGCTCATGGCTGGGAAGAATCAACATTGTTAAAATGTCCATACTACCCAAAGCAATATATAATTTCAACGCAATCCCTATTAAAGCTCCACTGTCATACTTTAAAGATCTTGAAAAAAACAATACTTTGTTTTATATGAAATCAGAAAAAAACTCGAATAGCCAAGAAATTACTCAGAAATAAAAACAAAGCAGGAGATCACACTACCAGACCTCAGACTATACTACAAATGGATAGTGATCAAAACAGCATGGTACTGGCACAAAAACAGAGAAGTAGATGTCTGGAACAGAACAGAGAACCAAGAGATGAATCCAGCTTCCTGAAATTTAAGATCCCAGGTGCCAGCCTTGGGACAACTTTGCAAGCAGACCTTTCTGAGAGAACCATCTTCAGGCCTTCTGGGTTAACTCTCTTCTGCATAATTACATGACAATCTGCTGTCATTCCAGACCATTCAAGGTCTTCCCACACTGTGATCTTTCTGTAGACTTTAATATGCTGACTGCACCCTCTTTCCAGCAACCCCTTTCATGGGGTTTCATACCATGCTACACCACAAAACTCTTTCTTTTCCAGAAAGAAAAGGTAATTACAAGGGCAGTCCCATGGTTAAGGGCAGAGGAGATGAGTGACCCCTAACCTGTGACTTTCTCCCCCATATGAATCTGGAATCAAGTACAACCAAACATCCCCCTGGTTGAAACCATTTAGAAGACCAACCCATCTAGTATCTGTTAGAAGTCTATAAACTCCATAAAGTCCACATGGTAATATCTCACCATTACCTCTTGTGCATAATGTCCCCAGCGCCGGCGAACATGGCATTTGCCCCAACTAACTTCTTCAGAAGGCATAAGAAACTCTTCTAATCCTCATGTTTCTCCCTGAGCCAGAGAAAGGTTACACAGAGAGGCTTTACCACCCTAAGTTCTGGCAGATCTGTTTCCCTAGAACCTCGAATTCGCCTACGTGCCAGCTGATGCCTCCATCCCTCCCGCTTGGATTACGTCTGTAACCTCCTAATTGGCCTCCCTCCCTTCATCCTGCTAATACCCACCATGTTACTGTCTCAAGCCACAGCTGTATTGTTTAAATCACTGCATGACTTAAAACTTTCGGTGTTGCCTGTTCCCTAATGAATGAAATTTGTGGTCCTTGGCCTGGCATTAAGCTCTTCCATCACTCAGCCATGGGCTCTTTTTCTAATTCTACCTTCATGTATTTATTTCCAAGGTGAACAAGGAAGCTATTTGATAATGTTTCTTAAGACAGTTTAAATATATCAAAGGACTTTTTTTTAATATATTGTCCCCAGTGAAAAGTTTCTCTCCAGGCTACGTTAAGTGAGAATAGATAGGATCAGGCCTTGTTTGTAGCTATCACTAGAGCCGGGTTCTTCCTCTTGCCAGCACCCGGGACTCACCTGGGGAGCATCATGAAATGCAGACCGTGGGTCCTGCACTTTGGCTTTCTGGTTCAGCTGTTCCAGGTCTAGGATGTGGCCTGGGCTTTGGGGTTTTGAAACCTCCCCAGGAGTTCAACACCTATCCAGGGCTGAGAAACATTCACAAGCCATCTGCCTGTGCCTGGATTTTGTCCAAAAACAGACTATGGGACTATTACAAAATATACCTGTGTTCTTTTTATTTCTCTATCCCGCATCTGAAATCACTTTCTTCCCTTTAATTTCCATTTCTCATCATTAACGTCTAACCCCACTGTCATTTTCTCAAGAAGCCTTCCCTGATGTTGAGTGAACAGGAGTTCTCCGGGCCCAGCCAACCTGCAAACCTCTTGCTGACAGCCCTTCGATCCCAATCCACTCAACGCTCTCACCGCTTATCTTGCACACCTGCTGGATTTCTTGCCTCCCCTTCAAGCACCTTTCTCAGAGATGATTTTATTAATTTTGTATTTTGATGTTACATGAAAATTTGAAAAACCAAAACATGATATTTTATTTTTGCGAGTGTTATGTAATACAGCCTGGAGAGAAACTGTTCACTGGGGAAAGAGAGATTCACCCAGCAGGTTACGTTGACCTGTTCTGATCCTCCCAAGTCATGATTTGTTCCAAAGGCAAACACTCACCCCTATTCATTTTAAGATCTGATTCAACTATGTGGGCACATTTGTTTCCCTTCCCACTGACGACTTATCACTTTTCAGGCTTTTAGGCTCCTAAATCTAAAGTTGTCTGTAGAGTGTTCCAATACAAAAAAAAGCAAAAATAGTCCTCTTAGCCATCCTGTCTCCTGCTCTGAATTAGGCTGGGTTTCGAATTGCAGGAGACAAGAAGCTGAGAATGAACGTGCATGGTTGGTTGGCATAGATTGCTTTTCTTTTCTTGATGGCTTAGGGGCTGACAGCTCACCTGCATTTTGAAACAGACACCTGCTAATTCAACTTCCCACCCTTTAATCTCACCCTTTCACCCACGGCATTTTAATTATCCTTCAACAAATACACTCCTGGATTTACTCATAGTGGAGTCAGGTGGGGGAGGCCGAGGAGGCGGCTTGCCTGATGATAATTCACAGCCCAGATACCCCTCCTGGTGCCTGAGTGAGAGTCCCTGGTCCTGATTTGTTCTGTCTAATAACAGGCCTTGAAATGCTCTCACCACCACCCCAACACACCCACATGTGCACGCACACTCTAGTGAGGCGTCATCTCCTTGAACATAATCATCAGTTCTCACTTTTACAAAAACTACAGGTCTCAGACCCACACTTAGCATCCTCACTGCAGGCACCTGGAAACCCATCTCTAAGTGGGAGGAGAAGGGAAGGTATATTGGCACAGGACAGAGTGACAAAGAGAACAAAAATTCTGAAGACACTGGGAGAGGGAGGAAAGGGAAAATGAATAAACAGACTTTGTTCTCTGCCCTTGGACTGCTCACCATGACCCTAGTAGTAATTTTCATTTCTCAGAGGAAGACTCAAGACCCCAGCCTGTCCCAGCTTTATTGGTACTTCTCACTAAAAGGAGGTCAACATGCCAGATGGAAACTCCAGAAGAAAATTAAGCTGAGGGAGGGGGCAACGGGGGCTAGAGATGTGCCCTCTGCCTACCTGCCCTCCTTCCCTAGGAACTGACCCTGGGCTGTGACTTGAGTCACTGCTGATTATCAGCAGTATCAGCAGTCCTAGGGGGTTGGGGGGTGTATTCAGCCCCCTTCCGCCTGCTGAAGCTGTGTCCCTCCCTCACTCCTGTACACGCGGGGGCAGGGCTGTCTTGGCAGCATTTTTTCTGGCCCTGTTGGGCACTGCTGACCTCCTGCAGTGGCCATTTTAGCATCCTACAGCATACCTTTTGCCCCTTCAACTCCCCTAACATAATCTTACCCTAATACTGGTTTTGAATCACAGAGAATTAAAATGCCAAGCTTTTGTGCTGATACTTGATTAACCAATCCAGTTTTTCTGCCATCCACATACTCACCGTCTCTTATTTATTTGGAGTGGGGAAAGAGGCTGGTGGATTATTTGTAATTATTCTACAGTTTTAAAAGAGAAAACATAAATATGAACTCACCTGATGATTTTATTACTTATTTTGGATTACATAAAATAATTAAAAGGGTTTTGTTTATTTTTGTTTACAAACAAAAAGAAATCCTTATGTTGGATGAGGTCTGACATAGGATCAGAAAGGCTAAGGTTATAGACCACCAGCTATTTGCTGTGAACCTTACATCTTATTTCAGCAGTGAGTCTCTGGTACTGGAACTCTTACCCCCTATTCTATGGACTAAGACACTTTGGCACAATGTTTCACCCAACTTGAGGTCCAAGTTCTCTCAAATTTGTGCTGTGATCTCCGCTTTTTCACCTGGTAGTCAGTACGCTCTGTGCTTGAAATGGCATGTCTGATGCATTATTTATTTATTTTTATTAATTTTTTTTTTTTTTTGTAGAGACAGAGTCTCACATTATCGCCTTTGGTAGAGTGCTGTGGCGTCACACAGCTCATAGCAACTACCAACTCCTGGGCTTAGGCAATTCTCTTGCCTCAGCCTCCTAAGTAGCTGGGACTATAGGTGCCTGCCACAATGCCCAACTATTTTTTGTTGCAGTTTGGCCGGGGCCAGGTTTGAACTCACCACCCTCGGTATATGGGGCTGGTGCCCTACTCACTGAGCCACAGGTGCCACCTCGAGAGGTTTTTTGTCTTTTTTTTTGCAGTTTTCTTGGCCAGGGCTGGGTTTGAACCTGCTGCCTCCAGCATATGGGGCCAGCACCCTACTCCTTTGAGCCACAGGCACCGCCCCTGATGCATTATTTAGATCAAGAAAATAAGGAGTCAGATAATTTATCCAGAGGAACCTCTTTATGACAAACTGGAGAATGAGAAAAAGCTATGTTTATTGCTTCCTAGAAATGAAAGGGACATCTTTCCAAGCTCCAACTTCCCTCCTGGAGTGATGAGGGTACAACTAAGGCTCTGGAGGTTTGAGATGAAGCAAAAGAGGTAACGCAGTAAGAACCTTGGCCCATAGCCCAGGCCCTCCCTGCCGCTGCAGCTGCCATGAATGTGGTCTGTGCTGTTACCCACCACCGTGGCACCTGAGAAGGTGTGCATTTCTAACTGAGTCACTTTGTTTCCCCTGCCATGTTCATACTTTAATTTTTATAAAGCTTTTCTGTTTGCAAAATGTCTTCACATGCCTCCAAACTGTAATTTCCCTACCTCTGAGTCCCATTTTACAGAGGAGTCTACAAAGTCTGCCTGAGGAATCAAGGCCTGTGTTCCTTTCACTATCCCGTGTGCTAGCTCTGCTTTTCAAACACAAGGGTGAAGAAAACGCTCACGAAGCAGTGTTTTGGGTTGAATTGTGTCCCCTAAAAGATATGCCGAAGTCCTAATACCTCGTATCAGGTGATATGACCTTTTATGGAAATGGCGTTTACGCAGGTGTAATTAGATGTAAGTTAAAGTGAAGGTGAGCCCGCAGTCCAATACGACCCCTATCTCCAGAAGAAGAGACCCAGAGACAGACACACAGGGCAGAGAAAGGCAGGTGAGGATGGAAGGATGGCAGTGATGCATCTGCAAGGTAAGGAAGCCAAGGACTGCCAGGAACCACGGGACACGAGGAGAAAGAAATGCGATTCTCCGGTAGCGCCTGTGGCTCAGTGAGTAGGGCACGGGCCCCATATATGGAGGGTGGCGGGTTCGAACCCGGCCCCAGCCAAACTGCAACAACAACAAAATAGCTGGGCATTGTGGTGGGCGCCTGTAGTCCCAGCTACTTGGGAGGCTAAGGCAAGAGAATCGCCTAAGCCCAAGAGCTGGAGGTTGCTGTGAGCTGTGACACCATAGCACTCTACTGAGGGCAACAAAGTGAGACTCTGTCTCTAAGAAAAAAAAAAAGTAAGAAAGAGAAAGAAACGCGATTCTCTCCCCTACAGCCCTGAGGGAGATCAGGGCCCTGCTGATGTCCTGACACCAAAACTGTAAGAGAATAAATCCGTAGTCTTAAGTCACATAATTTGTGGTACCAGGCAGCCTTTGGAAACTAGTACAAGAAGCATTTGAATTCAGACAGTACAGACAAGGACCAATGGCGGGGACTGGAGCTGCAATCTATCACATTCAGGTAGATACAGTCTGTTCTGATTTTTTTTAAACAACATATCACCAGTTGATTAATTTTCTGTAAGTACAGTACAGTTGCTTAAGTTACTTTGGAGTTTCTCAGGGTGGTAGAAACGTTCCCAGGCTAATTGCTCTTTCCCCAAAGATCTAAAGCACACATCCTTTCATTGCTAATCTCCGGTTCCAGAGCCCTCGACTGCCTGCTGGGGTCTCCTTGCATCCAGTGATATTCCCAGATGTTGCCCTACACCAGGGTTCCTCAAATTGTGTTGAGTATTAACACCCTTGGGAGCTTTGAAAGACTCAGAGCTCAGCTTATATCACAGGACCAATCCCATGGGAATTCCTGGGTCTAGGCAGGTGGCCTAAATGTGCATTATTTGAAAAAGTTTTCCAGCTATTTTCCAGTTAAATTCCATGTCCCACAAATTCTTCTTGGGGATTTATTTCATCAGAGAGTACATGTAAGTAAATATCCCTTCCTGTTACAGCATCTAGAGCTGAGGTCAACACCCACCTGATACAGCCTGTTAGGTGAATAAAGTTGTATTGGAACACAGTCATGAGCATAGATTTACATGTTGCCTTTTAGTTAAAATGACAGAGATAAACATTACAACAGAGACCATATAGCCCATCAAGCCAAAGAAGAAATTCGCAAAAGACTTAAACTTCTCGGATTCATTTTTCCTCCCCCAGTGGAGATCCAGCAGTGAGCTTCACACTTAGTAGAGGCTCAAGTGAATTAAATTGAAGTCAGGTAAACTGAAATGAGCTGAATTAAATTGAATCTTCTTCAACATATTATCAAAAAAGAATCCAAGGTGTTATACCTCCCAGGAGTATTTGCATTTTAATAAGTAACTCCTAAAGGCCCCCAAACCTTTATTTGAAGGCAGAAAGGAATGCCTAATTGCTAAAATTGAGACCACCTGTAATTATAAATGTGCCATTCTATTTTACTGGATTGAAAAATCTCTCCCAGAGCCCTTCAAATTGCACCAGGGAAGCTGCCACTTAGGTTACCTGAGTACAAAATCTACCCAACTGAAACATGCTTACTGGAGGACCTAACAGTTGTTACTTAAAAAAAAAATCCAATTTGTGTTTGTTTTATTTGTATACCTGTTTGGTAGGCCAACAAGCTGTCCCCCGTGGAAAAATTTGAACTGGTTTTCAAAAATATGTCACTACTTCCCATTTTCTAAGTTCTAGAATTTTCTTCCCATGGGGGCCTTTTTTTTTTTTTTTATTATGAACAGGTATGTCAGTATAAGTATGTTGGAGATTCTATTTATTTAATTTTGTTCTAGCCTATGAGTGATGGAATTTGCCCTGAATTAAATCCCCTTAATGCCAAATCAAGTCAGCTTGAGAATTTGTCAGCAAACCCACTGATGCAAAGATCTCTAAGATCCTCATAAACTGAAAAGTTGCTTAAATTTAAATTAATTGACATAAGTGCTCATCAAAAACAAGTGTCATTTGAATCTTCCCATGGGAAGGGCTTTGGAGGGTGGCTCCCAAAAGAGTCAAGAGACAGAGGACTCAGACCCATGAGTCTGAAGCAAGATCTGCTTCAGACTCATCTTATTTACTAGCCACTGCTCAGGAACAACTTAGCCAGCATCCTCCAGTGCAAATGGGAGGTAATAAAAGGCTCGTCAGGGATAATGACATGTAAGGAACTCAGCACTCCCAGAACATGCCAAGTATTAAATAAATGTTATGTTACTAATATGGGGCCTTGAATCTCTGGAACAGATGACTCGAGAGAATTCTAACCCGTATTTTCAGAAAATGAAGGCTCATAATTGCTGTATCCGATGTGTGTGTTTAATATACATATAAACACAATATTCTTACAACATCTACCAAGCAAACTATAACAGTATTATATGACATTAACCAATAGCCAAATCTCCTTTAGAAACTTTAGACTAGAGGGGTTACTGTCTTCACATTCTTCCTGCCTAGAAAATCATTCCATCCACTGAATTACCATCTCCTTCTCAGAACCTTTAAACGGAGCCTTCCTCCTACGTAACAGACATAAACTCTTCTGCTTGCTTTTAAGAACCATAATAATCTAGCTCCTTAGGAACCGAGCCTACTGAGACCTGAAACCACGGGTGAGTTTTCCTTTTTATGCTAATCTTCTCCTCTGCAGTCTCAGTCGTGAACCTCTGTCTTCTCCCTGTGTTCTCAACCCAGGCCCACCTTTTAAGATTCAGGTTTAGGGCAGCAGCCTCCTTGATAGGGCCGACTTCAGGTCTCTTAAATGTCACTTCTATTTCTAGTTTTGATAGCAATTATAGACTGTGTCACTCAATCTAACATTTTTACTAAACACTTTCTTTCACTCTTTATTGATTCTTTATGTATCCTACTTATGGCTGCTGAGCCCCACTATATAATTCTTGAGGATGTAAACATCTCTTAAGATTCTTCTGTAGATCATGTTTCCAGACCATGTATCCATGTGGTGTGAGGCAACTTTGATGTGGTGTTAGGCCCATCAAAGTTCAAGTCCCACAATCTGTGAGTGGTGTGTTTCTTAACCCCTCTAGTCTAAAGTTTCTCCAATTACACTAATGCAGATGTTGTTATAAAGATTATACGGTTGTCCTCTGACATTAATCTGAAATTAAAAAAAAAAGAATTGTACCACCTACATCTTGTATCCAATTCCTTAAGTTCAAGGATAAAGTTTCATCTCCCAAAAGATTATACAATGTAATATCTAGTGTCTAGCTTTCAATAAATGCTAGTGATATGATTGACTAGGTGGTACCCTTGAGTCCAGTGCAGCAGCATCTGTCTCCCACAATGCATCTTAACGTGTTTTCCCCAGAAAGCAGAGTTTGAGGCAAATCTCAGCTGCCACCACTTTATTAGGGACTACAATGCAAGGCATCTGAAGGGAGGGAAGGGGAAAAGAGAGAAGGGCTGGCTGCCTCCATGTATGGAGCGCCTCTGGTTGACCGTTCTGGCAGTGGAGTCTTCAGAGAGGCCTATGACCTACTGCATCTCAGGGCAGTGTGGCCAGGGGGATGGGGAAGACTGCATGCCATCAGCACCTTCCACTGGTGAAAGGCTCCACCCACAGGTACTACTTCCTGGTGGGTTTGGATTAGATCCCCTGTCTCTCAAGCCCCAGCTTAGGTGGAGGACAAAAAAGAGGTAGAAACAGACATGTGGATAGGGCCCAACTCGGTGTGACCATGAGCCCAGGAAGAATTGGCCCTGGAGGCCAGCAGGGGCAAAACATGGAGCTGAAATCTTAAAAGAATTGAGGCCACGATGCCAGTAAAACTATGAGATAACTAAACTATCTTATAATTTATTTCTCTCCTTTATATTTCTTTTGTTTCAGGTCTTTTCCAAAGGTTTTGTATGTCATTATTTTGTTTATCTCCTTCCCTGTGAATGCAGATTAAAATGTATATTGTCTTTTTTTTAATAAATGAGTTTTTATTATAATAGCAATAAACGCTTAGTGTGGAGAAATCAGAAAATAGGGATAAGCAGATAAGAAAATAAAAATATTTCAAAAATATCTTCATCCTGGTATATATTATTCTTAGCTGTTTTTTTTTTTTTTTTTTTAACTTGCTGTACTTTGGCTATCTCTTCTTGTTAATAAACAACTGTCTAGAACCTCAACTCTTTTTTTTTGAGACAGTCTTACTCTGTTGCCCCAGGCTAGAATGCCACAGCCTCAGCTCACAGCAACCTCAAACTCTTAGGTTCAAGAGATCCTCTTGCCTCAGCCTCCCTAGTAGCTGGGGCTACAGATGCCTGCTTAATGCCCAGCTAACTTTTCTAGTTTTAGTAGAAACAGGGTCTTGCTCTTGCTCAGGCTGGTCTTGTATCTGAGCTGAAGGGATTCTCCCAACTCTGCCTCCCAGAATACTAGGATTACTGGTGTGAGCCACCATGCCTGGCCTAAAACTCATTTTTAATGGCTTTAGAATATTTCACTGTATTTTTGAACCAAAATTTGTTTCATCGATCCCTTATTATTAGACATTTGCATTATTTAATTTTTTTTAATTATTAATAGCTCAAAAGTAAACAGGTAAATATTTCTAATAATCATTTCCTAGGAGAAATATTGCAGACTTAAAAGTATAAATACCCTTTTAATGCTTTAGATACATATTATCAACTTCTCCCAGAAAAGCTGAATAATATAAACTTCTGCAGCCATGTTGAAGCTTAAGATAGACGTTTCCCGATTTGCAGACTTTACCTAATGGCTCTGACCTCAGCTGGGGTCAGACTGAGCATGTGAAGATTGACCAAGCCTGATTCCAATCAATTAGCACTCCACCTTATTTTCAAATAGAGCTGTGAGAGCTCTTCAGGGTCATCAGCTTCTCGGTCCTCAAGCTACCCTTCTTTTACTTTCATCTCTACCTGAGAAATTCATCAACTGTATCATCACACTCACTGTGATGAAATAATACTCCACTTGGCTTAGAAACTTTGAAAGTCAACACTAGTTGGAACAAATGACTTTATTCTGGGCTTTGTTGGGAACATTTGAGCTCTAGGGAGAGCAATTCCCACATATGCAATCCTGAGTAACCTGTTTGCCGACCTTACAGCACTAAACCACATAATTTTCTATGTTGCATAATCCTTTCATCTCTGAGAAACATATTTTCCTGCCCAGTTAGGCTCTTGGTGTGCATAAAACAATAATAAGCATTTACACTGGGCTTTTAATCTTCAAAGTATTTGTGAACATTAACTAATTAATTTTCACAACCCTCTGGTAAGATTAGTAAGTGCTACTCCTCCCCTGAAATAAAAACAGCATAAACCATTGAAATATTTGACACATCATAAAAAGCCCAGAACCTAATAGTCTGGGAAGAGAAGACTGTTGATTACCAGCTCAGTGAGAGTGGGAGGGAAGTGAGCAGGCCAGCGATTCCTCCAGGGTCACAAAGGGAATCAGCAGAGGGACAGCAGTCACATTGCACTTTACTAGCACCCAAGGCTATCCTTAAGCCGAAAAGCAGTCAGACCACAACAACTCAGCCTAAACTCTGTACGACAGTTAAGGATCCCCAACAAATCCAAAGTCACTACATACAACCAAGTGATGTGAAGAAAAGGTACAAAGAAAGAGTCATAAATATTCCAATGAATGATGTAAAGGAAGAAATTGTATCTCAGAAAACAGGCACACAGGGCATTGAATTTAAAGGTTAGGTATTAATGAAGAAATCCAAAATACAAATGGGAATGGGAAGTGACTGTGCACTGAATCATAAGAGGATTATCTCATTAATTCTTGTTTCGGTGTGTACCTGTACTAGCCCATACCAAATAATGGTGACAATTAGGAACTTTACAATTCTGGCGATTAGTTTAACACACAGCTTTTATCATTCTTGGGGAAAAAAAGTCAACTTGTTTTATATATCCAGAATCTAGAGATCCCTTTTGACCTTTGTGCCTTGAACAGATAATATAATAAAGAATTCTAAGTTTCGAAACATTCAATCATCAGCTAAATCATTAAGTTCATTTGTGCTCTAGACCCTAGATGAAAAAGACACAGGTCACTTGCTGCTACTGCTTTATGTGGAAAATATAATGGACCTTGTGACAAAGTTGTGCTCGCCTCCTAGAAATAAGAAAAATAATAACAGCAAAAATAATATAATTATCTATTGTGTATGCACATATTGTCTATAATAATGTTGCCTATTAGTGCCAGATACTATATGCAGAGTAGTACATAGCAGAGGCTACCTTAGAAGATGAAAGAGTGAGAACTTCAGCAAAAAAAAGAAAACAAAAAAGCACCTGACTTTGAACTGTAATATTTACGGCTGTGTGTGTTGAGCTGGTTCTATACATACATTCTCTGACCCCCAAGTTACTCGTCTGTTATAACAAGGGTAAGGATGCTGTATTGCTCAAAACCCTGGATGGCAAGTGACCTTTCCTTGATCAGTCTGCCCTTCTAACTACTGCCCTGTTTCTCTGCTCCTCTGAAAGAAATTATCTATTTTTCTATGTGCTTATTTCTCCATTTCTCTTCAGCCTACCACAAGTCATCTCCTATCTTTATTACCACTGAAAATATCACTGAAATTTTTCTTTTCAAGGTCAATTTATTTATTGAATTGATTAATTAATTTATTTTTCAGACAGGGAATTACTCTGTTGCCCCAGGCAAGAGTGCTGAGGCATCTCAGACTAGCTCACCGCAACCTCAAGCTTCTGGGTTCGAGCGATCCTCCTGCCTCAGCCCCCCAATTAGCTGAGACTACAATACAAGTGCCCACCACAACACCCAGCTAATTTTTCTATTTTTTAGTCAAAAAAATGGAAAACCCAGATCTCACTCTTGCTCAGGCTGGTCTTGAACTCCTGAGCGTAGGCGACCCATCCATCTTGGCCTCCGAGAATGCTAGGATTACAAGTGTGAGCCACTGCACCCAGCCTGGGAATTATTCTTGATTCTTCCTCTTTTATTCTTTATCTCTCCCCACGTCCCTTCCCCATATCCAGTCCACCAGGAGGTCCTGTTTGCTCTACCTGAGAACATATCCAGAATCCAACCATTCCCCTACCCTTACCGTAAGCACCCTCATTCAAGCTGGCAACATCTTTCACATGGATTAATAAACTTTTATCTGGTTTCCCTGTCATTTTTCTTCTTAACCCATTGTAGGTCATTTATCCTATAACAGTCAAAGTATTGTTTTAGAACATAATTCAAATAACTTAACACCTGTACTATAAAGCCACCAATGATTTCCCAGTGCCATCATAATAAAATCAAATTCCTTACTGACTTCTAAGAGGTCCTACATGAACTTCTCATGTCTAGCCTACCAACCTTATTCACTCTGACTTTCTTCATGGTACCTGAATACAATAAGCACATTTGGATTTCAGAGACTTTGTATTTTCCCCTCCTAAAAAACTTATGCCCTATATTTTCACAACTGGCTTCTTGATAATCCAGATTTCATCTCAAATGTCAACTTCTTAGAGAGACTTTGACATTCTAAATAATGTTGTCTCTTCCACTTACACACATACACAAAACACAGACATACTTTCTTCTCCATTAACGTTTCTAAATATTTTCAAAGCACTAATACTATCGAAATTATAATTAATCATTTATTTATTATTCACCTTTCCCATTAGAAGATATCCATAAAACCAAGACTTTATATCTTTTCATCTCCTCTATATCCTCCACACCTAGTAGAGTTTCTATTTTACTCGTAGGTACTCCTTAAATTTTGTTGAGACTGTGAATGAAAATTCAACTCAAACAGGCTCAAGGAGAAATAGGTAAAAGAAATTTAACCTAAAGGTTGAGGAAGAGATTTCATTTCAGGTATAGCCGGAACCAGATTCCCGTGGTTGGACATTGGTGTTGTATGTTTCTCAGTCTCTCAGCTCAGTTTTTCTCCCTATTGGCTTAATTGTCAGGGATACTGAGCAGAAAAAGCCTACCAGGATCCTTACAGTTCTCAATGTCAGAGGAAGGCACATTCCATGGGAAAAGAGAAATCATTTTGCCCACTTTTTTCATCTCAAAACCTAAAATGGTGGCTAGAACAGAGTTGGTCTTTATTAATCTTGATTGAATTCATTGCTAAAAGAGACCTCTGCCTACAAAAGATTTTATTATCCCATTCAAGGAGAAAGGGTAATACTGAGAAAGTGCCTGGATCACGTCCACGCCAGGAGACAAGTGCAAGTTGCATCAAAATTACAAATCGTGCGTGCCAGGCAACTGCCAGGGGGAAACGTGATGAGCAGACAGAAGATTCTACCACAAATACTTAGCTAGTTAGGTTGATTTAAGGATTGAGTTAATATTTGTGGAAAAGGCTTACCCAACACAGAAAAAAATAAGTATCTCAGCAAACATTACTTTCTTTCACTACTTCAAATATTTTAACCTACGTGAGGCATAAAAGTGGCTTTTGTATTAATTGGATTCCATGCACTTGGAAGACTTAAGGCTACTTGAGAAGGACGTGTTTATAAATTGCTATGTCTGAAAAGCTAGTCTTGTACAAAGATTTATTTTGGACCTGGAAATGTTCCATTGGAGTATCTGATAACTGCAATTCTGTTTGCTCAAGGCATCTAAGCCTGGGGTTCCAGCAAATAACCTTGTACAGGATTTTGGGTCCATCTACTTACCTATTCCATACAGCGTGGCCACAACAACCATTTGCCTTTGTCCCAGTTCTTTCTTCCCATAGGTAAATGACAGGCAAGACTTAAACGGATAAATGGCTACAGGTTGGGGTTTTTGTCATGAGGGTGAGTTTTGAGAAATTCACTTTTCCAGAGTGGGAGGGTAGCTCAGAAAAAGCAGTATTTCTGCCTTCACTGGGATTTGATTTCACTTGCAAAGAATGTGCTGTCTTATTTACTGACATTCATTGCCCTGCATTCTGTTTCTTTAGTCCATTCATCCTTCCACTTTACCAGAGAATATTTTTCACGTTACACCCTGTCCTCAAAACGGAAATAATTTCTCCCCACTTCTCAATTTCAACTCCAAGCATTACACTGATTTTCCTAAAGAAATAGAAGTTACCAAAAGAGCCTCCACATGTTCCCACCACAAAATACGCTCCTTTTCTTACACCATCTGCTATTTCTGCAGATGAACTATCAGGTATCGTGCCTGCCAGTTGCCCCCTGAAGTCACCTCTCTCATCTAGTCAAGAACATTGGTCTAGCTAGCTTTTATTCTCTTTCCCACACCTTCCATGTTTCCTATGAGAGGGCCAATACCATTAACACGCAGCTTACTTGCACAATCTCTCTTGGTCAAACAGATCTGTTCAAGGATTGCCTTGATTCACTATTCCCCAGTCCAGCAACATGCCTGTGAAATTGCTGTCTCTGCTTCCTTTCCTCACCTTCATTTTGTACTCAATTTAATAAGGTTTACATCTCTATCACTCCATCAAAACAACTCTTTCCAAGGTTACCACTGACCTCCACATTGCTAGATCCTATGATCAAATCTCAAGCCCTGTCTTACTGCAGCAGAAACAGTTCCTATACTATGTTTTTATATTCTTCCTCTTTACTGAAATGCCTTCTTCACTTGGGGGACACTGCTTGCTTTGATTCTCTTCCTAGCTCATTGGGCTCTTTCATCCATTTTTTTGTGTGTTCTTCATCAGATTGCCAATCTCAGAATATTCAGATGGCTCAGGGCTCCCTCCTTCTCTTATCTAACTACACTCGCTGCTCTAGGAATGTCATCCAGTAAAATTACTAAACGGACATCTCCAGGCTCTAGTTTTTCTTTGAATTCCCAGCTCATATACAAAATATTATCCCACCTAATGTCTCTACTTAGAATTGTAATAAGCTTCTCCAACTTACTATGTTTTTTAAAACTCTCCCAGACTAAATTCTTGCCCTACAGAGACCCCACGCATGCTCCTTCCCCTCTCAGTTAACAGCAACTTCATTCTTCAGTCTGTCAGGAAACTGTCAGCTCTACCTTCAAACATCCACAAAATGGCCACTTCACACCATTTCCTCTGCTACAACTAGTCCAACTCGCCATCATTTTCTGTGAATTATTTTAATAGCCCCATTACCTGCCACAGTTGATTCTTTCTCACTCAAGCTGGAAAGGATTCTTAGAAATATGAGTCAGGTCTTACCTCTGCTTAGAACCACCCAGTGGCTTCCCATCACTGGAAGGATAGGATCCAAACTCCTCATCAAGACTGCTCCTGACTCCCTTCCTGACCTCATTTTCCATCCCTTTCCCCCCTTGCTCCCTCTTCCCCTCACACCAGGCTTTTGCTCTGCATTGGACATGCCATGGTTATTCCTGCCTCAGCATCATTGTATATGCTATTTGTTCCATCTAGAACACTCTGCCCTGCAAGCTTCATACCCTTGTGTTATCCAAAGTAATTCCTTCTTTCCCTCACAGACCTCTTCTGTCTTTTTAGCATTTAACCCCACATGATATATGCACATTAGTCAGAGCCCAGGCAGAAGACATACCAAGTATTTGATCAGGGAAAAATTAATATAAGCAATCGTTAACTAGAGGGAGGTGGTTAATCCATGGGAAAGGTAGAAGAGGACCTAGGAGGTCTAGACGCAGCAAGTGCAGAAGGGCAGCTTCCACCTCTGCGCTCAACAAGAATGTACAGTAAAGATAAGGACTAAGAGCCCCTCCCACAAGGCTGAGATCCAGCCTATCCCAGAGAGGCATGGCTACCACAGGACATTGAAGTCTGGCTGTGACGAAGAAACTTGCCAAAAGGTATAGAATAGCATTGGTCTAGACGGAGCAAGTGCAGAAGGGCAGCTTCCACCTCTATGCTCAACAAGAATGTACAGTAAAGATAAGGAGTAAGAGCCCCTCTCCCAAGGCTGAGATCCAGCCTATCCCAGACAGGCGTGGCTACCACAGGACATTGAAGTCTGGCTGTGGCAAAGAAACTTGCCAAAAGGTATAGAATAGCATTGGTCTTTAAAAGCAGTTTGTAGTCACCAGAGGGTGACTGCAGTGGGAGCTGATCTCTAAAATTATCCCATAGTTGCTGAAGGTCATGGCCAGACCAGTCTGCTGCTGCTGGAGGGTATAGGCAGACCAGAACTGATGGGAAGTGCCCCTAGTGGGATTGGGGAGCTGAGGATACAGCTGGAGCTCACCTGCATGGTCTGCTGAGCTTCTTCACTAAACATTAAAACTAGAGGACTAGGCCCTTGAAAGGAAATGTCTTCTTTCTACTACTATGCCTTGCCCTGTGACTTCTGCTGAAGCTCAACATTCTGCCAGCCAGCTAAGGAGAAATGGTCACAGGGTCTAGCTCCAGTATGTAGGACAGGAACAAGAAGCAAGGATTTGGAGAAACAATAAATTGATAACTGAACAACACTTCACCTACTTATCATTTCCTGTTCTCAGCCCACTAGACTATAAGCTCTATGAGAGCAGAGATTTTTATCTTATTCACCTCTGTGTCATAGCATGTATTATAGCTCCCAGGATATAGCAGACATTCACTAAATACCAATTAAAGGAAAACTTGAATATACAGTAGAACCTCTGTAAGTTCTACTGTACGTAACTACCCTTATAGCTCTGCAAGGGACTGCAGTAAACCAGTCAATGTACAGAGGTGGTCAACATAAGGAACTAGGCCTACTGTACTGATATATACATGTGGTACACGTGCGGTCTATGAAAATTAGGGCCAGGCATGGTGCCTCACACCTGTAATCCTAGCACTCTGGGAGGCTGAGGCAGGTGGATTGCTTGAGCTTAGGAGTTTGAGACCAACCTGAGCAAGAGTAAGACCCCATCTCTACTAAAAATAGAAAAATTAACTGGGCATTGTGGCTGGTGCATGTAGTCCAGCTACTCAGGAGGCTAAGTCAGGAGGCTGTCTTGAACCCAGGAGCTGGAGGTTGCTGTGAGCAAGGCTGAGGCTGTGGCACTCTAGCCTGGTGTTCATTTTCTCCTTTTTAAAGCAATTATGCTCTAATTAGTATCCATAAAAATCACCCACTTATGACTCTCAGGCCTCCTGGGTACATTCAATGGTAAACATAAGTCCCGAGGTAATTAATCATTGTATTCTGTCCTTTAGCCAATGAGAATCAGACCCAGATATTTTCTAGAAAATGATTGTACAAAGGAGCCCTACATCTTAAGATTTTCATAGTTGAAAAAATAAATCTGGCAGAAACCTCAGTCATCCTGGGCGGGTCTGTCTGAGGTTAGAGTTGATACAGATAAAAGCCAGATAGAGAGATGGACAGATACTATATCCAAGTGACATCGTCCGAATCCCTGGAACCAGCCAGGCATAGACTTTTCAGTAACATCAGTCAATAAATTCACACTCTGCCTGGCCATTGCGGTTTGTTTTTCTTTCCCTCACAGCTGAATATGTTCTGTTATACTTTCCAATAAAACTTCAGCCTCCTCCGAGAGAATATCCTTGCTTTATACTCTACTGCACCCCCTCAAGCTCCTGCCTTCTCCATGGGAGGAACTCAATACGCCCATAAATTACACCAGTACCTGACAAACTTCCAGAAACTGATCTTGCATCTGGCCCCTTCATCTCCACTCCAGAATAGTAGATTTGAGATATATCCATCTATAGAGGAAATAAAATATTCAAATTTATTTCTATTTTCTTCAGACATGGACAAAGAGATGAAGAAACAGCTTTGAAACTGACAGCAAACCTTAACATAGCTGAAATTATCAAGTTGCTGCATAAATTCCTATTGTAATCTTAAAATCTAACAGGGTAAGATTCAGAGTGGAACCACATCGGGGTAATGGGTAGAATGTCAATAAGATCAAGGGACAGCTGATTTCTGTCTGGTAGCACAGTGCATACTGTGCTCTCCCACCTGGAACCCCTCTACAGGGCCAAAAACCCATCAGCTGCTGGGAATATCATTTACTAATGGACCACAGCTGAGACCCTTACTGGACGTTATGTCTCAGCACAGCAAACTGCCTCACTCAAGGTAACATCTCTCCTTTCAAGGACAATGACTAACTGATACGGAATTATAAGAATTCTGAAGGTCGATCTCAATTCCAGGGCTCCCAGAAGGAATGCCTGAGACTTCAGTGGCAACCACTTTCTCTACGTGCAATGCTCCTTTCCTCATGTCATTCATTATGTGTGTACTTCACAGAAGAACCCGACAAACCTACTGCACTATTCTCTATTCAGAGTCTATTTCCAGGAAGCTGATCTAAGACAGGTACAAGTGAATAGGCAAGAAGAGAAGATGAATAACATGAGCCTTTTCATATAGAAAGAAATCAGGAGACTGCCACCGAAAGAGATTATCACCAATTATTATAAAGGCACAAGGTTCTCACTCAGAATGCAATTGGCAGGACGCCCTCCAAACTATTGAAACTTAGAACAGGTGGAAGTGGGAATTGAAATATTAATATTTAAAAACTTATCTGGATTGCCTACTGTCATTATTCCTAGTGCACTAGGAGTGAATTAAAGATTTAAATAACAAACCTGCAATAATAGAGAGAGATAGGTAGATAGACAGACAGACGGATAGATAGTTGCACATATCCCTATATGGTGTGGCCATTCATCACAGTAGCTGTGCTTCTCGATATACGACTGACTTGATTTGAACTACACTGAAGTGCTAAGCATGAAGGTGTATGACTTGAAAACTTTGAAAAATTAATGATTTAATAATGAGTGGGGGGAAAGAAGCATTACAAGAAGAGCCTGCATTTGTCTAAATATCTGTAAATGAGAAAGATGAAAATAGCAACTCTTCTGGAAATTTTACCGAAGATTTTAGAAGAAAGAGGAAAAAAAAAAAAGAAAACAGTTTCATCACATCCTAAGGTTTATTGACACTTCAATTGACTCTTGACTGGCTCCGCCTCCATTTTTGTGTTCCAGACTTTGAAGGAGGAGGGAAACAATGTGGTTGAAATAAAATGGCTTATGCCAAAAGCAACCAAGATGCCATTTTTGTAAAATGACTTTTTTTGTAGCAGTTTTATGTTCACAGAAAATTTAGAGGAAGGTGCAGAGATTTCCCATATTCCTCCTGCGTCCATACATGCAGACCCTCCCTCATTATCAATATCCCCACCAGAAGGTGCATTTGTTACAACTGATGAACCTATATGGACACATCACCAGCACCCAAAGGTCATTGTTTCTATCGGGGTTCATTCTTAATGTTGTACCTTCTGTGTGTTTGGACAAATGTATATGGTATAATGACATGTATCTATCACTGTAATATCCTACAGAGTATTTTCACTGCCCTAAAAATCCTCTGTGCCCTACCCACTTATCCCTTCCCACCCCTAACCTCTGACAACCACTGATCTTTTTACTTTTCCACAGTTTTGACATCTCCAAAATGCCATGTAGTTGGAATCACACCATATTTAGGCTTTTCAGGTTGGCTTCTTTCACTTAGTAACATGGATGTAAGGTTTTTCCAAATCTTTTCATGGCATCATAGCTCATTTCTTTCGACTGCTGAAGAACATTCCATTGTCTGGAAGTAACCCAGTTTGCCATTCACCTGCTGAAGGACATCTTGGTTGCTTAGTCATGAGTAAAGCTGCTATATCCATCCATGGACAAGTTTTGTGTGGATATAAAATTTTCAACTCCTTTGGGTAAATACAAAGGAGTGGGATTGCTAAATCACGTGGCTTTGCATACACACATTTATTTTTGTAAGAAACTACTCAACCGCCTTCCAAATTGACACAACCATTTTGCATTCCCACCAACAGTAAATGAGAGTTCCCAGGCTTTGCATCACTGCCAGCATCTGGCTTTGTCAATGTTCTAGCTTTGTGCATCTAATAGACGTGCGCTAACAGCTCACTGGTGTTTTGATCTGCATCGCCCTGATGACGTGTGACACAGAGCATCTTTTCATATGCATATTCGTGCACATCTTCTGTACTGAGGTGTCTGTTAAGGTGTTTGGAATATTTTTTAATCTGGTTGTTTGTTTTTTTTTATGGTTTACTTTTTAAAGTTCTTTGTATATTTTGGATAACAATCCTTTATCACACGTGTCTTTTGAAAGTATTTTCTCTCAGTCTGTGGAATATTTTTTCATTTTCTTAACATTGTCTTTTATAGAACAGAAATGTTAAATTTTAATGAAGTCCAGCTTAGCGATTATTTCTTTCATGTGTCATGCCTTTGGTGTTGTATTTAATAAGTCATTGTTATGCCCAAGGTCATTTAGGTTTTCTCCTGTGCTCTCTTCTGGGATTTTTAAAATTTTGCATTTTCCACTTAGATCTTTGATCCATTTTGAATCCATTTTTGTGAATGGTGTAAGATCTACATCTAGGCTCTTTTTTTTCTTTTTTCCTTTTTTGCATGTGAAAATCCAGTTGTTCCGATACCATTTTTTAGGAGACAATCCTTGCTCCATTATATTGCTTTTGCCCCTTTGTCAGAGATCAGTTGACTATATTTTACAGGTGGATGACATTTTCTCTAAATTTTACTTTCTTTTTTTTAGGTTATGTAAGGTTATGTACTACTTTAAATATGTACATATGTACACACACACATATATGTGAATATATGTACATATGTATATCATTCCTATTTCCCCAGAGTAGTTGGGGTTATAGCTAAAAAGAGAAAAAGAATTTGCATCTTTCCACAGTATATAACATAGTGAGAATATTTCCATCAGGATTACTTCTGATTCAATTTCTTCATAACATCTGTTTCCATTGAACAAAAATAATATGCTGTCATGTATCCGGGACATACTCACACATTCTATTTTCATATTAACAGCACAAGAACTGTCATTGTTAACTTGATATAACTGCCACCAACACTACCTTCAACACACAGACACACACACTACACACTTACAAATTCATATTACTCTATACCTGGCATGTTCTGCAGAAATCAGATATTTCTCTAGCTTATTTTGCCAGTTATTCATCTTATAACCTGGATTCAAAGTGATATCTTTATTGAAACAGACATAGTAAAATTTCTATATAATAGAAAGTAACATCTTCATTCTTCTATATTTTCTAAATTTTCTACCATGAGTAAGGAGATAAAAAGTAAAAATTTTGACATATTTAAACACACACATATACATACATACATACAAAGAGTGCCCAAAAATGTATACACATTTTAAGAAAGGAAAAAATTGTATTCAATTTGTAATAGTCGTGTTTGACTTACAAGGAGTGCTCAATGTGACTTGTATTTCTCTTTTATTATTGGTATGTGTTGAGTATTACACCTTCGATAAAATTTATTTTCTTAAAAGATGTACATATTTTGAGGCCCCATCTATATATTTCTCATCTTTAAACTGAGGAGTAAAGTGATAATAAAAGGGAGACTTTTAACAAAGGAGAAAAAGATTCTCAGAACTGAAACTCTCCCTTGACTATGCACATCCTGCTCTTAGCAGTCCTTCCTACTACTTCTTTTCAACACCTACTTTTTTTTTTTTTAATTTGCAGATTTTGGCCGGGGCTGGGTTTGAACCTGCCACCTCCGGCATATGGGGCTGGCGCCCCACTCCTCTGAGCCACAGACTACATATCCCTTTTGTACCTTACGATTTACTTGTTTATATGCTTTTAAAATATTCATGTGTTTTTATACATACTACATTTGTATATGATACATATGTAATACCCATACACACACATTTGTATGTGTGTACTTCGTATCTTCCTAACTGTATCTTCAATTCCTTAGGCATAGTTAGAGAGAACATATGTATACACTCTCATCTAAATGTCTCCTCCAAGACTCTCTCTGTGCACTTTAAACTTCAATCCTCAATGTCTTTTCTTCTCCACCTATAATCTCCATCTCTCTGTGAACTTCAACACTAGACACCCAAATCAGAAACCTACAAGTCATCCTACTCTCTTGGTTTCCATATCCACTCTGTTGCCATAACTTGCAATTCTTGCTTCCTAAATTTCTTTTGAACCCAGTTCCTCTTCTTCATTCCCTTCGAAATTTTAACTCTGGTCCTACCAATGTTGGCTGACTCTTTCCATGCACTTCCATAATCTGATTATTGGAGAATCCAATACATTGGAGTTTAAGCCTGGAAAGGGTTTATTTCTTTTAATAACTGTCCCTAACTGAGCTGTATTTAAAATTCCCCTTTTTATTCCAGGTTCCTATTACTTTCTTGACTTTTCATGACAAAAGTGATGTCATTTTTTAGGTAAGGTTCAATTCTGATAATTTTTAAAACTCTAATATTCAACTTCATGCAGAGTTCATCACCTGTCCACCTTCATTGCTGCATAGACTCTGTGGTTCCAGAAGCTTAGAGAGAGCATAGGAGATATGAAGGTATCTGTTCTTCACTCACATCCTTCCTTTTAGTCTCAAGCTTTTCCAGTGTGTTAGGGTCAGGAGGAGAAAAAGAGAGGCACGAATACTCTTTGTTAAGCTGGTCAAGAGTACTGTGCTTTCCTTGGCTGGTGGCATGTGCTGTTATCTTTGGGTTCAATGAGAACAGATGGTGAGCCCAAAGCTGAATAGTAGTGGATCTTTGTGAGATTCAGCCACCCTATCCAGTGGACCCCAAGCAGGTGCTGTGCTTATTACATCCCTCCAGATTGTCTACATCTTTTCTCCCTGCATGTTACTAAGCATATGAAGATGGTGACCTCTGGTTTCCCCATCACAGCACAGTACAACCTACTCAAGGACCCAGCAGAATGTGCAGGACCTCTCACTTTTACCTTAGAAACTGGAAATCAGCTCTGTCCATCCTAAGCCTTTGTCCTCCTCGCAATTCTCCTCCACACTGTCTCTCTTTAATTCTCTTTTCTCTCAAGCAAATGGCACAGTATTGAATCAGAAAGTTTAATGGCCAAGAAGACATCCACAGAGGAACAAATGCCAGACTTCTCTCCTTGAATACAGCCCCAATATATAAGAGCAATTCCCTTGGCTTTGGGGAGGGAACAGACTTTCTCCAAAAACATTGCACTTCTCCAAAAAGGATTAAGAGTGTACATTGGCCTAAGGGAGGAGGCCATCACCAGAGGAGATGTTGGTGATAGATGGTAGAACAAGTTCTGATTTTGTTATGCTCTCTAATAAACTCACTAGATGGTACTTCTTTATAAGACATGGAATTTAATGTTTTCATCTTGGATGTCAATCTACTGTCACAATTCTTAGACTCCAGGAAAAATAGTTTCACTTGTATCTTATTGTAGTCCTAATTGGTATTCCCACTTACCATCTCATTTTTGTTCCATTCATCATTTTCTGGGGAACTGTGTGAGAAACTAATTCCCTAATAATCAATTTTCTAAAATCCAATTGACTGAGGACCAACTTACCAAATTTTTCAAGTTTACACATTTACCAAAAGCTTATTTTCCAGAAACTAGTTCACCAAAACTTACCTCATTCAAGGCCATTTTGCTGAAAGCCTACTCACCAAAAGAAAAACTAGCCAAATTAGAGATTTCTCAAATACTTGCTTCCTATCATTTATTTAAAATGTATGGGAAAGTTGCTTGGGAATGTTCAACTTCCACAACCTTGAAGGCTTTTTTTGGAAATTTTAATTTATTTTAGTTTTAAATTGAGTGTAAGTTTTTATTCACTGTAGCCATTTGACCCACCCAACTAAACAATGACATTGTTAGTCTCTCAAAGTTGGATGTCTGCTCAGTGTGTGGTTCACATCTCAAGTGCTGAGCACTTCTCGAATTTTTGAAACCCATGAAAAATATTCTTTGAATCACGCCAGATAAAAATATTTGTGAATTCTGAGAGGTACAGAAGGCAACAGACAAGCATGGATGTTTTAATAAAATCTACTTGATTGTTTATAAAATCCTTGACGTCAGGATACTTGTAATTTAATACTTGTAATTCAAAACACACTGCAAATAGGCACTTCCAAAAGCCTGAGACCCAAAGTACAGAGAAATTCAGACATCGATAAGCATTGCCTGGCCACAGTAAAATGTTTGCTGCCAAAATCTGATTAACTTACAGTAATTCAACACCTGCGATGCATCTTACAAGGGTATATGTGAAACTTAGTAAATGTAGAATGTAAATGTCTTAACACAATAATTAAGAAAATGCCAGGAAGGCTATGTTAACCAGTGTGATGAAAATGTGTCAAATGGTCTATAAAACCACTGTAGGGTGCCCCATGATCGCATTAATGTATACAGCTATGATTTAATAAATAAATAAATTACAGTAATTCGGTTAGACTTCCCAACAGCCAAATATAATTTCACAGAAATCTTCAGAAATCGTTAAAACTATTCCTTTCCATAAGGACTGCCTAAAACTTTAGCAATGGGCACAAAAAAGGAACTTTCTGTAAATTAGTAAGTTTGATAAATGTGCTAAATTGGGCATTTGATGACATTCAACTTGGCATGCTGTGAACTATGCAACTTACTTCAGGCCTGATGTTGACTCTGAGCACACAAAGAGAGCCACCCAACTTCAGAAGGATGCTTACTTGGCAGCCAATATGGGGATAAGAGCTCAGTGTGTGCAGTGAGAAACCTTTCCATACCTAGTGTTAGGTTTAGAAAAGAAGGAACAGGAATGGATGCTTTCTCCAGGGGGTGTCCATTGAGAAACAGGTGATGCTAGGTGATGCTTTGTCTACTTGGAAGAACAAATTGGCCAGAGCTGGGATAGGGGTCCCAATAAAGAACAGATGACGTGTTGAGGGGGGGTCCCCAAGGACTAACTAGATGTTTGCTCTATAATGGGGTCTCCAAGGACTAACCAGCCAGAAAAAGGTAGAAAAACCACAAAGTGGAGAGATGATCAAGGCCCTCAATAGAGGGTCTTTGGAGTAACAGTGTCCCTAATGACCTACCCTCATTAACATAGTAAAAATCACACCCACCAGTACCATGACAATTTATGAAAACCATGGCAACCTCCTCCACTCATGAGGCTGACCTATTCCTTCCTGGAATGTACTATGTTTTAAAAAAACTTGGGCACTTTGCCTGCTTGCATCTGCTTGCTCTGCTCATTTATTCCATTGACTCGGTACCAGTAACCATTCTTTGGTACTGGGAACCAATAACCCAGAAACATGGGAACCTAGCAACTTGTTCCCACAACTGCTGCTAGGAACATACATGTTGAGCACATACAAATGAGAAAAACTTTCCAAAGGAATTTATGTGCAGAGAATTACACAGGGAAGAATGAGTAGTCCATTGTGGCAGGTAGAGGTCTGCGGGGAACAGAATCGTGTGTGTGCATGTGTTTTATTTTTAGCGCATAGCAGATTTTTTAGTAGACATTTGGTACTTACCAGATATGCAAAGAAGCACTACAATATGAAATGAAAACAGAACATCCCCACCAGGACACCTCCTATCTGAAGAGGAAGAAATAGAAACTCAAGCAAATAAAATCACAGGGCAGATGAACTCAGGCGTATATTTGAAGCAGATTTATAAAATTAAAGTTATTCTCAGTCTTTCTGACTTCTGCCATGATGTGATAAAATGAACATGGGGCCAGGTGTGCTGGCTCACACTAATAATCCTAGCACAGAGGCCAAGGTGGGAGGACTACTTGAGCTCAGGAGTTGGAAACCAGCCTGAGCAAGAGCGAGTCCCCTTTTCTACTAAAAAGAAAACAAACAAAAAAATTAGCCAGGTATGAGGTTGTACACCTGTAGTCCCTATAACTCGAGAGACTGAGGCAGGAGGATGGCTTGAGGCCAGGAGTTGAGGTTGCAGTAAACTATGATGATGCCACTGCAACTTTAATCAGGGTGATTGAGGGAGACTCTGTCTCAAAAATTGATAAATAAATAATGACGAACGTAGGATTTTCCTAAAGTGAGAAGTGCCTTGTGATTTATTTTCCCAATGTTGATAGCTGCATGGCCCTTCTAGGGAGGAATCAGAACATGGCCACAGAGCACTGTGGAGGTTTGGAGGCTCTGGCCACAGGTGTCATGTCACCTGGTTACAGTTACCACAACAGCATGACTCAAGTGTCACAGAAAGGAAAATTAGAGTTCAGAACAGTTGTTCTGCCCAAAGACACATTTCTGGGAAGTGACTGTTGAAATTCCATTGTAGTGGGCAGCGCCTGTGGCTCAAGGAGTAAGGCGCCGGTCCCATATGCCAGAGGTGGCAGGTTCAAACCTAGCCCTGGCCAAAAACAAAAATAAAAAAAAAAAAAAAGAAAGAAATTCCATTGTGCTTTGACCCCTGGCATTCAGCGGTACTTTGCTAGTTTGCTGTGATGCTGCATCTTATTTGGCACAGTAAGGGTCATAATCATGAAAACACATAGGCTATTCCTATGTGTTTTCCTATTCCATATTTGTCTGGATTTTATTCATTCATTTCCCCTGGGCCTTTACATTTCTACGTAGGATGCTTCAGCTTATACTGTACATGAACGACACAATCAAATTATTTTTCTATTTCTTTTTCATAATTTGACATTTCTAATCTTTACAAGTAATACTGCATATTCTAAATATAAACTATTTATTAGACTTCATAGAGCCCAGTAGTTTATTTCAGAGGATCTTTCATTTTAAAAAAGAATTTTTCATGGCTCGGCGCCATAGCTCAGTGGCTAGAGTGCCAACCACATACACTGGAGCTGGAGGGTTTGAACCCTGCCCGGGCCTGCCAAACAATAATGACAACTATAACAAAAGAAATAGCCAGGCATTGTGCTGGGTGCCTGTAGTCCCAGCTACTTGGGAGACTGAGACAAGAGAATAGCTTAAGTCCAAGAGTTTGAGGTTGCTGCAAGCTGTGATGCCACGGCACTCTACCAGGGGCAACATAGTGAGACTGTCTCAAAAAAAAAAAAAAAAAAAAAATTTTTCCTAAATAATAGTAGGTCCTCTGGCTATGGATACTGCCAGGAGTTAGAAGACCCAGGATCAATTCAGCATTGCATTGAACTCGTCAAATGGATTATGCTAAATGCTAGAGACGTGTTGATTTCCACCTCTAAAGATTGAACCTGGAGCTCTGTAATCTCCCTTCCAGCTTGAAGTCTTCCTCTCTGCGCATCCTGGGAGGACATGTGGTCCTTCTGCACTTGGGCAGCTCAGTGTCAAGCCTCTCTATAAATGCTGGTCCCTGGGGCTGATCCCAAGGTGGTGCTTAGCAAAGTACAGCCTTAGTAAGCAGTGCTTCTTTGTGGATGTGTGTGTGTGAGACGGACTGTCACTTTGATGCCCTTGGTAGTACTGTGGCATCACAGCTCACAGCAACCTCAAACTCCTGGGCTGAAGTGATTCTCTTGCCTCAGCCTCCCAAGCAGCTAGGACTACAGGCAGTCACCACGGCTATTATTTTTCGTTGCAGTTGTCATTCTTGTTTAGCTGGCCTGAGCGAGGTTCGAGCCCACTAGCCTCGCTGTATGTGGCTGGCGCCATAACCACTGTGCTACAGGTGCTGAACCCTCAGGCTGGTCTTGAACTCCTGAGCTTAGGCAATTCACTCGCCTGGGCCTCTCAGAGTGCTAGGATTACAGGTGTGAGCAGGCAGTGTTTCTGAACTCACTGGCAAGAAAGTTGTTCCTTCCCCCAAATCCTTTTCCCTCAGTTTAATCTCATTTTTTTGTCACAATACAGTTGGAATACTACTGCTAACACACTTGACATAGTCTAGATATTAGCCTTCATCTGGAGATAGCAAAGCTCTTTCTTCTTCCACTATGTCACAGTTGTGCAGATTAAACATTGTTATCACTCTCTTGAAAAGATATATATTGTAAGATGATTTTTTAAATTGAGAGTATTGACCCATACTATTCTGAAAATCTAGGACATAACCTGTCAAAATTTATAGGTAGTTAATCTCTTACTGATATCTATAGCTGAAGAATGACAAAAAAAATAGCCTATTAGGATTAGTATGAAATTTCCAAAGTACTCATTGTTTAAAGATCTTCTTCAAATTAGTGGGGCTTAAGTTGTATCCAATTTATTTCATTTTTTTCTGCTTTATAGAAATGAATTCATTTATTGTTAAAAGAATCAGAAATCAAGGGAGTGAAAAGGGTTACTTTTTTTTGGTTTTTTGATTATCTGTGTTTATATATACTCACAAAGTTGCAAAATAATCAAAATAAAATTTGGTTTTCAAAAAATGAGTATCTTAATCTGTGTTTCTTTAAAAGTGTAGCAATTCAATGACTTGAATATCGATATAATTAATTGGAAGCACTTTTTCAAGACTATTTTTTTCTTTCAAAAATATAATTCCTCGTGTTAAAATTGACAAATCTTTTTTAACATGTTCCCATTGTGCTAAAAAGAAACCAAGTTCCAGACACTCCATTTTCTCTTTTCTTTTTTTGATATTTTCTTCCTTTTTAGAAATACAGCGCTCCTGTTTATGAGAGATGCCTTGTTGTGTTTTCAATTTAATCACTGTGCTCACTTTTTTAATTTTATTTATGCACCTAATATTATACATATATTTTTGGATATTAATAACATTCAGGACCATGCCTTTTCTTTAATGCCCATTTCATCAATTTGAGTGAAAATTGAAGGAAATAGACACAAGAACAGAGCTCTGGTGCCATTGCCACACCCAAAGGCCATTACTAACTTCCCATCCACAATTCAAACCTCTCTGGAAAGCTTTGTGGTATTAGCTTCAGCTCTTGGCTCCTCCATAAAATAAGGGCTTCTGCTGTACAGAAAATCTCAAAACAACTTTTACTAATTTATTTCTCTGGTGAAAGTCATAGCCATTGGCTTCAAAGGGCTAAAAGAAAGTAGGCAGCTGCCATCTCTATTCTCTGGTACTCCCCATTCCATGCCCATGAACAAGGCCAGAAGGTAAATTCCCAGCAGCCGGCAGGAAGGGTCATGAGTCAGGGTGTAGACACAGGAGAGAAGAACAGAGGAGAAAGCCAAGGTGTGTTCTGGACTGGCAGGTAAGAGAGAGGCCAACTGGAAACAGCACTGGGCTTTCACATCCAAGTACTGGTCTTTAAAAATGACATGGTATGTCCTTGCCTTGGGCACTGTTTTTTTTGTTGTTGTTGCTGTTGTTTGTGTTTGTTTGTTTGTTTTTTTAATGTTACTCAGACTCAGGTGATGTTCAAACTCACCACCCCTGGTCTGTGGAGCCAGCGTGCTATCCACTGAGCTACAGCAACCAGCTGCCTTGGGCACTGGTAACAGCCTTATTGGTTGTGAGTTAATATACAGCAAAAGACTTTAAACCAGTTTTAGCAGGTTATGGTAGGTGTGAACTCTTCAGAAGCTTCTTGAAGATTTAGGGCTAGTTCAAATCAGATAGGGTTTGTACAAGTTCCTAATGACCAAGTCCTAATCAAACCATGAGCGGACTGGTCAAAGCTGAAAGTACATATGTATCAAAAAAATAAATATTTTCCAGTGTGGATAAAAGTTTTATTTCTACTAATTGATCAAGGACATTTTCAGATGATAGTCTTTGGTGTTTGACAGGATTTTGTAAGCTAAAATTAGACAACTGGTTTTATTTGTTTAAATACTTAGCATCTTTTATTGGAAAACATACATTGTTTGCACTTCAATTTTTGTTTTCAACACTCCTATAGATTTGATAATTTTTTTTAGCAAGGGCTTTCTTAATTAACAGTTGTCAAAAATGAAGGATGAAGTTAATATGTACACACCATAGTTGTGAAACTTTTGTTTTCCACCATTTACTAGGCTGATTAACTTGCCTTTTTTAAAACTCTAGCATGCTTCTAAGACACTATAAATAATCATGATAATATCTAATAAAAATAGATGTCATATCAGAAAGCCACAGTGGAGTTTAAACTTAGTTTAGCAAAATCAACAACTTCCTCACAAGACTGATGAACCACAGTTACGTGTTTTTAACAAAAGCGTTTCCAACAACCAGATAAGCAAGTGTCTTCCTGACATAGACAGATGATAGCATGTATGCCAGAAGCCAGTGGAAAATAGGAGCTGTCATCTAGAAAATGACAGAGCCATTTCGAGTCCCTCTAGATTAGTGCTCCATCTTCACTTGAGCAGATATACTGTTAGCTGAAGGTCTATTGCCAGCAAATCAGAAGCGAGAGGGTTAGCCCTATCTTTCTGAGATGACTGGAGTCGCCAGAGGGTCCAAGAAGGCAGGCAGTGACATCCCAGCTTTCTGTGAGATGTGTGCCATAAAAAAAAATAAATAAATAAAATATGCTATAGTGTAGTTCAGCAAAAATTATTAATCTATTCACCCCAGAGACTAATCAATGTTCAAAAATTGTGTATGCTAGAGTAAAAGAATTGTTTGTAATTCCTTGCCTCATTCAAAATTGTCCTGTAGACAGGTACCTGAGTATAACATCACAAGCTTTGTACTTAGCTTTTATTTAAAAAAATAACTGAGCATTCAGATATCATCTTCTCAGCCTCATGTCACCAAATAAACACTGACTGACTGACCAGCATCTAGGGTGGTAACGCTGAGGTTAAAAAGAAGATCAAGAATGCACCAAATTTAGCAAGACTGATTTTCAAATGTGACTGATTCTATCCCCAGCTAGACTTCCCCAACTTGACTGAGAGCCCACTGGGGGCCCTCTCTTTGTTGACTGTTGTTAACTGCTAAGGATAATGTACTCCCCTCCTCCCCCTGTGATCCTCTGGTAAAGATGGAATGCTGTTGTTTCATTTGTGTCATGGCACTGTATGCCACACTCTTCCTGACACTGATCCAGCACGCCTGGGCCCCGGGAGCCTATGTAGGCACACTGCAGTCTCATGGGCAGCTATCATCGTGTAGCTCAATTTCCAAAGCTCAGCTCAGGCATTATCAGGGAAGTCAGCTCAGAACCAGATGCTCTTGGGAGAGGGAAAGATGAAGATGGCCGACTGGAGCCAGCCTCTGACAAAAGCTCCCATCCAGAGGGAAGAATAATGTCCAGAAAGTAGCCAATTAAGCTGAAGACTGGGAGCCGAGATGAAAGAGAAGAGTGATAACTGCAGGTCACCTCTACTGAGGCAAGCTGTGACTCCAAGAAAGCAAATTTCAGATTTTCTACAGGCCAGCGGTGTACTGAGGACCTCTTGTCTCACCCCATGGGTGAGAGCTGTAGGAAGTAAGGGCTACTTCCCCAGAGGGATGCTACTGTGACCCCGAGCACTCTCTGGCCAGGCAGAAAAATTGAACTGTTTTCCCTGCCATTCTGAACTTTCAGTCCACCCTTCCCACCTTGCCTGACAAACCAGAAGCCTAACCCTGCAGAGATTGCGGGAGGAGGCTCATGAGCAGAGCCCACCGCCCTGCCAGACCAAGTGTCCCAAGCCACCCCATCTCCCTACCAAAGCCTGCTAGAGCCAGTTGGCCCAAGCCCCACCCCCACCCTGCCTCCACACTGCGCCCCACCTGGCCAGAGTCATGAGCCGAGCACTCTCCTTGTCGAAGTCACTGGGTGCCAGGCACTACCAGAACTGTGTGCAGCGTCCCCCACCCTACTGTTGGATCCATGTACTCCACGCTCCCAGAGCTACTTCTATAGCCAGAACTCCCTGGCTGTGGCAGTCACCTGGCAACTGTGCAGGGTTTCTTCCCACAAAGATCCAGCAATGATAGAGCTATCCCACTGGGGTCTAATTTTGGAGACACACCTCCCCAACTCTGAGGACTGCCAAAGGAAACAAGAACTTGATCTATAGGTATACTGGTGCTACAGAGCGGCAGGGGCAAAGGCATCATGGCTGAGAGAGCAAAACATTTGCCAACTTGTTACCCTCAGGATTAGACTGAGTCCAAGTGGAACACTTGTCAGTGGCTTTTGAGTACCCATGGCAGTCAGGCCTCAGCTCCCTCAGCTGGCTGGTGGCAGAAGGTAGTGGCCAGCCATGGGGGCACTGACCTTTCTTTGACTCTGACAGGTGCAAAGCCCCAGCACATCTGCAGGACCTCAGCCCTGGAGAGTCACCAGTGACTGGGTGTGAAAGAGGAGCAAAGTGGAGAAACAGACACAGGCCCCTGGTCCAACTCTGCTACCAGGCAGGCCTTTCTGACTCCACAGAGCACCAGAGTGAGACAAATTTGAGCTCTGTAGACCTCTGCCATCTAGTTGCTAGAGATCTTACAAACTCTCCCACTTGAGAGTTCGTACTGACTGGGTCAATTGGTTTGGAACTCCTAACCTGGGCCAATCACCCAAGGACCCTCTTGGGTGGTAACCTGGTTGTGTAGTAATGGGAAGGGTTGATTTTCCTCTTCCAGTTATTGTCCATGGGGGGTGGAGTGTCTTAGTTGCTTGTATTTCTCCACAGCTAAGACTTCACCAGAGACACTGATCCACTAGGATCAGACAAGAACCAGCTGAATACAAGACAGAGCCACCTAAACCCTCCACACCAAGCAGGTTTCCTCAGCCTCACACTATAATACTGTACAGGTCCTTTGCAAAGCTATAGGGGAAAAAGCTGTAGTCATCAGTCCCAGATCCTTGACAAATGGCTGGTTAACCACAACTCTAGGAAGTCCCAATCCAATTTCACCTTACCTGCCCATCTAGCCAACAGTGAATCATGAGGCGGAATCAGTGGAAAAACTCTGGCAACATGAATAATCAGAGTAGATCAACTCCCCCAAGGAAGGACATGGCAGACACAAGATCCTATTCATAAACAAATGGGTGAGATGTCAGAAATCAAGTTCAGAATTTGGATAGCCATTAAGATCAACAGAACGGATGTAAAGATGGAATTAGAATTTCAAGGGGTAATTCAAAAGATGTCTCAAGAATTCAACAAATTCAAAGACAAAATTACCGAAGATTTTGACACATTGAAGCAAGAACTTGCAGCCCTTAAAGATCTGAGAAATATAGTAGAATCCCTCAGTAACAGAATGGAACAGGCAAAAGAAAGGATTTCTGACACTGAAGACAAAGCTTTTGAATGCTCCCAAATGCTCAAAGAGGAAAAAAAGTGGAGAACAAAAACAGATCATTCTCTCTGAGAGCTCTGGGATAATTCGAAGAGATCTAATATTCGCCTTATAGGAATACCTGAAGGTGATGAGGTTGCTGGTGAGGTTGCTTTACTCCATGAAATAATCAAAGAGAATTTTCCATACATGCCAAGAGATTCTGAAATTCAGATAGCAGACAGTTTCAGAACACTGGCCAGACTCAACCCAAATAAAAATTCTCATAGACATTATAATTAACTTCACCAAAGTTAATATGAAGGAGAAAATTCTGCAAGCAGCCAGACATAAGAAAACCATAACCTACAAGGGAAAGAACATTAGAATGACTGCAGATCTCTCTGCTGAAATCTTTCAAGCTAGAAGAGGGGAGTCACCAACCTTTAATCTCCTTAAACAAAATAACTTTCAACACAGGATCCTGTATCCAGCTAACCTGAGTTTCATCTATGATGGAGAAATTAAATACTTTAATGACAGAACCAGGTGTTCATGAGGATGGCCGCCACATCTGACAGCAAAAGCCTCCAAGGGACACCAATAGACATATCAATAGTTCTGCTGCAAAACAAAGCAGAACAAAAAACTGCCTTATATATGTTTTCCTTAGTGACTTGGTTAAGAGAGAAATGCATGTTTATATGTTTAGAAGCTAAGAATAATAAAGAAACAAGCAACTCTCCCAAGAGAAAAATGACTGCTTTCCATTCCTGGGTAGTTAACAAAGGTATTTTAATTCTAACTTGGAGCTACATAAGATGACAGTTTGCCCATAATTTAGGACTCTCTGGAGCTACACGAGGTGACAATTGTGTATAATTTAGGACTCTGTGGAATTTCCTTTCTCTTATCAGGCCAAGAAATGCTGACTGCTTATTTTGCCTATAATGACATTATTTGCCCACCATGCAATGGATAAAGAAGAAAATCCCCATTTCTGCAGCATTATCATTTGATTTCAGGTCTGTCCCATCACACAAAAGTCTCCTGTCCCCCTCTCTCTCCCACTCTCTTCTTTTTGTCAATGACATTACCTACAGCAAGCTCTCTGAAAGAATAGTGCCTGCCTCTCTCGTCAGCTTGGTGTTGTCAGTTCTGAACACAAGGTCTTGCTTTGCCATTTTCAAGGTCTCTTTCAAAGAGACCTGGATCTCAGCTGGTGCACCCTGGATCACAGCTGGTGCTTCAATCAGGAGTTCACACCGTGAAGAAGCTGGTAGTTGATCCTCAACCAACTCTGTAATTGATATACAATCTCTTTCATGGCACACTGTGGAACACACCTTTCATTTTATTTCTAAGAAACACTGCCTCCTTCATGAGACCTCCTTGACAAAAATAATAATATCCCAGCCTCCTAAGGGACGGGAATATTTTGGGGTTTAAACTGAAGTGACTTTAGCTTGTCAGAATGATTTGACTTTAAGAAATGCAAAAGTGAATCCTGTTTTCTATCATGAATTTAAAATCTGGCATAATAATAAATTTAAGGATATTTCAATCAGGTTTATTATGACAAAATATGTAAATGAAATTGATATTCTTTCCCAATATATGCCATGGTATTTGTTTTTAGTCATTTTCAGGGAACCTCTTTAAGATAATATTTTTAATATGTGAGGGATGAAGACCAAAAAATCAAAAAAAAATTTAGTGACCATTTAGGAAGAAAAAGTATTGGCAATGCCAGGGAAAAGTAAATGACATCAGGATCTATATAGTTCTAGTTGAAATCAACATTGAAATGTTATCAGATAAATTGGAAAACTAAAATGAAATATGGTCATATGTAGTAAGAATTAAGGACTTGAAGCAACATTTTCTTTCCTTTGTTGTTAAGTTTTACCCTCCTATTTTCTGGCTTTACTTGGTACTTTTCTAGAAATTGGTGTTCTAAGTTGCAACTTATTTAAGGAAAATAAGCCTCCCTCAAATACTAGTACAGGCTGAATCTAAATATGCCAGTGAGGCAGAGATGTGGTGGATTAGATGTCAAATAATCACTTTGACCTCAGTTATCCTGCTTTTATTTCAGAATCACTTTGCATCACTAAAGAATGTGTAATCTAGTTGTCTCCAACATAATCACCATCTTCTAGGAAAACCATATTTACACATTACATCATCTTCCATTCACAACCAAACCAGAACTCATATTAAAAACATACTGACTCATAAGTGAGGAAGAGGTTTAAACGCCCAGATTTCTTGGGTAATAACTCCTATTATTAATGTTATGCATAGCAAAAAATGAGCATTTTATATACTATATTTGTGAACATAAACACTTTTCAATGGAAAATAGAAATTTTGCAAGTATACTTTAGTAATTACCAGATACATGATTCTGTACCTCCACATCTGAAACTAGACCAAAACCAGCAATTAAAAGTCATATCATAGATTCAAGAGTTAAGAGGCAGGAAAAATAGAGAGTTGTTACATAACGGGTATAACATTTCAAATTTGCAACATAAAAAGATCTGGAGATCTGTTGCACAACAATGTGAATATATTTAACACTACAGAACTGTATGCTTAAAAATGATTAAGACATTAAAATTTATGTAATGTTTCTTTACCACAATTAAAAAATATTTAAATGTTTAAATGTTTCTTCACCACGATTAAAAAATATTTAAATGTTTCTTCACCACAATTAAAAAATATTTTAAAATTTTTTAAAAACATAATCAAAAGGAATAGTCTCCTCTGGAACTAGGAAAATGGGATAGGCAGGATGCATCGTGCACTTACAAAAGCCAATTTTAAGTTATATGAAGCATTTAGAGAGAATGCTGATAACACTGTCAGAGGGTTCAAGAAAAATAAGCAAAGGGAAGATGATCAATGTCTTTGTCTCCTTGAATAATTTTGATTCCTGCAGAATATCAGAAATCACTTCTCAGAAAAATATCATGAAAAATGTGACTGGGAAACCTATAAGGTAAGGCTATTTCTTAACAAGGCATATTGATTCTTGACACTGTCATTGCTTAGACATCGATAGCAAGGCCAAATTTCTACATATCAGATATACAACAGGATGAAGATAGAGGAAAAGGAAAGACTTGTTGAGCTTGCTCTGAGTGCTTTACACATGATAGTTCATATAATCCTGTGAGGTAGCTACTATTTTGTAGTATTTCTAAAAGAGCAAGTTGGGTCTGAGAAGTTAAGAAATCTATCCTATTTCACTCAGAGAGTATTGATATTATTAGAAATGGAACGCCAACTCAGAGGATGTGATTCAGTCCAATCCTAACTTATTAAATCATTTTGTAAACTCAAAAATGAAATTGAAGGAAAGTGGTACAACTGCTTTCTCCTGCCAGCTCTAACATTCTGTGAGGGTTCTTGTTTCTATGATACTCTGCGGTTCCTGGTCCCCAGGACTCTAACTCAGCGTTCTTGAGTGACCGTTCATCCATCACTGAATTGCATTAGCCATTATCTTCATGTCTGTCCTTCTAGTAGCTGACCATCTGCAGGTCAATCCTTAGTCATAGACAAGGAGCTAACAATCTAGTGAGTAGGATGACTGAATACGAAGGTCCTGTCAGAGTGGAGGCATCCACAAGGCTCCGAGGAAGAAAAACTAAAATACACAATGAAAGACTGGAGAGAGAAGGAACGCATGGGGCAGAGTGTTTACCCCCAAGGACGATGAGAACTACAGTGCGTTTTCCATCTCCAAACCCAAGACCAGGTCTGGGGTCCATCTCTGACTTTTATGAACAAGATTCCTAAAATTTTAGGGAAGTTGAACAGTACTTAGCACATTCACGTTTTGCCTTATTAGTGTTTGTATCTGACCCAGTGGCACAGCAACAACAGTTATGTATTATTCTATTACTGAGGACTGCAGACCTTAAGTAGGAACCAAGTTGGGAGTAGGAGTAAGAGGAAGATTATGGAATAAGACTCTATTATTTATGAAAATCTAAATTTCTCAGTAATCTTGAATAGATATAAATTGATATGACCTTTCTTTATACATACAATAAATGCATATCACGGAACACAATTAAAGCTTCAAATTCTTCCATTATTTTTTCACGAATTTTGTGTCATTTGATATATTATAATATAAACTACATAATTTTTTTTTACCAATTTAATTAGGCTTTCCAAAAGGATTACCTTAAATATACCAAAATGTGATTTGTTGGCCATTCTTGAGAAAACAGTTTTAAAATTCCCAATATTGCTTTGGAATTTATTTGGACCTCTTGATCTGATTTTCACAGTAAGTAATAAGTCACGATACCTCAATAGATATGTTGATGGGGCATGTGAGCTTAAAAAAAAGTGTGTATTTATACGTATATCATATTCTAGTATATAATATTATATAATTCTCAGAGGAAAAAAAAAGAAGACTGGAGAAGTTCACAAACTATAATTAGCTCCATTAAATCCCTTTAAATTTATAACATGTTGTTTAAAGAATGGAGAGGTTTATGAGAAAATGTAGCATACCCCTTTTTGGTCCTTGTTACTGGGTGTTAAAAGCAACCTACATTTACAGGTCCCCTGCCCATCACATTTATTCTCTCAAAACAAAGTTTCCCCAGCATTGTTTGTTATCCAGGAAACTTCACAGCTCAAGGAAGTGAACTTGGGGCACAGGAGCCTGGGGGCACCAAGAGAAACTACCCATCAGCCTTACTAGATTTTTTTTTTTTGGTCATTTGTGTACTACAGGGTCAGATAGCTACATATAATTCTGAAAGCACACATGTCTTTCTACAGATATATGAATATATTCACTAGCTTATCATTTCATAAAAAGTCTCAGACAAAACACTCTTGATGGGTGGCTGATGGAAGGAACCTGCCTTTGCTAAACACAGCAGTCAGGCAGTGTGACCCTCAGGTCATGGAATAACACTGGTGCACTCATGCTCACAGGGGCCAGCTTTTTTTATTTTTGTAAGTGGCACCTGCTGTGAGGGTCTCCTTATAAATACTGAGTGCCTGCAGCAAATCACACATGTTCTCCACACTAGCAAAACCGACAGGAAGTAATCACTAAAGGGAAGACAGAAACAGTGAGGGAGTCAGGAGAGGGGGAGGAAAAAGCCTCCCTTTATTGTTTGGAGGATATTTGGAGGATGGTTGGAGGAATGGATTTAAACTGTAGCCTCTAAGTAGCCTTGCGTGCAGCTCAACTTGAGCCAGACCCCATCTCAGCTTAGCTGAAAAGGCACAGGGCGACACCAGGCTGGAAAATCCCTTTACACTGCTTTTGGCAGATTGGAGTGCTTAACTGTTGTAGTTGTTCTTGTGATTTTGTGGCATCCAGGATTTTCATAAATCAAATACCTTGTGGTTTATTTTCTTGAGCGTGAAAATGAATGCTTTTATTTTGGCTCAAACCTTCCTTATGAGCCAAAGACTACTTTCCTTTACATTTCCAGAGGGCTGCCCTCCCACCTAGGTTCTTTCTGCTATACTGAATGTTGGATATGAACCCTTTAAAAAAAAAAAAAAAAGAAAGAAAAAGGTTACGCCTGAGTTTATCTTGTTTTCACACCAGTTTATTTTCAGGGTATTTTAACGCCATACAATAACATTATTTCATACGGTTCCAACTAGGTGGTAATGAAGAAAATATTTGTCTACTCTCCATTTCCCCACAACTTCTGGACCTCATTTCCAAGAGATGCATGTTACCTGAATGTTAATGTGTTTTCTTTTTGCCAGAGAACCCAAAGCCTGTTGTTTGTTTTCCCGGGAGTATTTATACTTAACACATTTACATTTAAAGTCACATTTGCTCTACTCCTTCAATGACTTCTCTAATAACCATGTTTTAGCTTATAATCGCATTAACAATCTGCCCCTAAAGAATTCTTCAGAGCTCTATTTTTCTTAATTTTTATTTTAATATTTGACAGTTTCTTTGTAGAAAGGAAGGAACGTTTGAAATAATATTGGGTATTTTGCCAAGTCTGTCAAAGGAGTAACACTTCCACTTTCTCAGCTCTGTCTCATTAAAATTGTATTCTAATTCTGTCTGAACTTGGTCTCTGTGCTTCATAAGTCATTGCCTGCTCATTACTTGTAGGGTGGGAGATGAAATTTATTCAAATCTGATAGCTGAGATAAAGAATGGAAAGGCAGGCAGCTGGGAGGAATGAAATTAGCCTATTTCGGTGTTTTTCCAGCTGGATTTTTTGCACAGCCACCGGTGACGCCATGTGTCAGTTTACATTTGTGACACTATCTATGTTTGGTTTCTAGATCTCCGTTAATATGATATTCTTAAAATGAAAATATAGAGATTCTGTCTCTTTTTTTGTCTTAGCATTGAAATGTCACTGAATATGTGAGCTGATAAAGGAGAAAACGTGATCGTCTATAGTTTTCTGTAATTATAGAATCATGAAAATTGCCCAACAAAGATTAATTTTTTCACTGTGTTACAATTCTTACTGGTGTCTCTTACAGAAAAGAACATTAGTGACAAAGAGTAAATGTTACACCCTCAGAATGGTTTGAGGGGAAATGGATTTAGAATGTAATGTGACTTACAAGCAATTTCACATGGAATGCAGGAGGGAGCTGTGCTTTCTAACCTGAGCACGCCATCTCGAGCTTTAAATGTCAAAAGAATACACTGTGGAATTCCTAATTTTGAATATAGAGGACTCTTGGAGGGAAATTGACTAAAAGCATTGTGCTTTTACATTATAAAATTGAGTTGTTAAGGAATTAGGTGGTCTAATTACTAAACTTGGTATTTTTGACTACTTTGATTATGAGCAGATATTGTCATTAACTAGATAATTAAATTGACTGCAATAACAAGCTGTAATTTAGAAATATGTTCTAAATTACTTTCTATATGAAAGCAAAGTCTTTGTTGATCTGTGTATGTGATTAACGTCAAGTGTTATAAATTAGCTGAGGGATTTCAGTATCAAAATATGTGCATTTATATAAAAGAAAGAAGAGATTCACGCATACTTTAATTCTAAAAGTAAAAGGTGGAGCTAGAAATGTACCTAAATATAAGTGCTGATGCATTTTTTTTCTCATTACTCAAAGAAAATATAGGAAGAAAAACACATTTCTTGGAAATGATGGTTTGGTTTAGGTTAAGTTTAACCATCTCTGCGTATAGTGCAACATGTATGCTCAACCTAGAAACTTTACAAATAGTATATTCAGATTTCAATATAAATAGATGCAACTAGTCAAAATATTATCAAATCTGTCAAACCTACTATAGCACAAAATCACAAAATATGTTATATAACTAATAAATTGTGCAATAAGATCCAGGGGGCCATAGTCATAAACAAACCTGCCTTTGATGTGGGTGTTCTCCAGTAACAGTAGCTGGGTTGGAAGGGTGACCTTCTTGAAATCACTTAGCATGGTAGATTTTTATTTGCCTTTTATGATATATCTTTCACAATGTGATATTTTTGTTCATGGTCTTTGTCGGGCTTATGCCTATTAACATTTTGTAAACCATCTACCAGAGGAGAAGGTCAAGTTATATTCCAGGACTAAACTGGAAATCAATAGACCATGCAAGGCTAAGCTCTGGCATGATTTAGTAGCTACTGTCCAATGAATTATATAACAAATCAAGTGTGCTGTATGTGTGTGTGTAAAGTAGATGCCAAACACTCAACAGATGTGGATGTAAACAATTAACTACTACAGGATTTGTTTCCAAATGTGTATTTCTGGGTTTCAATATAAACAACGTATACTATAACTAATATACCCAGATCCATGCCAATTCCATCTCTGTCCTTTCTCCTCCCCATCTTTCCCACTTCAGGCACTTAAATGGGCAAATATCTCAGTCCTATGGCTTATATGGTCACATTGCTAACAAGCAAATAAGACCTATAATAGTAACGTGGAAGATAGTTTTGTATTCAACTAGAATATTTTTGATGCCAGGCTTTGGTCTACATCAACTGAATTTATAACTTAAGCCTCAGAAATCTATAGGCAAATAGGCCCCATCAAGAAGTATACTAAGGGGCAGCGCCTGTGGCTCAAGGAGTAGGGTGCCGGCCCCATATACCATAGATGGCAGGTTCAAACCTAGACCCAGCCAAAAACTGTAAAAAAAAAAAAAAAATACTAAGAAAATGTGCTATATATTTCTGCAAAAGACTTTAACCTAATTTCTCACGAACAAAACATTTTTTCTGTTTTTTTTTTTTTTTTGGTCCAGTCTACAAGAATCTGGTTGCCAATTGTTTTAAATTATTATGTTTTGCCCCTTGATTCTCTTATCAACTAGATGGCTTCATAGAAATAACAGCTATACAAGCACCACTTTTTTAAAGCAACAGGAAAGAATCTGTTCCCACCTCCAGAGTCCCAGGTTAGCCAATTCCTCCTCACCAGACAGGAACTGAAAATATCTACCCTTGAAACTCTTGAGCTCTTCCCTTGGAACTACTGGTTTTCTCTGTTCTTCATGCTTGGTGGTCATGGTTAAAATCTATTTAGCACCAACACCTGCTGCAGCCAGAGTCTAGAAATTTGACTGATTACTCAAAGTTTGGCCTTATGCTCTTCTCCACTGACATTCTCAGTTCTTACTGTTTCCTCAATAGTTACATGCCTTCTCATGAATTTCAGCCACATTAAGGCTTTTATGATATCATATGTCAGAGGGGTAAATCTTTGAGAAAATGGGACTTTCATTGGACTTCTACTTTATTTTTACCAATAGGCATAACCACATCCTCTCCCATGCACTTTAGTACATATAGCATAAAACAGCATGCACCTACCTCCCAGCACTCACTAGATCTTTGAAAATTGGTTACCCTACAAAATGTTTCTTTCTTTCCTCCTATTTTTACTTTTGGTATTTCATCTTTTTAGATGTGATTTTATCTTTCTTTGACTAACGCTGGTGTCTGAATAACACCTTGCAATCAAAAAGTACCCTCAATTAAAAAATTCTCTCTCTTTGAGAATCCCAATTCAACATCACAGTTACTTGGCGTCTGCCTGTAAAAACAGAAAGGGTCTCAAAAAGGTAACTGGTTCTTTAATCAATAAGTGCCTTCTTCAAAGGCGATATCTTCCCTCACATCCAGTATTAGTCCCGTGTTTTTACTTATCCTGGCTTTCAATCAATTTCTTCTATGTCTTCTTTACTGACATGCCTTTGTACTTTGCAGATATTAGTTCACTTAGTCATCACAGATGAGCAAACAAACTCAGGGGTGTTAAAAGTAGCCAGCTCTAAAATGACCACACCAAAGATATGCTTTCACAAAATAAATTGTATTCAATCACAAGGCATATTTACAAACTTGTTAAAGAATAAATTTCAAAAAGAGAATAAAATCATGACTCTCATACGGATAGCAAGTGAACACAAGTCAAAGATTACACTTAACTCATTAATTAAAAGAGAGAACTGGCCAAATGTTACAACTAGTTCAAAGGAAAATCCACAGAACAGGCACTTAGATAGATTAGGAATAGTAAAAAGACCTTGCAAATGTATGCAAAACTGGTTTCTTCTACAATGGGGGAACCAAGTTGAACCTTCACAGGACAGAACTGATTTGAATGTTAAAGAAAAAGAATTGTTTGCATTACCACCAATTTTTCACAAATTACTTTCTACTTTACAGAATTGTAAAAAGATACATCTCCTATACAAGAGTAAGTAGTCCTGGAAGTTCTAGCATCTGTTAGAGACAGAAGCAAGGAGATTGAAACATGTAGAAAATCAATTTGTCTGAGACTTTCTTCTGGTAAGTTTGCACAGGTATTTGTTTTCAGACAAGAGAGACTTACTTTGAGTTCAGCAGAAAGGGAGAAAATTGAAAGAACATTTTTTAGCTTACAGATTCTATGGAAAATTTGGGATCAGACATTTTAAGCTAGTGGGAGAAATGTTTCCTAGATTTTTTTGGTGAGAGATTCAGAGGAAAAAAATGTTTCCCTTGACTCTTCTAGGTTCTCTGCCTGCAGCCCTGCAAATTAGACTAAGAACAAACTAAAGGAAAAAAGCAAACAATTATATAAACGAGTTCATCCTTCATACATGTAGAACCACTTAATGAATGAATGATGAGTAATGAAAGAGAACTGAGAGTCTGTCTAACTTACTTAACAAAGAAAAAAGAAAAAGCACATAAGAAAAAGCAAACAATGTTTTGGAAAAACAAATGGACCGCAAGTGACTAGATGGCAAATATGATGACAGTCTCATGACAACGTCTGGGTGTGGTGCTGACTTTTCCTCTTTATGAGAGAAGAATAGAGTTGATCCCAGGGTAAGGGATTTATGACAATTTCATTCTTTTGAGTTCTCTTTGGAAGCTCTGCATTTTGGTAATTAAGGGCTTGCAGAATATCATATGTCTTCAGCTCAAAATAATTCTTACCCCAATGTGGCATATTTCAGGGTGGCAAACCTTGATCATGTTCAGAGATAAACATGAAAATAAATGTTTTTGTATAAAAGAGTAAAATGGAAAAAGTTAATAAATTTGATTAAATAAACAAAATAAATATAAGACACAAAAGGAAGAAACATACTTTTGCAGTTCTATATCAAGTAAGAATTATGCTTGTTTTAGAAGTCCCACGGTTTTATCAGGTAACTGAGATTAACATGCAGTTATAGAAAACATAGGCTCCGTGGGTCTGGTTTAAAGAGTTTACTGTCTGTCCTCAAGGAGAATTTTTACTCACAGCAATGACAACGAAACCCAGGAGGAATCTAGCTGGAAGAAGTATGGTTTGGACATTCATCATATTCCTCTGGAGAATTTTTGCTCAAGTTTTTGTTAAAAACACAAATTTCCAGAGCCTACTACAAAATGTTCAGATTCAATACATTTGGAAATACCTGAAAATCTATATTTTACAAGGTTGTAAACTATTATTGGGATCCATAAATTATACCACAATCTACACTTAAAGAAAATTCAAAATTCACCCCCTCAAAGACAAAAGCTGAAAAAAACTTTTGTTTGCTTATTTGGCATATTCAGTGTCATTTGATTGAATGATAGAATGTTCTTTGCTCAAAGATTACAGGGAAAGAAGAAAGGAAGGAAGGGAGGGAAGGAGGGAGGAGGAGAGGGGAGGAGGAAAGGGAGAAGGGAAGGGAGGGAGGGAAAAAGGGAGGAAGGAAAGAAAGAAAGAAGGAAAGAAAGAAAAGGAAAGGAAAGAAAAGAAAAACAACTAAGGCCGGGAAAGTACTAGAAAGCCAGTTACCCTACATTTTTCTCACTCCTCTGCCTGCCTTCTATCTGGACGTTTCTTGAAAAATGTATTTAAAGATTTTTTTTTTATTATGTTGATGTGTATTTCTATTTACTTCATTTCTACCTATTTTCAGAAGGTCATCAAAACAGCATTTAATAAACTCATACATAACAAAAGAGAGCAAGAAAGATAGAGAGCAAGTGGAATAAAAGAGAAGGTAAATATGGTGATGAGCACTCATCAGTTTCATCACTTTGACAGTGATGACGTTTAGATAGTTTAATTTGGCCCTTGACAGAGCAAAAAGAAGCAACTAGACCATAAGCTTCAGTAAAGGTAGATGGCATGGTTTCTTTCTCATTATTTATCTTCCTTCTTGTATTAAGCCATGAAGTCCTTAGTCAATAATGAATGGCTAGAACCTGTAACAGTGGGGCCAACACCACATTAAACTTTCAGTCTATAATTCTAAGGGCCAGCAAATTTCAGAAGGACACAAAGGTTACTAGGATTATGGAGAAAACAAAGTGACCCAGGGCTATAAGTATGGACTGTCACATTGGTAAGGCATTCTATCACATTTGAATAATGGCTATTAAAGCGTTCCTAAAAGAAATTATGTTTACCCTTGTTCTCATTTTTTCCATCCAATAGCCAAGCCTAAATATCCTGAGCTTCAGTGTATCTGAACCACCATTAATCATTTTTCTTTTTAAATTTTTTCCCAGGACGCTACTTAGAGTTCTTCAGTCCCTTCAGTTTTCAGGCTTTATCTTTTCCATTTTTTAGGTATTTCCCCCAAACAATGGTAGGAAATAAAAGAAAAGAAGAACTATTCAATCCATCTCCCATAAACAGTACTGAGCTACCAGTTTCTCTGGTTTGTTGTGGTTGTGATTGCTGCTCTTGTTATGACTGTCCTGTCTTTTGTGTGACTTGAATGTTTTTTGCTTTTAAAAATGTTTATCCAGGGCTCTCCACACTTCCCATGGCTCCCTGCTGATAAAGCTTCAGTGTAATTAAAGTATTTATATGAACACTGCTGAATTCAGCTTGCATTATTTAGACACACAAAGGGAAATTCTTGGCATGTCCAAGTCACAATTGTGTAATCAGATGACATAGTGTCAGTTGGTGTAGAATCTTTTACCCAGGGAGGAAAAAGGAATAAAATTGCCTTTTTCTCTTTCTATTATATGGTATTCTTTGGTGAAATTAATTTCTCTGGATTATACTTCAGATTATATTTCAACTTACGCTAAATGTTTTAAAACTAAGCAATCTAAAATAATCACGTTAGACTATATTTGTTTACTTAACCTGAGAAAATGAACATACTGGACAGAAGGAAGGCTAACTCACCATCTTCATTCAATTAGACCCAAAGGCAAGCTTTTTCTTTTTTTCTGGTGCCTTTAAGTGAAGTCTTGCCCCCTGACACATCCTCATTATGGAAATAAATGTAACATTGAATAAGCTAATGCCATTCTTTTGGAATTATGACATGAAGGGGAGGAATTACAGCACACTGGGAATTTTAGGAGGCACTGGTTTACAAAAGAAGTTGCCACATTTGTTTTTATTGTGGTTAAAGCTCTAGTTTGGGAAAAGACAAAAGGGCAAGGAATTGGGGAGTTTCTGGATGAATGTGGATCTAATGAAGAGAGTCCATTGGTTCCACAGGCCAGAGTAAGATTCCCACAGTCCTGAACAAACAGTTCTCAGCCAATAATTTCTAAGCCTTTGTTTCCCCACTTTGGAATTCTGACTACAGGCATGTTACCAAGCCAACTGGGTTCACTACAAAGACCCAGCGAAGCTCTTTTTATCACAAAGATCAAAAAGAACAACTAAAACCATCCAACAAGCATTAAAAGAACAATTCTAGAGATAGTTGCCTTTGAACTCCAATAATGGGCAACATTCAGTCCTGAGATTTGAATTCCAAGTAAAAAGAATTCATTACCAATTGCATTTCCTTATAATGCTAAGAGCTGCTGGCAGCAAGTATTTTCAGTCATTTTCACAAATGTAGTATTTTACAGGGATGTTGAATCCCATACAATGACTATATTGTAAACTGACTTTATGGAGTTCTTTTTGTTTATTATACAGTTCACTTATGAAATAGAAGAAATCTCACTTTTGCCTTGGCTTCGCCCAAACTACAGAAAGTTAAGTACTATTTTACAAAAGCTGGCTCTGACGTACCACTTCCTGAACGTACAAGTATGCAGTTTGCCCCGATATGCTCCGTACCCCAGGCTGAGCAAATAAAAAAGGGTGTTTCATCTGCCTCTCTCTTTCTCTTAGCTGTGGTATGTGAATAATTTCGGTTGCATGAGGGGAAAAAAATACCTTCCATTTTTATGTAAACTGTTCCTTTTCTAATGATTTGAGAGTAATTTAAACTGAATCTGAGCAGATATGAATAATTAAAAATAAATATCCTATTTGAACAACTTGACTAATAATATTTGTGGGGGTTTACATATATCTAAAACCTTACAAATAGCTTCTGGGATTCAGTCATTTCTTATAGTAAAACCCATGATGGGTATTTGTTTCTATGTGTTTGTTATGAGTATTCACACTATTTTTTTTTTTTCTCCATAAGAAATCCCATTTTTACCCAGCTCTCATAGTGGTTCTTTTTGTGGAAAGATTGAATGAGTTCTGCATCTGACAAAAAAACTGAAATTACTGCCCCAAACCAGAGCAGTTTTTAGCTCATGTGAACACCTTGCTACTTCTAGAAAGCTCCTCAGAAACACTTTTCTTGGCAAAAATAAAAGGATGGAAGAAAGTTCAGTGATAGAATGACTGTTCTGAGCTTTTGTTTTTAACTTAGATTTTCATGATCTCCTTTTCATTTATGCCCACATATACATTCCAATGCTATACCAGCAAATTTTATGCCAAAACCAATATAAAGACTTCTTTTGGCACATGTATATTAATTTCCTACTTAGAAAACTGTGTAAATTTAGCAAGTAAAACTTCTCCTAATTCGTAAATAATTAGCCTTAATACATTATCTACAAGATTCCAGATTACCATGAAAAGAATATTTAGATATTTTTAGGTCTACATTTGAATACCAGTTGCTAGAGAATAGGAGAAATGCCTCAATTATCATCCAACACAGACATTCTTAACTAAAGGCAGATTGGTAAGCAATGTTCTTACCGAGAAAAATTCTGTAAATCAAATCTGCTTTTTCCATAGAGGTAATGTAATGTCATATAGCCATCAAGACCTTGATGACAGGAGATGTCACCAAGATGAAGTTTCCCACATACAAACCAATATAGACAGCTATCTATCTATACCCCAAAAAAGCCCTGAATGGGCTCAAAAGCCCACTAAAGAATCTCAGTAACGCAGTGGAGCAGAGAAACAGAATATCCACACAAAAAGGATTGCTGGTGAGATCAGCAAACCTGAGTTGCCAGGAGTCAGCTAGGAAGAAAGAAAAAGGTAGATACTGTGAGTACCAGCCACGCACATGTACCACTCTGCGCCCAGCAGCCTGTACCACAGAGGACACCAGCATCTTTTGCCACTGAGTAACCAACAGCCATTCATGCTGGGGAATCCCAGAGGAACAGAAACAGGGTATACCCCTCCTGCTCCCAAGTGCAGCCTCTATTGAGCTGCTTCAAGAATGGAACTGCCATTTCTCTCAACCACAGTTTTGCCCCAACACCTGAGGCCATGACCACCCTGCAAGTGTAGACACTCCACCCTCTGTCTCTGCGCCTGCACTGTGCCCATCCACATCTCAGACACCAGGGCCATTGCCATAGCACACTGCTTCACCCTCCAGGCCCCAGAGCCATGGTCTAGATCAGGGGTCCTCAAACTTTTTAAACAGGGGGCCAGTTCACTGTCCATCAGACTATTGGAGGGCCCGACTATAGTTTAAAAAAAAAAAAACAACTATAAACAAATTCCTATGCACATTGCACATATCTTATTTTGAAGTAAAAAAAAACAAAATGGGAACAAATACAATCACACCGTTGCATGTGGCCCACGGGCTGTAGTTTGAGGATCCCTGGTCTAGATGCACATGCCTAAACTCAGGGTACCTAGCTCAGCCACCATGAAGAGCTAGGCGTCACACCATCCTGGAGCCACTAGCTTCATCCACACCTGTGCCTCTCTTCTGTGCTTTACAAGCATGCGTACTTCACATAGTATTAGCCATGTGGCAACAGAATGCCTGTGCCCCGGTCACCAGTGCTCTTTCCACCTTGGACCATAGAGCTGTAGTCCTTCCATGAATGGCCATGTTTCTGGCTTCAGCTCCATGGCTGTTCCACAGGCACCATTCTTCAGGCACTGCACCATCACTGCAAGCAGGCCCCGTCAGCTGAACCCATTGCCAAGCAGGATCCCCTCAGCCACAATTTCCTTAGTGGAAAGAAAGAGATTGGGAGGACCTTAGCAGCCATTGATACCAAAGTCCCAAACACCTCTTGCTGCCACCAGGTACCAATACAGAATCAGTTTCTGGGGATCCCTGACATCTTTGTCAACATCTACCTCAGCTGACAGAGCTGCAAGGCACTACATAGCTGCACCCTCACCATATGGGAACTGCTGTATCCTACCCAGCAAGCACCCTCCCCAATAGGGGAAGATTTCTTCATAGCCCATAGAGTCTGAAAAGAGTGAGTGCTCCACTAGTCCACAAACATCAACATAGAACACCAAGACACATGACAAACCAAGAATACATAATGCCCCCCAAAGAACACAATAAATTCTCATTAGCTGACTCCAAAGGAATGCAGATACACAAACTATATGAAAAAGAATTCAAAGTAATTATTTTAAGAATGCTTGGTGAACTTTAAGAAAATATGGAGAAATGAAATTAGGAAAACAATAAATTACCAAAATGAGATATTTAAAAAACAGATTGAAAATATAAAGAAAACTGAATAGAAATTCTGGAGCTGAAAAACATAATGAATGAAATAAGCTACATCTATTGGCCCTCTTCTGACAGACTAAGTTCTTCTTTCTCAGCTCACTGTGACACCTGCTGTCTTAGTCACAGCTTTCTCAGTCATAATCTGAGCCTGAGCCAAGGCAGAGGTCTTCACACGTCCCACGGTGTTGGTGTCAAATCAGCCCACCCACACGCACACGCTAGTAGATAAGAAAACAGAGATAAGCACAAAGAAGACTAAATGCTGGTCACTGTTCTTCATGATTTCAATACAGAAGAACCTCTGTAAGTTGACCACCCAAGAGACTGTAACAATCTGGTCAATATATGGAGGTCGTCACCATAAGGAACTAGGTCTACTGTACTGATAGATACATGTGGTGTGTGTCTGCTCTGTGAACATTAGGTCAACTTAAGAAAGTGGTCAATGCACAGAGGTGGTCAACTATGAATGCTCTACTGACTGTATACTTTTCACAAGACCCTGCACTATTTTACAGATTGAAAAACTGACAAGTATGAAAGCCTGAGCAGAGATTCACACAATGTTCTGTCTAACTCCGTGGTTGCCCAGATAATTATTCTGGCCTGCTGTTAAAGATTATTAGCTGTAAGTAGTTTACTACCTGTAAGTGGAAAAAATCCAGCAGCTCTCTGGTCAATTGCTACCAAAAAAAAAAATTCTTTAGATTTTCAATAGTTGAGGATTGGGTTTTATTTATTTCTGTATCTCTCATGGAGACTAGACAAAGTGTTAATGCAATAGGTTTACAAGAAATAATGGTTTAGCAAATCATGCATTAATTGGAACATATTTTTTCAACCTGCTTTGGTCAGAAGTGACATTGATACAATACCTTTGTATAAACATAAGATGTACATTTAAAAAAAATTTAATAAGCTCACAATTGTAACAAGGATGGAACATGCTTATACAAAGGTACTAAAAATAGAAAAACTAGGCGGGTGTCATAGTTGGCGCCTCTAGTCCCAGCTACTTGGGAAGCTGAGGCATGAGGATCACTTGAGTTCATAAGTCTGAGGTTGCTGTGAGCTGTCAATCCAGAACTTCTCTCCTGGTTGGCTCGCCAAATCTGATAGGGGTACTTCAGGTTCTTGGTCTTCAGGATTTGAAGAATGAATCCACAAACCACAGGATCAGTGGTACCTGGCAGAGAGAAGTGGAACAAGCTCTCCTGTTCCCTCTGGGAGGTCTATCCTGCAGCTCTCTGCTCAGGGGTTTATATATTCGCAGGGGGTTGTTTTGCCTGAACTCAATGTTGAGTTTTAGGGTGTGGGTCTTTGTCAGTTACAGCCAATTGTCCAATCACCAACAAGATGCTGGAAGTTTCAGGCCCTAGAAACTCACACGAGGAGACAGCAAGGTGCCATCCGTGAAATTGACCAGTCAGAACTGCACAGGGAGGAGACAGCAAGGCGCCAGTGCCTGCCCAGCAGGTGTCCGGCCCTTCTGGCAAGCTGGCTCCTCCTACCACTGCAGCATTAAAGCTGCCAGGGCTAAGGTGGCAGGTCATGGAGCCTCCTGTCCTGCATCACTATGATGATGTCACCGCACGCTACTCAGGGTGACCGAGTGAGACTGTCCCCCCACCCCAGCAAAAAAAAAAAAAAAGAAAGGAAAACTTTATACATTAATTACTATTTATGAATTGTTTTCCTGAGTCTCATAGGGTGAAGTACATTTTCTTCATAGGAGAAATCAAAAGATAAACATGATTATGTGTCAAGTTGGTAAATTATTTTTTATATGAAAGCATATGGATCGTTAATGGATAAAAATGGCATGATACGTTTTCATTATTTTTTGGCTCCTGTGCATTCATTTTTAAAAAAGAAGACCTCAACAAAGACCTCAAAGTAATGTGTTTTGGGGGGTTTTCCCCAATTCCCTCCCTACTTATTATGAAAGACAGTGGTGAAAACATTTGAGAACAATTCCTGTGTATTATCTCCTTTTGTCTGCTGGAAAGCCCTGTGATAGAATTGTGTTCGTGATGATTTAAAGGTAAGGAAAGAAGCACTGAGAAGTTAACTTCCTCAATTGTGGAATGGAGGGGTTTTAAAGAACATTCTCATTGCTCAGAAGGATCTCCTTTTAACCCATTAGTAACTCATCTATTCATAGCACATTATCAGCATCCTATGTCAGATTTAAAAGCACTCATAAATGCATGTGTATACGCATTGCTATACATCAAGTGTATAAAATAGGGATATAATTATATTCATTCTCAACCTTTCTGTTAACCAGCTCTCCTATTACTCGACATTCTTTTTCCTCCTTATAAAACATGATGTATTTCTTTTCTATAAAATACTGTATTTCACTATACAGCATCCTAAAAGAATGACCCTTGTCCTGCAGCACCAGCATCACCTGATAATTTATAAGACATGCAAATTCTCAGGCCCCATCTCAAATCTACAGAACCTGAATTCTGGGGATAGAGCGTGACAATCTGGGTTTTAAACAAGCTTCCAAGTATTTAAAATGTGGCCACATTTGAAAATCAGTTATCTGGAATGATTTTAATTACACATTCCTTCTGAATTATCTTAGAAACCCTCACTTCACTTGAAAGAAACAAAACTGAAAAGTATAGACCATGCATTATCAGGATGTAGATGGGAAACCATACAGAATTTCCAAATAGAAAAGCTCTTATCCCTTCATAAAATAATTGAATGGATTTTTTAAAGCATATACATGTCATTTTTCACATTTTTCTCCGTTGGCAACATTTTTTACTAACTGACCACTAACAGGGCTGGTCCCAAGTGCATTCAGCTCTCTCTATAGAAAAGTAGACATAGGTGACAAGAGGATAGACGAATGATGGAGTGAACTTCAAATATATTGTACATACATGTGAAGGATGGCACACACCTCTGCAAATCCCTGAGTATGCATAGCTACTAAGGAGGGCATTAGCTTTTTAAAATGTCGTATGTCTTGGGTAATGAACTAAAGAAATATGATGTTGAGAACTAAGAAAGAACCATCTGTGGTTTCAGGGGCCTCTGGACACAGAGGAGTTAAAGGAACTGCCCCATGAGGTATGTGGAGAGAAATAGAATTTCCACCCTGACAGAAGACATAGCTCCTAGATTTTGACCTTTAGGCCAAGTTCCTGGATATTATTAATATCTCAAATCAGGGCTGTACCTAATGGACTAAAGACAAGCTCTGAGAAGACCAGCCCAGTTGATAACTGCTTTTACCTGGGTGTACTTTAACGATTGTCCATCCTAGCTTGGACCAGGCCTGCCAACCATGAGGGATTCCTTCCTTTGCCAACGTTTCATACGATTCCATTCCACGTGACCCCCTGGAGACCCACTGGCACAATCTCCCTTCTATCTCTATTAGCAAAGGAGAGGAGAGTAGTATTGGCCTTTCGAGGAATTGTAACTCTCTGTCTCTGTCTCTCTCTCTCCCCCTCTCCCTCCCCCATCTCTATCTCTGTTTCTCTTTCTTCTCATCTTTACCTGTCTTAAGGTTAAGATCATCTGCTATGGAGGCAAATTAAACTCTTTTATTGGTGGAATAAAATCCTTTTCCACACCAAGTAATTCAGAATTCAGTATGCTCTCTACAACAAACTTACGTTTTAAAATATAGTGAAGCCAACAGAAAAATGAAGAATAAAAAATACTTTTCTTGAAGTGATTGTAGAATCTCTACACTAAATCTGGAAAGAATGTTTGTAAAGATTACAGGGGAAGGACAGGGCAGGCTGGAGGTGGAAGTAACATGAACAGTATTACCAAATGGCTGCTAGTTAAAAGCTCTCTGCCTTTAGGCTTTTTTATCTTAACCACATTCCCTTCAAAAGAACTATGAGGATTACACATTATTGTCTCAAAGATATCCCTAACTTATTTAGTAGCTGGCTTTAGAGCAATGCAAAAGGAAACTGTCTCTGCTAATACTGAATAGTAGCTTAACACTGTCCAACTGGGCTTTAGGGAACAAGGCCCCTGATTACCCTGTTGTCAATTCTCCCCTCTCAAATCTGGCTTCCTGTGTTGCTGTCTCTCCCTTCCCTAGCAGAATAAGAAACAGAAAAATATTTCAAGTATGAATTTTAAGTATAAAATGTATATCATCCAAAATAGAATTTGGTTTAAATCGGGCAATTGATTACAGATCTAGGATTTGGCAATTTTCCTCTCTCCAAACTAGCTGCACATTTACAGAGTGGGGGGAAGGGGACCACAACATCCCCTTGCTGGTTTTGACTATCTTTGCCTGTGAGTGGATATAAAGCTGTATTTCTTGGTAGAAAATGGCCCCAAAGAGGAAATGAACTGTAAGGGTTATGACAGGGAAGAAGATAAGAAATGGTCTAAAAAGGAAAATAAAAGTTTTATGAGAAAAACCATATGCTTCATTTGTGTTATCAAATCTGGAGGAGATTCAATATCTAAAAGAATTAAAAGCAGAGACCCAAACAAATACTCAAACACTAATGTCATAACAGCATTATTCACAATAACCAAAAGGTAAAAATAAACCAAATGTCCATCAACAAATACCAAATGCAATCTGTACATATAATGGAATATTATTCAGCCTTAAAAAGGAATGAAATTCTAATACATGCAACAAACAGGGATGGGCCTTGAAAACATTATAGTTTTGCTAAATGAAATGAGACAGGCACAAAATAACCAGTGGTGTATGATCCACTTGTATAACTGGAATAGTCAAATTCATACAGATAGAATAGTGATTACCAGAGGAAGGGGGGAGAGAATAATGGAAAGGAACTATTTAAGACACAGAGTTTTAATTGGGGATTTAATAATGTTCTGGAAATAAATAGCAGTGACAGTCACTATGGAGGTGAGGGGCAAACTTCCCCTTTTCCCAGAAAGTTTGATAAAAGATCAACTCACAATTAAGACAAATTAATTAGAGAGTTTATTTATAGGGAGAATAGTAAATGATTTCACAATAGCCTAATGGGTTCCAGAAATTTGTATAACCTCTTTTTAGAAGTGAGAGAGAGATGAAAATATAGGTAATTCTGTTTAGGGACAATAAATGGTCGCAAGAAAAATGATTGAATGGGGAAATAGATTAACCTATAAATGGTTCTCTTAGCAAATTATAATAAATTAACCTGGGAGGTAGGTAGTATATTTCAAATGACTGGCTAGCATGGTGGCTCATGCCTGTAATCCTAGCACTCTGGGAGGCTGACGCAGGAGGAACCTTTGACACTTAACTTCAGGAATTTGAAAATGGCCTGAGGAACAGCCAGACCCTGTCTCTACTGAAAATTAAAAAAAAAAAAAAAAAAATAGCCACATGTGTTGAATTTGTCTCTACTAAAAATAGAAAAAATTATCTGGGTGTGGTGGCACACCCCCGTAGCCCCAGCTACTCAGGAGGCTGAGGCAGGAGGATCATGGGAGCCTAGGAGTTTGAGGTTGCAGTGAGCTAGGAGGATGTTGTTGCACTCTAGCCAGTGTGACAGAGCTAGATTCTGTTCCAAAAAAAAAAAAAAAAATTAAAAGTTAAAAAGTTTAAAAATTAAATGATTTGGGCCAGGTCTAGCTGCATTTTGGAGATAACAAGAGAGGAGAAGGGAAGTCAATTGTTCTTTTGTTGGGTCTGTCTGATTTACATAGTTGAAGGAAAGCCCCTTCCAAAATCTGTTGATCTTTAAGGTCCTTTAATTCAAAATACCCTTTATACCAAGTTATATTTTAAGGTGAAAATTCCTAAGCTCCATTATTGTACCTTGTAGGAAGTGAAAAATGTATTTTTTTTTCTCTACCCTCCTAGGTTCTCCAACCTGGAACCCTATAAATGAGACTAAAAAAAGACATATTAACAAGAAAAAAATTGAATTTTACTTAATACACATTCTATATGACACCAGAGACTTAATAAGGAAATGAAGACCTGAAAGAAGAGTTAAAGCCTGTGTGTCTTTACTAGGTTACAGGAACAGTAAAAATTCAAAGGAAGATGTGACAGGACAAAGTTTTGAGCCCAGGGTCATAACTGGGGGGACTTAGCAAGGTCTGTTTAAACTCCTTCAGCTTAAAATACAGTACATGCCAACGTACCACATTTGGGGGTAGTATGTTTTGAAACAGGTCGCACAACATTGAGAATGCACTTAATGCCATGGGATCCTACTCTTAAAAATAATTGAGAGTAAAATGATTATGTTCTAGGTATTTTACCATGATTTTTAAAAAATGAAATAAAAATAATTTGGCATTTGTGAAGGTCCATAGAATGGGCTCCTGGTGAATATCCAAGGTGCACGGCATCACTGCTCTTAAAGGAAAATAAGCAAAAGGAGAACACTCTAACAAGCATAAACAGAATCTTTTAAGAAATCATATTAAATCTCACTTTTAACAATCATCCCACAATATAGAATGCTAACTAAAAGCCTGAAACCTAAAATACCATTAATAAATGTTGTAGAGGAGGAAAAACATGTTTTCCCTCTACCCATCTTAGGTTCATTGGCTTCGGTCCCTATAACAACAGACAGACTAACAAGAGAAAACGATGCAAACGTATGTAATATGTTTTACATGACACGGGAGCCTTCATTAGGAAAGGAAGACCTGAAGATTCTTCATCATCAAACCTAGCATAAAAACACCAAATTTTAAACCTTCTTCAGTGATTTGGTGTTTTTATGCTAGGTTTGATGAGTAGGACATCAGGAGAAATATGATAGCACAAAAGGGTATCCCTACACAAGAGATGTATGCATTCACGGTGCCGTCAGCACCTCTGTGTCTTTGGATAAAGAATGCTGCTTTCCTCCAGGTATTAGAAGGGCACCTTTCACCTGAGGATTTTATGACCTGCTTCAGAGAAGGTCAAAGAGTCCTTCCTCTGCAGGTCATCTGTCAAATTCCTTCAGCTTAAAATATTCAGTACCCCAAAATAATATATTTTGGGGTAGTATGTTCTGCACTACATCCTATCAATGGTATAGAATAAAGTTACTCTAAGTGGTAAAGATTGTCACTAGCAGATTATAGATGAGTACTGGGATGGATATTGAAGTTAAAAATACTGATTTCATAGATTCATTTTGAAGGAGATGGGAAGAAATAGCAACAACTTGACAAAACACAAGAGACAAAATGAAGCCCATGGTACAGTCACCTTTACAGGGAAGAAAAGAAGAAATGGCAGAAGATCTGAGATGGCAACTCTTGAAAAAGCAAAAAATAGAGAACTAAATCTGGAGATGAAAGAAATAGTGTGCAAAATATGACAGCAATTGATGAAGTCTCCTAGGGTGATGAAGCTTCCTGCTTCTCTCTCAGTAATCAATGAAGAATATTATTGATGGTGATGGGGAAGAATGTTTGGAATTTGGCATCAAAAAATAATGGTTTTGGCCAAATATCTTTGCTGTGCTCCATAGAGGATAGAGGGGCGGAAAAGGTATGATTCTCTTCCTTCACCCATCCTAAGGGTTCTGTCTAATACTCCTACAACAAAAGACAGGTTTACAAGAAAAAAGCATAACAAATTTATTTAACCCAAGTTTTATGTGTCACAAGAATCTTTAGAAATAAAGATCCAAAGACCTGGGGAAACTGTTTTTATTCTTAGGTTCAATGACGAATGGACACTCATGTACAAATGTGATTGGATCAAAGGCTCTGGTCCAGTGGGGGTGAACACCCAGCCAGCCCTTCCTGTTCAAATCCTTTTTGGCCTTCCTGTGCAGCTTTCCCCCTCCTCCATAGGGAGCAGGCCCTTTCTGGATGACGATCTTCACAAGAGAAGGGAGAGAATCTCTAAGTTGCATGGCTTGCTTTGGGGTAGTTTTCATATTATGCTGTGGAGAAGGTAAATTTTGTAACAGAGAGAATGGCTTAAAAAAAATCCAGCAAAGCATTTTCTGTCTCTTCAAAACTTCCCCCGCTCTGTTTGATAACTGAGACCTGTATCTTGGCCCCAGGCAGTCATCTGGAGGGGCAAGAGACTATCTTTTATTCTTTTCACTGAATGAGATGGACCAGGTGGGCCTCCCAGGTGGGTGGAGGTCATGGCTTTGTCTTGGGCAGAAATGGCAGAGGTGGGGTGATTAGATAGCCTAGCACTGAGGAGTCTCAATCTAAAAGTTCACCATACAGGAAATTTGGTACTTTAGGAAAAGAGTCCCACATTTTTCCACCTTTTTTTATGATTATTTTTTATTAAATCATAACTGTATACATTGATATGATCATGGGCCATCATACACTCGCTTCATAGACCATTTGACACATTTTCATCACAATGGTTAACATAGCCTTATTATCTCAGTTACTGTGCCAAAACATTTACATTCTACATTTACCAAGTTTCGCAAATTCCCCTGTAAGATTCACCACAGGTGTGATCCCACCAATCCCCCTCCCTCTACCCACCACCCCCCTCCCTCCCCTCCCTTTCCCACTTCCCCCTATTGTTAGGTTGTAACTGGGTTATAGCTTTCATGTGAGAGCCCCAAATTAGTTTCATAGTAGGGCTGAATACGTTGGGTACTTTTTCTTCCATTCTTGAGATACTTTACTAAGAAGAGTATGTTCCAGCTCCATCCATGTAAACACGAAAGAGGTAAAGTCTCCATCTTTCTTTAAGGCTGCATAATATTCCACGGTGTACATATACCACAATTTATTAATCCATTCGTGGATCGATGGGCACTTGGGCTTTTTCACATTTTTCCACCTTTGATGGCAAAATAATAAACTTCTCTTTTCTGCTCCTCAACCACATAATCAGTTCTTATGATGGGATCTTGAAGACAAGGGCTTAGCTTCCAGTAACAATTCTGGAATATTTGACTCACTTTAAAGAAGAAAAAGACGCAGAAGGCAGGAGGGTAGGAGAAGGTCAGAGAGACTTTGCTTCTGAAGCATGTCTTGGGTGTTCCAATTGCTTTAGTTCAAAGGACTCGGCAGGCCAAAGTTCCATACTTGGGGTACCAATTTCTGAACCTCAACAAGAAGATATGAGAACAGGAAGACTGAAGACCAGGTACTGGCAAGAGAAGCAGAAAGCAGCTGCCTACGGGGCAGAGGTTTGGGCAAGTTGGGAAGGGAAGAAAGAGGCAATTTCTGGCACAGAAGCAGAGCAAAACACAGCAGGATTTGGCAAGTAGAGCCAGCATAGGAAAACATAGAAGGAAAGACAACAAATATGGTAGCCAGAAGGAAAAGGTGAGGAACATAGAAGATGGTTATAACCAAAGCAAAAGTCTTAAGTTAGTCTTTGGTTATAACCATCTTCATTAGACTTTATTAGCTTAGAAGTATGTTGAATGTCGTGACCTAAATCTCTAAATTCCATGTGTAAATTTACATAGCAAAGACAAGGCAATAACTTAAAAAATATTCCCAAAACTCTTCTGAAGGAAAAATCTTTTATTCATCTAACTACACGCACCAACACATTTGAGCTATTTGTTAAGAGTTCTGTTTGTTTGTTTTTTCTTGATTGATGACGTTGAACCTCATTTGCCATAACGTCCTATGTGGCCTAGCATAGAAAAACCACAGGTCCTATAGTTCCGAATAAACAGTGAGGCACACACGGTTCTATGCTTTTGTGTTACTCACCATAATAAAAATAGTGTTTGGTGCGCCAGATAAATAATGTGCTGAGATGTTACATTGTACCAAATAAATTAATGAAAACAAATGTCTTTCAGCAGAATAACTTTGTCTTAAACTTTTACCACGCACCAGAAAATAGATTTCCTGTGTTCTTGAACATGCATTGTAAACAGCACCATACTGGTAGTCTCTGTTTATTATTTGGTATAAATTTCGAGGGAGGAAAGATTGTTTAATAGAAAAAAAAAATTCTTTAAAAAAAAGACTCTTATCTTTCATTTAGGTTAATAACATACTACATATATTTGTCAATCAAATGAGAATTACTGTCAGCCCAGAATGCATTTTAGTTTAGTCAATATCAGTCAGTCCTGATTTATTTGCTTAATACAAATCTAATTGAGTTTCAGCCTGCTCCTCTCCTTTCAGCTGTTAACCGACCAAGTACATCTTTAATTTCCAAGACCGATGGTGCGGTAGCAGTTGAGAGGAAGAGTGATTTGCATAAGGCCCCAGAAGGGTGCCAAAACTCTTCACGCTTTAAACAACAGCCTTTATTATTCTGTAAGTGGATGTGTTGAATTTTCATGCTTTTGTTTCCAGTTCACTCCTGACAGAAAAGAATAAAGTAGATTTTGCCAGCACCCCTGCTGTGCCCTGGGGGAGAAATTCAATGTGCCTCATTTGTCTTAATTGGAGAACCGCCCTCAGCACCAGCTTTTTCTATGAATACATTAGCATAACAGACAGAAAATTCAAGCCCAGTTTTGTAGAAATAGTCTCCCCCCCACCACCACCAACACACACCTCCCCTTTTTAAGACTAATAAAAACTGCACAAGGGGAGCAGTGCATGTTTCATGTCCTGGTTTTCTTATGATAGCTGTTGTAAAATTGTCTGTACAGGAGAGATGCATCAAGCCTATTTTATCTCTGCACTGTTATTAGAGCCGGTCGCGGAAAATGTGATAAATATCATCCATGACAGAGAGCTGAAAGCTTCTCTTTATTCTTCATAATGTGCTAATCCTATATACTTGTTCGTTGACTGGTTATGCCGCTTTTTCAGAGAGCAGAGTGGGTTTTGTACAGAGATGAATGTGGAGCGGCTATAAATGAATCTAGACGGGGGGTAGGGGGGAGAAAGAATGATTCTTACTGAGGTGAATTTATTAACACTAAAATAAATGCAATTATCTCAGTCAAAGCAAGATTTTTAAAGCCTGTGCCCCTTCACCGGAGAAATATTAAATTCATCTTCATGGTTTTCATATTACAAAAGGGCTCTAAGTCTGGACAAACAACCTGCACTGTGCAAATCATTTTCCTAATCCAGGCTCTTCTGGTATCTGATTGAACTAATGGAATTTAAAGGTAGATATTTCAAAAGAAATATTTCGTCTACATGTTCCCCAAACTGGTATTAAATCTTTCATCACATCTGTTCAACAGGCTTGCCATTGCCAGCATGTGAAAGAGAAGGAAAACATGGGGAAAAATGTAATTTCTTAATAAAATGTGGTGTACACATTCTCCAGGAAAGATGGCTACCTTTCAAAAAACAATGAATCCATATTTTGTCTTGATTTTTCTCCAGCAGGCCTAATTTACCGCGTCAGTCACATACTGCTCCCACTAGAAGCCTTCCAGGGATTTTAAATAAGGTTTTTATTTTTGTCGTTAAGAGCTTGTTTTGTTTTGAATTATTTGTATGCCCATTTAAAAGCTAAATGCCTTTGGGTCAGGTCCCTGTGGGTAAATGAAAGGTAGAATCATTTTGGTATAATAATTTTGAAATACAGAAGCTTCTATGGCCTAGAGAGAAAGCAACCAATTCTGCCTTCTGTGAGAATCCTCATTGTGTGGCCAATTTCACACGAAGGCAGAGCTGGGGGATTGTCAGGCTCCCACCTCCTTCCCCTCTTCTTCACTTTCTACTCCTTCGGCCCCAACAAACATTCCAAGAGGTTATGGTAACTTGTTATGTACTAGAGACAGGGAATAAAAAAATGTTTGGTTTCTTATGTAAGTGAATCTAAAAAATAATCATTTGACTTGATCTGTCCTACAAGAGGATATCAGCTTTTCACTTTACTACTGGTTATATTTACATTGTAAAAGTAACAAACTGTTTATCCAGTTTATCAGATAATTCCTGTTGCTTGCTAAACAAACATTCCAGCCACCTGAGTTCTCCTTTGAATCTTCTCTATATGCCACTGTAACTCCCCTTAATGTCTTGTGTGAGATCTGAACTCTTACTTAATTCACATGGTTCACCTGTCCTGCACATCAGTAAGGCAGATGGTCCCTTGTGTTCACTCAAGGCTCTCTCCATCTCATACCATTTTGTTTCTTTCAAAAAATAAAATACTTATCTTGCAAGATTCTTATATTCTTACCTTTCCTATCCTAGCAACTCTCAAAAACTATTCCTATCAATACTGGGATATTGGGATGAGGCTCAGCACCTGTGGCTCAAGCGGCTAAGGCACCAGCCACATACACCTGAGCTGGTGGGTTTGAATCCAGCCCAGCCCACCAAACAACAAGGACGGCTGCAACCAAAAAATAGCAAAGCGTTATGGTGGGTGCCTGTAGTCCCAGCTACTTGGGACACGGAGGCAGGAGAATCGCTTGAGCCAGGAGTTGAAGGTTTCTGTGAGCTGTGATGCCACAGCACTCTACCCAGGGGGACAGCTTGAGGCTCTGTGCCCCCCCCCCAAAATAAGAAGAAATGGGATGAAAGATAGAATTGGGGACTGAATTAAATCATTTCATGGGAATTTGTTGCTATTGTTCTTAAATATATTTTACTTTTAAAGATTTTTCTTAACACTTGCTTGAAAGTAATACGTGTTTGTTGTATTACAATGAGAAAATTCTGAAACTCATTAAAAAATTCAAGCTATTCATAGTTTCTTTTTATATTGCTCCAGTTTCTGAGAAATACCCCATATTCTTCAGTAACGTAATAGGCAAACTGGTATTTTAGAATGCACTAATGACCAAGTTTGGCTCCTCTTAACTCTATTTTCAGGTAGGCCCTGTCCTTGGCCATATGCTTACAAGCTGAATTTTAGCAAGAATCTAATTAAGTCCACTCAAGTCAGACTCTTCTACCCTTGAGAACCCTCACTATCTGATCAAATTCCTCATCTACCGTCTTCCAGATGATGTCTGATTACCCTGACCTGACTTGAATACAATTCCCAGCACTGGCTCCTTGGCTATAAATTACCAATTTTCTTTGTTATATTCAGAGTTGAGGCCAATCTCCATCCCCTACTGCAAAACCTCATGGTAGTAGTCTGTACGCCAATAACAATAGTTCTGAATAATGTTTGCTTTATTGTTTTAACAGTTGTCAGGACATTTTTTTTTTCTTTAAAACTGTTAAGAGAAAAACTTTGGACAAAAGAAATTTGGCGTAGTTTTTGAGCAGTGAATGATTCATGAATAGGGCAGCACACAAAACTAGAGGTTCAGAGAGTCCTGTTTTAGCAACATGAGCAGCAGGCTTTTATAGTCTATATTCAGAAGAATAATAAAGAAATGACTTGATTGGTTACAGGTAGACATTTGCCTTATTATGATATGATCTGGTGGAAACTTCATAGTTAAGATATTAGTTGACAGTTTCTGATTTGTTAAGCTTAAGTATCATTTTACTGATTACATTGAAGTGGTGTTTGTTTGCTTACACAGGAACCTGTGGTGCTGAAGCTGTCTCAGACTAATGCCTCCCAATTAATTATCTTAACGACACTAATATAATACTTTTGTTTCCTTCCTAATCCTGTGTCAGTTTGGCCTGCCTGTCTGCAGTTGAGAGGTGCCAGTCAGATTTAACCTTTTTTAAAACACAAATCTATTGTTAACCAAGGCAGAGTTAAGGAGAACTACTTTGTGGTGATCAATTCTTCATTTTTTGTCCCATCACTCTCTCTGAAAATCAATCCCCCACCTCCTGAAAACTGATCATTTGTAGTAATTACTCTTGAAAATCATTCATAGGTCTTTGAACTGGAAAGGCAGGTTAGCATTGGGGAATAGGTGGGTAAAAGTTTACTCTCTCCATACTCATAAAATATAAATGTCTTGAAGATCTAAAGTAAATATAATTCTGTTTTTCTATGGCATGTAATCATGAATATTATTTGGGGTAATGGTTAGGTGGGAAACTTGAGGAGACAGGTCTCTCAGAGCAAATTCTGGAGATTCTTCCATAAATCTATACTTTTGAAGAGTAAACTTTTAAAAGTCACATAATTTTTTTTTTTTCCTTTTGGAGACAGAGTCTCACTCTTGTCCCAGGCTAGAATATCATGGTATCAATCCAGCTCACGGCAACCTCAAACTCCTAGGCTCAAGTGATCTTCTTCCCTCAGCCTCCCAAGTAGCTGGGACTATAGGTACCCACCACAATGCTCTGCTAATTTTTCTATTTTTAGTAGAGACAGGGTCTTACTGTTGCTCAGGCTGGTCTTTAACTCTCTGATCCTCCCACCTTGTCCTCTCAGAATGTTAGGAGGATTATGGGCATAAGCCACCATGCCTGGTCCAAAAATCACATAAATATTAATATGGATAAACCTAGAATAATTAACTTCAGAAAGTACTTTCAAATATGCAAATGTATTTAATTTACACAAACATTCTTACATGGTCAAAACACAAAAACTGAACAAAATTAAGAGTTAGCCATCTAGTAGTAGTAGAGTTTAAGGCAAAATGTTCCTGAGTTTAAACAGTTCAAATAACAATGACCTAAAATTCCACATTATAATTATTTCTTTTAAAGAAACAAAGAAAAAGACAGAATCTGTGACAAATTAGGCAAAAAGAATCTTTAGGGAATACTCTATTTTTTTGTTATTTAAACATCTTTGAAGGTCAATGTTAAATATTCACTTTTTTCATTAATAACTTCTTTGCATCTGATTCTGAAGACAAAGCCGACATTAACCAGGAGAGTCACAGTAGGCAAACTCTACTTTGTCTGTTGATAAGATTTAGAACATGATGCCCCAAAATATGGCATCTTGACATACCGAATATTCTAAGCTGAAGGATAAAGAAACAGCAGGTGCTCTAAGGACTCTCTGACTCTTCTTTGCCCCCTAAAGGAGGACACATGACCCTCATGTGAGAGAAGCCCTTCCTTTACTCAGAAGAAAGGGGCATTCTTATCTCCAAAGATGGAGGGACACCAAAAAAATACAAATGCACAGGCCTCAATTCCCCAGTTTACCACCCTGGGCTCATACCTTTGTCCTATCACATTTTCCCATGACTTTCCTCTCTTCATCAAACTTAGTGTAAAATGAACAGGTTCAACCATTTCTACGGGTCTTTCATTTCCTTATGAAGGCTCATGTGCCATATAAATTTGTATTAAATAAATGGGTATGTTTTTCTCATTTTAATCAGTCTTTTGTTAATCTGATTAACAGGGTCCTAGCCAAAGAAAGTAGGAAGGTGGAAAAAAAGATGTTTTTCACCCTTGAACTGTCAAAATTCTTCAGTAACACATCTGTTCTCTAAAAAGAGAGGGAATGTCAGGTAATGAATGATAGTTGTTAAGTAACCATCTCCTTTAAGCTTTAACTTTCAAAAGTAAGACAAAGCACCTGTCTGAGGTATGCAATTTTTCACAGTGTTTTCCCTCTGGGAAAGCAACTAGTTCCCCAGGAGTGAGAAGGCAGGATAGAAGCATGCCATTCAGGCCTGGGTCTGGCATAGGACAAACCAAAGATGGACCAAGATCCTACTCCTCTACTATTTGGTCAGATGTAGGAAAGCAAGGAATACAGGGACACAGGCTGCCACCGTCACCAGCAGCTCTCTAGAACGTTCTGAGAAACAGAGTGAGAACAGGGCTGAAGAGGGAGAGATCACAGTAAACATATCCAGCTGATACTGGAGGCACATAGAGGAAAAGCAATTGTCAAGGATATCATACAGCAATAAAAGGAAGTGTGGGTGGGAGTGCAGTGCTGAAGCAGCTCGGGTTGTGCTGGGAAAGGAAGCGTCGCAGGCTGCGGACAGCAGGAGCTGTGACAATGCTGCCTTCTCCGCTCATTTGAATATATTTCTCCTCTACCCTGCATATCAGAGATCCTGTCCTAGAAACTGAGCTAAAATAGAATTAAACATAAAAATTCTAACTGTTAAAACTCCCGTAGGGATTCTACTAACCACTTGGCTAGAGATGAGACTTGGCCACAACAGCTTGTAAGCTGAGGCGACCCTTCAACCTCTATCTAGACATACACTGGTTCCTTTTATCTAAGGTTTCCATCACCTACAGTCAACCATGGTTTTCCAAAAATAGGTGAGTATAGTAAGACATTTTGAGATTTATATAACTTAGATATAATGAGATTTATATAACTTTTATACAGTTTATTGTTACAATTGTTGTATTTTATTACTATTTGTTGTTAATGTCTTATTGTTCCTAATTTAAAAACTTTGTTATGGGTATGTATGTATAGGAAAAACTTAAGCGTAAGTTCATATATATATATACACACATATAGACACATATATACATATATACACACTATAAGGTATTTATAAGCTTATATAATATATGTAACTATATATATAAAGTTCAGTACTAGCCACAATTTCAAGCATCCATCAGTGAGGTCTTGGAACATACCACTTGTGCATAAGGAGTAACCAAGTTTGGGCTGCTATAACAGAATACCACAGACTAGGTGACTTATAAACAGCAGAAATTTATTTCTCAGAGCTCTGGAGGTTAGACAAGGTCCAGGCTCAAGGCATACTGTTCGGTGAGGGCCTGCATCCTCCTATGTGTCTACCTTCTTGCTGACTCCTCACTCAGCATAGCAGAAGCAGGGGGAGTGCCCTGGGGTACTAATCTCAGGAACTAGTCACCTCCTAACCACCTCCAAATACCACCACATTGGTGATTAGGTTGCAGCACATGAATTTAGGAGGGACATTCAGTCTATAGCATATGTCCATTGGTTGGGGTGGGCCTCAGCAAATGCCAGGGTAATGCGTTAGCCCTGTCCACAGATTGGGTTCAGACATACACTGATTGGATACAAGTGAGGGCAATGGAAGTTAGATTGCAGAAGAAACAATGGCATCCCTATAGTGAGTTTCAACCGGTGTGCAGCACAGTGGTGTGTGGTGAGAAGATCTTAGGTGTGCCATGAACACTTTTAAAGATCATTAATTAAATTATTTTTGAAAGAAATTCAAAGCACAGTAAGTATATTCTTTTTCTTTTACTCTTTTTTTCCTATCAACAGAATTTAAGTGTGCTGTGGAAGTATTGGTTAAAGTGTGCTGTAAGATAAGGTTGACAACAGCTCCTTAGAAGAAAAATCATAATGAGAGAGGATTTGGATCTGGTACATGCACTGGAGATGCAAAAGCAGGTATGAAGAAAGGGGCTTGGTGACCACAGAGTGAAGCTGGACTTGAATACATGCTGACCTGACCCTCAGAGGTCCCTCATGTAAGCTGGGCAAAGAAGGCTGTGTGTGGTTGTGGGATAGGGAAATGAGAAGAGGAAGGTGACTGGATAAACATAGGCCTCAAAGTCTGCACAAGAATGTCAAGGATTCTCAGGATCGAGCATTGAGACCAGAGTTCCTAGAGCTTTGGAGGTTAAGAGCAGAGAGGCACCACCATTCAAAAAGCCTGAACACAGGGCTGCTCCTGTGGCTCAAAGGGGTAGGGTGCCTCCCCCATATACCAGAGGTGGTGGGTTCAAACAGCCCCCAGAAAAAAAAAAAAAAAAAGCCTGAACACAGCAGTGGTGATCTGCTGGGGCCACACCAGGACATCACTAGGGCCACACCGAGCAGCCACAGAGCACACGAACAGCAGGGCACAGGGAATGGTGCCTGGTAAAGAAAGGCAGAAGGTAAGACTGACAAGTTCAAAGTATTGATAAAAATGTTAAACCAACCTTACCCAACAATCATGGGCCGTTGCAATCTAAGGGAGGTTTTTATATAAAAATATCACATATTGTTAGAACACAGATAGGAGGTGTGTCAGTCTGCCAGGGCCGCCATAGCCAAATAGCACAGACCAGGTCACTCAAACACCAGAAATTTATTTTCTCACAGTTCTGGAGGTTGGAAGCTCAGAATCTAGAGGCACCCAGGGTTGGTTTCTGGTGAGACCTCTCTTCCTGGCTTGCAGATAATTGGCTTCTGACTGTGTCCTTTGTTCTGTGGGAGAGAAAGAGATCTCTGATGTCTCTTTTTTTTTTTTTTTAAAGTCAGGGTCTTTCTCTGTCACCCAGGCTGAAGACTCCCAGGCTCTAGCAATCCAGCAATCCTCCCACCTCATCTCCCAAATAGCTGAGACTAAGGAACTATAAGCATGCCCCACCATGGCTGCCTAATTTTTATTATTTTTTGTAGTGATGGGGTCTCAAGCCAACCACTTCCTCTTCTTATTTGAATACCATTGGAAGGGGCTCCACCTTTATGACCTCACCTAATCTTAGTTACCTCCTTAAATGTCCTATCCCCAAATATCTCCTATTGGAGGTTAGGGCTTCACCATATAAATTTTGTGGGGACACAATCCAGTCTATGACAGGGAGCCAGGATGGACCTTCATGAATGAACCTAAGAAATGTGCCTGTGGCTCAAAGGAGTAGGGCGCTGGCCCCATATACCAGAGGTGGCAGGTTCAAACCCAGCCCCAGCCAAAAACTGCAAAAAAAAAACAAAAAGAAAAAAATGGAAAAGCTCCAGAGTTCTAGCTCATTCCTACCTGAAGTCTAAAGATGATCATCCATCTGGAAGCATTTGTGTATAATCTGTCAGTAAGAAAAGCTGTTTCATCAGGTAAGAAGCCCATTTCCCGCTCTTAGACATTTCCAAGAGTTGGTCTTGATTCACCCTACAGTCCAGTGGGTATTTACCAAAAGAGGTATTCATCACTTATACCTACACTTTGTTTATCCAGACTATACATACATTCTTTTCTGGGATAAATTTTGCAAACTAAGTATACGGTGAAAATAATCGAGGCAGTATGTGAACTCCACCCATTGTGAATTTTCTTTGACTTCAAGAAATTTTATTATATTTCAGATTCATGCTATTACTATCTACTGTATCTAATTCTTCAGAGGACATAGGAGTAAAAATACAAATGGGATACTGATATGTTAAATTGTAGGCTTATAAAAATACCATGACTTTAAAGGACTTTTTTTGAGAGGAAAAAGGAAAACCAAAAATGTACCAAAATCTCAGTACTCCAATTGATTTTTCTCCAAAAACAAGTCAAGGAGCTTAAAAGATATGATTTTCGTGTATGCCAATAACTCGAGTTAGGTATGGCTCAAAGGTTGGCCCTGCCCCTACTAATGAATATTCAGTACCCTTGGTGTGTTCTCTGTTAGCGGGTGGCTATTATTTGTGGACAGGTGTCATTTAGATTTGGTTGTAAGCAACATAAACCAGTTCTGACATAAGGAAAAAATAGGATTTTATGGATGGTAAGGGAGAAGTAATAGAGTTAAAGATAGTGTCTGGAGCTCTAGGGAGAATGATCCAATAGCCAAGGATGCCACTATTGGGATAATCATAACAGCAATATCCAAATTTCTACTAGAGTCATGTCATCAAAACTTGGGTAAGGTGCCCATTTGATTAATAATTCCACCAAGGCTGCACATGACAGGGGGTGACCAATTTTCAAGGCAAGTGTGGGTGCTGTTAGACAGTAGACAGGCTCAGTGCCCATATCTCAGTGGTTAGGGCACTGGCCACATACACTCAGGGTTCGAACCCAGCTGGGGCCTGGTAAACAATGACAACTGCAACAAAAAAATAGCCAGATGTTGTGGCAGGCACCTGTAGTCCCAGCTACTTGGAAGGCTGAGGCAAGAGAATCACTTAAGCCCAGGAGTCTGAGGTTGCTACAAGCTGTGACGCCACAGCACTCTACCAAGAGTGACATAGCGAAACTATCTCAAAAAACAGAAAGAAAAAGAAAAACAGTGGACAGAAAAAAGCACTAGATGTCCACTAGGAGCAACTGCCTGAAATCTCGGACTTATACATGGATGATTGAAAGTTGAGAACATAGTATCACCACCGACAACAGAAAAACTTCACCCTGCCTTTCTTTGCCACAAATGACCTGCAGAGATCCTCAGCCTCAGAATACATCACAACAAATAAATAAACATGCCTGAGAAGGGCAGTGAACATCTTCCTAGTTAGCTACATGTAAAATGGGTTTGTATTTGCCAACGCTGGAAGATCAGTATGCCCTTGTACTGGTTGTGTCTGGTGGCCACTGCTACAAAATTCTGATTGTCAGTATGATCTTCATTAGTTCCTCATCTGCCCACAGACCTTCTCGCCAGCCCAAATGTGTCAATAATGCCAGACCTGCAGCAATGGCTTAGTTTCAGTGTGTAGTGAAACAGCAAACTGAATCAAGATGGAAAGGACACTCTAACTGTCCTCTAATCTTTGATGTCTGGGCCCTGTGACCTCAGCTATCACCATGAGACCCGTCCCTCCAATTGGTCTGACTATATACATCTCAGTAAAAATATTCTCAGGATGCAAGCAAGAAAAGTTGGGGTGCAAAATAAGCACTCTTTCAACCAGCACTTTGAAGGCTGGTCTGCATTTGAAATGGCTTCCTTAAAAACCAAATGGGGAGAAGCCAAGAGCTCTGGGCACTACTTCAAAAGTCAACAGCTGCTCTGCACTCCCGGTCAATCCCAATTTGCCACTTGGCTGCTTGCTGATGAGCTGCTTATACGAGTCTCTGATCGCACTGCAGTGTATCCTCCAGTTCACCCACTGGCTTGTGAAGTGGGTATCTGGTACTCAGAAGTTTAGTTTCCCTGCAAAGAAGCTTGTTATAATGGAAAGAGTATTGGACTGAAAGAGTCCAGGTTCAGGTTTGAACTGTCCCCCATTAAATGCATGGTATTGATCAAGTCACTTAATGTCTCTGGGCCTTAGCTTTTTGGGTGCTGCTATTATTGTTGACATTTTATTGTGAATTTCAAACAGACATACAGAACTAGAAAGAATAGAATGATAAAGATGATGACCCTATGGTCTAGTTTTAACAATTATCAACTTAGGGTCCATTTTTGTTCATTTATACCTAACTGAACCTTCTGGTAAAACAAGTCCTGAACTTATCATTACAGCAATATCATTATGTCCATAAGTATTTCAGAGTGTATTTTGAAAAGATTAGGACTACTTTGTTTTTATAAAGTTGTTAGAGAGGTATGGTGGCTTGAGGTAGTCACCAAGATAATTGAAAAAAGCAAGTAAAGTTTTAGTAAGAGAAAGTTATTAATGACTTACACAGCAAGCCAGGCCTTGTCCTAGGGACTGCAAGCTCCGTTGAAAGAGCAGTTTGGAGTTTTATACACAACTTTGAGGAGTATCAGCTGCTTCTTTAAAGTCTGATTAACTGTTCTCAAAACAACCCACCTGCAAGGTCTTGAAAACAACCACCTGCAAGACCTTGATAACAACTCCCCTGCAAGGTCGTAATCAGCCTTATTCCAATAATAGCCCAGGTCAGTCTGACTCAAACCAATCCAAAGTAGCCTAACCACATCCATCATCCACTCATATCTAGCTAACTGTCTAACAGAGTCATAAAGTTAAACACTAAAAAAATTAACAATAACTAATATTTTCAAATATCCAGTGTTTAACTTTCCTTAGTTGTCCAATTGTTTTAAATATTATTTTGAATTAAAATACATATGATGTCTATAAAATTCACTTGTCGAAGTATCTCTTAAGACTCTTGTAAACTACAGAGTCCTGCTTTCTCTTGCTTACTCACACACCCTCATGTTCTCACTCTCTATTTGGGAAGAAAAAAATCTAGGTCAGTTGTCAATAGAGTTGCTCAGTGTAGCCCAGCAGTTCTCAACCTGTGGGTGGCGACCCCTTTGGGGGTCAAACGACCCTTTCACAGGGTCACCTAAATACATCCTGCATATCAGATATTTACATACTGATTCATAACAGTAGCAAAACTACAGTTATGAAGTAGCAACAAAAATAATTTTATCGTTGGGGGTCACCACAACATGAGGAACTGTATTAAAGGGTCGTGGCATTAGGAAGTGTGAGAACCACTGGTCTAGACTTTGCTCATTGAATCCTTGTAATGATATTTAAGATGTTCCTCTGTCTCCTGTACTTTCTATAGTTAGCCCTAGAAGCTTGATCATTTCAAGCACTAATTTTTGGTAGGAATGTTTCCTAGGTGGTACTGTGTATTTCCACAATGAGACATATAATGTCAAGTACCTTATCCTTTGGAATTGTTAGCAAGCATTGTAGCCTTTGTCTCCATTATTTTCATTAGGGGTTACAAAGGTAGAAATTGTAATTCCAGCATTCCTTCTACATTTACCAATTAGAATAGTTCTATAAACAGTCACTTCTCCTTATAAAGTATTCAGTTACCCTGAGGTGTAGAAATATAGGAAAGGTCAGGCACGTTCTTGAGTCTTTCCTTATATTTACAAATTTTCAAAAATAATGAATTATTTCTCTAGCATTCCCCAAAGGAGAACAAGGAGGTTTTGTTACTTTGTGGGTTTAAATATACTTGATGTGCTTTTACTGTTCTGGCTATTATCCTTAGTTAAGCCCGGATTGGCTGGTGGGAAGCCTTTTGCCGTGTTCTTCAACCTTTTTTATCTCACAGCACACTTGAACTCATAGTTAAACTTTTGTGGCGCACTTAGATCATGTTGATCAAAAAAAAAGTAAAGAAAGAATACACTTACTGTGCTTTGAACTTCTTTTGAAAATAATTTAATTAATGATCTTTAAAATTTTTGATGATACACCTACGATCCTCACAAGCACACCAGTGTTTAGCACACCAGGTGAAAAATCACTGCCCATTAGACTACTAAGTCCTCATATCATGACCCCCATAGTCTTTAATAACTTTTTCTTGGTTTCTGAAAGGAAGAAATCTTATACCTTTCCAGAAATTTTAAGTTAATCATTGTCCCAAGGAGCCCTGGTTTAGGTATAGTTTTGACATATTCAAAATGAGAACTCTGTTCTAATTTGTATTATTAAAAATTATTATATTATTAAAAAAGAAAATAGTGACTAATTCTCACCTAAATTGGACTTAATTTTGACCAAAGTACATCACTTAAACATTAATTATTAATTCAATGTGTTAATATATTGTTTGGGATATTGCATCCTCATTTATAAGTGAAATATGTTTGTAATTTCCCCTTTATAATAATATATTCTCTCTAATTTTTAATATCAGGTATACCCAGATCAAGTGGAATGATTTTGAAGTATTTCTTCTTTTTCTATTGTCTATAAGATTTGGCATGATCTGTTTTTTGAAATTATCTTTTACTATTATTTATAAATATTAGTTGTGTATTTTTTGAGACTTAAAAAAAATAAGAAGTGGGCGGCACCTGTGGCTCAGTGAGTAGGGCACTGGCCCCATATGCCGAGGGTGGCGGGTTCAAATCCAGCCCCGGCCAAACTGCAACAAAAAAATAGCCGGGCGCTGTGGCGGGCGCCTATAGTCCCAGCTGCTCGGGAGGCTGAGGCAAGAGAATCACGTAAGCCCAAGAATTAGAGGTTGCTGTGAGCCATGTGACGTCATGGCACTCTACCTGAGGGCAGTACAGTGAGACTCTATCTCTACAAAAAAAAATAAATAAATAAATGAAAATAAGTTAATTGATGACTCCATACTGAATCTCAGAGTCAAAGCTTTCTATAATAGACATACTCTTATTTGACAGTGTGAATGTTACTTTCTTTGCATTATTATTATTATTATCATTATTGATTAATATTTCAATGCAGCAATTCTCTGATTTCTTTTCTGAATGTCTTTATGTTCATTCATTCTTTACAAGGTTTTTGTTTCTAGTCCTTACCTTAAACATTATTATTGTTATTAAATTTTAAGCCTCTTTAATTCTGTGAAGGCAAAAAATGGAAACCTAATAAACACATGTATATGTAAAAATAAAAAATTTTTTTAAAAAATTGTGAACATCCGCAAAAGTAAAAGAAATGGCAGAATGAACTACTTACTGTGCATCACCAATGACTTCAGCAATTAGAACCTCAAATAAATTTAGTTTCGTCTATATGGCCAGTCCCTGAGTTATAAACATCCAACTCGTGTACAACTCTGCACTTATGAACGGAGCCTATTACAGGTAATAGGCTGTAAAATGCACCTGTTCCAACTTATGTACAAATTCAAGTTAGAAACAAACCTGCAGAACCTATCTCATTCATAACCCAGGTTCAGCCTCTACTCAGACCTTCTTCCCACTCACTAACCCACTCGTTCCGACTGGATTATTTTAAACAAATCCTAGTTATCATATCATGTCATCTTAAGATATTTTGATGTATGCCTGAACATTAGTATCTTTTTCTTTAAATATAATCATAATTCCATTATCACACATCACATGAACAGTCATTCCTTAATATCATCAATTATCTGCGAGAGTATTCAAATTTTCCTCATTATATCACATATTTTCAGTTTATTTGCATGAGGATTCAAATAAAATTCAGCTGGTTGATGTGTCTCTTAAGTCTCTTTCATTCAAAAGTTTCCCCTTTTCTTTCCCCTTCCTTGAAATTTATTTGCTGAACAAAATGGATTGTGAGGCCTTTAGAATTTCCAGTGTAGACTTTTGTTAATTGCTCCTCTGTCCCTAATCTAACTATATAGCTCTCAGCAAAAATTAATTGTTATGATGCAATCAAGAAAGCTAATAGATATGTCTAAACCTTGACCAGATTCAGATTTATTTATTTTTTACAATAATACTTGTTAGATGATATGGGACTGAATTAGGAGGCCACAGTATCTGGAGGCTTTAGTTTTGTGATGTTAGCCGCCAATAATCAATACTTAGGTTTAATGTTGTATTGGGAGTTGCAAAATAGTGATGCTCTCATTCTATCATTTTTCTTCATCTCTTAGATGAATGCCTTTATAAAGAAAAATGTCCTTTTAACTGAGGTATGATTCATTTTGGAAAGATAGGCTATATACTTGGAGTTTTACAAATTTTCAAAGCAGTGAGTTGCTTCCCTAGCATCCTCCAAGATGAATCAGTAAGATTATGTTCCTTTTTCTTCTCTATTTGTTGTTACATAGTATTATATCATGAACTCCTGATATAAAAGTATTTGATTTAATCAATTGATAATTTGATGCCCAAATTATCCCAACTTGGATTGGAAGAGTCTCTTCAGTTCTGCTCCTAGGTTCTTTTGATATAACTCTATTGGCCAATGGTTCTCAACCTTCCTAATGCCGTGACCCAACAGCTCCTCATGTTGTGGTGACCCCCAACCATAAAATTATTTTCCTTGCTACTTTATAACTATAATTTTGCTACTGTTATGAATCGTAATGTAAATATCTGATATGCAGGATGTATTTTCATTGTTACAAACTCCCTCCAAAGGGGTCACAACCCACAGGTTCAGAACTGCTGCTATTGGCCTTTTTTTCTGTTCCAAGGCATACATTTAGGATGGATTTTATCAGAGAGACAAACACTTTTATGTATTCTAAATGGTTTCTAACAATAACTTTTCCTTTAAAGCCATTTCACCTTAATCCTTAAAAAAAAAAGCCAAACAAACTGATGAAGGGCATTGCGTAGGTGTCTGCGTGTAGAGGCCTCTCCCTGTACAGTGCGTGTGGGCACTAGCAAACACTCTTCTCTGCAAGAGTGAAATTGAAAACAAACTCACCTGTGAAAAAAAACAAACAATTTACCAAAAGCCTTATAGCTCTTATATTCAGTCTGAAGATTTTTTAGGCAAACCTCCTGTTAGTTTCTTGTGGCTGTTACAACAAATTATCACAAACTTGGTAGCTTAAAATGGAAGAAATTAATTTTCTCACAGTTCTACAGGCCACAAATTCATAATCAAGGTGTTGGCAGAGGCTTTAGGGAAGACTCTGCTCCTCGCCTCTTGCAGCTTCTGGTGACTGGTGGCATCCCTTCTCGTGCGACTGAATCACTCCAGTCTTGGGCTGTCTTCACATGGCTTTCTCTTCTGTGTCTGCCTCCTCTAAAGACCTGCCATTGGATTTAAAGGCTACTTGAATGATTTTAAGAGGAGGTTAAGGTCTTCCTCTCAAAAAACTTAGTTATATCTGCAAAAATTCTTTCATCTAAGTAAGATAATCATTGTAGGTTCTGGGGATTGGCAGGTCGACATACGGAGTGTCCATGAAGTTCACATGCAATTTTAAGTTACACGCTATTTTAAATTGCACATGAACTTTATGGCCACCTTATATCTTTTGGGGGCTGTGAAGCAAGAGACAGGAATTACCCATCAACCCACTCTATCTCCACAAGGAAGTAAAACAGAAGATAAGAAGAAAGCATCCATGGAATTCGTGTTTCTGGTTAGTTGAATTCTAGATTTAAATATGTTTAATATGGGGTGGTGCCTGTGGCTCAGTAAGTAGGGCACCGGCCCCATGTACTGAAGGTGGTGGGTTCAAACCGGGCCCTGGCCAAACTGCAACAACAACAACAAAAAAAAAAAAAAAATAGCCGGGCGTTGTGGCGGGTGCCTATAGTCTCAGCTACTCTGGAGGCTGAGGCAAGAGAATCGCCTAAGTCCAAGAGCTGGAGGTTGCTGTGAGCTGTGACGTCACGGCACTATACCATGGGCCATAAAGTGAGACTCTGTCTCTAAAAAATAAAATAAAATAAAAATGTTTAATATGTATTCTCTGAGATAAACTCAGAGTGAGAGAAGAAAAAAAAAGCACAGTCACTGTCAAGGCAGGGCAAAAGCAACTCCCTATGGCTGTGAAGTGCTAAAGGTCAAATGTGACACAAATCCGTGGGAATTTCTTCACTGCTCTTTTTTGTTTGTTTGTTTGTTTGTTTGTTTTTGGTAGTAAAACAGCTAATTCTACAAAAACTTTAAATCATTAGGAAGTTAAATTGTCATGCTGACCCCATTTATGTCAAGCCTGGATGAAAAAAAACAAGTATAGCTTTTGTAATTTGAGGGTACTCTGGAGACACTTTTAAGGTATTCAGAAAAATGGACTTATGTGGACCGTCTCCATTCTCAGTGACTCTGGATAAATGATGTGTGTCTGTAACTTCCTTCATGGTTAAATTATAAGATAGTATGTATTACAACATGATTGAATATATGCCATTTCAAACCAAGGCCAAGATAAATGACCCATATTTCAAGTGAAGCTTTTTACATTTGAAAAGGAGACAATAACCTTGGACCATTACTAAATCCCAGAGCTGAAAGACTGATGTATCACATGTTCTAAATATCATTGAGTTGAAGGCAATGAAATTTGTTATATACTATGATATCTGAGAACATATGTGAGCTTTGTAAATGTACTCCATGGTTCAGTACTATTAAGTTCTGATATATCAGTTGATGCATCGCATCATCAACCTGCCAGGAAGCCTTTGGAGAGCCATTTGTCCCCGGATCCAAATCACGTATGTACCCTGACTATTAAAAAATATTTTGTTAGACTGAATGACTGAGCTATCTTTGACAGGCTTGCCAAATGAACTATGACAACTGTTGACCACTTCAGGCCCTGGGGCCATATTGCCAAGAGAAAAAGAAAAAAAAAATCTGTTCTTTCTAATGGCTGATGTTATGCAGAACAAATGTTTCATTCTTTCTGTTAGGAGTCTTAGTTGAGGTTCAAGATTCTTGCCTTCTTTCATATTGAAACTTAACACTCTGTAAATGCCATGTAGCCTATATATTGTTTGAAGAGACATATATTCAAAGTTGGTGTATGCTGTTACTTTCTAAATCACAAGGAAGTTTAGATTTAATAGAAAGACAGTAGATGTTAAAGCTCTATTTACCTGGGTTGAAATTCTTGCATTACTATTAATAGGCTCCAAATCTTTTCTAGTGGGCTAATGTCCACCTATGGGATTGCAGTAAAGGTTAATGAAGAATGTTAAGTGCCTGACGTATTGTAGGCACTCACAAAAGGTGTCTTTTGTTATCATTACCCGACAACAACAGGCTTCCTCTAAAATTGCTAACTAAAGATTTACAAGGATAATTATACCAAGTCCAATCGTGTATAAAACAATAGGGAGCAGGGAGTGGTTGGGCCTGTGACCAACTGGATAATGCATACATACCTAGAAGCATTCAAAAGCAAAACATTAACACAATCACAAATCACAATAATAACAACAAACTCACAGTGCAGCCAGACCAAACCTGTCTACCATTGCTCTCTAAACACTCAAGTTCCTTCCAGTAATGTATTGAAGAACCAGTCAGGGGCTGGGCACCACGGCTCGCACCTGTAATCCTAACACTTTGGGAGGCCGATACTGGAAGAGCAAGAGCAAGACCTCCACCTTGTCTCTACTAAACAATAAACAATATCAGCAGGGCATTGTGGCAGGAACATGCAGTCCCCACTACTCAGGGGGCTGAGGCAGGAGGATCGCTTAAATCCAGGAGTTTGAGGGTGCTGTGAGCTATCACACCACAGCACTCAAGGCCTGGGCAACAGAGTGAGACTCTTGTCTCAAGAAAAAGACAAAAGAAAAGAATAGTCAGTCATTAGAAATTAATTTGCCTCTGGGCAAGTTTATATCCCGGATGTGCAAAAGGCTTTTTTTTTAAACACATAGTTTCTAAATTCATTTGAAGCGTCCACTCAGTTCTTCCACCACCACAACATATTTAAGTCTACACATCCCATCTTTGTTTTATTGTTCCCCTGATGCCTCAGAGAACTTGAACACTTGTGCAGACATCAAAGTATAATCAGTTTTTCTGTCTGACTCTCTGAATTCCCAGGAAGCCCAACAGAAATAGAACAGAAAGGAAACACAGAGTATGTTTCATTTCCCTCAGGGATTTGCCACATTGCTATAAATTTCTTCAGGTCAGAGGTCCTCAAAACTATGTAAACAGCAATGACTTCTCTAAGACAATGACAATTTTTAGTTCTGTTATGTGTCTTTATATTTGTTATTCCTCTACATTGTATTCCAGGAAAGTTTTGCAAAGTTCATCCCATGGATAAAATACAAGTATTTCACCCATGGAAGCAAAATTCTTTAAAACAATTACCTGGATTCCAATGTTTTTTCAAAAAAGTTTTTTCCCCCATGCTATCTGGAAGTTTACTTTCTTGCAAGGGATGGGTTTTCTGAAAATTTTCCATTGGCAGGGGTTCAATGCCATAATTACTTTCAATTAAACCCTCAAGTGTTTCCCTCTCTCTCTGTTATCACCACAAATAATTCCTTCCTCTGAGTGTTAGATTCTTTCTAAACTTAGGGAGCTTCCAGAAGCAGCTTAGGGAGCTTCCAGAAGCAGCTTAGGGAGCTTCCAGAAGCCACAGAGGGCCAAAATTCAAACTTTTAACTTGTTTTACAAGTTCAACACAGCCTTCATGAACACCTAGCATTCACTCCATTGTGGTGGGACACAGTGGAGGCCAAGGTGTTAATGGAGAGACGGGGGCTTAAGGGTAAAGATTGTGGGGGACAGAGACAGTCTGTTTTCCAAATTTTAGTGCTGCTAAGGAAGTTTAGGCAGGTGTATGAAATCATTAGCCATTTGGCTGAGAACCAATGTGAAGGAAAGAAAAGAGAAGAGAAAAGAAGAAAAGGAAAGAAAAGGGAAGGAAAAAAGTAGAAAAGAAAAGATAAAAAGAAAAGATATTATTATCCAAAAGTTTATCTCAGGATAAAACCTTGATCAGATCAAGTATTTGAGAGAAATGACTCATCAAGCAAGGCTACTGTGCTGACGCTTTAGGTTGGAAATGTTTGCACTTTCCCAGAATGTATTTCACCTCCAAATACATTCCTAACAGCACAATTTTATAATTCATCGCATGTGGACAAGTCTACCAGCTGGGACTATTGTAATTCTGTTTAATTTTTTCAAACCATGTTTCCACAGGGTCCTTAGGATTCCCTGGAAGTGACCTCACCAAGGGAGGCTCTCTGGGCTGGCAGGGGAGCAGCAGGAGCTCAGCATCTCTTCCTCCCGGACTCTCTCTGCCACCTCCAGGGGAACACCCCCCCACCCCCTCACGCCTCGTTCTAATGAAAGCACAGAATGTGTAGCTGAAGAACAAAAGCCTCTGCTCAACCAAAGCCTGAAGCTGAGAAGTTAGGCCTAAACCTCCCAGGTCAGGAACACTTGAAAAGGCAGAAATGGTTCATTTCACCAATGAGATCCAAGTTTGCTTCTTTGTCTCCCTTCCTTTTGATAATTGCTTTCCCTTGTCTAGACCAGAAGAGATCAGATGTGACTCTCAGATGTGCTTTCAATCATTTCCTGCAGTCACCTCTCAGTCCCTGGCCACGCATTGCTTTAGACTTTGCCTTTTTTCTTTTGAGTTTGCACCCCAGTGGCCTTTCAGTTGAGTCGGATTGCTGATGATTTGAAGATACTCTCCAGTTCCCCTCATTTGGGTATTAAGTAGATTTACAGGTGAGCCTCTTCAGTTATCCCTGGAAAGGAGAAAAAGATTTTGTAATCTATTTAGAAACCACACAATTTAAAGTACTTCTACTTTCCTTTTTCCTTGCCTTACACATACAATCCATTAAGCTGTTTTATAGAGGCTAAATAAGATAGGGCAGTGGCACTAAATACTATGGTATTTCTTTTTTTTTTTTTTTTTATTAAATCATAGCTGTGTACATTAATGCAATCATGGGGTACAATGTGCTGGTTTTATATACAATTGGAAATATTTTCATTAAACCGGTTAACATAGCCTTCACAGCATTTTCTTAGTTACTGTGTGAAGACATTTATATTCTACACCTAGTAAATTTCACATGTACCCTTGTAAGATGCACTGTAGGTGTGGTCCCACCAATTACCCTCTCTCCACGGTATTTCTTAACCTGTTATCAAGATTGCAATATTTTAACAGGAATGAGCACCCAAATGCAAATTTTGATTCTCTTTGTATAACATTTAGGCAGTAAAGAATGAATTGAGTACATGATTTTTCATTTCTGGGAGTACTAGACCTAGTACTGCATGAACTATAAAAGCGAGGACTAATCTATCTAGCTGCTAGAAATGAGATGTCACTTAGACGAACTCGTTTCTTGCCAGCACACTCCTTCACAGAATTCTTCATCAAAAAGTGGAGGAAAAAGTCATTCTTTTTCCGATTGCGTTAAATCATAGCACATCTGGTTTTTTCCATATGTTCTGACTTAGTCCCTGCATATGGAGTGTCCTGAGGCTTGCGTTTTTCACAACTTGTTTGATTTCATTTTTTACGTGGAAGAGGTGATTTTTTTAAGAAATGTTTTTAAGAGAAATTTTTTTAAGAAATATTTTTAAGAGAAATATTTCTTCAGGAGAATATTTTTCTAATTTTTTTCCTCTAACACGCTACTATTTCTGAGCTGGCATCTTAGTTGCTGTGGGTTTGGGAGATGGTATCACAGGATGTGTGTGTGTGTGTGTGTGTGTGTGTGTGTGTGTTCATGCACATGCCTGTACATACCAGATTAGTTATGTTCACTCTTGTTATTGGATGAATTATTTTTCTGGTGAATTGAGATTACAAACTTTTAGATGAATTAAGATGACAAATAATATCAGTAATAACAAAGCACTTTAATACAGGAGGTGACTGAAGGCCAGAAGTGGTGGTTCACATCTATAATCCTAGCACTTTGGGAGGCCAGAGTAGGAGGATCACTAAGGCCAGGAGTTCAAGACCAGCCTGAGCAACACAGCGAGACCCCATCTTTAGAAAAAACAGAAACATTAGGTGGGTGTGGTGTACACACCTGTAGTCCTAACTATGCAGCAGGCTAAGGCAGGAAGATTGCTTGAGCCCCAAAGTTTGAGGCTGCATGAGCTATGATGGTGCCATTATGCTCCAGACCAAATAACAGAGCATGACCAAAAAAAAAAAAAAGTAACTGAAAAGCCTGAGTGCTGTTTAGTTTTAACACACAACAATTTTTATGCATAAATTAATATATACACTCCTTTTCAAAATAGTCAATAACATCATTACTTTTTCTGGTAGGAATTCATTTTTTAAATAATAAGTTTATTTACATGATGCTGAACATAAAGAACAAGCTTCTTTTCAATACATTAATTTCAAATGCATTTATTCACAATAATTAAATTTTGAAAGAAAAAGGGTAATAACACTTACTATCATCTGTTCTTTGTGAAACTAAAACTGTGGACATTTACAGATTTTCTACCAATATTTCTTTCTGTAATCAAACACACGGTCACATGGAAGAAAAGTGACCTCTCTTTGTGGGATGTCCCCTAGGGATTCGCTGTCCCTCATATTGGGATCTTCCCAGGTACATGAGGGTTTCCCTTTAATCTACCAAGATTTTTTTAATGTTTCTTTAAAATTGTACCACGTAGGTCCCTCTTTGAAACGTAATTTAATCTCCATGGGATACTTATGTAACTCACAAGAGTGCATTAAATATATTTAAAAGATTCAAGCCATGTTAGTCAGCTGAGGCTTCTGAAGTTATTTAACCTTGGAGTCCATCCTTGTGCACCAGGGCCTCCTGTGCGTAATTCGAGGAGGAGGTGGAGGAAGCAGGTCTGTGTACTGTTGTACGCTGTATAACAAACCCGTCCCTGTTGTAGTTTGTTCCCTTTGGTCATTACTTACTTCTAATAGCTCCGGTCACCTTCCTGGTGCCTCACTTCTTCCCTTAGCACCTCTCTTAGTTCACTTTGTGCTGCTGTAATAGAATACCTGAGAACAGATAATTCATAAAGAACAGAAATTTATTGGCTCACAGTTATGAAGGTCGGAAGTCTAAGATCAAGGTGCTGACATCTGCCTTCTTGCTCATCAGCACATGGAGGAAGAGCAGAAATAGAGAGAGCAGGAGGGGTCAAATCCCACCCATCAGTGTGCAGTCCCCATGATCATCTCAGCACCTCTTAAAAGCCCTGCCCCTTAATATGGTTACAATGGCTATTAAATTTCAGCAGGACTTTTGAGGAAGCAAACAATTCATAGTATAGCAGTGCAGAACTGCCTGAGAAACCAGAGAGCTGAGGTTATTAATGTTCTGGGCAAATTATAGGAGTTAGCTGGGCGTGATGGAGACTGCCGACTTGCCCTGTGAGTAAACAGCTTAATCGTGAACAGAAGGGTATTGTGGGATTTCAGACCTCTGCCAGTTGAGAGTCCTCCTTTTTTCCCATGTCTTAATTGAGTCCAGTTTACTGAGATGGCCAGATAGGCAATCTGCATTAAAAATACCCCACTGTACCTTGAAGGGATGTTGCTTCAGGATGGAGAGTAAAAAGGAAAAAAGACCCTCCTAAATTAAAGGAAGTTTTGCATGGTACTGTAAACAGAAGTAGTTTTTAAACTTGTTTTAACAGCAAGAAATTGAAGCAGAGTTGTGTCCTAACCATTCAGCCTCTCTTTCCTCCCAAAACATTAAGAGCCTCTCCAGAGCCCAGACCTTGTTACCTCCTTACACCAAAACGAGATGCTTGCTAATTTTTAAAACCTACTGAAATACTGTCAGATTTTTTTTTTGTCCATAATAAATGTGAAAAACCAGGACAATAGTAAAGAAAGACATTAGTAGCTCTAATAAGAGATAATCTTCAGTATTGTCTTTCCTTATGAAGGGAAACCAAACTTCTCCCATATTCCAGAATTTTGATGTAGATGTGTTTATTTTTCTAATCTTGACAGATGTGTGTGTTCCCCAATGGTAAATATCTCTATGCCTTTCAAGACCGTCCATGCGGAGAGAAGCCCACCTATTCAAGTCAATACTTATTTCCCATAAGGCAAAGTCTACAGGCACTCCAGTAGGAAATTGTTCTTTTTTTTTTGAGACAGAGTCTCACTTTATCACCCTCGGTAGAATGCTGTAGTGTCACAGCTCACAGCAACCTCCAACTCCTGGGCTTAGACAATTCTCTTGTCTCAGCCTCCCAAGTAGCTGGGACTACAGGTGGCCACCACAACGCCCAGTTATTTTTGTTGTTGTTGTAGTTTGGCTGGGGCCAGGTTCAAACCCACCACCCTCTGTATTTGGGGCTGGAGCCCTACCCACTGAGCCACAGGCACTGCCCTATGAGATTGTTCTTAACGAGCTAATATATCCTATTCTTAATCTCTCAGAACTGATTTCTTAAGCAGACCTTTGATTCTTATTTTTATATAATGTGGAGTAATAAAAACAATGGAGTTTAAGTCAGAAAACTTGGAAATTGTTATGACAATTAACAAAATAATATTTGAAAATGTAATGTATTACTGTGATTTATAAAAAGTCTTACTAGAGGGCCCAGTAAGAGCCAGGCACTATTCTAGGCACTGAGGAACAGCAGTGAACAAAATAAAATACCTATCCTCATAAATCGCACATTCTAATGGGGACAAATAAATAAATAGATTTACTATTAGTATTTTTATTACATTATCCCCATCAAGAAACTTTACTTAGTCATGCTATCTTTATCATTTGAATTGTGAACAGAGTTTGAAGTTTGAAGGTGAACAAACGGGTTTAAAACTGTCTCCTGCCACATAGTACCTGGACATATGAGGTCAGACAATTAAATTTGTGAACTTGTCCTTGGAAAAGTGCTACCTACCTCACTGCTGAATATCACTGCAGTCACCAGATGGCCAAGAGGACTACTCTGAAGGTGACTGTGGTGATATTCAGCAATGAGGAATGTAGTACTTTTCCTAGGATCAGTTCTTGAACTTAATTGTCAGAGTTCCTATGACGACAACTCTCGTGGCTGTTCCAGAAAAAGCGTTCCAAAATGCTTTGGAGGGTGAATTTGGTGAATACCTTCCTGAGGGGAGTACCTTGAAAGTAACCATAGTGGTATTCAGCAAAGAGGCATGTAGCACTTTTTCTTAGATGAGTTTGCAAATGTAATTGTCAGACCTTGTATGGTAAGAAGAATCAATTGTCTTTTCCCCTTACCAAGGATAATTCCATATTTGTAAATGTATTACAATGATGATATTTGACTCACAATAATGTTTTAAATAGTTTATGAAAGATGAGAGGGTATTTTGTACATCTTAAAGTACCATACGATACTACGTACATTTTGTCCTAACACTGGACAATACGATGGCTTTCTGCAGAGAAGCATAAGGTGCTTTCCTATCTTTGGCTAGTTTAGAGTTTCTCTTTTTTTCTAAGGATGTGGTTAAAAAAAAAACTTACGTAAATTGGAAGTAGAAATCTCCACTATCCCAGATCACATGATCCATGGTTCACATTACAATCTTTAACATGCACAGCCATGAATTGGTTGATGTTTTGGCAATGACAATTATTCACATATCAGTTTCCCATTGTTCAGATTACAAGCTCATACACTGAGCTTGGGAATCATCACTGGGATGATTCATGGTTTACTTGCTTTCTGAGTCACAATTTCAAGCTGCATCGTTTATCTTCTATCAGCAGCTCATATTTAGACTCACAGTCCATGTGCTGATCTCTTGTATTTCACATCGTTTCTAGTCTGAGCCTCATTCAGACTGTGACATCTTTGAAGTAAACAGCTTAGGTGACATTAAAAAGTCAACTTTTCACTTGCATCTGTTTCTTCACCATAATTATTTTGCCCAGTAGAGAATCTTGCTCTCTGCTAGTTTCCTTAATAATTTTCGACACTGAATACTATAGCTATGGCACATACCACATGTCCAGAAAGAAAGAATTAATAAAATAGTATATGTGGATAAATTTGAGAGAGGATTTGTCAGGAGAATTGGCCTATGAGCTAATGGAAGCTGAGAAGTCCCATGACAGGACTTGGTTCTAGTTCAAAGGCCTCAGACAGACTGATAGTGTAACTCTCAGTCCACAGCCAAGGGTCTAGTGTATGTCCTGGAGTCCAAAGGCTGGAAAGCCTGGAAATCTGATGTCCAATAACAGAAGATTATTGCAGCACCAAGAGAGAGAAAAAAAATTCACCTTTTCTCTGTCTTTTTGTTCTGGGTCCCCAGCTGATTGGATGGCATCCATTCACATGAAGGGTGGGTGCTCTCCACTCAGTCCACTGACTAAACATCCAGTGTTTTCTGGAAATACCCTCACAGACACACCCAGAAATAACGCCTTCCTCATTCTTTAGGTATTCCCTAATCCTGCCAAGTTGATACCAAAAATTAACCATCACACCATATATAACCATTGGTTATATATCAAAAACGAATCCAATTCTAGGAGAACCACGTGAATTGGAAACAGATGTGAACCAGATGAAAGAACTCAGATGATACAAAGAGGATGATCTTAAAAACGGGCATCCATTGATCCATATTTTCACCCCGAAAGCCTGTCATGAATGCTTCATGTGCACCAGTTTCTGTATTAGGAGCAGGAATACAACTAAGACACATTCTCTGCCCTCAGACAGAACCAATTTAGTGGAGGACTGAGTGACATAAATAGTTATAAAATGCAAATGGGGTGGCAGGGAGAGGACATCAGGAAAAGTCATGGAAAGAAGCAAACACAAAATGGTGCAATCCATGATAGGCAGATCCATGGTGAAAGGAGATTTGTGGCTGCTATGGTCTGTAGGAAGATAGGTCGGGGAAGCACTTCTAACCGGCATGGGCTTTATCTTTATCTTAGAAGTAAGGGAAATGTGCAAAAATTCAATGGTGGTGTTAGTATTGTCTAGGTGTCCTGAAGGGTACTTACTGAGCCACATATTGGAGCCAAAAACTGGTTTAAGGGCCCAGGTATGTCACCCAACCTGGGACTCCTCTATTGGGAAATCTTTATTCTAGAGCTCACCCAGTGGGTGAACTGACTTTTTTTCAGATTAACATTCCCCTGCTGGTTCCTGCCTCCTTTTTTCCCCCTTTCACAGGTGTTTCTCAGCAAGCCTGCCACATTCTAACACTAAGTCAGTCACTGCTTCCTGGTGATCCCAACCTGTGACAGACACCTTCTATTGTTTCATGCTTAGAATATTCTCTCCACTCTGATACTAAAGAAACATTCACGTCTACTTTCTTCTATTTTTAGGAATTACTCAAACTTTCATATTTGTTAAAGCTACTCATTGATATATAAAGTTTCTGTGGACACTGTGTTTCATAATACTTAAAAAAGTGATTATTATGCTTTTAGCAATAGCAATGCTCTTTTATGTATATTTTCTTTTATTCTAGGCACTTTTAGAACACTGATTCTAAACGCTAAAGGAAATATTTCTAAATCATGTAGTTTTAGTGCCACCTTTTCCTTGGCTGCAAGACCGTCATCCTCTTCCCAATTCTTTCCCTAATATGGACATATTACTGAGAATCATCTCCCTGTCCCAGTGTTCTCCTACCTCACTTCTTTCCAGGTCCCTTTCCAAGCTTCTCCTCATTTATCCTGTCTTTCAATGTGGGAGTGTCCCAGTTCTAAATTCTTGGACTTCTCCTTTTAACTTTATTCACTTGGTGAATTTATTCAGTCATACACCTTAAATACCATATATGCTAATGACCAAAATGTAAATATAAGGTGTGTGCCTCTCCCCAGAATACGAGCCTTTTATATCCACTTGTGTATTTGTTATTACCACTTTGATGCCTAAAAAGCATCTCGAACTCAACATATCTGTCACTGAATCTTCCTTCCAAATTCTATTCAACCTGTGGTCTCTCTTATCTATGTTAAGTGTCACTGTAAGGGACATCCTTACAGTAGTCCAAGCAAAACCTTTCCTTCTGTCATATTCTATTAAATACAATCTACCAGATAAAGTCATGAAAGTGTCCTTGTGTACCCAGAACCTAGTTGCTTCTTACCCATTCCAGGGCCATTAGCCTGTTTTGAGTTTCCTCCACGCTGACTTGGATCACCACCAAGACTCCAAAATAACTTCCTTCCTCCATTCTTGCCCCTGTACATCCTTTCTTCCATAAAGCAAAAGCTTAGATATGATTTAATTATCTCTCTGCTCAAATCCTTCCCATCCATCACTCATGCCGAGTAAAAGCTCTCAAAGAAGGACAACTGCCCACCCAGTTACCTTGCACACCCCCTGCACCCTGCCCTGGCCCACGCTTGCCCAGCCTCAGCCAAGTAGGCCCCGTGCTGCTCCTCATGCCTGAACCTCTGTCTACTGAGACATTCTCATGGATTACTGTCTTGCCTCCTCCACATGGTTGCTAAAATGCCCCCCTTAACTGCAAACCACCTTCCCATCCTCAGTACTGCCTTTGCACATCTCCCCCATTTATTTTATTCCATCCTAGTTTTCCCTTTTTAATATACTATAGAAATTATAGTATATTAAATAACTGATGTTTTGATTGAGGGCTCTACATCACCATCCTCTCTGAAAGCTTCAGAGGACAGGGACTTGCATCTGTTTTATTTACGGTTCTATCTCAGTCTTGGAAATAGTAGGCACTCAATAAATATCTGTTAAAACAATGAATGAAGTAATCAAGAAATACTGTTGTAAGTCTATGAGTTTAAGACATGATCCTCAGAAGAACTTAAAGAAAAGGTTAAAAATTGCTGCTAGAAATGGGCCTGTGTGTGGAGAAGATTGCTTTTCTTTAGAAACCCTCCTATGCTATTTGATTGTTTTTTATCATTTGCATGTATTCCTATGATAAAAATTCACAAAAACTTTTAAATAAGCCATGGTGACTAGAAAATCACAGTATAACAATGCAGGAAGCCCAGCCAACAACAATTTGCTTTATAGTAAATTGCTCTAAATCTGTTTGGAGAGCAAACTATTGAATCTGCTAATGGTACATACAGATGGTACAAAACAATAAACTTCTTTTTGGTGCCGGGTGAAATTTTAAATGGAGTATCTTTTATCATGCTTTAAAGTGACTTTAATCTATTTATATGATCAAGCTTTATATTATTACATTAAGTTCCCCATATTTCACAATGGGTATGAAATATGTAGGGATGCCATCATTCCCAAGTCTTCATATGAAATGTGATTTATGGATTCTTCAAATGTGGGCGGAGAGATAACAGAAATAATTTTTCATACATGGATAATGAGCACACACTGCTAATTTGAGGAAGGTAGTAAGGAAAGGATGGAAGTAACAAAAAATAATTTTGTCTAAGGCTGCAAGTGACATAAATTCAAACAATTGCCTTTTCAGAGTGCTGGGGCTTGTCTCTATTCAGTGGCTGCGGAGCTGTAGAGAAGGCTGAATCCCACCATGGCAAACTGCCATCTTTGTCAGAGGCGAAGAGCTGTTTACATTCCAGGCACATAATAAGTGCAATGTGAAGTAAAAAACAGTGTGAGTTCTATTATGGCTGATTAGCCCATTGTACACTGTTACAACTAACATCTTCCTTGTGCTAAAAATAGTGTGAAGGCAAGGGACCTCAAGCAGCACGATCTGTCAGCACTGTACCCTTTCACAAGACGGCTGACAAAAGCTGCCTCTGACTCTCCAGAAAAATAAAAAGGGCCACTTATTCACTTCAGTGTCCTCCAAAATACGGAGTTTATCTGAGCTGTCAGGAAACCTTTCCAGACAGGAGGTGTGGGGAACGCACAACTTCTAAAAAGTAGATATGGCTTCCCTGTTGCTTCCTTTTGATCAACCAGATCCCTTAACTGGATCATCATAACTGTCAGCTGGTTGCTGTGAAACTCGCACTGTCAGCGCTTGTTAGCCGCAGTAGCGGTGGGATCACGGCACATTTTGGTGCTTTGGCTACCAGTCGCCCAGATAAATAAGTAAACCTCTCGGTTTGAAGTGACAGAGGAGGAGGGAGTGGTTTGAATAAACTCTGGGTCTCAGGTGGTTTCATCACCAAGTCAATAGCCCTTCTCCTGGAAGGGGGGGAAACCAACTGTTTTCTATTCTATTGAAAGCTTGGAAGAATTTGCACCACAGTAATCCCAAATCCAGAGGCAATCTATTAAGAACTCAGCATTACCAATCCTGAGACTCAACTGATAAGCACATTCTTCCCCCCCCTCCCTTCCATGGTAATCCTCTTAAAGACTGTGCTAAGTAATGAAAGGGTGCAATGAAAGAGCCCCCCTTTTTATTACAACCATATAAACTGCTTGTGTAAATGTTTCATTAACAAACCGCTAGACCGGTATTTAATACCCTTTGCCTCCCTCCCCCTGGTCCTCCTGGTATGGTGCTCCTGCTACAGCTCGACTAAATGTGTGATTTACACGTATTTAAGAGAAACATTCCCACACTTGAATGCTACACCACCACAAAGGGAGAGGGAGGGGCGGAAAGAGAGGGGCCGAACCTATTGTAAACGGTTTAATTTACAATTTTCTCTTTTTATGGGCTTTAAAAGATGAATGACTTACACCCAGTTATCAGCTTGTGTTTCATTTCCCATGTTTTTTCTAATCAGTACAGATGTCCATGCAAGTGGCTTTGGCCAAATCATTTGAGGCTGGTTCTTTTGAAGACACAGTTAGGTCCCCTAGCTATGAAGAAAAGGAAGATGAATTCCAGTATGTATCCAATGTGCAAAGAACCTTTCTCTGAACAATATAGAGATCAAAATGGATGTCTTACATTTACTTTGGATGTGTAGAAGAATGGCGGATATTCTGTGGAAATAAATATCCTGCGTTTCCCTCTGCAGTCATCTGATAGCAATCTGATGTTCTGCGTGCTTTAGCTAATCTAGTAAATCCCAACAGGATGTCTGCATTGTCGCTTTAGAAAATATGGCATCTTAGGATAAAACTAACTTTCCTCTTAGATAAGCAAGATAGGCCTGTGGCACCCACTCATTTAGCCAATATCCAGCAACAGGATATAGTAATGCCACATGAAGATGCAGAAATAGGCACTTACGAGAGTTGTCTAAACTAAATTAGTATATAGATAAGCAGATGAGCGCTACTAGGCCAAATTCTTGGGAAACATGTGAATGTTGTATACTGAAAGATTCTAAACCAATTCCAAAAATCAATATATAAGAAAACCAACTAGAAATATAGCCTCTTTGTAAGACCAGTGTCTCACCCTGGGTGTCATTCATTTAATTTTTCTTTACTGTGAGCACTCTGGCCACGGCTGGGGTCGTTTTGTTCAGGAAAGAACCATACCTGGGTCAGTGGGGATAGTTGTGTCTCTTGCGGCAACTATGGTCTGGTTTCAAAGTGAATAGATTGATTTGGATCAACAATACCCTGGGGGATAAACGCTTAAATGTATTCAACCTTAGGAAGAGCTGAAAACATCAATACCTTCATAAAGTCGCCTTGATTTGTATTGACTACGGTTGTACTGCTAATTCATATACATCACTGTTTACTTCTCAAGCTTTGAACATGACTTTTGATTCATAGAAAAAGTGAGTCAATTTCTACCAAGAGGTGGTGAGCTCAGAGCTCCCCCAGACTCTTACTTTCTCTCTTATGTGACAAAATTGAAGAAGGAACTCTCTTGTCACAGTGTAAATAAACTGCTGTATAACCATTTACAAGCACTTTTTAACTTTCATAGTAACAGATAATAGCAAATAGATCAAGAGGGTAGTCAATTATCTAAGCATGTTATTAATGTGCTCACAAAAAAACCATTGATTTTCACTAGACAATATCTGTACACTCAGTGCACTTCCCACTCTGAAGATCTGTTAGGCAAAGGAGAAAATTCAGTCATCTGTTTCATAACAAGCCCCAAGAGGCCTTTATTTACAGGAACTACTTGGGCATATTGCAAATCTCCATAAATAACATACCCTGTTCCACTCTGCATTTGGTAACAGTTTTAGTTTCATTTGTTGGATCCTACATCAAATGGAGATGCTCAAAATTCTTTTCCAGCAGTTCATTTACTTCCAAGCCACAAAATAAATGGCTTTAAACCAAACTAAGTGGGCTGAAGTGACCAGAACTGGATTTTGTTTTGTTTATCGATTAGCTCCCAAACTCAAGTAAGGATTATCACTTTCCTCTGTTGAAGTCAGAGGCAGAGGTGCAGTAGAGCAAAGGGGTTGATTTCATCAAGGAAAATGCCCAGTGCTGAAAAAGTTGCATGACAGTGATACTTAAGCAGACACATAATTCAGAATATAAGGAGACAAAATGAGAATGTGAGTGTTACTTTTTCTCAGATAAGCAGGGGCCTGAACATCCACAGCCCAGGAAAAATTCACAGTTCTGATGGAGATAAACTTCGAAAGCCTGGAGACAGCCCAGACTCGTCAGCATCTCACAGTTAATTAAAGAAGTGAGTGAAGGCATCAAGGCTTGCTCCCTTCTGCCTGAATAATTCACTGCCTGTATCCATTATTAAAACCCGTTACTGCACCACAATGATTCCCAGCTCGAGATGGATTGGTCTCAGAACCGAGAGATAAATTGTAACAAGGCCTACAGCTATATTAATAAATTGAAATGAACATTTATTTGCTCATCTAATTAGAACTGTAGTTTTTCCAAATAGTGTAGTAATGTATTACCTTGACAGTAATGCACCTACCTTGTGTGAGATAAAATGAACAGGAGGGCTTTACCCCAGATTTGGGACTTCTCTGCATAAGAAGTGCTTTGGTGGCTGCTGTTCCTTTTAAACCATTCATTCTGCTACCGTGCCCTGCTGATCCTATCTCTTCAGGATTGATGGCAGCTTAGCTTTTGAGGTACTTCCTCAGGGGGCTGCAAAGAAATGTGCAAATAGAACAAGCATTCTTCTTTTGTCCTGTTTCCCTTTTTAAAGTGTTGCAGAAGGGAAAAAAAAAGAATTTGAAGATTTTCTTCACCCCTTTCCTCATCTCCATGTCCCTTCCTTAGGATTATAAAGCCTTATGGCTCAGAGGTTCAAAAGACTTGTGCTTTGGGTCCGGCAGACACGGGTTTGATTCCTGACTCAATCTGTAACTATACTGGGCCTTGGTTTCTTCCCCTGCAAAATGAAAATGATAATATCCAGGAAGTTTAGAGATGGTGTCGGCACAGTAAGGAGCTCGTAGTGAGTTGGTAATCAATAATAAGTGGCATTGTTCTTCAGCAATTCTTGCTCTTCTGTTTGCAAATTAGATTTTAAAAATCATTTTATCACATTAGCATGGAGGGGTCTAGCTCTTGATTTCTGAAGGACAAAAATGAATAATGTGGTATTATGTTGACATAAAACTTTTTTGTTATGAATGATTTCCATTGCAAAAGTCCTGTTTCCCCCAGCTAGACTGGAAAATCTCAAATGGCGGGGTTCATGTCTCTGTCCTTCCGCTGGTGGGCCTAGGACATGGGGGATGCTCAATCGTCGGTCCTTTTCCCATAATGACAAGTGTGGCGATTATGTAACCCCCTGTGAAATAAACACTGCTCTGCTGCTCTGCTGTGCTCTATGAAGCTCTGCAGCATATAGAGGCCATATAAATTGGGCCTTCTTAATTTTATACAGCTGCCAAATTCCAATGCATGTTTCTGTAAGAGGAATAGACTCTTCCTTAGAATTAGCAGATATCGCATTTACCACCTACTCATTTCAAATTTGAAATCCAGTGGATTGAGCACTTTCCCTTTAATAAAATGAGTCAGTTCAAAAAATAAATTTCTGGGGCATCATGTCCCTTCATCTGCCCTTCACCTTGCAGATGCAGGTCTGGCAGAGGCTGCAACAACATAAGGCATAGTACTAGGTGTGGTTTGAGAGGAAGAGCACGTCTCCTTTTTCTCCAGTGTGTCCCAAAACTGCTGAGTAGGTTTTAAGGTAGTTGTGCTTTTCTACAAGCACAAATTAGAAAAAATGAAAATAACATGTGAGATAGTAAATTCATCACGAAGAGATCTTGTGGTACTCCTTGGCGATGGCTTTGCCTCCATGTAGTTACTTTCAGTTACTTTTTTCCATTTAAAACAAGTGCACATTTAAGAGGAAATATCCAATGAGTACAGAAGGTTACACGGGTATCCTACATTTCTTCAGAAGGTATTTTAGGTTTTGTTGTTTTTCCTGACTGGAATTGCCAAAGACCATTCCAACACCATCATCCTTCTCCCTAATGGAAATGCAAACTACAAATACGATGCATTATCTTCCTATTAAAGTTACATTACAATCTTTTATTTTTAATGTGAAGACAAAGGCATCAAGAACAGTGTATAGAGTTTTTTAAGACAGGACTTTCAGAAGAAGAGGAGAAAAGGAAAGTAAGATATGGCCCTAAGCTTATAATGGTTTCTTCCCATGTGGGGTAGAGGAGCAGCTGGCTTTTCAATATAAAAATCCATGATTTTCGCTAAGAATATAGCGGCCCAAATTAAAGACCTTATACTTAGGGATGGGCCATATAACTAGATCCCGTCTAACGAGATGTATGCAGAAACAGTGTAGGCAGCTTCCAGAGTCTGCCTTTAAATTGAGAGGCTGCCCTCCCCGCTCGCTCCCTCTCATCCCTCCCTGTACTTAAGTCATCCTGGATTCTTCAGTGAGGACCATACTGTGGTGACTGAGAAGCAGTAAAATAAAAAAGCAACATGGGGCCATATGCCAGGCTTCTCCTGCTTACACCCAGGCTGTGACCAAAGAAAGAACTAAGCTTCTGCCTTGTTATGCATGGTATTTGGAGTTTCTGTTCCAGCAGTTGAACATATATCTCAGCTACTAAAAGGCTCCAAATTTTGGAACCCTCAAACAACTTGGATTGTAAGTCTTGAGCAAAAGTAGTTCTTTGAGCAGGGCTATATTTTCTTCCACACCTGTTTGTATACTATTTGCCTGTTGAATAAGTTCGTCCCTTTCTTAGGGCTCTACTAAAAGCAGCCAGAAGGTGTTGCAGATGCCAGCATTCTGCATCTGAAAGTCAGTGACTACTTTCCCAGTCTGCAAAACTATTTTGTCCCATTTCATACACAGGTAGATTGCCTACCTTTCCCTGCCTACAATGTCCACCTCCACTACCCCTGTACCATTTTATGCTCTATTACTTGAAGCACCCCTCCTCCAATGTGCCCTAACAGTTCTGATGCCATAGTCTATCATTTGGCTGCATAAAACGGAGATTGCAAAGTTGGTGGCTTGAACAGTGTGTGTGTGTGTGTGTGTGTGTGTGTGTGTGTGTGTGTGTGTGTGTGTTGGGGTGGGGGTGGAGCTTCCCATAAAGAGAACCCCAGAGGACTGTCACTGCTGGCTCCATGATTCTCTTCACGGGTCCACTACCAAATGGCTAGTAGGTTCCAGCTACACGAGGAGAGTACACAAGAGCAAACCATGTGCCTCTGGCTGTTTCTTATGTTACGTAGCCGGAAGTAACTTCCTTGTATAGCCATTGGCCAGATGTGTGCGTTATGGAGCCATCTCTAACTGCAAAGAAATCTGGGACTGTGCTTCTTAATCTGAGCACAGAACCACTACCACCAAATCAGGATTGGGCCTGTCAAAATAATCAAACAGAAGATTGTTTTATTTTACCAGAGTCCTCACCCATCCTAAAATGTGACATTCTGAGGGTTTTTGGATGAAAGATTTTGTATTCTCTCCATCCAAAAATGAGAGCCCTTTGGGTTTCCCCATATCCGTACAGCACTATCCTGTTAAAGACTACCTAAACGAAATGCTCTCGTCAGTAGAGGCCCTCATGGGAACAGCTTTACTGAGACATGCTAAGAAGGCATGCTGTGCTCTATAAATTGTAATGGTGTTTCAGAAATAATAATGCCATGTATGAAAGAGCCACAGATGCCCAGTGTTCCCCTTTCTGGGAGGCTTCTCTTCAGTCTGAAAGCAGAGGATGTCACGAGCTCAAAGGAGCAGATTGTAAAAGAAAAGAAAAAAACATTTTTCCCCTACCCTCCTCTCACACTGAACACTGAACACCTCTGTGACCAGATGTGTCATTGGGGTTCTCACCACACCAAGAAGTTCTCCTGCAGACACCATCTGGGTGTCCTATAATTCAACTGAGCTCAATTCTGACACTACTTGGAGAGAGCATCAGATCCTATAGGTTAAGGGCTCAGTCCTGCAAGGCCTCACCCCACTTTGGACACCAGTCAGAAGTCTAGACCATACAGACTTCTGACCACCTGGCTATAGTCGCAACCCCTTCCTTGGATTTGGTTAATTTGCTGGGATGACTCAAAGAGCCCAGGGAAATACGTCCTTACATTGACTGGTTCATTATAAAGCATATTATAAAGGATACAAATGAACAGCCAGATGAAGATGCCAATGGAAAAGAAGCCATACTTTATAAAATAATTTAAAGAGGTTTATTCTGAGCCAAATTTGAGGACCATGACCTGGAGCCAAGCCTTGAGCAAGTGCACTGTCTAGGGTGGGATAACAGTTTGGTTTTATACATTTCAGGGAGACAGGAATTACAGGTAAAGTAATAAATCAAAATGTGGAAAGCATACATTGGTTTGGCCCAAAAAATGGCTGAAAAAGTTAGGCTCTGTCTAGTAGCCCAGGCCCAAGTGATTTGTGTATTTTGAGGACCTGTAGGTGTGTCTTGCAGAGCCTTAGGCTTGTTAATGACTCACAAAGGACATCTCTAAGAAGGGAAGGAAGCATGATGAGGCATGTCTGATCTCCTTTTTCATGGCTAGTCACTCAGTTTTAGGGATCTCCTTGGCTAAGAGGGAGTCAGTCCAGTCATTTAGTCACTTGCAGGGAGCCTTAAGATTTTATTTTATTTTACAAAGACATGCTTAGGGCAAGGTATAGGAAAGTGGCCTGGACCTTCCATACCCTCTCAGAGCACCCCCTGCCCCAGCATCACCATATGTTCAGCTCCCCAGATCTTGTTGAATTTTTATAGAGCGTTGTCTCTAGCAGCCCTTACCCCTCACCAGAGATTGGTGGGTTGAGCTGAAAGTTGCAAATCCCAATCTTCTCATCACCTGGTCTTCCTGGGGACTGGCCTTATCCTGAGGCTATCTAGAGGCCCTACCCTAAGTAATCATTACATAAATTTAGGAGCTCTCAAAGGAACTTATGGAGAATAACAAAAGATATTTCTATCACTCAGGAAATTCTGGGGGTTTTAGGAGCTTTGTGGCAGGAACAGGGACAAAGACTAAATATATTTGTATTATGCCAGACATACAACTTCTTTCTGAAAAAAAGAAGAGAAGAGAGAAAAGGAAGAGAAGAGGGAAGGGGAGGGGAGGGGAGAGAATAAAAGGGAATGGGAAGGAGAGGGACAGAGGAGGGGAACAGTAGACTGACAGGGATTAGGTCAGGTGAGCTAATAACACTCTTTCTTCTTGAAACCTTAGGAGCAGTAGTGAAGAATTTAAATAAAACATGTAGTGTTTCCAGCACACTGTTAGGGATGTTCCGTGCTTGCTATCATTTTTCTCTTTCTGGGAATTCAATTTGTTCCTATTATACCAAAGTCACAGATTGAGGAATCTTAGTGGCCATCACGGCTCTGCCTTTGAAGCAAAGGGTCAGTGCATTAGTACAAAAGGGAATTAATCCAGTATGATGGCTCACCAAATGGTGTTTAATTCACTTAAAAGGAATGACCAGCGTTCCTCTTCTAGGTTTCCATCTGGACAATCAGAAGCCTCCCTTTCCCCCCAATAAGAACTTCATTAATGAATATTCAATGGAAAGTATTACTTCATTGTCAGCTCTAATTGCTAGTTTTACCTTATTAGTAGAAGCTTTTCTGTGGCTGAGCCTGACATACATTTGTTTGCACACTGTTATTAGTGAAGACTCAGTGAAGTCTTGTAATTAACACCTCCACATTATCTCATGCAGTGAAAGCAAAGACAAAACCAGATGACTCACTTTGTTCCAGCTTTGCTCTTGTTTTCTGATATAGAAGCACTTAAGGAGAAGTGTAAGCTCATCAGAATGCCATATGGAGCCAACAGAAACCATAAAAGGGTTTTCAGGAAGCAGTGCATGGAAGTTCATTAAGTGAACAACATTACAATCAACATCCTGATTTAAAACTCCACCTGCCTCTAACAAATTGCACAGTTACATTACCTCTCTCATGCTCAGCAACCTGTATCACACTCAGTAACCACTCCAGGTCATTGATGAAGGATCCATGTTCCCAAGAAGCAGGGGAGATAACATATTCTCTGTAAACATAATGAAGTTAATGATTCACATGACAGCTAAATAGCTTTCAGAAATCTTATCAGTTTAGAGATAAAGCAGAACAAGGCAATAACTGTATTTTAATCATTCCTACCTCTGAAAACACTATGTCTAAGAGCTGGATCCGAGCAACCACAATTGATATTTTGGTAGAAAAGGGGGATAGAGGGTCTAGGGGGTCTATGTCACCAGTTCATATTGCAGTTTTATATATAATTGGGAAGAGTTCTGTCTCCTGATGCCTTTGTTAAAAAATAATTTATAGCAGGAGAGATTTGAGAAACAAAGGTATCATCACACTTCTTCCCTATAATTTATGAATGTAGACTAATTTTTAATGTATTAAATGCAAAAGTCAAATACTAAACTTTAACAGAGACACCATTATCTGAAATGTCGTCAATTAAGTTTACAAAATCTGTTACAGCTTAAAAGCAAGAATTGCATATTTCCTGCTTACAAATGTGTCTGGCCTAAGACAACGCAAACAGGAGAAAGGCAGCTGCAATAGAAAGAGAAAGAACATCTACATAATGGCCTGGTGACCTTTCAATTAGCAAGGACACTATTCCCAAAGCAATGACGACTATCCCTTAAATTAAAACCATTATACAGAGTTTGCTCTGGTTGAATGGTCAGATAGCAAATCTTATTTACAAAGAAAAATAGACCAAAAGGTTTGTGCTGGGTTGTTTGTTTGTTTGAGACAGAGTTTTGCTCTGTCACCCTGGGCAGAGTGCTCTGGTGTCATAGCTCACAGCAACCCAAATTCCTAGGTTCTAGCCATCCTCTTGTCTCAGCCTCCTGAGTAGCTGGGACTACAGGTGCCAGCCACAACACCAGCTAATTCTTCTATTTTTACTAGAGACAGAGTTTCGCTCTTGCTCAGGCTGGTCTCAAACTCGTAAACTCAAGTAGTCCACCCACCTCCCAGAGTGCTAGAATTACAGGAGTGAGCCACCATACCCAGCCCAGACCAAAAGTTCTAATGGACCTCTGTCTACGTGAAATTTCCAATGTGACAAAAGTATTCATCACAATGTAACAATTAAGAATGGCCAGAAGTCGCCTGGCTCCTCTGTCAACACGACTGGTGGGCTCATACCTAGTCATGCCAGGAGGAAGCCGCCCTTTCCTGCACTTACTTTACGTAGTCACCCTTATCAGCCCACCACAAGTCTGTGCAACGCTGGCCCATCATTTCGTGCCTTCACATGGTGTAATTTAAATGACTGAGCCACAGACATTACTAGAGTGTTGTGATTTGAGGAAATTATTAAACCCCGCAGCTTCAAGGTTGCAATCCCAGGCATGCTGTACCAGCAGAGGCTTTGGCTACGTATCTGTGTTCTACCTCTGCCTAAAACTACAACCATGGATTTTCACATTTATGCTCCTCTGTATGTTTTGGCAATAGATGGCTGCTTTGCCTGGCTGGTCTGGTGCTAGCCCTGAGGCTTAGGTGTCTGCATATCTTTTGCACCAGAAGAGAACAGTCTGAAAATAGAAACACGGACTGTTTTGTCACCCCTGAATGGGAAGGCTAATAATAGCATTGCTTCATTGTTTGGCAAAGACACAGGGCTACCTCGGCCAAGGAGCAGCACACCCGCTGGGCTGCAGTCACCAAATCGTAAAGCTTCTCCAGGGAACTGAGCAGCTTTTCAGAACATGTTTGATATTCGGGATTGCTCAGGAAGGAACTAGTTCAGAAGTTGTTTTGACATAAGTGTGGTTTGTTTCCAATTTGAGGAGAGGGGGAGGGGCTGGGGAGACAAGCCAGGAGGTCAGTTGTGGAAAGGAGACAAAAATGTCGTTAAGGAGTTCCTGACAGGTGGTGATGTCTGGGGCTGTGGCTGTGCAGCCCAGGCCTGGCGGGGAGTTTGTACCCGTCGGTTCCCAGTGTGCTCTCAGAGCCGTGCCTCTCACACTCCTATTATGTTTATTTCTGTTGAACTTCAAGAGTGACCTTTTTGAAACTGCAGCGTATTGTTGACCCACATGCATTTTTTGAGACCTAATTTTCCTGAATGCTTTCCTTGTTCCTGCAGAAGAGAACTCTGTTCGAGAAAAATGGGAAGAGGCTGAGGGATAAAGAGCATTAGAATGGAAATATTTCAGGCATTGAATTCTGCCTGCTATTAATAATTTAGAAATGTTTTTAATGCCCTGATATGGAAGGAAGGTTTTTGACACCAAAGGCATCTAAATATTAATTTCAGAGGAATTGGTTGTTACAAGCAGTTAACATCCATTTTGTTAGTTGACCTCCCAAGGAAGGTTAATGCACTAAAATCTGGTCATTAAGTATAGTAACAAATGTTTTTTCAGGGAGGTTATTACTATCATAAACTCTAATCCGTGGTTCACAGGCAGCAGCCTCTAGTGCAGTGCTCTGACTAATGAAGAATTAACTATTTCTGAGCAGTTAATAAAGATTTTTTTCCCCACCAATCAACATACTCTACATGATCCTTATAATTACTAAAAGCATTAAGCCCCTGGTATGAGTGCCCACATGTCAGGCTGGAATTCTACTCTGTGTAAATGACAAATGGCAAACCTAATCCCATTTCACTTAATTTTTTTTTTCTAACATGTTCACTGAAATAAGAAATAATGGAATTCCTAAGTATTAGAAAAAGATGGTCCCGTACAAAGCATTTGCTAAATGAGTATTGATGAGGTCTTTAGTCATATTTTATTGTGATGGAAGATTTTATACTCCGCTTAGTTCTTGTTAGAATCCAGAAGTTAATTGGTTATGAACAGGGGTTTTTGCTGGCTTGTGTTATTTTGTTTTTCCTTTATCAAAAAGCACCCACAAGAACCCAGGAGGGAGAGACCTGTGTGAGAGACACGATCTGCCTCTTAAGGAGGAAGAGCCAAAAGGTACAGCCTAACCTTCTAAAAAGCCTGGGGCAGGGCAGAATTTTGCTTTTCAATGGAAAGGTCCTCCAGAATTAATTAAAGTCACTTTCCCGCTGAGGACCAAGCATTTGGCTTTACTTTGAAGGCTCAAAGAAAGTTGCTCATACTGATTCCTTAGGGGCCCAAATTTGAAGCAGCGTTGGCAAAGCAGGGTCAGGCTTTAAGAAGTAATCTCCTTTCTCAGAACCAAAAGTCAGAACAATTAATACATTGAGGACTTAGGTGCCTCTGAAGACAGAAGCCAGAGTTGACAGGGCAAACAAAAAAGATAATAATCACTTCTCATTCAGACAAAGTCAGCTTTCACATTTACATATAGCCTTTTCCTTCTTTTTATTTTTAACTTAAGGTATACTCTGTCTTTGGGACAGCTGCCCCCATGTTGACTAGACAAGAGAAGAGAAATAATACTTAGCCAAAATAAAAATGACATTGTCTTATAGAAAAGAAAAGGCATTTTGGAAAGGTTTGTGTTACGTACACAAGTTTTAAAAAGGGGTCAAATACATGAACAGTAGTTCACCTTCTCAAAATATTTTTTTTAGTGGAAGATTCTATGAGCTATATCTATCTATGTAACCAGCAAACTTGTGTTATCTACTCATGTTATAAATTGTCTGAACATTATTTATCTGCTTGTCAGTTTGCTTGCTGGAAGGTAACTGCTTGAATATCCCACTTATTAGTGAAGGCAAGCAAGCAGCTTCGTCTTTCTGAACTTGAGTTTCCTCATCTGTAAATTGACCCTTTAATATCTATTTTGTACAATACAGTTCATTGAAAAAAAATTAGTGTTAATATAAACCTGGTCTAGAGAAGGGCTTGGAACACACTAGTAGAATTAGTTATATTACTATGTCCATTGCTTCATGTACTTAACTCCATTTTATGAAAGCAGTTAGATCCCTAGAACACCGCACAAAAACCTTTGGGACCTAAAATTAGAACCAAGCGGGTAATAAGACATTGGCCTGACTTCTGAAAACTAGAACTTTCACTGAGTCCAGGTCATCCATCACAGCCTCATCACTGGGAACAAAGCCTTCCCTGGTTGCTTTAGCCAGAAATAATCTTCCCAGACACAATGTCCTAATTTGTCCGGGGCTCTTCTCACACTGTTCTTCATACCAGTCTTCTCTTGGAGATATTTGCAGACAGATCCTGGATCTATATTCCCAGCACTTAGTACAGTGCCTCAAACATAAGGACTAAAAAGGGGGCTATGAATCTCAGTAACCTGATCCCAGGGGGCAAGTGAATGGATGAATGACATCTTTGGAGGTTGTTCTTCTGTCCTCCTCCTCCCCCCCCCCCCCACCACCACATTTCCCAACAGTTGATCAGTTGAGAGTAGACCCCGCCAGGAGGCAGGTGTATGGATGGCTGGGTCACTTCTAAGCTGAGTGTTTTGCAGTTCAGGGGCTTCCTGTACTTTGACAAGGGTTCTAAACTGAATATGGCAAACACCAAGCTGCAGATTGAGACTCTATAAAGATAAATCCAAGTGTCTTTTGAAGTGACTGGTTTCCCCACATCCCTATTGCCATATCCTACATTGTTCATCGAAATCACAGAAAAGAGAAGTTAACATTCCAGGGTTACTGGTGATTTGCTGTGTTGACCTTTGACATGCTCTTTAACCTCTTTGGACTCTACTTTTCTCATCAATAATAATACTCCATTATAATTACTTCATAAGCTTGCTAGGCAAATCACATAAAACTTAGTCAAGAGAAAAGTACTATACAAAAATATTACTATACTACTAGAACTAGATATTAAAAGAGGACTAGATTAAGTAGTTTTACTTACTTTTCCTGAACAATCAATGCTACCTAAATCAATATATTTATGATGAGAAAAATTAGATTTGCTGAAAAACAAATACAAGTAAAAACAGGAAGCAGTCACAGAAAAAAATTAATTTATAACAATAAAAAGGTTAAGAATATTGCTATAGACACTGTAACAAAGCTCTGAGCTCCCCATCCTTACATGAATATTTAATACATTGGGAATAAAGAACACTTTTGAGATGTGCTATTGAATCAAAATAGTTTTCCTGGTTTGATCAGCGGTGGAAATCAAGGCTATCAATTTAAAACCCACCCCTTCTTCTCAACACATGCACTTGGTCGTTGTTTAAGCAAATGGTCTCAGTGACTCTTAGCAAACCTTCCATGTCTGTAATTTCCATTCCCACCACCAATTTCGATCAAGGCTGTCCTGAAGTGTAGCAAATGATTTTAAGTACAGGGTTGACACTGCACTGAATACTAGCACTTTCCTGCTCTGGAGGAAGACAAATGCAAATCTTGAAAAAAAAAAAAAAAAAACACAGTTGAGAGAATAATTGAAAATGGGTTCAATGTCTTCATCCTCTGAGGATACGTGCGTGCATGTGCGTGTCTGTAGTTACTCTTTCATAAAATGTGTATGTGTCTGTTTTGATTCTGAAGCTTCCCTCTGGTGTGGGTAGATTTCACAGAGGGGTTCCGGCTTGTAAAGGTTAACTGTGCAGAAATCAAGGCTTTGTGCATTTTTGCAAAGGTCACACTCATCAGCAGTTCCGGAAAGACTGCTGGGCAGGGCCGTGGCAATCACCCCAGGATTGAACCATGGCTCTGGGTTTCATTTCCTTAAGAACACTGCTACAGCCCCTGCTTGTGTCACCAAGAGATAAAGAGGCTGCTCAGTCACTTGAAATTCAATTTGTACATGACTCCAGTCTAGCCCATGACTCTGTCCTTCATGGCGTTTGGCAGCGCTTGCTGGCACTCTGCATTTCAAATGCCTGAGCTGCAGGAAGCTGTTTAATAAATGGGATAGGTTTTGATTAATGTAAAAAGCCGAAAATAGACCGTGATGTAATGCATATCTCAGCAGGAATCACAGAGCAAATTGGAGGGCTTCAAGGGACCGTTCTATAGCAGAGAATTTTCTCTAAAGAAATGTATTTATGTTTTTATAGCACCTTGAAGGGTCAAACTGCAGAATGCATACATTTTGGACCTGGAAGCCTGCCCTGTGGGCCTTTGAATAGCGATTTATAGGTGAACACACAGGACACACCAGAGAAAATTAGATATTTGACACTGGCTCAGGTCCACTAGGGTCATTCCACGAGAAGCCCTGGTATTATTTTCTAAGAACAGCACAAACTAACAGGAATGATAGTAAAATCCTGGCTGTCTCTGCAAACTCAGTGACTACAATCATGCCTTCCTTCCCTCTCATAATCGGAAAGCCTTGCGTAGCCCTATGGGAAAAGACACTGATTTAACCTTCCCATTTCTTAGTAGATAAAATAATTGGAATTCATGTTCCTTGGCTGAGGAAAGATCAGTTAAAAGAAAAGCAATAGTTTTGTATGCCAAGATGCCCTTACATTGAGGAAGGAATGGTACATTATGGAGAAAGAAATGTAGGTCATTTTTCTTAATTAAGTGAACAAAAACGAAAGGTTCAAAACAGAGTCTGGAGTGGACTAAAAGGAAGAAATAAAGGAAATAAATTCATTCTTCTTAATTGTTATTGACTGAATCTACACCTAGTAAGTTGCTTGGAAATCACTTTGGGTATTGAGTTAAAGTATAGTCTGTGGGGTGGGGTGAGGTTGGGGGGAGGGAGCAATCATCTTCTCTTGCTACAGGTAGAAATTAGAGTGTAGGGAACAAACTATACATTTGTATTTTTCCCATATAATTTATGAATGGTGCCACAGTTTGGTTAGTGTGAAGACAGTAACTTGTTATATTGTCTGTGAAGGAAAGCCAAAATTAACACTTTGGGGTACTTTGAGTAATTTTTTCCTAGAGAACTTGCCTGTCTCATCAGAGAACTTTTCTCCTGGGACATTCAATTAATACAACCAAGGTCATAGATTCTATAAGAATAAGTTAATTTTAAGCAAATTCACCCCAGCTACTGACCACAGACCTAACCAAGCCCCCCATTTGCAGAAAGAATTAGATAAAATCCATTGTCACCTTTCCATGGCTAACAAGAAAAATTGCTTAAACTGTATCAAAGTGGGTTGAATATTTTCTTCAAAAAGTTATCCCTAAATGGGAGAGGGAAAATTAAATGGTAGAGAAGTAGGGAAGACACACGCTCAGAGGAGAAGCTGACGTGAAGACAAAGGCAGAGATCAGATGATGTGTCTATAGGCCAAGGGATGCCAAAGATCGCCAGAAGACTTTATAAACATGGAGAAAACCAGGAACTGATTCTCCTCAAACCTCCAGAAGTAATTAACTTTACCAAAAATCGGTCTGAGACTTCTGGCCTCCAAAACTGACAGAGAATAAATATCTATTGTTTTAAGTTGCCAAGTTCATGGTAACATGTTATGGCAGCCCTGGAGGATGAATTCACACAACTGTGAGTGTTGTCTTTGTGTGCACAGAACAGAAAACAAGATCGTGGAAAATGTGCCCTGGTTATATGTCACACAAGGAGTGTTTGCAAGAATCAACTTTTAAAAATATATATATTGTTTGCTTTTGCACTGTACTTAAAATATATTTATTTGAGACATTTTACTATCAAAACAGATATATAAACAACAAGGATGGGCTGGGTGTGGTGGCTCACCCCTGTAACCCTAGCACTTGGGGATGGCAAGGTGGGAGGATTGCTTGAGGCCGAGAGTTTGAGACCAGCCTGGGAAACAAAGCTAGATTCTGTCTCTAAAAAAAAGAAAATTTTAATTAGCTAGGCATGGTAGCACACACCTATAGCTATTCAGAAGGCTGAGGAAGGAAAATCATTTGAGCCCAGGACTTTGAAATTATAGTGAGCTATGACTGCACCACTATATTCCAGCTTGGCATTTTGTCTCTAATTTTTTATAAAGAACGGGGATGATTAACACAGAAGAAGACACAAAGACAAAAAATAATAATAAAAGGAGAAAAGACAAAGAGCAAATTTACCTGAAAACTTCAGCCTGGAACAAACTAGAAAAGTTGAGAAGAAAGCCATAGACAAGCAAAAAACAAACAAAACAAAAGGAAACTGCAGGTATAATGATCTCAAAAGTGAATGAAAAAAAAGTGAACTTTTTAGACAAATTTAGTAAAGTGTATTCAAAAGGCAATAATTCAAATAAATAAATGATTATATAAATAACTACAAAGACTTAGAAATGAAATAAAGTCTGTTCTGGTACCAGTGTGTTTCTCCATTGGGAATAAGCTCACGTGCAATTATAAATAAAAAAGTGATGCAAATACAACGTGCTGGTCCTGTCAGTTCACACGTGACTTTTCCTAGCACACTGATGTTTTGTGTCACCAAGTAACGGGAACTGAATGCAGCAGATCACTACAGAACAGAGTTCTTTACATGATGCCAATTCCCTGCGTCTTCTTCCCCTTGGCTCAGCTTACTCTTGACTTTCATGAATGCGCATATGGCCTGGTTCCTCCCCAATTTTTGTGCACTTTGTCCTAATCTCTATATCTTAGCAACCACAGTTCTTCTTTATACCCTCTTTCATCAAGCATACACCATTTTTTAAAAAAAGAGAAAAGCCTACACTTATTTATTTTTCAGGAATTTAGAATGTCTTTTAAACAGTTAGTATTTTTATTAGGATTATTATGTGTTCTTGGTACTCTACCAAGAAAGTTGCATGTTTGAATGACCTGATCCAGCTCTATGTTGCCAATGGGCCTGATTATTTTCAACACACAATTTTTCAGACCATGAAATTTTTCAGGAGCACATGTGTTGCATAATAGTGTAAATGTTTATATATGACACTTTCCTGTTAGACATTATTCTGCAAGACAAGCAAAGCAAATGGTCTCATTTTAGCTTTGCTACTCTCTACCCACCTTAATAATCTCTACTCTTTTTGAGTCACCAGCAGCAGAGACTATATTTTTTTTGCCAACCTGATGATTCAGGGACTTATACATGGAACCTATCTTTCTGGGCACAAGAATCATGATTACAGCAATCGTTAGCACAACTCATGCAAGGACAGTTCCCTTAATCTAACTGTAAAGTTGTTCTTTACAAATAGAGTTGCTAAACTAAGGCGTTGAAAAGAATTAAATGTGTAACATGAAATGAACAAAATACACCTGAGTCAATTTTTATTTTAGTCCACACTGTGTGTGGTTTTAGTGTTCATTTTATTACTTTGCGTGTGAAATGGTGAAGCCTTCATTCAGATATTGTTAAGGGATGAAATCATTGTGTTTGGTGCTTGCCCACTGACACCTCCAGTACCCCACACTCCGGGCTCCACACAATCCCAGCTAGACTGTTGACATTGTTTTTTGGAGAACTGGCATACTGACCAAGGAGAATGCTTATCTTTCGTCAATGTAAAGTTTATTTTTTATGATTCAGAGTCTTCATTGTCTATCACAGACTCTGATAATCTCAGTTTCTATTTGAAAAGTACTACAAAGTACTACAAAGAAAAGTATCAAATTTGGACTGTTTTAAATCACCACCAGTGTGATTAAAATAGAAATAATAAAACCACAATAGACAAGATGCTCAAGGCAGACGAGGATACATAAACATAATGTTTCCTAGTCCAAATCATCTGGTCATTTAGCCACGATTTTGAACAAAAATTCTGTTTGAACTTTGCTGGAAAAAAAGTGCATGCACATAGTATGGTTAACATGATTGTAACTGTTTGGTGCTAGCTAAATCAAATACAGCCATTTAAATGGCCCGTCTCACTGAATAGGACTGACAAAACAATCCTAAGCCAAAACTAATCATTGTCGCAATACTCACGCTTTGTAGACTCAGTCAAAGAAATGTGTATTCAGACTTGATGGCCTTTGTGTTTACTGGGGCTTTTGCTCTCCTTTCTGTGGGTCCTGCAAAGCTGACCCTAACCTCTTTTGAAGTCTGTGCTTACCCTGGGATCGGATCAGATTCACTGGAGTGGGTTGGGCAAGAAGGAAGGGAGCTCATTAAGTGCTCACATTTTTATACTATTTTCAGCGGATTACAATAATTGTTGAATGATTTCCAGCTCTCTATTCATGGATTAAAAGTTAATATTTTAAGTTATCAACCTATTGTAGTAATACAGATGCTATCACCCTGATAAAAGGAACAAAAAGGTTTGGGGATGATAAAAACAATTAATATTGGATCATTGAATTACAAAAATGTAATTATTCCAAAATATAGAGGGTGCCCCAAAAGTCACCATACCTACCAAAAATGATAAATTGTAGCTAAATGTACCTTCATTTACAAAATATTTATTACAAAATTTTACAAAATATTTACAGAATATTCCCTGTGTGTTGTCCATCTCCTTAGAAGAAGAGGAAAATTGGACACAGATACACACAGACACCCTATAAAGACATAAGGAGGTGACAGCCATGTACAAACCCAGGAGAAAAGCCTCAGCCAACACCTTAAACTTGAACTTCTAACCCCCAGAACTTTGAGAAAATAAATCTCTATGGTCTAAGTCACCTTGTTGGTAGTGCTTTGTTATGGCAGCCCTGGTAAACCAACATGCCATCCTACTAGGCTAACAGGAAAAAATAAATGAGGAACATTGGCTTTACAACAATTTTATAAAAAGGAAAAATAAGTTGGCTTGACACTAGGTCATTCATTCATCTATGTGTATTAACTGTGCAATACATAAAAATCTAAAAAGGAACCATTGGCTAAGCATGGTGGCTCACACCTGTAATCCTAGCACTCTGAGAGGCTGAGGCAGAAGGATCGCTTGAGCCGGGGAGTTAGAGGTTGTGGTGAGCTATGTGATGCCATTGCACTCTATCCAGGGCAACAGAGTGAGACTCTGTCTCAAAAAAGTAAAGAATATGAAGGAACCATTGCTAATATTCTGCTTTCTTCATTATCTGTGGTGTAACATCAAGACTATGATATAATGATGTAAGAGGACTACTTTAGACTTTGTAAGTTAGGTGGTGTGTCCTGCCCATACAGCTACCATGCAAACTGTTCCTTTGTGTAGTTGTCTAGTGAAGATGTAACAGAGAACGAAACCCAACGCACACTGTAAGAATCATCTCACTACACAAAAACCCTGAATGCGTTCAAATTTTCAACTTACAGAATTATGTTTCTAAATGTATGCTTGTGCCAGTTATTGATTTATTGCCTCTCAAATCCAAAAAATTCAATCTTTTTTGCCAGCTCTTTGAAAATGGATCTGGATGGACCCTTTAAATATTTTCCCTTTGCCAATAGGCATGATGCTAAGCTTTGTTAGGAGAGAGAGCTGGACACACCTACAGAGGAGAAGGGCTTCCCTCTGAGTCCAGATGTCCTTGTTCCTCATGCTCCTGAGCATGGGCCTTTTCTTCAGCCTCTGGCTACTACAGCCTAGGTGGCTTCTGTAGCACTGGAGTCCTGAGGTGCTCACACATGGCCCAGTAGCTGGTCCCTGTAACTTCTTCAGGTGCCCACTTAGGGGGATTTTGCACTGGAGTACCTCCAGGGGGACCCTTCCCATGAACAGCTTTCCCTGGCATCCAAGAGGATGGATTTCCTGCAAGTTCAGTAGCCAATTTTCTACCATTTATTGAGCCATGGCCATGCCCTCTCCAACAATATCTAGGTCTCAGCCCTAGGAACTATTCCTTGATTTCTCCACCTCAGCTATTGGAATATAGCAACTAGCATATATTATATTATATCATATCATATTATTATCATATTATATTGATGTATGCTATTGTATCTGCTATTCCTACTTTCTTTAGAGTTTTCTTTACTTAATACTTATTAACCAATACCTCATTAGTCCTATCCCTTTTATAATTAGTACTTCTTCATATCCAACTTCCCTTGTTCAAGTTGCTATATGACATCTCTGTCATGACTAATACAGTACTGAGTAACCACTCTTAAGGTATTGTTTGATGTTCTAAGTGAGATTGTTGGCAAAGCAAGAATCATAGAAAATCACTTTTTACATTAAGGGCCATAAAATGTCACCCTTTCCCCATGCTTGTAACCCTGGAGAATGCTGACATAGGGCCACAGGTCTTTGACTGGCTCATGTTCTAAGCTGTACAGTGCAGTCCCTGGTGAGCCTCAGTAAGCACCCAGAAGAGACCCCAGTCCTCTCCCCTACCCGTGCACCCCCACATCAAACCACCCACACTCCCACCAGGAGCACTTCTTTTCATTATTAAGTATTTAAAAGAGTGCTGTTTTTTGAACCACATTCACTTGTGTGATTATCTTGACTATGTCAGAAAGAATTCTTTTCCCATCAATACTAATTTAAGTCCCCATCCTTTGTTTATCATGACTTCTTACTTCATGTTCCAGGACTATAAAATTACATATACTCACATATATTCTCTATATAAATATGCACATATATATTTACATGTATAATTACATATACATATGGATCTCTCATTTTCTCTCCTTTCTTGAATTTTTTAATTAATTAATTAGTTTATTTTTTGAGACAGAGGCTAGCTCTGTCACCTAGGCTAGAGTGCAATGGCATGATCATAGCTCACTGCAACCTCAAACTCTTGGGCTTAAGCAACCCTCCTACTTTAGCCTCCTGAATAGCTGGGACTACAGGCACATACTACCATGCCCAGCCAATTTTTCTATTTTTGTAGAGATGGATTGTTGCCCAGGTTGGTTTCAAACTCCCATCCTCAAGTGATCCTCCTGCCTCAGCTTCTCAAAGGCAGGAGTCACCACAGTCAGCCTCTTGATGAGTTTACCCTGGTTATCCTGCCCTAGTCATATTTCTTACATCTGTCTTCATTTAAAAGCCCTCTAAGGAGCTAGAGCTACTAGCTTTTTTTTTTTTTTTTTTTTGTAGAGACAGGGTCTCACTTTATGGCCCTCGGTAGAGTGCCATGGCCTCACACAGCTCACAGCAACCTCCAACTCCTGGGCTTAAGCAATTCTCTTGCCTCAGCCTCCCAAGTAGCTGGGACTATAGGCGCCCGCCACAACGCCCAGCTATGAGCTACTAGCTTTGTTTCCCTCTTACTCTCTGTCATAGGGCATATGGTCTCAGTTTCAAGTTACTTTAAAAATGAATTTGTTATTTCAATCTGAATCTGTCTGATGGTAGTTTACTGGGACATCTCTCACTGTCTGTGTGTGCTGGGGGCACGTGATCTGCAGGTGCTATGCTTCATTGCCAGATATCACCAGTTTCATTTCTAGTACATTTAGGACAGTTTTAACATGGAAAATCTTAGAAAAGGTACATTCAAATGATGTCATTTCATACCTCACTTGGTCAAGCTTCTGTGTTTTGTCAAGAATCATGTGTGTTTATTACTGAATATATCAGTACCTTCCATCTTTTGGTTATAAATTTATTCCACTGAGTCAGGAAAAATGGTATAAATTTTCATTAAAGAAAACTCTCTATTATGACAGCCCAAAATGAATCATCTGCAATCTCTTTTAAAAGCTTTGACTTATTTTCTGCACTTGGGAGGTGCTATGTTGTAAAAATATTTTCACTAACAAGTGTAAGACATGGCAATGTATATTTTTATATATGCTGTATTAGGTTATGTAATGTATTTCCTGTTTGCGTGTTCAGTTACTTCTTTAATGCAAAAAGGAAGCCCAGGCAAACATCAAATTCCTCATTGCTGAAAATAATATTTTCCCGAAGTGATTCATACGCTCACCTTCCTGCAGGAGTTTACTCGGGGACATAGTGAAATGTCACTGATGTGAAGGCTATTTGACCTTGACCAAACACAGAGGCTGAACTGTGGCAATGCAGAGTTTTCTCCCTTCCTATAAGACACGGTTTCTATGCCTGTGTAAGCAGAGCTAAGCTGGATCTCGAGAGCTGCAGCATGATAAGAGCTTGGTTTGAAAACATGTTGTGCAGTTGACTGACTTGAATAACAAAATCCCAGGCAGAGTGTTTCTGAGCTAACTGCATTTTCACTCTGCAAGGAGATCAATGCTTCCCCTCATTGATTTTCCTCAGTTGCAAGCCAGGATTATGCACATTGTGAAGCTGTATTCCCAGATTCATCCAGTCTGATTTTCTAGTCAGCACGAAAAAAAACGTAGTGCTCAACTGTAAACTGAAGGTTATAAAAGTATAACTGCATGAAATTTGTCCTTGCATGAAGTCTGCATGTTAAACAGAAGCACAATGATGTATTCCTCTTGCGATGGAAGGGCTACATGGGACTAGACAGACTCTGTTTGTGCGCAGCTTCTAAATAAGTGGCGGAGATGCCAAAGATAAATCCGAGATGCCTTGCATACGTTTGTGTAACTCCCAAGATATTTTCAAACGTGCTAGGGCTTCCTTTCTGGCCGACTTGAAATGCAAAGTAAGCATATAAAGAAATGATTCCCTTCCTAAATTCAGGGATTGACTGTCGTCTTTCTGAATTTGAAATTGCCTCAGAATTTACCACTGGGGAAAAGTGGGTGGTTGGAAGGCTGTGAGAATCAAGGGCCTAAAAAGAAAGAAAAATCAAGGTTCCATTTCACTGTAAACACCTGGCAGCTCTGAACGTGGTTGAGTTTAATTCACAGGCAACACAAAGTCACAGCATCCATAGCATTGACCTTCCATCATAAAGTTGTGAAACACTCTGTAAACAGGCTAGCATTAGCAGCCAGCTGCAAAGTGAAAATATTCCCCAAAAAGGTGACTTCAAATCTGCAACATCTCACCTTATTATATGTGTATCATGCAATATGTATATGATGCACGTTAATACACACACACACGACTCTGTTAGTGAAGGATGAGAGGAGAAAACTTACTCCTATATTAAATTTTCCTTGCCCCACTCCACTCTGGGAGTAGGGATGATATCCCATTACAATGAGGACTTTAAATTTGCTTTTGAAAAAATCATGTAAAATAAGCCATTTCCTCCCAAGACTAGATAAATGATGACACAGCTACTTGCCTTTCAAGCATAATTTGCTAAGACTCTGGGCTCAGTGCTCACTTTGTTATTAAAGAGGGCTGTCATCTCTCACTGTCTGTGTGTGCTGGGGGCCAGGGCACACTCTCACACATCCATTCCTAAACGTTGCTTCCTCAGTGGAAACAAGGTCTGGAGGCCAAGAAAAGAGGGCTGTACACCAAGACCGTTGGGTAGACCCACATCCAGGGTTAAGAGTTTCCACTTCCCAGACTTAACATGTAAATTGACCTGGCAGATCTCCCCCAGTAGCTAAGAATATAAACATGTTTCCAAGTTACCTAATCAGTGGATTTTTTCCTAGTAAAAGATTAACCAAGCCGTAATCAGTTTCTTAGTGACTGAAGGTGAAAAGCAAATTCTCTCTTCTAAACACCAACACTTACTCCAAGGACTTCCTTCTTCCTTTGAATCATTCACATGGATTTTTTAAAAACATCACAAGAAAATTGTTTCCCCGTGTAAACTTAAATGAGACCTACCCACCCTTACTCACAAGCCAGCAAACATACCTGGGTCTGCTGTTATGTTTCTAGCCTGCCGTGAGCAAAATATGCACTTTATTCTCAGGCATTGGCAACTAAACGTCAACCCAAAGAACAAAACAGAGGGAAAGTTAATATAAGTAGAGTTTATTTGAGCCAACCTAAGGAGTTTAACCCAGGAACATAGATTCAAGTTGCTCTAAATACACTCTGATTAGCGACAGTTAGGAGTGAATTTTTCTGGTTCGTCTTATAGGTATTTTTGCAGTTATTGTTTCAGATTGTTTTTGAGACAAAGTCTTGCTTTGTCGCTGCTGGCTAAACTGCAGTGGTGTCTTAATAGCTCACTGCAACCTCACCCTGCTGGGCTTACTCTGGGAGTAGAGGCATGCACCGCTATGCCTGGCTAATTTTTTATTCCATTATTATTATTATTATTATTATTGTGGTATATGTTCTTGCTATTGCTCAAGCTGATACAAATAGATTTTTAAAACATTCTTTTGTTGTTGTTGTTGTTGCAGTTTGGCCAGGACCAGGTTCGAACCTGCCACCCTCAGCATATGGGGTCAGTGCCCTACCCACTGAGCCACAGTGACTGCCCCAGATTTTTAAAACAAAGAGGCAATTCCTAAGTTGTTTACCAAGAATTTGTATTAAAATAATATAAGCTATTGATTGTCTATACATGGTTCTTTATATCTGAAATTCCAAGAACATGAAGATAACGAGCAAGGCAGCTAGTCACAAACAAAATGCCTTCAAATGATCCTTTTTGTGCTGGTGCAGGGGGTGAGGTCTGACTACAGTCCCATACTCCTGTCATAGCCCAGCAAAATCATTGCCCTACTGCTCAAAAGGAAACCTATACACGGCTACAGCAAAGGTTACAGGAGAGAAAGAGGCCAATGTCACAGGCACCATGGGAGGAAATGGGAGGAAGTTCTCAAATCCATCTCTCTGAAAGTTTAGAAGAAAGGGTTGTTAAAGATAGTTTGGCAGGGTGGCGCCTGTGGCTCAAAGGAGTAGGGCGCCAGTCCCATATGTAGGAGGAAGCAGGTTGAAGCCCAGCCCTGGCCAAAAACAGCAGGAAAAAAAAGGATAATTTGGAAGGCAGAAGGCTACGCAGTTGGGTCTGCTAATTGGCTGGACTGGTGCAGAACCACAGGAGTGGACAAATTGTCTTCTTTGCTGAATCCACTCTTGGGTAGGGGCCACTATACCATTTGAGTTCGTTCCTCAGTTTGGGCCACTGGTCTGGGTGGGTCTGCTGTTCCACTGGAATGCCAGGCCTGGAAGATACCCCAAAAACTAACCTTAGGTTTCCTAAGGGTGATGTTATCTATGGGAGCAATGAGCAGAGCTAGGAATCTTTATGACGATCAGCTGTATGACTCCTGAGTACTAAGCAATTATAGGAAAGCAAGCTAGGGACAATGGCTGGATATATATATTTTCCCTACCACAGTTCCCACCTTGTGGCTCTTTATTAATTTTATAAAGGGCAGTTTCAATTATGTCTCTCTGGGCCTGGTAAATTTTGTGTACCTCACCTAGCTCCGATTATTCTGAGCAATATTTCTTTTCTCAAAATGCTATATTTTCCATTTATCACTATATTTATTATTTACAAGTGCTCATGATATTTTCAATTAACTGTGATATGGCACTAATTTATTGAATATTTAAGTGATAAAGAAAAAGAAATTTTTTTCTGAATTTCCAATAGTGTGAAGAAAAGAAAAAAACATTTGAGTGATAATGTTCTGAAAAGCATTAATTTTTTTGAGACAGAGTCTCACTCTGCCTCCCTACATAGAGTGCTGTATTATCATAGCTCACAGCAACCTCAAAGTCTTGGGCTCAAGAGATCCTCTTGCCTCAGCCTCCTGAGTAGCCACAATACCTGGCTAGTTTTTGTATTTTGAGTAGAGATGATGTCTCACTTTTGCTCAGTCTGGTCTTGAATTCCTGAGCTCAGGTGATTCACACCCTCGGCCTCCCAGAGTGAACCACCATGCCTGGCGGTTCACTAAAAAAAATTAATGTTTTTAATAAAAGTAACTTACATCTCTCATACAGTAGTTTTGAGATATTGGAAAGTTAAATTGGAGTAGATTTTTCTGAATGTAAAGGAAATGTTCCTATGGGGAGAACCTTCCTCTTTGAGTGTTCTCTTTAATGAAGCTTACTTTTGGTTTTTACGTGTAAGTTAGTGCCCTTGATTCAGCGATGGTAGTTTAAATAAACATCAGTGAAGTAATTTGATAATGAATAAGTAGGAGGAGACACCATTGTTTAACCTCCAAACTATGCTAATAAGTACGGTGATAGACTTGTCCTGCTGAATAATGGAGCTGTTATTCTAGCCCAGTGGGACTGTGTCCAAGGGCCTCTAAGGAAGACTTGCCAGGCTGGGCTATGTGCTCCTCCAAGTGCACTCTGCATAGCCTTCAGTATCTGGTTACAGCACATTTATCAAAGGAAATCACAATTTGGAAGAAAACCACATTTTCTGCTCTCTCAAATAAGAAACATCCTGTATGCTACTTCCATTTTACTTGTTTTACCCAGGTAGAACAGAAGACTAATTTGGAAAAATATTTGTTAATAAAAAAAACTACAACATTGGGAAAATGTTAGTCCTTTGAAACATACAGTATACTCTAAAGATGCTATTTTAATACTGTAAGAAAAAATAATGTCTATTTCCTTTATAAAGCCTGAACATGCTAATATATTATTATACACAGCATAAAGTTAAGGGTATTTGAACAGTGAAAATAGAAAGTTTTCATAGTTACTCAACCCTGAATACTTAGGACATTTCATTTCTTTTTACAGCACCATATTCCGTCAATAAAAGATCAAATGCTTTTGCTTACTGGACTGAAAAAAAATCAACTCCTCCAAACTTTTAGCACTCGATGTTCCTGGAGTATTCGCTCTCAGCTATAAAGCTCATTAAATGAGCTGATCCACCACTGAGTCTGTAAATTGCAACAAAAGCAAAGTGCTTTTTTTTTTTTTTTTTCAGTGTAAGTGGCAACAAACTGAAATGCACTGAAGTCCGGGTTGCTTATGAATTTTCCAGGTGCATAGTGGGTATTCTGCATGATAAACACTTGCCACTACTTTGACAATTTTTCTACAACAATCTAATTGGGACTTCTCTGCGTTGGAGTGGTGGAACCATGATTCTTGACTGGTAATTGGATGAGACTGAGGGGAAATGATGCAAAAGATAAATAAACCTAGACAAATTGGGTATTTGGTAATGACTTGCATTTAATTAGAAGTTTTTATGAGATGCTATTTCTTGTATTTCATTTCACACAAAAATATAGTGTAAGTCACTATTCTAGGCTCTTTATAAGCAGAGCACACAAACAACTGCAGGAAATGGATAATTTGCTCATCCCCATATTAAAGGCGATGGACTGGGTCACAACGTTTTTAGAGCTAATGAGCAACAAAGCTGGGATTTGAACCCAAGGATTATTAGCCTAGAGTCTATTCCCTTAACCTCTCTATTACTCTTGTCTGTTTCTTAAGGGATGCAAAATGGGAATCGTGAGAGTCCCAAGGAAATTAGATTAATCAATATAGCAAGGCATTCACACCACCACATTTTTTCACCCTCTTCTTATATCACACATCCTAATAGATAAATCTAAGAACCTCTGCATTCTGGTGCATATCGGAGTGCTGATTCATTCTGTTTGTTTTGTTTTGTTTTGACTCGCCTGTGGTACATTTGGAAAATTCATTCTTTTTTTTTTTTTTTTTTGCGGTTTTTGGACAGGGCTGGGTTTGAACCCACCACCTCTGGCATATGGGGGCGGTGCTCTGTCCTTGAGCCACAGGCACCACCAAAAATTCATTCATTTTTAACCACATTTCTGTCTGAGAGGATGCTCAGAAGGTGATACTGGTAACATCACCCATTTCAAACATTATTTTTCCCTTACTTTATCGAAGAAAAGATTTTCAAAAATTGTTGAGTCTCAACCAAGCCAAAGTAACATTTCAAAAATAGCTCTGCAATGATCTCTAAACAAAGAGTTTGGCTTTACTCTGAGTCTTTAGTAGTATATTCATGCCATATAATTAGACTCATACAGTATCTAGCCTTTTCATTTTTTTAATTAAAAAAAAAACTTTATTTCTGAATATACAGAGTACAAGTGTAATTTTGTTGCATTGATTGGCTTTTTTATTAATTAACCTGCATTTAAGGTTCCTCCATGCCTTTTCTTTATATATATATATTTATTTATTTATTTTCATTTAATTTTTTTATTGCTTTATTTTTTTTAATTTTTTTTAATAAAAATAAAAAAATAAAACCACTCTCCCTATAATCCTAGAAATATGGGAGGCCAAGGTGGTGCTTGAGCTCAGGAGTTTAAGACCAGCCTAAGCAAAAACAAGACCCCATCTCTAAAAAAATAGCTAGGCTTTGTGGTGGTCGCCTGTAGTTGAGGTTGCTTTGATGCCACGGTACTCTACCGAGGGTGACAAAGTGAGACTCTGTCTTAAAAAATAAATAAGGAGGAGAGCAAGATGGTGGCTGAGTAACAGCTTCCTTGCATCTGGGCACCATGAGTCTGGGGAGATAAGAATTCAGGCATCTCTGTCTGGTGGGATCTGCCTATAATCATCCCTTTGAGGATACAGGGAGTCAGCAAGAGACTTCTGGACCCCAAGAAGAGGACAAAAACAGTGGAAAACTGGCAAGTAATCGCATGTGTCTGATTGGTCTAATCCCGCTGACAGCTGTAAGTGCAGTAGCAGCGAGACTGCAAACCAGAAAGGCCTTACCTGTAAACTGTTTCGATGTTTTTGGAATTGGCACTCAGTTGAACTGCCTTGGGGAGAGCTTGAGTGGGAGTGCAGAGAACTTTGGGCACTGTCTGGGACCCCAGACTGAGCCACTGAGCTGGACAGACACAGCTAATAGTGTTTGGCTAAGGGCTGCAGGTAGACATTGTGAGAGAACTGCCCCAACAAGGTCCGCCCTAGGGATTGCAGAGCAAGGATCGGGCGGGACCTAGTAACCTAGTGACTGAACACCCTAAAGGCGGGGTCTGAGCTGCTCTACAGCCCTAACCCTCAGGGGCAGAGTGAGACCGGTTTTGGCACACTGGGTAAGTGGATAGCCACTTCACCAGTGATTCCAGAGACAAGCACTTTCCTGGGAAAGCTTCTGCTTAGCAAGTTTAGAAGCTTAAAGTGCCTTTTAAGAGGGCTGAAGAGAGACTTAATGTGTCTACCCTGTGGGGTTTGAAAAATCAGCAGAGGCCTCCAGTCGTATCAGCATTGTAATTAACATCTCATACCCCAGAAGACCACCTGTTTCCCAGACAATATTCAACAAGATATATATACTGCTTTGTTTTGGGGGTTTATTGTTTTGTTTTGTTTGTTTGTTTGTTGTTTATTTTGATGTTGTTGTTCTTTTATTTTTTAATTTCAACCTTTTCCATACAGATTTTTTCTTTTCTTTTTCCAGTTTTCTAGTATAAATACAATTTCCCATTGCTGCCTTTTTCAATAACTAGAACTTCATTTTTGCTAATGTTTCTACCCCTATTATTTGGTTTTTCACCCAGTTTTATCCTGTAAAGTTTTCTGTTTCTTGTTTTGGTTTTATTTATAGAATTTTTGTCTTTCCTTTCTACTTGGTGGAGGTGGGGTACTGTGTCTGATCAGGTTAGCAAAGAGTTGCTGACCTCAAGGGAACCACCCAACCAGACACCCCCAGAGGTTGGGGTTTTTTAAGGTTGTGTCAAAGTATCCTACTATACACCTATATTGCTCTGTCTCCCTCTTTGTGTGCCTCTCATCTTTTTGTCAATATTCCTTTTACCCACCCCTTCTCCTTTCTGTATTTTCTTTTCGGTCTTTCCTTCTTTCCTTCATCCCTTCTTGCTTTTCACTCTTCTCATCCTTTTGGTCCCGTACCAAAAGGACTCATCGAAACCTTAGTCCACAGGCATGGGAACTTAAACAGCAAGAGGAAGTGAAAGGAAAATTAGGGCAAGGAAACAGATAAAAGAAATCACTCATGATGAAGAATTAGCAGAAAACTCCAGGCAACATGAAGAACCCCGCCAAGGGAACATGAGGTAGCTACTGCAGAGGATTCTACCAATAAAGAAATGTTAGGAATGACAGAAAGGGAACTTAGAATACACATGATGAAAACAATGAAGAAAATGATGGAAATAATGAAGGAAACTGCTAATAAAGTGGAAAATAACCAAAAGGAAATCCAAAAACAGAATCAAATAAGACATGAACGATATGAAGAATATAGAAAGGATATAGCGGAGCTGAAGGAACTGAAGCAATCAATTAGGGAACTTAAAGATGCAATGGAAAGTATCAGCAACAGGTTAGACCATTCAGAAGAAAGAATTTCAGAGGCAGAAGGAAAAGTTCTCAAGATAACTCAGATAGTAAAAGAGGCAGAAAAGAAGAGAGAGAAAGCAGAATGTTCACTGTCAGAATTATGGGACCTTATGAAGCGTTCCAACATACGAGTTATAGGAATCCCAGAAGAGGAAGAAGAATGCCCCAGAGGAATGGAAGTCATACTAGAGAATACTATAAAAGAAAATTTCCCAAACATCACCAAAGATTCTGACACACTGCTTTCAGAGGGATACTGGACTCCAGGTCACCTCAACTCTAACCGAGCTTCTCCAAGACACATTGTGATGAACCTATCCAAAGTCAAGACAAAAGAAAAGATTCTACAAGCTGCCAGGTATAAGCGCCAGTTGACCTACAGGGGCAAATCCATCAGAGTGACCGCAGATTTCTCTAATGAAACTTTCCAAGCAAGAAGACAATGGTCATCTACCTTTAATCTACTTAAACAGAACAATTTCCAGCTCAGAATTTTGTACCCTGCTAAGCTAAGCTTTAAAATTGATGGAGAACTCAAATCATTTACAGATATACAAACATTGAGGAAATTCGCCACAACAAGACCAGCTCTACAGGAAATACTTCAACCCGTTCTACACACTGACCATCACAATGGATCAGCAGCAAAGTAAAAACTCAGAAATTAAAGGACAGAACCTAAACTCCACACTGATGCAAAAGATAAAACTAAGCAATGGGCTCTCACAAAATAAGATAAATAGAACACTACCACACTTATCAATTATCTCAATAAATGTGAATGGCTTGAATTCCCCACTGAAGAGACATAGATTGGCTAACTGCATTAAAAAACACAAGCCATCCATTTGCTGTCTGCAAGAAACACACCTGGCTTCAAAAGACAAATTAAAGATCTGAGTCAAGGGTTGGAAGACAATTTTTCAGGCAAATGGAATTCAGAAGAAAAGAGGAGTTGCACTCTTATTTTCAGATACATGTGGATTCAAAGCAACTAAAGTCAAAAGAGACAAAGATGCCCACTTTATATTGGTGAAGGGAAAAATACAACAAGAAGACATTTCAATTCTAAATATTTATGCACCCAATTTAAATGCTCCCAGATTCTTGAAACAGACCTTACTCAGTCTGATATCTGATAATACCATCATAACAGGGGACCTTAACAAACACTCCTCTTACAGAGCTGGACAGATCCTCTAAACAGAAATTAAATAAAGATATAAGAGATTTAAATGAGACCCTAGAACAACTGTGCTTGATAGACACATATAGAACACTCCATCCCAAAGATAAAGAATATACATTCTTCTCATTACCCCATGGAACATTCTCCAAAATTGACCATATCCTGGGACACAAAACAAATATCAACAGAATCAAAAGAATTGAAATTCTACCTTGTATCTTCTCAGACCATAAGGCACTAAGGGTGGAACTCAACTCTAACAAAAACGTTTGGCCCCACACAAAGACATGGAAATTAAACAACCTTCTGTTGAATAACAGATGGGTGCAGGAACAAATAAAACAGGAAATCATTAACTTCCTTGAGCATAACAACAATGAAGACACAAGCTACCAAAACCTGTGGGATACTGCAAAAGCAGTTTTGAGAGGAAAATTCATCGCTTTAGATGCCTACATTTGAAAAACAGAAAGACAGCGCATCAACAATCTCACCAGCCATCTTATGGATTTGGAAAAAGAAGAACAATCTGAGCCCAAGCTCAGTAGAAGAAAAGAAATATCCAAAATCAAATCAGAGATCAATGAAATTGAAAACAAAAGAATCATTCAGAAAATTAATGAAACAAGGAGTTGGTTTTTTGAAAAAATAAATAAAATAGATAAACCATTGGCCAGACTAACAAGAAATAGAAAAGGAAAATCCCTAGTAACCTCAATCAGAAATGATAAAGGGGAAATAACAACTGATCCCACAGAGATACAAGAGATCATCTCTGAATACTACCAGAAACTCTATGCCAAGAAATTTGACAATGTGAAGGAAATGGATCAATATATGGAATCACACCCTCTCCCTAGACTCATCCAGGAAGAAATAGAGCTCCTGAACAGACCAATTTCAAGCACTGAGATTAAAGAAACAATAAAAAGTCTTCCAACCAAAAAATGCCCTGGTCCAGATGGCTTCTCACCAGAATTCTATCAAACCTTCAAGGAAGAGCTTATTCCTGTATTGCAGAAATTATTCCAAAAAATTGAGGAAGAAGGAATCTTCCCCAACATTCTATGAAGCAAACATCACTCTGATACCAAAACCAGGGAAAGACCCAACCCAACCAAAAAGGAGAATTTCAGACCAATCTCACTCATGAATATAGATGGAAAAATTCTCAACAAAATCCTAGCCAATAGATTACAGCTTATCATCGAAAAAGTCATACATCATTATCAAGTAGGATTCATTCCAGGGATGCAAGGCTGGTTTAACACATGCAAGTCCATAAATGTTATCCACCATATTAATAGAGGCAAAAATAAAGATCGTATGATCCTCTCAGTAGATGCAGAAAAAGCATTTGATAAAATCCAGCATCCTTTTCTAATTAGAACACTGAAGAGTATAGGCATAGGTGGCACATTTCTAAAACTGATCAAAGCTATCTATGACAAACACACAGCTAATATTTTACTGAATGGAGTAAAACTGAAAGCTTTTCCTCTTAGAACTGGAACCAGACAAGGTTGTCCTCTGTCACCTTTACTATTCAACATAGTGCTGGAAGTTCTATCCAATACTATTAGGCAAGACAAGGAAATAAAGGGAATTCAAATGGGAGCAGAGGAGGTCAAACTCTCCCTCTTTGCTGATGACAAGATCTTATACTTAGAGAATCCCAAAGCCTCAACCACAAGACTCCTAGAAGTCATCAAAAGATACAGTAATGTTTCAGGATATAAAATCAATGTCCACAAGTCAGTAGCCTTTGTATACACCAATAACAGTCAAGATGAGAAGCTAATTAAGGACACGACTCCCTTCACCGTAGTTTCAAAGAAAATGAAATACCTAGGAATATACCTAATGAAGGAGGTGAAGGACCTCTATAAAGAAAATTATGAAATCCTCAGAAAGGAAATAGCAGAGGATATTAACAAATGGAAGAACACACCATGCTCATGGATGGGCAGAATCAACATTCTTAAAATGTCTATACTTCCCAAAGCAATCTACCTATTCAATGCCATTCCTATCAAAATACCAACATCAGACTTTCAAGATTTGGAAAAAATGATTCTGCGTTTTGTATGGAACCCGGAAAAAACCCTGTATAGCTAAGGCAGTTCTTAGTAATAAAAATAAAGCTGGGGGCATCAGCATACCAGATTTTAGTCCGTACTACAAAGCCATAGTGGTCAAGACAGCATGGCACTGGCATAAAAATAGAGACATAGACACTTGGAATCAAATAGAAAACCAAGAAATGAAACTAATATCTTACAACTACCTAATCTTCGATAAACCAAACAAGAACATACCTTCAGGGAAGGGCTCCCTATTCAATAAATGGTGTTGGAAGAACTGGATATCCACATGTAAAAGACTGAAACTGGACCCACACCTTTCCCCACTCACAAAAATTCATTCGAGGTGGATAAAGGACTTAAATTTAAGGCATGAAATAACAAAAATTCTCAAAGAAAGCATAGGAAAAACACTGGAAGATATTGGCCTGGGGAAAGACTTCATGAAGAAGACCGCCATGGCAATTGCAACAACAACAAAAATAAACAAATGGGACTTCATTAAACTGAAAAGCTTCTGTGCAGCCAAGGAGACAACAACCAAAGCAAAGAGACAACCTATACAATGGGAAAGGATATTTGCATATTTTCAATCAGACAAAAGCTTGATAACTAGGATCTATAGAGAACTCAAATTAATCCACATGAAAAAAGCCAACAATCCCATATATCAATGGGCAAGAGACATGAATAGAACCTTCTCTAAAGAAGACAGACGAATGGCTAACAAACATATGAAAAAATGTTCATCATCTCTATCTATTAGAGAAATGCAAATCAAAACAACCCTGAGATACCATCTAACCCCAGTGAGAATGGCGCACATCACAAAATCTCAAAACTGCAGATGCTGGCGTGGATGTGGAGAGAAGGGAACACTTTTACACTGCTGGTGGGACTGCAAACTAGTACAACATTTCTGGAAGGAAGTATGGAGAAACCTCAAAGCACTCAAGCTAGACCTCCCATTTGATCCTGCAATCCCATTACTGGGCATCTACCCAGAAGGAAAAAAATCCTTTTATCATAACAACACTTGTACTAGACTGTTTATTGCAGCTCAATTTACAATCGCCAAAATGTGGAAACAGCCTAAATGCCCACCAACCCAGGAATGGATTAACAAGCTGTGGTATATGTATACCATGGAATACTATTCAGCCATTTAAAAAAATGGAGACTTTACATCCTTCGTATTAACCTGGATGGACGTGGAAGATGTTATTCTTAGTAAATCATCACAAGAATGGAGAAGCATGAATCCTATGTACTCAATTTTGATATGAGGACAATTAATGACAATTAAGGTCATGGGGTGGGGAGGAAAAGCAGAAAGAGGGAAGGAGGGAGAGGGGTGGAGCCTTGGTGTGTGCCACACTTTCTGGAGCAAGACATGATTGCAAAAGGGACTTTACCTAACAAATGCAATGAGTGTAACCTGGCTTACTGTACCCTCATTGAATCCCCAACAATAAAAAAAAAAAAAGGAAAAAAAATGATAAATAAATAAATCCCCTCTCCCAAAAAAATAAAATACAATTGATTTCGAGTCATCCTCGTTATCCTGTAACTTTAGCTTCTCTTACAGGATCCAGTCGAAGATAGGGAAAGTGGTTGTTGACTTAAGTCACTTTAACCCCAATAGAAATCCTTTGTACCATATATATTCCTCATTAACACAATGGACATACGTTCCCCCTCCCTGCAAATTGTGGTAAGTTAAAGAATTGAGTCCTTTTCTTGAACTCAGTCCTTCATTTTTTTTTCTTCTCTATTTTAGGTTCCCCTTCAGAGTCTTTGCACCAAAGTCCTCTCTGAGAAAGATTCTTCACCCCCAGTGCCTATTTCCCCTTATAAAGATGAACCCTGGAAATACCTGGAATCAGAAGGTACTGTACATGAGGAAAGGGATCATCAGGGAAGGTTTGAGGTAAGTGGACAGAGCTACCCTATATACTTCCACTTAGGAATAACCTTGTGTGCTTTTTCATTTCAGAATATCAGAACCGCTATGGTTCCCGCCCCATCTGGGCTGACTACCACCGCAACCACAAAGGTGGTGTACCCCCACAGAGGACTCAAAAGACATGTACTGTGAGTTTGTAAGAGTGGGATGCCAACTGGGGGCGGAGGCACAATACTACTAGACTTTTGCTGACAGGACCTTGAACATCTTCAACTGCTAGTTTTTTCTCTTCACAGCGTAGGAATAAGGTTGCTGGGAATTCTTGCCCCATCTGCCTGGATCACAAGTTGCATGTTGACTTTAGGGTAAGGAGAATCTTTTCTCTATAGACTAGAAGATTAATCTCTTTGCAGTGCTAAAGAGATTACTATAAGTGTCCCACAGTTCTTAAGCCTGGAGCCCTGGGCTGGGTGTGGCGGCTCAGGCCTGTAATCCTAGCACTCTGGGAGGCTGAGGCGGGCGGATTGCTTGAGTTCAGGAGTTGAGATGGACCTGAGCAAGAGTGAGATCCTGTCTCTACTAAAAATGAAAAACTGAGGCAAGAAGATCACTTGAACCCAACAGTTTGAGGTTTTGGTGAGCTACAATGCCACAGCACTGTACTAAAGGTGAAAAAGTGAGACGCTGTCTCAAAAAAATTAATTAATTAATAAAAAAAAAAAAAAGCCTGGAGCCTTTACAAGCTATTTTGTAGTAACTCTTTCTGGCATTGTAATAACATCCCTTTCTCCCAGTTTTTCACACTCCACTGGATTATACTAAAAAATTTTCGGCTTGGCACCTGTGGCTCAAGTGGCTAAGGCACCAACAACATACACCTGGTGGTTGTGAGTTGGCGGATGTGAATCCAGCCCAGCCCACCAAACAACAATGATGGCTGCAACCAAAAAAAAAAAGCCAGGCATTGTGGCAGGTGCCTGTAGTCCCAGCTACTTGGGAGGAGGAAGCAGGAAAATCACTTGTGCCCAGGAGCTCCTCCAGGCCTCTTCATGGCTCGATACCTTATTTCTCTTTAGCTGAGTAATGTTCCATTGTGTGGCTTTACCGTAGTTTATACCATTCATCTACTGAAGGACATTTTGGTTGCTTCTAAGCATTGGTAATTATGAGTAAAGCTGCTACAAATATCCGTGTTTAGGTCTCCGTGTAGACTTAACTTTCCAGTTCATTTAGGTACATACTGAGGAGCAGGATTGCTGGAGTCTATGTCAATGTTTATTTAGTTTTGTAGGAAACTGTCAAACTGCCCTCCAAAGTGCTAAACCACTTTGCATTCCCACCAGCAATGAATGAGCATTCCAACTGCTCCACATTCTCACCAGCATTTGGTGGTGTCCATGTCTGGATTCTGGACATTCTAACAGATGCATAGTGATATCTCATTCTTTTAATTTGCAGTTGCCTAATAACATATGATGTTGAGCATCTATTAATATTTTTTATTTGCCCTTTGTATGTCTTCTTTGATGATGTGTCTATTAAAACTGTTGCCCATCCTTTAATCAAGTTGTTTATTTTCTTTTACTTTTTTTTTCTTTGAGACATAGTTTCACTTTGTCATCCTCTATAGAGTGCGGTTGCCTCATAGCTCACAGCAACCTCAAACTTTTGTGCTCAAGTTTGCCTCAACCTCTAAGTAGCTGGGACTACAGGTACCACCACAATGCCCGACTACTTTTTTTAGAAGTGGGATCTCACTCTTGACTCAGGCTGGTCTCAAACTCATGAGCTCAGGTTATCCACCTGCCTTGGCCTCCCAGAATGCTAGGATTACAGATGTGAACCACTGTGCCCGACAAGAACAGTAGGTTGTTTATTTTCTTATTGCTGAATTTTAAGAGTTCTTTGTATATTTTGGATAAAAGTCGTATATTAGAAATATATTTTGAAAATATTTTCTCCTAGTTTATATCTTGACTTCTCATTTATCTTGTGCCTTTTGTTTGTATAGTTTAAGGTAAATCATTCATTGAAGTGCTATACCAGTTAGAGAATTTTTTAATTTTTACCATCAAATTTCATTTTCTCCCTGACATATTACTTGAAGTCTTGCTAGTTTCAGTCTCCATTCAGTCTCCCAAACTTAATTTCTTAAATCACCTGGAGTAATTTTATACTCGTCTCTATAACAGTCTGAGTAACTAGATTTCCCACATAAGAATAGAACTGTTATATATTGTACTTTGAGCCCTATATGTCTGATACAAACACAGAGGAAATCTCTTCACTTTTACTCACTTTATATTCTTTTTTTTTTTTTAATTTCCTTTTCCTGGACCAGTTTCCCATTTTCTTCAATTGTTCCTCTATTCCCTATAGAGCTATAAAATAAAATGTATACCTTAATTTCACAACCAAAGGAAAAAAAGAATTGGATACCGTTGCCTTTACATAGAACACAGTGCTAGAGCCAAGAGCAGAAGAAATTCATTTGTTCACTTGTGTAATCACTTTAGTCTTAGCACTTTACATATTAACAAATGGCTTAAGAAAATTGTGGAAAAGGGGCCTGCATAGGGATATTTATTCAGATTTTCAAAGAGTTTAGAAAAATAAAGCTTAGTGTCAAAGCTCTGTGTTTTCCTGGAATGTCTGTGGAAATGATCAGAGGTAGGGAATTACAAGATCTCCAACTTGTTTAGGGTGTTCAAAGAATCAAAAAATTGTGGAAAGCATATATTGACCAGGGAATAATGTTTGTTGTCTTTGAAAGCTTCATCACCTAAAACGTGTCGCAGAAATAGATGAACAAGACAACCCAGGTGTGGTGGTGGAGCCCAGGTGTCCTACATGTTCAGCACAAGCTAGAAGACACTATTTAAGAAAGAAATGACTAAAGTCAGCCTGCCCAAAGGCTTGTATTTCAGGTTCTAAGAGTAATTTGTCCATTCAACAGATATTTATACATTTCTTACTTTGTGCAAATCAGCTCACACAGAAAGAAAAACATATTCAGATAGATTCATAAGAGACACCAAGAGCTAAATGACGTGAAAGGAACGAAAATAATCCTGTAAAAGTTCTTAGGAGGGAACCCTGCATTTAGTAGATGTGATCAGATGGGTTTTAGGAGTTACACCACCAGCAGGGCCTTAAAGGTGAAAACTTTTGCAAATGGAGATGGAAGAAAAGGGCGATTTGAATGGAAAGACGCCCAAGAAAAAGGTGTGGAAACAAAAGTCCATGTCCTTTGGGCCTGTTTGGGGAAAGAGGACCAGTGTGCTTTGGCTGGAGCTTAAACCTGTGTAAGGAGGTTTTTACACAAAGGAGATGAGAAAAAAGTATGAGAAGACAGCATCAGGACACTGTTATCGTTTGTCATTTCTTGCCGCGTAACAAATTCCCCAAAACCTAACAACTTCTGACAATTATTATTTCACAGTTTCTGAGAGTCAGGAATCCTGGGATAGCTTACTTAGTTCAGCCTCAGGGCCTCTCACATGGCTGTAATCTAAGTATCTATGAGTCTGGGCTGCATTCAGCCGAGACTTGCCTGGGGCTAGATGAGCCACTTCCAAACTCAAGTGGTTATCAGCCAGAGGCCTCAGTTCACTTCTGTTCACTTTGGTTGACTTCTCCACAGGCAGCTGGCTTCCCCCAGAGCAAGTACTGAACAGGGGGACACAGAGAGAGAGAGAGAGGGAGAGGGAGAGAGAGAGAGAGCGCGCGCGCGCACAAGAGGGCATGAACACCAGAGCCTGTGCAGAACAGAAGCTTTAGTGCTAGGCCAGGGGCACGGTGTCAGTAATCCTAGCTCTCTGGGAGGCTGAAGCAGGTATATTGCCTAAGCTCAGAGGTTCAAGACCAGCCTAAGCAAGAATGAGACACTATCTCATGGAAAGAATGGAAAAAAAAAAAAAAAAAAAAACTAGCTGGGTGTTGTGGAAGACACCTATAGTCCCAGCTACTTAGAAGGCTGGGGCAGGCAGACCACCTGAGCCCAGGAGTTTGAGGTTGCTGTGAACTAGGCTGATGCCATGACATTCTACCCAGGGCAACAGAGTGAGACTCTGTCTTAAAAACAAAAAAAGAAGCTTTCGCCTTATTTGTAATCTGATCTTGGAAATGACATACATCTTTTCTGATCATTTTTGCCAGTCTTTTCACCATGCAGACCAACTGTGGGAGGAACTACACGAGGGTATAGACACCACAGGGTGGGAGTGGTGATCTGACAGTCTGAGAACACTAAAGGATCGTAGTTACATCAATGCGGCCCTGCACATCTCTAAGGGCTTCATACATTTATTTATTTTTGGAGACAGGGGCCCAAGCTGTGGCATGATCCCAGCTCACTGTAGCCTCAAACTCCTGCTCTCAAGTGATCCTCCTGCCTCAGCCTCCTGGACATAGCTGGGAGTACAGGCAGGTGCCACTGCGCCCAGCTGAAGGGCTTCATTTATACTGTGATCATCACAGGGTTTCTGAATAGTAAAAGGGGATGAACAGAGAGACCTCACGACATGCATTTAGTGACATCTAAACATGTGCATTTGATGAATGGTAGAAAAAAGGAACACAATGAGTCACCAGCTGGAAGGATTCGGAGGCTCTAGGTGAGAACTAATGAACCCTCAGCTAGTGGGAGGCAGTGAAATGAGGAAGAAGTCAGATGCCTGAGTCAACAGCAAGAGACTGAGTTGACGGAACGCGGTGTTTATCTCCAAAATAATCTAAGCAGAGGTCTGATGGTGTCTTCATTCTTTCCGCCAATATCTAAGCACCTGCTATATGCTGCACACATTGCTAAGGGTTAGGAAGAGAAACTGGGGAAAGCCAGAAGCTCCCAAACCGTTTGGGGAGATAGAGTAGTAAACAGAAGGTGACAATTCCATGCAATAAGAAGCACACTCCCAGGGAACAGAAAGGGCATCTACAGCTGAGTGGGGACTTGGGAATGGGTTGGCACTTTGGTTGGTGGGCTGTGTCAAAAAAGGAAAGGAACCTTTAAGTGAGTCGGGAAAGATAAGGAGATTGGGGAATATGTTTTAGGCAGAGAGAATGTTTTGCTTAGAAACCTGGGAATTAAAGAAACAATCCCATTGGCAGACCAACAGGGGTCTATGTGAAACTGGCAAAGGATGAACCTAGCAGGTAGGTTAAATGGAGGCCTGTGTCCAGCTTAAGGAGAGTATGTCTTGTTCTTCACGTACTGAATGAGGTAGTTGTAGCTTCGACTTGGTGTTTCAGAAAGAGCTCTTGGGCAGCAGGCGAGGTGGGAAAGGTAAGTCAGAGGAAAGGACTGGAGACCAGGGAGCCATCATCTTGACGTCATAATTTGGATGAAAAATAACTAAGGTCTGTACAAAGATTGTTACTGCGTGGCTGGCAGGAACATGTTTGGGAGCTACTTTTGGAGTAGAATTGATAGGGGGGTGTCATTAATTGGATGGGGAGGCATGAAGGAGGGGGAAGAGTTAGGGTGACTGGCATTAGTAACCAGGGGATGGTTATCCTCTTTGTGAAGTACACAGTGCAGGTGCAGAGCCAGTGTGGGGAGAGAAACAGTGAGTAGGACATTTACAAAGAACGTAATGTTCTGGTAGAAAAAAACAAGCATGCAGCCTTGGGTATTAGAAGAGAGACCTGAGCAGGGGTAGATGGGCTCAAGAGTCTTCAGTGTGGGCTTCAGTGTAGGTTAGTTCATTGGTGTGGATGTCATTGTCCTGGGAGAAGACGTCATGTGGAAAGAGGGAGAGTAGCCAGATGGGGTAAGCAGTGTGCAGCGTGAGGAAGAGAAGTTTGGGGCTGAGACTGAGAGACTCAGAGAGGGGGAGAGTGCAGGCAGAGAGGCTCAGGGGAAATGGTGGTGAGAAGCCAGGACTTAGAGGCAGGAGGTACAGACTGTCACATGGGTCAGAGAAGGAACCCAGACACAGATGAGGGGGCTGCTGGGTTCAGCCACTGTGCTGTCTTTGGCTACATTGGCAAGAGCAAATTCAGGCCACGGTACAGAGGCCTGCCAAGGGATCATAGGCAAAAGAATGTAGAGATTCAGCAAGAAATGAGAGCACGAAAAGAAGGAATAGAAGGATCTGTAGCTGAAAGGGCCTGAGGGCTTCCCAGAGACCATAAAAACCACAGAAAGCATCATTTCCAAAGCAAAAGGGTCATTTCAGAAGCAATTTCCCTGGCAGACAAGAAAAAATGGGGTCCAGGTTCCTACAGAGGAGAGAGTGGCTTGTATGTGTGAGGGTAAGAGAAACAGAGGATGGGCAAAAAGCTGAAAGCAGCACTCACCTAAGAAATGGGTTTATCTTCTGTGAAAGAGGAGAAAGTTTCTGGGATAGGGTGAAAAAAGAGAAGTTTCAAAATAGCTACTATGAAGTAAAAGGGAAGGAAATGTCTAGGGCCAGACAGGGGAAAAAGATCATAGCAGAAGTGAAGAACCATTTGAGCTTCAGAATTTATCATAACCAATTAATTAAATGATTGATTTAGTAAATACTAAATCAATTTAGTATCTATTTAGTAAATACTAAATCAATCAATCACATACTTACTGAGCGCCTGTTATGGTCTAGGTAGCGTTGGTGCTGAGAATTCAGTGAGGACTAATAAAAGATTCAGACAAGCAAGCTGGCAACAGTCTTGGACATACTTATAAGACGTGAGAGGCCACTCAGAGGGAAGCAGAAAACTGCCCTGCTGGGCAAAGTGGCAGGGAAAGCTGTGCTGAGGTGCCGGAGTCCAAGCTGGGCTCTGATTGGTTAGTAGGAATGACCTAGGACCCAGGTAGATTTCCCAAGTCATACAAACATCCATACATGGAATTACATGCTATACCAGCCACCACTATGGCTAGTGGTAAGTATAAGTCAATTTTCTATTAAATTAACACACCTGCTTCTGAAATGACAGGCCTTGCTAAGAAAAAAGAAAGAAAAACGTAACACATGCTCTGTGTACATGAATATGTGAAAGGCACTAAATATTTAATATTGAGGTAGATGGCACATAACCAGTATCTTTATCAAGATCTATCAAATGTAACATAGTTTTGAGGACTAGCAGCTATGTCGTCATTTCTTTTTTCTTCCTTTATTTCCTAGGAGGTAATCTAGCTTTGGGAAAGCAAAGGGGAGGAGTACAATACCATGTGCTCTTTCCAGTCTCTTTGTTTATCATGAGCACAACTTCACTCCTCACCTGCTCAGAAAGCCAATAGGCCATGGAGCCCTGGGCAAGGGCCAGGCCCAGGAATTGGCATCGACTCTGGCCCCTGGACACAAGTCAGCCCCGTTACAGGTTGTGGAGATACTTCAGGTTGCTTGAGAACATTAAGTAGGTCAAATCATCCTGTGAAAAATGGAAGCTGCCAACTTCTTTATTAGGAAGAAGAACGTTTATTCAATTATTCATGTACTCAACATCTGTTTCTGGAGTTCAAGGCAGTTTGGTGGTGATTTTGAGTCTTACCAAAATGAGTCAGAGGCCCCATCCTCTGGGGACCTACAATCTAGAAGGCAGATAAACACAAAAAACTGAGCAGCGGTGTTACACGTTATACGACACGAATTCATAGTAACACAGCTTAAACAACCCATCAATGTTTCTTGACTCATCTGCTGGCAGCAAAACTCAGGAGTGGTGAAAAAATACCAGTATTTCCGGGCCAGCTTTCAGTTGCTGAACCGGCCCATGGAACTCTATCTGGTTTCAGTGTCCCAAAAACACACACCAAGAACTTGAAATGTCACATGTGCCTTTTTAAATCGCATCCGGAAAAATCAGTTAGAATCTAACTGAGATTAATGAAGTCACACACTGATCTAGAGGCAGGCAGAAAAAGAAGGGATAGCTCAAGGGCCTGAGAGGTCGGGGCAGGCCAATGCTACCCCGTACTTGCCTGAGCAGAGCATGGGCGCTCAGGACGATGAGTACCAATACCGGGGCTGCTCTGGGAATAGCTGACCAGCAACAGAGGAGGCATAGATAGTGGAGAGGATTCTGAGTAGGAAGATAATGATCTCCACACAGGCACAAGAAAAGGGTAGGGCTGAAGTCCTTCCATCCTACAAGGAGAAGCTATTGCCAACATCTAAAGGAAGCAGTTCACCCAAGAATACAAGCTGAGGTGCCTAAATAATGCTATGGGCATAGCAGAGTAGGGAGCCTGGCTTCGTGGATGACCAGAAGGGGAAAGGCACAAGCAGCCCTCCTGTGCCTACCTGACCTGAAGGAAATTCCCAAAGCATTTCCAGTCTATCCCTCTCAGAGCACAGGTTGTAATTGCCTGCTTACTAGTATGTGCCCCTGCGTTGACTATAATCTCCTTGAACTTCATAGATACCATCTATTACTTCTGTTCTCATTAGCCAGCACAGTACTTGGTATATAGGTATTATTAAATGCTTGCTAAATGGGACAGTGACCAGATGACCTGTGGTTTGGTTTTGTTGATGTGTGGGATGTAGGAATGCAGGGCACTCAGGAAGACAGAGGCACCAGAGCTCAACATCTAAAACTCCTCTCTTTTTCTTTGAGAAATTCCCAGTTGCCATTATGGAATTAACCACTTTTTTTTTTTTATTGTTGGGGATTCATTGAGGGTACAATAAGCCAGGTTACACTGATTGCAATTGTCAGGCAAAGTCCCTCTTGCAATCATGTCTTGCCCCCATAAAGTGTGACACACACCAAGGCCTCACCCCCCTTCCTCCACCCCTCTTTCTGCTTCCCCCCCATAACCTTAATTGTCCTCATATCAAAATTGAGTACATAGGATTCATGCTTCTCCATTCTTGTGATGTTTTACTAAGAAAATTAACCACTTTTGAGCCGTGGAAGGAAGCACATCCCACCCACCATTACCGATGGCCAGTGGGTCAACTGCTCTTTCTCACACTGCAGCTGGGGTGTGGGCGTATCTCTTAAGTTCTAATGATCAGACACATCCACCCTCCTGATTTTGAATAAGGAGCTCATGGTGCAAAAAGCAGGGAAGATCCTCCCTGGGGCAGGTGCTGGCAAAATTTGCAGAATTGAGTGCCTGGGGCAGCAGTGGCATGACGGCTGCTGCAGAAGACAGAGCCCATGGTACCCTCATCGCGGTGGGAACGGCCTTGACTCAATTGCCTGGCAGCAAAACTCAGGAATGGTGGCATTCAGCGGCAGCAGCAGTGGTGTCCTCGTCCACCCTTCCATGGCATGATTTTTCAGAATTCGTTCTAGTAGCATTAGCTCTGAAACTGTTTCTCCAGCCCTCTTGGCAAGTCTATCATCTGCCCAATATCCGTTTTTAAAAAATTCCTTTTTTTGCTTAAATCAACCAGCGTCAGTTTCCGTAACTTTGAACTTGGAATCCTGCCTGATAGTAGTGCTAAATCATGGGGGAGCAGGTGAGGACTTCCAAATACCATCAGTAGGCAGCAGGGACCATCGATAACACTTAAGGGGGTTGTGACAATCACAGAGGTGCTCAAAGAAGATCAACCTGTCAATGGTGCGAAGCATGAACTAGAGGAAGATGAATCTGGAAGAAAAGAGACCAGGTAGGAAGATTTTGTACCTATGGAGGTGAGAAGTAATGCAGTGATGAGGGACTAAGTAGATATTTAACTTCTCCTTTGCTTTGTAATTAGGACACTGTGCATTCCACCCAATCAAGAGGAGATTTGTAACTACTCAGATGGCAAGCAAACAGAAATAGATCTATTTCTAATTCTTTCTCCAGTTTTCTACAGGGACTTTGGTCTAAAATTGGGAAAAATAACACTTTAGGGGGAAATGCATTGCTTAAATCACACCTTTCCAGGTTATCTGAGTCCAGCCTTTCATAGCCTTTGAGCTATTTTACAACTGTGTAAATTGTGGAGGACTGACAGCAATGCAAACCAATTTTCCTCTACAGGTATGTAGATTGTGCCTGGTAGAGGTTGAATTTACTTTCTTTTTTTTTTTTTCTGTCTATATCATAAGGACAGCATCAATTCACTCTCTTTTCCATGGTTTAGCCTCAATTTGCACATTTGTTTCAATACTTCTGATCTACAAATGTAACATTTAACGCTGTTTCCCCTTGGACTGATGAAACACCTCACCTTGTTTTTGAAAATTTTAAGTCTTCATTTCTTTCTTTATAAATGGCTTCTTGAAACAAAACTCTAAAACACACATAGATGACTTTTATTCCTGTTATCATAGGTTGTTGTTCACCACTAGAGGCAAGTTTCTGGTATATCACAGAATTTACCTTAATGAGGCAATAAGGTAGGAAAAACTTTTCCTCTACCTCTTAGGTTCTGGGTCAAGGGATTGCAAATTAAAGTGGTAAAAGATAGATTAAAAGGAGAAAAGGTTTATTTCACGTGCACACAAGAAAGGGGGGGGGGGTGTTCACAGAATAAAAATAAAAACTCCAAAGTGGCAGTTAGACCCAGGGCCTTAAATGCCATTTTAAGAAAGGGCAATAAAGAGTAAGAAAAGGACTAAACAAAGGAAAAGGAAGGTGAAGTTGTGGGAAGGTGACTAGGAAATTGCCGTCACCAAAAGTTCCGTACTTTTTCCTGAGGCCTGATTAGTGAGAATGAAGAATGATGACACATGGTTCAAGGAAACAGAAAGAGAAGTTTATTCATTTGCTGGCAAATGAGCAGGGTGGCAGATGAGCCTCTCAAAGGCCACCATACAGTGGTGGGCTCAGTTCTACGTGACCAGTGCCACAGGTCATGGCTTCAGGCTATTGTCCTTTAACTATGATTGGTGGTTTCAGTCAAGCTGATCTCCTGTGATGATGATCCCTTGACCCTTGTCCAGACAATCCGGTGAGCCATCTCTTGTGGTTTAAGATACGAGAAAACAAACAGCAAAGAACATTTCTCTGCCCCTTTGTTTACTGGGGGTGTTTAAAAAGACGAGTGAAATATGTCATTGTCCTTTTTAGGCCTTTACCTCTGCTACATCTCTACGGTTTGACTATGTTTTACCCCCACCAGAACTCATGTTGAGGCTTGGTCCCTAGTATGGTGGTATTGGAAAGTGGTATCTTTAAGAGGGGATTACATGGTTAGGATGAATTAGTATCTTTCTGGCAAGAATGGGTTACTTCTCCAGGAATGGATTAGTTTTGAAGAGAGCAGGCTGTTCTAAAGAAATTGCCGGACTTGCTCACCTTTTCTCCTTCATGAGAGAGACCGACTTCAGCTCTCTTGGGACGTGCTCTTTGTTCTGCCTAAATAAAATCTCTGTTACCCTGAAACCCGAGTAAGTTAGTCTTGCTCTCCATCCAGTCTGCCCGTGCCGCTCCAGTTTTACTTTAGATTCCACTCACTTTTGCTTTGGGTACCACTGTGCCTTGGTTGAACCTTCTAGTTCAGCTGAGTCACCAAACCAGGTCAACTGGGTTCAGGGAACTGCAACCACTGACCCCCCAACATCTTTTCTGGTGCTGTGATCCACTTTTTCTCTGGTGATTGATTTCTTCTAGAGGCTTTATTGAAAATGGTAGGTAGGTGGTTTCTCTCTCTCACTGTAAAGACCACTCATCCCCACTATGGTTAATCAACCCCAAAGTATGGTTAATAGTTCAGACACAGCGTTAATTGGAAGAAGAGAAAGGACTAAAAGGCCACTTGAAGTGTGCCTTGCTTTTGCTGCTTTTAGTCACTAGCCTCTCCTGGTACCTTCTTTGTGCAGATGGAAACCCAGGAAGTAAAACTTCAACATTTTTCCTGCCACAGAAGCCCCAGGAAAAAGACCCCAGAGGACGCCTGCATTTCCTACATTCCACATCAGATGCCAGGTAATGCTCAGTGTGATGAGCCCTGTCTGTGTAAGTCGCCTCCCATAACAGACAGCAGGTTATAAAGGTACATGCTCCCTTCAGCATGCAGACTTAAAAACTTATAAAGAGAAAGTAGGATATTTTTCAGTGGATCCTGGGGAGTTTATAGAGGAGTTTAAGCATTAAACTAACATTCTTGATTCAACTTGGAAGAATCTAATGATTTTACTATCATTGCAGTAGCAAATAAAAACTGGTGTAAAATAACAGCTGCACGACACGAGGCAGATACAGAACAGGCCACTAAGCAGAATTTGACTGATAGGGTAAATGCAGTTCCCATCCAAGATGCTGGGTGCAACTGGGCAAGCGGCAAAGGCTGACAGAGCAGCCAGGGAAGACATGAGGCCTACCTTACAGAAAGAAGGCCTGAGGGAAATACAAATCAAACCAATATACTGTTCCACGTTAGCTGAACTGACCCAACCTAAGGAGGAAATTCCAGCTTCCTTTAGGGGAAGACTAGTAGAAGCAGTTCAAAAGTATACGAGCTTGGACCCTGAATCAGCGGAACGGAGAATTAGGCTTAATACTTATTGTTTTTAATCAATCGGCCCCTGATAGCTGCAGGAACTCTAGCATAAGGCCCTGTGACCTCAATGTGACTCAAATGGGCCACTGAATTTGGCCACCCCAGTGTTCAACAATTGAGACCTCGAGGAGGCAAGAACGCCAAAAGGTTAAATTGACAGGAGCTTATCCTATCAATATCCTATGAGGTAAACTGATGGGAGCTTAGCCCCGTGGTCTAGCATAACACAGCAAGGGAGAGAGCACTGTCCTCTGTAGCGGTGTGAAATCCACCCAGATGGGTTTCAACTGTGGCAAACCAGACCATCTGACAAGAGAGTGTCACCGGAAAGGGCCTAACATGTATGGCCAAGGGGTTAGGGAATTGCCTGCCCCATCTATTTCTACTGTGGTGCCCTGGGACACCAGATCTATAACTGTCCCAAGAAAGCAGCAAGAAGATGACAGTGAATAAGTATCCACCTTCAGAGCGTCGGGGTCCAGGCTCTTCAAACCAGAGGGGCTGTGGGGCATGGTGGAAGTCCTCAGTAAGCTTGTCACATTATGGGACCTGGGAACCGTATTTCCAGTTCTGAACGGCTTTGGAGGTGACCTGTCCTCCTCCTCTCACTTCATTGTTGGCAGCCACGGGCAACCCGTTCACAAGTATGTAACTTCTCCTTGGCTTTGTAATTAGGACACTGGGCATTCCACCCCACCAATGTGAACTGTATTTCCCCCAGGAATTCCAAGATAGAACTGGAATTTGCAGGAATGCTCTGAATAAACTTTTCCGAGAGCTGACCTTGGTTCCTCTGAGTACCCTTATTCAGTATATAGATGACTTACTAATCTGTAGCCCTTCGTATAAATCTTCTGTTGAGGACACTAGATAGGTGTCAAATTTCCATATTTAAGGTATCAACAGAAAAGGCTCAATTGTTTAAACCTGAAGTTATTTACTTAGGCTTTGTTCTTTCCCCTAGTGAAAGGAGGCTCTCACATGACAGGGTCAAGACAGTTTGTCCCCTCACTAGCCCCTGTAAAGCAGCAACTCGGTGAGATCCAAGAAATGACAGGATACTGACGAATACGGATTTCTCATATTCCCAGTGTGGAGAGTTTGCTAAGATCCTTTAACGAGGGAAGTTGTGGAAGCAGCAACACAGGGTAGGAAACAAGGAAAAGCCTTCCAAACCTTGAAACCAGATCTTTTAAATGCACCTGACTTGAGACTACCGGATTTAAAGAAATCTTTCCTTCTATATCCTCTAATTGGGCCTACAATTATGATCATCCTTTTCTCAATGTTTGGACCCTGGCTATTCAATGTCATTATTAAGTTTATGTCTTCTAGGTCCAGCAGTTCCATGTCAAGGTGATGGTGATGCAAGGATTCCAGCAGATACTAATGGGACCTTTGGGCCAAGAGGCCAGAAACGTCCAACCCCTGAACCCTCTTTGGAGAGGGAATCTGGTGAGGGTCCTAATAGGTAGGCCAATGTCAGTTTCTGACAGCAGGAAGTAGTTAAGAACAGTCATCATCCATTTGCCCTTCGAGTTTAGGACCATACCTCTCGGAGGTGGGGGTGGGGGTTGATGAGAAGGGACACTAGGAAAAGGGTGCCACTGGAGGTGAGAGGAAAACCTGGTCTGCTGAACCAAGAATTCTGAAGGGCCGTAGGAATATGGATATAAAGTAACGTAGGTAACCAATGACCAATAAAAAGAGACAATTAATGACCAATAGGAAAGGGGACTGCCTAGAGGCACAGAGACGCCCACGAAAGACTTACAATCAATTTCAAACAAAGGATATTTTTGCAGCTGCAGGTCTTTGCATCTCTGTCTCCCTCACCTTTTCTTCTTGATGAGAACGACCGACTTCCAGCTCTTTTTGGAAGTTCTCTAAACTTTCTCTTTGTTCTTCCTAAATAAAATCTCTCTATTAAACCCCAGGAGGGGGAAATAAAGAAAAGAAATTGCCTCTTGGGTTTTGCCTTTTTTCACGCATGCCCTGTCCCCCTTTCATTTCTCCATCATGTTTTGACACAAGGGCTCTCACCAAAAGCTGCCAGTGGGGGCAATCCAATCTTGAACTTCCTAGCCTACAGAACTGTGAGATAAATTAACCTCTGTAGTCTTACAAATTACCCAGTCTGGGGTATTCTTATAATGGCACATTATACATTACAGACTTATGGTAAATAAGCATTTATTTAATGAGGTCTGTTATGTAGACTCAGTCATCTCAAGTGATAAGAGTTGTGTATTGAGTCTTCTCTTCCTTATATGGCAAAGGAGGACACCTTTACAAATGGAAATTTCCTTTACAAATGTAGATTTCTGTTACAAAAGACAGGGAAATTTATGCTCTGCTTTTAGGCTGAAGGGAGAGGGCAGAGAATTCTTCCTATGTTTGCTGTTTCTTAATTGCTTTCAGCTCAAAATAATCCTTATGTCAAAGTGACATATTTTGGGGTGGCATTTTCTGATTCCCTTCAGCTGCCATAACAAAGTACCACAGACTGGGTGACTTTCAGAAAGCTGGTTCATTTTTATGTAAAGTATTTGTCACCCAGTGACAAATGCATGAGACATCCACATGGAAGTGTACATGTGTAAGGAGTTAAAATCGCTGCATCTCTAACAGAGTTCCTAGTACATCTCAATCACTGTGAACGGATGGATGGATGGGTGATTATGTTCATAGTGTCTCTCTTACGGCCTCATGCTCAATCCCTTTCACTGGACTCTAAGGAAGTGACCCAATTCTCTGACGATATTAGAATTTCTTTATAGAGAATATTGCTTAAAATAAGTGGACCATCAGCTGTAAGAAATCTTTCAGTCCTCGTTAGTTCACTGAAATAGAATTTGATTCGTACCCAATCATAAAATGTGGCCAGTGGTGCAAGATACCCTTTTGTGGGTTCATGAATACTGATCTGAAGCTAACATTCGGAAATGTGCTCACCCAATATGTTGTTTAACAAAAATATAGAAAAAAGTCCTATCTGCCAAAACTAGAGAGTGTCATTAAAGCATCAGCTGCAAGTTATTCACGGGCTTCTAACTTGGCAGTGGGCTGCAGAGAACCACTTACTTAAGCAATTCTTCACTATTAGATTTTGCTTGTTGCTTTTGGCTTCAGGACAAAGCTGCTCTCTAAAGCAGGTGACAGAATGAATTTTATAAAGTCTCAAGTATATGACCTTGTTTTAAGTCATTTGTAACTTCACAGATTGTTGCTAAAAAGTAGTTTGCAAAGAGCATGAATAGCCTTGCATAGTTTTCATAAACCACCTGAATAGGGTGACAGCACCATTCATAAAGTGAGGGCTTCAGAGCCAGACTACTTGGGTGTGAATTATGGCTCTACCCTCTCCTACCTGTTTGATCCTGAGACAATGACTTAAATCTCCCCGTGTCTTGGTTACTTACAGTGAATCCCAGAATCTCTATGAAGAGTGCATATGTAAAATTCTTAGAATATTTCTAAGTCTGGTTCACAGAAATGCTGTGCGTTTGCTGATAAGATCTAATGTGAGTGGGAAAAAGCATTCCTACAAACTACAGCAGCTCTTACTGCTTTTCAACATTTGGGGAGAAGGAGCCGCACTCCACATTACCTACAGCTGGGCAAGCCCACGGTGACTACTGGCTTCTCTATTCTATCATTTCCTACATGTCCGGGAAAGATGCCCAATAATGAAAACAATTTGTTCACAGGAGTTTCCCCTGAGATGTGAGAGCCATGGTACCTGGTCTGGAGCCCAAGGGAATTTCATCAGGGGAAATTCCATGATTCTTTTTCAGCTCCGTGGAAACGATCAGAATTTCTTTCAGCAGTTATTTTTCTGTTAATTCTCACCCCAAATTGCAAGCACAATAATATGTGGACAGCGTCTTCTTTTATCTCCCTTGTCCAATAATTGAGACGTTGGCGAGAGGTCTTTGTAGGTCTCGTCTTCAGAGTCAGTCCAAAAGGGTAGACAGAATTTCTTCCTCAGAAAAGGCAGTCAAGGCTTTAGCATTTATTTCACTTATGAGTCCGCTGGTATGCTGTGTAGGGAAATGGGCAATGCCTCGCAGGCTCCCATCACCTTGAACAAGAGGAGCTAGGAAGCTTGGGGCATGAAGGGGTCACATAACTTCATAAAACTTGCAACACAGCCTTTGTTTAACATTCAAGTAAGATTAGAGAGATAAAAAGAGAGAAAGACACACACATATCCATGCTGAGAGAGAGAGAGAGAAGGGGAAACTTAAGTAAGCTATGGTGAAGACAGCCTAAAGGTCAAAATTGTAATATTAAATAAATCTTACAAGATTTTATAAACCCTAATTTATTGTCTATGTGCAACTGACATTTTAGCTCTTGGTTTAATACCAGACACTTCAAAGTATTCTTGTAGAAGAATGGTTGATAACCCTCTTACACAGTATAATTGGAATTCTGCATGTTAGAACATTTGGTTTCTGAAAGATTTTTGTAAATGTTAATAGCTGTCTTTTAAAATGGTGTAAGTGTGAAATGCTATGAAAAGCAAAGGTTTAAATGTCACTCTGTCTATAATTTTCATATTGTACAAACTAAATAAGTTTTTAAAAATGGAAAACCTAAAAGCCTGCTGCAAGTTTGAAGATATCAGCGTATTCATTTCTTCCTTTTTGAAATGGATAGGACATTTAGCCAAATGAACCAAATTTAGAATTAAAGGTGATCTGTTTTTTTCTAAAATTGAATATTGAACATTTAGCCTAAACTGAAAAGCAATTATATTTACTGTGCTCCCTACTTCTTCCCACATTGTGTGAGATTATGATTGAAGATCTGTCTTCAAAGCATGTACCTGATGAGCCTCCGGCGCACATCGTCCTTGCCATCTGAGTCTTCACTCTTGACTGCCGGCCATGGGAGTGGGGCAGTATCCAGGCTCCTGGTGTGCTGGGGGGGCTGATGCATTCCTTCCCAGGGTAACTGAGGAAAGCATGATTCGGCTATTATGAAAATCAAAAATTCCTCCTCTCCTCTTTCCTTTCTTCTCTTTTCTTTTTCTCTCTGGTTAGCTTTCTTTTCTTTTTAAACATTTTCTATGCAAAGGAGAAAGTATTTTCCTCTATTACCCCTACTTGGGAACCTGAATTCCAAATCATCTCTATTAGTAGCCTGTGTGTCAAAACTGAGCCTCCTATGCACTCTGGGAGGCCAAGGCGGGTGGATTGCTTGAACTTACAAGTTCGAGACTAGCTCTGAGCAAGAGTGAGGCCTCGTCTCTACTAAAAATAAAAAAACTGAGGCAAGAGGATCTCTTAAGCCCAAGAGTTAGAGGTTGCTGTGAGCTATGATAACACCATGGCACTCTACCCAAGGTGACAGCTTAAGACACTGTCTCACCAAAACAAAAAAGACTGAGCCTGATATAGACAAAAAAGTAATAACATCTGAACATTTGCTACTCAAAACCCATTTTTGCCTAAGTATCATTTAATGCATAAATGTAGTTCTAAGTTGTGGTGCTGGCTACATAGGTGCTACTGGAAATTTGTTAGTTACTCTTGATAATGTGCCAAAGGTTGCAGAAGAATCAATTACTAAAAATGTAAATGAGATGGCATTCAAGAATTTTCCTATAATACATCACACTTATTGACCATGGTTAGGTTTCAATACGTTTTACTGGTTGAAAGAAAAAAGAGCCCAGTTATAGCTCAAATGCCAGGAAGTGTCCATAACTCACACCCTAACTTACCTCTGTTCCTGTGAGCGAGTTCCCTACATCCCAGTGTCCTCTGCCTTCTGCAGCAGACAAGGGAAAGCTGGTTGAAGACAGCTGGTTTAACACACATTGAAGCTATTTTCATAGAATCATTTGTAGCTTTTATTGATATTCCCTCAGCCTCTACGTCTAAAAAGAAACCAGTTTTAAGCTAAGCCAATAGGAAAGGCAGAGTCAGGAGGTATAGTGTTCGCCAAATCCAATATTGGGATTTGGGATGAATTAGGTTGTATGTAGTCTGATCCTTTTTCATCTTAACTTGTACATTAATAATATGATGTTACTTTGACCCAATAAACTGGATACTCTGCCTCCCCCTTCTCAATAAAGAAAGAAAAAATAACCATCCTTCTACATGAAAATGGGATATTTTTTATATCCTGGGAGGGGTCTTAATAGATGATTAGCCCTGTTATTTAATTATAATATAATTAAATAAAGCAAATAAATTTGTTAAATTACATGATTCTCAAACTTTAGCAAGCATCAGAATTACCTATAAGGCTTGTTTAAACACAGATTGCTAGGACCTATACCCAGAGTTTCTGATTCAGTAAGTAGATGGAGACTGGGGCTGAGAATTTGCATTTCCAACAGGTTCCCAGATGGACTGATGCTGCCTCTTCCACACTTTGAGAACCATTGAAATTGTGTGATTTTCCAACAACACAAGCCCGAGATTAACTGGGTTGTAGCTAACAACCCTAAACAGCAAACCTGCTAAGTCATCTAGGGACAGATTTTATATCCTACTTTTCCTGGTTTATTAGACCATTTACACAAAACTAGATGTCTGCCAGGTGACTTATGAAGAACATTTCTAGTAGCATAGGTCATGGACTGATAAACTGCTTAAAAGTTTTCCCAGCTAAATTACTGTGGACATGCTCTATGTGGGGCTTTGATTAATCATTCATTTCTATTTTTTCCCCCTGAAAAACCAAAGTAATGATACTGACAACTTTTACTTGTTATCTCTTCTTACTGTTACTGGCTCTGGTGTGTGGGGCCCAGAGATTTAGCTCCTCCAACCCTCACCGTAATCAGGAGGACGCTTTATCGTTCTGATCTGACGAAGTGAGGACATGGCTGAGGGAGATTAGAAGCACATTTGGATGGGCGGCGCCTGTGGCTCAGTCGGTAAGGCACCGGCCCCATATACCGAGGGTGGCGGGTTCGAACTCGGCCCCGGCCAAATTGCAACCAAAAAATAGCCGGGCGTTGTGGCGGGCGCCTGTAGTCCCAGCTGCTCGGGAGGCTGAGGCAAGAGAATCGCTTAAACCCAGGAGTTGGAGGTTGCTGTGAGCTGTGTGAGGCCACGGCACTCTACCGAGGGCCAGAAAGTGAGACTCTGTCTCTACAAAAAAAAAAAAAAAAAAGAAGCACATTTGGAAATACGGCTTTAGATACTCTACAAGTCAACCTTGGAATCAACCTGACTATCAAAGAGCGTTGCCATTGCTGACGGTTCCTTTCATTCCTCTGCGCTTTGGCTCTAGGTAATCAGCACTGAGAGACGCATCAGAAACAACCCTGCAGCTCATTCCCTGCCTTCCTGTAAGGATGTTGTCAAGGACGTTATTCACTTCTTTCCAAAGCGTCTTCTTTGTACTAGGGGAACGTCTCCCAGGTTTCAGTGCCAGAAAGAGGGGTGTTTCTTCTGAACGTTGTGTTTGATCTTAGGGACGGTGTATGTCATAAGCCATGTGCTCCTTTATTAAGTATATAAAACCTGGCTTCACTCTGCTTTTTTATCTTCCAGCATCTATACAATAATATTTACTTTTTAAAATGTCCTTGACAATGAATATGGACTAAGACAATTTGAGGAAACTGATAATAAACTTTGTGTTACTTTAGGAAGTCTATTTCCTACAGTGAGATGCCCCTGTTCTCACTAAAACAGAAAACAATAGAAGGAGGGAATTCTGATGAAATTGACTGGAAAGGGCAGACAGGAATTGGTATGCACCTCATTTATTTGAAAAGACTTGGTAAACTCTCTGCTCTATCCTTAGCATTTATGTGTTCTCATTCTTATTTCATTCCTATTCCCTGTTAATAATTTCCTTTATATACCTATTACTTTCCCTCACAAATATCGTGTATGTTTGACCTTGACTTTTTTTTGAGACAGAGTCTGACTTTGTTGCCCCAGGTAGAGTGCTGTGGTGTCATAGTTCACAGCAACCTCAGACTCTTGGGCTCAAGTGATCCTGTTGCCTCAGCCTCCTGAGTAGCTGTGACTATAGGCACCTGCCGCAACGTCCAGCTATTTTTAGAGACAGGGTCTCTCTCTAGCTCAGACTGGTCTTGAACTGGTGAGTTTAGACAACCCGCCTTGGCCTCCCAGAGTGCTGGGATTACAGGGGTGAGCCACCATGCCTTGACTATTTTGTTAACAAATGATAAACTTTGATTTTTGGATTAGTTGGTAGAAGGAAGGGCTCTGCTTGACTTTGCACAGGGCTGTACACCACAGAGTAAGGAAAACATAAAACCCAAATATGTGTAGTCAACATACTTTTCTAAACTATCTCAATCTTATCTAGCCACTCATAAAATATGTTTAAAAAGCTTCCACCTGGGCCAGGGACTAGGACCAGTCAGTGGTCCTTTAGGAACCAGGCCTCACAGCAGGAGGTGAGTGGTGGGGAGTGAGGGAAGCGTCCTCTATATTTACAGCTGCTCCCTGTCACTCACATCACTATCTGAGCTCTGCCTCCTGTCAGATCAGGGGTGGTATTAGATTCTCACAGGAGTGTGAACCCTACTGTGTTGTAAACTGCACATGCGATGGATCTAGGTTGCTCGATCCTTCTGAGACTCTAATGCCTGATGATCTGAGGTGGAGATGGAAAATGCTTGAATCAGCCTCAAACCATCTCCCTCCCTACCCCATTCATGGAAAAATTATCGTTCATGAAACTGGTCCCTGGTGCCAAAAAGGTTGAGAACTGCTGCCTTAAACCAAAGCCAACAAAGAAAAGGAGACTTCTCCCACAACTTACTTATCAATTATAAAAAAGAAAATAGCATTTCCAGAGTGGAGAACTCTGGTGGGCACCACCTTATCCATCTTAGCTTCCCTGCAATGGGATCAACAGGCACCGTGCACCTGCTTGTGTGACTATGTGGCAAGGACACAAGGCCACCTATCTTAATAAATATACATCCTAAGTCTAATTGTAATGAAACATGAGACAAAGCCAGACTGAGGGATATTCTACAAAGTCAATGGCCTACACTCTTCAAAACAATGCTGTAAAAGACAAAGGAAAGTTAAGGAAATATTCTCTTCTAGATTAAGGGAGACTGACAGGCCAGGAAAACTAAATATAATACAAAGTCCTAGATTTGACTCTAGGCCAGAGAAATAATGACTATAAAGGATATTATTGGGTCCACTGGCAAAATTTGAATGAAGTTCTGCAGATCAGATAACAGGTTATATTAATGTTCAGCTTCCTCATTTTGATCATTGTACTTCTGTTATGTGAATGAATATTCACGTTCTTCAGAAACAATACTAAACTATTCAGGGATAGAGGGAAACTGTGTATATAACTTATTCTCAAATTATGCAAAAAAAACATATAATAATGTTATAGATATGTTTACCCCATGTTCACAATGCACCATAGTCAATATTCATTGGATGGATGGGTAGATGGACGGATGGATAGGCAGACAAAATATTAAAGCAAATGAGGCAAAGAGGTTAAAAAATGGTGAATTGGGATGAAGAGTACACAGCAGTTCTTTGTACAATTATTGCAGTTTTCTGTATGTCTGAAATCATTGCAAAATTTCAGGTAGTTTTTAAAAGGGAAATAGCCACAGACTATTCTTTTTCTAAGCCATGGAGGATGAAGTGTTGTTTGTGATGTGGCAAGGCAAATAGTTGCAAAAGAAGGTCATTCACATAACAAGCATAGTCATCATTAAAGCATGATCCCTAGTGAAAACCACTTTCTGTCATGCAGAGACTTGGCTAAATCCTTTAAAAAATTTTTCCAAAGCACTGGAGTTTATTATTCATGCCAGAGTTCTCATGTGGTAGCGGTGTTCAGCACACCATCTTTAAAACATGCTTGAACCTCAAAAAGCCCTTCCCCCATCCTTTAAAACACATCAGGGCATACCAAAGAAAGCATAGGAGTTCCCAGTTGGAGCCATATATTCTGTTTCCTTTGACAAGGATGGTGCCATTATAATCCAATAGGCCCATGAGTGTGCAGCAAACATTAGCTTCGATTTTTTATTGTGGAGCATGACAGAAAAGAACATTTGTTCCTTTTCATTTTGGAATATTCTCATGGTGACATTTCTCAATCTGTGGGTTTAGAGCAGTGTGTGTATGTGTGTGTGCGCTTGTGTGTACGTGTGTGTGTGTGTGTGCATGTGTTTACTGTTTTCTTTTCCTTCAAAGAGATCATCTAGTGACCTTGAAATCTGCACTGGCATTTTGCTGGCAGGAAGGGATGCTCTCTCTTCTCCTTTGCAAAATGAATAATAATTTGATCATCCTTAAACTTCTAAAAGGTTAATTATGCACTCTCTGTGAAGACCGAATAAAAACCTGTTTTATCTCTGCCCAAATGAAACCCACAGGGCTCACCCTCCCTCTGGCTTTGCCAGGAGACCGAGTCCTTCCAGCTGTCAATTAACCGCTATCAACTCCTCGATCTGTGGGAGCTGCAGTAGAGTTTTTTCATCCCCAAACTATGACAGCCCTCATTTGCTAGAGCTGTGTGGTGACTCTCGAAATTTCTCAGCAGGAAAGTATCATCTGGCTTTGGGTGTGATACATGGAAGAGAAAAGCAAGAGGAGTGAGCTAGAAAGAAAAAGACGAAAAGGTGTTGGATTGCTGAAACCGCGTTCCCACACTGAAAGAAGAAAAATGTAAGGGCAGCAAAGATAATAAAGATAATCACTATAAAAATTAAAAGCACATTTAAAGGATTTCAGCTCTGCTGCAGCCAGAAGCATTACATAATTGATGAACTGCCAGTGCTCCCGGAAGGGATGTGAATGTACACTCAACAATGGCGGCACCTGTGTGTCAACACCCATGGCCGGGATAGTCAACACGTACCTGGGAAAGGTTCAACACCCACCTTCCCCCTTTAAAATCTCTCAACTGCTATTGTTTCTTGGCCAAAAACGTTCTCTTTAGTTATAAGCCAGAAGTCATATCTTAAAAAGCCAGTCTAAGAGTTACATTTCATCTTTATTTCAAGAAAACCTCATCTATCAAAGGAAAGTAACAACAGAAAATGTCAACCACTGCTGAAGTGGTGGTGGCCAGGAAATGTTGCCTCTGCTGCACATTCACAGTGCCTAGTTTTATAATTCATACAATTTCACATACACCAACCAATGATTAGTACACGTGAAAACAAAAACAGAAGAAAAGAAGGGAACCAGCAACATATTTTTCCCAAAAGGAAACATGTTACCACATACACTAGCTCAAATGCTTTAAAAGTAATGTTCATCTCAAGACCTCATAAGGAACCTGATCTTTTTTTAGAAATAGGGCCCAGCTACATCCCCTCCCAAGCTGATCTCAAAGTCCCGGCCTCAAGTGATCCTCCCACCTTAACCTCCAGAATAGTTGGGATAACAGGCACAAGCCGCTGTGGTGGGTTAATTTTTTGAGTCTGATCTTTTGACTAAACCGAAGTGTGTTACTGTATGCGTATTCAAAAACACCCCTGTGCAACCCCATCCCATGTCCGCTGTGCAGCAGAGGAAATTCCAGCGGGGATGGAACACCAACATTTCAAATTGTGTTATTTCCACACCAACATTTCTATAAAAAAATCTAGTGGAGATGATAACATTCCAATAATTTCATGAAAAATGAAATTATTTTCACCAAAAAGGACTAGTGTAAAGTTCATAGTCTTCGTTGTTGTTCTTCCTAAATTCATGTGTGTGTGTTAAAATATACAGAGCATAAAAATTTACCACCTTTACCACTTTTAAGTGTATATTAAGTGAATTTCAAGTGGTGTGAAGTACATTCACAGTGTTGTACAGCCATCACCACTGTTCATCTCCTGAACTTTTTTGTCATTCCAAACAGAAACTCTGTACCCATTAGGTAATTCCCCATCATCTTTCCCCTACCCCAGTGTATTTCAACCTTTTTTATCTCACGGCACACTTGAACCTATAGTTGAACTTCCATGGCACACTTAAATTATGTTGATCAAGAAAAAGAGTGAAGAAAAGAATATACTTACTGTGCTTTGAACTTCTTTCAAAAATAATTTAATGATCTAAAAGATTTCGAGGCACACCTAAGATCCCCTCATGGCACACTGGTTGAAAAATCACTGCCCTACCTTCTAGTAACCTCTACGAATTTGCAATTCTACTTAAAATCAGACAAATTTTTCTTTTTTTTGGTCCCTGGCTTATTTTACTCAGCATAGTGTTTTCAAGATCCATCCATGTTATAGCATGTATCAGAATCACTTTTTTTTTTTTTTTTTTTTTTGTAGAGACAGAGTCTCACTTTATGGCCCTCGGTAGAGTGCCGTGGCCTCACACAGCTCACAGCAACCTCCAACTCCTGGGCTTAAATGATTCTCTTGCCTCAGCCTCCCGAGCAGCTGGGACTACAGGCGCCCACCACAACGCCCAGCTATTTTTTGGTTGCAGTTTGGCCGGGGCCGGGTTTGAACCCGTCACCCTCAGTATATGGGGCCGGCGCATCTACCGACTGAGCCACAGGCGCCGCCCAGAATCACATTTTTTTAAAGACAGGGTCTTGCTCTTTCTCTCAAGCTAGAGTGCCACGGCATCATCCTGCCTCAGCTCAACCTCAAACTCCTGGGCTTGAGGGAACCCTCCTCTACAGAGTGGTGACTCCCACTTAGAATCCAAGCACTTTGGAAGGCCGAGGCAGGAGGATCACTTAAGGATGGGAGTTTGGAGGCCATCCTGGGGAACATAGTGAGACTCCCATCTCTTCAACCATTTCAATAATCAGTCAGGCTTGGTGGCATGTGCCTTTAGTTCCAGATACTCAGAAGGCGGGGGAGGAGAATCGTTTGATCCTAGGAGTCCTAGGTTGCAGTGAGCTGTGACTGTGCCACTGCAGTCCAGTCTGGGTGACAGAATGAGACCCTGTAACTAAAAAAAAGTTTAAAAAGTCATTCACCTTCCCTCCACCCCCTGGTCCCAGATAACTACTAATCTACTATCTGCCTTTATAAATTTGCCTATTCTGGACAATTCATACTAATGCAATAGATGCAAAATACAATGAACATAATATGTGACCAGCTTCTCTCCCCGAGTGTAATGTTTTCAAGGTTCGCCCATGATTTGCATGAGTACTTCATTCCATCTTACCGTTGAATAATATGCCATTGTATGGATATACCATTTTGCTAATCCATTCATCAGTCATTAGATGTCTGGGTTGTTTTGGATTTTAATCTATTATAAACAATCCTGCTGTGAACATTTATATATGAGTTTTTGTGAGAGCATGTTCTCAGTTCTCGTGAGTATATACGTAGGAAAGGAATCCCTGGGTCATAGGTGGAATGGAACAGATTTAGTTGTCCTCCTGCTCCCTTTTCCTTTCTGCAGAACTTCTGTAGGCTTACTGCTGTCTTTCTATGTTTTTCTTTATATTTTCTTTGTGTGTTGCTGCTTTCCAATTTTCTTTTCTCTCCACTTTGGCTTTCACTCAACTGAGCTCATTGAAAACCAGAAACAAAAGCAAAAACTCATCCTTCAATCATTTCCCATACTGGTCTTTATTCCCTTCCCCTTTCCCCATCTCTGACGATGCTTGTATCAAGCCTGTTCACCTAGAGCAGTGGTTCTCAACCTTCCTAATGCTGCGGCCCTTTAATACAGTTCCTGTGGGTCGCAAGCCACAGGTTGAGAACCGCTGAGTCCTAGAGGAAAATAAGGCTCCTGTGGCATATAATCACCCGAAGCAGTTCTAAGAGTGAGAACTGCAGAAACAGAGGGCAAATTCAAAGGTGCACAGGCAGGTGATAAGACTACAACAGCTCATAATTAATTGACCACCGTGGTCATATTTTATTTCTGTATTTGCCTCATCTGACCCAAAAACTCAAGGTTGACCTGCAGTCTCTTCCATCCATCCATCCAAACAGACTGCAAATGTAATGTGACTCCCAGGTAATTGCTGCAGCCACCGCTGTAGGGTATGTCACCATCAGCAGCACTAACCTTTTGCCTGGGGCACCATATGGACAGTGACAGGCGAATCGCCCTGATGAGATAAAGAACCGTAAGCTGGATTGAGGGAGGCTTTTGACTTGTCCCAGCCCCTGTGCTTCCCAATCGGACATGCCCCTATCTCATTCCCACTGTGAACTCAGGTCTGAAGCCGAGAAGCACCAATTTTGCTCAGGGAGATGATTTGATATTTTCCAAGTTTCTGACAGCTGACCAATTAAAAACCAGATGACACCGTTAACAAGCTCTAAATAAGCCAGGATTTAGAGCAATGGAAGGCACCAAAGAGCCCACTGTCCTGCCATGCTCAGTGTGAGTGGGAGAGAAATTCAAAGATAATTACAATGATGAGGGTGATGCCGATGACCTTGGGCACACTGGGCAGGAGTCACGTCATTAAGAGGAAGGCAGCAAATTCTGTTTCAGATATATCTGCAGTGAGTCTATTTACTCCATTTCAGTATTTTTTTCCTTTATTAAATCATAACTGCACATGAATGCATTTATGGGGTACAATGTGCTGATTTGATATACAATGTGGAATGCTTACACCAAACTGATTAATGTAACCATCTCCTTGTTTACTTCTTTGTTGTCATAAGACATTTCTATTCTTAATAGTTTTGAAATGTACTATTGCATTATGCATATTAGGTGAGGTCCCCCCAAATACACCCCCTCCTCCCGCCTCCCATACTATACAGCCATAAAGAAAGATGGAGACTTCACATCTTTGATGTTTACCTGGATGGAGCTGGAACATATTCTTCTTAGTAAAGCATCTCGAGAGTGGAAAATACAATATCCAATGTACTCAATACTACTATGAAATCAATACATAATCACCTACACATTTCAGGATTTGTAGTCTGAAGTTTTCATTCTCAATTCTGAAGTTTTATGCAATTCCAGTTAATGATTTGAATCCTGCCGGCATCCCTGAACATTTCCCCTGATCAGCCTGACCATGGCCGTGTACCAGGAGTACCGCGGGTGGTGTCACACATAACTTACAAAGTATAGTCGCATCAGTTCACAGTCCAGCCATGTAGTTTACACCATTACAAATCTGCTGTTCATGAGGCATTTGCTAACAAGCCCTTTGCTAAGCTTTTTAGTCTGTGAATGGGGGAAGCTAGGATATGTTTCAAAAGGGAAAGCCACAAAAATTCATATTCCCTAGACTCATTAAGGTCACCATTTTATAAAAGCCACTGGAGATTTTTCAGGACAAAGAGTGACATAAAAAAACCTGAGCCCCAGCTTGATTGGCATTGCCCTTAGCTTGCAACTTTGATACATATTCATTGTGCCAGGTAATAGGACCTTTGTGGACACAGCAGATGTGAACTATAATGGGTTTTGTTTTTATTTTCATTTTTGTTTATTAGCCAATATACAAACTCTTTCCAAATAAAAGCTGGCACCAACATCAATCAGGGATTTTTTTTGCAGTTTTTGGCCGGGACTGGGTTTGAACCTGCCACCTCCAGCATATGGGGCCTGTGCCCTATTCCTTTGAGCCACCGGTGACACCCTCAATCAGGGATTTTTGATCCATGAGTGGATCCTTCTTTCTGTGTGATCAGACTTCAGGCAGACAGGTCTAAGACAATCGGCACTGGCATCTCTGGACTTTGGAACAGAGAAACACACCTGTACTCTCAGCTGCTCAGGAAGCTGAGGCAGTATGATCAGTTAAGCCCACGACTTCCAGGCAGCCCACAAGTTCTCAACTTTAGAACAGAGAAGTGTGCCTGTAGTCCCAGCTTCTTGGGAAGCTGGGGCAGGAGGGTCATTTGAGCCCACGAGTTCAAGGTGCTATGATTGCACCTGTGAATAGCTATTGCACTCCACCCTTGGTGACATAGTGAGACCTGGGTGCTACAAACCGTGGTTCTCAACCTTCCTAATGCCATGACCCTTTAATACAGTTCCTCATGTTGTGGTGACCCCCAACCTTATGGTGAACAGCTACTGCACTCCACCCTGGGTGACATAATGAGACCCAGGTGCTATAAACCAGTGGTTCTCAGCCTTCCTAATGCGGTGGTTGAGGGTCACCACAACATGAGGAACTGTATTAAAGGGTTGAGGCATTAGGAGGGTTGAGAACCACTGCTATAAACCAACAAAAAATAAAGCAGGCATTACAGAAGTTTCGCATGAGACAGTGTGATACAAATTGTCACCATACACATCACTTTAGGTAACCATGCTTGTTGGGGCCTTAGGGACACCAGGTCACTGGCCCTGGCCTATGAAACTGTCTGGATAAGGACCGCTGTGCAACCTTGCTTGGGATCAACCCCCCTTAGGTGCCTGAAGGCTATTTGTCTTAGCTGGAGGGAGAGAAAGTCTCAGTAGGAGAGAGAATCTTAGCAGTCTTCAAAGAAGACTCCAAGCAGGAGGAGCAAAAGAGTTAGAGTGAGTGAGTCTGTGAAAGAATGAATGAATCCGGACTAACCTCTCCTACAGCTACTTATAGAAGGGATCCCATGCCTATTTGCACCACAGGTGTGGAGACTGCCAGGCAGTAAGGCTTGTGCTCTCGTTCTCCCATCTTAAAGAGAGCCAAATCCCTTCCCCATGCCCTTATCACAGGGGTGTTACCCAGATGTCACATCACAGGTGTTTCTTCTAGTTACAGAGCATTCAATGCTTAACGCTCACTTCTTCCCTTGAACTATCTGGTCTCCTTCACACACCCATCTTGGTGGAGTTGATGTCAGCAACACTGTCTTGAAGTCCCTCAGGAAAACACAGCTGCTGTGACTCAGGTGGTGGTGTCAGGGCACGGACACCCTGAGTGCACACTGTGTGAGAAGCAGTGGCAGCCTTCCTCAGGTCCATCACCCACATTTTATAACCAGCCCACATACATTTATGGGGGAAACTGGAGACTTTCTGAGTCCATGAGAGGAAGGGGCACTGTGAGCAACATTTTATTTCATTCTTATCTGGTAAGAAATCACTAGAAATGAAAGCTTTCATAGGATCAGTGTTAACAGCAAAATGACCTGGACAACAAGAACAGTTCAAGGGCTACGCCATCCATTTCCTATGCCAAATAACTCTTCCATTAACACTTGGGCTCTCTTCCCCGAGAGCTTCCAGTGCTGAAAATCAGGAAGTCCTGGGGGTTACGACAGGCTGAAACGCTACACTGGGTCAGACCGTGTCTGAATGCTGCCTGAGATTGAGAGTTTCCATCAGGTACTGGCATTTTTTGTAAATTCTGTATCTAGAAACACATCCAAATGGGTTCTGATTTATTTTAAACTACCATTGGAATTTGGGGCCTACTGTAAGCACAACATTCACCAGGCCCCATCAGGCCCTCCACAGGGGATAAGGGAGTGTCAGACAGCATTACAGGGGGTCCCGGCTTCTTTTTCTTACTCCAGTGGTTTTCTGACCTTGGGACTCATTCTCTGAACACTCAGATACAACTTCCACGTGACAATGGTCTGTTTCCTGCCATTTACAAATATTTACTAAATGCTTGGAATGGAATGTGCCAGGTACTCACTAGGTACTGGGGATAAAATGATTTACAAAACAAACATGATTCTTGCCCTCATGCTGTTAATATTTCCTTGTAGGGGAAGAGTAAGAGACATCAGCCAGGGGGCACTCAAAAATATAAATAGGACTCACTGTTATGGAAAGACAAAGCAGGTGTTGGGAATGAGTACGTGTGAGGACCACGCATGGGCAGGGAAGACCACGCTGGGAAGGAGAACAGACTCTGATCACATCTTGCCCGCTTTTCTGTCAGCAGCATTGGCCAGTCAAGATCACGGCAAGAACATCCTAAGCAGACTTCCGGTTTATGTCCATCTCCCCCACTAGCTTATCTCTGTGCAGCTGCCAGAGGGAGCCTCCTCTAATGTAAGGCAGGGAATTTCCCTTTTTCCCTTTAGTGTAGGGACCAAAGTCCTTTCCTGGCCATCAAGAGCCTAGAAGATCTGGCCCCCTGCTCTCCGTCTGCCCTCATTGCCAATCGTTGCGTTACAGCCACCTGGACTTCTTGCTGGTCTTTAAAAGACCACAGCTGACCTGGATAAAGGCCTTCCGATCTGTGATCCCTCCTTCTAGAAAGCTTTTCCTCTAGATGACTGCAGAGTGTCCCCCGTCTTATTATCATCTCAACTGAAGTGTCACTTTGTCAAGGCCACCTTTCCTGCCAGTCAGTAACAAAGAGCAACTCCCCACCTGCACTCGCATGCCCTCACTCTACTCAGCCTTCTCTGTAACATATATTATTTCCTGCCACACTAAATATTTGGTTTATTTACCACATATTTGGTAATCTGTGGTTTCTTTACTTGTAGTCTGTTTTTCCCCACTAATGTGCAAACTCATGGAAACAGGGAGCAAAGTGGGCTGACACAATGAGGAAAAGCCGCACAGAGAGCCGCGTGTGGGAAATCCTGAGACAGGAGAGAGCCTGGTGTGCTGAGCCCCTGACAGCCTTGTGGCTTTGTGATTTATCTGGAGCCACGGGTGCCTCCACCTCTGAAAATGGAACAAGGTTTGAACAAAGGAATGAAAATGCCACTAGGAAAAAGAGTTCCCTCTGTAAGAAAAAAAAGAGTCCTGACACAGAGGAGGGGGAGGCCATGAGAAGAGAGAAATCAGCTTCCATTGGCAAGGCACACAAAAAAGTCATGCATTAAGAAATATATTCTCGGGCGGCGCCTGTGGCTCAGTGAGTAGGGCGCCGGCCCCATATGCCGAAGGTGGAGGGTTCAAACCCAGCCCCGGCCAAACTGCAACAAAAAAATAGCTGGGCGTTGTGGTGGGCGCCTGTAGTCCCAGCTACTCGGGAGGCTGAGGCAGGAGAATCGCCTATGCCCAAGAGTTAGAGGTTGCTGTGAGCTGTGTGACGCCACGGCACTCTACCCGAGGGCGGTACAGTGAGACTCTGTCTCTACAGAAAAAAAAAATTAAAAAAAAAAAAGAAAGAAATATATTCTCATTAAATTTCACGATCATGGTTTGTTCTTTGCTTTCCTGATAAGATCAAGTGGAAAACATTCGCTTTTAGGAAATTCAGTTAGAGAAAGTTGGTGAAGAGAAAAGTAAAAGTTGTTTCACCAGGAAATCAGCAGCCTACACTCAGCACCTCTCACCTGTCAATTGGCTATTGTCAGGTACTTGTTTAGCTTCCAATGTCATTATTTGTGATGAAAGTTAAATGTGTCACAATGAATTATAATCCTTTTATTTATTAACAATTGTTCTCTGGGTCCACTGTGTATTGAACAAATGTTGGGTATCTACTAAATGCCAAGCCTATGGTTAGAGGACTGGGGACACGTGGACCCTGCCATCAAGGGACCTTCTTGTCTACTGGGGATGTCAGATAAGATAGCAAAGATTAAAGAAGGATGACAAGGATTATGACAGGGAAGCTGACCTAGCAAACCAGACATGGAAGAAGAATCAAACCTAAAGGAATCGGTAATACTTGCCGAGTTGTGAAGTAGAACAAAAGTGTCCAAGGTGGAGACTGGGGGAAGATTCTCAGAAGCGGACAAAGCCAAGGGACAAAGCAGTGGAGACACCAGAGAGCAAGAAGTCCCAGAGGAAGAGTCCTTTAATTAGGTGAATCAAGGACATTAATGGATTGTAATTTTAAAAATCAGTTACAACTGGGACTCATGGGCCAAAAAAGTACACATTGGTCTCAAACATTTTAACACTCCTTTGCCTTTTTTTTTTTACATATAGGACCTCCACACTAACCATGGACCTCCACAGGCTTTCTTAGATAAATCACACTCAATATTCATCAATTTTTTCTTTTTTTATCACCAATTTTTTCAATAGGAGAAACTTAAACACATTTATGAAGCCATCTGACAGCTAAGACATCTAGATTTCTAAGCTCTCCTCACCCCAATAATCGTATTTGTCTCCAGCATATCTATTTGTTTATTTATTTATTTTTAATTTTTTCTTTTTTTAGAGACAGAGTCTCACTTTGTCGCCCTCAGTAAAGTGCCATGGCATCACAGCTCACAGCAACCTCAAGCTCTTGGGCTTAGGTGATTCTCTTGCCTCAGCCTCCCGAGTAGCTGGGACTACAGGCACTCACCACAGTGCCCGGCTATTTTTTTTGTTGTTGTTCTTGCAGTTTGGCAGGGACTGGGTTTGAACCCCCCACCCTTGGTATATGAGTCCAGTGCCTTACTCACTGAGCCATAGGCGCCACCCATTTTTTTTTTTTTTTGAGACAGAATCTCATTTTGTCGCCCTGGGTAGAGTGCCGTGGCATCACAATTCATAGCAACCTCCAGCTCTTGGGCTTAGGCGATTCTCTTGCCTCAGCCTCCTGAGTAGCTGGAAATAACAGGTGCCCACCACAACACCTGGCTATTTTTGTTGTTGTTGCATTTTGGCTGGGACTGGGTTTGAACCTACCACCCTCTGTATATGGGGCCAGCACCCTATCAACTGAGTCACAGGCGCCGCCCCAGTCTCCTGCATATCTAATCAAATGCTTTTCCTTTGTGACTGCTTCACAGTGTTAAGTATTTCTGGCACTTTGAACTTTTTTTTTTTATTGCAATAACAAGTTTCTTTCAATCTTTTATTTTATTGGTTAAAAAACGGTAATTAAATTTAATAATTACAATTACAATCACAACTTACATAAACAGGTTCGGGAACAATTGTCAGTCACCAGCTTCATGGAACCTACAACTTAACTGGTAGAAAAAAAGCAACATAGGCCGTGAAGTAACTAGTATTTAGGTCTAAAGTAACCATGTCCTCCGTGGTGCTTCTGCTTGATATGTCCCACCTGCGTCCTAGGGACACGGTAACACTCTTATTAGGAAGATGTGAACTAGTTATCATCCTCTCTTACATCTCAGTCACCTGACCACGTATGATTACAATTGATTCAGCAAGAGGGATTAGAAATAAAGGTAAAAAAAAGACTTTTTTTTTTTTTGAGACAGAGTCTCAAGCTGTCACCTGGGTAGAATACCATGGCGTCCCGTCACAGCAACCTCAAACTCTAGAGCTTAAGCAATTCTCTTGCCTCAGCCTCCCAAGGTAGCTGGGACTACAGGCACCTGCCACAACGCCCAGCTATTTTTTTTTTGTTGTTGTTGCAGTTGTTATTATTGTTTTAGCTGGCCTGGGCGGGTTTGAACCCCCCAGCCTTGGTGTATGTGGCCGGCGTCCTACCCACTGAGCTACGGGAGCCTCCCAAAGACATTATTGACCTTAAAAGGTCTCTAGTGTTACTGTACAAAAAACCACACACCATCACGGTTATGGTCAAACATTCATTGACTACTTCATAGGCATCATGCAAACTTCCTGCATCCATTATCTCCATTAATCTTCACGAAATTTCTTTGCGGTAGATACAAATATTACCAACCCTGTTTTATGGATGCCCTTAACTGAGGCTGCAAGAGCCACTTACCAGCTAGCAAAGCCATGCTTCAGCTGTGACAGTTGTCACTTTGCTTCCTCGCCATTCATTACTAAAAGCTCCAGATCAGGCTTTTAGCTACTGGACTCTGATAAGCATTCCTCCTTAGTTTTTCACTATTAACATAGAAAGGTTTCCTTAAATCACTTTCTCCACCTGAAGTTACTGCTAGAATGAATAAAACCTGAAAACTTTTAAAATCTAGAGAAGAGAGAGGATTGGGCGGCACCTGTGGCTCAAAGGAGTAGGGCACCGGCCCCGTATGCCGAGGTGGTGGGTTCAAACCCAGCCCTGGCCAAAAAATGCAAAAAAAAAAAAAAAAAAAAAAAATCTATAGAGGATTCACTGAGTGTCGGATATGGTGCTAGAACCTCACACGTTGAATCAATCTTCTGCTCCACATGCCCAAGCATTTGGAACCCAAATTTTATTACTTGCATTATGCTCATTTTCACAGGACTTTTTCTCTAGAGTATTTTAGAGAACTGGATAGAATAAAGAAAAAGGAGAATGAACAAAGTGGTCATGACCAGCTAATAAAACATCATTAACACCCAGTTTTCCTGAATAATGAAAAGTTATCTGCTGCATTAATGGTTTTATAACTGATAAATAATACACATTCATTGTAAGTAATTCCAACAACACAGAAAAGCATAAGAGGTAAAATAAAATCACTGGAATTCTTCTACTCATTAACTAATTCTTCTACTCACCATTAACATTTATTTATACATAATATTCTTCATGCATAAATAAAATTGTAGAGGCAAAATTTTGACTTCTTTCCTTAAAAATAATTATCTACTCAGATTTCCACCTTTGTGTAACAGCAGGATGTAGCCATATCAGCCATCAGGCATGATCTCCTGATGGTGTTGTAGGGACTCCTCTCTACAGATCCAATTAGAATTGAAACCTACAGTCCACATATAACAAGGTCCTGTAGCGAGCAGCTACAAGCAAGCAAACCTTGACGTTTAGACATAGCCTGTCTTGTATTTTTTTCCCATGTGCACGTAGATGTGGTCCCTAAATAAAAATGATCTTTTTTTGTACCTCCTCCAGAGAATTAATCAGTGTTTAATTAAATTGAATTCCATTGATTGATTGCAGGGAACTGAGCTGACTTGAATTAAAGAGAGTCATATGAGAATTGTTGAGCAGTTGGTAAAACATCTCTCTCTACTCTTATGGTGATGTGGTATGTTCAGTCTCATGGATTTAGCAATAAAATAAAAAGACTTGTAATTCTTTAAAATAGCAAAATCTCCTAAAGTCCTGGTGAACGATGTACTGTTTTGCCCAAATACTCCAAAATAAACAAGTTACATCACAACTCTCTGTCAAATGAATCAGGAAAAAAGAAACATTTCTTCTTTATTGTCTTGTTAAGTATATGGTCAGAATTGCCATTCCCTCAGACCTTAATCTAGTCCTGAAATCCTAACCCTTCTAAGAATAGAATTACGGTCAATAAATATTTTAAGTACTGAAATTTGTTAGGAGAATTCAGAAAATCTGGATTATGCCAATTGTTAAACCAACTATGACTTCTCACCACTGAGTCACTGGGGGTCACTGGACAAGAGACATTTTGGAATTCTGGCTCTTGAGAGAGTAGCACAAAGATGTCATCACTCCTTTTGAAACAAAATCATCTCCTGTGCCTAGTAATTGCCACTAATAATCCCTAACATGACATTCTTTATGCCACCTCAAAATTTTAGAATAACTACTTTCACTGGTATGGCATTTTTTAGATTTCTTCCCCAGAAAGCTCTTTAATACATGGCATGATCAGCCTACTAAAATGTGTCCCACAAAGGGGTCTACCCTTGAAGAGCACCCTGATAATCCTCAGAAATTAAAAACCAACCAACATGGCAGGGGAAGGAGAGGTGTATCCTATCTGAAAAGCAATTTCTCTCATTACAGTAGGCCTGGGACCAAAAAAGACAAATTAGAGCCCTTTCATGTATAGAATTAAGACAAACAAATGCAGTGGAGAAAATGTAAACCTCTATGGCTGGTAATGAGCTGCCATCTGGCTTCCATAAATCCCCTGGAAGTGGAGAAAGCATTTTAGGTGCTAAATGGAACAAAAGTTACTGCCCAAATGCTGAAATCAGGCATTTGCAAGTAACCACACCCTCCATTACAGTTGTTTTCAAATGGCAGCAACAACAGCTAATGGCTTCCCAACAGTCACTCTCTTCTTCACTGGTAGCAGAATCCAGGCTTGATTTACTTGAAGACAGCCATGAACCCAAACACAGCACTTTATTTTACAGCCTCCCTTGAGATAGAACTGACCATATGAAGAAGTTCTGGCCAATGATATGAACCCAAAGTGCTAAATAATGTTTACAAAAGTTTTCCTTCAAAGGTGGGAGTGAGTCCTTTTTCTGTCTACTTATCCTGCCGTGCAGAATGTAAAAATTCAGACCCCTCCCAGGGAAGATGGAGCAGAAAACCAGAAGAAAGCACACCAATCCTCACTTCACTACCTGCAGGTTTACTTTATGTGAAGAGAGTTAAGCTAGATACTGTTGAAGCCACCATTATTTGAGGGGGGGGGGGTCACTGTTATTTGCAGCTGTAGCTAATCCCAACTAATATAGATTAGAAATAAATACAGATTTATATAATGCCCGAGATATACCGGTTGTGCAGAGGAATCAGCCAAGGTTTCTTACACAGTTTAATGAAAATGAATTCAACACAAGTGCCCAGGGCAGCAAAAGGGTGAGAGAGAGAGGGAAACCATGGGACAAGGAGTGCCACACCCAAAGGCCCGGAGGATATCACTGTTCTTGCCCCCACTGGGCCTGAGCTCAGCCTCTTAACACTTCTGCACTCAGTGAAGATTCAGGGTCCCACTACTAATTCTCTGGAGCGGACATGTCAAGAGACATATATTGCATGAAGGCTGTGCATCGGAGTTTTCCAATTTTTATTCCACACCATCTCTGGTTTACATAAAAAGCTCCAAGCCCTTGCCCTTGTGATAAATGATGTGTCCATGAAGGATTGGTACCCACCTCCATTCCCTCCCGTGTCCACTGAGGATAGCTAGAACAGAGCTCCCAATAGCAGCCTAGGTGTTGCTGAAAGTACTCATTACAGGATATAAAGCAGTTCTCGACTTTGGTTTTTTTCTGCTTCAAGAAACAGAACAGATGATATTCACAATGCGAAACACCCATGGGCATGCCCAGAGTTAGCAAGAAATCCCCAGCATGCTAACTGTTAACTCCATCACTCTCTAACGCACTCAAGAAAGCATATAAGAATTGAAGTGAGAATGACGTTATTATAATGTGATAACTTTGAATTTGCTTTGATTTATAAAGACATTCAATCACATCAAATGCTCGTAAATAACTAGTCTTCCTTAAAAGATTACAGTGTTTGTAATAACCCCCAGGAAAACAGCTTCAATGTGCTGCAATAGCTTGGAGAAAGTCATTCATTTATAAAGACTCTCCTCAATGATTTCCAAGCCTGAGAGAGGCTTTCAGTATAGAAAACCATTCACCAGGTAAACAGCCGAGCGTGCTTCCTCATGCAAATGAGTTCTGAATAAAAATCTCTTTAATGATAATAATGAGGATGCTGATCAGAGCCAATTATTTCAAGCTTCATAATTTGTGTATTAACTAAACATCCTCATAATTAAGCAAGTTAGCCTAGGGAAATACCATTCATTAAAGGCTCTAGTGTATTTTGTTTCTGAATTTTCTGTTCTAAAATATTCTAGTGACTAGGAAGTGAACTGGTCTACATCAGGAGGCTGAAACGGGGGACTGAAACACATTGGGGGAATTTTTATTATTTTAATGTAGCCATAAGTCGGGAGGTAAACAGTTCAGAGCTGATACGGTGGCTCCAAGCAATAGGGGTCCATACTGCTTTCTATCTCTACCTGGCTTGTCCTTAGGGTGACCTTATCTCCTTTGGGTCCCAAGATAGCTACTCCACTTACATTTACTAGCCCCATTTCAAACAGGAGAAAGGAGAAGGAGCCACCAGTTGAACTGGTTTCCTTTTGAGCTTGCCTAGAAGCCCTGCCCAGCGATTTTCACTAATATATCAGTGACCCAGACCATCACATGGCCACCTCTAGCTCCAAAGTGTGGTGGTGAGGTGTGAGAAGTCATGAAAGTAAAATGATGAGCGTGGGAGGGTGGGTAAGGAAAGGGGACAAGAAGTAGTTTTTTCATTAAGGCAAATTATTTCCCCAAACAAAAGGAGGGTTATATTAGGAAGGGAGGTAAGGGAAAACTGATATTGGGTAAGCAACCAGCATTGTCTTTTATCTCCTAGTACTTAGCAGGATAAAGGAAGAAAACTAAGGAATTCTAGAAGCCTCTTAAAAGAAAAAATAAAACCTATGTTTGAGTTCTCCGATGGAAATCATCAAACCTCTATTTGGAAAACAACCCTTAACATGAAGATACATGCTTGTCTCACTTTGGAACTGGAGCAAAGAGTTAGAACCCACATTTGTATGGAAGCGCCCACAGGCCTAGCAGAGATGAACCTTAGAAGCAGTCAAGCTGCCGTTAGCAATATAACAAATGGGAGGATGTCGGATTTTTTAAAAGTAAAAGATAAAGGAAGACTGAAATATAATTCATAGTATAGTAAACCTTTCATTGTTTTTTGTTTGTCCCTAAAACATCTGAATTTTTATTTAAACTTCTGTTTTCTACAATTGTTTCTTCTATTAAAAAAAATATTCTGAAAAAGTACCATAATCCTATCTTTCTTGTGTTTTTTTTTCTGATCTACAATGTTCGGATCGGTGGAACCTGTCTTTACATGTCAAACTGGGCAGGCTTTTTATTTGTCAGTGATGGAAACCTGGCCTGACGTCTGACAATCAGGCGCAGGGCTCTCTGCTTTACCCATCAACAACAACTAGAACAAGTCCAGAATTAGCGCTTTGCTGTCAGTTTGGTTAAAGATGTTTGAGGGAAAGAGGAATACAACCTACACTTCTGGGAATGTGATACCAGGACTCTGCAGAGCTGACAGTAATAAAATGTTGTAATGCCAAATTTCCCTTTCGAATACGTCATAAGTTCTAACATCTGAAAAAAGAACTTATAGGGCTTAACCCTATATTAACACATTCTGAAAGCTGTATTTAAATGTTGGCTTAATAAAAGTTTTGTTTAATCATTATGAATCACTAGAAAATCTCCATTATTGAGTGACATACAGAGATTAGCAACAGAAATATTTCTTTTTTTTTTTGTAGAGACAGAGTTTCACATTATGGCCCTTGGTAGAGTGCCATGGCATCATACAGCTCACAGCAACCTCCAACTCCTGGGCTTAAGCGATTCTCTTGCCTCAGCCTCCCGAGTAGCTGGGACAACAGGTGCCTGCCACTATGCCCGGCTATTTTCTTTTTTTTTTGGTTGCAGTTCAGCCGGGGCTGGGTTTGAACCTGCCACCCTCGGTATATGGGGCCAGCGCCTTACCCACTGAGCCACAGGCACCGCCCGCAACAGAAATATTTCATTGGTATATAGTCTTTTCCCATCCAAAATGAAAAAGATAAATTTGCTAATACTTAAATGACTCCCCAAATGGGCCTAGACAGAGATTATCTAATTTTTAAAATAAGCTGACGTAATGGTTGAAAGTAAAAGTTTTATATTTTCATCACTTCTTGGTAGAAAAAATAAGTCATCCACTCGTTTGTGAACCTGATGCTATACTCTGCCAGGGTAAAGCAGTGTGTAATAATAAATTGTTTCCTCAAGAATTAGAACTTAGCCTCCAGTTAGAATTCTTGTTAGAATTTCTACTGCCAATTTGCTAGTGGAACAACTCAAGATATATTGTGTTTTTCCTTGGATCTTTATTCACAAGCTTGTTGACTGCTCCTGCCCAAAACTTTCAAATGCAATTAGAGGAAACATATCCAGCCAGGGAAAAGAAGATCCCAGCAACTTATGTTCTTAAACTTCTAAACTGTCGGGGGGAGGAGAGCAAGATGGCGGCCGAGTAACAGCTTCCTTGCATCTGAGCACCGTGAGTCTGGGGAGATAGGACTCCAGGCACCTCTGGCTGGTGGGATCTGCCTATCATCACCCCTGTGAGGATACAGACAGTCAGCAAGAGACTTCTGGACCCCAAGAGGAGGACTAAAAGAGTGGAAAACTGGCAAGTGGTAGCGTGTGTTCAATCGGTCTAAACCCGCCCGCAATTGTAAGTTCAGTAGCAGCGAGACTGCAAACCGGAAAGGCATTACTTGTGAACTGTTTTGGTGTCTTTGGACTTGGCACTCAGTTGAACCGCCTTGGGGAGAGCCTGAGCAGGAATGTGGAGAACTTTGGCCGTTGTCTAGGGCCCCAGTCCGAGCCGCTGAGCCAGACGGAGCTAATAGTGTTTGGCTGTGGGCCACAGAGACCATTGTGAGTGATCTGCCCCGGCAAGCTCCGCCCTCAGGGTCACAGAGCTAGAATCGGGTGGGAGCTGGTAACCCAGCACCGAGTAGCCTAAGGGTGGGGTCTGAGCCGCCTTGCAGTCCTAACCCGCAGGGGCAGAGTGAGACCGGTTTTGGCACACAGGGTAAGTGGATAGCCACTTCAGCACTGATTCCAGTGACAAGCACTTTCCTGGGAAGGCTTCTGCTCAGCAAGTTTACAAGTTCAAAGTGCCTTTTAAGTGGGCTGAAGAGAGATTTAGGGTGTCTACCTGCTGGGGTTTGAGAAATCAGCAGCCTCCAGTCGTATCAGAACTGTGATTAACATCTCATACCCCAGAAGACCACGTGTTGCCCAGACAATATTCAACGACATATACATACTGCTTTGTTTTTGGTTGTGTTTTTTTGTTTGTTTGTTTGTTTGTTTTCATTTGGTTTTTTTTGTTTATTTTGATGTTGTTCATGTTGTTTTGTTTCTTAATTTCAATCTTTTCCTTACAGATCTTTTTTCTTTCTCAATTTTTCTAGTTTAATTATAATTTCCTATTGCTGCCTTTTTTAATAACTAGAACTTCATTTTTTCTACTGTTTCTACCGGTATTATTTGGTTTTTCACACAATTTTATCCCGTAAAGTTTTCTGTTTGCTTGTTTTGGTTTGATTTATAGCATTTTTGTCTTTCCTCTCTACATGGTGGAGGTGGGGTACTGTGTCTGATCAGGTTAGCAAAGAGCTGCTGACCTCAAGGGAACCACCCAACTGGCACCCCCAGAAGGTGGTTTTTTTTTTTTTAAGGTTGTGTCAAAGTACCCTACTGTACACCTATATTGCTCTGTCTCCCTATTTCTGTGCCTCTCTTCTTTTTGTCAATATTCCTTTTATCCATCCCCTCTCCTTTGTCTATTTTTCTTTTCTTTTCACTCGGTCCTCCTTTCTTTCATCCCTTTCTTGCTCTTCAACCTACTCACCCTTCTGGTCCTGTACCAAAAGGACTCATCTAACCCTTAGTCCACAGGCACGAAAACTTAAAGAGCAAGAGGAAGTGAAAGGAAAATTAGGGCAAGGAAACAGATCAAAGAAATCACTCATGAGGAAGAATCAGAAGAAAACTCCAGGCAACATGAAGAACCAGTTCAGAACAACCCAGCCAAGGGACCATGAGATAGCTACTGCAGAGGATTCCACCTGTAACGAAATGTTAGGAATGACAGAAAGGGAATTTAGAATACACATGATGAAAACAATGAAAGAAATGATGGAAACAATGAAAGAAACTGCTAATAAAGTGGAAAATAACCAAAGGGAAATCCAAAAACAGAATCAAATAAGAGATGAACGATATGAAGAATATAAAAAGGATATAGCAGAGCTGAAAGAACTGAAACAGTCAATTAGGGAACTTAAAGATGCAATAGAAAGTATCAGCAACAGGTTAGACCATGCAGAAGAAAGAATTTGAGAGGTAGAAGACAAAGTTCTTGAGATAACTCACACAGTAAAAGAGAAAGAAAGCAGAACGTTCACTGTCAGAATTATGGGACTTTATGAAGCGTTCCAACATACGAGTTATAGGAATCCCAGAAGGGGAAGAAGAATGCCCCAGAGGAATGGAAGCCATACTAGAGAATATTACAAAAGAAAATTTCCCAAATATCACCAAAGATTCTGACACACTGCTTTCAGAGGGCTATCGGACACCAGGTCACCTCAACTCTAACCGAGCTTCTCCAAGACACATTGTGATGAACCTATCCAAAGTCAAGACAAAAGAAAAGATTCTGCAAGCTGCCAGGAGTAAACGCCAGTTGACCTACAGGGGCAAATCCATCAGAGTGACCGCAGACTTCTCTAATGAAACTTTCCAAGCAAGAAGACAATGGTCATCTACCTTTAATCTACTTAAACAGAACAATTTCCAGCCCAGAATTCTGTGCCCTGCTAAGCTAAGCTTAAAAATTGACGAAGAAATCAAATCATTTACGGATATACAAACATTGAGAAAATTCGCCACAACAAGACCAGCTCTACAGGAAATACTTCAACCTGTTCTGCACAATGACCACCACAATGGATCAGCAGCAAAGTAAGAACTCAGAAATTAGAGGACAGAACCTAACCTCCACACTGATGCAAAAGATAAAACTAAGCAATGGACTCTCACCAAATAAGATGAATAGAATACTACCACACTTATCAATTATCTCAATAAATGTTAATGGCTTGAATTCCCCACTGAAGACACATAGATTGGCTGACTGGATTAAAAAACACAAGCCATCCATTTGCTGTCTGCAAAAACACACCTGGCTTCAAAAGACAAATTAAAGCTCCGAATCAAGGGGTGGAAGACAATTTTTCAGGCAAATGGCATTCAGAAGAAAAGAGGAGTTGCAATCTTATTTTCAGATTCATGTGGATTTAAAGCAACTAAAGTCAAAAAAGACAAAGATGGTCACTTTATATTGGTCAAGGGAAAACTACAACAAGAAGACATTTCAATTCTAAATATTTATGCACCCAATTTTAATGCGCCCAGATTCTTGAAACAGACCTTACTCAATCTGAGCAATATGATACCTCATAATACCATAATAACAGGGCACTTTAACACTCCTCTTCAGAGATGGACAGATCCTCTAAACAGAAATTAAACAAAGATATAAGAGATTTAAATGAGACCCTAGAACAACTGTGCTTGATAGACGCATATAGAACACTCCACCCCAAAGATAAAGAATATACATTCTTCCCATCACCCCATGGAACATTGTCCAAAATTGATCATATACTGGGACACAAAACAAATATCAACAGAATCAAAAGAATTGAAATTGTACCTTGTATCTTCTCAGACCATAAGGCACTAAAGGTGGAACTCAACTCTAACGAAAATGCTCCACCCCACCCAAAGGCATGGAAATTAAACAACCTTCTGTTGAATAACAGATGGTGCAGGAAGAAATAAAACAGGAAATCATTAACTTCCTTGAGCATAACAACAATGAAGACACAAGCTCCCAAAACCTGTGGGATACTGCAAAAGCAGTTTTGAGAGGAAAATTCATCGCTTTAGATGCCTACATTTGAAAAACAGAAAGAGAGCGCATCAACAATCTCACAAGCCATCTTATGGATTTGGAAAAAGAAGAACAATCTGAGCCTAAACTCAGTAGAAGAAAAGAAATATCCAAAATCAAATCAGAGATCAATGAAATTGAAAACAAAAGAATCATTCAGAAAATTAATGAAACAAGGAGTTGGTTTTTTGAAAAAATAAATAAAATAGATAAACCATTGGCCAGACTAACGAGAAATAGAAAAGTAAAATCTCTAGTAACCTCAATCAGAAATGATAAAGGGGAAATAACAACTGGTCCCACGGAGATATAAGAGATCATCTCTGAATACTACCAGAAACTCTATGCCCAGAAATTTGACAATGTGAAGGAAATGGATCAATATTTGGAATCACACCCTCTCCCTAGACTTAGCCAGGAAGAAATAGTGCTCCTGAACAGACAATTTCAAGCACTAAGATTAAAGAAACAATAAAAAAATCTTCCAACCAAAAAATGCTCTGGTCCAGATGGCTTCACTCCAGAATTCTATCAAACCTTCAAGGAAGAGCTTATTCCTGTATTGCAGAAATTATTCCAAAAAATTGAGGAAGAAGGAATCCTCCCCAACACATCCTATGAAGCAAACATCAACCTGATACCAAAACCAGGAAAAGACCCAAACAAAAAGGAGAATTTCAGACCAATCTCACTCATGAATATAGATGCAAAAATTCTCAACAAAATCCTAGCCAATAGATTACAGCTTATCATCAAAAACGTCATTCATCATGATCAAGTAGGCTTCATCTCAGGGATGCAAGGCTGGTTTAACATACGCAAGTCCATAAACGTTATCCACCATATTAACAGAGGCAAAAATAAAGATCACACGATCCTCTCAATAGATGCAGAAAAAGCATTTGATAAAATCCAGCATCCTTTTCTAATTAGAACACTGAAGAGTACAGGCATAGGTGGCACATTTCTAAAACCGATTGAAGCTATCTATGACAAACACACAGCTAGTATTTTACTGAATGGAGTAAAACTGAAAGCTTTTCCTCTTAGAACTGGAACCAGACAAGGTTGTCCTCTGTCACCTTTACTATTCAACGTAGTGCTGGAAGTTCTAGCCAATACAATTAAGCAAGACAAGGAAATAAAGGGAATCCAAATGGGAGCAGAGGAGGTCAAACTCTCCCTCTTGGCTGATGACATGATCTTATACTTAGAGAACCCCAAAGACTCAACCACAAGACTCCTAGAAGTCATCAAAAAATACAGTAATCTTTCAGGATATAAAATCAGTGTCCACAAGTCAGTAGCCTTTGTGTACACCAATAACAGTCAAGATGAGAAGCTAATTAAGGACACAACTCCCTTCACCATAGTTTCAAAGAAAATGAAATACCTAGGAATATACCTAACGAAGGAGGTGAAGGACCTCTATAAAGAAAATTATGAAACCCTCAGAAAGGAAATAGCAGAGGATATTAACAAATGGAAGAACATACCATGCTCATGGATGGGCAGAATGAACATTGTTAAAATGTCTATACTTCCCAAAGCAATCTACCTATTCCATGCCATTTCTATCAAAATACCAACATCGTACTTTCAAGATTTGGAGAAAATGATTCTGCGTTTTGTATGGAACCGGAAAAAATCCCGTATAGCTAAGGCAGTTCTTAGTAATAAAAATAAAGCTGGGGGCATCAGCATACCAGATTTTAGTCTGTACTACAAAGCCATAGTGGTCAAGACAGCATGGTACTGGCACAAAAACAGAGACATAGACACTTGGAATCGAATTGAAAACCAAGAAATGAAACCAACATCTTACAACCTCCTAATCTTCAATAAACCAAACAAGAACATACCTTGGGGGAAAGACTCACTATTCAATAAATGGTGTTGGGAGAACTGGATGTCTACATGTAAAAGACTGAAACTGGACCCACACCTTTCCCCACTCACAAAAATTGATTCAAGATGGATAAAGAACTTAAATTTAAGGCATGAAACAATAAAAATCCTCCAAGAAAGCATAGGAAAAACACTGGAAGATATTGGCCTGGGGAACGACTTCATGAAGAAGACTGCCATGGCAATTGCAACAACAAAAATAAACAAATGGGACTTCATTAAACTGAAAAGCTTCTGTACAGCCAAGAGACAATAACCAAAGCAAAGAGACAACCTACACAATGGGAAAGGATATTTGCATATTTTCAATCAGACAAAAGCTTGATAACTAGGATCTATAGAGAACTCAAATTAATCCACATGAAAAAAGCCAACAATCCCATAGATCAATGGGCAAGAGACATGAATAGAACTTTCTCTAAAGATGACAGACAAATGGCTAACAAACACATGAAAAAATGTTCATCATCTCTATCTATTAGAGAAATGCAAATCAAAACAACCCTGAGATATCATCTAACCCCAGTGAGAACATCACAAAATCTCAAAACTGCAGATGCTGGCGTGGATGTGGAGAGAAGGGAACACTTTTACACTGCTGGTGGGACTGCAAACTAGTACAACCTTTCTGGAAGGAAGTATGGAGAAACCTCAAAGCACTCAAGCTAGACCTCCCATTTGATCCTGCAATCCCATTACTGGGCATCTACCCAGAAGGAAAAAAATCCTTTTATCATAAGGACACTTGTACTAGACTGTTTATTGCAGCTCAATTTACAATCGCCAAAATGTGGAAACAGCCTAAATGTCCACCAACCCAGGAATGGATTAACAAGCTGTGGTATATGTATACCATGGAATACTATTCAGCCATTAAAAAAAATGGAGACTTTACATCCTTCATATTAACCTGGATGGAAGTGGAAGACATTAATCTTAGTAAAGCATCACAAGTATGGAGAGGCATGAATCCTATGTACTCAATTTTGATATGAGGACAATTAACGACAATTAAGGTTATGGGGGGGGAGCAGAAAGAGGGATGGAGGGAGGGGGGTGGGGCCTTGGTGTGTGTCACACTTTATGGGGGCAAGACATGATTGCAAGAGGGACTTTACCTAACAATTGCAATCAGTGTAACCTGGCTTATTGTATCCTCAATGAATCCCCAACAATAAAAAAAAAAAAAAAAGAATACACACATATGCATACAGACATATAACGTTTACATGTTTATAACCCCAATTTAAAAACTATAAAACAGTGGTACTTAAAAATAATTTAGTAAGCCTGAAGTTCCTATAAATATAGCTTAATCACTTAAAACTTAAAAAAGCCCCATCCTTTGTGAATAAATATTTTTAAAGCAATTTGTAAGAATAAAAATACCTCCGTACAAAAAAAAAAAAAAAAGAAGACAGGAAAGCTTCAAACATAACTGAAGGGGTCCGTAATGGGTTGACAGCTGCAGCTCAATTGGGGTTGAGCTATTATGTCTTGTCTGCCTACCCAAACCTGCTGCCAAACATTGATTGGGTCCTTCAAATCTAGCTGGCTTACATTGATTGGCTTCTTTAAGCCTTAACTGAATGGCCTCTGTTGAGTGGCCCTTTATTTGTGCTGACACGCCTTTTCAGCGCAATCCACAGAGGGGGTCCCTCCCCTGGCATCACCTTGTCTAGCCACAGCCAGTGACCAATGGCTGCACAGGTCGCCCTAAAGGATCCCTCTCCCTCCTCCTTCACACACAGTTTTCCAGTCCCTACGTAAAGCCTTCTCACTCCTATCACTACCAACTGCCACACCAAGCGCTGACCCTTCTTATCACGCTGTTCCACACCCCCACCTGGCTTCTGTGACCAGCCACTGCATAACTCCAACACTAAGGCTAACCAAGTTTGGTCTTGATGCAAAGTTCTCGTTTTACATCCTGACCCGAGGGGAGACTGGCAGTGGCGCATGCGGCTTGGTCATTATCTGCTGGATAACCTTCACAATCCCATGGAAGCCGAGCGTGTGGCACCCTGTGCAAACCACAGCTCCCCTCTCCCTGCAGGTCCAAGCCAGGGCTCTGGCCTCAATCACACAGGGTGTCAGTTGCAGAGCCAGAAACCAGTGTCGGCTCTCACCCTTCCCAGGATTCTGTTCCACTCACTCCACTGTAATGCCAAAAAAAAGAAGACACCCCGGACATTTCATCAACCTGTCTCTTCTGTCAACTTGCGTTATTCTCAAATTGTGTCAGCCTTATGTAAACAACATCGCCTCTCACATGGGGCTCCGTAAGTACGTTTGTGGCCTGTTTCTCACACAGCAGGTTTGCTATGGATGGGCATATAAAAAGCGCCAAGATTTCCAGCTTAAGAAAATACTTACAGGGCAGCCGTCCAGCAGCATGACAGTCATTTTTCACCCCAGGCCCAGGGGCCCGAGCATTTTGCAGCTGTCCTGGGTGGCCCTCATTACCGGGCGTTTTGACGACCTGCTCTGCACAGTCACCTGAGACTGACTGACAATTCCACTGACTTCTGAGAGATGTGATTTTACGCTTTCTTGCTGCATTTTTCTTCTTTCTTTTCCTCCTCCTCTACTTCTCGCTCACTCTCTCGTTCCTTTTTCAGAATAAACATTATCTCTATCCTGTCTCTCCCCTCCTTCCACCGCCGTTCTCTTCAAAACCCATAGTACTGCAAGTTCCTACATACTTCTTTGAAATTATTATGTCTAGGGAAGAAGAGTCTCTTTGAAAGCTCCCTTAAAAATCACAAATTCATTACCTAAAAACGGCGCTTCTGATACATGTTTATAAGGTTGCTGAATTTTTATCGTTTTTTGTGCAAAAGACAGAGTTGCTTCCTACTAGCTACTAGTCGAAAGTCATTAAATTAGCTTTCCCTAGAATAAAATGAAAGTATTTATTTGATTGTTAAAGAATTTAAAGCAGGCTCACTAAGGTATATTGTGGAGAATTTAATATGTTGCAGTATAAAATGAAGATGCTAAAACCCTGACAAAGAACAGCTTTGGAATTCAGCAGCAGGTATTATAATTTATATATATTATGCTGATTAAGACATGATGTTAAAAAATAGACTTCCCTGCCTCTAATCTCTTCTCTGTCCAGTCCATCTAACCCACAGTTGCCACTTTAATCTTCCAGAAACGTCACTTTGCAGTGATTTTGGAAGTCTTCTATGGCTTATAGTAATTTAGAGGTCCAGTTCTCCAGTGGGCCTCACAGACACCTGGAGGGCTTGTTAAAGCAAACTGCTGGGGCCCACACCAGAATTTTTAATCCAGGACTGGGGTGAGGCCTGATCGTTTGCATATCCATATAACAAGTTCCCAGGTGAAGCTGAAGCTGCTGAGTTAGACATCACACGTTGAGAAGCTTTGACATGAAAACAAACATTTTGTTTGAATTTCAAGCCCTTTCCATTTAATAATATGGCCTTTATCTGCTTCTTCAAGTGGGCATCCATGAATCCTTTTCACTGAAACCTGCTATTGTGGTGAAACATTTCTATTCTCTATTTCCAGAATGGACATTCACACATGTACTAAAATTATTTTTGGTACTTAAAGCATATGCCCACCCTTCCTACAATCTAAAATTCAATGCCATCACTTTCACAAAATCTTCCCCAGGTCCCATAGAAATCCCTCAGGATTTCTTCCATCTCTGATTGTAGTAACTTTGGGTTGTCTCTGTTGTTTATTTGTTCATGGTATAAACTACCTTGTATTATTACTTATCTATCCACAAATGTGATCGAATAAACTAGTTTGCAATGTGATACAACCAGTTGAAGATCCTGGTCTAGCTGTATATAACAAAACCAAACTTAATTTCCCATTCATTGTTTGTCATTGCCGTTTTTTTAATGACCAAGGTAATGGTCAGTAACCAAGCAGACTATAAATTGTATCAGTGGTGTTCCTGATAGAATTAAACAGGCCACACAGTGATTCCACAAAGTGCTGTGTCATGTGCTAAGCAAAATCTTTTGCTGATGCAAAAATACAGATGTATAATTTCATTTGCCAGCACTTTTTATAAGTAGCATGACTGGCTCGGTGCCCATAGCTCAGGGGTTATGGTGCCAGCCACATGCACCAAGCCTGGCAGATTCAAACCTGGCCCGGGCCTACTAAACAACAATGATAACTACAACAAAAAAAATAGCCGCGCATTATGGCGGGCACCTATAGTCCCAGCTACTTGGGAGGCTGAGGCAAGAGAATCACTTAAGCCCAAGAGGTTGCTGTGAGCTGTGATGCCATAGCACTCTACTGAGGGCAACATAGTGAAACTCCATCTCGAAAAAAAAAAAAATATATATATATATATATAGCATGACTGAGTAATAAAACAGATTTCCATAATCCATACACAAATCAATCACATTGTGCTTCTGACAGGTAGGTTACTACAGTTTCATGACCTAGTTTTCCATGTATATATGCCTCAGAGGTGAATTTAAGGTGAAGGTAATAAAGCTTCATTTTCAGGGTCAGCTCTTGTATCATAGAATAGGCCCATTCTATGGATCAGTCAGAAGCCCTAATATCAAGTTCATGTGGTCATCTATTTTTGTAAATTTTGCAAAAGTAAAATATTTTTTTAACTTTTTTCCTAAAAAGTGCCTCCAAAATTATATAGGCATTTTCTACATGACCTTGGTCTGGCCCTAGAGATGGTTCATGGTTATAGGTCTAAAATGAATAAGGTGGCCAGGTACAGCGGCTCATTCCCATAATCCCACTACTTCGGGAGGCTGAGGCAGGAGGATCGCTTGAGCCCAGGAATTCCAGACCAACCAGGGCAATATGTCAAGAACACATCTCTATAATAAATTTTTGAAAAAATGAGTAAAGTAACCAAATCAGAAGTAGAATTAGAGTCTCAAAAATAAATAATCATGTGCCCACACTTTTTTGGTTTTCTTTTAATCCATAAGTATAACACTAGAACTATTTAATCAAATAAAGATATATGTCTTGCTATTTGAAAATTGGCAGCCATCTTATTCATTTGTGAAAATGAACAATATTAATTTATATTCTCATTGATTTTATGTGATTCGTATTATAAATAACATTACTTGAAACACAGGCAATAACAATTTTAAAGCAGTTATCTTTGTAAATCAATGTAGAGCTTGTTAGAGGAAAAAGATCTTTCATTAATTTTAGGAATTGTAATAAAACTCTAAAGATGACCTATAAGAAACATTTGGGCAATTCTGCATCTGTAAAAGGCAGAACAAAAGGAAGTAAAACCTCATATTTTTATGATCAGTTCCAAGAACTACAAAGCTTAAACTAATCAACAAAGCATTATATGTTTCCGTAACAGGGACATGTGAAAAAGTGATGTTTCACTAGCAAGAGTAACACAGGACTCAACTCTGCTGCCTCAAATAACATCATAGAAGATTTAGAAAGATTGGAAAAACCCAAACTAAAAAAGGTAAAACTGGATCTTTTAAATTCACGGTCAAAGAATATGATTTACAGATACTGGACCATGTCTAGCACTGACACAAACTTGTTTCCAGAACAAAAAGTAGTGTTTTCTTTCAAAGCAATTCATTGTCAGCAATTCGTCATTACACTGGCACTTGACCAATTCTTTTCAGAGACTTGATTTAAAACAAATAGCCATTACAATCTTATAACGTTACAATAGAAAATCCTTACTATGATTCATTCTTAATGCAAAATTTGCTCAAATTACTGTATTCACTGAGAGAGATTGCCAAACTTCGTTTCATAAACAAAGTCATTTTCAAATGCAGTGAATCGCAATTTACACTTCTCTTTATTTTCATGAGATGCATTTTTTAAATTTTCATGCATAAGATACTAATTGCTTTTCTTCAAGCAGTTAAGTAATTGCTAAGAACAAAGGTTGTCATTTTTTTAACTCTTATTCCTTGAAGAATAATGAAATGCAATGCAATGAAATTTACATTATTGGGACATTAAAAATTAGGTTTATGGCCAGATCTGATGGCTCACTCCTGTAATCCCAGTGCTTTGGGAGGCCAAGGCCAGAGGATTGCTTGAGGCCAGGAGTTCAAGACCAATTGAGCGACATAGTGAGAACCCATCTCTACAAAAATAAAAAATTAAAAAAACATTTCAAAGTAGGCTTACATTTTTAAAGCCAAGAAACACAAAACATTAAAGAGTTCATGAAAGTGTTTAGCAAGGCCCATTGTAATTTATATTAAATGGGCACTATTAAATAATGAGTATGCACACAATCCTTGGTGTTAGAGGAGGCAGGTTAGTTAGATGTGAGCAAGAGGTGGGAGGCGAGCAAGCCCAGGGCATAAAAAAGACAAAGGAGGGTGGCGCCTGTGGCTCAGTCGGTAAGGCGCTGGCCCCATATACCGAGGGTGGTGGGTTCAAACCCGGCCCCGGCCAAACTGCAACAAAAAAATAGCCGGGCGCTGTGGCGGGCACCTGTAGTCTCAGCTACTCGGGAGGCTGAGGCAAGAGAATTGCCTAAGCCCAGGAGTTGGAGGTTGCTGTGAGCTGTGTGAGGCCACGGCACTCTACCGAGGGCCATAAAGTGAGACTCTGTCTCTACAAAAAAAAAAAAAAAGACAAAGGAGGCTTGGCCCCTGTACCTCAAGTGGCTAAGATGCCAGCCACATATACCAGAGCTGGTAGGTTCGAATCCAGCCCGGGCCTGCCAAACAACAATGACAACTCCATCCAAAAAATATCTGGGTGTTGTGGTGGGCTCCTATAATCCCAGCTACTTGGAAGGCCAAGGCAAGAGAACTCAAGGCGACCTCGAGAGAATTAACATGTCGTTGACTGTAGTTTCCTCCCCTGGCGGACACCCTGACTTTTCCAGATGAGACGGTGAAAGGAGAAAATCACCCTGGCCCATCACTAGGCAGAGACAGTACTCCATTGGACAATTCAATAGTGCAGCCTTCCTCACCAGGTGGAGATGATGAAAGCCCAGAGACCAGGCCGACAAGGTCACCTCTGCACTGTAGAGGGTACTTTTTCTTTCAGTTTGCAGTAAAGTACTTCTTCTACCTTTTTTTGTCACCTGCTATTATTCTTTATGACAGGGAGATGAGAACTGAGGGGGCTGGGCATGGTGGCTCACATCTGTAATCCTAGCACTCTGGGAGGCTGAGGCAGGAAGATTAAACCCAGAAGTTCAAGAGTAGCCTGAGCGAAGTGAGACCCAGTCTCTACTAAACACAGAAAATTTAGCCAGGCATTGTGGTGGCTGCTTGTAGTCTCAGCTACTCAGGAGGCTGAAGCAGGAGGATCACTTGAGCCCAGGAGTTCGAGGTTGCTGTGAGCTAGGTGAGGCTTTGTCCAATGCGACAGAGCAAGACACTGTTTCAAGAAAAATAAAAAGACAAGAACTGTGGGATTCCAGGCATCATATTGGCATAGAAAGATCAGTCAGTAAATGGATGTAGAAAAACATGAGATGTCTAGAAGTTCCCTTTCCCAGGTGAGCTCCTGATCAGTTTTTCTTCAAGAACAGTTGTGAACTGTGGGTGATGCCATTTAAATGTGAAATCTGGGCGGCGCCTGTGGCTCAGTCCGTAAGGTGCCGGCCCCATAAACCGAGGGTGGCGGGTTCAAACCCGGCCCCAGCCAAACTGCAACCAAAAAATAGCCGGGTGTTGTGGCTGGCGGCTGTAGTCCCAGCTACTCGGGAGGCTGAGGCAAGAGAATCGCTTAAGCCCAGGAGTTGGAGGTTGCTGTGAGCTGTGTGAGGCCACGGCACTCTACCGAGGGCCATAAAGTGAGACTGTCTCTACAAAAAATCAATAAATAAATGTGAAATCTGAGATATGTTAAATGTGAGGGGAAAGTTTTGAAAATTTTCCCATATGTCAACCCAAATAAATGATTGAAGCAACAATCTCAATCTAAGGAAGTTTATTAAGCCAAGATTTTGAGGAGGTGCCTAGGAAAAAACAGCAACCACAGACAAGCTATGGCTGTTTTTTGGAAAGAAGGTTGGAACTTTCACTGTTTTAGAGGCATTCACAGAGAAGGGGGGAGGGAGTGACAAGGCAAAGTGGCTATTTTTATGAGGCCCAAGAAATCTACATTTGATATAAAATAAAAGAGTGAAGGAAGCCTCAATTGCACGGATATCCTGGGTGGGTGGAAGAATGTCTGATTCTGTCTGGTCTCCAGTTCTGTTACCTGTTAGACAGGCTTGGAATTTGTATTAGTGTGGAATCCAAAAGGCTTTAGTTTCAGGTGCTAGATGTAGGTATAATCTGCACAACTTTACTCCTGGGAGGTCAGCAAGGAATTTCCTTGGTGAATGATCTGGGGGTCAGCGATAGGTGCCTGAGGCTATGACTTTCTTTTTATATATACACGATAATGGTTCGTTTAAAAAAAAGTTAAAGACAGAATCAGACATTATTCCACCCACCCAGGATATCCGTGCAATTGAGGCTTCCTTCACTCTTTTATTTTATATCAAATGTAGATTTCTTGGGCCTCATAAAAATAGCCACTTTGCCTTGTCACTCCCCCCCCCCCTTCTCTGTGAATGCCTCTAAAACAGTGAAAGTTCCAACCTTCTTTCCAAAAAACAGCCATAACCTAGTGTGGGCAATCTCTGAAGGGCTTGAATGTATGGGCAAAAGAGGAGCTAAGTCAAGATCAAACTGAAAACCAGAATGGCTAAAGCTGATCCCCACCCAGAAATGGATCAGAGTAAAGGCCACTCAGAGAATTCCTGCTGCTACATCACAGGAAACACAGGTGGGGACTGTGTGTCTGGGAATTTCCAGTATCTTCTAATTTCAAATTGCTTATTCTATTTTTTCGAGATTGACATTTGCTTGAATTTAATATGGGTGCCTGTAGGGCTTAGGCAGGCAAAGATCCCATTTGTCCTGGGTCCTGTAGGAGTGAAAAAGCTGGGGAAGGCCAGGCTCTGTTGATGGTGGAAGTTTACACTAGCAAAAATGAACAACAGCACCAAGAGTTCGTCTATAGCAGCAGTTCTTAACCCTGGCTGTGCAGTAGAATCCTATACCCAGTACCTGGCACCTGCCTCCCCACTTAGACTCACATTTGGTCCCTCTGGGGTGAAGATCAAAAGCTTCCTGGATGTGATACCACCTGAGAGCAAGCTGGAAATGCTTAATGTCAGCCCCCAGCTGAGACCTATTGAATCAGAGTCTGCATTTTAATAGATGATCTGGGTGATTATTGAAACATTAAATTTTGAGAAATACTGCTGAGTGAGATCAGAATATGCCACTCCAAAATATGCCACTTTGGCATAAGAATTATTTTTTGTTGAAGGTAATTGAGAAACACACAAACAGAAAGAGCCTTTGTCCTCTCCTTTCCTGTCTATAAGCAGAGCATAAATTCCTCTTCATAAAAACACATTCCCTTCTCCCTATGAGAAAGAGGGGAGCAACTACAATATCTTTCTTATCACCTAAGACAACTTGACTCTGCATTACAAACTTTACCGAACACCTCATATCCACCATACATTTCCTAGCCACTGCACAGTTTCCCACCCTAAGAAGCCAAAATACCCCTTTCTTTTGTCTAGTCACTTCTCCACAATTTATCATCCTTTGTTAAAGTGGTATACAAGTCCCTATATCTAATCACTTCTTTGGATTTTCCACTTCTTTTCTCTGAAGCTCCCACACGTATAAAAATGTTCATAAAATTGTCTATATACATTTCTTTTGTTAATCTGTTATTATTTTAGTTCACAGACCTCAGACAAATAACCAAAGACAGTAGAGAAAAAAGTTTTTTCCTCTCATGCACTGCTTTGGGCGCTGAGTTTGTATCTTAAGAAGGAGTCTAACAGCAGGAATACTTTTAGGAAGCATTTAGTTAATACTTTAAGCCTGCTCCAATTAGAACAAAAAATGTTTGCTTCTAATCTACTATAGGATTATTCACTATTTACTATGAAATTTCAAACCCCTTCTTGGAGCACAGGGAGGACTTTAGCAGAATGTGTTTATTTAGCATTTCAAGCAGGCTGAGATCAGCATCCAGAAGCCAGCAAAACAGCAGTAGTTGAAGAGAGCTCACCTCTGAATTTAGAACAGAGGCTGCTGTCTTCCTACTATTTGAGACTCCCTGCTGGCTAAGAGCATCCCTGGGCCTAGAGGTATTGACTATAGCTAGAAATAAATCAGAGACTTCTATGCCTGCTTGAGTTAAGAGAAATCAGACTTCACACTCTTGATAGCTCTACCTGAGCTGAGGTCTGCACCCAGCCAACACAAATCATTTACAAACAGAAATGGGAAGGTGCTTTCCCCTCACAGTCCTAGTTGTTGAAAGCATTAAGCTAAAGTAGAGGTTCAGTCCCCAAATTAGCAGCACCAGCATCATCTGGCCATGCCCAGACCTACTTAATCAGAAACAGAGAGGGGCTAAGGCCAAGTAATCAGAGTAATCAGATTTTAACCAGCCCGTCTCATGATTCTAATACGAGGCACTCACTGAGATAAGGAAGATTCTTCCCATAGGCACTGAGCACTTCTAAGTACCAGGCATATTTCTAAGCCTATTAACTCATTTAATCCTCACACCAACCCTATAGGGTGGATACCATTATAATCTCATTTTATAGATGAAGAAAGTGAGGCTTGGCAACATTATCTAACAAGACTGAAACCAGCTAAGCACCTGGCACTGTGTGGTAGATTGGGCATTAGGCACAAAGGGGAGGAATAACTCACATAACTGGTCTGGCAGAGTTTACAGCCACCCGGGGCACAACCAAACAAATGAGAAGTATGAGGCAAATGTTGTTACCTAAATAGAGATCTGGACAACCACAAAAAATGATTCTGAGGTGGCTGTCTCATAAGGGCACCAAGTTGGTACTGGCTGGTGGTAGGAGGCCTCCGTTTCTCTCCACATGGGCCTTTCCAAAGGGCTTTTCAAGCGTCCTCACAACATGGTGAGCATTCAAGAGAAAAAGGGAGAAGCCAAAATGCCTTCATAGGGTTGCCAGATTTAGCAAATAAAATTACCATCCAATTAAGCAATAAATAAATTTTTAGTGTGACACGTGAAATATTTGGAACATATTTATACTAAATTGTTTTTTTATTACAAAATACAAAATTAACTGAGCATATTCTATTTTATCTGACAACCCAACCTGAGTGACCTAGAGTCAGAAATCAGGCCAGGTGTGATGACTCATAACTTGAGGCCAGAAGTTCAAGACCAGCCCAGGCAACATAAGACCTCCTCTCTACAAAAAATAAAAATAAATGAGCCAGACATGGTTGCGCCTGCATGTGGTCCTCACTACTTTGAAGGCTAACATGGAAGGATCTTTAGCTCATGAGTTGAAGGTTACAGTAAGCTGTGATTGTGCAACTGCACTCCAGCCTGGGCTACAGAGAGGGACCTGGTCTCTAAAAAAAAAAAAAAAAAAAAAACAAAAACAAAAACAAAATCACACCACATGTGATCAGTTCTGCCATACTTTATTAGCCAAGCTGAGCAGTTCTGATTTGATGTGAGAGGACACTATACAAAGGTGTAAACACCAAGAGGTAGAGATGATGGGGGGCTACATTGGAGGCTGGCTAAGACACCAGATCTGCTACCTGCTCACCAGATCTGTCACCCAAGGTATTTTCCAGGGAACCATTCAGTTTTCTCATATCCTCCCCCCACAAAAAAGAAGGAATCTTTCAGTATCTACTATTACAATATTATAGTATTAAGACACAAAATGAGAATAATAAGAGTAATTCCCAAAGGAAGAGTAAAGAAGAAAATGTAAGCCTTTCAAAAAACTCTTTCCTCAACAAGGAGATCAATGTTTGCATATGTGTCTGACTTCAATATCTATTCAAAATTGTAACTTTACCTACAATGCAAAAAGGTTTTAAACAATTTTTTTTTATTCCCTTTATGGTTTGACTGATGATGACTGTGGATATTTTAATTACCTTCTGGGTGGATTTTTTCATCTCTCTTGAACAAAACATGTTGCTTTCTTTTTCAAGATCTTTAAGTCACTACAAACATTTGTTTTCTTATCTAATAACATTGTGAAATGAAAGACTTTAACATTTTCATAATGTGAATGCTTGAGCTATCTGGACGAGGGAAAACAGTTGAGCAGAAGTAGAAATATTATCTAGCACGTCTTGGGCGGCGCCTGTGGCTCAGTGAGTAGGGCGCCAGCCCCATATGCTGAGGGTGGCGGGTTCAAACCTAGCCCCAGCCAAACTGCAACAAAAAAATAGCTGGGCGTTGTGGCGGGCGCCTGTAGTCCCAGCTGCTCGGGAGGCTGAGGCAGGAGAATCGCCTAAGCCCAGGAGTTGGAGGTTGCTGTGAGCCGTGTGACGCCACAGCACTCTACCGAGGGCAATAAAGTGAAACTCTGTCTCTACAAAAAAAAAAAAAAAAAGAAATATTATCTAGCATGTCTTGAGTAGCTACTAACCTTTGGGAGCTTTTTGTGTCTTTAAGTCTCACTGAAAACTTGCGATATAAGTATTATAACTTGATCTCCTTTTTCCCACTGAATTTTATACCATTAATATACAAAACGAACACATTATTTTTATTGAAGGTTTTCAGATACCAGGATTTAAACACCTGCTTTATTCTGCCCAGATACAGACATTAAAGAACAGGCCCTGAACCAGTCAGAGCAGAGGTGCAAAATGGTACCAGGCTTTCATGGTAAGGTTGGCAAGGTTCTGAAAATCAGGATGTGAAATGCTGGAAAAAGATATAGTACCATCAGAAGGCAAGATGTAGTTCGATAATGAGGGAAGGCAATTTGTACCACAATGGTCAGAAAGCTAAAGGCTGCCTCATCTATCAAACCATTCTAAAACCTTCAAGACCACCCTGAGTTAGAATTTATACTCCTACAAAAGTACTCTTTGCCTATTTTAAAACAAATTTTCTTATGAATAATTTTTGTTTTATTGTTTAGGATTCATTGAGGGTACAAAGAATAGGGTTACACTGATTCCATTTGTTAGGTAAATGTTATAATTTACCTATAATTATCTGTTATAATTGTGTCCCACCCCCAAGAGGTGAACCATACACCATGACTCCCCAAAAACAAAATCACACCACATGTGATCAGTTCTGCCATACTTTATTAGCCAGGCTGAGCAGTTCTGATTTGATGTGAGAGGACGCTATACAAAGGTGTAAACACCAAGAGGTAGAGATGATGGGGGGCTACATTGGAGGCTGGCTAAGACACCAGATCTGCTACCTGGTCACCAGATCTGTCACCCAAGGTATTTTCCAGGGAACCATTCAGTTTTTTCGTATCCTCCCCCCACAAAAAAGAAGGAATCTTTCAGTATCTACTATTACAATATTATAGTATTAAGACACAAAATGAGAATAATAAGAGTAATTCCCAAAGGAAGAGTAAAGAAGAAAATGTAAGCCTTTCAAAAAACTCTTTCCTCAACAAGATCAATGTTTGCATATGTGTCTGACTTCAATATCTATTCAAATAGGTATTCCTCTTCCTCCCCTCTCCTCCCCTCTCCCTGCTCCCTCATTCCCCCACCCACCACTATGTATTAGGTCACCTACAGCATTCATATTAGAATTGGGTATGTTGGATTCTTGCATCTCCATTCTTGTGATGCTTTATTAAGAAGAATGCATTCCACCTCCATCCAGCCTAATACAAAAGATGTGAAGTCTCCATCTCTTTTCATGGCTGAATAGTATTTCATGATACATATATTCCACAGCTTGTCAATCCATTCTTGGGTTGGTGGACATTTAGGTTGTCTCCATATTTTGGTAATTGTACATTGAGCTGCAATTAACAGTATAGTGCAAATGAATTCTTTTTTAAAAGCTCTCATTCATTGAGCATGTTACATACGTAAGGTAAAGCATTGTCCTATTGAGGGTATCTATATAACCCTAATCCTCATAATAGCCCTGAAAAAATGGGTTTCTTCCCCCATTTCATACCCAAGACAACTGAAGTTCAGAAATGCAATGCAATTAATCTATGTTTCAAAAAATGCTAAATATCGTAGTATGACCAAATGTTCCAATCTGCCCAGATCAGAGGGCCTTCCTATGATTCAGGGTTTTTGGTCACTATGCATAGTTGCATTCAGATGCCAGATCCTTCAGAACCAAAGTTCAAGTTCTTTCCATTACTCAGTATTTCTTTGTTGAGTCATATACTGTCTGTTTACTCCAATTACAGCTATGCTTAGCACAGTAAACTTTGTACATAACAACACTGAGTAAATATTTATTGGATGAAGGAAAAAGGGATGGATGGATAATTTCTGTAGATATTAATATCATTGGTACAAAGTTAATGCCTGTCGTATGGGTTGGAGTGGCCAAGGTCATGGGACTTCTTAGACCTTCTCCTTTTTCTTTTGTAGCTAAATATGCCAGTAAGTCCTTAAAAGCCCTTGGGGACCAGGAAGGCATAGGTGTCTGGAGGGTGGGAGGAGGGTCTGTTTTGACTTGATGGCCAAGCATGGCCAATTTCAAGCTACGAACACAAGGTCAGTATGGAGTTGGGGAGAAATGAAGTAGCACATCCTTACATAATATTCCATCATACATATACAACACATGTGGTGGGTGCTGAGAGAATGGGGACCAAAAACCCCATTCTTGGCAAAGGAAAGCATCCCCAGAAAAAGAGGAAAATTTAAAAGTAAGCTGAGTGAGTCAGAACAAAGAAAAGTCAGCTAGTTCACATTTAAGCTAGCCATTGCTAGCAAGCTTCTTGCCTTTTTTGAGATTCTAGTCTGTCGGGGATACAGCTTACAAACACCCTGCTGGGTCTGTGAACACTCTGAGGAGAATAATGTTCATAGAAGAGGCTATGACAAGTCCTAAGAAAAGATACATCTTCTGGGGCATTTCCTGCCCATTAAACAGGCAAAGCAGATACACATGGTGGAGATTTGCATTTGCCTGGGGCAGAGACCAAGGGAGTACATGTGCTCTGAGATATGGGTAGAAGAGCTATATCCCTTATAATCCCTTATAGCAGAGGAAAATCTTCTGTGGTGGTGATGGGAGGAAAATGCTTCGCTTCTGCCCATCCCTCAGAGGAGATGAATGCGGGTGGCATTTTACTCCATAGAGAACTAGCAGAATTTAACACCTCCCTAGAAATCTGTGTCTGTGACCTCAAGCAGGAGGCGTGAGGATCCAAGGCTCAGACTTCAGATTATTGAAGGCCACCCTTAAGGTTAATTATAATAACAATAGGAGCTGATAAAATCAATCTGAGAAACTGCTGACCTCTTTGTTCCCTCCCTCATCTTACCCTCTGGGCAAATAGACTTCAATAAGGGCCATTGTCAGAATCCCAGAACGGGTAATAGACCCCTGAGCTCCCGCTTTTAACTCCACTGTATGTGTCTTGTCTTTCTTCACAACTGTGGCTTCTAACTCTATTTCTTCAGTGGATCACAGCCAGTTTCCACAGGGCTCAGCAGATGCTTCTCTTGGGGTGGGACCCCAACAGTGGGTGTTTATAACCTCAAGAGCATAGGTGGTAGGAAATAATTAGGAAAGGTAGGTTTTGATGTATTATCTTTGTTTTAATGTAATTTCTTTAGTTGTATATTTATATAATTTAATTATTTTTAATGATTATGTTCAACATCCAGCTCACCGAAATCCAAAAAACTGAACTGTTGGTTCTTGGGAATAATCTGTTCCTGTTTTGTGCAGTAGCCCTGCCGATTTCTCCTACTGAAGAAATTGTGAATGAATGAGCTGATTCATTCATGCAAACCCCATTATCATGTCTGGACTAAAAGGAAGGAAAGGAAGGGGCGGGAAGGGGAAGGGAAAGGAAAGGAGGAAAGAGAAAAGAAAAAGGAAGAATGGCAAGCAATCTAGCTCAGAACAGGTAACTCTCTGATATACAAAAAGAGCAGGGTATATCTTCCAGAGATAGGTGTAAGTACCAAAATCATCGAGATGAAACTCTGGAGGATTTTAGAAATTTGGTGGTCAATTAACATTGATGAAAGTATTTCCAAGGTTAGCTAAATTTCACAGAGTGTCATTAATAGTATTCCTACATACTTGGGCATCTTTATTTTAATTAACTGATAAAAACGGACTTCAGCCAATTTCCTACAGAAATGTGTTGATATAGCTTACCCTGTTTATGTGTATGGTGCAAGGATTTAGTTATGATATTCAATTTACGTACTGAAATATAAATAGCTGAAGAAATCCATAGTGTTTGCGATATTCTGCTAGTTCTATGCAGCAATTTCATAAATGATTTTCACATAATAAAATAAATTCATAATTAGGAATAGGAATAATTAGAAAAGAGACCCTATAAATAATTCTCTAGTCTAAAGAAGATTTATGTACATCTTTGTGTACCGCTGTCAAAACAATGGCTTTGGATGCAGTGAGAATTTTTTATTATTGTAGTTGAGAGGCTGAGCTTTATTTTGAAGGATAATTAACTCTAAAATTGTGTCTATTCAAGTACAGCAAAAATGAATCCCCAGAACAATTATCTGTCTCTAACTAAAAGAAACAATAATTGAACAAATATGTTTTTCCAGGTAGATCAACTGTGCACTTTATATTTTCCAAGAAAGCGTCAAGAAATGCTTTTGTGTTTAGTAAAGGTTATATTCCAATGCTCTGCTTCCCCAAAAGGTGGGCTTCTAGAGAATCTCTATGGCTACTCACACGATCAAAATCTATTTACAAAGTCCAAAAGACTCACGGTGGACCATTTCTTGGAACTGACCGATACGTGCCACAATATGTGTATAGGACGCTTTTGGCTCAAGAATGACATAGGGATAATATGGCCACTTGGTGACATGCCCTAGTGGGCAAATGGGATCTTCACATACTCCATCCACAAGTACCAGCAAGCTCCCAGCTATGTGCCTGGTACCCTGTAGCTACTGGAACTCTACAATGAACGAACCAGAGGTCGTCACCTTCTTCCTAGCAGCCCAGGGCGAGTATCAGAGCTAGCCTGAACTTAATATTCTTAAAAAGACTCACTACTAAGCTTCTGGCCATCTCTTCCAATAAGGTTATTTATATAGTCACAGGAATATGAGCAAGATTGAAACTGTTTTTAAAAGTCAGGTTTGTAGAGGTATAATTTATATCAAAAAATATACTCTTTTGAAGTATATTATTTGATAAACTTTGATAAACACAGAGTTGTGAGACCACTATCATTGTACAGCTAGACTACACCCCTTGTGTTATGCTATGATTGAAAATACTTTTAATGCTATAATTATCTGATGAACAGCACAAATATGCTGTATTTGCTATTTTGCAGGTAAAAGCATTAAATTTCTTCAATGCAAGTTTCTAAATAAACTTAAATGTTTATAAGTCTATCTTAGCCATTCTTCATTTTTTTAAATGAAAACAGGCCTATCGAAAAAGCCAGGTAGTCCTGGTCTTTCTCCTGGCCTGGTGGTTGGTTTTGTAGACAGTTATAGAACTCTAGAAAATAAAAAGTAGGCACATAATACTTTTTTACAGAAAGCTTAACTGGATTCTCTTACACCACTCTCACTGTATCCATCTCTCTGATCGCCATCCCCAGGGCTAACTGTGGCAAGAAGTTAAGTTACATAAGGTAATATACGAAAGCTGGTGGATCTGTGCGTGCTAAATATACAAGATGCTGGGAAAGGCCTAGCAGTCCCTCTTCCCCTCCTCTGCCTCCCCTTCCCACCCAACCCTTCTTGAAAAGGAATGTTACCATATTAAGAGGCTGGGCCTTGAAGAGGTGATCCTCTCAATCCTGCCACATTGAGGGTTAAGTTTCAAATGAATTTCAGAGCAGGAACACATTCCAACTACACAGTCTGCCAAATGTTTTTGCAGTACTTTTGCCTGATCATTTGCTCAAGTGAGTGATTTCTCCCTGCACCTCCCCATCCCAGGACCAATTTCTCTGAGGTGGAATATTGCCGTGATGAAGACATCGACAGGCCTGAAAACCCTCAGCAATACACAGAAAGAGTGGCCTTGCTCATTTTCAACCTTTGACTTCCCAGCCTCCATCACTGTAAGAAATAAATTCCTTTTCTTTACAAATTACCCAGTGTCAAGGTTTTATAAGCAAATGAAAATGGACCAAGACACAAACAGCTGCACGCATAGACAGTGGTCGAAAGATAAAACATTTTGGTGACTACTTCCCCAGTTCATTCCCCATGACTTCACTTACATGAATTGGTGCTGTGTATTCCATGCTTAGATATGCTCATCTGTTAGACGTACATCAGACATATCTCACGAGATTGTTGGCAGAATTCAATGTGAATAACCTATTTACCAAGCAAAGCCCCCAGCACGTAGAAGATGCTCTATTATTTCAGTTCCTTCTCTCCCCTATGCCTTAAAAATTAGTTTTAAAACCCACTTGAAATAGGGCCCCAAAATATGGACACCCAAATCCACATTTAAATCAGGAAATTTAGTAAAAAAAGAAAAAAATGGTCGGTAAGGCTGACCCTTAGTGAAAGTATCAGACTTTTCTGAACATCCAGATTCCCTCTCAGTGGATTTTTGTGTCTCATAGCTTCTTATTTCAAGTAAACAAGAGCCTTTTGTGGTAATCTCTCCCACGTGAGCACTGGGAACAGATTGCCTTCAATCTAAAGCAAACAAGAAATTGCTTAAGTAAAAGTAGTGACTGCATGAATCATAAACCGCTTTCTCAGATAACAGCCATTAGGTAAGTCTGTGGACAAATTTGACAATTTTTATTTCATTGCCTCTGACAGCCTTTTAGAAGGGTTTAAAAGAACCAAGATCTGACTATAGCTTTCAAAAATTCATCATTGAGTATTTGTTAACCTTGCTCCCTGTGATAGCTGAAGAACTAAGATAATGCCCTTCAAATGGAGATAAATTACAATCTTTCAAAAGATTATCACGGTCTTAATCGAGTTTGCTCCATCAGCAGAACAGCCTGTGACCTTGTTAGTTACACAACAAACATATCTGTTACTTTATGTTTCTGTGGGTAGCAGGGAGAACCTTAATCTACATGCTTTCTGTGTGTGAAAGGATATACTTCAGTACATGCTTTTGTAGATAAAATAGAATATTCACTTACTTTAAAAGAATCTATCAAGGTAGTTCAGATATGTAGCATAATTTTTAAAAAAAGGTTTTGTGTTGACATGATTTTAGAATTACAGAAAAGTTGAGAAAATTAAACAAATATTATATGGCTACTTCTCATTCAGGTTCCTCAAGATGCTATAGATGTGTAGTGTGATTTAAAAGAAGAGAAAAATGACTTCAGGTTCAAAAACAGGTGTTGTCTCATATAATTCCGCAATAGTTTCCCATTATACATTTGATAAAGACATGGGGATTTCACCATTAAAATCATTCAGCAGAATGTTGCAAAATCCAGACCCTTCGTTTCTCTCAAATATGTCAATTGCCAACTCTTATATATAAATGTAGCTAACCGCAGGTACACGAACAGATCCCAACATATGGTCCGGTTTATGAAAACCACAATTATTACATCTTGGGAAATTAAAGTGCTTTTATCCTGAATCTAATGTTACAAATAGCATGAAAATCAGCACATAGGGTGTTCTGCGATGTCAGCACATCAGCAGTTATGCCATAGTGCCAGCTTTCAACAGAATGGAGGGAGAGTCTGAATGGTATTAAATTAATTATTAAATGGTAACATTTAATCCTAGATCCTTATTATGTGTGCCAAGAGAAAACATCTGTGGGTCTTAGAACAGGCAGATTAGAAGCATCCATACAGATTCTGTTAGGTTTTGATGAAGTCTCCCCGGAAACAAGGTGATTTGAGAAGCTAAGCATTTATCCTCCCGCTTACGCTCCTAACCTCTCTGGAAATAGATGACTCCGTGGTACCAAGAAGGGCTTTATGACTTACCACATGTGGCAGAGAAGAAAAGGAAAGGAGCTTCCTTTTCACTTTTGTCTTGTCAGGCTTATTTAAAATAAGTTCAGTGTCAACGAAAGAAATCTCAGTATCGCTGTGTGGGCCACTCTAGTGGCGCCTGATATCTGTATGACAAGATCCATTGATTCTGTTCCCTGCCCGCCCCCCTCTGTTCTAGTGTTCTTTTGTACGTGTTCCTGACATTTTGTTTATCTTTCTTTTAAACATTCTGCTAAGATTTGGTCTGAAAATAAGGAAAAAACATTCCATTTTTCACTTGCTAAATCTGTTACAAGGGAAACAATTCAGCGCCTTTCTCAAAACACTAGCTCAAGACACTGAAAACTTTCCAGTAAATTACTGGGCAAAATCAGGGTACAGTGTAAATGTGAAAGAGACAAAATAAATTCTCATACATGATGCTACTTGGATGAAACCAAACTTTGAATGGATATTCTACTCTCTCTTTATTTAAATGGCAAGTGGTCTTCAAAAGAAAACACATTTTCCCTCTTAGCCTCACAAGTACGTACATCTGTAAATACCTTATATGCTTCTTAATGAAAGAGAGATCTTTTTGAGGTATCGAAAGGACCTTAAAAATGGTTATTATTATTCTTTTTGATTGGCATATCATAATTACACACATATGGGTACAATGTGATGTTTTGATACATATATAAAATGTGGCATGATTAATCAAGTTAATTGACATGTCCATCATCTATTGTTTTTTATGGTAAGGCATTGGAAATGCACTCTCTTATTATTTTGCAATATATAGGACATTATTATTGACTATAGTCACCTAACTGTGCAATAGATCCCAAAACCTATTCCTCCTATCCATCTGGAAGTTTCTACCCTTTGAACAACAGCTCCTTTTTTCCTCTTCCCTTACCTTAGCCCTCCCCCTGGTAACCATTGTTCTACTCTCCACTTCTGTGAGTCCACTTCTATTAGATGCCACATGTAAGTGACATCAGATCGTATATATCCTTCTGTGCTTGGCTTATTTTACTTAGTATAATGTCCTGCAGATTCATTTCTGTTGTGGTAAATGACAGGATTTTCTCCTTTTTAAAGGCTGTATAGTATTCCATTGCATGTATATTAATATAGCACATTTTCTTTACTCATTCATCTATTGATGGCTACTTAGGCTGTTTCCAAATCTTGGCCCTTGTGAATAAAGCTGCATGAACACAGGATTGCAGATATGCTTTGGCTACATACCCAGAAATGAAATTGCTAAATTATATAGTAGTTTTTTTGTTTTTTGTTTTTTTAATTTTTTGAGATAGAGTATTGTTCTGTTACCTGGGCTAGACTGCAGTGGCATCATTACAGCTCACTAAAGCCTCCAACTCATGGCCTCAAATGATATTCCTACCTTGGCCTCTTAAATTCCTAGGAGTATAGCACTGAGCCACTGTCCCTTGCCACTATTTTTAATATTTTGAAGAGCCTCTGGAGGACTCTTTTGATAAAGGGTTTTTGTGACTTCATAAATACAGTTTAAGATTTTCCTGCCATGATTAGATTGGGTATAAACATTTTACGAAGAAGTGTTTCCTTTTCCCTCACTGGAGCACCTTGAGGCCCCAGAGAGTCTTAGGACTGCAGGGATCTGACCACAGTGGCCACTTGCTATATTTGGATGATTTGCTCAAAGATGTATACCTCAAAGGTAGCACTTAACCACTGTCTAGAGAGAACACTGCAGTTTATCAACAGAAGGAAGTTGGTAAGGAAGTCAAAGAAAAACATGTTTTGCAAGCGAGTCTAAAGACTCTTTTGAATGTTAGACTTAAGCTGCCATTGTAAATCGGATTTCCATGTTATCAGATTTCTGGTCTGTGCTTTTCATTAGCTAAATTGGTTGGGTGCCCTCTCCCCTCCCCCATTTCTGACCTCTTTTTGATCCCTTTTCCTTCTGATATTTGAATCATGGTTTTTCTTCCAGAGATTTGGGTACTGCTTAGAAAGAAAATAGAAAATTCTAGCAGAATGTCTAGAAATTTTCACTAATTCGTATATATTCGGTGCTTCATATTTTATAAATCCACGACCAAAACTTAGAATAATTTCGCGAACATTATCTCCAGTAAAGAAACACACTTCAAAAAAAGTAATTCCTAATCTTTATTGATGTTCTCAAAGGCTTAAGAACCTCTAAGAATGTAGTGTTCATTAATTCATTTAATATATTTTATTCTCTTGTTCATTTTCTAAGCCCGTGAACTCTTTGGAGCCTCTGATTTATCCTAAAATTGACTTGTGAATGTGTTAAGTTGTTGCCCTCTAAGTATGATTTTCAGAAGTATTAATATCGCTAAGCCAAAACAACGTCTAGGTAGATAAAATTGGTAAAAATCCAATCGGCAGTTCTATTGGTTCAACTAGTCTGGACCTTCTTCCCTCACTCCCTTCTTTCTTTCCTTCCTATCAATGTTTCTTCCCTTCTACTCCCTCTCCTTATTATAGAGCTCTGAGTCATCACTGGGAATCATTCTGAAAAGAGAGCAACCACCACCCCCCTTCCCCCACCCCCGCCGCTCCGAGTGATTCCCCATCCTCTAAGCTTGGAACTATAAACGTGTGCTCCTCGGCACTGCAGCTAAGAGCTGAGACAGTTTACTCAAGAGAAAACATAAAATACGCAGCATAAAAACAAGGTAATTGGTATTTGTGAGAAATTCATCAGTTGCAATGATCCAGAAGACCAGGTTGGTACTATAACCAGGGATATAATGTCATATGTGCTGACCACAACACCACCAAAACATGGTAGGAGAATCAAGTCAGGGAAACATGTGACAGGAACAACCATCTATCTGATGACATAGGGTTCACTGCAGTCACCTGAGAGGGGAGCAGCCAGTCGTCGCTTCTGAGGCCCTGAGGAGAAGCACAGGAGCCACCCAGAGGTGGCCGCCACAAGCCACCAAAGCCAGAAGGCTGCCTGGTGATGCTGACCACTAGCCCAGTAAAGAGACTATCCGAGGGCATGGTGAAAGTCCAAACATTCTAACAGGGGAATAGATAATGGGTTGAAAATGCTGAAGTCGTAGAGAATATATGACTTTGACTTTCCTGGATATGAATCTAGTTCTAACATGCACTTGAGTGGCCTTGAGAAAATTTCTTCTGTAAGCTTCAGTTGCCCCAAATGTGAAGATAAAAATAACTTACCTTGCAGGCTTGTTGGAAGACTTTACTGAAGTTATGTATGAAAACACCCTGGTAAGACTAGATTCCTTCCTTCCCCTGAATTCCTATAAAATTGGTTTCCCAAGATAAAGAATTTTTTTTTCATTCCATGTGAAACAATCTATTTCTTGTTGATTCAAATGGTCTCTTAAAGTGAGGAAGGGATATTAGAATTTTGTCTTACAGACACTCCTAGATTTCTAAAACTGGTAACTATCTATAGGTAAGCTTCCTTTCTACTTGTCGCTAGGAAAGTATCCCTTTACTGTAAACAAGAGCTCCACTACCTACATGACATATGACCTTCAATGATTTTAAATGCTAATTTGTGAGGACCAAGAGTAGGCAGACAAGAAATGATAAAAATGGCAAATTAATAATCACTAAGTTATGGAGGGGAGAGTCACAAAACTGAAAAAAAAAAATAAAGATAAGATTAATCGCCAAGAAGTTCATGAAAGATACGTAAAAGCAGGGAATGAATTAAGACCTGAGGTAAGGGACTTAGACTTAAAGAAGATGGATTACTTAGGTGGATTTCAGCTTCAAGGAACAGAAAACTCAGCTCAGAATTGCTTCCAACAATAGATTTATTGGCTCGTGTATCAAGAAGTCCAGCTAGAGCCAGGGCGTCAGCATTGTTGGGTGCTGGGGCCAATACCTTGACGTGGTCCAGGTCCTTTTCATCTTTTCTCTCTGCCTTCAGTTTGTCAGCTCAGTACTGAGGTTCAGTCCATGTCGATCACAGGTGACCTCAGTAGCCGTCACAGCGCTGGGGTTTTCTTGTTCATACTTGGTGGGAGGGAGGACCCAGGTTCTCCTGGTTTCAGAAACCTCCCACAGTTCTATCAGCACTTTATAAGTGACTGGAATTGGGACACAAAGCCACGTCCAAAGAGACAAGGTCTCATGCCTCAGGCACCCAGGCTCACTCATGGGCTGTGTGCGGGTCAGCTTTCCTTGAAGTATTTGGGCTGTGTCAGGGGACTTGGGTACCTGAACAAAACCAGGTTAGGAAAAAAATATATATAAACAGATCCAAGGAGGTCATCAACCTTTTATACTGCCAAATATTAGTGAGGTAAACTTTATACTTTCATTTGGTTCTACCTCCTAATTTCTCCAATCTGAGGACAGTGTCATACTATGACGTACCGGCAAAGTCAAAGCTAGACGTTTTTCTTGTCCCAGGTCATAAGTTTGTCTTATTATTGTTGTTATTTTGTCTTACCTATACTATACTGCCTCTTAAGTAATACAAACACTCCTCACTCTAATAAGTGCCTGTAATGAGGGTTTTCCAGTTCTGAGTCTGTGATACTCACTGAGTTCCCAAGTCCATGTGCCCGACAGTGTAACCACTCTGCATATAGCAGGAACTTTTTCACACCACCAAGGTCAGCAGTTCTTAACCTGATCAGGCAATAGGATCATCTGGGGAGCTTATTAAAAATACATATTCCAGAAGCTACTGACTCAGTAGGAATGAAGTGAGATTTTGACATCTATATACTTTTTAATCATTTGAGATGGAGTTAGAGACTGGAAGATTGAAGGATGAAATAGGAGAGAGCATTACTTCACTGTATAATTTTTTGAATGGTTTGTACACATATATGTGTGTATATGCATATGCGTGTGTGTGTGTATATGTATATTTTTTCCTTTTTAGGCCTCTAATGTTTCTGAGATGATGGTAAGGCTGAAAACTATGCATTTATATAGTCAAATGTCCATCTTTGGATTAAGTACTTTTGAGCCAAAAAGTGTTTAGAATCAGTGTCAGAATCATGTCTGAATGTTTTGCCTTTTTAATAAAAACCCTGAGGCCGACAAATGGCTCGGTGCTCCCACTTGACTCAGATTCCTGGACTCATTTTTTTCTGGTTTCTGACTGCTCTGCAACGTCTCATTTCTTGAAATGGAGAAATGTAGATTACCAGAGAGTTTTGTTGACAGACAAAGAAAAGAATTCCACAGGCTGGTTCAGCTTTCCTTTGAAGGAGGAGAAAACGGAATCATTTGTAACTGGAATCAGCCCCTGGCCGTTCAGCATTGGTGCACCTACACACGTGTTTCCGTGACAGACGGAGACAGAGGAAGACTATGTTGTTTATTTAAGATGTCTTTGTAGGGCTACTTCCTGAAGCCTCTTCTGAGTGATCAGAGGCGCTGACCCTCTTTGAATTACAACTCTAAAAGGAAGAAATCACTAATTGGATGTTTTGAAGCCCTTCTCTCATTAACAATTTTAAAAGATCATTAAAATGGTAGATACCGTTTTTCAGAAAAGAACATCCTTTTTTTTTTTTTTGAGACAGAGCCTCAAGCTGTCACCCTGGGTAGAGTGCTATGGCATCACAGCTCACAGCAACCTCCAACTCCTGGGCTCAAGCGATTCTCCTGCCTCCACTTTCCAAGTAGCTGGGATGACAGGCGCCCGCCACAGCGCCCGGCTATTTTTTGGTTGCAGCCATCATTGTTGTTTGGCGGGCCCCAGGCTGGATTTGAACCCGCCAACTCAGGTGTATGTGGCTGGCGCCTTAGCTGCTTGAGCCCAAAGAACATCCTTTGCTCAGTCTTCTGTAGCTAGTTATGGTCTACTGGAAATCAACCACAAAGGAAATTCAGTATAGCCTTGGTCATTTTCACAAGAATAGACCAGACCTCTTATGGGCATAGCAGTTACTTTCTTTTTTATTTGGACTTCACATAGGATATTTTTTTTCCACCAGCATATAAACTGTCTGACAAATCTCTATGTATACGACAGGTGGGGACTCAGTCCTTCTAGAAATTCAAAAGTCCTAAGTTGTCCTTAGTGGACTTTGCCCCTCCTACATGTATCTACACGGCGCTTTCCATGTTGTGATGGAAGTGCTGGGCAATCCTCCTGTGAAGGAGCTCAGAGGATGTCTCCCTGTGGGATTCACACAGCACAGTAGGTAACTCAGTCTGAGGAAACACTGAGCTGAGCCACTGGCACCAAACTTTCCACGGCTTCCTTAAAGCAGCCCAGACAGCTTTCGCTCTTGGCCTGAAGGTGCATCCAAGGTGCACAAAAGATTTGGATTAGTTTCAGGAACCACTAAGTAAGGGCAGAAGAAAGGAAATCAATGTTTTTCTAAGTCATTTCCCTACAAAGTATTGATAGGAGGGAAGCCACATTTTCTGTTCCTTATATTTTTCTATTCCTATTCATCTCATTGGGCCTTACATTTCTAAATTTGCCACAATGGTTATTTTTAAGAGCAAATGAAATTCTACAGAATTAAAATTTTTCTTATGTGAAGTTGATATTTAGTATTCTATACTGCCTTAATAATTAAAGAATATATTTTTCTTTAGTTCAAACAGGGCAAAGAATATATGTTGAGTTTCTATGGAGACTTAGACACGTGCTAATTTTTTTTTTTCTTCTTTCTGGTTTTTTTTTTTTTTTTTTTGAGACAGGGTCTACTTTGTCACTTGGGCAAGAATGCAGCGGTGTCATCATAACTCACAGCAACCTCAAACTCCTGGGCTCACTCAATCCTTCTGTTCAACCTCCTGAGTAGCTGAGGCTAGAGGCACCCTCACAATGCCTGGATAATTTTCCTATTTTCGGTAGATAGGGGATCTCAGTCCTGCTCAGGCTAGTCTCAAACTCCGGGCCTCAAGCAGTCCTCTTCTGTGGGCCTCCCAAAATGCTAGCATTACAAGTGTGAGCCACCCTGCCCAGCCTCATGTTAGACATTATATGTTATCTCATTTAACACTTGGAACCATCCTATAAAGTAATTACATGGTATAATTTAATATCAATCCACAGATGGTGTCTACTGTGTGCCTTCTATGTTCTAGGGACTTTGTGGAGGCTATTGACTCAATCAATTTGCTACATATGGACTTGAATCAACTAGTAATATAAGCTTCTTGTTCTCTTTTTCTCTGTTAGAGAATTTTGGGAATGTTTCTGAGTCCCTTTTTTTCTCATTAAGTAACTTAAAATGTTTCAAAAGCTTCATCTATTCGTTCATACCCTATATTATTTTTAAAATAGTTGGGTGTAGCTTACAAAATGACAGTTAAGGACATGGTGGGGGTGGGGAAAGGAAGAGCAGAGAGAGGGAAGGAGGGAGGGGGTGGGGCCTTGGTGTGTGCCACACCTTCTGGGGGCAAGACACGATTCCAAGAGGGACTTTGCCTCACAAATGCCATCAGTTTAACCTGGTTTCTTGTATCCTCAATGAATCCCCAACAATAAAAAAAAAAAAAAGCAGCTCCAAAAAAAAATACATATACTAGCACAGGGTAAATAAAAGTACTCAGTTGCAAAATGACTATACTTTTCTGTCCATCTTATCAGTTTGCTTTTAATACCAATTTCCTGTTCCCCATGAAATAACTCTTTCCTTTTCTTGGCTTTGATTCTTGAAGTCACTGTGGCTCTCCTAGCAAACTCTGGTTTCCTCTGGAACTGATGAGTGCTTTGCTAAGGCCCCAGACTGCCCTGACTCGTCTCCATGAGGGGTCTACATCACCTCTTCCACGGACACAAATCAGTCTCCAAACCACTTAGGAGAACTTTCGTCCCACACAAATCTGTTTATCAGAGAGCAACGGACTACATGTTATAGAAACCTTAACAAACAGGATATCCCATCTCAAATTTATGGTCTTTTGGCATACACAAGAATGCCCCCCAAGGAAGTGTCTGATCCTTAAGGATAGCATGGCAGGTCACCAACCGCAGCCGCTGAAGGACACAGGCCAGGCATCTGCCCCCTGGCACTTCCTGGTTGAAGCTGGACAATGGCTGCCTTTGCTGGACGTGTGAAGCTTTGGGATTATGAACGTCAGGATGGGAAATCATTAGTATGCTTAATTTCAAGAGGAAACCTTTGGACAGCAGGCTGAAGCTGTAAATCAATAATAAAGATTTTCTCTGAATTATGTTTTTACCTGACTCTGAAATTAGATTCTTTTTCCTTTCGTTTCATTTTTAAGCTTTTGAATTGGATTTAACATACTGACTCTGTCAGGTTCCTGTGGTGAATTGATAATGAAATTAGGAGAGACGGGGTCCATTGACTTAGAAGACCTATGCCATTAGTTAAGTCTTCCCCCCGTTTCTGCAACTGCCGTGACACCCACTTAGTCACCCTGGCTTTGGTGCTTGCCTCTGACACTGACAATAAAGCAGAGCTGAGAATGGAGATGAGGAGGCAGCAGCATAAACAGGCATTATTGAAAGAAAAAAAAGATGGAGGTGAAAATCAATACTTCCATTAACATCCAGAAACAGACTTTTCAAAAAACATTTATATATTCAGCTGACAGTAATGTCCGAAAAGACTAGTTCCTTGAAGGGTCACAAATGATGTACCTATCACTGCTGCACTATTTCTTTTCCTCCCCATTTTGCTAAGAAATAACACCAGAAGAATTTAAAACTAAAATTAAACCCAAAAACTTTGCCTAGAAAAAAACATTCAAATAAAGGGTACATTTTTCAAGAAAGTAGACAAGACAAATTTCTAGTTATATACATTAAAATTATTAGCAATGTACAACAAAAATAGCGATTTTCTTAAAGCTTGTAACAGGTCTTGATTTGTATGTATATCTCTTCTGTAAGGTCATCACCATCCCGTAACTGACATGCCTCTATTGCAAGGAACTGTGCTAAGTTTCTGGTCTGGGCTTGGTGGGTTTGCATTGTTGTGGTTCTTGTTATGCTAACTCTCATTCTTAAATCTAGGTTTATTTCCTGGCTTCCACATTATTGGGCTTTGTGACTTTGAGAAGCCATCTTCTCTATTTTCTTTTCTTTTTTTCCTTTTTTGAGACAGTCTTGCTTTCATGGTAGAGTGCTGTGGTGTCATAGTTCACAGAAACCTCAAACTCTTGGACTCAAGTGGTCCTCTTGCCTCAGCCTCCTGAATAGCTGGGAGTACAGGTGCCCGCCACAACCTGGCTAGTGTTTCCATTTTTAGTAGAGAAAGCCTCGCTCTTGCTCAGGCTGGTCTCAAACTCCAGAACTCAAGCAATCCACCCCCTTTAGCTTCCCAAAGTGCTAGAATTATAGGCGTGAGCCACCATGCCTGGCCAGAAGCAGCTTACTTAATGCTCAGTCTCCCTGTATGTTAGGACATTGTCGGGAGGAATAAGTAGAGGGTGTGTGCAAATGCCTTGCACGGGGCCTGGCACACAACTGAGTCTCCAAAGATATTAGTCTGCCACCCCACCCCACCCTCCCTCCTGACACCCTTCCTTATTTTCCTTTTCTTCCTGGTTGGTCCCCTTGCCTCCTCTGCTTTACCATCTGTTACCCACATCCTCAGAGGATCACTTCTGGGCAAAGCCAATAAGAAGGTGATGGTACTCAACCACCTTATGTAAGGAATTGACTTGGTGGCCTTCCCTGGGCACCTCTCTTGATGCTGCCACTACTCTTATTCCTTTGGCATTCTGTGCGACTTCCTGGGCACAGGAGCTAAAGCCTAGTGTGACCACCCATTATCCCTAAGCAGCATAGCACACGGGACCCCTCTTACCTCTAGGAACAGAGTTCCAGAGCAAATCAGGAGCTAGCCTGTCATCTTAGACTGTGCAGGACACAGTTACTGTAAACTTGATTCTGATCTTCAAGAAAGACCAGGTTTAGAAAAAAGAAGTACTAAGAACCTTAGGAGAAAGTGAGAGCTGCTTATAATGCAAATGAACAAAAGCAGGAATGCTCAGCAGTATCTCACATGCATCCTAGACTGTAGAAAAGCAAGTTTCAAAAAGTTCAAAAGAGACATATGTTTGGTCCCAGAATTAGAAGGGTTTTGTTTTTTTTAAGGGAGTATAAATAGGTCCAGAAAGAGTAGAAAATGAAATTCTAACTATATAATAAAAATTAGCCAGATAAGGAAAAAAAACCAAGGACATCAAGAGGGTTGCTTAGGAACTCTCCTTTGAGCTCACATATTAAAAAAGTTATGTTTGCAAGATCAAAGAACTTATAGGCAAAAACAAAAGGGGTACAGTAGCACAAACCTAAAAGAAGGGTATCATACAAAATAAAGTAAGCCGGGAACAGTGGCTCATGTAATCCCAGCACTGTGGGAGGCTGAGGTGGGAGGATGGCTTGAGGCCAGGCATTGTTGGTTATAGTGAGCTATGATAGTGCTACTGTTCTCCAGCCTGGGCAACAGAACAAGACCCTGTCTGTCCAAAAAAAAGTAAAGTAAAAAATAAACTCACTTTAGCTGAAAGAAAAAATAGCGAATAGAAAATGAGTTTCACCCATGTGTACACAGAAAAACAAAGAATTATTCACCACATTTCTAAGACAAAGTGCTGTCATGTTAACAAGACAAAGAAAAAATAGAATTAATTAACTGCTCTTTTGCTTCTGTCTTCTTCACCAAAAGAATAACCTTCAGACTGAAAGTGCAGATGTGTCTGACCACTGCAAAGTGTTTTCACTGGACAAGGAGCGCCGGGGTGATTTTCTGAAGGGGAATTCCAGCAGTCTGAGCAAACTGGATGGTAGAAACCGAGCTACACCTGTGAGGGTCCAGGTACGATGTGACGAAGATTGTGTCAGGCACTGTGGAGAAACAGACAGGAGGCAGAGGGGTCGAGCCTGACGGGGTGGATGGGACAGAATAACCCATTGCAAAGGCGCTAGAAAAGCTTTGGGTGTTTAAAGTGAATGCATCTTTTGTGCAAGCAGAAAGCCAACAGGAAGGGGGAGTAGAGAATGGAAGGGAAGACCAACCACGTGAGCCTGGCCCTGGAGCCGCCCCGTCACACAGGGATGATTCAGGCATAGCAGGAATCCAGGTTTGGCAGAATCACAGGCGACATCCAGGAGAAAAGCTGGATATAAACAGACCACAGAGGAGGGGATACAATCTATGTCCAAAGGGCTTCCTATCAGAAAATCTATAACGAGGGCTCCTTGCCTGATGAGGATGTAGAAATGAATTTCTTTGAATAATAATAATTTTTAAACAGTATCCTTGTCTACTATGTTCCGCTAAAAAAAAAAAAAAAAATTTAAAGTAAAAGTAATAGAGCCATGCACCTGCCTCCTCATTCTGTGGATATCACGAAACTGGAATATAGAGCTCAAAGATGAAGGGATCAAGAGTTCTGTGAATTTCTTTGCGTTTTGTGTGAGGTTGAGTACTGAACGGTAAAATTGTTGGAAACGCACAGTGCCACCCGTCCAGGCCCCATTAAAGGCAGGGAATCTGGGGTTTAATCATGTAATGGCAGGGTGTTAATGCTAGTAAAGAAAGCTTGGTGGCAGGACCAGAGCTTAGGATGAGGTTTCCCAAAGTAGCTGGGAGTCAGGAAGGTCCCAGGAAGTGATACTTGGGCTGAGAACTGAAAGATGAGTTGAACTCAGCCTGAAGAAATAGTGCACACATATGGAATGTTAAGATTGTTTCCAGATTCCGGCGCCTCACTTTAAAGTTGCCAAATGAAAGCTCCAGCACGTGCTGGCTAGGGGCTACGGACATCACCTCAGAGCTGGTTATCAAGTCTGTGGAGTGTTAGGGAAAGAATTTAATCCAATTCTGAGGCAATCTAACATCAAGTTCAAACACAGAGGCTCTACAGTCTAGATTAGAATGCCAGGACTAGAATTCTGGCCCTGCCATGAATCACACCACCTCATATGTATAATAACATTAATAATAAGAATACATGTTGCACAGGATTGTTAGGAAGATTAAATGAATGGATGCAAGTGCCCAAAACAGTGCCTAGAACACGTAGTCACTCAATACATATTGGCTATTATAGTTATTCAGTGATTAAAGTTATAAAAAGGCAGATGTTTTAGCTATTCAAATTGTTGAACAAAGTAACCGAGTTTCCTGAAATGGCTAACCAGAAACCAGATGATCGTCGGGAAGAAGAACAAACGAGCTGTTACCTGTGCTGAGGAGGCAGACTAATCAGATGGACCTAGTTTTTCTGACTTCCAGGGTCTATAGAAGTGATTTTCAACTGGTGTGCTGCAAAAACTTTTAAAATAATTAGTCTATTTTCGAAAGAAGTTCAAAGCACAGTAAGTATATTCTATTTTTTACTCTTTTAAATCAACATAATTAAACTGTGCTACAAAAGCTTAACTATAGGTTCAAGTGCGCCGTGAGATAAAAAGGGTTGAAAAACACCAGTCTTTAGTCTCACACAGAAGAATGGGAATTTTGAGTCTTCTTCATTTTGACTAATAGGTATATTCCTAATGATAAAGTATTTATTCACTGTCCTGTGAAACTGTCCTTGTCAGGAGAAAATACTAGTTTATAGATTCACAGGAGTATCAGTCTTAAATTAGGACATAACTGCACATTTCTTTTCTTTGTTTGTTTGTTTGTTTTTGAGCCAGAGTCTCACTATGTTCAGCCCTCGGTAGAGTGCAGTGGCATCACAGCTCACAGCAACCTCAAACTCTTGGGCTTTAAACGATTCTCTTGCCTCAGCCTCCAAAGTAGCTGGGACTACAGGGTGCCTGCCACAACGCCCAGCTATTTTTTTGTTGCAGTTGTCGTTGTTTAGTTGGCCTGGGCTGGATTCGAACCTGCCAGCCTTGGTGCATGTAGCTGGCGCAATAGCCCCTGTGCTATGGGCACCAAGCCATAACTGCGTATTTCAATGCACGTTCTGTCCAATCCCACAGAAAGCTATGTGTTTAGTCTATAGGTGGAAACAAGAACACAGACTTTTTAAAATTGATATTATAATAGGACATTATTCCAAAACATGAAATGAAGGAGTTTTAATTTATCATCAAAACTGCCACAACCATTTCTTAAACATTTTTGTTGTCATTAGTGAGCTAATTGGACTTTAATCGAATCAGCAATAAGCAGTAAGAGTCAAGAAACACAGATTTTTTTTTTTTCCTTCAAGGGCTTTACTCAGAATTCATGATCTCAATGGGAATGCCGATAATCTGTGAATTATCTACTCGCAAAATGCAGAAAGAATCAAAGGAAATTTAGAAGGGAGCATTGGCCCATTTCACCGAGAATCCAGCCAGGCAGATCTGCTCAATGGTTAAAGAGTAACAGCAACTCCATTAAACACGAGAATGGTCAGTGCAATTAATGCAATTAAAGTAATTAGTCCTGGCAGCTGTAAGGTCAAATAGAGGTAGCTTTGTAACAACAATCTGCCACTGCAAAATTACTGACATTCCCAACTAAATTATATTCTCTAAATTGTTGCCTTAATGCTAAATAAATAAAGTTATGATAATGTAGGGACTGATTACAGATTGAAATTAGTGCAATTGCTTGTTATTCAGTCTGCTAGGGTTAACATTTTTTAAAAACATAATTAATGGCCTTTGCTTACTGTCTCTGGTTATGGATCCTGAAGCTCATTTGCATTCTTTTGCAATATGCTGACAGTGCTAAACGTCTAAGAAGAAAGATCTCATCTGCGGGCGGAAAATGCGTTTTTCACATCGTCATCAAGCTAAAACTTGTTACGGTTTCAGGACAGCGTTAATAACAAAGATGACCAGAAAAGGGAACAGATAGGAATAAGACTACAATCCGTTTTTCTTTTCAGTCTTGTGATCTGAGCCTTTCTGGAGTCAATGTGAAATGTAATTGCTCTTTTGACCTCTATCTTCTCTCTCCCCAGGTCTGAGGAAGAGCTATACTGGTTGATTATTGCAGGAATGAAAGGCACTCTGACCTTGTCGACCGAATGCCTTGCTGCTTTCAGTGTTGCCCATTATACTGAAGGCAGGCAACTCCTGGAGAGAGGCGGAATCTACAGGGGAGCTGCTCCCCGGGCAGGGTGCCAGGAAAGGCTTCATCAGCCGCAGTTCAGACATGACCAAACAGCTCAGGCAGCAAAGGAAACAGCTAGGGGGGGAAACAGAGTGTATCAAAATATTGTTAGCACACAGTCTAAAAGAGCTCTCAGGCACCTAAGCCATAGAGCGCCTTTGCTAATACCGCCCAGCGTCATCCGCCCCAACCAAAAGACTGACCTGGGAACATTTGCTGAGGAAGGAAGCAGTAACCAATATAAATGTAGTTACTGATTTCCTAAAATAAGCACTTGCTTATTCAAATGGGGTTTGTGATAATATTCCTATTTAAATAGAAACAGAGTGAATTTCTAGCAGAAAGTAGGTTGGGATATTTCATTACCACAATTGTTCTAGATTAGAAATTATTCGCTGAAAACCTGGTTGGATTATTTTTAGGATTTATGGTTGACGTGAGGATTAGGGTAAAATCACAATGAAAACAACATGGTCTGTCCTTCAGGCTCTACAGTGAAAGCAGTCTTTGTTTAAAATGAGCTGTATTTCCATCATGTAACTGCTAATTCTGCTCCAATCAATTCTATTCACCAAAATTTTATCGAGCATTCGTTATGTGTCTAAGCATTGTGGGAAAACATAAATGACATGTGAAATATGCCTGTGAATTAATGGGACTAGCTGACCAAGGAGACACAGAAATAGGGCCATTTGCTTTATCATTTCGTTTCATTCACTGAGGGAGACCACCAGAGGTCTGCTATGAGCGCAGCATGGTGTTAGGTTCTTTACATTCAGACTTGAGTTTCAGTCTTACAATCATTTTCAGGTCCATGTGGTCATCCTCACCTAAGGCAGGGTTTATTTTGGTAACGAAGACTTTGGAGTCTGGAATTAGCCAGACTTGGGCTTTTAGGGGCAGAAAGGTATGATTCCTTTCTTCACCCATCATTAAGGGTCACAGCCAACACTCCTATAGCAAAAGATAGGTGAACAAGGGGAAAATGTAACACATTTAACCTAATTTTTATGTAATTCAGGAAACTTCAGAAATGAAAACTAGGTTGGCCTAGTTCCTATACTGAAGGAGACTAGATAAACTTAAGATCTTTTCTATCTCTATAGCTCTATGAGAATTACCGTTGTTCAGTCACACATCCCAGATTTTCCATCATAATTCCAAAGGTTATGGCCCAAAATGCCCTTAAGAATAATTATGTTCATGAAATGCTGAAATTCCAAAGGTTATGGCCCAAAATGCCCTTAAGAATAATTATGTTCATGAAATGCTGAATTCAGGGAACAAAATTACCCTATGTCAAAATAAAAAGAATCAACAAAGGTAGGAAAAGAATAATGAATAAAGTCTGGGAAGAATAGTGTTCAAACATAATTTTCGAGAGATGGGTAAAACCATGACCGTCGCACAGATAAAAATGAACATGTTAAAGATTTGATTTTAGTCATTAATCAAAGAAGGAAACCAGCAGATGTTATAACCAGTTCAGGAGAATGTGAAGAGAGACACACTTAGAGATCAGGAATATTGAAATGAGTGTGCAAATGCAACAAAGCTGGTTTTTCAGGGGGAGGGAAGGGAAGTCAATTGAACTTATACTACCCTGTTTCCATGAAAATAAGACATCCTCCGAAAATAAGACCTACTTACAGGAAAGATAAGATGTCCCCTGAAAATAAGACCTAGCGCGTCTTTGGGAGCACACCTGAAAATAAGACACTGTCTTATTTTCGGGGAAACAGGGTAGATGGGGAAAATTTACATTCTATCAATTACCTATGACATACAGCATTGTAAAATAGCTCAAAGACAATGGAAGGCTAGAATCAGATAACAGGAAGGGTGTGCTGTGCACAGACATAGCTTCCCACGGAAGAACAGGTGTTGTTGTTTTCTGGAATGGAATAGATTTGATAGAGTTCAGAACACGGTATCACCTTGCACACTAACTGTTTTTGTTTTGTTTTTTTTTATTAAATCATAACTGTATACAATGATATGATTATGGGGTACACTAACTGTTTTAAGCTGAAAGAATTTGAGGAGGAAATGGAAGGGCTCTCTGACTCTCTCCCACCTTTTTTTTCCTGAAGCAGGTCAAAAAGCCCAGGAAGGATTTTCTAACCTTCCCCTAAAGCAAGTCATACCACCCTCATGGGAGTGGGGCCCTCTGAGGACAGGGAATGAATACGGAGGAGAATCTGAACACGTCTTGCTAAATCTCCCCTGTTTATTATCATTAGATTCTTTTTTTTTTTATCAGATCATGCTTCTCTACAACTATCCCCTTACTCATCAAACCTAGCATAAAAGAATACATAGGTTTACTTTGTCAGTGAAAAGAACCCAAACTCTATAAAATAATCTAAAGAAGTTTATTCTGAGCCAATATGTGTAACCATGGCCCGGAGAGCCACGTTCAAGAAGTCTCCAGCAAGTGCTCTCGCCCTGTTGGTTTACAGTTTGGTTTTATGGAAGGCATACATTGATTTGGCTCAAAAAGGCAGAACAGTTGAAATGGGGCATTACAGGTGACAGGTGGGCTTAGAGTTTCTTTGATTGATTACAGAAATGAAGCTTTGGCTTGTAATGTTTTAAGATAAGGAAGTCTGGCGGCACCTGTGGCTCAGTGAGTAGGGTGCCAGCCACATACACCTGGGCTGGCAGGTTCAAACCCAACCCAGGCCAGCGTAAACAACAATGTCAACTGCAACCAAAAAATAGCCAGGCGTTGTGGCGGGAGCCTGTAGTCCCAGCTACTTGGGAGGCTGAGGCAAGAGAATCGCTTAAGCCCAAAAGTTTGAGGTAGTTGTGAGTTGTGATGCCACGGCTACACAGGGCAACAGCTTGAGACTCTGTCTTAAAAAAAAAGAAAGATAAGGAAGTCGGTTTATCAGAGACAAGCCACCAGACATACAGGACATACACCCAGACTCGAGTGATCTGTTAAGTAAACTGATGACCTGCAGGTGTGACTTAAGCTTTGCCTTAGGTCTGTTAATGAGTTGCAAAGGATACCTCCCAGAAGGAAGCAGGGCCTGATGAGGCATGTCTAACCCTCTTCTTATGACCAGCAACTCAGCTGTAGGGTCCCTGTCAAAAGGGGATCCATTCAGTCAGCTCAAGTATTTAAGATTTTATTTTCATTCGCAACCTGTTTCTGTGGGTCTTCATTTCCTTGTGAAAGTCCCTATGTCACATAAAACTTAAATAAATCTATACACCTTTCCCTTGTTAGTATGTCTTTTGTATAGAGGCCTCAGCCATGAACCTAGCAGTGGATAAAGATACCTTTCCTCCCCTCCAGCTTCCTGTGGAATATGGCATGTCATTGGAATTTCTGATTCCTCAATGGCTATCTAGGAAAAGATCTCAGCGGGTCTGTGATGTGAACAGGGCTCACCTGGGAGACTTTCAAAATAGAATCACCACCTCCAATTTGCCTGGAGAGTTCTAATAAATGCTCTAACAATTGGAGAGCCATTTCAACTGCTTTGGGAGGCGAATGTTAAGGTTGGAGGAGACCTAGAAACTCAGGTGTAGGTAGCTTTGATGGATACAGTCACACTTTTCCATCCTTTGCAGAGCCTTCTGTGATTTTTCTTGATGTGGTCTAAGGGTCATGAAACTATTAAAAGAGTTCGGTTCGGGCGGCGCCTATGGCTCAGTCGGTAGATGCACCGGCCCCATATGCCGAGGGTGGCGGGTTCAAACACGGCCCTGGCCAAACTGCAACCAAAAAATAGCCGGGCGTTGTGGTGGGCGCCTGTAGTCCCAGCTACTCGGGAGGCTGAGGCAAGAGAATCGTTTAAGCCCAGGAGTTGGAGGTTGCTGTGAGCTGTGTGAGGCCACGGCACTCTACCGAGGGCCATAAAGTGAGACTCTGTCTCTACAAAAAAAGAGTTCCGTTCACAGGGGCTAAGAACTGATGTGCACATTGAAGGAACAGGAAAGCCAAAAGGAAACAATGAGAATTAAGGAAATGAAAATAGGAAAGAAAGGGATAAGGAAGACTGGAAAGAGACCATGAGAGAGGTGTCAGCTGGTGGAGAGCATGCCGAGGATGCCTCCCTGAAAGAGCTACTTTGTTAATAAAAATACCATTTACAACCCAAGCCCCAAATAGTAGAAGTAAAAAGAAGCTTTATTTCTGAAGTTCCACTTTGTACATTCCCGCCTCCACTGGGAATCTGACATGGCCATGTTTTTACTAACTTCCCAGGGCGTGCGTGCACTGGACCCATTATAACGGCACAAAATGCTCCCTACACACTGCTCTGTAGGGTGACACTGCAGGTTTTTTACTTCTCTTCTATCACATCCCTCCTTACACAAAAATTGAAAATAGAAGAGATAATAAACTGAAAGCCTAAATTCAAGTCTTTTAAATGTTTCTTTTTTAAAAACCCACAATCTTAATGAACTGGACTAAGGGAAATTATTTATAGCTAGAAAAGGGAAAATTTATAAGAATGCCAATTTAGGCTTAGCTCAGCAACAAAAAGGAACCATGAGAAAAGAAAAAAAAAGGAAAGTGAAGAACTTAGTGGTGGTTCTAGGATGACTGTGAACATCACTTCCTCAGATGGAGGAACGAAGACCTCCAGAGGGCCAGGGTGTACACTAGACCTTCTGCTTAGTGAAGCTTTACAATTCTCCAAAATATTAACGTGGAATGGCTCTTCAAATAAAATTTGAAGGAATACAGTAACAAGGTTCAGGAAATGCTGCCCCGAGTCCGGCATCATGGCACTTTCTCCTTCCCCCTCACTCTTCTCCCGTGAAACAAATCATAAGATCCTCACTGGAGAGGTGCCCTCCCTAACCCAGGGGAAAAAATCCTTGTCTCTGAAGACACAGGAACCCAGAGAAGAATCTTAACAAACAGGCCTTGCTTAATTCCCCGCACCTCATTTATTACCCTTAGATCACAACATTTTGTCCTCTAACCACACTTTCCATGGCTATATACCCTTAATCAAATGCTGCATAGGCCGGGTGCAGTGGCTCATGGTTATAATCCTAGCACTCTAGGAGGCCGATGCTGGTGATTGCTTGAGCTCAGGAGTCAGAGACAGTCTGACCAAGAGCGAGACCCTGTCTCTACTAAAACTAGAAAAAACTAGCCTGGTGTTGTGGCAGATACTTGTAGTCCCAGTTACTCAGGAGTCTGAGGCAGGAGGGTCACTCAAGCCCAAGAGATTGAGGTCGCTGTGAACTGTGATGCCATGGCACTCTACCCAGGGCAACAGAGTGAGACTCTGTCTCAAAAGAAAAAGAAAACATACACATAAAAAGCCACAAATTTACCTATTTCTTTAGGCTTTCATTTCCTTATGAAGACTCCTGTGTTACTTAAACTTAGGTTTAATAAATTTGTATGTTTTCCTCTTGTTAATCTGTCTTTTGTTACAGGGGCCTCAGTCACACCTGTGGCTCGGTGAGTAGGGCGCCAGCCCCATATACCGAGGGTGGCAAGTTCAAACCTGGCCCTGGCCAAACTGCAACAAAAAAATAGCTGGGTATTGTGGTGGGCACCTGTAATCCTAGCTATTTGGGAGGCTGAGGCAAGAGAATCGCCAAAGCCCAAGAGCTGGAGGTTGCTGTGAGCTGTGTGACGCCACGGCACTCTACTGAGGGTGACAAAGTAAGACTCTGTCTCTAAAAAAAAAAAAAGAAAAAAAAGAAAAGATATTTTGTTTCTCCTACAAAGGTGACTCTTACATGCGAGCACATCAGCTCAAGACGGCAGGAGGCAGTATTATCTTGATTAGATCCTTTGGCAACTAGGGACACCAGGAAAGGAAGAAAGCACCCAGGTCTTTTCTACGTGACCCAGGGCAGATGGCCAGCAAACTCCCTGTGGGCAGTGAATTCACTGTGTTTGAACAAGCCAAAAAAGGTTAAACCAACTAACACCATGAAGCAAATGAAAAAATGCTACTCGGGCAATTGTGAAGACAAACTTTCAACTAAATTGGTCCAACAGAATAGTTGCCGTCTTTTTATTGTTTTTAACCTGAGGGATGAGAAAAAATAAATCAATGTCAGATGTTCTTGAAAAAGCTCTGATAACTCAGTGCAGTATATAAGGAAAATAAAAAGAATCATTTGCTTTAGAGAAGAGAAAGCCAACAAAACTTACAGGACTTCTTTAGGGTTCAAGATGGCATCACATGGGGCCTTGGCATTGACTTTCAACTGAGGGAGTTTGGGAAAACAGCAGGAAGAGGAAGGTCTCTCTGATGCCCCCACACCTCACCATCCTTCTCTCCTGATACAGATCATGAAACCTAGGAAACATTTTCTGACCTTCCTCCAAAGAAGGTTATACGAGGTCTGACAATTAAGTTTGTGAACTCATCCTAGAAAAAGTGCTACATACCTCATTGCTGAGTACCACCACGGATGCCTTTGAAAGTCTCCCCGTGGGGGTGACGCCTGTGGCTCAAGGAGTAGGGCGCCAGTCCCATATGCTGGAGGTAGCGGGTTCAAACCTAGCCCTGGCCAAAAACCAAAAAAAAAAAAAGAAAGTCTCCCCTTGGGAAGCTGTGCACTGAGGTCAGCACCTAGTTCACCCTTCAAAGCAATTTTGGAACTCTCTGGAATGGCCATCAGAGCCATCATTGTATTTGCCCTCCATGTGCTGAATGCCATCAAAATGTCTTCCTTTCAACATTTCCTTTATCTGCAAGTAAAGAAAAAAGCCACTGGGCACCAGACCCAGTGAGTAAGGAGGGTGTTCCAACACAGTTATTTCTTTACTGTCTAAAAACTCCCTCACAGACGGTGCCCTGTGAGCCCTGTATTGTAGTGATGCAAGGGCCAGGGGTTGTTAGTGAAAAGTGCAGGTCATTTTCTTCTAACTTTTTCACACAGCCTTTCAGCACTTCCAAATAGTAAACTTGGTTAACTGTTTATCTAGTTGGTACAAATTCATAATGAAAAATTCCTCTGATATAAAAAAAATTAGCAACATCATTTTGAGTCTTGATTTGGAATGATAGAATGTTTTCAGTCATGGAGAATTGGCTGTCTTCCACTGTGCACCCTGACATTTTGTTTCAGAGTTGTATCATACACCTATGTTTCAGTATGGGTGATAACGTGGCCCAAAATGCCATCTTGCCTCTCTAAAAGGTCTTGGCAAACTTTAATGCTCTTTTGCTTTTGTTCATTCATGAGCTCCTTCATTTTTGCCACACACCTTTCTCATGCCAAAATTTTCAGTTAACATTTTTCAAGTTGGTAGCACCTGTGGCTCAGAGCCGGCCCCATATACCAAGGGTGGTGGGTTTGATCCCGGCCCCGGCCAAACTGCAATAAAAAAAAAATAGCTGGGCGTTGTGGTGGACGCCTGTAGTCCCAGCTACTGGGGAGGCTGAGGCAAGAGAATCGCCTAAGCCCAAGAGCTGGAGGTTGCTGTGAGCTATGATGCCACAGCACTCTACTATGGGTGACAAAGTGAGACTCTGTCTCTAAAAAAATAAAAAATAAAAGTTTTCAAATTATTTCTTTATCAATGTTTACTTGGTCTGCTATGCTTCTCACGTTCAGCCAACAAGTCGGATGCACAACTTGATAACATTTTTGCAATGTTTTCATCACTTCTGCTCACTACTAGCTGCCCTGACCTCTCTTCAACTGTGACACTTTCTCTCCCCTCAGAAACACGGTTAGCCTGTTTGTACACTGCTGTTTTCTTCATGGCATTATCTTCTTCATAAACTGGGACTAACATGTCCCTGATTTCACTTCCACTCTTACCACGTTTAACAAGAAAATTAACGTTTATTCATTGCTCTAATTCAAGCTCTGACATTCTTGCAACAGCACAAAAACACGCAACGATGATAATGAATACAACTCAGCAAGACACCACCACACCTTGACACAAAAACAGCTGTGAGACACGCATATACCAAGATGATGAAACTATTCCGAGCTCTGAATACAGTACTGCCAATGTAAGCACCCAGTGGGAAGTTTGTGAATTTGTCTGATCTTGCAGGACCTTCGTATGAGAGGTGCCTTTATTTTACATAAAGGAAGGGAGCTTCCTTAGCTCTGAGAAGGAAGAGCTTCCTTACCTCTGAACACCTGAGGACCTAGAGGAGAATTTGACAAACAGGTCTTGCTAGGTTACCCTTCCCCTTAGTTTATTACTGTAAAATCATACTTTTCTTTTAGTTTTATTTTTGAGGCAAGGTCTTATTCTATTCCCTGGGCCAGAGTGCAGTGGCGTCATCATAGCTCACTGCAATCTCCAATTCCTTGGCTCAAGTGATCCTTCTGCCTAAAGTCTCCCAAGTAGGTAGGACTACAGGTGTAGACTACTGTGCCTGGCTAATAATCAGGTCTCCCTGTGTTAGCCAAGCTAGCCTTAAACTCCTAGCCTCAAGAGATCCTCCCATCTTGACCTCCCAAAGTGCTGGGATTATAGATGTGAGCCACTGTGCCCTGTCAGATCACACTTTTTTTTTTTTGGTTTTTGGCCGGGGCTAGGTTTGAACCTGCCACCTCCGGCATATGGGACCGGGGACCTACTTCTTGAGCCACAGGCGCCGCCCTGATCACACTTTTTTTGTCCAAATATAAGCTATGTTTTTACAGGGGAGAGGATGTATGGTGAAAAATAAATAAAATTTTAAAAATAATAAACTACTTTTTTCACAACCATCCACTTGTTTATCCCACATTGCACTAAACACAGACACACATTTACCTGTTTCTTTAGGTCAGGGGTCCCGCGGGCCACATGAGGCGGTTTGATTGTTTTGTTCCCATTTTGTTTTTTTACTTCAAAATAAGATATGTGAGGTGTGCATAGGAATTTGTTCATAATTTTGTTGTTGTTGTTGTTGTTGTTGTTGTTTTAACTATAGTCTGGCCCTCCAATGGTCTGAGGGACCAGTGAATTGGCCCCCTGTTTAAAAAGTTTGAAGACCCCTGCTTTAGGTCTTCTCTTCCTTATAAAGGATCCTGTGTCACATAAAATTTATATTAATACATTTGTATGCTTTTCTTTAGTTAATCTGTCTTTTTATAGGGGCCTCAGTCTTGAACTAGTAATAGGTGAGGAAAAAATATTTTTCCTCCTCTATAACACATTGTTTGAAAAAGGAACTTCATGAGGTAGCTCACACCCGTAATCTAGCACTCCCGGAGGCCCGGGGAGGAGGACTGCTTGAGAGCAGAAGTTTGAGGCTAGCTTGAGCAAGAACAAGAGCCCATCTCTGCAAAAAAATACAAAAATTTATGTGGTATGATAATGCACCCCTATAGTCCCAGCTTCTCTGGGACTGAGGCAAGAGGATTATTTGAGCCCAGAGGTTTGAGGATGTAGTGAGTTGTGATGATACCCCTGCACTCTACCCAAGGGCAACAAAGCAAGACCCTCTTTTGAAGAAGAAGAAGAAAAAGAGAAGGAGGAGGAGGAGGAGGACTAGTAAAGGAACTTTAGAGGTGTGCAAAATGGACGAAAATTGCACTTCTTTCTAGCTGTCATGTTTTAAATAGCATGATACACATACCTCCCAAGTTTTTAAAAGCCCATTCAATGCTTTAAATAAAGGCAATTTAACAGGACCGAGAGCACACTACTAAATATAGCAACATAATTACTTTCAAGGAAATTATCTCCCTGTACAGTGTTGGAACAATGAGCTGAGTGGGCTTGATTCAGAATGTCCATAACTTCTCCATCCACAGGCAAGTGGCAGGGAGTGCCTTTTATTCCCTTTGCCTCTGGGGAGTTTTCAGCGGTGTACTCATTTGCAGGATCAGATCAGAGAAGGATAGAATTACTAATGAAAGGAGGCAGCACAAGGGCAAGAACCCAAAACTGCTCTTCCTTTTCTCACCCAATCCGGCTGGATCTGAATTTCAACCATCTCAATTTTTTTTTCCCCCCAAGTGATGGTGGGGCCGTTTCCCAAAGCAGGGTTAGGACCTTGCAAATGGAGTTCTCCGGGTTTTTGGTTTTTGTTTTGTTTTGAAGTACCATTCAAAGAAGGACTGTGATGTCATCAGGCTGGCTGGCTATTGTATTCTTCCTATTTGCATGCACTTGTCAGTTAATAAATTGAGGGCAGTTTAAATCAATCAGCATTCAGGAAGCAACAGCTGTTGTCTAAGTAATTCGGAAATAATAAACAACACAGAGGTCTTAGCCTGCACTGTCCTCAGGTAAATGTGGGGATTTACCCAGAGCCCTCAGTGGACTGTAGTTTAACATTCCCTACAGCGAGTCAGGGTCTGCAGCTGGAACGCTAACATGGGAGTGATCATGATCTCAAGAGTCTCTGTCACACAAACTGTACAAGGGCCAGGTCCTTTGCTGCAAGCTTCCAAAAGTCTCCAGAAAAGGGAAACTGTTTGTTTCCAAAAGTCTCCAGAAAAGGGAAAACGTGGGAAACAACATCAGGACTAGCATTTTGTCCCTGGAGATAATATAGAGTTAGAGACCAAGTACAAACATTCTCATTCATGAAAGAAAAGAAGAAGGGCGACTTTGTGTTGACTTCCCTAGGAAACTTCCCAAAGCCAGCTTGGCAGCATGCAGCCTTTCATCGAGTGCCTGCTGCCCTCCTGGGTCAAGTACTTTCCTGAGATGAAGGAGAGCTCCAGAGTGAGGAATAGCACCCCACACATGAAGTCCCTCTGCTCTAGGTCATCCAGAAACACCATCGCTTGAGTTGACCACTGACACACTCTTGCTTCCATAGTCCAGCCTATGGTGGTGAAGCCATGTGTGGGAGTGAAATCTCTCAGGCTATATATAATGCCACCCTGGGCCTTGCCCCACACAGAGACCAAAAGGAACCAGGAAGTAGTTATAGTCTCATAAAGAAAATCAAATCATGGTTTTTAATGGAAAATTGGAGACCATGCATAATTGTGACAGAGGAGATGTAGCTCCTATAATGGGGAAATTCTGTCAGGGTCATTTGTCCAAAAGTGAGAGTATTTCAGCAATAATCTAAAAACTAGAATGCAATTATGGTAACTCCTCCCAACCCACACCCCATTTCACATTCTAATGTTTGAGGACATTCCAAATTAAGACAAACACACAGAACAGCCCCAAAGCACCATCTTCTCAGGCCATTCTTTATCCGTAAACTCCCAAATTATTGAGGGTGAGGGGATAGTGTACACAGGAGAGGGAGAGAAGTGGAAGGAGGAAATCTCACAAAGATAAAAGTGGTTATGGCAAGGAGCTGGATAATCCCTAAACTTCTCAATGGAAGAATGGTGTTTTTATTGAGCTAGGAACTCTGAACAAAGACTAATTTTGGAAAAGAAACGTCATGTGGAAAAGAATTGGGGTAGAAAGAATGGTGATAGAGAAAGAGAAGAATGTGGGGAGAGAGGGAGAAAAAGAAACACTCTGAAAATAGAGAAATAGAAACAAATGCACCAGGACCCAGAGGAAACAGCTTAGAACCAATCAGCATATGGAGGTTGAAGGATCAATCTTAAAGAGAGGAAAGAGGGATAGTCATTGTTGTAACTAAGAAACTCCCTCTTCTAGACTAGGAAACTCCTTCCATTAAACTAAGGGCCTAGGCCAGGTGTGGTGGCTCACACCTGTAATCCCAGCACTCTGGGAGGCTGAGGCTGATGGATCTCCTGAGCGCAGGAATTCAAGACCAGCCGGAGAGAGAGCTAGACCCCCATCTCTTAAAAAAAAAAAAATACTATTCAGTCATTTAAAAAGATGGAGACTTTACATCTTTTGTATTTCCCTGGATTGAGGTGGAACACATTCTTCTTAGTAAAGCATCATGAGAATGGAAAAGCAAGAATCCAATGTACTCAATTCTAATATGAAGGCAGTAGATGAGCTAATACAAGGTGGAGGGTTGGAGAATGAGGGAGCAGGGACGGGGAGGAGAGGGGCATGGGGGTTACGGTGTATGGGTTGGCACACCTGTAGGGCTGAGACACAATTATAAAAGGGATTTTACCTAACAAATGCAATCAGTATAACCCAATTCTTTGTACCCTCCTTAATGAAGCCCAAACAAACAAAAAACAAACAAACAGCCAGATGTTGTGGCAGGCACCTGTAGTTCCAGCTACTTGGGAGGCTGAGGCAAGAGGACTGCTTGAGTCAAGAGTTTGAAGGAACTCTGAGCTATGACCCCACAGCACTCTACTGGGGGCAAGAACGTGAGACTCTATCTCAATAAATAAATAAATAAATAAATAAACAAACAAACAATAAACTAAGGAACTAACATTTATTGATGACTTTGCAAGTACTCAGCATTATACTTTCATGCTTTCTTACGCACTTGACCCTTGCACAACAGGGTTTGAACTGTGAGGTTTGAACTATGCGGGTCAATGTCGTGAGATTTCCAGAAAATACACAGATTTCCTTCCTCCTCTGCCATCCATGAAACAGCAAGACTTAACCCCTCCTTTTCTTCCTCCCCATTCGCCTACTCAATGTGAAGTGGATGATGAGGGTGAAGACCTTCATGACAATCACTTCCACTTAATTGATATGATATATATTTTCTCTTCCTTATAATTTTCTTAATAAGATTTTCTTTCCTCTACCTCATTGATTATAAGAATACAATATTTAACACATATACAAAAATAGGTATTATTCCACTGTTTATCAGTAAGGCTTTTAGTCAACAGAAGGCTATTAGTAGTCTAGTTTGGGGGGAATCAAAAGTTATATGCAGATTTTAGACTGGACAGGGTGGGGGTGGGGATTGGTTTTCAAGTTTCAACTGCTTGTTAGGATACTGTTAAAAGGAAGCAGGCAGGTATTTTCTTGTGTCTACAGGATAAGAACACTGCCCGAGATTAAAAAAATAGAGAGTGAAATTAAGAAGATGGCTACTGGGCGGCGCCTGTGGCTCAGTGAGTAGGGCTCTGGCATCATATACCGAGGGTGGCGGGTTCAAACCCAGCCCCAGCCAAACTGCAACAAAAAAGAGCCGGGCATTGTGGCGGGCGCCTACAGTCCCAGTTGCTCCGGAGGCTGAGGCAAGAGAATCGCCTAAGCCCAAGAGCTGGAGGTTGCTATGAGTCCCATCATGTCATGGCACTCTACAGAAGGCGGTAAAGTGAGACTCTGTCTCTACCAAAAAAAAAAAAGAAGAAGAAGGAGAAGATGGCTACTTCTGAGAGTATGCATTGGGGAAAGTGAAAGGAAAACAACTAGAAGTAAATAAAAATACTGCCTCATAGTATTGAGTTTTGAAAGCTGGGTATGCATAAATCAACGTCTTAATTTTTAAAGACAAACTAAATACCATCTTGACATAATCTATTGTCTGTAGCAATTAGACTGAAGGAAAATCGCTTTCTTTGTTCTTGAAATGGTTATATTATCAAAAAGCTAAGCTCACAAAGAGAATTGAGAAAGTAGAAATAGCTAGCAAATTTCTGAGTCGCTGCTTAAAAATACGGCAGATTCTTAAATACCTGCCCTTCTCAGGTCAATAGGTTAAACACAAGTCTGTGTTAGATTGGTTCAGATACCCTGCAGTATTCCCAGGGGTTTAATTCTACAAATTAGTAGTACTGGGAGGTAGGATTATTGCACAACTCCATGAGTTCTCTTAATGTGTGTTTTATGAATCTCTGACAGGTACAGTGCAAGAGAAAAAAAGCAATGTAGTAAGATTTCCAGAAAAGGTAACATATTCCAGCAAAATTGGCCACAATAAACATTCTTGTAATGCCCAATTGAACAAATAGGCTAATTCAATGTAAGGAGCATTTACTAGGCACAGCTAGGTTGGATGGTGAGGATGACAAGGACCAAGTTCACGAGGGCTAAGTCCTGCCCTAAGCTCTCATTGTACGTCCAGTTCAGTAAGTACTTATGTGGTAGGTCTAATCCCAAGAGTACAGAAGCAGAAGCTGAGGCGAGCTGGTCACTCGCTCTGCCCTTCCGAGGCTCAGAACAGACAGGGAAAACCAAGCTTGTGGGAAGAACAACCTGCCTCTCCTTGCTTCCCTCACTCTCACGGTAAAAATGATAGCAGCAAAACAAAGCAAACTCTTAGATAAAGTCCATACATTGAGAAAATGGACTAACTCCTCATTATCACATTATATGAAATCCTCTCAGGTTATCTTGATTGTCATAAAGATGTATGCAGAAATGTCATCCACAGCCTTAAACAAATTGTCTTACTTATTGATTATATTGGTTAATGAATAACCACTGAAGTCAGCTAGAAACAGCCACACACACAATTCAATCTTTTTTTTTAGCCTTAACACATTTGAGGATAATGTAAGTGCTTCTAAGGAGACGGAGGAGTGAATGTGTAAAATAGCAACACTTCATCTTCATCTCTTTAAAAAGAGAAGAAGAAAATATAATTATGTCTACTGAGAAATATTGTGTATTTGTGTCCTAAGGAAGTTTCAGAAGCTTCTCTACTACCATGATTTTTAGGAATGATTTCCATGTTGGAATCATTCCTTCATTCAAGTGTCTAACATTTTGCATCCTTGCTGATAGTAGATTTCTTTTAACCACCTGTTTTAAAGCATGTCAGCTACCACTTAGAGCCTCAAGTGCATACAGTTTTCCCTCTGTATCTGTGGGGGATTAATTCCAGAACCCCCACCCTCACCCCTGTGGATACCAAAATTAAGCGGGTGGCCAGGCCCTTATATAAAATGGCGTAGCATCTACATGTAACTTACATACATTGTCTCGTGTACTTTAACTCATGGCTAGATTGAATCTACATGCATACACATCCCTTCACTCACCTGGATTCAACATTGTGCTTGGAATGAGTCAAATTCAAGTTCTGCGTTTTTGGAACTTTCTGGAAAAATTTTTTTTTTTCCCAAATATTTTCAATCCAAAGTTGATGGACTCCATGGATGTGGAATCTATGGCTATGGATGGCCAACTATATACACATTTGTTACACCATCTTTAGAGAAAAGCTTATAAATTTTTTTAAAGGGTTTGTGCTTAGTTTATTCATTTTTTAAACAGTAACACAAGCAGTGTTGATTTGCTGCCACTACCTTGGAAATATTTAAACATTATTATAACTTAGCTCCATATTCCAGTATTATCTCTAAAATTAATGCTTTGGGGCTCAATTTATGCCTGTCAACAAGTAATGATCATAGATGTGAGCTGCCTCATAATCCAGAGGTACCAGGTTACAATGCGTTACCATGGAAACTGTGTTTTACTGCATTTTCCCTTCTTGATTTAAAGCATTTGACAATCATAGCAACTGTTTGCCAGTCTTCCCACATCATAAAAAATTCAAAAGCACAAACAACCAATAGAAAAAAAAAAAAGGAAAGCCAAAAAAGAAGAAAAAACTCTACTGTTTTCGGACCTCACTAGAAACATAAAAGAGAAATGATCGCCTGAAATTTAACATGGACCCTTTTGTGAATAGTTTATCTCTCAGAAAGTCCAGGAGTGTTGGAAAATTCAATCAGTGGTTAGTCATCGAATGAACCTGTCTGCCTATGGTTCGTTTTGTTTATTGCATCACATATCTTTTATGATCTCTGAGACTTTAGCCTGAAACACCATTTTCTTTAACAAGGACCGTGGTTCCTTTAATGTTGTTTATTGCATCTGAAACATTACTCTTTGAAATCATGGTATGTTTTCCACTGAGCAAAGGTATGCAACTGAATCTTACATGAATGTGTTTATTCAGGAGCTAGAGGGGGAAAAAAAAACCTCATCCAGTTCACGTAACATTAATCACTTTGCCAGTGTTCAGCTGAGGTCATTGCCACATTCCTAGCAGTATTAAGGCAAGTCAAGATTAATCATGTATATTAAACCTTGGAAGGGAAGCACGTGAAAGGGATCTCAAATTAGACATTTCTTAAAAGGCAGAGTAAATAAAAAAAAAAAAAAAAGGCAGAGTAAAGACTGTAGCAACATGGGTTTACCTTGCTGCAGTTTGTCTTGGATATAACTTGCTTTGACTACCTGTGGTCATGCAAATGCTATGAATTTGTAGGCCTCCTTTTTCCTATTTCTGGAAGTTTATAGGTCAAATTTAAGGTCTTCTGAGCACTCAAAATGAAGACTCATTCATAAACATTTCTTAGGACCAGACAGGAGGCGCCAGCTAGGAACTACAAAGATGAGATGCAGTCCTCAATGTCCCTGCCTCCTCCGAGAAACCCCACCGCAGCCTCAGGAAAACTGATACCAGGCACGCACAAGGGAACATGGTTTGGTGGGGGGATGGAAGCATGAACGGCTGATTGTGGTGGGAAACCAGAAAACATTTTACCGAAGTTAACGTTAGATGGAAAGAAAGGGAAGAAGGGTAATCTAGACCCAGGGAACAACAGAAATGGCCAGTGAGTGTTCACGGACTCATGGGAAAGCCAGATCTGTAGGAAGACCTAGAGAGACTGGCAGGAGGTCAGATTATACAGTAACTTGGAGCCAGACTGCAAAAGTCTCTGAACATGTACTTTCTGCTAAAAGGAATGAGAAGACTGTGAAGAATTTGCAGTGGAAAAATTAGCATAATCAGGTTACATTAGAAAGTGATTATCTAGAACAAGGGGAGGTTGAGTAGCAGATTAGTTGGTAAAAAACTAGAATCACTGGCGCCAAAGAGGAAGAAAATACAGTCACTCAGAAAAGTAATAATAACAGCTTACATTGACCTGAAAGTGGAGTCATTATGTAAGCAAATGTGACTTGACTGGTCAACTGAGTTCCTGAGGGGAGCCAGAGGGCAGATGATGTAGAAAAGGGAATATCAGATGATGCCAAGAGATTTGGTTGGGTTGACCATGCCAAGTACACCACCATTGACAGAGGAATGTGAGGTCACGGGAATATTTAAATGGTGATTTCTATTAGGATGTGGGGCATAATATTATGACACTGATGAGTGACAATAGGGCTGGACACATTGATTGTGGGGTCAACTTATACTTGGTTGTTTAAGTCATAGAAGAAGTTGAGATTGTCAAAGGTAATACAGTAGAAAAGAAGGAAAGAGAGTCTAGGGAATAGTTTATGGGAGATCAACCATTTCCTATTTATGTGATAGTTTTTACATTAAGGAAAAAAACGCAGAACCGGGTGTGGTGGCTCACACCTATAATCCTAGGGCTCTGGAGGCTGAGGTGGGAGGACTGCTTGAGCCCAGGAGCTTGAGGTTGCTGTGATCTTCAATGATGCCAGGGCATTCTAGCTGGGCAACAGAGTGAGACTCTGTCTAAAAAAAGAAAAACACACACACACATATAGTAATTTGAAGAATGTTTATGTTTTTTCTTAAAAGTCATTTATTATAATTCTTTTTTAAAGTTATTCCAGTGAGTTTTCAGTTTAAAATTTGGAGGCAAAATTCTCCTCAAGAGGATAACAAGTACCAGTATCTTCAAATGTCTTTTTTTTTTTGCAGTTTTGGCCCGAGCCCGGCTTGAACCCACCACCCCCGGTATATGGGGCCAGCGCCCTACTCCTTGAGCTGCAGGCTCTGCCAAATGTTGACAAGCTATTATGTAAGTCCCACAAATTCACGATTTATTACCATGTATACTACATACTCAAATGTTCAGTCCTTCCCAGCGTAGTAACAAAGTTATTAGGAGAACAGGAGGGCTATGACCAAAGATGTTACCAAATGTACACAATTATGACAGGAAGAGCCATGATCACGGGAGCAGTTTTCTTTTTTTTTTTTTTTTTGGTTTTTGGTTTTTGGTTTTTGGCTGGGGCTAGATTTGAACCCGCCACCTCCGGCATATGGGACGGGCACCCTACTCCTTGAGCCACAGGCACCACCCGGGAGCAGTTTTCTTTAGGAAACAATTCTACTAAAAAACAACATGGGAATACAAGTAAATCTAAATGTTCAATATATTAAATGCAGGACTGGGACTCCATATTGTCATTTAGTATCCTTTGTATTGTAGGATATAAAACCCCCATCTATGGAATGTTACGCTGACACCCAAGATAGTCAAAGCCTCCCCTACTTCAGCGTCCCACACTATTTTCTGGTTGTACCAAAAAAATAAACCACCAGTGAAATGATTTCACCTCTTTAAAACAAGCATTTGCGCTTAAAAAAAATGGGATGAGGTGGGAATCCCTCCCTCTTAAAAATGTTTCTAGAGCTAATAAAAAAATTGCATTTACCAAATAAAACTATTCCTCTGGATTGTACAAGAAGGGAGGCAGGGAGCGCTGACAGACATGGTTGTGACGTTAATCAGACTCGGCTTCTTTCTCTCCTGCTGCCTCAGCGGCTGCACTCTCCTCAGTTTTCGTTTCTCCACTTTCTGCAGGTAAAGCTTCCTGAGTTTCTTGGTTCGCCACTTGGGCCTGCTTTCTCTTGGCTCCCCTTTTCCCTTTTGGTTGCACTTCTTTGTCTGAAGATTTATCCTTCGCTGCTGCCTTTTTGGGCTGCCTTTCCACTTTTGCAGGAGCAAGTTTAGCTGACAACTGCCGATCTCCGCTGAAGGCAAAGCTGACCTCCCCTTCAGCATCTTGGTGGCAGCATGGTGCGTGCGGCCGCAGAGCTCCCAGCCGCTTCTCGAAGCTGAGCTGCCTCTGTTTTTAATTTATTTTCTATTTAAAAAATAAGCACGGCACATAAGATAATTCTACAAGAAAAAATTTAAGAGTAAAAATTACATTGAAAATACATTGGTTGCTTACTCGGGAGGCTGAGGCAAGAGAATCGCTCAAGCCCAGGAGTTGGAGGTTGCTGTGAGCTGTGTGAGGCCACCGCACTCTACCGAGGGCCATAAAGTGAGACTCTGTCTCTACAAAAAAAAAAGAAAAGAAAATACATTGGTTGCTTATATATAAATACAATCTGTATTTAAGATGCTAGTGGGCTTATATTTAGAGAGCAATGTTTCACATAAGAGGCTAACATTATTTTGAACCATTGCAGCTTTAAACGTTCATAACATACATACTTAAATGTGTACTCACATTGCATGTGACAGATTTACACACTTCCCATGTCAACCATCATACACTTCCATTAAAGATTTATTTATTTTTAAAAATACGTTTTATACTCTCATAAAAAGGGTAAATTAAACCGTAAAAATACACACAAAGTTAGTGTTTACAGTCTAACTACAACTCACACAAGAACTATCAGAGTTAGTCATTGTCTTTCCCACATTGAGTGGTAAGAGAAGGTCCAGGTAAGAGCTTATTTTCTGCTCAAGGAGCTTAGCATTTAAATGACTAAATTTTCCTTGAAATTCCTAGATATAGGAAATGCAAAGTACAAAAATATCTTCTTCAGCTGGGTGTTGTGGCAGGCACCTGTAGTCCCAGCTACTCCGGAGGCTGACGCAAGAGAATCACCTAAGCCCAGGAATTGGCAGTTGCTGTGATCTGTGATGCCTCAGCACTCTATTGAGGATGATAAAGTGGGACTCTGTCTCTAAACGAAAAATCTCCTTCTAAGAGAGCAGGAGACTGAAATTGTGTTCATCTATCCATGGTCTCACATTCATTAACACTGAAAATTTAAGAATTTCCTGCCATCCAGTAACAAAAAGCTATTGGAAAAATCAGTAGTGTATGTTAAATTCAAATGAGGAGTTTACACATTCCAATTAGTTTTCTGTACACTCACAAAATTCAAGAAATTACTGAGTCTCAGATTCTACAAGTGGATATAAGATAGTGAAATAGTCTTTGCACTGAAGAGAGTATAAAATTCTTGGGGTGGAATGAAATAAATCCCAGGTTGCTACTATGATTGACTATGCAGGGGACGCCATTCACCTACGGATTACAGTGCAGCCCAGGAGTGTCCCTACCCCTGGCTAAAGCCATTTGGCACACCTATCTCCTGGCCAGACTGGAGAGCTCAGAGGTGAATGTGTGATGCAATCAGAGCCAATGAGATATGTAGAGATGTTTGCTGGGACTTTTGGGAAAGAAACACCTTCTCTTTTCCTGTGAGCCACCAAAAGGAGCCCCATCTTCTTCTGGTTCGTGCGGTGTGAGGACGTGAAGTTGGGAGTTGCTGCAGATGCTCCATCTGGAGTCGCTGAGGTCCATCACATGGAAACTAAAGAGGAAGGCGAAACAAGGCAGGCAGGATGCAGGGATGGAGCACCCAGGTCTCTAGTACATCAGGTCTCCTCCAGAGTCACTGGCAAGAGTCCCAAATTCCCTTTTTTGCTTAAACTAGTTTGAGTAGGACTTTGTGTCACAATTGCAGGAATTCCGACCTACTCAATGACATAACACCTTCCCGGTATCTAATTTTTGTGCCTGTTCAATTATCTACTGGTCCATATTCTTCCAGATAGGTATTTCAGCTGGGAGTAAAATGGATCCCAGTGGAATGAGAGAGAATGGCCAAGCTCACCCTCACAGAGAGATTTACCTAAGTGTAGAGGTAGAGCCAACTGCTTCCTAATCCATCAGTCATCATTCAACTTGACCTGGAGAAGGACACAAAGAAAATGGATGTTAAAAAAAAAGTATCAAACATTCAAAGCTAGCCTCCCAAGCTGACTTGACACTGTCTTCCTAGGAGTGAGGCTAGGAAGCAGGCTCTTATTTTTCCTATGTCCTCAGGAACAGCACTTATATGACACTATAATAAAGATTTGCTTTAAAAACTTTTTATTCATTGCGGTAAAATACATGCAACATTAAATAAATTCACCATTTTGACCATTTTTAAGCAAACAGTTCAGTGACATTAAGCTCATTTACAATGTTGTGCAACCAACTACCCATCTCCATTACTTTCGTGATCCCAGCCTGAAATTCTGTACCCATGAAGTGATAAATGAGAACTCTCCATCCTCCTCCCCTTAACCTCTAATTCCTATTCTACCATGGTCTCTGGGAATTTGCCTATTCTAAGTATCTCATATAAGTGGATTCACATAATACTCATCTTTTTGTGTCTTTTTCACTTGGTGTTTTTAAGTTTCATCCGTGTTGTAGCATAAAGATTCACTTTTAAATGTATTCTTCTCCCTTCCTAGGTTTAATTTCTGCTATTCAAAAAATAACATGTAACTATATATATTTTTTAATTAGAGCATACTCAGGAGCTGATACATATTTAGGGCCCACAAGAGATCAAGCAATACATCAAGACCTTCGATGTTACCTTATTTAATACTCACAATTCTAACAGGTGTTACTTTCAATGACCCAGAGCCAGAAGGTCATGATATTCTAATTAGGATTCAACCCAGGGCCACAAGGTCATGATATTCTAATTAGGATTCGATCTCAGTTCTCTCTGACTCAGAGCCCACACTTATTCCCTTCCTCCGAATTGCAATGATCCACATACTGCAAACCAGAGCATAGTCTAGCAAGCCTATTTCTAGTTTTTTAGTAGCTTTAAAACTTCTAACATAATAGATTTATCCTTCTAATTTGGTTTTGTTTGTGTTAATATAAAAACTAGTTCACACAACCTTTACGTCGGTCTTTGGCAAGAGCTACTCTGCAGAGTGGTAGGCTAGCCTAGAACTCCGTGTCCAAGTCGGAATTCACTACACACACAGCACACTGATGCCCAGATTGCCATTTGTCTGAAGCCCTGCAGTGTTCTGTATGCACAATAGGCTCAGTAAACTTGGATTGAAGACAGGGTGTCATCAGCTTCGAAGAAAGGATCTAATGCAAAATGACCTGTGAATTTTTTGGATGCTCATCTTCCAGTCCAAAAAAAAAAAAAAACTTCTAGCCTTTCTGTGTGTGGATGGACAATTAAGTTTTCAAGCTCATCCCAGAAAAAGTGCTACATACCTTGTTGGTGAATATCACTACGGTCACCTTCAAAGTACTACCCTTGGCCATCTGGTGACCTGTATGAGGTAGATAGCACTTTTTCTAGAACAAGTTCAGGAACTTGATTGTTTGACCTCATACAGCCATTCCAGGAAGAACACTGTCTGTGAGGCCTGCAGAGGTCCTCAAACTTTTTAAACAGGGGGCCAGTTCACTGTCCCTCAGACGGATGGAGGGCCGGACTATAGTTTAAAAAAAAAAAAACTGAACAAATTCCTATGCACACTGCACATATCTTATTTTGAAGTAAAAAAGAAAACAGGAACAAATACAATCACCCCGCCTCATGTGGCCCACGGGCCGTAATTTGAGGACCCCTGAGCAAAAGAACAAGAAAGCCACCCCCCCTCCCAAGCTTAAGTGGTGGTTTGGACACTTCAAAAAAGAATGGAAAGGGACTACTGGCAAAAGTTTGTTTTCTCAAAGCAGAAAAACGTGAGTCGGAGGTTTTTTCCACATCTAGGGGAAACTAATTTTTTGATTGAGGACTTTAAAGACATTGCTCCATGTAACAGGTAAATAGCATGGGCACATATCCAGGTCTTCTGAGAACCGTTTCCCTGAGTTGGGATTTTCACTAACTGTGCAATCATGCATTCCTCATTCACAGATAGTTTAACCTGGTGGGAGGCTCTTTGGAGTCACATTGGAGAAAGTAATGTATGTCCCAGCCAGAGAACACAGTACAGTCAGCAGACCTGAGTCTGACATTTCATTTCTCCAAATGTCCCTCTAGTAGTTATTCATTTATTGCTAGGTAACAAAACAGCCTAAAATTTAGTAGGCTTAAAACAATAACCCTTTTATTTGCTTAGGACTGTGTGGGTCAGCAGTTTGGACTATGCTCCATGGGATGGTCCTTCTGATCTCTCTCAGATTCAGGTATGAGGACGCAGACTCAGACAGTAACTTTACTGGGACAGTCTGATCTCAGAGTCTCACTGGCAGGTCTGCCTGGGATCCCTCATAACCAGCAGGCTAGCATGGACTCACTCCAAAAATTGTCTTGGGGTTGCATGAACAAGCAAAAGTGGTAGTGGAAAAAACAGTGGCAGTAAGTTGAACAAAGGCTACAGTTTGAGATGTGCTTAGCATAGGTGAGGAAAGGGAGGAATTCACGGGGACTCTGGTCTCCACCCTGGGTGCCTAAGACCCTAGTGGTCCCATAAGCAGAGCAACAAATGGCAGTAGAGGTGTTTATTTGGTGGGGGAGACAGCATGGAGCACAGGTGCCAAGGGGGATCTGGAGACCTTAGAGTAGCCCCTCTGTAATGAAGAGTCCAAAGTGTTAAGGAAACGTTTAGAAAGATTTTAGACTTGATCATAATAAATACCTAGTTTTACATTCACAGTTTACAACTGATGTCTTACCAGAGCAGTCAGATCTTACTCTGTAGGACCCTTTCTCAGAGGTTTTTTTTTTTTTCCCCTGAGGCGTGGGTGCATTGATCATTTCCCCCATCCAGGTTTAAGAGTTTTCGTTATAGCGGAAGGCATTTACACACACTGCCCACCCCTGTGCTTTCTGATCTGAAGTCAGTCCCTTTCCTTTTCCTTTCAGCCAATGCCTTGTCCCATGACGGTAGTCATCGCGAGGTTTGCAGGTTCTGTTGGTAAAGTGGCTAACAGTGGACCAGCACACTGCCTGGAGCACTGCTGTCCAGACGGGTCCTTCTCAGAGCCACCCCGAGTTCCCCTGGGACCACGGCTCTGACCCTCCTCATCATCTTCCACCCCTTCTCCTCAGACTTTCTTCTCCTGCACATCCTCCACATAAAAGCGCAGCTGATGTTTTAAAACATAACCAACATCCTGTCACTTCCTCCTTAGTGCAACTTCCCACTGGCTTCTTTTTTCTCTCACAGTGAGACCTGAACGGCTAAACATGGCCTAGAAGAGCCTACCTGGACTCGCCCCGGCCCACAACTCTTCCTCTTTCTCTTCCTCTAAGACATCAACCTCATTCCTACCTGGTGGCCCTCACTTACGTTGTTCCTGGTACAAAGAACGCTTTGCCCCCAGCTTGTAGTGCTGTTGACTTCTAGCCCCCAGCTACAGCTTCAGGCCCCGTCCTTAGAAAGACGTGTTCTGGTCTCTCTGTCAAGTGGGGCCTGCCCGCCTCTCTCTCTCCGTCCCGCTTTCATGATCTAGTTTTATTTTCTATACTGCAATCATCATTATTTTAAATTACCTGCTTCATTTACTTATTTTCTTGTTTATAATCAGTTTTTATCCACTAGATGATAAGCACCATGAGACAGAGTAAGGATTTTGGTTTTCTATTCTGTCCTCAGCACATAGAATTATGTCCAGCTCAACATATTTGCTATCTGGTCAAATACAGTCAATGCCACTTCAAAATTCCTCCCATAATGTGGTTTCCAGACTCTTTACTGCACTCACACACACAGAGATGCACAGTGTCCTCCTCTCCTCCGTGTCTTCCAGCACTGTGCATGATTCTCTTGGTATATTTGATGGCAATTAGAGAAGGATGGAAAATACCTGCTGATCTGTCTGATTAATTCTCTTTTTTTGATGCAGGCTGAGACTGATCTTCTTGGTTCATAAGAAACATGTGAGCATCTAAAACTCCTTATTCTAACCTACACACTACTCTTATTCCAAATCTTAATCTTATCCTATCCCAAAATTGTCATGAAAAATAATTTAAAATACCATGAAATACATAAGCTTTGTCCTCATTCATTTTTTTCTTCAGTTTCTGGCTCATCATTCTAATTTGTCAGACTTTTTCTGAACCCACATTATGTCACCAAATACATTTGCTTCCTTTCCCAGTCTTGTTCCGGCCAAATTCAAATATGATAAGCACAATCCCTCTGTCTTCAGCAAAGGGGATGATAAAATGTTGGGTAGAAAAGTCCGATACCGAGACCTGAGACTATTATGGGCTGAGAACCTGCCCTGCGTGTACGATACCGAGACCTGCCACTAATATGCTCTGGGAACCTGCCCTGTGTGTACAATACCGAGACCTGCCGCTAGTATGCGCTGGGAACCTGCCCTGTGTGTACAATACCGAGACCTGCCGCTAGTATGCGCTGGGAACCTGCCCTGTGTGTAACCAGCCACCCCTGCTCAGCTCTGCTATTATCCATGTTTCATGTCTCTGCCCTTTCTGACTACATCATGGGACATTTGTTATATGTCTTTTTGAAATTAAGATATAAAATATTTATATTCACAGCATTTCCTTTTCTACCTACTATCTAACCCATCTTCTTTTATAAAACAAAAAGAAACTAGTTTGTCTTGATTTGTTATTATCTTCCTGTTGCCTGATCTGACCTTTACCTACAATTTTACCTTACCTCTTTTAACCAGGGGAAAACATCCTTAACTCAATGGATGTTCCACCCCGGACTCCTCTTATTATCTCCTGCGTCTCACTGCAGACTTCAGGTCTCTCTACTCTTCTGCACTATCAGTATCTCCTTCGTTGGATCACAGCCATCATCGCTGTAGTGCTGGTTCTCAAACTTGATTTGGTTTCAAAATTATCCGGAGGCCTTGTTAAAAGCCAGACTGCTGCATTACATCCCGGGATACAACAGGTCTGGCGTGGGAGCCAAGAATGTGTATTTCTAGGAAGTTCCCAGCTCATGCTGACGTTGCTTGTCTGGGGACCACATTTTGAGACGTGCCAACCTAGTGAGCCCCATTTTGAACAAAACAAAACACCAAAACTCTCTAATTTTACAAACACCCACAACAATGATGCCTTATTTCTCCTTTCCCCTTCATAGCCAAACTTTTTCAGAACATTGTCTAATCTCACACTCTCCATCTTCTCAGTGTTTATTTCCAACACCACTGAAATATCGTTTTAGCAAGTTCACTAATGGTTTTCCTATTGCTAAATATAAAGGTCACCTCTCTGACCTACACTTATTTCCATCTCTTTTCCACATTAAGAACTTTATTAAAATGTTTTTCTTCTTCTGTTAGTTTCCCAGATACCATTTTTTTTCTGCTTCGCCTCCTAACTCACTGATTCCCTCTGACCTTCTTTCCCTGGCTCTCCCTACTGTACCCAACTCAGAATGCTGAGTGCCTTAGCGTTCAGTCCTAGGCTTTCTTCTTTACCTCCTTGTTTCCCTAAGTGATTTTGTCTAGTACCATGGCTCTAAGTCCAATGCCCTCACTATTAGCCAAGACCTCTCTCCTGGGCTTTAGACATATATCCAAGTGGAGATCCAACTATCTATTTGACATTCCATGTGGATGTCTCTCAAGAACCTCAAATTTAAATCTAATTTTTCATGATAAACCTAGTCCTCTCCCACTTATCCCTGTGGCAGGCAGAATAATGTCCCTCCCAAAGATGTCCACATACTAATTCCTGGACTCTGAGAATACATTACCTTACATGGTAAAAGGGCCTTTGCAGTTGTGATTAAGGTAAGGACTTTGAGACCAGGAGATCATCCTGGATTATCTGAGTGGACTCAGTGTATTCACAAGGGCCTTTCAAAGTGGAATAGGGACGCAGAAGAGAGAAAGACATGTGACAATGGGAAAGAACCAGAGAGACGGCAGCATGATCATTATGAAAGCAGAAAACGCTTCCCAGTTGTAGTAGAAGACGTGAAAATGGAAGGAAACTCAGGGAGATGAAATGCAAAAGTCACCTTTGTTGGCTTTGAGGATGGAGGAAGAAGGCCATGAGTTAAGAAATGCCGATGTTCTTTAGAAGCTGAGATTGCCAATAAAACAGTTTCTCCCCCAAAGCCTCTAGAAAGAAACACAGTCCTGATGATACTTGGATTTTAGCCCATGTTGGACTTTTGATCCATAAACTATAGAATAATGAATCTGTATTGTTTTAAGCTACTAAATTTGTGGTAACTTGTTATATCAGCAGTAGAAAACTAATACAATTTCTGTCTCCAGAAGTGTCAATGACATCTACCCAGTTGCCCAGACCAAAACCACAAGAACCACCCTGATGCCTCCTTTTATCTACATATTACCACTCAATCCATGGGCAGGCTCTGACGGTTCAACCTCCAAGTTAGATCTGGAATCTGTCCATTTCCTTCCCTCTTCACTGCCGACATCCTCACCTAGGCCATCATCATCTTGTGTGCTATTGCAGTACCCTGATGAATGGTCTATTTGCTGTACTCTGGCCACTCTCCAGTTGATTCTCCATTAGTCAGCGACAATGATCTTCTGAAAAGTGCAGGTCACTTCTCTGCTCTAAACTTCTCATCACAATGAAAATAAAACCCAAGTTTCTGAGCACAAACCGCAAGGTCCTACATGGCCGGAATTCTGCTTCCCTGTCTGCCTTCACCTTACACATTTAGCTCAACTCTCTTTGTTTGGAAACCTTTCTTTCCCTACAGCATGACAAACGTTTTTGTGTAGGTTATTCTTTCCTCTAGTAATGTTCTCCCCATATGGCTTCTTATTTTTCATGTGTACTATCACCTACTTACAAAGGCCTTCATTGACCTCTCTAGCTAAAGCACCCTGTACCAACTTAGACATTCTTTGTGAGATAACCATATATAATTACCAAGTTTGTTTTGGTTTTTTGCTTTGTTCCTCCAAACAGAATGCAAGTCCCATCAGGTTTTCTTAACTGATTCAACAAACCTTCCAAGGCCCACTACAGTATCTGACACATTGGCATTAAACAGGTACTCCTGAAAGTCACGAATGAGTTAGTGAGTTGGCAATGACATCACATTTGTTTTCATTGAGGTGAAATGAGCATAACATAAAATTAATCATTTTAAAGGGAAGAATTCGGTGTCATTTAGTATATTCATAGTTTTGTTCAAATACCATCTCTATCTACTTTTAAAACATTTTCCTCACTCTGAAATAAAAACGTGATTAAATAAAACCCATTAAGCAGTAATTCCATTCTCTCCTCCCCCCATCCCTAACAACCACCAGTCTGTTTTTGTGCCTATGCATTTTACCTATTCTAAATATTTCATATAAATTGAATCATACAATAGGACACCTTTAGTGTCTTGGCTTCTTTCACTTAGTATATTTTTGAAGTTCATCCGTATTGTGGCATGTATCAAGATTCTTATTGTAGCTGAATAATATTCCATTATATGGATATGCCACTATTTGTTTAACCATTTATCCAGGAGGGACACTTGGGCTGTTTTTCTGCCTTTAGGCTATTGTGAATAGTGCAGCTATCAACATTGTACACCTTTCTTTTATTTTTTTAATTTATTTTTTTTTCTTTTTGTGGTTTTTGGCCGGGGCTGGGTTTGAACCTGCCACCTCCAGCATATGGGACTGGCACCCTACTCCTTGAGCAACAGGTGCCGCCCTGTACACCTTTCTTTTAATAGGTCACAAACACCATTTTGGAATTTGGGAGGTAGGCAGTGATTTATAGACCATAAGCTCATTCAGTTCTTTTCTTTTTTGAGACAGTGTCTCACTATGTCACCCTCAGTGGAGTGCTATAACATCACAGCTCACAGCAACCTCTAACTCTTGGACTTCAGTGATTCTCTTGTCCCAGCCTCCCAAGTATCTGGGACTACAGGCACCCACCACAATGCCCAACCGGCTATTTTTTTGTTGCAGTTCTCATTGTTGTTTAGCTGGACCGGGTGGGATTCAAACCCCCCACCCTTGGTGTATGTGGCTGGCGCCATAACTACTATGCTACGAGCGCGGAGCCTCAGTTCTTCTCTAATTCCCTAGCATTGAGAGCAGCTTCATGTTCATATCGCTTAATCATCACAGAATTCTTAACGAAGTTGTTTACTCTATGGATTCAAACAGCAGGTCCCACACTGGATAGGGCTGGAGGCAGAACTGGAGGGAAGAGATTAAGGGAATGGGTAGTAGGTGTAGTTAAAATTCTGATTTTTCAAAAACAAGCACATTACAAGATAATCAATTTCCTCATCAGTGATGAACTCTGTTTCCCTCAGAAATATTAGTAGCTGCCAATGCTGTCTAAATTAAGCACTTGGAGTCCCTTGGTGGTATGTTCAATGCCATCTCCAGTGTTAGAAAGTTCTAATCTGCAATTAGATGTATATTGAGCCATTAAAATATCATTGCATTTTAATGATTTGAATCTATGAAAATATGTAAATTAGCAATGGCTTATTAAACTTTACAGTTTCGGGTTATTGTAAAAAAAAGAACTCTATATAACATGTTGGAGAGGGGAGTCTTTTGTATATTTTATTATGTCATTCTTCAGCAAAGATGACAAGAATAAAAATGTTCCTGCAATTAGTGATTTTAAAAAACAAATATGTTAGCTATCATGAATAGAAGCTATTTCCATAAAAGCTGAGTGCAAACAGTTGTTTAGGTCTAAGCACTATACCTCAATCTCTGGCACTCTATTTTGTGCTTTGGAAAGCCTGCTCAATTCAGAACATAAATTTAGAAAAGGTTTCCTCCCTGCAACCCTCTGAAAGCCTGTAGTTAGGGTGGTTACTTAAATATTATTTCCATAGCTACGCTGGCTTCTAGCCACAGCTGAAATGCATATCAACAAGCTTGGTGTGAAAATGGGAAAGGAGGAAAAAGAAAAAAATACAACAGGAGACAGAGGACACTAATTTTCCTTCTTCGGAGTAGGAGGTATAATGTCTTTATAAAGTAATAATTAAAAGAAAAACAATTACTGGAACCTTATCTGGGCTGTGCAGCTGCACCCCCTCCTTTTACATTAGCAGTGTTTCTAAGGTTATGACAAACCATGAAAATTGCATCTTTAGAGGAGTTTTATTCCTATTCCTATGATTTGATTGAAACAGACAGCTACATTTTGTGTATATATAATTAGGCAGTAAAATAGGCTTTGAAGGCAGGTTTCCATTTAGTATGTGAGTCACACGCACAACAGCCTTTCATTCAACAGCCAAAGACTGATCTTTTTAATGCCTCAACTAGCTCAACATGTTTTCTGAATGCTACATCTTGCACCGAAGGGGGAGCAGAGGGGGGAAGAACAAAACAAATCAGCCTCTAGCCCATATTTTCTTCTGCCTTTCTTTTCTTCTTGTTTTTTTTTTTTTTTAATCTTCTTTCCCAAGAAAAAAACAATCTGAAAAACCAATCTAGGAAGTCTTTGGTGATTTAACCTTACGACAAACTGATTTTTATCGTCCTTTTCCCAGATTGTTGTCCGGGGCTTCAGTAAACGCTGCACCAGTTCTTGGCGTGTCTAATCCCTCTCATAAAAGGCCATTGTGGCAGGAAAACTGAGACCAATGGCTTTCTTATTCTCCACCTCTCAGCTCTCCAAAGTAATGGCACTGGGTCTCCTCATCGGGTTCTTTTTTCTTTTCAGATGCATAGTTTCTCCCTTTAACAAGGTTGGGTTTAAAAAAAAAAAAAAGAAGAAGAAGGGGGGAGAGGGAGAAGAAATACAATCCCATTTTTTTCAATGCACTGCCCATATGTGTCACTAAGTGATTTTTTTTTCTGAACTTAGGAAGAGCTTTACCACGGCGCACTTACTAGAGATGCAGCCTGTTTTTATGAAAGAGAATTTCCTCTGAGATTTTGTGAGCAACCCTAGGTGTATTTTTTTTTTCTTGTAACAGAAATCAGGCCTATTGGCTGTTCATCGGCATGCCTTATCTGATTACAAAGCAGTCACCTCCGAATCTCTAGCCTTTCATCTCACTGTCCCATCCGGCAAAGCCAAAGATGGAGAGAAATAGTATCAAGCTATTTGGATGATTTATGCAAGCGATAGTTTGTGTTTTTAGAATGGCTTTCCTGAGGGCGGGGTGGGGGTGGGGAGAAAAAAAAAAATAGAATGGCTTTCCTCTGAAGACCTCAAAGGGCCTTATGAACATTATCATATTGAAAGGGCCCAGGTCCAACAGAAAGGGCGCAGAGGAGCCATAGTCATGTAAATCTAAATTCTAGAGTGATTAGTACCCTGGTAACCAAGAGAGATGAACTAGGTTCTCATTTTTGATGTGAAATTTGATGTCCACGCAGGAATCTCAATTTCTAATGCAGGCCCCATCACTGGATAAACCACTCAGTATTCAATTTACTTCCTGGGATGTCCCCCGAGGGAGTCTACTCCCCAAGATGAAGGGCTTTACATGACAGGCAGGTGTATATATTTCTTCAATTGGCCTAATCTAATAAAGCTGGACATGATTTATATGTGCAAAATGTTGCCATGTTAAATAATTCAGAATGAAACTGCCTTTCTAGTTGTGCTACAAATAGATGTCAATCTGCATTTGATGGTGCCTGTATCCCACAGGGATTTGGAACCAGCAGAAAGAAAATACATTCCGTGGGCTGGTTCTAAAGAACACTGAGGAGAGCTCTCCTAACTGAAGCCTATGTGATTTGGACCCAAACCAAATGAAATCATTGAAAGGAGATAATCTTTGCTGGTTCTGTTTTTGTGAGAGGAGCAGCTTCCACCTACCCTGTTTCCCCGAAAATAAGAGATCCTCCGAAAATAAGACCTACTTACAGGAAAGATAAGGTGTCCCCTGAAAATAAGACCTAGCGCATCTTTGAGAGCACACCTTAAAATAAGACACTGTCTTATTTTCAGGGAAACAGGGTAGGACTGTAGGCGTGTGGTATCCAGCTGGATATTTATGTAAATCTGATACAAAGAGCTCTTCATTATGAGAGAGAGGTGTGTGTGATCAACTCCCATGATTGGAATGGTCAACTTCAGCACCTAATAGGTCCCACGTTCTCTGAGTTTCTAATTCTTCTTCAGATTTTTCCCTATTCCAACCTTGCAAACTGTCTCCCACTCCCAATGTTATTCTCAAACTGTGGACTTTTAAAACTATTCTTTTCAGAAAACCAGGACCTTGAGCCACATTTTTATTATAGCTTACCTCAAATAAGGCCATAAGGTTTTCATTCTCAGCTTCCTTATTAAGCATATAGACACAATGGAAGCTGTCAGTTTGCGAAAATAAGGTCTTCACACTTCCACAGCATTCTGTGTCTGAACTTCAGTGATGCTTTACGTTTACATGGTAAAGCATAACCGGCATTATTTCCCAAATGAAGCCTCTTTGCTTGTGAAAATGAAATGGGAACATTATGAAAATGATCCAGCCAATATTAGGAGTTTCTTGATAAGTGAACTCAGAATGCCACTTGTTAGCCTAATTTTATGAATGGTTGTGAGAAAACAAGGGGAATTTATGTGCTGTGCCTTTAGTTGTGAACTAACCAGACCAAAACAGTCGGTTATTTCTTCTTTAACAGCTGACAGAGCTCCCAGCATTGTATTACCCTGGAAGAGAACGCACCAAATGGCCGGTGCAGGTGTGGAAAATGACGAGCAAGCTCAGCTCCTGTGAATCCCTTGGTAATACAGAACCAAGACATGGTTTTGCTGGAGCTGGTCCTATTTCAAATGGGCAATGGTTAGTTGATATTCCCACTACTGCAAGTGTATTTTTGAGGTTAATTTTAAGCCAATTTGAGGAGTATTCTACAGTTATGAAAGGAAGACGCTCATAGATTTTTTTAATGAAAGGAGACACTTGGCAAGTTAAAATTCCTGCCCCCATCATGTTCCCTCACATCATCCTTTTCTATTGTTTTCATAGCGTTTGATATTATCTAAAATTATCACATTTTATTACCTTTTTACTTACTATTTCTCCACTTCACTAGAACATAAACTCCATGAAAGCAGGGACTTTGGTATCCTTAGTGCCCTAGAATGGAGCCTGGCAAACAATAAATGTCCAATGCATATTTGCTGAATGAATAAGTGAATATCCACATTCCAAACACATATATCAGCATTTGGTAGATTTCTGATTCTAGAATTTTATAGATGTTGACGGGTATGCATAAGACCTGGTTACTTTATTTTGATTGGTGTTTAGTGTAGATATTAATCTACTGGAATTTATTGCAATGCTCAGTGCCTCCCTGCTGCCCCTTTATCACGTCCATCACATCTATATTACAATAAAAAATCAGATGCATACGAGTGACCTAAAAGCAGTGAAAGATACTAACTTACAAGCAAAGTTATAATTTTCAAGTGAGGATCAAGGGTGTCCAACCCAGGGCCCATGGCCACATGCAGATTACATCAGGACTTTTTTGCTCATCTGTTGTGGCGAATATCACAAAAATTATGCAAGAACTTTTTTTTGCTCATCAGCTTTCATTAGTGTTTGTGTATTTAATACGTGACCCAAGACAACTCTTCTTCTAATATGGTATTGGGTGGTTTATAGTATTAAAATTCACTGATCATTTTTGGAAGCCATACCCTGGACCCCTACCACCAAGTCTATGAACCAAGAGCTGGTGTTGCTAAATCCAGCACATGTTTTCACTCTTTTCTCTCCTTTGGAAGTCATAGACCATAGTGGTTAAGAATGTGGACTTCAGGCTTGTGTGAATTAAGTTCCAACTCTCCCACTATCCCTCCATTTCTTCTTCCACCAAAGGGGTAATATCATGGTTCCTATCCACCCTTTTGTTGGATATTTTTAAGAAAAGAATCATGCCAAACACTTAACACCATAGCTAGCACACAGCACTCAATAAAAACCAGTTATTACTAGAAACGATGATGCTCTTGGTGCCCTTGTTCCTAAGACTAGTTTTGCTATCCAGCTATGACTTCTGGAATTTACTCCTTGAGTCTACCTTGTTTTCAGCTCAAAATCTCCCTTCAGACAGCCTATTCTTCCCTATAGAAATTGTTTGATACATTTTTGCTCTTTTATTAGAGTGAAACAGTCAACCAACTTGCCTTTACTCACAGCTGTCCATGAGCTTCATTACCACTCCTGGCCAGCACTGTCCATCTTTGGGATCCCAGATTCTTAATCATGCTACCACCTTGAGTCAGTCTCTCACCTTGGACTTGAAAAATGGCTCCCAATATAGTTCTGAGTCACCAGATATTAGAATAATCATGCTACTGTCTTTGATGTGCAGCCTTGGACAAAACACACCCAAGCTGAATTTCCATGTCTTCATCTACAAAAAAAGGTCTTTTCCAACTAAAAATATTTTACCTGAATAATGAAAAATTGTCTTTGTTTTCACATCTTTTCGGGTTAAATTTTCAAAGAATTTCTACAGCAGCAAAGCATTCAACCTCATTATTATTTTATCAAATGTTAGAGTAACTGATCTTGATTGCACATTCGCTATTATGTCTTTATCTCAACATTCTCCTAATGCTATCAGTTTGTAATTTATCGGTTTCTAAAATACTCTTCAGCTCATATGAATACAATCGTTTTGACTCCTCTATCAATTTACACTGGAAATACAATTTCAGGGTATAACATTAGCAACTTATTATGCCTGTTTGTAACATCCACAGCAATCAGGATGGTTTCACCCAACTATATGGTTATTTGATAGTTTCACTAGACCGCATACAAAATAAAAATGCATTTGCCGATGGCTTTCTATCCTAAAAGCACATTCACACACATTAACTCCTATGACCCTTACAACAAATAAATGAGGTAAGTAGGGCAACCCTTATTGTCCCAATTTATAACGAGAAAAACTAGGGCACAGCAGAATACTGAAGTGGCTTGCCCTAGGCGTCAGTGTTGATTAGTGACAACTAGGACAAAAACCCTGCATTCTAACTCTGAATCCAGGGTTACTTCCGGGGTGCCTGCCCCCATTTGCAGGCAGCTCACTTACCCCGCTAAGTGCCCACCACCCACTCTTTCACTGCTGTAAGAGATCTTGCCTACCCACTGACTACATTGCTCGGTTTGGGCAGGATAGTTACATTCATTCCAAGAATCAGTTATATGAAAATAAAAAAGTATGGGGGCGGCGCCTGTGGCTCAGTGAGCAGGGCACCAGCCCCATATACCGAGGGTGGCGGGTTCAAACCTAGCCCCGGCCAAACTGCAACAAAAAAATAGCCGGGCATGGGCCGCGCCTGTGGCTCAGTGAGTAGGCCACCGGCCCCATATGCCAAGGGTGGCGGGTTCAAACCCAGCCCCGGCCAAACTGCAACAACAACAACAACAACAAAAATAGCCCAGCGTTGTGGCGGGCGCCTGTAGTCCCAGCTACTCGGGAGGCTGAGGCAGGAGAATCGCCTAAGCCCAGGAGTTGGAGGTTGCTGTGAGCTGTGTGACACCACGGCACTGTACAGAGGGCAATAAAGTGAAACTCTGTCTCTACAAAAAAAAAAAAAAGTGAATATAGGCAGGAATTTGCAGTTTGCACGGTTAGGTGGGGTGTGTTGCTGGAGATGAAAATCTTGGCTCTGCCTGGCTTTAGCCCCCTACCATCTTCGCAAAAACCTGGAGTCTGTGTGGAAACTTTCTAATAACCAGTCAGAAATTAAAAGCAAACTCTAGGATTCTAGTAAAGAAGTAGCTATGGGAAGCAGTGAAAAGCAGCCACCATTTGAACTGTAGTAAAGTTTTTTTTCTATTTATAACCCCGAGTAAACTCTTGGGTCAGATGTTTACTCTCACTGTCTTCCACTCTCCTTCCCTATTTTATTACGGTAATATCTCAGGCATCGGTATTAATCTTTCTTTTTTTTTTTAAATTGTTGGGGATTCATTGAGGGTACAATAAGCCAGGTTACACTGATTGCAATTGTTAGGTAAAGTAGCTCTTGCAATCATGTCTTGCCCCCATAAAGTGTGACACACACCAAGGCCCCACCCCCCTCCCTCTGTCCCTCTTTTTCCTTCCTCCCCATAAACTTAATTGTCATTAATTGTCCTCATATCAAAATTGAGTACATAGGATTCATGCTTCTCCATTCTTGTGATGCTTTACTAAGAATAATGTCTTCCACGTCCATCCAGGTTAATACGAAGGATGTAAAGTCTCCATTTTTTTTAATGGCTGAATAGTATTCCATGGTATACATATACCACAGCTTGTTAATCCATTCCTGGGTTGGTGGGCATTTAGGCTGTTTCCACATTTTGGCGATTGTAAATTGAGCTGCAATAAACAGTCTAGTACAAGTGTCCTTATGATAAAAGGATTTTTTTCCTTCTGGGTAGATGCCCAGTAATGGGATTGCAGGATCAAATGGGAGGTCTAACTTGAGAGCTTTGAGGTTTCTCCATACTTCCTTCCAGAAAGGTTGTACTAGTTTGCAGTCCCACCAGCAGTGTAAAAGTGTTCCCTTCTCTCCACATCCACGCCAGCATCTGCAGTTTTGAGATTTTGTGATGTGGGCCATTCTCACTGGGGTTAGATGATATCTCAGGGTTGTTTTGATTTGCATTTCTCTAATATATAGAGATGAGGAACATTTTTTTCATGTGTTTGTTAGCCATTGGTCTGTCATCTTTAGAGAAGGTTCTATTCATGTCTCTTGCCCATTGATCTATGGGATTGTTGGCTTTTTTCATGTGGATTAATTTGAGTTCTCTATAGATCCTAGTTATCAAGCTTTTGTCTGATTGAAAATATGCAAATATCCTTTCCCATTGTGTGGGTTGTCTCTTTGCTTTGGTTGTTGTCTCCTTAGCTGTACAGAAGCTTTTCAGTTTAATGAAGTCCCATTTGTTTATTTTTGTTGTTGTTGCAATTGCCACGGCAGTCTTCTTCATGAAGTCTTTCCCCAGGCCAATATCTTCCAGTGTTTTTCCTATGCTTTCTTTGAGGATTTTTATTGTTTCATGCCTTAAATTTAAGTCCTTTATCTATCTCGAATCAATTTTTGTGAGTGGGGAAAGGTGTGGGTCCAGTTTAAGTCTTTTACATGTAGACATCCAGTTCTCCCAACACCATTTATTGAATAGGTATGTTCAATAGGTATTTTTCCCCAAGGTATGTTCTTGTTTGGTTTATCAAAAATTAGGTGGTTGTAAGATGTTAGTTTCATTTCTTGGTTTTCAATTCGATTCCAAGTGTCTATGTCTCTGTTTTTGTGCCAGTACCATGCTGTCTTGACCACTATGGCTTTGTAGTACAGACTAAAATCTGGTATGCTGATGCCCCCAGCTTTATTTTTGTTACAAAGAACTGCCTTAGCTATATGGGTTTTTTTCCGGTTCCATACAAAATGCAGAATCATTTTTTCCAAATCTTGAAAGTACGATGTTGGTATTTTGATAGGAATGGCATTGTATAGGTAGATTGCTTTGGGAAGTATAGACATTTTAACAATGTTGATTCTTCCCATCCATGAGCATGGTATGTTCTTCCATTTGTTAATATCCTCTGCTATTTCCTTTCTGAGGATTTCGTAGTTTTCTTTATAGAGGTCCTTCACCTCCTTCGTTAGGTATATTCCTAGGTATTTCATTTTCTTTGAAACTATGGTGAAGGGAGTTGTGTCCTTAATTAGCTTCTCATCTTGACTGTTATGGTATTCATCTTTCAACATCAAAAAGCCTAGAAGTGTTTTTGTTTTGTTTTATTTCGTTTCGTTGGTTTGTTTTTTAATCTGTCAGTCATTTCATGAGGTTCTTTTAAGGAAATTTAAAACACCAATTTGTGTGGGTAAACTTCATTTGTCAGGGCAAACGTAGATTCCAGATTGCCCTGGAACTGAGGAATGGCCTTGACTTTTGGTTCAATTTGTGAGTCCACTGTTTTCTGCTCCATCTTGGGTTGTTTTGTTATCTTGGGTTTCTCTTTTTCGGTGGTGAAGCTCTCACTTTCCTGGTGTCAGGGCTTTCGCAGCTGCTGCTGCTTAAAATAAGCATCAGAAAGACGGATACTTTGGGATTTTAACATGACTGATGTCAATTTTTGTGGAGTGACGATGACAAATTTCTGGTGTGTCCTTCATAGAGGAACTCAGTTGAGGATCTAAAGTATAGTGACATGTAAGAAGCCGCTGCTGAGAGGCTGCAGGAAAACCACCCTCTTGCCCCTATGGCCCTGGGAGGATGATTAGAATGGTCCCAGGCATGATGCTAGATTGCAGTTTTCCCACATGCTGAGTGATGGGCTTTTGCTGTGACTCAACAAGGCACATCTTCAGTGGGATAATTTGTAGGCATTTGGTGGAGTTTAACCACTCAAGTACCACCATTCTTGTCCCTACCATCTGGGAGACAACAGTGGCAAGGGCCTTCTCCTTCTTTCTCTCTCTTTTTTTTTGTAGAGACAGAGTCTCACTTTACTGCCCTCGGTAGAGTGCCGGGGCGTCACACGGCTCACAGCAACTTCCTGCTCTTGGGCTTATGTGATTCTCTTGCCTCAGCCTCCCGAGCAGCTGGGACTACAGGCACCCGCCACAATGCCCGGTTATCTTTTTGTTGCAGTTTGGCCAGGGCTGGGTTTGAACCCACCACCCTCGGTATATGGGGCCGGCACCCTACTCACTGAGCCACAGGCGCCTCCCCTTCTTTCTCTTTTCAACCTTAGATTTATTCACATTGCCTTTCTAGAATATACAGCAGATTGGGAATGTCTGTCTATTCCTCTATTGAGAACAGGATTTTGGCTACAAGTGGGGCTTTCCCTTCTTGGTCGAAAAGCCTAGAAGCTTTTAATTTGTGCCCCTTCTTCAACCTTCCATCATTGACTTCTCTGGCAGTAATGAATCCTTCCACCTTAGTCATCGTCCTAGTTCTCTTGAGTTGCGAATGTTGTAAAATCAAATTTCGTTTGTATATTTCTCATTCTACTACACAGGTCTGGTTTTAGTCCCTTCACAGAAAATATAAAAGAAGTAGAAAGTACAGGACCATCTGCCTGTTTGAAGGCTGGAAAGACAAGGTACGTATAAGAAGGCTCTGAGTGTTTGTGTTTCTCTTCAAATTCCTATGTGGAAGCTCTAACCCTTAGTTTGCCTGTACTGGAGATAGGAAGAAATTAAGGGTAAGTGAGATCATAAAGTTAGAGTCTTGATTTCTTAAGATTAGTGTCCTATAAGAAGAGATACCAGAAAGGGCATACTAGAGCTTACTCTCTCTTTCTCTCTCCCCCCATATGAAGACAGTGGGGTAGGCAGCCATCTGCAAGGCAAAAAGAAAGCCCTCATTAGAAACTAACATGCTGGACCTTAGTCTGGTTTCTAGCCTCCAGAACTGTGAAAAAATAAATGTCTGTTACTTAAGTTATCTAGTCTGTCTTATTTTGTCATGCTAGCCCAAGCTAACTTTTACAGCACTAGAGAAAAGAATGTATGACAACGCATGGAAAACTAAATCATGTACACAGTACAAAGAAACAATGAAAAGTAAGAGAAGTGAAAATTTATTTAGACTAGTGTTTCTCATCATGGAAACTATGGTGGGTTTAGGTTAACTTTTTAGCCTTGAAAGAATTAAGTGATTTGGACTACAGACACCAGTAGAAAGAATGGTGAATTATAGGTGCAGTCATATGGTTTTAGGAGGATAGCATGGAATTATGAAGATGAAAAAGGAAGGGGTTTGAACTAATATATACATGGGTTCAAATTCAAGGTTGGTATCCCCCTTTTCAGCTACAATAATAGCAGTTAGCATTTGGATGCCTATTTTGTGCCAGGTATGATGTTATAAGCATTATATCATTTAATCCTTCAATAATCTTGTTACTCAGTGCCTGACACATAGTAGGAACTCAATAAATAGCTGCATTTGTAAATGATTGAATATGAGTATATTCAGTCTATGTCTATGAGGGAAATGAAGTGTAGCAAAGTCACATCACTTGGGTAATGCCATGCTGCTAACAAAGAACAAAACTAGTGTTTGAACAAAAGCTAATATTAAAACAGGGATAATAATTTACTGGGATGGCATATGGGTTAAACAAAATACTCTGGGTACAGATTTTGTGTAATGCCTGGTACACAGACAGTGCTTCAGTAAATAATATAGCAGTGACTCACAACTACAACCCTAACACTCAAGAAGGCTGAGGAGGAAGGATTGCATGAACTCAGGAGTTTGAGACTTGCCTGAGAAAGAGTGAGACCCTGTCTCCACAAAAAATGAAAATAAAAAAGCCCATATGGGCATTGCGACGCATGCTGATAGTCCCAGCTACTCAGGAGGCTGAGGCAGGAGGATGGCTGGAGTTCTGAAGCTATGAGGATGCCCCTGCACTCCACTCAGGGAGACAGAGTCAGACTCTGTCTCAACAACAACAAAAAGCAAGGCAACTGCACACTACCTCACCTCAGGTGAAGGCTGACAAGAGATGAATGAGGAACAATAAGGAGAGCAACAGCACAACTATTTTTAGATTTCAGCAGTTCAAGCCAATGTGTTTAGCCCTGATAGAACTTCAAATGGCCCGTGGAAAGCAAATGTTTGATGCAACAGTTCCTGCTCAGCCATGGCCATTGTAACTTTTTTTTTTCTGTCTAAAAATTTTAATCTTATGCATAAGAAAGAGAACTAAATGACTTTTCCTGGAACAGTCTCCATTTTCTACATTTAATAGTGCTTTAATAATATTTTCTATTATGATATGTTATTTGATACTCCTGCTTCATAAATACCTTAATAACTCTTTGAGGTGTTGAATCATATCATATGCTTTTTGGAAACAATCTTGGAAAACCGATATAATAAATTGCAGTATTTCCATCCTAATGATATCATACAGCCATAAAAAGAATGAGATCATTTATGTGTACTGATCTAGGAAGATGTTTATCATATAACATTAAGTGAAAAAGTAATTGTGAAATCCTAGCTTTTGAGAGAAAAGACTAATTCTACATATTATGTATATGCTTGTAAATACATAGCAAAGTATGGAAAGATAGATAGTAAACTGTAGAAAAAAATTTCCCCTGGAGAAGGGAGTGTGGTTAGAAGGTAATTTGAAACAAAACTTATTCCTTTTTGCTTTATACATAGCTGAATTTCATCTTTAATTTTATTAGTATTATTATTATTTTTACTTTATGAGATAATCATGGTTATTTTTATGTATGTCTTTGATTTAAAATCCAACAGGGATTCCATCATGATAGTGGCCTCAGCATATCTATAAAACTCCTCTCAACCCCCAGACTCCACTGAAATGACAGAAAATAATATGTAAGGATACTGCAAAACAACACAGGCTACCATGAGAGGAACATATAGTTTTGAGAAATTCCTAGAAAAGAAAAACCAGTGGGGAAAAACATGAAGGGAAACAAACCATCACAAATGCAATATCGGCAATCCCAACAGAAGGCTAGCATGTGTAGGTCAGGCACAGTGGCTTACACCTGTAACCCCAGCATTTTGGGAGGCTTAGGTGGGAGGATCACTTGAGGTCAGGAGTACAAGGCTGGTTAACACAGGGAGACCCTGTATCTACAAAAACCCCCAAACCTAAAAAACCTAATTTGTGAAAAGTTCCATAGAGGTCCTGATACCAGAATTTTCCCATGGGGTCCTTAGTCTTAGGAATCAAAGAATGAATGCACAGACCACAAGTAAGCAAAAGTGAAAGATTTTATTATAGGTAAAAGAAAAGTGGACAAAAAAGCTCCCAATACAATGGAAGAGCCTCCAAACAGGTTGCTGCCAGAACTCCTCTGTCTAGCAGCTTATATATTTTTCCGTACATTCCCTCTTCCTGATTGGCTCTTTCTATATGTGAAGTGAGAATTCTATATTGTAGCAATCACTGTACTTGCTGCTGACACACACAGGATACAGGAATGCATAGTTTCCGGTTGACCCTTCACCCATTTCCATGGTGCCACTAGTTTTCACTTGACCTCTCACCCATTTCACAGTATCATGAAATTTATGGTACTAGGTTCTATTTCCCTTCCCAGGGACTGTGGGATATTGATTATACAAGTTGTGAGCTGTGGCTGTCCCATTGTTTTACTTCACTAGGGGCCATTTTCCATTTCCTCATTCTTGCCTGCCCCACGCAGGTCCCCCTTCAGTTCCACAATAACCCTCAGAGCACCTAAGGAACCATTCTCAACAGAGCTACACTAGTAGGGTCCAAGTCCTTGCTTCTTTGCTACAACAACTGAACAGCAGGAAACAAAAGCTTTCTACCTTCAGATAATGACCCTAACTTCTTTTCAAACAAAATAAACGATGCCAGGGAAGGTCCCTGGTTTTTGAGTTCAAGGTGAAGAGGAACCCCAGGTAACCCAAGGACTAGCAAAGGGGCTGGGGTAGAGATATACACCGAATTCAACTGCCTTTCTGCCCTTTTCTACGGCATTTGCTCCCAGGGTGAAACCTTTGGCAGGCATCTCTGAAATGGGAGACATGTCTGTTTTTACAGACAATCACTGGAGGCAACACCCAGGTAACTTACAAATACTAAGAGGCACTCCCATACATGAAAGATTAGTCAGGAGCACACCTTCTTTCTTCCTAAGCTTCAAACAAGAGAACATTTAAACATTTGGAAAAAAACAGCACCTGAAAGAGTTCAAATTTTAGGAAACAGAACTAAGCCCTGAGTAAAGAGTCTCAGATAATAAAATCCTGTACTTAGCTAACAAGAATTAATGTTGGGAAAAATTAGAGAGAATATTGTATACATGAAAAAGTAGGCTGATAGGAATAAGAAATAATAAGATGTTTGAAAATAAAAATTATGGCTGTTTAAGTAAAAGTCTTCCATGGATATGAGAAATAACAGAATGAAAATGCTTATGATCTAATAAATGAGCAGGAAAACAGAGTCCAGTGATTGAGTAGGATGTGGAACACTGTGATGGGCTGAAGTGTGTTCCACCCAAATTCCTCACCCCCAGTACCTCAGAATGTGATGGGATGTGGCGATGGGGTCATTAGGTAATAATTAAGGTTGAATGAGATCATATGGGTGGGTCCTAATCCAATCTAACTGGTGTCTTTATACCAAGAAGAAATCTGGACACACACAAAGAGACACCAGAGATGCATGTTGGGAAAGAAAAGTCTGTGTAGGGCACAACCAGACAAACTTGCAGTGCTAAAACTACCACTGCCATCTACAAGGCAGAAGCCAAGAAGAGAGACAGACACACTTTGATTCGGACTTCCAGCCTCCAAAGAGAAAATGAATTTCTGTTGCTTAAGCCACTGTGTGGTATTTTGTTATAGCGGCACTAGCAAACTGATACAGCCAGACACAGAAAGTATGAGAGCCATAGTTACGAAGCACAGAAGATATATTCAAAAGTTTAACATTTATTCAGTAGGACTTCCAGGAAGGCATAATAGAAATGAGAGAAGGTGGGGGGAGAGGAAGAAAGAAAGAAAAATTTCCAGAACTGTAGACAAGTAAGAATCCTCTAATTCAAAGATTTTGAGGGTGCTAAGCAGGATTCATTAAAAAAGATCCACAACTATACCTGATGTGGAACTTAATAAAGAAATCAGAAAATGTGATATGAGGTTTTCTTTGAGCACAATAACCCATTTTCAACCTGAATGTACACACTATGAGTTTGTTACCGCGCAGCAATAATTCTTGATGCCTTTTCTGTTTCCTACAGATGGAATCCAAGTTAGAGTTGGGTCAAAGTTTAGAAGCTGCTTACAATGAGTCTCTTAATTCTTTGAAATGAGGACATTAAGGCTCAGAGTGATTCAATGGCTGAGTATTCACCTATGGTGCATCTTAGAATGGGTAGAGCCGAAACTTACTAAACGCAGAATACAAATGTCTACATACAATAACTAAGAAAATGCCATGAAGGCTACGTTGAACAGTTTGATGAGAATATTTCAGATTGTATATGAAACCCGCACATTGTACCCCTTGATTACACCAATGTACACAGCTATGATTTAACAATAAAAAAAAAAATGAACACACACACACAAAAAAATATATAGCTAAAAAAAAAAATATATATATATATATATATATAGCTGCAAATTTTTTAATTATTTCACATAGACTTCGCAGGGCTGCAATCTACGGTATGTTCCTTCCCCAGGCATCTGGGTAGACCTGTAGCTGCTTCAACTGATACATATGGCACTCAGGTGACCATGCATTCCGGGTTTCCTAGGACAGTCCTGGTTTTAGCACTGCAAATCTCCTAGATTCCTAGTCCCAGAACTAGAACTTAGCTGGTGACCAGAGAACTAGCCTCTATGACTTCCAAGGTAGCATCACAAAGCCCAGTAGTTAGAACTTTGTTTTACTGGCACACTCATTTTTAGAGCCCTCAAGTGCCACATAAGGAGTCCAGCTATCCCTGAGGCTGCCATGCTGGGATGGCCATGTATGGGCATTTCTGTTGACAGTCCTAGCTGTTAGCTTTCTCATCATCCTTCTAAGGTGCCAGACTTGAGTGAAGCTGTCTTGGACCCTCTAATCAAGCCCATGCTCCAGCTGAGTTCTACCAAGGGACCTCTGTTGACACTACATAGCACAGAAGTATCCACTAGCAAGGCCTGTCCTTATTACTCACCTCAAAATCACAAATAATGTAAATTGGGACTTATTTTAAGCCACTAAGTTTGAGGATTGCTTGCTATATGTAGCTGTAGATATCTGGAACAGTGGCTGAAATTATCAAGATTCTCAGATCACATCAGTCTAGTGTTTTGCTCTACCATGACCCAGGCTTTTGATTTCTCTTCTTTAAAAATTAGTACAGATTCCCTTTCTAAATTAAGCCATGGCTTTCTATTGTATTAGATACATTTATCTGTCTATAGTAAGTAGGTTCTAAAGTAAGCCATATTTTGATAAGAATAGTATTTTTAAAAAAATTTTTTGAAAGTATATTTTTCTGGCTCATAGTATTATTTTTACAAAAAATAATAAATTTATTTTCACAAATTTTAAAAATAATAAAAAATGTATTTTCAAAAAAAAATTTTGAAAGCATATTTTTCTGACTCATAGTATTATTTTTACATCAGTCTGGATCTAATCAGGAGAAAGAAACCAAACAGTAACTTGAACAGGAAAATATTAACATAAAGAATTAATTATAAGAGAGGATTATAGTCATGAGGAAATGGCTAGTAAGAAGTGGAAAGAACTTCAGAGAATATAAAAATAGCACATATAGCATATAATAAAATATCAGGAATAATACAATTGAACATAGGCACTATTGGGCGGCGCCTGTGGCTCAACGGGTAGGGAGCCGGTCCCATATGCCAGAGGTGGTGGGTTCAAGCCCAGCCCCGGCCAAAAATAAAAAAAAAAAAAAAAAAAAAAAAGAACATAGGCACTATCCCTAATGCTAAGATAAAGCACCCAATGAATATCTCTCTCTCTCTCTGGATACATTCACTTCTGAGACAAGAGGATTCTGGAGAATATATTGCCTGGCTTAGTGGATGGCAAAGAAATCAATGTGGGGCCAGGCCAGGAGAATTTGCAGGAAATCCGCACTTGGGAAATCAGAGTTTTAAAGTGTTGGAGCAAGCTACCTGCAAAAGACACATTTATCTACAATGCTGGCTGAGGGGATGCCAAGAGAAACTGTGGGCCGCTGGGCCCTGCTGGTCACCATAAACTGCTGGTCAGAGTGTTTTGCACCATAAACTGCAGGGCAGAGTGTTTTGCTTCAGGAGCTTAGTTCTTCGTCGTTTACATACAGCTATCTGAGTAAATAGAGAGGACATTTACCTTAGACAAATGTGACCTAGTGGGATGTCAAGTTGGAAGTAAAGAAAAGCCTTAAACTTCCCTCTTATCTTTGTCAAGACTACACCCTGTCAAGTAATCTGTACTGCCCACTACAACGCCTGGCTCCCCTGCTGTTGGAGCCTGGGAAAGAGATCTGTGCTGTAGGAACCTGCAATTGAACATGCTGAAACCAGGATATAAAACTCTTTCCTCCTGCCCTGGCTGTCTGGTGCCCTCCTGTCAAGTTCCGTGAAGGATTACCCAGATGTTTTCAAAAGGGGAACATTTTAGATAGTAATGGTCATACGCTATGACATATTCAAATTCACTATTTTTCAATCATAACTTTTATGTGAATACCATTTTTGGGAGTACCCAATCAGTAAATGTGGTTTCCAAAATTATTATTTAAAACTCTGTTCATCAAGTGTGAATAGATGGGTAGTTTCTTTCTAGGGAGATGGGCATATTCTAAAATTAGATTGTGGCAATGGTTGCAAAACTCTTGTGAATATACTAAAACTCATTTAATTCTTTTTCTTTTTTTTGAGACAGAGTTTCACTTTGTAGCTGTTGGTGGAGTGTGGTGGCATCATAGCTCACAGCAACTCTTGGGCTCAACCAAGTCTCTTTCCTCAGCCTCCCAAGTAACTGGGACTATAGGTGCCCACTACAACGCCTGGCTATTTTTAGAGACAGGGACTTGATTTTGCTTAGGCTGGTCTGAAACCGGTGAACTCAAGCAATCCACCCGCCTCAGCCTCCCGGAGTGCTAAGATTACAAGTGTGAGCCACTGTGCCCGGCTTTTAGAACTCATTTAATTCTATACTTAAAATGAGTAAATTTTATGGTATATAAATATCTCAAGAAAGCTGTTTTAAAAAACTAGAAATTATATGCTTAATATTCAAATGGAAAAATAGACATACTAAATAAGGTATGCAAAATGCTGGGTCTGCTGTTTTTCTACTGTTAATTTATTTCATAGTTTTAAAGCTGCTATCAGACATCATGTGCATATCTAGTCTTTACATTTTTTTCCTTTGTATAAAATTTTTCCAGAACTATAATATTTCATGACTTCTATAAATCTTTTCCAGAACTCTGATTCCTCTTGAGAATGATACACCACTCCTAATTAAAATTTTTCCATTTGAACATCTTTGAATATTTTGGAAAATATTTTTAGAATATCTCCTAAATCATCTTTAGTACGTAGTTTGACTATATCAGCAGCAAAACCAGATTGGTTACCCTAGGAAATTAGCTGTTGAACTTTTTATTCTATTGAGTTGAAATAAACCTTCTGAGATTGCTGCTGACGTTGCAGGTTATTTTAGTTCTGTTTTCTTCTTGAAACTCTCTCATCTGGGAAGTTTTGCTTGTAAGTTGGGATTCCCTGAGATTTTGGCAACCTGGGTGCAGGACCTGATGTCCTGGGATCTGTTTTCTGATACTGACCTATGCCCCAGGTAAGGGATGCAAGGAGTTCACTAGTTTCTAGTTTCTCTGGAATGCAAAGGTTAATGACTTTGTAGAATTACATTCATTCATAACTTAAAAAAAATTTTTAATAAAATATAAAAAATGGCTACTTTCCAAGAATTAACCAATAAAGTTCTTTGTATCATCCAGCCTAGCCCAATGCTTGGCACATCGTAGGTACTCAAGAAATGAATATAAGCAATTGGATAAAATAGCCTGCCAAAACAAACTAGTGAGATTTTAATGTGAGCAGCTCTCCTTTGCACTGAGGCAAGGGTCACGTGTGTAGATCAACGACAGACATTCAGCTTTGTCGTTTACATACAGCTATCTGAGTAAATAGACAGGACATTTACCTTAGACAAATATGACCTAGTGGGATGTCAGGTGGGAAGTAAAGAAAAGCCTTAAACTTCCCTCTTATCTTTGTCAAGCCTACACCCTGTCAAGTAATGGAGAGGGACTCATTTAGTACAATACGCTCATTAATTTTTTAGTACTCTGACAAGATAAATCTGTTCTAATATCCCAAGTTAAGTTTCTTTCCTCCTTACCCATCATCCGCTTTAGGTGTCTGAATAAAAAATTTGAAGTGTCCCGGTCTCTGTTCTTATCAGCTATTTCATTTCTGCTGTACGCTGAGTCTGTCCTGCGTTGGGTCCTGTGTTCCACTGGCCTCCCTCTGCTCCTGCTGAACAAGGGCCATCACTCTATGGAAAAGCCGCTAAGTTTCCAGTTATTTCCATTTGGGGCTTTCTATATTAGAAGCACATACTGAAACGCGAATGGTCCCTCTGTAGATGCACCTTCTCATTCCCTTTCCTTCTTTTCTCAGCTTGGATCTATATTTATCAATTCACCTCTAATATTTCCACTACTCTCTCTACTGATTCGTTCTCTGAAAATGTAGGCATGTGGAAGGCTGTTTCATACTAGAAAAATAGAAACAACAGCCACCACCAAACTTCTCCCACACTCTTTTTCTTCAAGTGATCCTTTTTTCTTCCCTTTCAACAATCAGCTCCTAAAAAGAGTAGACTTCATTTGATCTATTCGCTCCTCTGTTTCTTTTTTTTTTTTTTGGCCGGGGCTGGGCTTGAACCCGCCACCTCCGGCATATGGGACCAGCGCCCTACCTGCTGAGCCACAGGCACCAACCCTCACTCCTCTGTTTCAATCCTACATTTATTGCAGTCAATGGGTTGTTGCTACTATTCCACTTCCATAATCACTAATGACTTCCCCAAAGTAAGAACCAACAGAGACTTTTCCATTTTAAAGGTATTTGACTTGCTGGGTGCCTTTGGAATTGTTGATTACTGTCTCCTTGGAGGTATTATCCCTTCTCTAGTTTTTAAAAATCTCTTGCTAACTCACTCAAGCCCTTTTATTTTCTGCCCCATACTTAGATGTTGTTCCCCAGGGATCTCATTTTTGACCCTATGTTCTGTTTGTTGACATTCACTTTGGCTTCCATCAACATGTTTTCATTCATAAAGACTTGTCTTTCAACAGGTTTTCATTCATAAAGATCTCTCCCTGCTTGAGTTAGTTTATTTAATTTGGTTGTAGGATATTCTTGTAAGACTTGCCTTTTCTAATTTGAGAGTTTCTAAATTTGGAGTTGGCTTATTACATGTTTACTGTTATCTTTTTTCCACTGAATACACTTGGTGGCTTGCATATATCTTATTACACCCTGAGCTGCTCACTAATCATTACTGTCCCTCACATTTTGGGGGAATCCATTCTCTTTACTACTGATACATAGAGAAGTTCAAAATAAGTTCATTAATTTAATGTAATTTTTTTTTGAGACAAAGTCTCACTTTTTCACCCTCAGTAGAGTGCTATGGCATTGTAGCTCACAGCAGTCTCAAACTCTTGGGCTCAAGTGATCCTCCTGCCTCCGTTTTTCATTTTTAGTAGTGGCAGTGTCTCTCTCTTGCTCAGTCTGGTCTGGAACTTCTAAGCTTAAACAATCCGCCTGCCTTGGTCTCTCAGCGTGCTAGGATCAGAGGCGTGAGCCACCACACCCAGCCTAATTTAATGTAATTTAAATGAGCATTACATTTTTGAAGAACTTGGCCAGGCAAGTGTGATATAATTTATTACTACTTCCTGGACCTTTCCTGACTACCTTTTTTTTTTTTTAATGTGTGTCTGCCAGTAAAAGATTGTAAATGATAAGAGAGATTCAGGAGTTGTCCACAGTCCCTACTAGTGGTAGGCCATTGTCCTGTGATAAACTCAAACTCTCCCTTGAAGGGGTGTGTGATCCAGCATGGCTGAGAGCACACTGTGGGTGGAGACATTAGGAAAGGCTGCCCTTTCTCAGGCTGACCCAGCACAGAGCCAGGACAGTCAGCTTAGTGAGCAGACCATGGTCTGTTGTCAGTTTCCACGATTCCTTCAAAAGAACAGCTTTGTGCCAGTTCATAGTGGCCTATTTCCAATAAGACTTGAGCCTCCTGCCTGACCACCATTCCTCCACTTCAGGACCCCTAGAATCTAGCCACGCTGGACAACACTGCAGTTCCTTGTTTCTTTTCCCTACATTTATATACATTATGTCTCCTTTGCTTGGCAAGGCCTTTCTTCCATCTCCATTCTAATGTGGCACAACAATTTAACCCACTTCTTCCCTAGAGCTCATACTGATTCCTTGGATAAATTCAGCTTTTCCCCTTCCCCAAAGTATTGCTTTTTGTACTTATTATCATAAATCACATTCCTTTAAGATTTTGGCAAGTGTCTTATCACCCCTAGGGAACTTGAAGCATCTTGAGGGCAGAAATGATGTCCTATTTGTTTTCATGTGTTCTGTGAACCTTACATAACAAACAGAGTTTACGATTAAATCTATTACACAATAGAGGTTCCTATTACTATAACACAATAGAGGTTGATATGACTGTTACTAAATGAATGAGTATTTCAAACTTAATCACAGGAAATGAGTTAGGATTTATAAAATGCTTAGCTTTGGGCCTTGCACAGAGTAAATGTTAAGACAGGTGTTTTTTTTTTAATAAAATAAAAGGTTGATAGGACATGAGCTTGAATTTGGGAGAGCTATTGTTACTGTAATTAATGAAAACTGGGTCTATAATTTATTAATAGACTCAGAGAAACCTTTCTTCTTTATCACTAGACTTTTACTACTGTGGAATCATGGGTAGAAACATTGCTTTCTTTTTATATTCTGTTCCTTTTTCTAATTATATATCATTTCTCTCACAGAGATAGTTAAATCTCATTATATTTAATGATTTATCCATTTTCTGCTATAACAGTTTTATCAGTGACTCCTTGTGTTATAATCTCATTATTTCACAAAATTATATCCTATTTGTTAAGAATAGTAACTGTTACCATGATTTTATCTTCTTCAATGCTCTTTTTAATGTCAATGTCATAGCTCTCTTTGTGAAAAGATTAGAATTTTTTCTCTTTATTTAATCTAATTCTTTTCAATGTTGCTTATATTATATAGTGTCTTTTACTGTATTTTGCTTTTTTATTTAAAGAATTTCTGTGTCTGAATCATGTCTGTGTGATTTCTATGACTTTATTACTTTGAATAAGATGGAAAACGTGCTGAAAAAAACAAAAATTACTAAATATTTTTCTTTCATCCAAATACAATATACTGATAATGAGACTGTTACAAGTATATTGAGTCTTTATTCCTTAATTTCTATTGAATGTATATATTTCTTTATCTTTTTTTAACTTCTTGATTGAAATGCAGTTTACAAGAGGAAGTTATAAAGTGTTCAATTGAGTCTCCTGGGTACATGTTAAATATATATAGATTACAGATTGTCACCATATATGACCTTGCAAGTAAATTTGATACAAAACAAACAAAAACTTGTGTAAAGAAGGGGAAGGTGACTGCCTTTCTTTTTACTGTCTTTCTTTACACAAGTTTTTGTTTTGTGGCTGACTCCTGTAATCCTAGTACCCTGGGAGGCTGAGTTGGGTGGATCTCCTGAGCTCTGAAGTTCAAGACCAGTCTGATCAAGAGCTAGACCCAGTCTTTAAAAATAGGCATTGTGGGGCGGCCCCTGTGGCTCAAGGAGTAGGGCGCCGGTCCCATATGCCGGAGGTGGTGGGTTCAAACCTAGCCCCGGCCAAAAAAAAAAACAAAAAATAGGCATTGTGGCAGGTGCTTGTAGTCCCAGCTGTTTGGGAGGCTGAGGCAAGAGGATCACTTGAACCCAGGAGTTTGAGGTTGCTGGGAACTATAGTAGCACTCTACCAAGGGCAACAAAAAGAGATTCTGTCTCAAAAAAAAAAAAAAGGGTAGGATGTAGAGGTAATCTGCAGCTTGTTTGCATATACAATAAAGGTTGTTTGAAACTATTTTACCCTATTGGGTTAATGCCAAGAAGGTTCTAAAGGTAAGGGATAAATTGTTTTTCTGAATATGTCCTTCCTTCCGCAAGACCTGATAACTTTCCCCTTCCCCCAATTTTTAATATAGAAATTTTATTTTATTATTATTATTATTTTTTTTTTTTTGAGACAGAGTCTCATTATGTTGCCCTCGGTACAGTGCCATAGTGTCACAGCTCACAGCAACCTCAAACTCTTGGGCTTAAATTAAGCGATTCTATTGCCCCAGCCTCCTAAGTAGCTGGGACTACAGGCATAATACAGAAATTTTAAAACATATTGGTGTCTGTTAAATAAAGAATAATATTATGATCTCCATGTACATACATCCAGTCCCAATAATGGTCAGGCTTGTGGCATTTTTAACCTTACCTTGTCATCCATTATGGTAATAGTTTTTAAATGTTTAAAAATTTTTAACTAAGTGATAACAAGAAACTATGTGCTTTTGCTTTTTTAATCCTGAGTCTTAGGATCAGAAGGAACACATTTTCTTACATAATTTGCATATTTAATCAAATGCTCCATGCCTTCTGCTTGGCATAGTATTGATCTCTGGAAAAAATCACCACATTGCTCTTCTTTGGTAGAAAAGCAGTTAAAATGCATTTTTTCAGGAAAAGAGATCACCAGTCACTTGCTCAACAAAAATGTTCCTATGCTCAACTAATGGTTTAGCATTGTCGTCTGAAGTGCTGTTTTTTGATGGCAGTCAAAAGCCTACAGTCTTCCTACATTAAATCTTGGCTATACCAAGATTGGGGTGAAAAATTTGGACAAATTAATTATCCTTTCTCTTTCATTTTCCCCATCTTACAATAATAGTACTTACTGTGCTGAGTTGCTATGAAGATTAAATAAATTAATATATATGAGGAATTAATCTAACAAATGTAACCAGTATAACCTAATTCTTTGTAGCCTCAATGAATCCCAAACAATTAAAAAAAATTAAAAACAAAACAAAATAAATAAAAACAATAAAAACATCTCAATGGTTTTCCTTTGCTCTAATAAAGAAAAAAGAAGAGTTTCTCTAACAATGTAACCACACCTATATTTCCTATTGTTATTCACTTGAATTAACAAACCTATTTTAAGTCTAAAACAGTGGTGTACCCTTGAAACACTGTAAGTATATACATTTTTAAAACTTAAAAAAAAAATTACAGATAAAATGTGACATTTTAATTGTGAAGAAAATTACATTGTTTCCTTTGCCCTTAAAAATGGTCTGGCAACGGCGGCGCCTATAGGTCAGCGGTTAGGGTGCCCGCCACATACACTGGAGCTGGCAGGTTCAAACCTGGCCTGGGCCAGCTAAATAGCAATGACAATTGCAACAACAACAACAACAACAAAAATAGCCGGGCATTGTGGTGGGTGCCTGTAGTCCCAGTGGCTTAGGAGGCTGAGGGAAGAGAATCGCTTAAGCCCAACAGTTTAAGGTTGCTGTGAGCTGTGACACCCCAGCACTCTACCCCAGCACTCTACCAAGGGTGACATAGTGAGACTATGTCTCAAAAAAAAAAAAAAAAAAATTAAAAATTGGCAAGATTGCTTTTCAACATTTAATTAAAGGTTCCTTAATTTAATGTTTTAGATTTAAAAAACTCTCAGAGAAGAAAATTGTTGTCAGAATAGATGATGTTTAGAATAGTAAAAATCAAAGCACATGTTAGAACAATTTGTTCATTTAACTTGCCTGGGATTCCTTTAAAATCCAAAGACATACCATGAAAACCCAAATAAACAGAAAATAGTAAAATGTCCTTAGAAGAAATGTTGCTGTACAGTCTATTCTTAGATTACCTGTATGATCATGACATTTTAAAAGTGTTTTTTAAATTTTTAATACAAGGTACTTCTCTAGATGATTTTAAGAATTTTAAAAAGAAAAAGAGAGAAGACAAGAAGAAAAAAAGGGGGGCGGTTTAAAATATTCTTGGAAGAAGAGGGTCCACAGAACAATCTGACACGCAGGGAGCGTGTTCGGCTGTAGAAACCTTAACATCCTGGCCCAGGAGTCAGCCTATCAGGGTGCTGAGAACCACATTTCCATAATGATGATTGGCTGGTGGACTGGAGGCTCCGCTGAGATCTGAGCTTCGGGAGGAAATAACTCTGCTGAGGAAAGCAGCAAAACAACTTTCTGGCTTTCTGTTGTTTATTGCATATTCTCCAAATGATTGTAGTGATTCATCCTTTAGGAAAGCTTGTTTGGAAAACAAAAGAGGCACAGTTGTTCACAACAAAAGTGATAGTCAACAGCCAAAGAACCAAGTATAATGGAACTCTTTTATTCTTCTTTAAAATAAACTTTAGTCTGATTTTATCTAACCAAATATGTTGATTTCCTAGGAGATGCATAAGGACTGGATTTAAATTATGAATTAGACAAAGGTTACTGTTTCTGATAATCATCATGGCTTTATTCATCTTCTTACAAAATGTGTACAAATATATTTCATTAAGTGTGAAAAAAATTCTTAAATTCTAGTGCCAATAATACAGCATGTCCCAAAAGTTGCCCCAAAGTCACCATACATAGGGAAAATGGGAAACTGTAGCTAAATGTACCTTTATTTGCAAAACTATTGATTACAAAATTTTACAAAATATTCATTACATTTTGGCCACCTCTTTGTAAAATTTTGTAATGGTTTGTAAATAAAGGTACACTTAGCTACATTTCCCTATTTTCCTTATATAATATGGTGACTTTAGGGGTGACTTTTGGGACACCATGTATGTTTGATACCTACACAATTAAGAGAACTCTACCCCTCTTGAAAAGAAAAAAAAAGCTATTTTGAGCATTTTTATCTCCTGCAGTCACTTATGTGTGAAAGTGATACATTCATCAGTGTTTTGGGTATTGCTCTCGTGAATTTTTACACATACATAAAAATCCACTATCATTAAGTAGTAAGAAGTTTTAAAAATGACAAAAAAGGAAGCAGAGAAAGGCAGTCAGTAAGAAGGATGGTTTGGAGCTAATGGCTGAATCCTGCTGCCTGCTGACCTTCCCCTGTTTGGTAGTATTCCATTTTGTTGTAGTTGCTTTGGATTTAGACAGAGCAGTGACAACATTTTACCTACAAGTTTTTAAATGTAGGTTTACAAACATTGTTCCCACAGGCCATCTTCGCGGACATGAGAAAAAACTCTATAATGTAGGTTAAGCAGAAGTATTTTGCAGTCTCTCCCAGTGACCATTCCTTGGCTAGCTAACAAACCAGCCATTCAGAAGCAATTTTCTTCAGGCTGAAATTATGTGCTGACCTTAGCAGATCACTTCCCATAATAACCCTTCCCCCACCCAACACTAAATACAATCTGTCTCCTACTCACTGTAATAACGTGCAAATGACTGTAATTTTGCAGACAAGAAACAGCCCAAAGTGAAACGTGTCTAAACAGAGGTCGATTTAAAAAATCAGGGCTATTACCTAAATCTGTAAAATACATATTGTAATAAAACCAGCAACAGCAATCTCCAATAAGTAGTTTTTTAAAAATGTAGCTTGTGTTTTGATCTTTTTTATGCACCCGGTTTCTACTGGCATAAAAGAAAAATCCTTTTTCAGAAATGATTTCATTACATGCGATGTGAATTGCCTTCCTTTGCTAACTGATTTGCAGACCTTGCTTGGGCACCTTCAGACCGAGCAGCGCACACCACACCGCAAGAGCCCCAGCCAAGTGGAGGTACAATTTCAGACACTTAACACTGACCTACATTGCAATTCTTTCAATGAAAGCAGTATTCAAATGTTTTCCTTTAAAAAAATGTACTGTTTTGCTAGGTTCTCCAGAACTGTAAGGCATAAAAGATTCCAATTTGCTTTTTCTTTGAAAGTCAAGGACAAAGAGCGAGAGAATGGGGAATTACATAAACATATGGGGTTCATAAACATATAAAGTTCTTCAACTTGATATTTCTTGACTACTAAAATTCATCACAGTCCTAAATCAATTCATGTAATATTTGCTTTATACCATTTCAACTTGTGTAGGCTAACCTGTGTAATAAAAACCTGTCAAGGATGTCATTATTACTCCCTTCAATGTAGGGTCTCTTTGTCAAAATCTGAGGAATTTAAAATGAAGGTGAGTTAATACGGTGTAGAAATGACCTGAAAAGTTAACATAGCAATGTTACACAATGCATATAAGTATACATATTCACAAAATGTATATTGGAAATGTTCAAGAATCTTTCATGGCAAGGGGAACACCACTGGTGTCTTTCTTCCCTAAATCTGTGTAGGGTCCTCTCAGCTATAGACCAGTTTTTTTTTTTTTTTTTGAGAAGGAGCCTCAAACTGTCGCCCTAGGTAGAGTGCTATGGTATCACAGCTCACAGCAACCTCCAACTCCTGGTTTAAGCGATTCTCTTGCCTCAGGCTCCCAAGTAGCCAGGATGACAGGCGCCCGCCACAACGCCCAGCTATTTTGTGCTTGTAGTTGTCATTGTTTGGCAGGCCGGGGCTGGATTTGAACCAGGCAGCTCAGTTGTATGTGGCTGGTGCTAAAGGCACCGAGCCTAGACCAGTTTTTTTGCACTTTGTCTTTGTCCAGTGATATTTCAGGATAGTGCAAAACATCAAATGTTGGATGAAGAACATTGCTCGTCTCTTTTTGGTGATGGTTATCAAGAAATGAATCTTCTTAAAAGAACTCTACAGAAACTTGAATTGGATTCAGCATGCAGGTGTGAAAGGCAGAAAGAGACCTTTTTTTAACAAGTTGGAAGTTAGGCTATTACCTATAGGTTAAAAAAAATGAAGACCTAGTATTTGGATGTGTTTACTAAAGCACTTACTCTACATTCCCTGGAAATCAGGGCAGGACACCTGCCCATTGCCTTGGGGCAGGCTTGTTCTGTAAGTAACTCCAGAGAGTTCAGAATTTTCTTCCATAATCTACTTGGATAGCTGGTAAACTTTTCATTATTTGTAAATTAAGTTCCCTTTCCTATAAATTAGGCCTCTTTCTTGAGAAATTTTAGTTTTTATTACTTTGTTTTCCACTTTTTCCTTTGGTTTTGAGTAATGTCAAGTGCCAATGTTGGCACAGATTTAGAAAAGCTAGGCTCAGTTATAGACTTTTTTCCAAATTAACAAAAATTCAAAAAAATGATGTTTGTTCCTTAATTATATACCCCAAATTAGGGGAAAGAAGCATCAAAGAAAGACTGCTATGTTTTTCTGTGCTTGAAGCCCCTGGCTTCCTCAGCATTGAGATTTTCTGTCCTTAATTAGAATGGAGGAAAAGTCTCTTTTAAGGACCCTCTGATTACCTGGTAAGCAATGTGGGGGATGGTGGTGGTGGCATGGGGGTGGTTGGGATGGAGTGGGGTGGGGTTGGGGGTAGGGTTGTGTTGATCATGAGGTCCCAAGGAGGGGGTGGTGGTGGTAATTGGAGGTGAGATGACACTCTTTTTCCATTCCAAATACTCATTTCCAGATTTCTCCTCTCTCTACTCATCTCTGAGCAGAAACAAGCTAAAATAAAAATTACAAAGATCACATAGCAGACGATAGCATATTGGTATAATGATGTACGTGCAGATGGATATTAGTATGGAGACAAATACATGTCCAAATACATTGATTAGATTAAGGTAAATTTCTTTTTTTGTTTTTATTTCTATAAATGCAGTTTAACTTCCCAATTTTCTGAAAAAAAAAAAAAATAGCTTTGACATTCAAAGCTGGTAGTTAATTATCTTAGTTTTAGTCATCCATTAGTTAGTAGTCCTCTGATGCCTTTGATTGGCCCCTTTGTCAAACAAAACAAACACAGGAAAAGCAAGCATGACAACACTGATTTATTCAAAAGTCTCTTGGAAGAAACTGGGAAAAAGGAGATGGGGGTGGGGTGTAAATTGAGTGTGGAGAAGTTAGAATGGAAGGAAATGCTTTAACTTACCCAAATGGCTCAGGTTAAATATGGGTGGAGTTGGGCATAAGCCTTCATCTTCAGCCAGAGGGAGTTTGTCAAAGAGTGTTAAGGTTTGGGGTTGGATGTTGAAGCCAGGTTTAGATTCAGTTATTTGAGTATTAGGAGGGCTAAACCTTGGTTTTAGTTATATTAAATATATACTGCAGACCCCGTGATTTGCTTTTAGCAAGAGAATGCATTGAAAGAGCTCCTACCCTTCTTTTTCTCTCAGTCTCATTTTCAAAGTTCTTTGAAGTCCAATTGTTTTTAAGAGCTAACCATTGATTTTTTCCAAACTAATATAACATATGGGGTATCTGTGGGCTCCCACGGCTGAAATGTAGATGACACCACAGGGACACAGGAAGCGCCCAAGAGTGACCTGGTCCTTTGAGGAATCACTCTTCTAAAAGAAGAAAAGTTAAAAATCACCACATGGTGCTATATTATTATCAGTGAGCCATACACAAATGCAGAATCTGTATATTCAAAAACATAAAACAAGCCTCAAAGCTAAAATGGAGGATTGGTGGATAACAGAGATATTTAACTTGCCCCACTTTATTTGTTAAAGTACAGTTTCGACTTGAATACAAATTGACTTAGCGAGATCTAAGAACTATTACAGATTGCATTCCTCTAGTTTGTGTATCCCGATAAAGAGTGGAAGCTGCTGTTTGTTACTATTTGTAGTATTAAATCTAGTTCCCTTACAGTGGTGAAACAACTAATTGGCATTTTTTTTATGGACTAAATATATTGAAAGCTCAAACATGAGTCAATAGCCATTACTTAAAACATGTGACATAAATATTTTTATTGATCCACAGAGTCATCACTGCATATTTACATCATAAGCTATCTTCTGCTAGCACTTATGCACTCCATGTGTCCCTTTGACTCAGTTAAGACACATTCTTACGTTGCAATTGTTATGTAGAAATTATAATCTCTGTAGTACTGAATCTTTAAAACTTGAGATCACAAGGGATTTGTTACTACCCTATCATTAAATTCACAGCACCTTTTGGCTTTGAAATGTCCATTTCATAACTCCTAAAAATAGTGGAAGATAACAATGAAAAATGAAAAATAAAATGTGCTCTAAAGGCTTAATATATAAAAATACATTAGCTTTTATTGTAAAATACTAAACTTGTTATTTCATATTAGCCTTTCTTATCCTATGACCTCAAGAGTTCCATTAACTTGGTTGCTGGCATTTTCCCTACAATACATTATAAAATATTTCAGTGTTTGTGGATTGCAGACATATAGCATTCAGAGAATTTAGGATCTCTCCCCTCCCCAAATAGGGTTAAAGATTTTTGGGGAGAGGAATTCTGATGATCCGAGGGTTTAAAAACGCAGACGGGGACTGTTTAAAAGGTTACTCTTTCTGGTATGTTTCTCTCTCATAAGTCTATTTTTTAAAAATTTAGGGTGGCTAGGTGGGGGCTTATTTTAATTTGGGGGGCCATGTAACACCACGGAAAGGATTTGTTACTAATTCCAGGGAAGAACCGTTCATGTAGGGTTGTTAAATGGTTGCCCGCGTTCACACTTCAGTGCTTGTAGACCAGAACCCTGGAAACAAAAGGGTTACTTGTTTCCCTACCACCGCCTTTACCCCGAAATCGATTTTTCTTATTTAATCAGCGAGTAAAAAGAGACACAGGGACCCCCCCGCCAAAAAAAAAAAAAAAAATCCAGGAAGGGCAAAGCAGTGGGGGCAGGGTTGAAAGCCAGAAGCTGCAATAGAGAAAATCAGTCTCGGGAGTTGGGCTGCCGAGTCCTTGGAACAAGGAAGGGAAGCCAGCAAAACGCTCGCAGTCATTTCCACACAGCCAGCCTCGCTTTTCTCCTCGCTACGCGCTAGTGGCTCATTTGGCTTCCCTCTGCCACCGAGCGATCACATACATTATTTCCCCCAAGATAACACAATCAAACTTGTATTTACCGACATCCTCTCCTCGCAGCCAGTTTGAGATTTGTTTTAATAAATAAGTGTTTTATGTGAATGATGTAGTAATTGAAACGGGCGCACTATTTTTTTTTTTCCTTCTTACTGCGGGAGGTTCCTCAACCCCAATCTGGTTGGAAAATAAAACGCTTTGTCTCCACAACCACCCCCCACTGCACCCCCACCCGCTCTCAGTGTGTGTTTTATACGTGTGTATATCTCAACCCCCTACAGTAGCCAAGAGAAAGCAGCTAGCCAATGAGAGAGCCCAGTTTCATAAAAGCTGCTCTCTGATTGGCCTAATGCGAAAGGGCATTGGGAACAAAGAAAAGTCCCTTTCAGGTATAGAGGCTGAGAGCTCCTTTCGCTCCACTCCCCCTGTGTGTGTGTTGTGTTTCAGTCCTGATTTCAGTGTTGCAGAACAAGCTTGTTGTGTGTGTGCACCAGGGGGATTTTGTTTGGTTTTGTTTTTAATTTTAATTTTTTGCTTTTATAAAAAAATACACAGAACGGTCTGTGACATTTGATGGTCCATCTTCTTTAATAATAAATTTGTTGAAGAGATTATAATTTCCAAAATAAAGCGGCTGCAACCAAACACATTCAATGCAGTTAGAAGGAAAAGGTCAACTCCATCCAATACAGACCGTAAGTACGGTTGCGTGGTGTGTCTCTATATAGCACTTAGCGGGGACTTCATGCAGGGGAATGTGCGAGTTTTATGCATAGAAATGAGGAACTAGTTACAGGGTTTGGCTTTTGCATTTTGAACAACAACCCAAGAAGGGTGAATGTTATTCAGTGGAGGGTGAAGCATTTGTAACTTCTCCACACAAATTAGGCTTGACTGGGCACTCGGGGTAACTTAGAGTAAATTACCTTTTGGGCTCTCACCCAAAGGAGAATAAAAGTGACACAATTACATATCCTGGTCTGTAGTATCAGTTCTCTAGCTCACCTTACCCCCTCTCTCTCCTGTCCAAGCTGGGCAGACCCCCTCCCAAGCCGAGCTAGGAAAATAGGGACAAGGGCAGAACAAGCCCATTTCTGTCTCCTGTGAGATCCCAGTGCCCAGTAATTTAATATTAAACTAGGAAATAGTCACCCATTAAATGTAATGGTTATAATTACCATTTTCCACCTCCTTTAAAAAAAGCAGGCAGCAAAAATACCATTAAGAGGGGGGAAAAAAAAAGCCCCACCCAACCCAAACAAACCCACAAATAGTAACAATCGTGTGTTTATTACAGGACCAGGCTTGGGCGCTAGCAAAATGTTTTTCTTTGTTTAATACATGAGGGGGTCCCTAAAATCCAAGTGGTTGGAGGGGGTGGGGCGGGGGACTACCCCCTTCCCCGGGGGTTGCCGTCCCTGGCCACTTTGGGAGAGCTAACAAATTGGAGATAAGTTGAGGAAAGGTTTATAAGGTGTTTCTTTAAAACATCTGCTTTGCTCTTGTGTTCATTACATTTCACTCTTTCCGAACTTCCGAGATCCTAGATCTCAGAGAAATGTTTCACATTCATAACTTGTAGCTTCGCCCACTGCAGGGCGGGGGGGAGGCGGCGGGGGGGGTGGGAAGTGTGTGTAGGGGGAGGGTAGAGACCTTCAGCTTTTTTTTAAAGACCAGATCAGTATTTTCTTGATACGCTTGTCACCATTTTTGTTCTCACGACAACCAATTGAGCCCTTGATCCTCACGTGATGTGAAAGGCTTGCACTGTAACAAAATCGCTCCTTTCAGATGGTTGGTTGTTACCAGCTCGCCCATCCCCCTTTCCCAGCCCCGACATTTCCAGCAAAGCGACTCTCCACTTCCAATCCATCAACAATTCATTACTGCTTTTAGCTTCCAAACGCCAGCTAATTAAAAATACTAAGCCAAGCTCCGAGGCCATCTGACTAAACACAGGAGGGGGTGGGCGAGAGGAGGAGGAGAGAAAAAAATAAATAAAAAGGGAGACGCACCGTTTCCCGCGAGTGCAAGAGGGAAAAACTCCAGAGAAAGGTCGCCTTAAAAAAAAAAAAAAATCTCTCTTTTTTTTTTTACTCTAATTATCGAATTACAACATGACTGATTGGCTTGAGCGACAGAGGATATTCCCCTCCCCGCCCCCGGGAACTATACAGGAACTCAGTTCCTTTTTCTTAAAACAACATAAAACAGGAAAACATCACATCCTTTAGGTTTCGAAGACGGAGCCCATTGTAAACGCCGTTATTCTCCCCACGCCACCGCCCCCCGCCCCGAGCGAATGCGTTAGAACTGGTTTATCAGCTCATTGAATCATCTGCGCCCTCCTGCTCCACACCTTTCCTTTTCTCCTCCGGCCCAGCTTCTCATCTCCCCCTTTCTTCTCCCTTCCCCTCCACTCCTCCTCCCCTTCTTCTTCCCCCTCCTTTTCTCTTAAGTTAGTTCAAGAAATCAAATCTGTCAGGACGGGCGGAAAAAATGCCACTTCCCGACTAACAGGCGGAATCCAGCCCGGATTTTCAGTCCTTTCTTCTTATTCTTTCTTCCCTTTCACTAATTTATCCTGATGTTAGCACATTCTGTCTTGTAACTAGCGGACGCCTGTAGGTTTGCTACATGGGATCATTACTTACTGATCACGGTGACTCTGAACTCTGGAACTGAAGGCGGCATGAGAAGTTGGGAAAACTTTTTTTCTCTAAGCTCTCTCTTTTTTTACAAAAAACCCCCTATTATTCTCGATGCTTGTTAAGAGGAAAAAAAACCTTTGGTGCTTCTGTTGTGAATGTGAAACATTATCTTCCAGCTGTACTGTGATACATTTTTTTAAGGAGAAAAGGACTCCTGGTCCGTTTGCCAAAAGAGGGGGTGGGGAGGTGGAATAATGTTATCGAGTGATTATTCTGGCTGAGATGTGTTATTTGGTTTCTTCCTTCTTGATCATTTGGTGTTTAAGTAAAATGAGGCACAGGCTTGTTTGCCGAGTGGAGTGGGAAAGGCATTTTGATTTGCTGGCCTAATTAAAAAATGATAAAGGATTAAAGGTAAGCAATGTCTGTGTGTGTGTGTGTGTGTTTCTATGTGTATGTATATTTATTTATTTATTTTTCTTGACAATCAACTGTTAAAAGGGGGCTGAGCCCTTTAAAAACCGTTTTAACTGCTCTTTGTCAAACACACACTCATTTGCGGTCATTGAGGCCACCTTGGCGCAGATCACTTAAAGTGTATGTCTTAATCAGTTTCCCGTACAGTCAGTAGTACCATATTTAACAGACCGAGCAATTCTGTGACCTGGGAATATGCTACAATTGTTTAGATGCATTTTTTTTCCTCAAAAGGCAGATATTTAACTTTTTATATAACACTGTCTTTTCTATAAAGAAATTCTCTTAAAGACGTGTTATTTATTCCTCCCCCCTCCCCAATTGTATAAGCTGTTGGAGAAAAGAGGCTAGGAGGGAGGTATGTATGTATGTGTGGGGAATTACTGGTTGTTTTTTTCTGTTCCTTACTGGGAACAAAAACCAGATTGCCCAGACAATTTGTAAAAAGAAGTACTAAAATTAGAAATAAGGAAAATTTAGCAACATTCTATTCCGAAAACTAGCCTCAGAACTTCCAGGGTCTGGTCTTTTCGGACATGTTTAGGGATGTCTAAAGCCGGGTTCTTCTTGTCTGAGTGCTGTGCTTCTGGGGTTGAGATATCACAATTCTAAACTTTAAAAAAGAAATACCAAAACCTTTCTGGACTTGAATCAGATCCTTAAGCTATTTTAATGTGTTTTTTTTTTAAGTGATTATCCTCGTATTGTTGATAAAGAGATTTTCTTTTTAGCTACTGTAAGATGCTTACTGTCATGGGTGTGTTTGGGGGGTTTGGTTATTTTCCTTTAAACCTGATATTGGACTGTGGAGACAATACATGAGCCACCTTACTCTCCATCCTTCCCTGTACCCCTTACTGACTCCCCAGTATTAATAGTTTTTTTATTCTGGTAACACCCAGACAAGAAATATTCGACTTTTCCCCCCTTCACAGGAAAAGGTGGACCTGGACTGAAGGGTGTAAAATCCCTGGACACATTCGTGGGGCAGGAAAAAGACGAGGAAGATTAGAAGATTTTTTTTTTTTCTTTAAGAGAAAGCCCAGCGGAGCTAAACGAATGTCCCCTCATCTCCAAAGGAAAGTTCATCGGATTTTTATTCTAGAGAGCTCATCTTCAGGATGTCAGTGAACATTTCTACTGCAGGAAAAGGTGTGGATCCAAATACAGTTGATACTTATGACAGTGGCGATGATTGGGAAATCGGTGTTGGAAATTTAATAATTGATTTGGACGCTGATTTGGAGAAGGACAGACAGAAATTTGAAATGAATAATTCCACCAATACCACAGGCAGCAGCAACTCTAAGGATTGTGGCGGTCCGGCATCCAGTGGGGCCGGTGCTACCGCAGCCTTAGCTGATGGCCTAAAATTTGCTTCTGTTCAGCCCTCTGCTCCCCAGGGGAATTCACACAAAGAGACCAGCAAATCAAAAGTGAAAAGGAGTAAAACTTCTAAGGATGCTAATAAATCTCTGCCTTCTGCTGCCTTGTATGGGATTCCCGAGATCAGCAGCACTGGCAAGAGGCAGGAAGTCCAAGGGCGCCCTGGAGAGGCAACTGGCATGAATTCAGCGCTGGGTCAAAGTGTGAGCGGCGGCGGCAGCGGCAACCCAAACAGCAACAGCACCGGCACCAGCACCTCCGCTGCCACCGCGGGGGCAGGCTCCTGTGGGAAAGGCAAAGAGGAGAAGCCAGGTAAAAGCCAGAGCAGCCGAGGCGCCAAGCGGGATAAGGATGCGGGGAAATCCAGGAAGGACAAGCACGACCTGCTTCAGGGCCACCAGAATGGCGGTGGCGGCCAGGCCCCCTCTGGGGGGCACCTCTATGGCTTTGGGGCCAAGAGCAATGGAGGTGGCGCGAGCCCCTTCCACTGCGGGGGCACTGGGAGTGGCAGCAACGCTGCAGGGGAAGTTAGCAAAAGTGCCCCGGATTCAGGGCTCATGGGAAACTCTATGTTGGTAAAGAAGGAAGAGGAGGAGGAGGAGAGCCACAGGCGAATCAAGAAACTGAAAACTGAGAAGGTAGGATACAGTCGCCTTCCTAGCTGTCCCACTGTGCTCTGTGCCTCTGTTGGGGGTGCGGGGGGGTGCCTCTTGTGTGCCTTACACTTCTTTGTGCTTTCTGGTTCTTTGTGAGACTGGGACCTGCATCCTCTAACACCGAAATTTGATACGGGGAGTTTGCAGGGGTGCAGTGTTGTGGCTCTGGCTTCTGCTGCGAATCGTGACCCTAGTGTTTGGGTCCCCAAGTGGGAGGGCCAGAGTGTTCTAAGGACCTTCTGCCCTGAGGATGGGATTCTGGCCAGTCAGCAAGTTGTGCTGTGCTTTTAACAGGAAATCTTTCTTTCAGAAACCCACACTTGACTCTTCTCCTGGTTTGTGCCCTTAGAACTGCCTTCTGTTTTAATCTGCTCATCCTAGAATTGCTGGTAATGTGTCCTTAGGTGCAGGGTTCAAGTCCCCTCCTTGGAGGGCAGTGTCCAGGATTCTGATTTATACTTCAGCCTCCTATTTATTTTTTCTTTACTTTCCTCAAAATAGATCTATCATAGGGTATTCTCGGATTGGGTTCTTGTTATTGGTCCTGCCTTAAACCCCAAGCTTGGTGTTTTGAGTCTTTGGTTTCTTACCTGTGCAAAAAAAAAACTGGCTGGATTTGGTGGCTGTTAGCGCTCTCCCCTTGTTCTCAGCTGGAGATCTGAGAGTGTTATCACTTGGACACCTAGGCTAACTGAGAAGCTGGAAGGCTGGTAAGAAGAGTGAAATAGATTTAGTGGGTTAATGTTTTTGAAATAGGAAGACACAGCTGCAGGGGATGTGGACAGTTAAGAGTGAAGCAGAGTCCTAGAATTTTGTGTTACATTTGAACAGTGTGAGAGTGGATGTAGGCCATTTGGATGCTCTTTTCATCTCCGGACAAGTCTGTAGTGAGACACTGCCTTGGAAAAACTGCCTCCTGTGTTGTGCTGCTCTGTCAGAGGCCTGTATCTTAACTGGCCTGGTAATTGTTGTGCATTGAGTAATGTCTGGGAACAGAGGATGCTCTGTCCCCTAGGCAGACTGAAAGCGAGTTGGGGGAGAGTGTCATGTTTCTATAAAGTTAATCTTTGGATTAATCCTACAGGTTGCTCCTTGCAGAAATAACATTTCTAATCATGTGGTGGGTGGCATGGTTGTTTGGAAGCATGCTTATTAAATAATTTGGTCTTTTGCTATTTCTGACTTGATCAGAATTATATAAGTGCTGGTAATATGTCTTTGGATAATTATCTCTGTGTAAAATTGTTCACCGCCCTCTGCTTAAACCTTTATATTTTTCTTCTTGTGTGTTCAAAATTTAAGTTGGAGGACAGGAATAAAGTTTTGATTTTAGAAGTTGAGGGATGTACATTAGGATGTAGATAAAGCCAAACTCTCAAAAGCCTGTGTACACTTTTTATTATTATCCCGGATCTACATTGATTTATGAATTTATATGAATTTTTTAAAAAGTTCAGGGTTTTGATTAAGTTTCAATGTATAGTTTCACACAGTTTCTGCTAAAAGGCCTTCAAAATCTTCTTATTACCTAGTACAGTAGGGCATTTACTTTTGTTGCCAAGAGTCTTCAAATTGCAGTTCTAATCTGGTTTAACTATCTAGATGAATTGCCCTAATCCAGAGCTCACAATGGCTGTGGTTAAGGAGTCAGAGCCATTTGATTGGATTCACTGGCTGCTTGGAATGTGGGAGGTACTGCCCTTTTGCATTCCCCTTAGCCTTTTAATCTTCCAGCCAAATGTTCACATTCAACAATTTTGTTTAGCTGGCAATCGGAACATTTCAGTATCTCAAAGGCTGCTGTCATGGCAACTGAGATTAGAGCGTGGGGTCGTTTCTCTCCAGATTTTGTGTTCTTTTCACGTTCCAGTCACAGAGGAAACTAACTGGATGACGAATGGAAGAATTAAATTATTCACATACATGCAACTCATCTTCAGTCAGAGCAGTATAAATGTGATAAAATGAATTACGTAAAGGAAGAGCAAATAGGTCACGGTGGGTCTGGCGTGGGGAAGGGGATTCTCCCCTGGCCCTGTGCAGAGAGGAAGCTGTACGCCAACCTCAGCCACTGGAGTTGGCACAGGGGCCTCTCAGAGGCTTGGGTCTGGGGGCTTGGATCCTGCAGCGCTGCCCATTCTGTCAAGCTGGGATGCTGGATCTCAAACACTATGCCTTGAGCAGTTCCTCCCCACCCCCACCCCACCCCAGAAGGACTTCCCTTAAGGATGCTTTCATCCTTGGCACTCAGAAGATGGCACTCCCTTGTTTGAAATGCCCCCCAGGAAAGTAACTCTAATTCCACCAACTAGTGGTTGTGTCAGATCAGGTATCAGTTCAGAAAATAGTTCCTAATGATACCAGGACACTTATTTACCTATAGTAAAGATTTAGGAGTGACAGGCTTTGCCTGACAAAATACTTCAACACTAAGGCGACTTTGAGAAAGTTTTTTTTTGACATTTTCTACAATGTTTTAATTTCAGCCTTGTTTATCTGGGTTTGTGAAGAGGCCGCACGTGAACAGGGAGAGAGAGTGTTATGCATGTGTTGGTTGTAAGGGACACAGGAGATTCATCAGACTTGCTGTCATGGGTTAATTTTCACAGCATGCTTACATGTCTATTTTTGGTCTGTTTATTCTGTTTCCTCACTACACAAAGTCATGTAAAACATGATAAATTGGACCTTATGAAACCTAATTAAATCAATGAGTGTTCTACTCCTTTATGTGGAAACCACAAGTATGTTGTAAAAGTCGCCACTCCCTTAATACGTGAACAAAATCAAAACATGCCATAATTCTAAGACGTTTGAGCTATATTTCTATAGCCCATTTTGTGGTTAAGCCACCAGTGACAAGTCTGAATAAGTACATTTGATGGGTTGGCTTTTGGTTGTTAAAACCTGCCTTTCCACCTTCCCCTCCTTTCTTCTGAAGCATAGTAACCTTGCATTGAAACTCTTTATGTATCTTTCTTAGCTGTCTTACAGTCTTGAATTACCAGATAGGGAGACATTTGGCTGGGCTAAATAAATAATGATATAGAGTTTATTGATCTCTGAAAAATTGTAAAGTACATAGATTCTTAAAATTCTTAAAAGCAGCTGACATTAAAGGCACAGGAGGTCATGAAAAGCACAAGAAGGGCATTTAGTTAGGTCCTATCTTTGTGTCTCAATACATATTCAGGGAAGAGAATTGTTTCTGTAATAGCATATTGCTTTCATTAAGATGGTCCTTGTCATAAAAGCAGTGTCCAGAAATTGACTTGTCTATAAAGGATATCATTCATTGTATTTTATTCTCTTGTAGAAGCCTTTTTACACGTCACTAGGGAATTCTGGCACATTTTCTAAGTGAGTGTGAGCAGTTTAAGAACATATTTTGATTAATGAGTTTTGTGGATGATATATTTTTTTAAGTAGGCTGCCTGTGTGAATTCTGCTTAGCAAGTGCAGTTTATCTCCTGTGAAATAAAAGGGCACCAAGGTCACTTACTATAATTAAAGAACAAAGTCCATTGTTGTTGGACAGCAAACTGTTTTGAAAGCTACAGAAGGGATTTAGCTGTTAAAAATGTTGGTAAAAGGTTGGCTTCCGGTAAGCACTGACCCGCGCCTTACTTTTCCACAGGCTTCTTTCAGAGGGTGACAGGGGTTTTTGAGGTGAGCACAGAGAAGCTGCCCTTTCCCCAAGGAAGTTTTCTGTGAGAAGCCCTGGAACTTGGAGTATTTGTGTGATCAGGACCATCACTGAATTCTGAGTTTAGTGTTGGAAATCTGTTAGGTTTGCTGAAGAGACTAAACATAGGCAAAACTGATCAAGGGTGTGTTAAAGGAGGTAAATAACATTTTGCAACTTTTAATAACTTTGCAAATAGTCTGTAAAAAAAAAAAAAAAGATGGGAGGAGGGATTGATAGTGCAAATGTCACCAGGTTAAGAACGCTCTTCAAGCAAAATTGCTTAGCTGCAAGATGTTTTTAATTAGAGTGTTATAAAGACTTATTTTTCCTAAGCAGCATTTTATAGTTAGTAAATGAAATGTATGCCGAAAGTGCTAAGCAGAAATCTCCCTAACCACAGAGGTGTTCAATAACCAGATTCAAACAACATGGAAAGTACCATCTGTTCTTCGTTTTCAGCATGAAAAACAGGGATTGAATGGCTGAGATTTGCTCCAATTTTGACGGTGTCTGTGTGTTTTAATTTAAAAAAGTTCACCTGGTACTTCATAGAAACTCAAAATTGCAGTAATATGAGCAACACTGTGAAAACATATGTTCCTACATTTATTTTAACCAGTTCCACTTTTATTTAAAAGATTTCCAGAAGCTCAGTCATTGAACACTTCATAATGGTTATTCAGTTCCTGCAGGCAATCACAATGAGGGGTCAGTTCTTCAAAGATCTGACTAATAGTCAGTACCTGAATTATTCTGTCAATCCCTCTCTCTGCCCTAGGCAAAGGGGGAAAAAGGTTCTCAGGCCTAAAGCTGGTCAGCGTTTATCGGTTAATCTAATTGTGTGTGCGATATTGCCGTGGACCTTGCTCTTGTTCAGAGCTGTAATCTAGCATCATTGATAACAAGGAAAATTATCTTTCTAAGAGTAACTTTTGAGTCCTTGACTTTTAGACACCTAAGATTCTCCCTTCTGGGTTTAGTTAGAGCCCTGGGTAAAACATTATCCGGCCTTTGTTTGAGGGCTTTTATTGAAGCTAATGACTGGGCTTGTGCCTCCCTGAGATAAATGACATTATCTCTGAGTGGGCTGACAGGAAACAGACATGTTAATGGTGAAGCTGCAGGGAGGATCTGCTAGGGTTCTGACAAAAGAGTCGAGAAAGGGACCCCTGGTTGTGGTCATTAACACATAATGCATTCTTGCTCTTCCTAAGAGGCCCTTGATAATTGGAAAGCTATTTTAGCCACAAGCACTTAAATCATAAATCTAGTACTCCTAGTTCCTTTGCATTCTTAAAAGTAGGAAAGTAATATATATTTTTTGTTAACAAGTGTGCAATCTCGGTTTTTAACAGTTCTGGGCTTCCCCAGTAATGATGTTTGGGAGAACTGCACGTTGAGCTGTATTTACCAGTTGGGATAGCTCTTTGTCTTTCGACTTTTCTCAGCCATTCCTCTAACAAAGTGAAAAAGTGGGCACAGAGGTAAAAAGAAGTCATTTTATACTTGAAGACGTCTCATGGGAGAGGGATAAAAATCTCTGATAAGTTGGGAAAAGAATTTTTTGCTCAGTGATTTGAATGTGATGAAACCTGCTTTCTGAATTGTATGTTTTAAAAAGTCGTGGGTATAATTGAGTTTCAGTGCAATTTAAACTCTGGTTCTTGAACAAAGATAATTGCCATGTTGAACACACTTTAGAGGTGTAGAAGAGGTGGAAGGATCATGTTATTCTATTCTTTAATATTAAGCACTGGAAGTTTTTCATAGTAATTACTGCAGCACAACATAGTTTTGATTGCCAGCACTCTGAACTTGCCAGCGAGTTGAACATCAAGGGTTTTGCTTGAATACTAAACAGTTTATTCCTATTGGTGTAGCTGCCTTGTATAATGTTGAAGCCAGAACTAATACTGGGCTCTCCTTGTTAGCAACTTCTTAGTGGATATAACCCTTCTGTGCCAGGATAGTTGTCAATCAATGGTATTTATACCCTCTTAATGTAGTCATCTAAGAGTATCAGGAAAGAGAACAGGTGAATCCCTGCCTCCGTAATGACTTTAGGCGTCATTATAGCGTGCTGGTGCCCTGTATGTAAATGGAATGGTGTTTCATTAGGTGTGTGTGTAAATGTTGTAATGGAGGATATAGATATTGCATTGGGAATAGTTAGTGTGAGCTTTATTCTTTTTAAGAAAGGTCACTGTTGATTTTACATTGCACTGGGCTACAGAGTTAAATGGGCCCCTCCCTCTGGGTCCATTTCTCCTCTCCCAGCTGAAGTTACACTAGTAACTACTTGCTCTCTGTTGCAAGTTCTTTTTAATTTAAGCTAAAGGTTTTTGGCAGCTGGAACATAGCTTTTGCAACTGAATGAAAGGTTGTTAAACTTTTCATAGTTGATTGACCAGCAGTTTGGCTGTTTGTAATGTTATTTTGAGAGCTGGGAGGACATTCAAGAAGGTGAGACTAGCACTTTGCTCCTAAAGCTGATGTTTGCATATTGGTAAATTTTGCTTAGATCTACCTTTGAGAATGTAGAAGAGATTATAGGTTTTGCATGTGGAACTGAGATGATCACAAAGCAAGTACTTAAATTTTGATAGGTCAGTAGGTCTTGAACCACAGGGATCTCATCCGGTATTCAGAAGGTCCCCCCCCCAGTGAAGCTAAATAAAAACTTAGAAGTATATATTATAGTTGTAATGGAGAATTCAAAGGAAAGGGTGTTTGAGTTAGAACAAATGGGTTAGAAATGGTGAACAAACACCACTGCTGCTTTTTCAAAGCCGCTTTCTCTTCTTTCTCATCCCCACCCCCCAACCTAGTTTGATTATTACTCACTGTGACTATTCTGGCTCAAACACAGAGCTTTCAGCCCCCTGGGAATGCTCATTGTCAGCTAGCACCTTAAGAAAAATGTGCCTACAGGGACATTTAGGCATATTCCAATAATGCCATATAAATGCAGCTTTCACAGTTTTAAAAAAGCAAATAAAAATATATTGATTATATTTTGTGTTGTACATAACGATTTTTAGAAAGCAGATATTGAGGTTGTGGAATTGGCTTATTATGTTAACCAGAGAGCAGATGGCATGGTGCCACAGACGTATAATTTTACTTAAAGGGACTTTTAAGGTTTTGATGTGTTTTCTTTTCCTCTTATTTCCCTGATGGCTTCTTTTTATTGAAGGGTAACTTAAGGAGACCTGGTAGCAATTTTACTGCCTTCCCCTGACAGTTTGAAATAATAGCTTGGTCTTTGGTTGCACTGATCTTCTACCAGTCAACTTGATTCTGGTTTTTGTCATGTGGCAGAGAATTAAAAAAAAAGTGTTTGTAGTATGTTTTAAGAAATGGGCCCTTTTAGATGCCTCAATTAGCAACAGACGACAAAGTTCCAATTGGTCACACTTTCATAAACTCCTGGAAGTCACTGTTTGTCCTTTTGATTAAAGAAAACTGGTTTAGTTTCTTAGGAAAGCATAGCTGGCCCTCTGGCTGCTTTCCGTACACCCATTTTGTCCTTGGAATTAGTCATTGAAGGATCAGAGGTCGCTTTTAAGTTGTTCCTAGTTGGGTTAGCAAGTTTTCCCCATGTTGGAGGGCTGTGCTCTTTTTGATTTCTACGCTCACCACGTGTTTGAATTAAGTTGGCATAGAGGTGCCATTTGGTTCTGTGGGTAGATTTTACCATTTTTTTTTTAAACCATTCTTCACCTAAAACATCATCTGGATGAGCTGGAAACCATCTCCTGACTTCCCTTCCCCAAAGTGTGTATAACCAGCCTAGATTACTTCTGGGTTTCCTGACACCTCCTTGGCTGATTTTATGGATGGCTCATGTTAAAAACAACAAAAATGTTTGAATTGGATGGGTTGAAGCCTTGGGTTTTCATTCTTCATGGAGAGCTGTTTATTTGCGTGTGGTTCACCACAGTACATGGATAATGCTATCAAATCTGTGCTTTATTATAGGCTTATGACTAGCACAGCAGCACTTTGTACGTGTGCCCTGCTTTAGTTCTTTGCCAATTCCTTTGTGATGGAAATGAAATTAGAACTGAATCTTTGCGCGAAGGGGAAAATAGACACAACACATAGAAACTCTCCCTTGAGCCAGTTCAGAAGCAAGCAGTGGTGATTAAAATAAAAAAATATATATATATGTTAACTACAGAGAAAAATACTTCAGGTTGTCTTTTCCGTGAAGACTCATGGAAGATGAGCTGAACACAGATGGAGGCTGCCTCCCCAACTAGACTTTAGCCCTTCCTATCCTTTGACATCTTAGTAATTGATGGAAAAGCAATTCACATCCCCAGATCTTTGAAATGCTCTGAAGGTACATTTGAGTTAAGTAATACTGTTTGCATCTGTTCCCCAAAGGGGGCAACAAGACTTTAGAACCGAGCAATCGGGCTTCCCCGCAGCATCCAACTCCATTTGGCCAATTGTCTCCATTTACATTCCTTGCCCAAATCCTTCACCAGCCTGTCCCATGATGCCGCAGCAGATGCCAGACACTGAAGTAGAAAGGGAGCAGCTGTTTCCATGACTCCATTGCTGTGTTATCCTCCACAATCTGCTTTCTTTTTTTCTCCCTTCCTCCCATTTTTAAAATAAAGAAGCCTTCCCTCCCTTTGTAGCATCCTCCCGTTTATCAGTCTGCAGGTTTTCTATCTTATCAGTAGCAGGGCTTTCTTGAGGAGCTGCAGTTTATTGTTTTCTCCGCGGGAGCAGATGGAGGCCCCTGGGGCTCCCGGGGGCGTGGCCGCCGGCGCCTGGGCCCGGGCCGCGCGCTCCCGACGGGGTGGCGGGGGCGAGCAACCGAGGACGCGCCCTCCTTCCCGCTGGGGACCGTTTATGGCCCTGAGCGCTGTAAATCTGTCAGCTCTTCACGACGCCTTCACCTCTTTCTTCATTTGCTCCAGCTTCTAGTTTGACAACGTTCCCCCGAGGCGGAATTCTAATCTGCTTCCAATTAGTTGCAAAATGTGACTGAAATTTCCACATTATGAGTGCTGTTTTACTTGCACGCACACATCTAGAAACAAATTAATGCTCTTGAATATTTATTTTTTGAGCCCTTGGATTTACTTTAAGAGGAAGAGTTTCCAACTGTTTGGAATGACTTCCAGGATTTGCAATTTTTTCCAAAAGCCTCATATATACTGGATCTATTAAAACAAAACAAAACAAAAACTATGGTTGGGGTTTCCGCCCCCATCCCTTAACAAGCCTTTTCCATTTTCAGCGTTTCCCAAAACGTATTGCATATGTTTAAGTTATGCAAATAAATTTTGTAGTATTTCTAAAACAAGCAACACTAGGATGTTTGGCGAAGGAGGGGTCCCTAATGTGGTGTTTTAAGAGCAGGGAAATGCACACAATTTTATGTGGCCAAAGCACAAAGACTGTTGTTCTATACGCCTAAATTCTTTCACATCTAAAAGTTGTAAACCCAAATAAATGAATTGGGTGATTAATTGGCTTGACACAAATATAAGGGCAGCATTGAAGATGTCACTATGGACATTAGCATGTACCCTGCAAGTTTGTGTTTGGGTCTTTGGAGCACACCCTCCTAAGCTGGTGGACCTCTGGTGCTGTATGTAATAAGTGTGCTGGGTAGGTTCCTAGGACTTTGGTCTTCCCTCTGCCCTTGTATAAAGAAAGCAACCTTAGGAGAATGGACTGGGCTCAGGGTTTGGGGGTGGTTTTCTTTTGAGGGCGATCATCACCTCACCTCTATTTCTTCCTGTTCAGTAATTTATTTAATTCTTTTTACAAAGATGCCGATCTATTTGATTATATGTAAATATTAGCATTGTTTAAATCTTGCTGTGGAGGTCAAGTTAAGACAACCATTTTATAACTTGCCTTAAAGACTTCCTCAAGTACTGGAGACTTTTAGTATGGAGGCAGTAGGTCTCTGGGTTATTATTTGTGGAAAGGTGCTGCTCTTAATGTAAACAGTGAAATTTCCTGGTGCATTTTATAGTAGAGTTCAGTACTCAAGCATCTTGGCAGATTGGTATCAACAGTAATAATGGGCTTTAAAGAGGTGTGAAGGATTTTATTGATGGTAAAGTGGTTATGTTGATCACATCACTGTATTTCTAAGTAACACATGTAAATGATGCATCAGTTTTTTCAACATTGTTATATACAATCATAAAAACTATAGATTGAATGATTTATAATGTCCTTTTTATGTGCTATTAATCTTTCTGTAATCAGGAGGTAGAGCATTTAAACCAAACCTTTTTTTTTTTTGAGACAGACTCTGTGTCCCAGGCGGGGGTGCAATGACTTGATCATATCTCACTGCAATCTGCAATTCTGTCTCAGCCTCCAAGTAGCTAGGAATATAGCCGTGTACCACCGTACCTGGCTAATACTAAAAAAACTTCCTTTGCAGAGAAAAATTTCGCCATGTTACCCAGAAAATGATCTTCCTACCTTGGCCTCCCAAAGTGCTAGAATTACAGGTGTGATCCACCGCACTCATTTTAAATTTTTTATTATATATAGAATATAAACTATTTAAGTGATTTTATGAAAATACTTATTTTTAGTTATGCCAGAATTGTACAGAAGTAGGAGTGCTGTTTGTATTGCTTGCTTTCTTCGCAGTGACTGATAGAAAAAAAATAGTCAAGTTGAAATTCTTAAAAAAAATTACAACACAGGGGCCTTCAGACTGCAGAGACCTCCTCCTTGGTTAAAAAAAAAGTTGTGGCCCCATCGTGAAATGCTCACAATAGGCTCGATTGTGGTAGCCCCTAAAGTCCTGGGGTTCACTAATTACCCTTTAATGAGGTCAGTTAGCCTGGGCTCTTTCCCTACCTTGGGAGGAAAAGCACACAAGACAGTTGGAGTTCAAGTGGATCTTGCTGTATTTGCAACTTAGCATAACTGCTTTGAAGGCCCCCAGGGTGCTTAATTGGGGCCAGGCATTTTGGTTTGGTGGGGGGAGACTACACACAGCTCCTCATTGTGCAGTAGAAGCCACTGTGCATCTTGGAAGCATTACATGCTTTTGTTGATGGTGCATAGTTTTATAAACTCCAAATGAGCTTATTGCCTTTTAACCATTGGGAAAGCAAAATAATGGAAGAACCTAGAAGTCTTTGGGTTGGGCAGTCGCCAAGCTGTTAAGAAAAAAAAAAAGAATGAATGGTTTAATTGTAGAGCAAACCATTTGTTTACAGATTAAGCTAACTCCACAGTCACCAAATCCTAAGGACTAGGGAGGTGAAAGAATGAGGCTGGAAGGTACAGAAATTGAATGCCCAGTGTTATGTTTTCTAATCAGGCTCAGTTGTTTTACCCCTCCCCCCCTTCACAAAGGAAGCAAAGTAAGAAGGAATTGTTTAATGGTGAGAATGGTTTTTGCACTTTTTAAGTTGTAAAGACTGAGGGGAGGAAGGGGGAGGCAGGTTGTTATTTCTTTCCTCCCTGGTTAGCTAAAGGTTCTTCAGGCTGAGAGGAAAGACTGTTGCTAAATCCTCCGTTTTGTTGAAATGAGGGGGAATGGTGGTGGTGGTGGAGGTAGGGAATAAAAAAGTAGAAGAAAGATGTGTGGGAAAGGAGGGTGGTTGGTGTAGAGCTTTTGTTGCAAGGGCCCTAGGCAAGGCATTCTTTTGAATAATTGGGGCCGGTTACAGAAATTCCCCACCATTTCATTAGTGAGTGGCCATGTTTCTAAATAGAAAGGGACTCTCCAGCAGCAGCTAGTGAAGTGGTTACTGCACTTTGGTCTAGAAGACCTGTTGCCTGGCAGCCTGAATTTCAGGATGTCTTTTTTTTTTTTTTTAACACACATGCATTTTTTTAAGGAGTAGATTATATTTAACATTAGAAGACCAGAAATCATGGTATTGTCCCCTTTATAGTTCTAGTTTGTCCTTCTAATCTTCTGGTGAATAAATAGGCTTATGGAAATCTCTAGTCTAGAGTTGTTTTTTAGAAGTGTCATTCTAAACACTTCCCATTCACTTTTTATTTTTATATTTATCTTGGGAGTGAAACCCTTTATCTCAATCTGCTCTTTTGTGTATAAACTAGCACCCTTTTCTGATAACTCAGGATACTTACAGGTATTGGTCCCACAAGATATCTTGGGATTCTGTTCAGCTGTGAAAAAGGTCATTTATTTAGTAATGTTAAAATCATTTATTACTTGATACGTATTTGACATATTGAACTTTTAAATGGTTTAATTGGCTTAAGATGATCTTCTTTCATTTTTCTCCTTGTTTTAATTTCTGGTACTATTTATTATTTTGATTTCATGATTTTTTTTTTTTTTTTGCTTGTTTGTTTTTGTTTTTGAGACAGAGTCTCAAGCTATCACCCTCAGTAGAGTGCTGTGGTAGAGTGCCCTGCTGTCACAGCCCGCAGCAACCTCAAACTCTTATGCTTAACTGATTCTCTTGCCTCAGCCTCCCAAGTAGCTGGGACTACAGGCGCCTGCCACAACAGCCAGCTATTTTTTTGTTGCACTTGTCATTGTTGTTTAGCTGGCCCGGGCCAGGTTCGAACCTGTCAGCTTTGGTGTATGTGGCTGGAGCTGTAACCATTGTGCTATGGGCACCGGGCCTCATGATCCTTTTTTAATGGCATAATTTTTGAACCCGTATCATTGGCTGATAGCTTCTTTTATAGATCTGTGTCTTCTGGGGGTTAGTTAATAACAGGAAGATTATAAGTAAGAATTGAGGACCAAAGAGGGTGTGAAAAACTAGGTCTAAATGCTTTCATCCCATCAAATGGCTAGTGACTTTTTAAGAAAATTTATTTTATTTATTTTTATTAAGTCATAAACACATAGATCATGTATACAATAATGTATTTATGGGGTACAATGTGCTGATTTTATATACAATTTGGAATGCTTATATCAAACTAGTTAATATATCCTTCACCTCATTTACTGAATTATTGTGTTAAGACATTTATACTCTATACTTAATAGATTAGACATGTACCCTTGCAATATGCACCATAGGTGTGGTCCCCCCATTTACCCTCCCTCCATCAAACCTCCCCCCTTCCTGCCCTCCCCCTCCTCTTCCTTCCTGCATCCTGGGCTTTAGTCGTGATTTATCTTTCATATGAAAGTGTGAGTAATTGTAAATTGGTTTCATAATAGTACGGAGTACATTGGATACTTTCTGATGTGCAACTCTTCATTCCAGATGCTTTTCTATTAATACAGCAGAACCTCTGTAAGTTGACCACTCAAGGGATTGTAAAAAACTGGTCAACATACAAAGGTGATCAATAGAAGGAACTAGGCCTAGTGCACTGATCACTACACGTGGTCCATGTCTGGTCTGTGAAAATTAGGCCAACTTAAGGAGGTGGTCAATGTAGGGGGGTGGTCAGCTATGGAGATTCTACTGTATTTTTTGTTTAGTGAGAAAATAGATTGGATTTTAGTTTTGTGATCATCCAACATAATGTTTAAAACTCCAAACTTTAAAATCTCATAAAAATGTTATAGTCACTAAGTACACTAAAATTGGCATAGTCACTAAGTACACTGGCATAGTCACTAAGTACACTAAAATTTGTACACACATTTTTAAAGAATCATGGTCGGGAGAATCATATTTTATCAAAGTGGTAAAACCCTGCAAATGTTTACCTAAATTTACATTCTTTGGTTGTTTGAATGTTAATATGTCCTCATTCTAAGTTAACTTAGTAAACCAAATTACAAGTGCAAAGACAAAAAAAAAAAAAAAATGGCTTCTGTTAATATTTACAACAGCCCAGAGGCTGTGCAATCTTGAAACCACTTTGCAGTTTAATCCTCCCAGGAAAGAAATCTTTTTACCAAATTGTCAGTGCCTCCACAGTGCTTCTGAGGATTTTAAAAAGGTACCTGCTAAACATACCATCTATTTTAGTAAGTTAAGTCCATGTTCACAGGCAGCCTAAAGAATGGAGAGTTAGGTGCTTAGCTTTCTGCCTCTCATAATTTAATATTAGCAAGAGTTCCCTGTCTTTTGTTCCTCCCCTCTAACCCCTTCTTCTGTATATGGTTTAAGTGGATTCTTTTTGTTGCCCATATAAAATGTGAAAGGAAAAACACTCACCCAAGACAATTTGAAAATGATTTTTATAAACATGCTTACACCAAAGTCCAATACTCTCTCTCTCTTAGCTGACATTAAAGGCTTAAAGTCCCTTTTGAAAGGCGAGCATGTGCCTCCATACTCGTAAGCCTGCTATAAATTCATGGATGTTACTTTTCTTGTAAATACTAGTGTTTTCTATTTATCTGGAGATGGTACAGTGTGGCGTTACTTCCAGCAGATAATCCTGTCCCATTTTAAATTGATAGAAGTTCTGTAATATGTATAGTTAAGTACTGGTGATTGGATGACAACGCAAAATCACTTGTCCTCATCGGATTTCAGGACTGTAAATGTCTTTAATCTTAAACACTGTTAACTTTTTCTCTTCTAGCACTCGTAATAAACTCTGAGGAGGTCTGAAGACTTATTCTTGAGAAACTTAGAAAGTGCCTCCTCACCTTGCTTCTGAATTTGGTGAGCAGCTTACCAATACCCACCAGTAGTAGGAGGAAGTTAAACGGTGATGAAAAAATAGACAATGGGGCGGTGCCTGTAGCTCAGTGGGTAAGGTGCCTGGCCACATACACCGAGGTTTGTGGGTTCGAACCTGGCTTGGGCCTGCTAAAACAACAGTGACAACTGCAATGACAATAAATAGCCTGGCGTTGTGGCGGGCGCCTGTAGTCCCAGCTACTTGGGAAGCTGAGGCAAGAGAATTGTTCAAGCCCAAGAGTTTGAGGTTGCTGTGAGCTGTGACAGCACAGCACTCAACTGAGGGCGACATAGTAAAATTATGTCTCAAAAAAATTTTTTATCTTTTGTCTGTAAAATGAATTCTGAAAGTTTTTTTTAAGATTTAATTTTGGATTTATTGTGACTCACTTTGGGAGCCGAGGAATAATACTCACTGTACAAATAATTCTGTGCAGTGGGGTGTTGCTCCTTCCGAGTTCTTTGAGCCTGAATGTGTGTGCATAATTGGAGAGATTATCGAAGAGAGAATGTTTTGCTGTGGTAGATGTGGTTTAAATCCTAGCACTGAGCATAGCATTTACTTTCTCAGCTTACCCACAGAATCTGTGACTAATTTAGTGAATGTGAAGATTTTCATCCAGATGGTTAGGTTTAATTGTAAAAACTGGAAAGATTTCAAAGTACCCTTTGGGGGAATGCGGGAAACAACAAGTAAACAACCAAAAAGAATTAAAAGTAACCATAGATCACTAAATATAGCATATAGGCATATTTTATATTTATAAACACACATAGACATATATACTTAAACATGCACACACATATACAGAGGGTGCTAAAAAATGTATGCACATTTTAAGAAGCGAAAAAAATGGAATAAAAATTGTAGTACTCAATGTATGCTAATAACAGCTGTTATTTTGTGTATTGTATCCTGTGTCTCTTATGATTACAGAAGTCAAAGATGACCTGTTTTAATATAGTCTTTTCCTTTCTTAAAATGTGTATACTTTTTTTTTTTTTAGCACCTTCTGTATGTACAGTATTTGGCGACCAGGAAAAGCTTAAAGAATTGTTTATAACAGTGGGAACAAATAGAATCTAGAAGAAGTGTTACTTTTAATGTTTCGGGATTTACCAGTTCCGTTCTTGAGTGTTTCCTGAGGTATGTAGGTTTCCCCTTGAGTGTGTTAAGATACCTCTTTGCTGTAGCTGGCTATTCTGCCTTAAGGGGTTTGGGGAGTTAATCTCACCAAGCATGAGGGTAGATTCTGCTCTTGGACTTCCCTCTGTGGGGTGCCCGCTGAGGTCTGGGCCCACCTGCTCTTCCCACACTGCGTCTGTGATGCTCAAGAAAGAGTAACTGTGCAGAAAGGGTCAATTCAATGGTAGTTATTGCTATGTGGGGACCAGCCTTCTCTTCAGCATCCATTTATTTTTCACCCTTCTTGTATTTTTTGGCCTTGCCAGAATAAGTATAATTATCTGAACTGATGCTTTTAAAGCTACTCAGGACCTCTTCCTCCTCTTTGTTGCTTCTGGTGCAGATCAGAGCTTAAGGACAGAAATAAGGTCCCCTTCCCTTTTGTAGGTGGCATGTTGCTGACCTAAATGTTGGGCCCATAAATTGGCTTTGGAGTTGGTAGGCTGATATAGTTCTATAGTGAACCTTTTTTGTGTTACTTGGCATTATAAGGAACAGAAAGAAGAAAAAGGTGTGGTGAGGTTTAGGAGATCATGGGACAGATGATGAGGTTGTTATGCAGCTATTGCTAAGGTCTGCTTTGAATGGAGGGCAGCTACGGGACAGTGGTGTAACAAGGCAAGCAACATGGATACCTTTCTTGCACATGAGTAGAGAGATGCCCAGATATTTATAAATCAATACATTTCATAATGTTCAGAAAGTGTAGAGAAATGAGCTGAATTGATATGTGTTATATTTACCACATATCAGTTGCTTTAATATTTGACTTAGCACATTTATAAGGACCCAAGCAATGAGGTTGAGGTTGTTTTGCATGGTAAGGAAGATAAGCAGAAGCCATGCTGGGATGATGATTTTCAGTTTATGGAAAACCTGTATAAGACAGGCCAAGAGAATGTTCTTTCTGAGGGCAGAGGCTATTATTGCCAGTAGCATGGGAGAGCAGGATACACAAAGGTCAGCCCCTCCGAAGCAGAGCTGGTCTTTGGTCTGATCCTGTTGGCTAAGTTCCATTTATTTATTTAGTCATAAAAGGTGATTATTGGGGAACTTACGGAAAAAAGTGTCTTGGGTAACAGCAAGCTAGGTAGACCTCCTTACTGCTTGGCTAAGTTCCTATTTAAAATATCGTTTTTATGCGGTATGTATCCCAGGGCTGTGGCTGGTTGTGGCCATGGGATCTCCAACTACATGGGAGAACCATCTGGAGAGACCGACAGCTCAGGTCAGCGCAATGCCTGCAGCTGCCACACGCCTTTCCTATAATGTTTTAGGATCTGGGCTCAGCCTTCCACCTAAATCCAGTTTTCTATCAATTTCTGTGTAAATGGGTGTATTGGATCAGTTTCTTGGTTTTCTTTCACACTAAGCTTTTGTTGCAAAAAAGTTAAAAAAAAAAAGAGAGAAAACATAAAAAGAACAAAGAAAAAAAATAAAGGCTAAAAAAAAATACCTTTTTTTTACCTTTCGATATTTTTCTGTCCACTGAGAGCCAAATTTTTCTCCTTTTTTCAAAAGATTTGCCCTCTGCAAATCAGTCCATTGAATCAATCTGCATTCAATCCATTGAATGACTCTTTTGAGACTTTAAGATGGTACCTCTACCCCATCCTGAGCAGACTTTTAAAGGCCCAAGGTGTAGAGTTCAAAGCTAGAGACTGTCTGGTAAGATGAGAGTCACGGGAGCTTTCCTGGTGTCTGAAATCAACCCTGCCTCACAGTCCTCTCTTCTGCCTGTTTGTAAAGCTGGGTTTGGAGAGAACTTTTGTGGATGTTTCTTAAGGATACGTGGAGCTAGCAACAAGGTGTAAGCGATGAAGTTAAAGCAAGATCTGACTTTTTTTTTTTTTTTCATTTTCTTCTGATTTTTGTAAAAGGACTTTTAGGTTGAGATTAAAATAGACGTCATGAGAAAATGAGATCCTGAAGATTGAAACTCATTAAGTTGTGGCGTGATTCAGACTGAAGAGCAGTATAAATGTTACATATTACTGCTTTCCATATTTGTTAATATATTTTTATATGTACATTTATGTAAGTGTCTAGAAATTTCTGCAAATTTGATATACTTGATGCAATTGATTTGAGGAATAAAAATAATAGAAATAGTGTGTATAACCAATGAAAATGATTTAAGGGCAGCTGTACAAGGTCAAGGCCACTGGCATTCCAAGGACTCAAGTCCAAAAAGTAAGGGTTACGATAAACTGCATAATTTGTGCAAGTGGTGGTACTTTTTTATTTCCTCTGAAGCATTGACGTGGGGAGAGGATTTTAGAGTAGATAGAGAACAGGGTTGTGCTATTTTCTGTTGGAAATCTTGTCATATCGTAGGACATAGTGGGCAGAGTTTGATTAGAAAAACAGAGCAGATTTACCTACTTGTTGGGAATCTCTTCTGTTGATGTTTCTGTAAGACCTGAGGAAAGGGTTGAAGGACAGGGTCTGATGTTGCTGTGGTTCTGAAGCCCAGTCACAGGGACGGGGTCTGATGTTGCTGTGGTTTTGAAGCCCTGTCACAGGTTGGAAAGCTGTGTCCAGTATAAGCTTGAGATGGAGAGTAAGAGCAGATTCAACAGGGGAGGCTGATGGGGGAGGAGAATCAAACCCTGGAATTCTTTTTTTTTTTTTTTTTTGGCCAGGGCTGGGTTTTGAACCCACCACCTCCAGCATATGGGGCCGGCGCCCTACTCCTTGAGCCACAGGCGCCACCGCAAACCCTGGAATTCTGATTGGTTGGATGTCTGCCTTTTTTTTATGGACATGTTTCTAGTCTTTTTCTTGGTGGACTGCACGTGCTATTAAATCCACTCAGATATCTCACATGGAGTGATAGAATGTGTCCTGCATAGACCACGTCCAGAATGGACTGGGAGCTGGGCCTGGGCCGGGTTGTACAGGGTCTTGTAGGTCACGGTATAGAGAAAGAGAATGATTTTTCTTTCCTTTTCTTTTCTTTTTCTTTTTCTTTTTTTTTTTTTTAACAGTCAAGGTCTTGCTCTGTTGCCTAGAATATAATGGCATGGTCGTAGTTTACTGCAGCCTTGAACTTGTAGGCTCAAGTGATCCTCCTGCCTCAGCCTCTAGTAGCTGACGCATACACACACTGCCTGGCTAATTTTATTTTATTAATCTTTTTTTTTTTGCAGTTTTTGGCCAGGGCTGGGTTTGAACCCACCACCTCCGGCATATCGGGCCGGCACCCTACTCCTTTGAGCCACAGGAGCTGCCCGCTAATTTTATTTTTTATAGAGATGGGGAGGGTCTCATTCTGTTCATCAGGCTAGTCTTGAACTCCTGGCCTCAAGTAATTATCCTGTCTTGGTGCCTTCCAAAATATTGAGATTACAGCAACGAGCCACAGCACCTGGCTTGATTTGTTTTTACAAATTTACTTTTGACTACTGTGCAGAGAACTAACGGGGCAAGAAGAGGACTAGAGAAATCAATTACAAAGCTTTCTGTTGTCTTGGAGAGAGAAGATAGACTTCTTTGGCAGGCATGGAGGTAGTCACGTTGTCCTAATGAGAATGGGCCATGGATATGGTATCGTGAAAGAATGAGAATTATCGAAAACACCTGAACTTTGAAGGTGGGTGGAATCAAGAGGGGTGACTCACTTTTATGATACTCCACAGCTGCCAAGTGATGATGTTTGGTTAGATGGCAGGGCAGGATGGGAGAAATAAGTATAGTTGGGAAAGACTGGGGCCCAGAGCTGACTGCATGAAGCATTAGGAGGAACCAGGACTGTGTCCATTGAGAAGGAGGAAAACCTTCTCAATGGACCTAGGCTGTTTTTTTTTTTTTTTTCTAGAGACAGAGTCTCACTTTGTTGCCCTGGGTAGAGTGCTGTGCAGTCATAGCTCACAGCAACCTTAAACTCTTGAGCTTTAGTGATCTTCTTGCCTCAGCTTCCCAAGTAGCTGGGACTACAGGTGCCTTCCACAATGCCCAGCTAGTTCCAGCTAATTTTTCTATTTTTAGTAGAGATGAGGATCTCACACTCTTGCTCAGGCTGGTCTCAAGCTCCTGAGCTGAAGCAATCTACCGACCTTGGCCTCCCAGAGTGCTGGGATCATAGGTGTGAGGTACCATGCTCAGCCTCAGGCCAGTGTTTCTGGACAGCAGGTAAAGAAACATTCCAGCAAAGAGCGTAATCAGCATTGTCAAATGGTGCCAAATGAAGATGAGACTCAGAATTGGTTTTTGGTGACCTTGATACAGATAGTCCTGGGGTTAGGGCTAGGGGTAGGGAAATAAAGCCTGAATAGAGTGCTTGGATTTTTTTTTTTTTTTTTTTTGAGATAGAGCCTCAAGCTGTCGCCCTGGGTAGAGTGCTGTGGTATCACAGCTCACAGCAACCTCCAACTCCTGGGCTCAAGCGATTCTCCTGCCTCTGCCTCCCAAGCAGCTGGGACTATAGGCACCCGCCACAATGCCCAGCTGTTTTTTGGTTGCAGCCGTCATTGTTGTTTGGCAGGCTGGGCTGGATTCGAACCTGCCAGCTCAGGTGTATGTGGCTGGTGCCTTAGCTGCTTGAGCCACAGGCATCGAGCCAGAGTGCTTGGATTTTTTGTGGCAGGTGAGCATAGACAGAACATGAGTATAGCATTCTTTTCTTTAAGGAGTAATATGAGGTCAGGGAATATCTATCATTGTATGCTGTTGGGAATGAGGGGCTGGTGGTGGAGAAAAACTGATCATACGGGGGAGGGGTAAGATGCTGGAATAGGTGTGGGAGTTGGGATGCAGGTAATCTGGTACATGGATGCAGTGGGGGTCTTGAGCTGTGACAGGTCTTTAATTGTGACAGGAGAAAGTTAGAGAATATGTACAGATGATTGGCAGATTTTTTTTTGGTGATGAAAAAACTAGGATGCTTTCATTTTATCATTGTTGCTGTGTTAAGGGATTTAAGGAAAAATTATGGATGTTACAGACAGTTAAATATTCATTTCTTCATTCCTTGCCCCCTCCTACAATTTAGAGGGCTTTGAACATTTGCTGTCCTGAAGGTAGAAAAATTAGAATGAGGGAGGTGACAGCGCAGGTCTCAATTTATTCTTTTGTTTGTCCTTTATTCATTCCTTAGTTTATTTACCCAGTACGAATATTTATTGAGCAAATATTTTTTGAATGCCTTGTATATGCCAAGCATGGTCTGGGTCCTGGAGGGGCAGTAGTGAACAAATCAAATCACTGCTCTCAGGCAGCTTAGATTCTAATTTATACTGGACAGATAAATATATTTGCATAGGTGTTATGTGCTATAAAGGGAGAATTAAGCCGGGGAAGGTGGTAGAGAGAGATGGTAGGAAGGGAGAGTTTATGTTTGTTTTTGTTTGAGTAGGGACCTGTGCACAGTGAGGAGCCGTTTGGCCTCCTGTAGGGGGAGCTTTCCAGACCTGGTTACAACGGTGAACCTGCTCAGAGGGGGGAGGGAGTGTGTGGCTGAGCAGAAACCAGGCTGTCTGGAGCTGGAAGAGGGAAGGAAAAGATGAAAGCTAAGAAGGTGCTCAAGGGCAGGCTCCAGGGAGCATTCCAGAACCAAGTAAGACTCAGAGAGATGGGAGGGACTGGGGTTTCTGAGCTTAGGAAGGTCAGGCTGTGACTTAAGTTCTAGAAAATTCCCAGGGTGTGGAAATTTAGCCTAAGCCCAAGCTCTGGCTTTATTCCTTAGGTCTTTTGATTTCATTCTCATTGCTAAGTGAATTAAGGGAGATGGAGGCGTTACCTTGTATGAATTAGGTCAGCTGATTTCCCATGCAAAATCATAAATATTGAACCTTTCTTTCAGACAGTGGACAAAATGGTACGTTTCTCAGAAGACATTAATTAAAAGGGAGTATTACTTAGCCCAGAGGGAATGTTTTCTAGGAGTGTCTAGTTGTACACACACGCACACACTCTACATACGTACCTGTACTATTGCATCAGTATAGTAGATCAAGACTAAAATCACAAACAACAGAAATTGAAAATAACGAGGTTATTTAATCTAAAAAGATTATTACCACTCTTTTTTCTTTCTTTTGCCCCAATAGATTGCTTGCATACTCCCTGGGAGTTTAACATGCCTCCTTCTTTGGAGACTGGTCAAGAGCTCTGAGAAAACAAATTGCATTTATTAAAATACCTTTTAATTGACTTTTTTTTTTAAATTAGAAAGGCAAGACATACATCTGTAAAAACTCGAACTGTATTAAAATGTTATATAATGGAAAGTAGGTTTTACTTCCCTCTTCGACCCTCCAGCCTGTTTCTTAGAGCCAATTACTTTTAACAGTTTTTGTATGTCCTTCTCAAAATAGTCTCCACGTGTTCAGCCATATATATTTATGTTTCTTGCCTCCTTATACAAGTCAGAGTATACTAGAGGAACTGGCTTGCACCTTGTTCTTTTCACATTAGTGTATGTCTTGGCTATCATGTGTTCCTTTTCTACCTTTGATTCCGTAATTTAACTTTTCTTTTACTGATAGCATTTAGGTTGTTTCTAGGCCTTTTCAGTCACAAAAGACGTGCCAGTGAACATCTTTGCACTCTTGTATTTTCAAAATTTAATTGATTCCTCCAACTTGAGGGCATCAGTTTGCATTCCCACCAACAGCGGAACATGAACTTCCCATATTTCTACAATTTGACACTGAGTTCTAATTTTCTGGCTTTCATCTGGGTTAATATGATAGTAAACTTAGTTTACTTTGTATATTTCTTGTATGCAAACCCTTGTATTTCTTTATTTCCATATGTATTGGTAATTTATAAACTTTGGTTTTCTGGTAGGTTCTTAGCCATTGCTTAATTGATTTGAAAGTATTTTAGTGTATGTTAAAGACATGAGCTTTTTCATGTTCTGTAAATATTTTTTATGTGCTTTGCGAATCTTTTTTCACATTTCTTCATTTGTTATTTGATCGTGTTCATGGTAGTTTGTTTGTTTTTTTTTACCACTTGGCATATATCTAAAATTGTATAGTCAAGCTTATTTCTTTTTTATTTTCTTTCTTTCTTTCTTTTTTTTTTTTTTTTTGTAGAGACGGTCTCACTGTGTCACCCTTGGTAGAGTGCCTTGGCGTTACACTGCTCACAGCAACCTCTAACTCCTGGGCTTAGGCGATTCGCTTGCCTCAGCCTCCCAAGCAGGTGGGACTACAGGCGCCCACCACAATGCCTGGCTATGTTTTTTTGTTGCAGTTTGGCTGGGGCCAGAACCTGCCACCCTCGGTATATGGGGCCGACGCCCTACCCACTGAGCCACAGGCACTGCCCAGTCAAGCTTATTTCTAATTTATATTTCCTTTTATGGCTGTTGGTTTTTTATTGGGTTAGGAAGACCTTTCTTACTCTAAGATTATTAAACATTTGTTTCTTTTCCTACTGCTTTTATATGTTGAAATGTCTTTGAGGTCTTTAACTGGAAGGTATGATATTTACATTGTTGGTTTGGAGGATCATATATATCTATATATATATATAAAACCTTGATCTAGTATCCAAATTACTTGAACCATTAACCATAAATATTGTTTCTTAATCAGAGTTGTGCATCTGAATTATCTGTAAAGTGCTTAATTGTTTTCATTTTCCCAAATATCCAGTCCCAGAACCCCTGTTCTGATACTCTAGCTCTAGAGCAGCGGTTCTCAACCTGTGGGTCGAACTGTATTAAAGGGCCATGGCATTAGGAAGGTTAAGAACCAGAGGTTGGCTCCTTTGTCTGCGTTTTGCAGAACCTTCAGATAGTTCATTTGAAGATGTATTTTTTTTCTCCTCTCAAAGGGCAGCAGATGTTAGGAGCAGTTATTAGAATTTCCTAGTTTTTTTTTTTAAGGTTCTCCTTTATAGAAAAATTACCACAGTATTGCTTTACATATGACTTCATTAAGGAGTTTTACAGGTGGTTAATTAGTGTACTTGGTCAATTGGGAGGTAAGGCAGGAAGGACTAATGATTTGCAGCTCTGACCCTAAGAATATTTACGGCCAGTAAATGCACTTACTAGTGTTTCCTAGAATTCTAGGGCAGGAACATTCCTGCACAAATGAACTGCTTAAGTAGTAAAGTTGAGCCATGGCTTTGCTTGGTTAGCCATTTTGGTTTAGTAGCATGGAGGTAATGGCCGTGGAGGCAGGAGGAAATGTTTTGGGAGGGGATGAAGCATGCGGTTATAAGTGTTATTGCTGTAGGTCTGATCTATGGAGGTCGTCTTCTCTGGGCAGCTGGGCTTCAGGAAATTGCCAGTTTGTTACCTTGCCCACTTAGTCAGTGGAGCATAGCAAGTAAGTCCCTCTGATGTTGGCCACATCTGGCTTTCAGGTAGATTTTTCCTTGTGAGAGACCCTTTACTCTGATTTCTATCTGGCTGGTGATCCAGGAAGGGAAGCTTTGGAACTGGATTTGGGAGAGTGGGTCCCAGTTGGTGATTTGACTTTGACTTTTTTTTTTGACCATGGGCAAAAGCCACTGTCTCCTGGCCTTAGTTTCTTCTTGGATTACATTTTCTCAGGGTCCTTCCAGTTCCAAAAAAAGTTGTAATTCCCCCATTGCGACTTATTAAAAGACACTGGAAACCCCTGTCTCTTTATCTGCACTTGGCCCGTTTTGTTCCGTGATACTTGCGTGTATGTTTTCCTTGCCAACCTGAGACCCCCCAGGGCATGAATGCGACCTTATTTTTATCTCCCTGGCACCTAGCACTGTGCTTTCCAGGGAATGCTAAGTCAATATTTGTTGAACTGCATTCTCCATAGTAGAGTGGCCTAGGAGAAAAGGGCCTCAAGGCTGGCTCTGCTGGGTCCACATCTTTTATCTGTCTTCCCTATAACTATCATAGGCAAAAATATTGCTGAGAATTATCTGGATTTTCTTCTATCTTGCACGTATGTGACTTTTTATAATTCTTTAAAACTACTGTCAGTCGTATCATCGTTTCACATCGCACCTGCTTTCTCAGGTCTGGTTGAGCATGTCTGTTGAATTTTTAAAGAACAAAGATAAAGATGATTTATCCAGAATGGTCGTGCTGTGTCAGAATAACAGATTGCACTGGCACCCTGTTTGCTGGCAGATTTTTGTTTGATGGTTTCTTTGTTACTCACAAAATTTCCAGGGCTAAAATGGAAGGCTACTCTTAAAAAAAAAAAGTCACTATTCAAAAGTAAGAGGGAGGTCAGGCCCAGTGGCTCATACCTGTCATCCTAGCACTCTGGGAGCCCAAGGCAGGTGGATTGCTTGAGTTCAGGGGTTTGAGACCAGCCTGAGCAAGAGCCAGGCTACCCTTACCCCAACCCTCCCACCCTGGTCTCTACTAAAAATAGAAGAACTATCTGGGTGTTGTGGCAGGCACCTATAGTTCCAGCTACTAGGGAGGTTGAGGCAAGAATATCTCTTGAGTCTAAGAGTTTGAGATTTCTGTGAACTATGACACCATGGCACTCTACCCAGGGGGACAGAGTGAGACTCTGACTCAAGAAAAAAAAAATTAAGAGGAAAGTGTCTATTATAGCTTAGGTATGACCTTGGGAAAACAGTTTAAACCAAATTAACTATCTCCAGTTAACCAATTAACTGTTAATTGTTAAACCAATTAACAATCTCTCAGTTCCAAGAGTTTGGAATATAATAAGGTATTAGGAGTGCAAGCATGAATTTGGCCCCATTATCTCTGTTGTGTAAGAACCTGAAGCATAACCCATTCTGATGACATTGGTGTATAATCATCGATTACAATCATATGTCAGTAATAGCCATAATTGTTATTAAAAAGAAGTGGTTTTATTTTTTACCTTGAAGATGCCCATTTTTTCCAAAAAATATACTCCCCAGTATACATTCAGAAGATTGAAGATAAATGTGTATTTTCTGTGAAAGTCTGTTTCAGCTGAACCAATTCTAATGTTGCTATGTTAAGTAGCTATGGCACCATTGTAGTTCTTGTGAGAGCCTCTAAATCAGCGGTTCTCAACCTGTGGGTCGTGCCCCACAGGAACTGGATTAAAGGACCATGGCATTAGGAAGGTTGAGAACCACTGCTCTAAATTGTGTGTCTTTCTTAGCATTGAAGGGGTTCTTGCTGGAAAAGTGGTAGACAAAGGAAACCTCATAATCAGATGCATTACTAAAGAAATGCTGATACCCATTAATAAAAAAAGTCTTTACATCTTTTGGAGTGAGCGTTTAATAGAGCATCAACAAAGTCTGGGAATTTTTGAGACACCAGCCTTCCCGCCAAGTAAGCAGATAAATTATTGCTTACTTCCGAAGGCTATTTCCTTTCTAATAATAAATCGATAATTTTTAATCTCTGTATAATGCCTAGCATCTAGCTGCCCAAGGAACGTGTGTTGAATTCAACAGCACCTTAAATTTGTTTAGTACTTCCAAAGTGATATCCTATTGGTTTTATGATAGCCTTACAAGGTTGTAAGTGAACATGGTATTGCTATGGTTTGCAGATGAAGAAACAAATTTAGAATGAATGCCAGTGCCTTTTAGTCTAGCAAATTTTTTATTGAGTATGGACTATAGTGAAAAAGAGGCTTAGGATTTGTCTTTGAATTTGCCAGTAGATCAGCAGTTCTCATCTCTTTTGTAGGTTAGGATTTTACTGAGCATTTATGGACCTTCTGTCTAGAAAAAGAAAGTAAACAAACACACACACCTTTTGCTTCTATAATTACAGGGCTTCTCGGACTCTCCAGAAGTCTTTGAACCCCAGGTAAAGAATTTGTGATTTAACAATTGCTTGTCAACAAGAACTTGAATTAAGTGACTTACATAGGGGCCAAACAGCTTAACTACTGAGAAGCAACAGGAAATCCATGCTTCTTTTTCCTTCCCTAATGTTTTCCCCACCACCCCATGCTGATTTTGAAATGATGAACAACAAATGAAATAATAGCACAGTACTTTGTAAATATAGAGTGTTCTACAGATATGAATACAAACAAATCTGTAAGTGGCACGGAAATCCAGGCTACACATTTTGCAGTGTGGCTTATGTTCATATATTAGGGAGCCTGCTGGAACCCCACTAAACTGTTAGTTGCCAGCTGTTTAGTTTAATCTGATCATTTACAAAAATACAGCAATCCTCAACTGGTGTCTATGTTAAATACAGATATAACTGAAGTGAATGCTGTGGCTGTGGCTTATATTTTTGCAAATGTTTCTATGTATGGGTCATAAGAGTTGGTTTAATTCTAATTGCAGAAATATCAGTGGGATTTATATCTGTCTTGCTGAGATAGTTGGAAAGAAGAAATCTAAGTAGAGAGTGGGTGTTTGGATTTTTATTTTATTTTATTTATTTATTTTTTTGTAGAGACAGAGTCTCACTTTATCGCCCTCGGTAGAGTGCCATGGCATCACACAGCTCACAGCAACCTCCAACTCCTGGGCTGAAGCGATTCTCTTGCCTCAGCCTCCCGAGTAGCTGGGACTACAGGCGCCTGCCACAACGCCCAGCTATTTTTTGGTTTGCAGTTCAGCCGGGACCGGATTTGAACCCACCACCCTCGGTATATGGGGCCTGCGCCTTACCGACTGAGCCACAGGCGCCGCCCAGGGTGTTTGGATTTTTATTCTACATCGGAAAGAACCATGTTAATTTGAAGAAACTCATTAATGTGCAGGTTAGCACTAAGTAGTTTCCCTTAATTAGATTTTGGTGGATGGCAGAAGTATTAGCAGTGGAGTATACGTGATGAAATTTTATAACATATCTGATTTTGAGGTAGAGAAAAAGCAACGGATGTTTATACTGTGCATATTAATTTAAAAATAATTCAATCACAACTCCATTTATTTCATTCCAGCATTAAAAAGGGACGTGGAGAAGGCTTGTCTGGCTTATTCACCAAATAGCAGTTTTGCAGACCCTTACAAGTTCCCATATGTTAGTGAAAAACATTTTCCAAGAAATTGGCAGCATTGCACTTTGGAGCTGACGCCAGCTTCTTCCTTGGGCCAATTCGACAGAGAGGAGAGAAAAAAAATGCCTTGTTTTAGTGGCTGAATTACTCTGACAAGCTTTCACATTGCCCCTCCTCTTATTAATATTCTTTTTGATGTGAGCTTGTAAAACAGAGGATTGGCTGTTAATCTCCAAGATCTCAAGGGCTTTTGGCAGTGGCCCATAATTGATGTGTTCACATGGCTGTTGTCTGACTACTAATGATTAGACAGCAGTGTTATCAACCAGCTCAATCAGTGTTGCTTATAAATCACACTGGATAAACTGCAGTTTCATTTCTTCAAAGAGTCCATACATGTCTGCATACTTTGATGGCACTGCCAGAGGCATTTCATGATTCTGACAGCTTAGATTAGGTTTATTTTTCATTTCTGTTTGACAAAACAGTCGACTTTCTAGCGCATGTGAAAGAAATTTTTTTTGTTTTTCCCCTAACAAGGCATTTGGAGAATGACAAGCAGAGAAAGATTACCTGCTTTTGATGGGAAGATGTACAGGTTGGGATGGCAGGTCATACTTTTTGGCTTTGGCTACTTACTCCATGGTAAAGGAAGTGGGGCCATGGTGCTCTGAAGGAACAAAGAGGCCACCAGGGAATAATTTCTCAGAATGTGGGCCTGTGCTCAGATTGTGACATGTGGGGTAGGTCATCTAGAATTATGAGATTGCACTGATTGTTCAGTGATAGTAGGGGCTGAGCCCAGCTATCAAGGGATGACTCTGCTTTACAGAAGAGCAAGAGCAAAGAAGAAGGTTTTACAAGAAGGAAAGGTAATAGCTACAGAAATTATATCCATTGTTCTCCTTCTCTGCCAGTATGAGGACAATTGGCTACAGACACACCCAGAGTCCCCCATCTGCTTAGAATTCTGCATGTAGGAGATGAAACCAGGTTGCATGTTGCATACGCCTGGTGGGGCTTTGGGAATTTCAGTTAAGTTTTGGGTGTTTATTTGGCCATAAACTCCTGTGGTCTTGAGCTAATCTTCCCCATCTTAAAAACAGCAACAACAAAATGACTAATTGCTAATGTCATTTTGCTACACTTTTATAATTTTGCATATCATTGGATACTATTGTTTGAGAGCTTCTTAAAGTCTTTTTGCTAACATTAGTTTATTTTCACTTTATTTTTGAACTCAAATATTAGATTTCAAAGAAATGGTTAAGTCAGAATTACAGAAGATCCTCTGTAAGTTGACCACCCAAGGGACTATAACAAACTTGTCAACATACGGAAGTGGTCACATAAGAATAGGCCTGCTGTACTGATAACGTACATGGGGTGCATGTTTGTTCTGTGAAAATTAGGTAAACTGGCTGGGTGTGGTGGCTCATGCCCGTAATCCTAGCACTTTAGGAGGCCCAAGCAGGAGGATTGTTTGAGCTCAGGAGATTGAGACCAGCCTCAGTAAGGGTGAGACCCCATCGCTACTAACAATAGAAAAACTAGCCTGGCCTGTGGTGGGTGTCTGTAGTCCTAGCTACTGTGGAGGCTGAGATAGGAAGATCACTTGAACCCAGGCGTTTGAGGTTGCTGTGAGCTATGATGCATGCTAGCCTCAGCAACAGAGTGGATAAAAAAGAAAAAAAGAAAATTAGGTCAATTTAAGGAGCTGGTCAATGTAGAGAGGTGGCCAACTGTGGAGATTCTACTGTATTCGCGATTTTAAGAAGCTGGTTTTTAAAAAATGGATTTTTGAAAAGTCACATTGTGACTGGTGATTTAAATCATGATTCAAATCAACTCGATTTAAATTTAGCCTCATTTAATGCTGAAACTGTGTTGCAGGTGTGTATCGACTAACTGAAAATTATTGTGAATGCTTAACAGAGCATATAAAAGAAATACATATTTTAATGTAGATGGAAGAAGCTCTTGCTCACAGTATACTGATAGTTTGATATATAAATTTACATAGAATTTCTCAGTTACTGGTTGAGAAATCTTGGACAGGGCATAGTATCCACTGGAAAGTAGCCGAGGCAAGCGTTCTTAAGGCCATTTTATGGTTGTTGACGCTGAAAGATCCTGATCTCATTCTTAGTCTATGATTCCTCCTAGGACACCAGCTTTTGGAAGAGGAAAAACCATTGTTCTCTAAAATAAAATCTTATTATGTACTTGATTTTAAATGATTGGAAATATTCCGTTATAAATCCATCCCCAGGTATTTTGAAATATTTATTTTTCAATTCATTTGAAAACCCTCCCTGGGTTTTCAGAGAGCCCAGCAACATATTTTGATGTGTTGGTTTTGCCATGTGACAGACTGAGCAAGCTGTTGAGACTGGTGGAAGCTGGAAGGGCAGCAGTAACTAGCCTCTGTTTAGCATCTATGTGGTGGGGAAACTAGGATTTGTCCAGGGGTGTGTAACCTGTAGCCTGAGGGTCACATGCTGATTTTTTTTTTCCTTATCTGTGATGTTGGCTATCAGGAAAACTATGCACAGACTTTTTTGTTTTGCTAATCAGCTTTCCTTAGTGTTTGTGTATTTAGTCTGTGGCCCCAAACAACTCTTCCCACGTGGGGCAGAGGAAGAAAAAAGGTTGGACACCCCTCCACACACGTTATATCGCATTAAAGTAAACCTATGATCTCTACTTTATAGGTGAAGAAATTGAGGCTTAGAAAAGGTTAAGTAAATTTTCCAGATTATGCAGCTCGTAAGTAAACAACATGAGATTTAAGCACAAACCGTGACCTCTTCTTTATTACCTCCTTTTACTCAGTCTAGGAGTTAGTGGGGCACATGGCACGTGGCGTCAGCCTGTCAGTCATCTTCTGGGACTGATGGCCTTTGCTGTCCCATCCATGATCCGCAACTAGACTTCTGATGAAAGAACCCCAGGTGTCTTGGGGTTCATTTCTAGTCTCCAACAAAATGTGATAGAGAATAATTGTTTCATCGAAGTCACTCACTTCTGGGGGAAGTAACATGAAATGCCTTGGTTTTTAAGATTACAATGTCCCCCCAAACACACGGGAATTGCATAGGCTGCTTCTATCTCTTGAGGAACAGGGAGGTGTGATTTACTGATGATGGTGTTTTTTGGTTTGTTTTAACTCACTTCTGCGTGGAGGTAGGATCTTGTTTCTCTTGCGTCTTGGTTATCATTAGCATTGAGCATAAAGGCTGTCATAATAAAGAGCTGTTTAGTCAGTGTTGACTGTTTTAACTTCAGACTGCTTAAGTTAGAATTGGAATATGGCTCCTGTGTCTCTTCTGAGGTGTGACTGCTGGGTTTTATTAGGAAAGCTAAGTAGAAGTGAGTACACTAATTTTTGTGTGTGTGTGTCATTCAGATAATGGATCTGGATGTTTACTGATTACTTTTTTAATTCCCTACACTTTACTTCGTTTTTTTCTCTTTCTTCTTCCCTTTTCTTTCTTTCTTTCTTTTTTTTTTTTTTTTTGAGACAGAGTCTCACTCTGTTGCCCTAGGTAGAGTGCCGTGGCATTATAGCTCACAGAAATCTCCAACTCCTGGGCTCAAGCCATCCCCCTGCCTCAGGCTCCTAAGTATATGGGACTTCACATACGCCGTGTGGAGGAGCCTGCCACAACACCCAGCTAGTTTGTCTATTTTTAGTAGAGACAGGGTCTCACTGCTGCTTGTGCTGGTTTTGAACTTCTGAGCTCAAGCAATCCACCTGCCTTGGCCTCCCAGACGGCTAAGAGTACAGGTGTAAGCCATCTCGCCTGCCTCTTCTTCCCTTTTCCAACATACTCTGTTCCCTCTCCTCCTCCCCACCAACCTACACTGAAGTCTAAGGGTGAATCTAAATGAGCCGCTGAAAACACAGGCATTTCTCATTAACTAGATAGGGGTCAGCAAACCTTTTCTGTAAAGGGCTGATGGTGTTTTAGACTTTGCAGGGGTAAGATGTTTGTCACGAGCAAAAGAGACAAAATCACAGATATTATATAGGGACTTATATAACTAGAGAAAACACACTTCCACAAAATTTTTTAATTGACAAAATGTAAAACCCAATGACAATAATTGAGTACAATTTTTGATAATGTGGGTCTCCTGATGAGAAGAATGGATTTTTTTTTTAAATGGGAAAGGATAACATTTCATTTAATAGAGGTTCAAAGTTAGTGTTTGCTGTGATGAAATTAATTGCAAAAATTCATCTGTAAAAAGCGTTCTTAGTTTTCAGGCCAAACTGATAGTGGGCCAGATGTGGCCCAAGGGCTGTCATTTGGCAACCCTTGAACTAGACTGTGGACTAAGAGAAACCCACAGCAAGGCCAGGTGTGTGTGATGTCCCTCCTCTGTAAAGGATCAATGACTGCTCTAAGACTGCAAAGGGAGGGTGCCCACATAGGACTTGGAGGGTGGAAATACCCTCCAAGGTGAAATAGCCTCTCTAGGGAACTAATGAACCTGATTTTAAGGAACACAAGAGTAGTAAGACAGAAGGGGTTTATCTCTGGAGGGCCTACGAGTATGCCACCCTGGGAGGGCCAGGAGGGGGTGGGAGGGGCATTGAAAAAGCTTATTCTGGATGCTCATTGGTTTCATGATTCAACCTCCTGGAGTAAAGGGCACATGGTATTTGGGGATAGGGTCTGGTTTCTCAGACTGTACGTCACTAATGGTAAAAAAGTGACTGTAGCCATGGTGTGGTCATTATTTCTTTTCCTAGATGGCAACAGAAGGTTCCGGATTGATATAGGGCTGCACTATTGGGGATGTCAGTGGCTGTTAGGGTGAAACTGAAAGAAATATTAGGAACCCCCAGGTTTGAGGAAGCTAGCGGCTCTGCTCTTCTGGAGGGGGGGTGGGGGTGAGGGAGAACCCTGGACCAGCTCCAGGATGGGGGTGTGTGTCTCTCCATGGTGTTGGACCCCAGACCCCTTGGACCTCTCTCAACTCAGAGTCTTTCTCCTTTGGTTCGATGACTCTTCTCTCTGGGTTTGCTGGGACCCCATCAGCCACCCGTCTCCTCCTCCTCTCCCTCTGCCCCATCACTATTGGGATCTAGAGTTCCTTCCCATTTTCACCAGGCCCTCTCAGCTACTTGACAGGCTTCATTCCTCACTCTGTGCCAGTGACCTCTCTCTAGTCTAGCTCTTTCTCCTGAGTTTCAGACAGTTCTGTTCCTTTGCCAGATAGAACGTACCCATTCCTCTGCCCATCCTTCCCATCCCAGGGATTGAACACGCTCACCCACTGAAGCAGATACCGGCTCATCTTTGAACTCCTCGTCTTCTCCGTCTTTCCTCCCCACCCCACCCAGTAGGGCGCCATCTCTTCTGGGACCACTGTGCTGGCTTCCCAAATGCCTGTCTTCTCAGTTTCCCCAGAGATTCTAGTGTATGCTTTTTTTTTTTTTTGAAACCAAATAAATAATCTGACCCTCCTACGTCCCTGTTTTAAAATCTCCAGGAGTCTCTTCTGACTTCACAATAATTGACCAAATTCTGCGCCTGGTCCGGGCTCTGTGTGAGCTCCCTGATCCTCCTGCTGTCCCTGGCTCCCTAAGATGCCAGCCCCTTCACTGAGTGTGGCATCCAGAGCTGCTCAGCTCTGCCTGCACGGTGGTCCCTTTCCGAGGAGGCTAAGCCCTCACTTCCTGAAAGTCTACACCTGCCCTCCCCACCCCCGCTCCCACAATGCCCTGGGCTTAACTGCCTGTCACAGCCCTGACCTGTGCTGTAGCCGCCACTTGTCTCCCTGTCCACCTTGGGGCTCAGAAGGGCTCCTGGAGTGATGCTTGGCACATAGTGGCACCTGGCAAAAATTTGTTGGGTGAGGAAATGACTTCCCCAACAGTGAGGTGTCTTCAACAGTAGCCCTTATAAAGAGGAGGGCCTAGGGTCAATACACAGTCCCCTGTCGCCCCAACTAGGTCCTTCTACCACCTGGGCCTCCCTTGTGGAATTCACCAGGCAGTGTGAGGAGCTGAAGTCGCAGCCTCCCGTCATCTGCCCTCTCCTCCCTGAATCACACTGTTGACTTTTATTCTAAGTGGAATGGCCTCGCAGTTTTTAAATTAAAAAGTTAGTTTAAAAAATGATAAAAGTAGTACATGCTCCTGTCAAAATTCAAGCAGCATAGAAGGCTATAAAGTGAAGAATTCCCTGTGTTTTTATGTGGATAACATTTTTGGAAGGCCACACAAGAAACTGTTAGAAGACAGATTTTCTCTGGAAAGTGACCTGTTGGCTTTTAAATTTACTCTGTTCTCAATAGGGGAAACCAAATTTTGGACTATGCGCAGCGTTTTTGTGTGTAGGAACTTTTAAAAGTTTGGGGGATGGTATATACCTTGAGAGAGGGCATGGCATACTTCCTGGGGACGGCCTGTGGCCTCTTGGTTCTGCTCTTGACCCTGAGAGGTAACTTGCCTGTTAAGACTTCAGTTTTCTTGGTTTCCAGAATCAGATGAGAAAGCTCACCCTTGCCTTTCTGTAGAGCTGTGGGAAGACTGAATATGTCTTTAAAGTGTCTTTGAAAATAGATGTGGATAAGTTGGAGAAATCCTGCAGACATACACGTATGTATGAAGATTTGTGCGTAGGAGCCTGGTGGTTTTCTTTCTCTCTTTAACCATTCCATCTCTGTGATAAACTATGGACAGCTTTACCAGTTGTTTTGATATGAAATTGAAATTTCACAAACTTTGATTTCTTTTTTTGTTTTTTATTTTTTTTATTTTTGGCCAGGGCTGGGCTTGAACCCGCCACCTCCGGCATATGGGACCGGCACCCTACCCGTTGAGCCACAGGCGCCACCCGCAAACTTTGATTTCTTTATTAAAATTGATCAATGTTGGCTCTGCGCCTGTGGCTCAAGCGGCTAAGGTGCCAGCCACATACACCTGAGCTGGCAGGTTCGAATCCAGCCTGGGCCCGCCAAACAACAGTGCCGGCTGCAACCAAAAAAATAGCTGGGCGTTGTGGCAGGTGCCTGTAATCCCAGCTACTTAGGAGGTAGAGGCAGGAGAATTGCTTGAGCTCAAGAGTTGGAGGTTGCTGTGATGCCACGGCACTCTACCCAGGGTAGAGCTTGAGGCTCTGTCTCAAAAAAAAATTGATCAAATTTGGGTTCAACGTTTGGGAGGTCTGGAGGAACAAGAGAAGAGGGACAAGACATGCGTGCTAATAAGCCTCTCAGACACGTGCTGAGATCATGTGAGGAATGTTCAGATTTTGCAGGGAGGAAAGTAAGCAGTACCAGGATAGCTATACTGGGCAGAGAGTCAAAATCGTCCTCCTCGCGGGCCAACCCACAGTGCTTTGAAAAAGCAGGTTTGTGACACACGCTACTGTGACAGTAGTAGTGTGACAGTCACTGTGTGACTCAGGTCCGTCCTTGTCATTTAATTTATAATGACCAGCATGTATTGTGTTTATGATTTAAATGCTAAACTTGTAGTTGAAAATACTCCTTTTAGGTGATTGTGAGATTCCTTAATAAAAAGTAAGGAAACAATTGCTTGCAGTTAAGAGAAATAGGAATAAGGTGACATTTCTCCCAAGCAGCCTTTTTTTTTTTCTTCCTTTTTCTCTCTCTTTTCTCCCTTCTTCAAATTATGTCTGCTTCCAGAAGGGTGAAGGTGAGAGACCTTTACCCTTTCCCTGATGTCAGCCTAATTTTAAGGAGGAATAAGAAATCATGCAAAGGTCAGTCTCCCCTAAGATATATACATTATTCGTATGTTTTGAAATTGATTTGTTGGGCTAATTGAGGCCCACCCATGTTAAATCTCACTCTGAAGTGATTTGGAACAAGATATCCTTGATAGGCATGGAATTTATGTGGAACTTTTCAGGAATTTAGTTTTGTACAATGAAAGGGGAAAGCATTAATGGTGAAAAGAATCTAAAACACAGGCTTTTTTTGTATCTTTATGATGGGCTCCCTTTTTGCTTAGTAAGTGTCTTTGGAAATAGGATGAGAGGAAATCAGAGAATCCATCTGAAGCAGATATGAAATCCCTGATCATCCATGCCACTATTTAAAGGACACCCAGCTCTCTGGGCAGTGAAAGATGTCAGTGGCATTCTGGGAGCAGATTAAGTATCTGTGGCTCAGCAGTAGGACAGGTTTTTTTCAAAGAACACAAATGAGGCTAAGTGTGTGACAGCTGATGTGGTGGGGTCCCTGTGTTCATTGCCCCTCCACCAGGGTTGCTTCACCTTGGAGCTCTACACAGTTAAGGGCCTTCAAGGGAGTAATTAGGTTTGGTTTTAAAAGAAAAAAATGTGAGACAGTGAGTTGAGTAGTTTAATTATACACTATGTTTGCATCCTCATTATCTTCTGTTTTGCTTTGAAAATGGTCAGGGCTGGAGAAAAAAGTTAAAAATAGTACCTGTTTAAAGTGTATTCGACACTTGTGCCTGTCCGTGTGTGCTTTGTGATCTGAATATAGGGCCACTCTTGGAGGTCAGACCTGAACCTTTCAGCGACCCCCTTTCCTACCCACCAGAGCAGTGCGATAGAGAGCCCGGATTGCTGGCCTGGCATTTTGGTGTGGCTGGGGTCATGGCTCAATGCTCTTAACTGATGCTCTTAATGTTAAATATGAGAGTTAAGAGCATCCTTCTTGGCCCTGCTAGCCTTGGGGCCAAGAGCCCTGGTGCAGCCCCAGGCCCAGGCCCCACCACATCCACTGCCTTAACAGCACTCCAGTAGCTGAATCCTCAGCCTGTGGTGTATTTTTATTTATTCAGGCTTGGTGTTTATACTTGGTAAGGAGAAAATGTAAATAGTAACACTATTCCCAGTCAATGTATGTAGTTGTAACTTTTAGAATGGGATGATTTAAATCAATAACAACAGTAATAAAACCTGAGCTTTGGTTTAGGCAGGGTTTTAAAATGAGGTTTCTGAAGGGATTGCAGTATTTGCTTGGAGGCCCCAAGATGTACTGTTCTAAACTGTGGGTAATAAACGGTGGCTCAGGCGTGTGGCCTTCCAACATGCAGAAAAAGGTCAGAAATTACCTTTGGAGGAAGGTCTTTCCATCTCATGTTCTATTTTACATTTAGAAGAGAGTGCCTTTGATGTTAGACCAATGTGGGTTCAACTTCTGGCCTGGCCATTCACCCTGCATGACCTTTTGAGTTGACTTTTCCCAGGTTCCTTTCCTCATCTGTAAAATAATTCCCTTGAAAATCATGTTTTTTTTCCCCTCGAAAATCTTGTGAAGATTGAATGAGAGAAGGCATAGTATAATCTCTTTTACACTGTATATGGTAAATTCTTCTATGTCATTATGTGTTAAAAAGTAGCTGCTGATGTTAAATGTGAGAGTTAAAGGAGGGAAAAAAAGGTCTAGAGCCTTAGACCTTTAGTCAGAATTGCCCTGTGTTATCTTTGCAGCCAGCTGGAAAGTATAAAGTGCTTTGATCATGTTTCTGAAAGGAAAAGCTTCCACTGAATTTAGGGAAGGACCAAAATACAGTTTGTTTGTTTTAAGACAAAGTCTCACTCTGTTGTCCCAGGCTAGCGTGCTGTGGCATCATACCTCACAGCAACCTCAAACCCCTAGGCTCATGTGATCCTCTTGCCTCAGCCTTCTGAGTAGCTGGGACTACAGGTGCCCAGCTAATTTTTCTATTTTTTAAAATAGAGATAGGTTCTTGCTCTTGCCCAGGCTGTTTCGAACTTCTAAACTCAAGCAATCGGCCTACCTCAGCCCCTGAGAGTGCTAGGATTACAGGCGTGAGCCATTGCATCTAGTCCAAAATGCAGTTCTTACAGGTTTGTCCATCAGGGCTGGAAATTCAACCTTGATGGTTAATTTTGGAGAAGAGATCAGTGCCTAATTTAAGGAAACAGGTTTGCGTAAGCTTCCCCTGCTCTGCTAATGAAGCAGTGATGTCAGGCAGAAAGGGTGGTTAAAATGCAAAGTAAGAGACTGTGGCAATGGTCAACTCGAAAGAGCTGTGATTTCCCCTACAAGATAGTGCAGTTTCTGTCTAATGCTTTTTAAATTTAGAGGTGACTGTGGGCAATCTCATAAAACAGCCAAATACTAGGATATGGAGAAAATGTGAGCATTAAGTAATCGTGCCCCAGCACACTCATAGATTGTAATAACATTGACCCTGAGTAAAATAAAACACCATTTCTCCTCTGGGTGTTGGGGACCTGAGAGTCCCAGGATTGAGGAGCTAACAGCAGGATGGGTGTGGAGATTTTTGGCAATAGAAGAAACCCATGGCAAGTTCTCCTGCCAGACTTCAGACTTGACCCTGGGTGAGAGAGGGAATCTGAGCATTCCCAGCCTTGCCTGTCTCTGCAGCCCTGGGTTTCCCCTTCTCCCTCTGCCTGGCGGCTGCCTCACACAGCAAAGCCACCTGAATGCCTCTTTGTTGGGTGGGGAAGAGCAGAGTGCTGGCTGGAGCCCCCCAGCCCTGCCCTGGCCACCCTTCCTCATTGGCTGTTAGTTTCTAGGTACTGAAACCATTGCTGGCCAGATGCTTGAGTGATAAGACGCTGCCCCCACCTACACTCTAGCCTTGGAGCCTTCCTTGCTTATCCGCACTCAGGAAGTCCTTGAAATAAGGTGAACAGAGAAATACTGCCAGGATTTCTCTGCAGATACCCCAGCCCCCCACCCCAAGTCCTCTGATCACACACACTAAGTGCTGCTATCTGTGTAAATAACCTTTTCTTCCCTATCTCCCTTTGCCCTCCCTGCTTCCCTCCTCCCATGCTCTTAGGCTCTCTCGCGTGATAAATAGCCAGGCTACTGCTCGGTGTGCACCAACACCTGGGAATAATCATGCAAAAATAACAGTGAGAGACTGCCGTGCGTCTGTTCTTGACATTAACTTTCCTCAGTTTGACAGGCTGCCACCACCAGCTGTTAGACTTATGGGTCTTTTTTTTCCACTGGAGATGGCTGCTTTCCTGCTTCCCTCTTTGGGGCTCTAATAGGTTGCATTAGCGTCCCATCCACATGATAGAAAAAAGCTTTGACAAAGGAACCATTGCTAAAACTGGCCAATATTCTATTCTGATGTTTTATTCAGAATTATTAGACTAATAATTCCCCACTGAGTTTTATTTTTTATTTATTTTTTTATTATTATTAGTATTTTTTTTTTGTAGAGACAGAGCCTCACTTTATGGCCCTCGGTAGAGTGCCATGGCCTCACACAGCTCACAGCAACCTCCAACTCCTGGGCTTAAGTGATTCTCTTGCCTCAGCCTCCCAAGTAGCTGGGACTACAGGCGCCCTCCACAACGCCCGGCTATTTTTTTGTTGCAGTTTGGCCGGGGCTGGGTTTGAACCCGCCACCCTCGGTAGATGGGGCCGGCGCCCCACCGTCTGAGCCACAGGCGCCCCACCGAGTTTTAAATGAAGAGGATCTGATTGGAGGTGTAGTAGTACTTTCTGCCTTCAGAAAGGCAGAAAGTACTACTTTTTTTTTGTAAATTGCCTCTCCTGAATTATCTTTGAATGTAGCAAACAAATCCTAGCATTTGGCCCCATAGGGCCAAGCTACATATTCATTTCTTTTTAGTTCAGGTCTCAAATATATTTGAAATAATGATAGTAATATTGATAGCAGTAGCTCCTCTGTATTGGATGTTACTCTGCACCAGGCCTTGAGCTCAGGTTATCTGCATGATCTCATGAAATAGTCACCTTAGCTGGATATTATTTCCATTTCATAGATGAAGGCGCCAAATCGCACAGATGAAGCTACAGCAGAGCTGGATTCCAGCTCTGAAAACGAACCCCGTCTTCCACTAACCCTGTACATTTTGCACTTGGGCCATCATGAATGGTCTCTTGGATGTGGTTCTACAATAACTGTTGTAATTTTGTTCTGTTTGGATGATTATTTGATTAGTGTCACATTCTTGCCTACAAAGCAGTCAGTCTGTAAGGGCAGAGACCCAGTCAGTTTGGGCATCTGTTGTTCAAGCACGTTGCACAGGGCTGGGCACACAGAAGGCGTGCGGTAATGAGTGGGTGGGTGTATGATCGAGTTGGGGTGAGAAGGAGAGTTTGCAGTAACACAGGATGATGCATCAAGACCTTAGAGGCGATCCCATCATTGCTATGAAATTATAAAATAGGATGGATTAAGCCAGTTGGCTGCTGCCAAATGCCAGTGTATGAAAGAAGCTGTATTTTCCCAGGCTGAGCCTCTCAGGGTTAAGTCCCTTTTCTTATACTTTTAACATACTTTAACCACACTTAGCCATGCATTTGGAGGGGATTACAGATTTCTGTTAAATATAGTAGGATATAAAAAGGAGCTTGTAAGGTTGTGTGCAGGGCTAGGGAACTGGGAACTGTAATATCAGACCTGGGCCTTTTTTTTTTTTTTTTTTTTTTTAAAGCCAGTGTTTACTGGACTGAGTGCTATGCTGTGCATTCAGTTTGAATGAACTCTCTCATTGAGTCTTCACTGCAGTGCCGAGGGAGGGTGTAACTGTCACTATCACTCCTATTTCTTAGGTCCAGACACTGAGCCTTGGAGAAGGCCCGTAACTTTCCCAGAGTCTACACAGCAAGTATGAATAGGGCCAGGTTTGAACCCACGCCTGTCTGCTACAGAACCCCAGGTTCATTCTGCTTCCTCCCCTGAGGAGTCCTTGTGGAAACTGCCACCCTCTGCTTTGATGAGCTTTGTTGGTTGAAGAAACTGTGGTTCAGTGTATGGATCACTGACCTGAGAAATCAGGGTGCACTGGAGCCGATCTTTTGTATATAAGGCAAAAATAACTACTGAAAGTCTTTTAAAATCCTGCTTTACATATGATACGTGTGGCTTTATGTTTGACACTGTGAAATACACAAGAGAACTGAAACCTTTGATGGGGGACATCTCCCACTGGGGGCATTACCATACAGGTGGCCACACTCTTTGAATTATTTCCCTTCCTCCCTCTTCTATCTCCCAGTGTATGTTGAACTCCTATACATTTTCTGCAGGTAGGATGCTACCCTTTTATGCTACCTGGGCTGCTGCTAGAGGAGGTATCTTCTTGGCCTCCCACAAATAGGGGCCACAGTTTTCCCTAGAAAGTGTAGTTAGGGCTGGGTGACTGACTAGCTGGAGCATTCTGTATTTGTCTCAGGAAAGACTAGAAGCACAAACTCAAGCAGCCTACTGGGCAAGTCAAATTTTAAGGCTGAAACAAAGTTCAGCATTGTCAGTTGATTCTATAAGGATGTGGGCCCAGCAGAGCATATCAACTAATAATTATTATTGTTATTTTTAGAGAGAGAATCTTGCCCTGGACGGAGTACAGTAGTGCTGTTATAGCTCACTGGAACCTCAAACTACTTAGCCCAGGTGATGCTTCTGCTTCAGCCTCTGGAGCAGCTGGGACTACGAGCACACCCAGTTAACTTTGTTTTTTAAAGAGATGAGATCTCACTATGTTGTTCAGGCTGGCCTTGAACTCTTAGCCTCAAGTGATCCTCCTGTTTCAGTCTCCCCAAGTGCTAGGATTATAGGTGTGAGGGAGCATACCTGGCTGTAATTAATATTTGCAGAGATAGTAGATATTTAGACTCTTTCCTTAATTCCTTAAATGTGGGTAAAAAAATTGAAAATTTTAAACAATAGCATGCCTGTCAAATAAAATTCCTCTGGAAATGGCTACAATGCTTCACCGGCTAGCTGCTGGTCGGTCCACTTGGTGACTTGTAGGGAAAAGGGGCTTGCAGTAGGTCACGCAGAGGTGGTCTTCATGCTGGGCTTCTTCTCCCAGATCTGGAAATCCCATGAAAGAAATTCCCTTTCCTCCTCTCACTTAGTAGTGCTGCTCATCCGGTACCTGTGGGAGTGGCAGGTTTGCGCTTCCGTGAGGAAGCCCTACAGTAAAAAAACTAAGGAGGAAGTTAACTGGTGTAAGTCAAAGATTTGAAGCTTTACGCCAATATCATCTATTTTGTTTAGGGGTTATAGACTTACCACATTGGGGTACTATTTATGATTAAGTTCACATTCTTAGACAAACTCTGTGAACCTTAGCTTTCTCATTTGAAAACATGGATGGGGCTCCAAGGTCCCTTCTATAAACATCGTCAGTAAACTTTTGCCATTACATATGGATTGTGTGAATGGAAAGAAGCACAGTTAACAGCTACCTTACGAGTATGCAAATGCATCTATAGATGGAGTTATGTTGAAATAGGGATTTGGTCTAGCACCTGTTGGGAAAGCATTTGTCGACAAGATCAGAAGGCTGAATAAGACATTTTGCAGTTGAGGGAGATGGGACACGAGCTACTTAGTGGCAGAATTGGGCCCACATCCTAGTGTCAACATATCCTACCCCTGTAACTCCTGTTGCGTTCATTGTCCTACTGTGTTCTCATCTGCAAATCAGAGAGTTGATTCTCCTTTAAGGCTCTTTTCACTTTATTCTGTTTTCTTGCTTGTCAGTTGAAGCTCGTTTGCTCTCTCGATATTAACGCAAGTTGTTGTTCAGGTGATACAAAGAATATTTTCAGAATATTGTTCCATTTTGTCTTTTCAATTTACATTCATAGCATCAAATTACAGTCATTTTACAGCTAACTATATAAATTAAGAAGTTGTTGAGAAGCGTGTAGAAAAATGCAGTAGAAGGTAGTTTATAATTTTCCATGGTCATCGTCTTTTAAGATTCTAGAATTGAGTCAAATTTCACAGAATCCTTTAGCTGTAATCCTTTAGTTAGGGGGCACAGGATTTTTTTTTTTCTCCTTAAATTTCCTCCCTCAGAACCCCTTTCTCCATTTGTGAGCTCAGTTTTAAAATAAGAACTATTGGTGTGAACTTTGATCCACATTAAGCTACATTTACACAAAAGCATAAATCACCATATCTGGGTTTTGGGCTGTTAAATGCTTTTCTTCTTTGGGCTCTGTGATCAAGATTGCAGAACAATAAAAAGCATGGAGCAAAAGAAGTTTTATGGCAGCTTTGAGAGCAGGAAATTAAGTTTTTTTTAACATGCAGATGGTTAAAGGCCTTTCTATTGCATCTTGGATCACTCAGGCAAGTGCACGTCAGTTTATCATTTTAGTGAAATGCAAACTGTAGAAATAGTTCCTTCAGTCATATGAACAAGGAGCCCACACAGATGTCTGCTTCAGCTGTTTAACTAGGAGCACACTTCCTCATATGACTCTCTGGAAATACGCTCTTTTTTTGTTTTGTTTTGTTTTTTTTTAAAGCAACAAAGACGGTATAATATTATGTCTGTAGCCAGTGGCTGACTACAAAGGATAATTCACATGGGAACAACAGAAGCAGACAGAATTTTATGAGAATGAGCACTTATGTGTCTTTTTTACATATATGATTTTTTAGCCCAGCTGATGATACACCAAAGGTATATATAGTCCTTTCGGCCGTGTCTATGTGTAAAACCAGGTCCTGGCGTGGATGTGCTTTGTATTTGGCCTTTTCACGACTGATAATCCCTCAGCAGTTGAAAGCTATTCTGTAGTGGTCTTAGAATGGGCAAAATGAATGAATGGGTTGCTTTGCCTGTTGGGTATATGCAGAGCCTTTGGTTTCATTAAGGGCAGAATTCTAAAATTTCTGTGAAAAGAACTCCCTTGCTGCTCTCCTGGGGCTAGGGGTGCAAGGAAGATATTATTGTAGCACAAGATCTTGTACTTGGCTGTAATTTCTATTTCCTGGATTTAGAGCAAGGGCTACTGAGCCTTGATCAGACTCATCAGGGATCTTTACAAGTTGAACCACTAAAGGCTTTGTGTGCTGGAGAAACTCAAGGTCTGTTGATGTTGGGCACACACATTTATTTCCCCTCTTACATGAATTCTGCTAAACTTTGCAATAGAACACTTAATTAGGAAGTTTATGCTTAATACATGTTAATAATCTCCAGTTTATGTGTTTCAGTGTGTGTAATCAAGTTTATATATTTTATATGTCCAGCAGAGTAAGTTAATATATTTTAGTAGTGATTTAATTTATGATGGTTTACAAAGTACTTTGAAAACCACTTTTGTCCAGCTCTTATACTTAAATGTCCAATAATGTATATGTTACTGTTTATGAGTGTTTATTGGAGTTTCTCCGTTGGAAAAAATGTTACAATTTTAAAAATAAGGTTTCGCTACCAGTGGGAAATAGCCTTCATTTTGTAAAGCATATTTCATTCACATCTGCTGGGGCTAACGGTTGTCCATGGGCGGATTTAGAACACGGAAAGCCTGCCTCTGATTCAGGAAGCTGGTGCTCTCACGTTTACCTGGTTTGGCATGAAAAGATAAAATGCTCATTTCTATTCTACTTAATGTTTTGGCACCAAACACTCAAAGCGTAGTATAACTGCGAGTGGAAGTTGGAAGGGTGATGTATTCTAGAAGTGATGTGAACAGATTGCTCAGGGACACGGAATGCACAGTACTGCAGTAAGCCTGTCTGTCTTTCAGGTTGACCCCCTGTTTACAGTGCCAGCACCACCGCCGCCGATCCCCAGCAGTCTCACGCCTCAGATTCTACCCTCCTACTTTTCCCCATCTTCATCCAATATTGCAGCACCAGTCGAGCAGCTCTTGGTTCGGACTCGTTCCGTGGGTGTCAATACATGTGACGTTGGAGTAGTGACAGAGCCAGAGTGTCTTGGGCCCTGTGAACCTGGGACCAGTGTGAACTTGGAAGGGATCGTGTGGCATGAAACAGAAGAAGGTAAATATGATTTATTTATTTTTATATATCTCCCCACGCCCTCTTCCCCCATGATGTGTTAATGTCCACCGAGGAGGGGAATTTCGGTGGTATTCAGAGAGGAAAGAAAAGTGGTTTTTATGCCATCTGGATTTGTATTGCAATAAGGACTATGTTTGTCTTCTTGTTCATGGATACTTTTACAGAGGATGAGTCAGTGTCCCTAAAAGTTATTCTCTACTTTTAAGGGCTGACATGCAAGAATGGTGAGAAGCAAGGTCAGCGTTTGCCTTTCTCCTAAAAGGTACTGTCGAAATTAGGAAGGAGATATACCTTCAGTTTAGTTTATTTTGGGGATGCCAACCACTCTCTCTTGATATGGCTTTTGTGTTGTAGAGGTTTATATTTACCTTCCTAATTGAGTGAGGGTTCTTGCACATAGCAGGGACCATTGTCATCATGTGGTTGTGGCCAGTTGGTGCTCAGAGCTAATGAAGCCAAAGTGAAGGCTTAAGCTTTGGTTAAGGCAGTCACTTCTCTTCTATGGCCAGAGACACAGAACCTTCCTTACCCCTTAACTTGCCAAACCATTTGGCAGGTGCAATCCATTAGTCGTAAGAGAAACAAGGTTCAAGAGAAATGGATCAGGATGAATCTGTCATTGCTATTGGAAATTTAAATCGGAGCATATGCGGTACTGATGGTGGATCTAAATCATGGTTGGCCACGTCTCATAGCCCATAGTCATCAAGCACAGAGCGTTTCCAATGGCCATTGTCATTAACAAATTCACCCATAGTGAAAACTAAGTACCAGAGAAGGGTTGCTTCACTGGAGAGTGAGCAGCAAAGATAAAGAAGAGTCGTCCCCTAGGGGAGCACACAAGGAAGAATAAGGGGAAACTTCTTTTTAGCTAGACTGGTAAGCATACAGGAAATGACGGTTGTCATTCTCAAGGTCATTTGGAGAGGAGTAAGGACAAGGAGGACAATAATAGAAAGGATGTGAGACTCAAAGTCATCCGTTAGTTTTCTTTATATGGGCGGGGGGGAGGATGATAGCCAAGACCCAAAGGGAGAAGGTAAAATGTATGCAAAAGAGGCCTGGGGAAGGGGCCTAGAGGGAGGGAAGGGCTGGGCTAGAAGTAGTTGAGAAAAAACAGTTAAGGATAGTGACACACTGCGGAATGGAAGACGAGAATAAAAATGAAGAATGAAAATCAGGTGACAAGTTGTTAGATGGCAGAAAATAGCTCAAGCTGTTTTAAGATAGAAAAATACAAAGATTCTTGGAGAACTTTTAAAATTCTACGTCTTGCATTAAATACACTCTTCTGACATATATTACATAAATACAAAACAGATTTGTAGATAGCACCAATAAGGAAGAAGAAAGAATTACATGAGGAGGAGTCAGAGGACAGGAGTGAAAGTGGTAGCTATGGTGGGCTTTCTTGTTTGCTCAAGTAGAAGTGATTTAAATTTACTTTTAGCTTTAGACATTTTGGGGGTTTGAGTCTCCTCCCTCTTTATCCTTTTAATTTGGGTTTTTCAGATATTTTGGGAAGCCATTTAAAACCAAGCTGTGGAACCACACTGGGAGAGAGAGATGTAGGAGTCGTCAGAATTACATTTTTCTCATTTTGTTCAGACACCCTCCAGGGATGGGGAGCAAGCTTCTGTTACCTGGTTGTGGGCTGTGCAGTTTGCATTCTTTTAGATTTTTCTGGAGCACAAGAAGTGGGTAAGGGTGATGCCTTAGTGTGAAAAGTATAGAAAAGGAATCAAGACCTAAGAAGGTCTCAGTTGATTGGTTTAGGTGCACATTTTCAGGAACTGAAAAAGCTTTGGAAAGAGTGGGGATTCATTTCCATGAACTTGAATGTCAGATTTTCTTGTACTTGGATAATTTCCTCATTAGGATGAAGCACTGTCTTCGCATTTCTAAGCTATAACTTAGCGCCTGTCAAGTTTATTACTGGCTAGGATTTTATTTATTCAAGTGTGGGCTAGGACCGAGTTCCTGCCGTGTGACCTCACTGGGTGGTAGATGATGTAAAATTAGCCACAAACTCTGGAACAGCTGTAAGGCTTGGGTTATTTTTCATTTTGCTTCGAGAAATCTGCCTAAGTTTTGACTTTTAACTTTAGCCTCAAATAAAAGATAGGATTATTGGTGGTGGGGGAAGAAGATCTGTGTTTAAAAACTACAGACAGTACATGAGTTGGTGTGGAATTCTGATACTCTGGGCATAAGCTTAACATATAACAGCTTAAAAAGCTGTTACAGTATTATTCTTTTTCTGATAGTGATATTCATAAAGCCTTCCACCCATAAGGCTATTCATAAAGCCTTACCTAGTCTCTGAAACACTGGTCTCCTGAGTCTGATGGAGCTGCTTTCATGTACTGTGATCCCTCCATCTCTGGGGAACCCTTTGTACATTCACAGGGTAGACTGGTAGCTTTGGAAGGTTTTCTGGCCGTGGGCAGCTCCAGCCTCCTCCTTGCTGGCTCACATGTTCCAGGATTTGGAATGTGTGCTCGTTTACTGTGGTGACAAGAGGGAGCTGGAGCTGTTAATAGAGTTATTCTTGCTGAATAAACTAAACTTCTGACCTCCTTAGACTTTAAGAACTCATCTTAGTGAAGGCCTTGGTCATAAGATGTGTGTTTAATGTGCAACCATCTTCAAGAGCATTCCATTTGCATTCCTCCCCCTCCCCCCCGAGTGCGTTGAACACTCTTGTACCAATTTAAAATTAAACCCATTTGACCATTAAGTTTTCCTTTTTGGGAAAAACACAGAGAAACACAGAACAAACACATTTGCATCCAGTTACTTGGTAGAGCAAAAAGAGGTGGATTTTGGGGTGGTGGTGGGGAATAAGTGACAATAGTTTTGTGGTATGAGGTTTCTCTGACAAAGAACTTCAAGTTGAACATTTACAAAACTGTTAGGTACCTTTGACTAATGTCTTGTAGATTGAGTTAAATGAAATCCTTTTCCAGGTATTTTCATTTTGAGAGTCTTGTATAACTGGTAATGTTTTCCACAAACCCAGTTTGTTACACGCATCACGTGTATGAGAAGGCTGTAGATGCCTGTGTTTTAAGATCCTAGAAATATTTAAGAGTTCGTATCTGCAGTCTTTAGGGAATAGGAAATATTCTTGTCATTTCTTTCGATGGTGTATGAAATTTAGTCCTTAATTGTTTCTCGTGCTTGGAATTCCTCCGTAGAGGAGTTGTTTTAGGCACCTAGCGTCTACCTAGTGCCCTAGTGTTACCGCCAGCTCCTGAGGTCCCAGTTGCCCAGGACTCGAGTTGTGCTCAGGAACAAAGTGTGACTAGTGATGTTCCCTCTGAAAAAAATTTGTGGCTTTCAGATCATGCTTAATAGGAGAGAAAAACCGTTACTGCATTTGGGCGTCTGTTCTACGCTGATCTTTTTTTCCTTCAAGGTGTATGCATAGAAACAATTACTCACAGATGTTGGACAGAGTTTCCTTAGCATTTCATTTCTGACATTTGGGACACACATGCCTGTGTATGGTTGTTTGAAAATTTGCTCCTTTTTTGGGGGAAAAAAAAGCAAAAAAGCAAGAAAACAAAAAGAAAAATCAGAAAAAACATGCTGGATACAGTAATATATGTAAATACATATGTGTTGAACTCAGCTTTTTAGCTCTTCTGAATGTTTTCTTTCGATCTTTATTGAATCACTTTTCTTATTGGCTTATTCATTTATGTTTTTGGTCATACCAGAGACCATTCTCGGTTCACCTGTCTCTATAATTCACCCGATGACTGTTGTCCACCACTGCTCTGTCACTCAGGCATTCTGACCCCTTCACTTTCCTACTGATAGGAAGCAAAGCCACAGCAGAAAAGGAAGTGAGAAAAAGAAAACTGGTATCTGGTAGTGATGGCCTTTTAAGCATCCGTGCACAGGTGTCCAACTTGCAGCCCGTGGGCCTCGTGTTGATTTTGTGAAGACTGTTATTGCTTATTTGTGGTGTTGCTTATCACACAAAGTAAGCAGGGAGGCTCTTTTTTTTTTTTTTTTTTTTTCCCTGCTAATCAGCTTTCATTAGTTTTTGTGTATTTAATGTGTGATCCAAGAAAACTCTTGTTCTTCCAGTGTGCCGCAGAGAAAGAAAAAGGTGGGCACCCCAATCCTACCACAGTTGTTTTCAGTGTCATGTCTTTGAATCATTTAGGGACCTTTAAAAACAGGCTGATGCCCAGGCACTGCCCCAGGCACTTAATTGGTCTGGATAGACATTTTGGTCTGGTTTGGTGACCTGGCGTTGATGGTTTTTCAAAGCTCTGCCGTGATTCTAATGTAAAAAGAAGGTTAAGAACCGCTATCTCAGGAAAGAGTGGATGGCCTGGCCCTTTGCAAGTTCCTTGACCTTTTGCCTTTAAGGAAGCCACATTTGTTAGTGCCTCACTTTCCCAGGTGGAAGATGAGCAGGGACAACTGCCCTGTTTTCCTCCCAGAGTAGACAGTGTCTACCCAGATGCTGTAGCGTGGCTGGTGAGCATGTTGCTGCAGTCACTGAACTAATGAGAAAGAGCGGCCAGAGGTACCTTCAGCAGGAACTCTACAGAGAATCCGAGGGCCTTAATGGACAACCATGGGTACCACGCTTAATATGGTGGCAGTGGACTTTCATATGTCTCCCAACATAAATAAGGTAGTGTTTAAATATGCAATGGAGGGGGTTTCAAGGTAAAAGGCAAATGGTCCTGCATGTCTGAGGGTGAATCTAACTGACGCATGGTGTTGTCACGCCTACTCTGTTACTTACTGATCTTACTACTTAACATAGAACATTTCTTTTTACATTCTGATTAATTTGAGATAGGATTAAATGTTAATCCTAGCTTGCTTTGTATTTTCAGTAACTGATCATGAAGAGTTGGTGTAATACTTTACTGAATGAAATATTATTTATTGAGGTATATCCTACTGATTTTATAAATTGAATTTTGACTGACACAGGGAAGATCACTTTTAACTCATGTATTTCATAACCCTCCAAATCAGTGATGGGTACTTTCAGTGCAGTGATGGGAACTTTAAGATAAGTAATGGATATCCTATCACTCTTGTACTAAATGGAGATAAACCAGCCCCTCAGTATGTGAGTTTGGTAGGTAAGTATGGTGGTTTAATCACTGTGCTAATAAGAAAAAGGGTCCAGCCTTGATCGTCAGTGTAAAGTTTTCCCTCACCTTCCTGGGCCGTCTTGCAGTGAGGGTTGTCAGTGAAAGTGTGGTTGGTTCCTGGAGGTCCGTCACTATTGGTGGCAGAGCCACTCAAAGGTGGCAGTGCACTTACTTACGTGCACTAGCGCCATCCACTTTCACATGGAAAAACCAACATGGAAAAACCAACCCAACCATATACCATCCCTGATTATTCTGAGTATAATGGTAAATTTTTTTTTAAATAAAAATAAAATTGGGTTAAGGTATATAATAAACAACAAACTCATCAAAATATTTTCTTTTTAAGATGACTGAAACTAGATGATGTGTGGTGGCACTATGTGTAATCCCAGCACTTTGGGAGGCTGAGGCAGGAAGGTCTCTTGTAGCCAGAAGTTCAAGACCAGCAAGGGCAACATAGCGAGACCACAGAAATTTCTTATTTTTTGTAAGAAATATAAAAACTCAGCTGAGTACGGTGGCTCACAGCTGTAGTTTCAGCTATGTGGGAGGTTGAGGAGGAAGAATCACTTGAGCCCAGAAGTTTAAGAATATACATAATTCTTAAAAAAAAATAAAAAGAATATATATATATATATATATATGAAACTAATGTTACCAGCCTCACAGAAACAATGTAGAGAGCAAAAATGGAGGACAGATCTTCAAATAGGCATAGAGTAGACAAGTCAATAAAGATTTGTTGAATGAAGGAGAGAAAAGGGTTTGTACTGTTTTCCTGGGTGTTGCTTTACTCTTGGCTCTACTCGTTTTATGGTTTCCTGATGTGGTAATGTGGCCAAAATTGGTATATGACAAGTAATTTGGTTTTTTTTTTTTTTAATTGATTGTGATTGTGTGTTTTGCTGGAAAGCAACAACATAGTAATGTAACCTCTTGTCAATGTGAAAAATAAGCTGCTATTAGGGAGGAGTCAGCTGAATGTTTTTAGACCAACTATTTGGTTTTTTAGTGTCATTTGGGTAGTATCTTAGTGATGACATTTGGTGGTAAATAATGAAATAATAAAGTTTGAACTTACTGTGTAAAGGCATTGGTTCCTTTTTGTTGGTTCACATTGTAGCCCAGCTTATTCTTACATGTGAATACAGAATGTAAAACATTTAAAAGTAATCTCTTAGGATTTAGGTACCGTAAATGACTTAATTATTTTATAAGGTGTGGGTGTGGGGGGAGTATTGTCCCATCTGCTTGTTTATCTTTAACTTGTAAAGAAGGAGTTGGTAAGAAAGTCTTGAAAGTGTCTTAACATCACAGTGACTTTAAACTGAAGATAATATTGTCTAATTACCAAATGGAGACTGGTTGCAAAGAATAGCTATTGGCCGGTGTAGGCGTAATGACTAAAGTATTTCACTGACCATTTTTAAACAATTTGTGTAAAAGTTTTATTGAGATATTATCACATAACATACAATCTACCCATTTAAAGAGTATAATTCAGTGGTTTTTAACTTATTCAGAGTCATATTACTGTCACTGGAATTAATTTCAGATCATTTAATAACTCCAAAAGAAACCCTAATCCATTAGCAGTCACTACCCCTTACCCAGTCCCCCCATTTCATTGACTTTTACATCTTTGTCTCTTTTTATTTTTTGAGACGAGAGTCTCACTCTATTGCCCTCAGCTAGAGTGCCATGGCATCAACCTAGCTCACAACAACCTCTTAAAACTCCTGGGTTCAAGTGATCCTCCTGCCTCGGCTTCTCTAGTAGCCTGGACCACCAGTGTGTGCCATACGCCTGGCTAATTTTTCTATTTTCAGTAAGGATGGAGTCCTGCTCTTGGTCAGGCTGATCTCGAACACCTGAGCTCAAGGCAGCCTCCTGCCTTAGCCTCCTAGAGTGCTGAGATTACAGACTGGAGCTGGCCTAGATCTTTGTCTTGATTCATTGTTGGTTTTATGTGTAAACATGTATATGGACAAGAGAAGGCACAGATTTGTTGAGTCCTTCCTCTGTGCCAGGCATTGTGCTAGGCCTGCTTGCCAGGTAATGTTTTCCTTTAATCCTCAGAACAAAATCCCAAATAAGCTCACTATTGTTGCCTGTATGTTAATGAAGGAGATTCACTTGTGCCAGCAGCACATTTGGTGAGTAGAGGAGTCTGGATTTGAACCCACTGCAGTTGAACTTCTAGCTCCCTTGCTCTTCACTTCCTTCCTGGGAGTTCTGGGTTTGGATTCCTGTGTATCACTGCTCAAAAGCTCCTGAGTATTTTACAAAGTGCTCTTTGGAAAGAGGGAGTCAAACATGATGTAATAACTGGAGTTTATTTTAAAGCATGGAATGAGAGGAATTTCTTTATGGTTCTCCGGCATCTGATTTTGGCAGGAGGACTTGAATCAGCTTCAGCTGGGTTGATGTATGCAAACCGTCCCTTTCAGCCCCTCTATGCTGTGAGCTGCTTAAGCGCACACGTTCCATCTGTTTTGCTCCCTGTTGGATCCCCAGCGCCTGGCACAGAGTAAGCACGCCATACATATTTGCTGAATGTTGAATAAATTCGTAGAACAAAGTGATACGGTCTTGTTACCTGTTTAAGTTTTAGTAATGTAGCTTTCTAGTCAGGAATATGTTCCTTTTAAATTAAGTTAGACAATTGAAAACGTAATTTGAGAAAACTACCTTGTCACTGATTTTTCAATATCCGTTATAAAAGCTGCTTCATGTTATTATATTTCCTCTTCCAACCTTGCTATTGTTTGGTTAATCAGCACACAAAAAAAGGAGGAACAAAATATTTGGCATGCTTTTTCCCTTAAATCATTCATCTCCTCAGTGTGATTTTTGTTTTCTGATTGTAAAAGGAATACATGGCCACGTTGTAGGACCTTTCTGGAAGAAAAGTAAAAATATAGAAGGGAAAAATTATAATCTCACTGTTTAGCTGACTACTTTTAATCTGCTAGTTTTCCTTCTTAGCTTTCTTTTTTTTAATCACTTAACTGCAGGTAGTATTGTACAGCAGATCTCTGGAACTCAATCATCTTGCACAGTTAAAACTTAACACAGATGGGAAATAGTCAAATAGCGATTTCCTATTTACCTTTACCTCTAGCCCCTGGTAATTACCATTCTACTGTGCCCCTATGTGGTTGACTAGATGCCTTAGAACGTGGAATCCCAGGTGATAAGCTTATGCATTTACCATAATAGTTCATCCACGTTGCCCTGTATTGCAAGATATCCTTTGAAGAAGCGTATTGATATTCCATTGTGTGTATATTCCTCCTCCTTTTCTTTGTCCATTCATCCATCAAAGGAAACTCAGGTTGTTTCCAAGTACCATTGTGAATAGTAATGCAGTGAACACGGGAGTGCAGATACCTCTTCAACATCCAGAATTCAAATCTTTTAGGTAACTGCACAGAAGTAGCACTGCTATCTTTTAATTCTTTAATGATGACCACCCTAACAGGTGTGAGGTGACACCTGCTTTTCCCCCATGGTTGTGATGCCGAGCATCTTTTTGCGTCCTTGCTGGCCATTTATGTATCTTCTTTGGAGAAATGTCTGTTCAAGTCTTTTGCCCATTTTTAAATCGAGTTATTTGGGATCTTTTTGCTATTGACTTGAAGGAGTTCCTTATATATTTTAGATGTTAACCTATTACCAAATACAGATTTTGCGTATATTTCCTCCCGTTAATTAGGTTGCCTTTTCAACTTTTATTAGTTGTTTCTTTTACTGTGCAGATACTTTTTAGTTTTACGTAGTTCCACTTGGCTGTGGGTTTGGACAAACGTATAGCAACATGTATTCACCATGTAGTATCACACAGAGTATTTTCACGGCCCTAACAATCCTCGTTTCTCCAGCTTTTCATCTCTGCCTTCCCTCTCACCCCTGGCAGCCAATGGTCTTTTTATTGTCTCCAATGCTTTGCTCTTTCTTAGAACATCATATAGTCGGCACCATAGAGCATGTAGCCCTTTCAGATTGGCTTCTTTAAGTGAGCAATATGCATTTGAGTTCCTTCCATATCTTTCTGTGGCTGATATTTCATTTCTTCTGAGTTCTAAATATTATGCTATTGTCTGGATGTGTCACTATTTATCCTTTCGGTACTGAAGGATGTCTTAACAACTTCTAAGTTTGGCAGTTATCATTAATAGCATTACTGTAAATATCTATGTGGAAGTTTTTGTGTGGACATAAAGTGTTCATCTCCTTTGGGTCGATATCAGGGAGTGCAGTTGCTAGATCGTACGGTAAGAGTATGTTCAATTTATTAGGAAACTGTCCAGCCGTCTCCCAGAGTGCTTGTAGCACTTTGCATTTCCACCAGCAATGAATACGAGTTCCTGGTGTATCTTTGTCAGCAGTGTGATTGTTCGTGTTCTGGATTTTGGTCATTCTAATAGGTGTATGGTGGCATCTCATTGTGTTAATGTGAACTTCCCTGATGACATATGTTATGGGGCCTCTTTTTGTATGTTTTTTTGCCATCCGATATCTTCTTGGGTGAGCTCTCTGTTAAGGTCTTTGGCCCATTTTCAAAATAGGGTTGTTTGTCTTCTTAAAAGACCTTTAAAAGGTCTTTGTATATGTCAGAGAACTGGTTTTTATTTGGGTTTTTCGAGACAGACTCTCACTCTGTCACTAGGGCTAGAGTGCCACGGCATCAGCCTAGCCCACAGCAACTTCAGAATCCTGGGCTCCAGCAATAATCTTGCCTCAGTTTACTGAGTAGCTGGGGCCACAGCCACCTGCCACCACACTCAGCTAATTTTTCTATTTTTAGTAGAGACAGGGTCTCTTTGTTGCTCAGGCTGGTCTTGAACTCGTGACCTCAAGCCATCTTCCTGCTTCTGCCTCCCAGTGTGCTAGGGTTATAGGTGTGAGCCACTGCACCTGGCCTAGATTCTGGGAGTTTTGTATTTTTACCTTTAAGTCTGTGATCCATTTTGAGACTATTTTTGTGAAGGGTGTAAGGTTTATGTCTAGATCTTTTTTTTTTTTTGGTATGCAAATGTCCAGTAGTTTCAGCACCATTCCTTGAAAACTACCGTGGTTCCATGTGTCACCCTTGCCCCTTTGTTAAAGGTTGGTGGACTGGGGCAGCGCCTGTGGCTCAAAGGGGTAGAGCGCCGGTCCCATATGTCAGAGGTGGCGGGTTCAAACCCAGCCCCGGCCAAAAACTGCGCGGAAAAAAAAAAAAAAATCGGTGGACTGTGTTTATGTGGGTCTATTTCTGGGCTCTATTATGTTTCATTGATCTCTTTGCCTATTCTTTCGCTAACATTGCATTGTCTCGCTTGAAATCAAGTGGTATCACTCCTTCAACTTTGTTCCTTTCCTTCAATATTGCGTTGGCTGTCTCGGACCTTTTGTTTCTCTATATAAACTTTACTAAGAATTTGCTGATGTTTGTGAAACAATTTGCTGGGATTTTAATTAGGATTGAATTTATTCTACAGATCAAGTTGGGAGAAACTGACATCTTGACAATATTGAGACTTTGTGTCCATGAACATAGACTATTTCTCCATTTATGTACTTCTTGATTTATGAGCATTTTACAGCTTTTTTCATATAGATCTTATACAATTTTGCTGAAGTTATATCTAAGTATTTAGGGAGCTTATGTAAATATTGTGTTTTTAATTTCAAATTCCATGTATTTATTACTAGATATAAATAAATGATTGACTTTTATATATTAGCATTGTATTCTGCAACCTTGTTATCATCCCTTATTAGTTCTAGGTTAGATGACACTTACAAATGTTGCCTTCTTTTAATTTTGACATTAAAAAAGAAAACAATTCTGGCGGTGCCTGTGGCTCAAAGGAGTAGGGCGCCGGCCCCATATGCCGGAGGTGGTGGGTTCAAACCCAGCCCCGGCCAAAAAAAAAAAATTAAAAAAGAAACAATTCTAATATTATTAGAACACTTTCTAAGAAGCATTTTTCTTTTATTTTGAGACAGATTCTTGCTCTGTCACCTAGCTAGATTGCAATGGCATCGTCAGAGCTCATTGTAGCTTCAGATTGCTAAGCTAAAGTGATCCTCCTGCCTCAGCCTCCCAAGTAGCTGGGGCTATAAGCATGAGCCACCACACCCAGCTAATTTTTCTGTTTTCTGTAGAAATAGGGTCTCGTTTTTGTTCAAGCTGGTGTTGAGCTCCTGACCTCAAGTGATCCTCCGCCTCGGCCTCCCAGAGTGCTAGGATTACAGGCGTGAGTCTTTGCCCACCAAGCCACATATTTCTTTGATATGAAATAGTCCAGGGAATGGACACATTAAGCCTTTAATGATGGATATTTGCATTGCTTTCAACTTCTTAGGTAAATATAAGTAGTATTTCATAGTATATCTTTATGCATACAGGTTTTGGGGTCTTGTTTTATGAATTTGCCATTTTTATGCTAGATCAATTTTCAAGAAACTCAATTGCTGGGGTCAAATGTCATATGAATATTTTTAATGTACTGGAAGACGTACTACTTAGCCACTTTCCCACAGAGTTGTACCAGTTTATACTTGGTAGATGAGAGTGCCTGTCTCACCTTCTCTGCTTTGGACTTACTCACATTTTGATGACAAAGGGGATGAGATTGTTAAGTCAAATGCATAGCTGTCAGTGTCCACATCGAGGATCCTACCCTAGGTAGAATGGAAATGAGACTGGCCCCTTACAATTACAGTGGAAGTTATTCAGTGAGAGAAAGCAAACATTCAAGGTATGCTCCCAAGAGGGCCCGCCGCTGGGGCTTTGCCTCAGTGGGGCACTTTGCTGTAGAGGACAGAAAGGTTTGGATTTCTCTTCTGTATTTGTCTAGAATGACTCTTACAGCTTTTTCTCCCACAAGTGAAGCAACTTAAGAGAGACTTTTAAAGATGAACAATTCACACACCCAGGGGAGAAAATTAGTCTGTCAAGCTTCTATTCTGAACTGGAAAGAATCTGATCCATTTGTGTTTCTGTCTCTGCAAACAACTTTCTTTTGGGTTCTTCTCTTTCAGAATAAGGAAGGTTGAAGGACAGGAATGTTAATACTGAAAAACCTTTTGTGTCTTATGATTTGTTCATAATGTATAATTTGTTGCTTGATGTATTCAAGCAGGGTGCAGATTTTTCCCTGGCATGCCCAAGCCCTGCCCAGCCCTCGACTTTCCTTTCCTCTCACCGTCTCTCCCGGCTTCTTCTGTGTATAATCGCAGTGGAGGAAGAACTGCCCAGGTAGTTTTTGAAGGTAGCATCTACCAAAGCATTCCCATATACCCTTCTGGGGGTTTTCTGTTCTCAAATAAGTGTGGCTAATATTTTCCTAGCAAAAGGAACATAAGCTATAATATGGGAGAAAGCCTATCATAGCTTTTGAAAACGCGTTCTCAGCAAAGAAAGTTGGGGAAATTAGGCTCAGGGGCATAATTGCAGAGTATCTAGCAAAGTCTGACCTCACCATCAGGAGACCCAAGAGGGGGACATACAAAAAGAGCTGTGAAGTAAGCAAGACTCTTATTGCCCATTTGCTAATCTCTTATAATGGAATAGTCAATTGAACGATTGTATACACATCACACCTGTACATACTCATTTCATTATTAAGCCTTCTGACGCGATATTTATTTGAGCCACTTTCCTTGGACATTAGAAATGTGGCTGTTTCCTGTACATGACACATGACGCATTTGATGTGTCTGAATAATTAAACGCTTTAGCCTGGGAGACTATATCGCTCTGTCAATACCATCTAATTAGCATTTTCTCATTTATGTAGAAGACTACTGTAATTAGGCCTGTTGTGAAATAACTGAGATTTAGATCATCTAAATGACTGTGGGGAGTGTAATCTTTCTGGATTTCTCTTTCCTGTATAAGAAGAGTAGCCTTTCTACTCATGAGTAGTTGTGAGTCTGTGTGTCTGGTTATCCGTGCATGACTGTAACCTGTTATTTAAAAAATATGCTAAAAGGCAAATAAACATCTGCCTGTCAGTTCGAGTTTTGGACTGAAACATGGGAGCTCAATTAGGCTTATAGAGTAAAATGTTTTTTAAATTAAATATTCACCAAATAGTTTTATACCCCAAATGATGTCATTTTTAGGTATGTATTTCATAATGAGGAAAAAAAATGGTCCATACTTCCAGAGCCTCCAGGAGGCTGCACCTGGTGTCCCCCAGTGCAGCGGATAGCTCGGACCCCGACTGTGCTTCAGGGCCTTACCTGTCCCTGTGTACAGTGTGGGCTGTCATGTAGATGTCTGCTTGATATCCACATCGAACAGACAAGTTTGGGAATAACTCAAGTTGAAAGAGCTGACTGAGAACTTTGATGTATCTTATTTTGCTTGGGCAGCAGTGGAGGCTGTCTGGTTTAAACAGAACCCACAAAGGCCGCTTTCCACCACTTTCCTGGGCTTGATAAGAAGACCTAGTCTCTTTTCAGAATAGGGAAAGCTAGCCAGTTCTGGACAGTGCACACCTAGCTGCTTCTCCCCAGCACCTTGCACATAAACACACAAAATTATTTCTTTTCCAAACATAGGGAGACTGAAGACCTGTAATTGAGATTAGGGCCATGGCTTTACACTCTCCGAACCTGAAATTGAGCTGGCTGCAGTGAGCAAGTGTGTGAGATGCACCTTGAGTTCAGTAAGTCTTTGAATGCTCAAGAGCATTCAAGATAGAGAGAGGGGCATGGACTCAAACTGGGACAGTCTTCATTGCAAAGCGCTGGCGCCGTGTTGAACGTGTCTGTTCCATAGACCCTTGCCTGGTAGGGTGACTGAAAGGCATTATCATATTCACACCGACTTCTAAACGTTTGAGGTAATAGTGGGACAAATAACCGAATGGAATAAAGGGAATGGTGGGTTCGTTTTCAAAGCAGTGGAACACAGCGTGCTACCTAAAATTATATTGACTACACCTTAGTCTTCAATGATAAAGAAGGAGCACATTACTCTAAAATCTCCAGTTGGTTGCTAGAGAACCCCTGAAGTATCCATCCTCCCTAGATTATCTCACTTTATATTAGGTTTTTGAATTAAACGTCTCCTTAAAATAAATATCCTCAGCCAAACCAGCCCTCCTGAGCTTACAGTTTCCTGCACGCAGCATGTTTCCAAGTGTGGGATTTCAACAGCACATATCATATGTTGAGTGGAACTGTTAAGTATTTGAGGCTGTGATTTACCAACAGGGTCCTTATTTTCTCACAGTGAGGAAAATGTGGTATGAGGAATTTATGACTTGTGTAGAAATCAAGGCAGGGTACAAAGGAGAATTAAAAGCCACAGCATTCCTTAGCTTTCGTGATGTCTTGAGAGGGATATGGCTGTCTTGCCCACATACACCCAACACAAGTTTTCAGGACAAGGTGGGCTGGAGCCGACTGAACTCCCCCTCCGACAGTCAGGCCTGGCAGCTAAGCCACATCCCCTGGGGTCCAGGTTCTAGTTTGTAGGTAGGTAAGTTCTCCACCCCCTCAGGATTTGACTCTCAACTTGACCACTTACACTACAGTTTACTCAAGGGAGACTCAGATACTCTACCTAATGCACAGTAATACTGTGCATGGCTCCGGGTTAATTGTTTGTGTGTTCTGGAAAGTGGAAAGAGTAGTCTAGTATTTACAGAGGAATATAAGGGAGTCAGGGAGCCTAATTTTGTGCCGTTCTTTCCCTCCGTGAACCCTGGCAGTGCAGTTCCTTATGGCTCAGTGTTTGGTGTCATTCCCCCGTTTATTGCATTCTGGTCACCAGTGAAAAGGGACAGACACACAGAAGGTGTTCTGGGCCAGTTGGTAAGCATGAGATTGATTAGAACCCAGAATGAAAACACTAACATCACTTGAAGGCGGCCAAAGCCTTTCTTCTATTGCACATGAATTGCTTTTTCGTTTTTGGGTATATAAGTAGTGAACAGTATCTGCAGTGACAGCACGTGACTATAGGAGCATGTGTGAAGTTATTTACCTTTAAAACTCCTATCGTGACTAAGCAAAAAGTACCTTTTATATTTCATACAAAAGACCATGTTTATTAAGGGCACAATTGCATACATCGAAAAGCACATATAATATCTTCCTTAAAAATTCTTCTTTATACTCCTGGCTTCAATATTCTAAAATCCACCCATTTAGCAGATTTTAAAAAGTGTCTAGTTTTCTAAGCCTAGGAGCTCTTGGCACTGCAGTCATGACCGCAGTAGGACAGACTTTTTGAGAAAAAACTCTGCAGCTCAACTAAAGAGAAAAACCATAAGAAAAACCAAATTAAAAAAAAGTGCTAAGATTGCTATTAAGTTTGAGGTTATAATAGTGTATTGGTTTGAAAAGGAAAGGAAGATCGGTAAAGAGGAAAGGAAAACAGCGTGACTGTTGACGTTTTGCTGGGAACTCCGACTTCTCTCCAGCCCCATTTGTTCTGAAGCTCTTTCAGGTACCCCTGTTGCTTCCTCTCCATTTGCTGATAGGATCTCCCCATTCCCTGGGAACACTATTGCATTTTATGTCAACGGAATCACGTGACATAGTTGAGAAATGCCTTAGGACTTGTGGGGATGCTTGGAAAGGAACCCTGGAAATCAGCAAGAGAACTGCGTAGTATCCTCACCTTTCTCACCATCTGGCTGTATTTGCTTGGTTCTGAGCCTCACCTTTTCCTTGTGTGTGAAATGAAAGGAGCAGAAATTGAAGATGCCCAACGTTTAGGTAACAAAGGAGTGTGAAGATCGCAGGGTGCTCGTCATGTCAGAATCATTTCAGACTTAAAGGATCCAAAATTCTTGGCAATAGTGAGCCACCATGGCATTAGTGTAGGTTGTGTTGAGTGAGTAGGTATGACTAGAGTCTGCAAAAATGGATCTATTTCCAGGATTCTTTATTTACTCAATCATTGAATTCTTAGCACTTCTGCAAGTAAAGAGGGTCTGGCCGAGTAGGCTGACATTCATTTTACATGGTGATAACCCTCTAAAGAAGAATGAGCCCATTCAAACATTTTCCAATGAGATTTCTAAGAGGTATAGTTGTAGCAGTGTCATTAGCAAATTTTGGAGTCCCTGTTCTAATCTGCTTGCACCAGCTCCAACAACGTCTAGTCTCTATATGTACCTTACATATACCTGTGTTAAGACTCCTTAAAAAGCCCGAAAGACTACTGTGAAATAGAGAATTTATTGGATGAAAAGAGTTAACACATAAATGTAGTTTAATTTTCTTTTTAACTTTCTTATGTGTGTATACAAAGAGCCACATGGTTCTACAAGGCCTCTAGCAAAAAACAATAGCTCATGTTCCCCCTTTCTACCCAATTTCTACTTTCCAGAGGCAACTAACTCTTGTAAAGTCATAACTGTCATTTCTCTTTGTACTTTGAAAACACATGTTTATGTGGGATTTCTTGACTTACCATTTCAGTTTTAGGTCTTTTATCGTAACTGCGTACTATGGAAGATAAGGCTTTAATTCTCTTACCCTTCCCCTAACACAAATAGATTTTACCGTGACCCATACTTCCAAAATATTAATAGTTATGAGTTACGAGCTCTATATTGCTGTTTAGCAAATTATTCTAAAGCATAGTACCTTGATGCAACAAACATTTATTTCTCACAGTTTTCACGGGTCAGGAGTCTAGGAGCAACTTGGCTGGGTGCTTCCTGCTCAGGTTGTCTGATGAGCTCTCAGTCAAGCCGTGGGCAGGTGCCGCTGTCAGCTGAAGACTTGACTGGAGCTGAGGATGCACTTGACCCCTTCCATGATTGTTGGCAGCTTTCATTCCTCCTGGGCTGTTGAACCGAGGGTCCCGGTTCCTTGCTCTCCAATACAGGCCTCTCTGTGGGACAGCTTACAGCATGGCAGCTTTCTTTCCCAGACGATCTGAGAGAGAGAGAGAGAGAGAGAGAGAGAGAGAGAGAACGCTCAAAATGGAATCCACGGTCTTTGGGTAACTTAATATGAGAAATGATAATCCATTACTTCTCTTGTGAGTCAGTCCAGCCCCCACTCAAGGGGAGGACATGTCACAGGATGTGGACACCAACAGGCAGAGATCACTGGGATCAACTTAGAGGACATCTACCATGAGAAGTTTCTGTCTAGGTCAGTGTTCAGTGTTTACATTATTATGATTACATATATATCATTCATAACACAACCATGTACTGTGATGACCTTTTTGTCTCATCCAACTTTGTCTCTCTGCAATTGACTGTTTGTTGTTTTTGTGACAGAGTCTTACTCAGTCACTCTGGGATTGAGTGCTCTGGTGTCACAGCTCACAGCTACCTCAAACTCTTGTGCCCAAGCAGTCCTCTTGCCTGAGCCTCCCAAGTAGCTAGGAGTACAGGCACCCACCACAATGCCCGCCTGGTTTTTCTATTTTTAATAGAGACAGGGTCTTGCTCTGGCTCCGACTGGTCTTGAACTCCTGAGTTCGGTTGATCCACATTGGCCTCCCAGAGTGCTAGGATGGCAGGTGTGAGCCACTGCACCTGGCCAATTGACTTATTTTTTGTTTGCTTGGTGTTGTATGTACCTGTCCCTAATTTACCATTAACTACCATGCAAGATTCATACTTGCTTCTCAGTTTGTTGAAGTGTATCAGGTGTGTATTTTGTGCATTTGACCTTTTGGAATGGTTTCTCCCAGAGTCAGCTAACATCTCCATTCTGGACTCATTGCTTAGACACTATTCAGAGCGAGAACAGTTCTGAAGATCTCATTACCTCTTACGTCGGCTGCCCTATTTCCTCAGTCTCCGCAGGTCACACTTTTTCTCTAGCTCTGACTCTTTATTTTGGTGGGCACATCTTCCAACAAAAGTTCCTGGGAAGTAAAAATATCAAAATCTCAGGTGCCTAAAAATGTTTTCCTTTTACCCTTATGCTTGGCTGGTAATGTAGATGAAGAAGTGGTTGAAAATCATTTTTCCTCAGATTTTGGAAGAGGTGCTGCGTGGCCCCGAGCTCCCCGTTGTTGTCTTTGAGAAGTCCAGAGCCCTTCTGATTTCAGATCTTGTGTTTGGTACCTGTTGGTCCCTTCTATGAACCTTCATCTTTCATCTCCAGCATTCTGACATATCTCAACAAATACAAAGTTGGAAAAAACTGCTGAAATCAGAAAATACATGAATACCTATAAGCCAGAGTTTTGAAAAAGGATGGTGTAAACATCCCTGGGCCTGATTCTTTTTGTTTCTAATCTGTTAGGTTGAGGTTTGTCCTTTCCATTCATTTGTCATTTCATAGAGGAAATTCAGGTCCTATAGTTTTGGAAGTTTTTATAGACACATTTCTTTGGAAAGGATATAAATTACCATTTCCATTCTCTTTCTGGAATTTCTTTTATTTAAAAATCGAACCTCCTGTTCCAGTCTTCTTTTCTGATCTTTTCCCTCCTTGTTCAAAACTCTGCTTTATAGGCATTTATATATCTTTTGATTTAGAGGGTTTTTTTCTGACTTTATCTTTGTGTTTTTTCACTGAAAAATCTGCTCTTTTATGTTTTTCATTTCTGAAAGCTTTTTGTGTTAATATTTTAGGAATTGGTTCGTTAAAAAGTCTCCTATTCTCCTTACATGGATACAGTATCTTCTTATTTCTCCAAGGTATTAATTACCTTTTTTCTTTCCCCCACAGCATTGTTTCTCATTCCTCTAAGCTTCTCTTGGTTTGTTTGATTTGGCCTCTGTATTTCATGTTGGACCTTTTCTCAAATGCCTGATGACCCTTGGCTGTCTGCTGAGAAGCTGGTGTGAAGTTCAGCATGCTTCAGTGGAAGTTGGTGGTGGCATAGGGAGAGCTGTATAGATCATTTTTCTTGAAAGTCTCCCAGCTGTAGATTTGCATATGTTTTTTTTTTTTTCTTGCTTTGATGAATTTCCCAGGAAAATGGTTCTCTGATTTCCTGGCTTCCTACTTTCTTACTACCAATTTTGGAGAAAAAATAATGAAGGTTTCACCCTCCATCATATAAACTTTGGCTTAATCTTTTCTTTCTTAGTGGTCGTAATACTATACCCATTTTAATAGGAGAGGAAACTCTTAGACTTATGTTCTGTTATTGAGATTTCTTAGAAGCTACTGTTTATTTCATGTTCTGAAATTGAGATAATTTCAGTCAATGTGAAATTGTCTTTTAATTATCACTTCCATAGAAAGATCAAGTCATTCAATTTATTATTGTTATGGTTTACTTGGCCGATATATGTGTGAATACATACAGGGTGGCCGTAAAGTTTGTGTGCCATTTAAAATAATATGTATTTCCCTCCCCCCTAAATGTGGCTTCACTGTTTTCAGAAAACCGGAAGTGCAGGAACTTAAAACAGGACATACAAATGAGACTTCTGATGACACCAAACGGCCTTCTTTGTTTGGCTGTTGCTTATCTGAACAAAACAAATTTAGCAGCATTTGTAAAGGACCCCCCTGACAACCTACAACCCAACCTGGTCTTCTCTGTCCCTTCTGGGACCTAGCCAGGTCATTATTTTAGGCCTGAGCTCTGTTCTTATTATCTGTACTTAGCAACTTGAGTTGTTTATCATGGTGATTTTTCACAAACTCCTCTCAATGTTTGTAACAAAACTCTTACCTTCTGTGTCGACCAGCCCTTTAATACCTGTATCTTCAAGCACTTTCTTTCTGCAGGGGACAGAGGCAATGAAGACACCTCATTAAAACCAGGGTCCATGGTCGGCACCTGTGGCTCAAGAGTAGGGTGCCGACCCCATATACCAGAGGTGGCAGGTTCAAATCCGGCCCCGGCCAAAAAAAAAAAAAAATCCCAGGGTCCACTACTGCATTCTGTGGTAAAGCCAAGTCCTGAAGCAGAGTATATTTAAATACCGGGGCCCCAAAGCCCCATGCTCACTTAACCAAGGCACATTAATGACTTACATTTTCAAGTTTTTTTCTTAGCCTAGAAAGAAAGATGCTTTTTTTTTAGTCTACCTACTTCAGGATAATAAAAGGTACTTGCTTGCCTTCCTTGAATAGAGACGATAAAAGATGATTTTAAACATCACCTTGATACTTTATTCTGAGGCCGAGATTTTTGTCTCTCTGATTCACAAATGCATCTCCAGTGCTGAGTTCGTGGGCAGCTCCCAGGAAATGCGTGTTCTCTGAATGAGTGAGAGAAGAGGGAGGGGGTCATACTAACCCATGACTGTCCTGCAGCTTCAAAAGTGGTGATTAAAAACAATCCTGCCTCCTCACACACTTCTCCACCATGTTGGGGCTCAGAGTGAGCTTGGGCGAGCTCTGGGCTGCTCCGTCAGTCAGTACGTGACAGCAATTATTAAGCACAAGGAAACACTCTTATATCCTTAACAGTGTACCTTCCAGGAGCACAGTTTGTAATGCTAGAGGCAAAAGAAGCCTCCTTTCAGATGGCTGGCTTGATGTAGCCAAAGTGCTAATTTGTTTTCAGCTTCAAGGAGATTTAGAGCCCTGGCCTCCCTGGCAGTCACTGGCCACTTGTTCTCTTGTTCTGCAGACAGACCTGGAGATTTGTTGCCCGACACTTTTCTGACTTCAGGGTGTACTCTGGGGAAAATCCTCCAAACCTTCATACCTGAGGGCAACCAGGGTACTGGTTGTGGGAAGGAGCGCTGGAGTCCAGTCACTCGCCTGCTGGGAAGGGGAGAATCAGAAGGAAAGCTCTTGGCCCTCTGGCCCTGGGCAGAGCTGTGGTCAGCCCTGGCAGAAGTAGACAGCATACAAAGGAAACATACATCAACTTGTGTGCACCCTCAAAAAATGCTAGTCAGACTCATGTCTTTGGCAAGTCATACCCTTGGCTTTGCCTCCAGTCTATAGGTGAGCACAGAACAGTGTTGTGGGGCTGGCAATTCCAAACTGTCCTTCCAAACTGTCCAACCTATCAGTGGTGATTACAAGGGGAATGTAGGAAAAGAAGCTCTAGGAGGTGCTTATGTTTGTGTAGTCTTGGTTAGAACTTTCATTATTATGTAGATTTCCATAATTAATTAGATTAATTTTAGTCTATTACAGTTGACTGGGATTTTTGTCCCAAAGTGGAGGTCTTTGGGAACTGAGAGTTGAAGATGGAAGATTTCTGGGTAATGCCTGGATCAACGTTCTAGGAACTGCTTCACTGCCAGCTTCCCTTTTTTGGCAATGGAAGGGCATGAATAATGCCTTCTTTGAAGCCGTAAGGCACACAACAAGCAAAGAACTCTCTAATTGAACTTTACAAGCTGAAGGGGCTGACTTATGGGCAGCATTTGAACAAACTTCTAGTCACCATAATTTAGTAAGGGTTGGCTGCCAAAAGCCATGTAAAGCTTTACTTGATCCATTTATGAATTAAGAGCCTGCAGTAAATTAATTACCATGTATTGGGGCTAATAAAATCTAGCAGGCTAAGAACACCTTTGGGTCCATCTGCAGAGAGGGATGAGGACAGAGAGCTGCTTCCTTCCTGGGATCTGAGTGTTTCCTGGCCCCGGGCCTTATACAGTGTGGGCAGGGATAGCGTCCGTGCTCCATGTCCACCACAGAGCCGTTTGAGCCAGCTTTTGGCTCTGCAGCTGCTGGAAGGCTCTGCTCTATTGATCATAATAAGCTGTTCTGTCTTATTAAAGTTGCATCATGGAGTCTGGTTTTTAGGAGCCCTATTGAGAATTAGTTGCAGAAGAAGCAATTTGCTTGTATTTTCCGACAGTTAACAGGCCAAGCAGATGGGATAGCAGACCTGAAATAGTTAGCTTGGCTGCCTGCCACTGTTCTATGAATTTTGATTTGCACAGAGATGTAATAGTTGTATTTTTCCCTTTTTTGGAAGTACTTGCCTATGAGCTTTGGGAAAATTAATCCTTGGTTTCCTGTAAAGTATACCCTTGTAAGTGAATATTGCTGCTGTGCTGTGTCCTGTGGCAGTTAGATCAGGACATCCGATTCTGTGTTCTGTCAAAGGGGAGAGACCGCTCCCTTCATTTTTCCCCCGTGGCTTCTCAGGGTAAAGCTGTTTTCATTCACAACTTACGACTTGGTATCTAAAGGTGTTTTCCCTTTCAATGGATGGGATTACCTTTCCTTTTGTTTTAGGCAATGTTCACCAAAATGTTGTCTAAACGCAAGAAAGGGTGTTAAAATTAAGCTTAAAAAAAGGAATTTATGCACAGATATGAAATGAACATGAGTGGCATTTGGGTGGAGAAGATCTGAGTTCTTCCTGAATGAGCTAGAAACTTGTTTTATTTAATATTGAACATACATGCAAAACAATATTTTAAAGCCATGTGTAAGGTATAAAGAACACCATGGAAGCAAGCTTGTCTTTCCCACCCCTGGCCTAGATTAAGAAATAGAAAATTTCAGTTTTCAGGACCTTTTTAACATTCGGTGACCCTTCCTCAATCCTATTCTGTTTCTTACTCTCCCTTTATAACCAATATTCTGAATTTTGTATTTTTCATTCCCATGTTTAATCACATACCTCTGAATTCCTAAATAATACATTGTCTAGTTTTACATGTTTTTGAACTGTGTATAAAATGTATATTTTCTCAACTTGCTTTTTTCACTCAACATGAAGGGCAAGTTCATTGACACGGCCGCATCAGATTGTCCGACTACATCATTATCATGTATCCATTCTTGTGCCCATGGACTTTTGGATTGTGGCCAGTTCTTTGCTATTTCAATTATCTTTCCTGGTATCTAAGCCAGTTTTTAAACAAACCAATCTACAGTATACTGGTATTGGTTTTTTTTTTTTTTTAAGATTTGTTTTGCTAAGAACATTATAACATATTCCAGGTATTACAGATTATAAAATGGCCATCTATTACACACTTCAAAGAAAGGCCCATATTTACCCAAAGGGATAAAGGAACAGTCAGTAGCTTTGTTTTTTTGCTCTTCATAGTGGTCCAGAGAAGTCATTGCGGTAGCTGAATGCATTTCATTATTATTTGTTAAAACTAAGTCTCAAGGAGTGAAATGGAATTTTAAGATCAGAAAGATAAACAAAAGGAAAAAGAAACCTCCAAGAAATGCTTCCCTCATTTCCATGTGCTGCCTTCACCTCTCCTTTCTGGGTTCTTAGAGCGTTTATTGTTTGCACTCGTATCTCAGATGGCTCCAGGATTCTGGTTACTTCTCTCCAGGGCGTTCATGCATCAAAGGTCTTTGATGACGTCTCTTCAACACTAAGTTCTCAGTGTACAGGAACCCCTCTTCAGGTCTGTCTTCTAAGGCAGGCTGTGTTGGAAAAGTAGATGCTGCACCCTACTTGTGCAGCCCCTCTCCTGCTGCAGGTGGGCCTTTGCCTGGCCAGCTGCCCACATCTTGGCTCAGATATTCCTTCCTCAGAAAGCCATTCCTTGCCCCCCAAGTAATTTGTCTTCTGTCACCCCCTAAACCATTACTCTGCTTTATTTTCCTCGAGGACTTAGGACCTAAAAGTATGGCTGCTTGGTTGGTCTCGTCCCCTGTGGACCTGGAGTCTTATGTTGTTCACTGCTGTATTCTAAGCACCCAATTGTCCCTAAACCTTAGGGGTGTAGAGCATAAAAATGGATTGAGGAAACACATTTTTCTTAAATGACAGATAGATTAAGGATATTTCTAAACAAGTGATGGTTATAGTCTCATGGAGTGGATCCTGACAGGGCCAAGAGACATTTAAGCAAGTCATTAAACTCAATAGGCCTTACTTTTCTCGTCTGTATAATGGGGTTAGGTTTATGGTAAGCATAAAATGTTAATGGATATAAAATTGCTCTGAAATCCGATGGAAAAGTTTGTTACTGTTAACGTGTCACAGATATGTAAACTGCATTGGTTCTACTAGCCTTAAAGGTCGTGGAAGGGAACTTGGATCGAAAGTGTTTTATAATTTTCTGGTAGAAAGAAAAGTCTTTAAAGATGAAAGCGTCAATCAAGTCGGAAGGCTCTGAAATACCTTTTTTTCTCTCAAACTATTGAGTCCAAGGTGGCTTCAGTCATTTTTATCAAGAATCCACACTTTTGAATGATACCTGTCCCTAACGATTATGAGCAGGAAACTTCCTGGGGACACTTTAATTTTACTCTTGCTGATCCTCTGTCACATCTCTTGTTTTTTTTTTTTTTGTTTTTTTTTGTAGAGACACAGTCTCACTTTATGGCCCTTGGTAGAGTGCCGTGGCCTCACACAGCTCACAGCAACCTCCAACTCCTGGGCTTACGCGATTCTCTTGCCTCAGCCTCCCGAGCAGCTGGGACTACAGGCACCCACCACAACACCCGGCTATTTTTTTGTTGCAATTTGGCTGGGGCTGGGTTTGAACCCGCCACCCTCAGCATATGGGGCCGGCGCCCTACCGACTGAGCCACAGGCGCCGCCCACATCTCTTGTTTTTTTCCTCTAGGTGTATTATTTCTCTGAGCAGCCGAGTTGCAGTCTTCTTCAAAGGAGAGACTGTTTTGTTTTTAATTTGTTATTTATATTTGGCAAACATGGTCTTGTGCTTTGCAGAGGAAGGGTGTTTGGATAAAAGCTTATTAAGTTGTTTAAATATTTTTTATTAACTGTGGAAGCTCCTAGACTCATTCTCCTCAACCCAGATTACACATTAAAATCATTTGAGGAATTTAGAGGAAAATGTCATGGCTCAAGTCCCATGGCCATGTATTCTGATTCAGTTGATTTAAGAGGGAGTCTCAGCATTATTTCTTTTAATTAGTTAGTGTATAACTTCCTGCAGGTTATTCTGATGAGAAGTCAGGGCTGAAAACCACTGAACTAAAATAGAACATTGGTTCACAAGCGTGACTGTCCACTGAAATTACCCAGGGAAGTTAAAGCATCCTGATGCCTGGGTCTCACTTCCATAGGTTCTGACTTTAGTTGGGTTAGGCATTAAAACTTTAAAAGATCCGCCCGCTCGATTCTAATGTGCAGCCGTGTTTGATCCACTGCACTAGTTGTAGGCTCCTTGAACACAGTGCCAGACACTGATAGGTTAGCCCTTTCCCAGCTCTGCCCAATGACATAATCTACCTACCGGGCTCGCCGATGTTCGCTAATGTTAATGTGCAGATTCCTGGCCACTGCTCCAGAAGCTACAGAGAAATAGTAGGGAAGGCAAAGCTCCACAGATAACTTTTACGAGACTGCAAGCTTGAGGAACATGGCCCCTTAAATGCTCTACTTCTTATTATATTAACGGTTCTGAGCGAGTTTTTTCATAATCTCCCTGCTTTGCTTCTGTGCAGAAAAACCTCTTTGCAAGAGCATTCTATCTTTTGAATAATTAGAAGGCTTTCATATTTGGGAAAAATGTATACAAGCAGCAAAAGGTGTCAATTACATCATTTCAGGAAACAATTACAATTGCTTTTTTTCTGTAGTTAAATGATCATAAACTACATGCTGTGTAAAACCTTGAAATAGTGTATTGAGAAATAATTTGATCATATGGCAAATTCTTAACTGTGTATTACAGAGAGTAAGGATATCATGGGCAACTAAAAAACCCGAACTAATGAAGTCTTATGGTACTCGAGGGCCCTCCTAGTCCCCTATTTTTAGTTTTTTGTTTTTTTTTTTTTTAATTTAAGAGTTATTGTCTGGTTTGTGTTTCACCCAATTGTATTTTCATGACTTTGTCTTGTATAGATAGTCATAGTATTATGTTAAAAAGGAAAGAGAAACAACAATAAAAATAAAAGTTAGAAAGCCAAGAGCATTCAATAGAATGTATTGGATTTTGTTAAGTGCCTAGAGTTATGTAAGCCACTAGGAAAAAAATTAAAAGTATAAGACCATCTCTTGTTACTGGAGGAGAAATATAAATGTTTTCTGGTGTCTGGGTAACGTACAACCTGTTACACCCGCCAACTGGTTAATCAGTGTCACAGTAATTGAGAGTGAGAGATACATCTGTGTATCTGTAGCTCTATGTCATACTGTCCAGTGTTTCTAATCATTTCTAAGAGATTTCTGATCATTTGTAGGAGAAGGTTTCCCTGGTATGGATTAATAATAACAGGCACGCCTAGATTTGTGCTGGATTCATTTGAAAGGATAAACTGTGCCCATATTGATGACGGCAGATGGGATATATTGGGACTTACAGCCACATCCACTCTATTGGATATTGAAGACTCCAGAAACTGGTTAATTGCATGTCCTCAGTCTCTTAGGTTATGTTTTTCCTGCAGTTTGAAATTAGCCAGTCCTTTGCCATCCTCCTTTCTTCCTGGTTTCTTTCTCGGAGAGTCCCCTTCATTTAGTAGGACCTTATGGTTGTCACCGTGTACTCTTGTAAGCCTGGGATACATGACTTGGGTTCATTCTTTTTTCCAGATGAAAGAATTTTTAGGAGACATATTGTTTCCTTAGACTTTCTCTGAACAATGTTAGGATCTGAGATTTTTGCCTTTTAGCATTTGAGACTCTAACATCAAATGACTGTTCCTTCAAAGAACTGCGTGCTGCTGTTTAATTGGTAATTACTTTTCCCCTGGTTTAGCTCTGGGCTGGGTAAATTTAATAGGCACAGTATTTTTATTTTATATTGTTGGTACTATGAGATGAGTGTCTGAATCAAAAACACTAAATTCTGATTGAGAAGACAGTTGAACACCTAGATTGAAGGTCTTTGCCAGTGTTACTTAGAAAACATCTTAAACTACGTTCTAGGGAAAATCCCTGAATGATTCTTTTCCTTTTTGACATTATTCATTTTGCATGTATATTTCATTTAGTATCTGGAGACAGTTTTCCCATTTTCCCAGGTGACACAGCCTACTGATGTAATTGAGGGCATAGTTAGATTTGTTTGCTAGTCAGAGACTCACTATTTCCAGAGAGGAGAAACATAGACCAGTGATTTTCAACTGTGCCTACACATTAGAATCTCTGTTTAAAAAAGTGTCCCTTGAGACCCAGATAAACCAAATTGTAATATTTAGGGGTCAGGCCATGGCATGGTTATTTTAGAACCCCCCCCCCCATAACTACAATACACAGTAGTATTGGGAACCACTGACACAGATAGGCCAATGCTGCATTTTATTTGGCCAAGAAAGAATTGAATCAAGTTTATTTAACTGGGTGCCCATGAATACACAGTAGAGCTTCCATAGTTGACGGCCTTTCTTCATCCTGCATTGACCACCTCCTCATTTTCATAGACGGGACGCGCACCACATATACGTATCAGGACAGTAGGCCTAGTTCCTTATGTTGGTGGGTTTGTTACGGTCCCTTGAGTGGTCAACTTATAGAGGTTCTTCTATTCTATGTGTTATGTTGCATTTGTCAGTAGTTTGTAGGGAAAGAATAAGTCTTGGCTTCTTCCTGATTTTGCTGGATAATTTCTTGAGTCCTTATTTGATCTTTCTTTTTCCTTACGGAGTTGAGCTTCTCTGAGGGGCTGCCACCTTTACTGTGCACTTTATGATAAAGAAGCCCAAGGACAGTATGATGTGCCAAAAATAAACGGGACTTCTTTCTCTGTTTAAAATACTTTTGGTTATGGGAAAAGAGATAAATTTGACTCTTGAGGTATTATGTGGGTGGAGGCATTTAGAAGAGAAGGTTGGAAATTGAATCTGGTGTTCTCACTATGTACTATAGCAGTTATTAGAAACTTAATGTGGAAGGGGATTTGTTTTTGTGGTTTCAAATGACCTTTTGGATATGGCAAGTTATTTAAAACCCCAGGTGGCAAGGTAATTCTTGGCACATTACTGAGGTAGGAATCGGGCAGGAGACATACAGGCAGAAAAAGACCTTTCTGGGCTTCTCTTTATATTGTGTGTCTCTATTTCCTGACCACGGAGTTAGAGCTTCCTTTGAATATTTTATTATCTACTTGGTTTACAATCAAGACCACCCACCTGATTTTAGCCCGCTGACTTTTTTTCTGCCCTTTTATCCCCTCAAGCCCACAGTGCATGGGTATTCATGTTTTTGCTTTCCATTCACGGAAATCTCCAGCTGGGAAAATATAGTGTGTACAATACTCTCTGCCTTCAACTGACATTGCTCATAAATTGCAACAGAAACACTGCTATCAGCAGCTTAATAGCAGGTAGAATGCAGCTCTACATATCAAGTCTCAGCAGGATACAGAAACTATGGTTACTAAATTTCCAAAGGAGACGGGGTTGGGGTAGAAAGTTTTCGATCTAAGAATAACTGAAACAACATTGAAAATTGATTCACTGAAAGCAGCTTTTAGAAAAGGACTTATAAGGGCTGACTCTGGTTGCTTAGCTGTCACTTCTTGCTGGATTGTTATTTTTGAAGACCTCACAAGAGGATTTTTGTGATGGAACAGTGTAGAAAAGGCAAGCTTGTTTGCATCTCTCTCTCTCTCCCCTTTCCTCTCTCTTTCTGTCTCTCTCTCTCTCTCTCCTTAGAAAAGGCCTTCGATAAAATCAATGAAAAGCATGCTGGTTAATTCTGATTCTAAGGTAGTGTGAAGAGAAGACATTAGAGCAGCGGTTCTCACCTGTGGGTCGCCATTCCTTTGGGGGTCGCATGACCCTTTCAGAGGGGTCGCCTAAGTACATCTTGCATATCAGATATTTACATTATGATTCATAACAGTTATGAAGTAGCAACGAAAATGATTTTATAGTGGGGGGTCACCACAACACGAGGAACTATATTAAAGGGTCGCAGCATTTAGGAAGGTTGAAAACTACTGCATTAAAGTTTACCTTCAAGTACGCTGACCTCCACACATAGGCACCCTGGCAGAGGAGTCACTCTTGTGATGATGTAGAAGCTAGCCCTACTATTAGTTTTATCTCTAAACTATAGCCATTTGTTTATTTTATCTATCTATCTATCTATCTATCTATCTATCTATCTATCTATCTATCTATCTATCTATGAGATAGAGCCTTGCTCTGCTGCTCAGCCTGGAGTGCAGTGGCATAATTGTAGCTCGCTATAACATCGAATTCCTGGGTTCGAGGGATCCTCCCACCCTTTAGCCTGGGGAGTGTCTGGGACTACAGGTACATGCCACCACGACTGGCTACTTTTACTTTTTATTATTATTATTTTTTTAGAGACAGAGTCTCTATCGCCCTCTGTAGAGTACTGTGGCATCCCAGCTCACAGCAACCTCCAACTCCTGGGCTTAGGTGATTCTCTTGCCTCAGCCTCCCCAGTAGCTGGGACCACAGGTGCCTGCCACAATGTCCAGCTACTTTTTGTTGCAGTTTGGCTGGGGCGGGTTTGAACCCACCACCCTCAGCATATGGGGCCAGTGCCCCACCCACTGAGCTATAGGTGCTGCCCCTACTTTTACATTTTTTGTAGAGAGGAGGTCTCACAGTATTGCCTTTGCTGGTCTCCAACTCCTGGCCTCAAGCACTTCCCCCACCTTGGCCTCCCAGAGTACTGGGATTACAGACATGAGCCACTGTACCCGGACAGCTACAATTTATTTTATCTTGCATAGTAACCTGTCCAGTTTTTTGACTTCTGGTAGTATATCAAGGCATTAATATTTTAGGCTGTCATGTGAAAATGGATACTCTTATTTATAGAGCCTTTCCATTTGAAAAAAAAATGAAAGAGGAGATAGCCATGCTCGTGTGAAAATTTCTAGTGCTTTATTTAGCGCGTCGTTTTATCTTAATAAGTGAGATTATATTAATATTTTGAAAAGCCCGAAAGTCCCTCTATAAAGAAAGGATTGCTGGGCTTCATCATCTTTTGTGAGTAGCCACGGCAGAATTCTGCCTCTTGCCAGAAGAGATTAGTGTGGATGGTGGAATAATTCTTTCTTTAAACCGAGTAAAGCTGTTGTATTAATACTCCTGTCATAGGGCTCAGGCAGATAAAAACCTCTGAGCCCTGTTCCAGGCTCCTTAGTGACTTTTCCAGGGGAATAGCCAAATACATCCTGCTCCTCCCTGCAGCCCGTCCCCCAAAATGTTGGGAGGCAATAAATCAAAATCATTATTCCCCATTTCTTTCCTGGAAAACTCATCATGGCTTGTGTATCTCTTTATCATATGGCATCCATTTTTTTTTTTTTTTAAGTCTGTTAGCCTGGTGGCTCTGATAAAAAGCGCCTTAGATCAGTGTTTTTTAACCTTTTGCATCTCATGGCACACTTGAACCTGTCGTTAAAATTCTGTGGCACTCTTACATTATGTTAATTTAAAAAAAAAAGAGTAAATAAAAGAATATACTTACCATGCTTTGTACTTTCGAAAATAATTTAATTAAGGATTTTTTTAAATTTTTACAGCACACCAGTTGATAATCACTGCCTTAAATCAGTGGAGAAGAGCTAGCTTAATAAGTACTCAAGTACTCAATAGAATGTTTATCATCGGGTGAATTAGGGAAAACATGAATCTGATAAGCCTGGGTTTGAAACGCACATATGCCATCTTACAGGGCTGAGTGAGTATGTGTGTGTGAAAAGATTCACAGATTTTTTTGAACCAGGTTCAGTGGCCTAACCTATACCTGTTTCCTTGACAAATGGAACCCTGATTCTTAACATTTACAACAAGCTGGAGTCCTGGAGCCTGTGCAAAGTTCACTCGCTCTGTTCTCATTTAGGGCCCCGGGTGCGTTGCTTGCCCTCCTGTTAGGTCCATTGGCGCTGTGCCATCTCATGGGACAGTAGAGGGTGCTGTGGCTGCCTGCCAGCCTCAGCACTTTTCCATTTTGGGAAGTGCAGATAGTAGCTGCCCCAGGGTGTAGCCCCCACCTCTCAGCCATCAGTAGCCCATTTTGAGCCCTGTGATGAGATGAAGGGAGCAGAGCAAGAGGCCTGCGGTGAGTTCAGACGAAGCTCACTCTGTAATGTGATTCCTGGGGGATGGGGGGGGGGTTCCCCTTTGCTTGACAACATGATGTCCCCAGAAGCCCCCTGTCCCTCAGTGTTGCTGCATCTGATGTTTTTTCTTCTCAGCACACTAAATGTGGCACTAAGCGAGTTGTGTTTTAGCAATATGACCATTGCAACAGGCAGTCTGGTGGTTCATTCTCTTCAATTACTTTATATGCTCTGAATTTGAGACATTCAGGTTTAGCAGCCTTGTTAATTGGACTGAGAAGTTTTGGGTTGATTAAATCAATTGGTTAAATGATGGATTAAATGAATTGATTCCTGTGTCGCCTACCACAGGACTTAGGGTATTGCTCAGGGCACTGGCTCCTTCTTTACTGAGACCTCAAGGAAGCCTTGTCTGGATCCCTCTCTTCTCCAGAGCAGTGTCAGTGGCTCCCAGCTGTGCGATGGGCCTTAGAAAAACCTTACGCTCACTGGAAAAGCACGGAGAGCTGGGCACTTGGTGTCCTGGCTGCCCCCACTGCAGGTGCTGGTGTGTGGAGGCAAAGGAAGAGAAGAAAGTTAGAGACCCAGGGCGGTGCCTGTGGCTCAGTCGGTAAGGCGCCGGCCCCATATGCCAAGGGTGGCGGGTTCAAACCCAGCCCTGGCCAAACTGCAACAAAAAAATAGCCGGGCGTTGTGGCGGGCGCCTGTAGTCCCAGCTGCTCGGGAGGCTGAGGCAAGAGAATCGCGTAAGCCCAAGAATTAGAGGTTGCTGTGAGCCGTGGCCACGGCACTCTACCGGAGGGCGGTACAGTGAGACTCTGTCTCTACAAAAAAAAACAAAACAAAACAAACAAAAAAAAAAATTAAAAAAAAAAAAAAGAAAGTTAGAGACCCAAATGTGGTTTGAGCTCTTTTCTAGTTAGTCTTGGGACCAGCCATTTAGCCTCTCCAGGCCTCAGTTTCTTCCTCAATAAAGAGAAAATGTGGAATAAATGATCTCCAAGATACTTTTGTGCTTGAAAATTACACGATTTTTTTGTTTATGTATTTTATGGGAATTCAACACATTATGATGAAGCTTATTGTGTGAACAACACCTAGTCACATATATACAGCATCCTAACAAAGCAGGGCGAGGAGCAGACCTGCTTGCGTTGAGGACAGAATTATTCTGCTCACTCTCTTCTCTCTGGGTCTTCCACACAAGGGAGTCTTGGGCCATGGTCACGGACTGGAGCCAGACCCCTGAGTTCCATCTCCCAGCTCCACAGCTTATAGTCCGTGTGACCTTGGATAGTTACTTACTGCCTTCTTTGTGCCTCAGTCTAAGTAAAAGGGACATGCAGTAATGCAGTACACCCTGGCTGGGTGGTTAGGAGGATTAAGAGAGTTAATATTTGTGAGCCATTCTAAATAGTGCCCGACACATAGTCAACACTATATATGTACTTGTTAAAATAAACAAAAAATACAGTTCTTTGTGGGTGTTTGTTTGTTTGTTTTGAGTATTTTTTTATTTTTTCAAATTAATATGTGGGTACAATTTTGGGGTTGCATTGTTCTCACTTCCAAGGCAAAGTTCCATTTGTAGAAGAGCCCCTCACCCTGGGGCCGTGTTATACACCCTCACAATGTGCACATTAGGTGAGGTCCCGCCTCACGCCCTCCCTCCTTCTGCAAAATGTCCTCCCCACTCCCGCTTCCCTCTACCCCCAAACTGGACTATATTAGTGTTTTATTGTTCTCATGAGCATATAATTGTTTATATATTGATTTCATACTAGTATGGAGTGCATTGGATGTTTATTTTTCCATTCTTGCAATACTTTACTAAAAAGAATGTATTTCAACTCCATCCAGGTAAAGGTAAAACATGTAAAGTCTCCATCTTTTTTAATGGCTGAATAATATTCCATGGTATACATATACCACAGTTGGTCGATCCATTCATGGGGTGATGGGCACTTAGGTTGGGCATGACTTGGCAATTATGAATTGAGCCGCAGTAAACATTCTAGTGCACGTGGTTTTGTGGTAAAATGATTTTTGTTCTTCTGGGTAGATACCTAGTAATGGGATCGCAGGGTCAAATGGAAGGTCTACTTTTAGATCTTTAAGGATTCTCCACAGTTCCTAGTATTTTAACATTTGTTCCCAGCAGAGATGGGCATTTTTCATTAGCCTGCCCTCGTGTTCTCTATAATTTAGGAGTTTAACAAAGAAGACCCTTGTTCCTGCAGATCTAATTAAGAGTTTTTAACAGTGATGTTAGCATACCCATGTATGTTCTTCCCGTGAAGATGACCATGAGAGGAAGCGGAGTGAATGCAGTGTAGGGACTATCGGGAGTGATCCCTCTGTCCACAGGAGTCCCATGTCCCTTGTTGTCAGAAGCAGCTTTCCTCTGGGATCAGATAGAGTGTAAAGTGCAGGAGAAGGCGTAATTGGGAACAGCGCTTTATGTATAAATACTTTGTAAAGGATATTCATTGCTCCCTCTATCCTTCCTGCCTCCCAAGTTCCAAATTCATACCAATAAATTTCTTTCCTTTTCTCATGTTAAGTGACTGGGCTTGTGAATTTAGTCTAAGCAGACATTAACTTGAAGGGAGCTGATCCTAAATACTTCACCTGCTCTGGGATCAAGCAGTTCATTTTCACTTTGAATTGAATTTTAATTTATATTAATAGTTGAAAATTTATGTCTCTGTAATCTTCTGCTCCAGAGGACACGTTCCGCATCTGTGTTGATCATATTGACTCCTATGCTGATTACAAGCATTTACATTATTACTATTATGGTCCTTTTTTTTTTTTTAGAATGACAATTTTTATTAAAATTCCTTTTTAGGATTTTCTGTTCTACTTTGTGGAATATATGCCTGCATACTGAGATCTCGACATATTTACCAAGCTTCTATTTTAAAATACGACTTAACATAAAATTAGGCTAATTTAATTAACTGGGATTAAGCATGAGAGGCCACAAATTGTTCAACAGATTAAACACACTTGCACGCACATACATACCCAACAGAGCAAACCCAATTTGTATTTTGATCATTTGCGTTGTGACAAGACTAGTCAAATGGAGTTACCAATCTTTTGGTATCTTACTACATTAGGAAGGCAAAAATATTGAAGTTGTTTCCTTCCCATGTCCTTTCCTTGTATTAGGAGCCAGATGACTCCTAGTAGCCTAGAGATCAGTTTTTTGTTTTTGTTTTTGTTGTTGTTATTGTTGTTTGGTTTTTTTTTTTTGCAGTCTTTGGCCAGGGCTGGGTTTGAACTCATCACCTCCAGCATATGGGGCCGGCGCCCTACTCCTTTGAGCCACAGGCACTGCCTGAGCAAGACATTTTAAAAGAAACTACTGTATTTGTGTCATTTGGAGAGGGTGAGATATCCGAAAGCATGTAGGGAAAGAAAAGTATCTTTCTTCTTTCCAGTTGTTTGGTACCAAGAAGTTCCCTGTTAGAAGCCATGGGCCACCTGTTGAGGACTGGCACTGCAAATGCCTACGGCAGTAGCCAGTAGCAATAGCATCTAACCCAAAAGCAGGTGAAAGGGCTTGTGCCAAGTAGGGTCGCAGCAGGAAAACGTCACCTGAGTTTTCCACTATTGACAGTCATGAATGTGTATCCTGGGATTTGCATTGCCACACAATAAGTTAAATACTCTTCTATCTCTTTGTAATCAATTTCTGGTGATAATACATGCAGATTGAAAACTATGGCCTTCAGATTTACGTTCAGTGAATAAAATTTACGTTCCCTGAAAGGCAAAGAAGGCTGTCATTTCATGCTGCCTAGCCTTCATTGTCTGTTTCCCTTTGGTACACACATGCAACCGAGTACACCAAAGCGTACATGCCCATTATGGAAAAATAGCTTTCTGCTCTGTCAACTTTGTTTTATAAAAGCTCTGTTTTCTTTATTGCCTTTATCTATTACATCTGTAAAATTTATTTAAGCAATGACAAATCTCTCTTTGGGGCCCACAGTCTGGGAGAATAACCACTGGCAGGCCATTGGGAAGAGATTTGTTGGATATGACTGTTCATTAAATTGCAAGGAGCAGTGGGAGAGGCCAGCAGTCTGGATCTGCTATGGCTGGGCAGGTGATGGTGTGTGTTTAGCGCTTCTGTGTCAGGTGAGCAACAAATGTACCTCATCAATTGCTTTTATAATAGCTCAATAGAAGTGGGTGGCTATTGAAATCCCAGAGGCAGTTTCCTGATTTCTTTAACTTGTAAGATTACTAATTCCACAACAATTTCTAATGAGAAAAAGATACATAAAACCAAATCGTTTACACCTATATCATTTTCAGATTATTTAGAAAATGGAAAGAATCAACTGAAGTGGGCTTCATCACTTAGGAGGTGTCAGAATTAGCTGATGAACACTTCAGCTTAATGGTTTTCACTTTTATATTTCGATTTGGGTACATAATTATAATACAGGAGTCCTTCTGTACTTTTATTCATGTTGACATTACATGTGATTGAAGAATGACAGTTCAGTGAATTAAGTTTATAACCATTGGTGTACCAATATTTAACAACTGGCTCAGGGGTGAAAGTTACAGGGGGAGAACCCTGATTTGCTGTGATTGCAAATCAGTCTTTTCTGTGGTGTACTTATTACCACCAAGGTCAAATTCAAGCTTCCAATGGGTTGTCCCTAAACATGGAACCGGGAAGAGGCCAGTGTTGTCAGCAGCACATGCCTCAGGCACACCACTGGTCCTCACGGGACACCTGACTTACCCTCGAGGGACCCCCATCCATGCCCGCACAATTCCCTAGTGAAATTGTGTGTTTATGTAAATTTCCATAATGCATTTAGGAACCTGGTCTTGGAAATCAGACTGCCTGTGTGCCAAATCTCAGACTTTCTTACCTGGGGCAATTCAGCCAGTTAAGCTTTATAAGAGTTAATTTGCTCATCAGTAAAATAACAATAATAGGAGGACCCAAGACATAGGCGCTGAGGAACAAATGAGATAATCTGTGTATAAACACTTTTTCTTGTGACCTGCACATAGCTAAGCACTCAATCAATGTGCCATACATTTATTTTCTGTCTCTGCCCCCCGGGGACAGTAACACAAATGTTAACTACCTGGTGTGTAAAATAATTTTATTAGTTTTGAATGGCCCTCTTTGAAGCTTTTGAGGAAGCCCCGAATTCAGCTTTACCACGAGTCACTGAGAAAAATCTTGATTTTAGTTTGTAGGTTTAAAAATATTTTAACAATTCTGATTTTGCAGCTTCTATCTTTATTAATTCAAGACTTAAAATTTGTAGTCTGTCCTTATATAGCAGCTGCTTGAATATTTCAGCTGATTTCTTTCTGAATTATTTTCTAACTTATTTCTTAGCTATAAGAAATAGGACTGCTACTGAACAGAAACAGCCTATTCAGTTTTGTTTTGAATACTTCACAAAATATTTTTTGGCCCTGGTAGCCCACTGTATTTATGAGTTTAACATACTATGTTGGTACATTCGTGGTTGTTAGAAATTAAGGATTAAAAAAAATTGGGGGAGGGGAAGAAAATGGAATTTTTTTTCCCCTCTAATTTTAAGCTACAGATACAAGAGCACAATTTAAAGGGAAAAGGTTAATTGCAAATTTTAGTTTTTCTTGATCTAATTCTCTCTAATGTTAAAGTTAGACTGAATAGCACTAGAAAACATAATTCCCTGTACAGAGAGATTTGGCAAGACAGACAGGATTGCTCTCCTTAACCAACCCCTTTTCGGAAAGCTTATTAAATTTAATATTATTTTCACGTTTCTTGGAGTCAATACATTATCAAGCACACAAGTGGAGCAGAATTTAAAATGCTTTTGTAGGGCAGCGCCTGTGGCTAAGTGAGTAGGGCGTCAGCCCCATATACCGAGGGTGGCAGGTTCGAACCTGACCCTGGCAAACCGCAACAACAACAACAAAAAATAGCTGGGTGTTGTGGCAGGCACCTATATTCCCAGCTACTCAGGAGGCTGAGGCAAGAGAATCGCCTAAGCCCAGGAGCTGGAGGTTGTTGTGAATTGTGACGCCACGACACTCTACCGAGGGCGACTATGAGACTCTGTCTCTAAAACAAAAAATAAAATAAAATAAAATAAAATGCTTTTGTACTCATTGGTTTGGGAAATGGTACACTAATTCACATATAGTAACTCATATACTGGGATGTATTAAGTAAAGTAACTTAATATCTTGGCTAAATATCCGAAGGCTTTTTCTCATTCAAAAGCTAAATAAAAACTTGAGGCACTTGGTTTTTAGTGCTTTTCTCCTGTACCTAAGAAATTTGATTTCTAGAATATCAACATGTTCTGTCTCCCTGGAGGTATTCAGATTTTAGCCTGTCGTTTTCCACTTTCAGTAAGACAAGACTCTTGGTGGGGAGGAAGTGATGCTGGCTGTGTGTCTGCCCTGGTCTGAGCCCCGGTGCAGTGGGAAACAGACCTGGATTGTCTGGTGTCCACTGTACGGTCCACTGGGCCACAGCCTCCCCCAGTTCCCCTGCCTCGAGAGGCCTACTTGGGTAAGAAGAGAGAATGGTCCGCCTGTTCTATCTTTCAAAGAAAACCAGAAAGCCTTTAGACCAAGAATTCTGCAGCCCCTTTTGAGTGCTGAATTCTTCCAGTGAAATATGAGCAGAATCTTAGACTCTTCACCCTTTGGCCTTCCAGTCTGTTGCTGGTTGCTCACAAATATATTATAGCTACCAATTTCAGCTAAAAAGTTTCTTTAGTTATTTTAAGCAAAGACATTTGAGGGAAATAATAGGTTTCCACTTAATTCCTTCATTTCCTGCCCCATGTACTAATCCCCACAGATATTTGCCATGAAGAAATGTTTGTATTGCTCCCGTGCCAACCCCCAAGTGCTTGCATTGTCCAGCCAAACACTCCATGTTTGCATTGGTATTAGATTCAGGGACGATGGTGGTTACAAATCAAATTTTTGTCCAAAATATGTGTATGTAAGCGTGTGTGTGTCTGTTTAAGTCTTGTGAGAATTACAAGGCAACCTGGAAAGATGTTGAAATGTTTGGTGTATCACACACACCCTGATGCTGAGCAGCAATTAACAGTGCATTACTTTCTAGAAAAGACTTGGAGTCGGCTGCCCTGCAGGTCAGAGTCAATGAAGACTGAGTTACTAACAATAGCCTTTCTCCTGCTGAAGCCTTGGACTTAACCCTAACTTCATCAGACCGGAGGAGGAGAGAATAATGCGAACAAAAGGCGTCTTGGAGGTTGACTTGGGCCTAATGCAGGGAGACGGTAAAAGCTGTCAGAGAGCTTGATTGATCGGCCTGCACTCCTCAGTCCCCAGAGCAGAGCACTAATGTTCCTGCCTCTTCTGAGAGGGCTGATGTGCCACCTGGGGTCAGAACTTATCAGCCTGTGAGGCTAATGTTTCAGACGAGGCCAAAGTGCAGTCAATAATTTATACTGAAATTTTTGCTTAGATTCGCAAGGAAGCGGGTTTTGACATGAATTCCTCAGTCTGTCTCAGAAAGAAATCTGAGCCAACTTCAAATCTTCTCCGTTGTACATATTAATAATACTTAAGACAAACTTTAATTGAAGAACACAATTAAAGTCATGAATTATTTATTTAGCAGTTAACATGTGGAGCCCACATTTCAGGAGTTCCAGAATCACCGGTGAAATGGGAAAAGGAAACACCAGCAGTTTTGAATTTATTAAAAAACAAAATCACCTCTAGAATATAAGAACCAGGTCAGGTTAAACGCTAAGGTGACTGTGGGAACTGTGAAGTGCCACTGGGGATCACCCATTTACAGGCTCTGAAATTGAGGTTCATAGTACTGACCCCAGGGAGAGAGATGTTAGGTGATTATCAGGACCTCAAAGAGTCACAGATATCAGAGAAGAATTAGATTTCAGTTAGATGTCTTGAACATGACATCTGGTTCGGTTCACAGAGGATGGTACCCAAACGTTAGCGTGCACTGCTGTGTGTGACCGTGTGCACATACAGAATGTCTCTGTGTCCGGGTGAACGGGCATATTTACACATAGAGTCTATGGAAATAGACAGTAAGCGGTGACACCCAGCCCGGCTGGTCAATCAATACCAGCTAAGTTTTGTTCTGCTCCAGCAAAATGACGACTTTGCTCCAGTAAGTGCTAACAAAGGCCCTTTTACCTTCCCTCTGCTCGGGAGAGCACTATTAGTCACACTTCATTAGGCTTGTTTACAGAAAAGAGCTGGTCTCTAAGCACGTTATTGAAATACTTGTAACTCTGTTGGGCTTTTTTTCTTTGCTGAAAGATAAGAACTTTGGAATGTGGAATGGGGGAGGGTGGGAAGGCAGCCTCTAACCATTGTCAAGAAAACTGGCCCGTCCAGATGGAAATTGGAAAGATGGGTTCACATTTAACCTGCTCTGTCTCTCTCCGTCTCCAGAGCCTGGCTGCAGTGTCCCATTCTTGTTGTCACAGTGCTGGGCATCTTTAATTTCGCCTCTTTTACCTTAGATGTCAGGCATTCAGTTAGCTCTTTCTGAAAACTTGAAATGAGGTTTCCTTACTCTGAAATTGTCCAAAGAGGAGGCTTCAGTGATTTAAAGCTCCATTGACTTTACTGCTGAGTGGTCAGAGGAGGAAGTGTTTGCTTGAAACAACGAATGTGTTAGAATCCTCCGATTCATGTTAGGAAAGATAACTTTATCCAGGCTGAGATTGATGTTGGGTAGAGAAAAAATAAGAGTCCTTCAGGTTGGAATTTGCAACCCTTAGGATTCTAAGAGACAGAGATGCCACACTACAGGAAGCCTGGTCACCAGGAATGTGGGTGATCAGTGCCTGTCCCATTGCTGTGGTGCTTCACCTGGAAGGACTGCAGGATACTTTGCTGGGGGGCTGACCTGCTGAGGGTGGAATTCGTAGCATCTCCCTCGTCTCCAGCTTGTGACCCTGGTGACACAGAGGAGAGAGTGAGACGTGAGGAGGCCATGGTACCTGGGCTGAGTTTGCCAGCCAGTGTCCGTGAAGTCACATCTTACTTAATGTTCATCTTATCCATACCGTTGTATAGGGAAAGTAACAGAGGCTGAGGTTTAGGTCAGCTCGAGAAGCAACAGACACAAAGCGGGCTGTGAACCGGGGGGGCTGACTCCAAAGCCATGTTTTCGGGTGCTTAATGTGCTCCCTTCAGTCACTGCACTTCATTCCTTTTTCTCCCTAGCCCTCGACACCGACTACAGACTAGATTGGATTCAAGTTCATTCCTTCAGTTTTCCCTGTTTCACCCTGAATCTGAGCCCTATTCTGTGGCTTCACCGCCAGGGGTGTGTAAACTGCCTCCCACACTGCCGGGAGGGCTGGGCCACCTGCAGGAGAGCACCTGGGAGGCTCACCTGGGACAGGAGCCCCATTCACCTCTTGCCTTCAGTTGTGAGAGCACTGAGTCTAATTTCTCTGACATCGGCCTTCCTCATTTCCTTTCTAGATTTGCCAAGGTGGTGACTCTTTGGTGACAAACAAAATGGACCCCTTTGAGTGCCAAGTGCATGCAGATCCACCCATCTACACACACACACACACACAGAGTTGAGAGGCAGTTCCCCTGTTTTTCAGCTGCTGTTTAAATTGCTATTTTAAATTTCAGTAAGTGGAATAATAACAGAGTGATCATCTCCAGTAAATGTTGTTGGCTTTTGTAAAGCATGGCTTATTCAGAGGTTTTATGATTTACGGAGGACACAGCTGGTGGCCAGCAGAGCTGTAAGAATGTGTGTTCTCCTGGGCCCGGTAGAGCTAGAGATGAAAAGGGCCCAGAGCTGGCACAAAAGCAAATAAGCGCTCTGACTTTAAATAAAGCATCATAATTTATAGGAAGACTGGTTCTTCAGTCCCAGCGAGATACGTGGATCAGTAGCAGCTTTTTGATGTGGAGCATAATTGTCAATTGGTTCCCACTGTCTCCTTGTATCTCAAGGACTGGGGAATGGTAAGAAATTACTTTAAGACACAGCCCTATAATCCATAGTTGCATGACAGCATATTTTCACAAGCAGTTCAGCAGCGTTTGAACTTGAAACTCTGCTAATCATGCACAACCTAGGCTGGTGCTGATCTCCAAGAGGGTGGGGGTTTGTGAGGAAGACCAGTGTCTCCGCGCTCCCTTCTTGCCCACTCTCCTTCCCAGGCGTGGGAGATTTTTCATTCTTACATTTTATTTCCTTTACACCTTTCAGTCTCATTCATCTCAGTAATGACTTTGCCTTCCCACCTCTCCTCCCTCTCCTACTCTTGCCACTGGGGAAGGGACTGGGCCACAAACAGACCGTCTGACACAGAAACAGGGAAGTGGCTGATAGCTGTTAAAGATCCTCTCAAATTCAGAGTGTTTTACACCCTTCTTCTGTAGGAGAGGCCTCTCTTTTCGTGGGGGAGTGGTGTGGGGGGGGGGATTTTTGCATTAAGGATATAATTTGTTTTTGTGAGGTTTTGTTCTTCTTTACTTGTTTTTCCAGTTCAAGTAATGGCATGGTGGAGAGGTTGGGCATAGGAGTTCTTATCTAAAAAGATCCTGTAATTAATATTAAGGGCAGGAAACAAGAAGGACTGATGATTTGAAAGGCTGCATTCCTTGAGCTGCTTATCTGCAGTGACACAGGAGTGTGACAGTGGGAGTCAGTGCAGGCTGCTGCTTGGTTTTCACTCGGGGAGACCCTGGCCACGTGCTGTGTGCCAGGGCCAGTGGGCACAGCTGTCTCCTAAAATACCTCTTTAAAGAAAGGAGTGACTGTTAGAAGGTGATACTATAAGAACTATGTCTTTATTATAGTTTGTGGTAGGCCTAGTTATAAAGTGTCGATAAATATTTATAAAGTACCTTTTCCAAATGTTCAAACACTTTTATTTAAAGGGGAAGAAGAAATCTCCCAACAAGCTGATAATAAAATCTTGTGAGAGTGGAGGTGGAGTGGGGGTGGGGGGAGGGTGGGGGAGGGTCAGTTCTGTCACAGTCCGTATTGAACCCGCATCTTCCTATGAAGAAAGGGAGGAGGAAGGTAATGAGAAATCATTCTGCTGCTCCAATGAGGAAAGTGGGCATAATTTAAGAAAAGAGAGGGCACGAGGGACCCTTGTGCACTAGAAATCATCATCTGAACTCATCAGATTTCAGACAAACCAGTGGGTGCCTGACAAGGAACAGGAGGAAATTCAAGTTTAGAACTTGGCCACAGAAATCAGAGCGGTGCTGTTGCCTATTTCCTTGCCACCAGGCCTCGAAGGAGGCAGCTACTTACTGGAAAGTTTAATCACAGGCTTGCATGAAACGTCTTGATACAAATGTACAGGCTCGGTACTCTGCAGATGCACATACTCAGTTTATGCATTTGAATAGCTTCAAACGTGTATCTCAGAAGACTTTGCATTTTCTGTTTGATCCTGTCTCCCTGGCCCTTGCATCCTGCTGTGTATTGACTGAGCCTTGATGGACCACAGCCAGAAAACCATCCCCGTAGGGGTGCAGGAGGTGGCTTTTACTGCTGCCCAGTTAAGTGTCTCTGAAGCAAGCTCAGGAGACTGACTCTTCTGCACCTCCATCCTAACCTCCTCCTCTTGCCTCCCTCATCATGGTGACCTTAGATTTGTTCTTCTGACTGTCCCCAAGTAGCAATTCTGGGCACCTGGGCAAAAGCTATTAGAAAAACTGCCTAAGCAATTAGAAGTACATAGCATTTTGTGAATATTGCAGTATTTGTATATTTTTTGAAGCTAGCTTCAAGCCATCAAAGGACCATATTGCTTAGGATATTTCTGTCTGCCTAAGTTCAAAGGAAGGTTTTTGTTACTGACCATATTTAAAATTACATTCTAAAGATCTTTATGTGATTTTTTTTTTTAATGATGCTACCTAAAAATGTCTTTTGTTACACCTGTGACACTTTTTTTTTTTTTTTTTTTGTAGAGACAGAGTCTCACTTTATGGCCCTCAGTAGAGTGCCGTGGCCTCACACAGCTCACAGCAACCTCCAACTCCTGGGCTTAAGCAATTCTCTTGCCTCAGCCTCCCCAGTAGCTGGGACTACAGGCGCCCGCCACAACGCCTGGCTATTTTTTGGTTGCAGTTTGGCCGGGGCTGGGTTTGAACCCGCCACCCTCGGTATATGGGGCCGGCGCCCTACTGACTGAGCCACAGGCGCCGCCCAATGTGACACTTTTTAACTAGGAGAACTTGGTAGAACATAGGTCCTATTTATTTATTTAAAAGAAGTAAAGCATTTCTGTCTTTGGTCAACATTAAATGAAAGTTTTCTGTTAATACTTACTTGAACCTGGGAAATGCTTGGTCAGTGAAAATAGTGCCACCATCTACATATGGGGGCAGGCCTCTGTGTGTGTGTATGGGACAGCATTTTAGCATTTTGCCTTACAAAAGCCTTATTACTGCTTCCTCTTCTTACTCACAAGGCTCCTTAACAGGCCATTGTATTTTCTAGAAGTGGGAAAGGATAATGTTACTAGGGAAGCAAGAAAAGCAGCAGGAGCTTCTTTTAGCTGACCAGTCAACGGGATATTGACCACCTGTCTTCATGGAAAAGAAATGGATAGCAGTGAATAAGCGAGAGTCTAGTTTTCCAAGAAGCTCAATGATTTTCCCAAATCAATACAGCTCATCAGGCCGCAGAACAAAGGCTGCGGGGGAGGTGACAGTGATGGAAGTGGCTGTGTGTTCTTTTGTGTATTAAACCATAAGACCCAGGGGGAAACAAGGTTTCTTTAGCTCTGTGTGTGTGTGTGTGTGTGTGTGTGTGTTTAAGGCCTTATTCCATGCATTTAGGGGGGAAAATCCTTTCAGATTTTTTTAAGATCTCCATACATTGTATACTGATGATCAAATGTACCTTTGAAAGAGACAAGTACAGTCAACTAAGAAAGCCTACAATCCTTTAGAATATAGATTAGAACAGCATTTTACCATGGCTTTTTGCTTTGTGGTATTGGTTAAAATTTCATCTTTTTACTCCTTGTTTATGGGTTGGCTTTAGATAAACCAAAAAGAACATCTCAGTGCTCAAGATTAACCTCTGGCAAATAAAGAATCAGAACTATCCTCCCATAAACGAACCATCTTCCTCATGTCCTGAAAATAACACCAGCCCCTCATAGGAATGCTAAATTGTCATCTGAGAGGTTATAATTAACGTAGATAGGGTGATGCCAACATATGCCAGCCGCCGACAGGGAAGATCTATCAAAACTAGCAATTTTTAGACCTTCAGTCCTTTCATCTTTAAGCTCACTGTGCTTTCATAAAGCAGTACATTAACACCAGAGCTGCGTGTCTCTGAGGTTTATGACTGGGGTGGCGGCCCACTAGGGCATAAAGTGTTTCATTACACTTTCTTTTGTTAGTACTGCCCTATCTCCCAAGCTCCATTGCCATACACTATTTGTTCAGATAAAGTCCAATGTACAGGGTGACTAATCGCAGCACTGTGTTCCAGATGGTTTGATTATAGGATGTGGTTAAAGTGACTCTTCAAACATTCAGCCCAGCAGTAGGGCTCTTTAAAAAAAAAAACTATACTGCATTTTATGTTCATGTGACAACACTTACTTTCCTTGTCCTGGTTCGTCATGTATACTGAGCATAGGTAATGGGCAAGTCCCTGTCCTTTTTAGTCGGCGAGTATTTTACAGGCAACCTTAGTCGTAAATAGTAAATTTTCGCAAATAATTATAAACTCAACTTTGTCCTTTGAAGAAGGATCTTTCCGAAGGTTAAGAGCTCTGAAACTGGAACAATAAATAAGTGACAAGATTCACCTTTTTTTTTTTTTCTTTTTTGAAACAGAGTCTTACTCTGTTGCCCTGTGTAGAGTCTTGTGGCATCATCATAGCTCACAGCAATCTCAACCCTTGGGCTCAGGTGATCCTCTTGCCTCAGCCTCCCCAGTAGCTGGGACTACAGGCTTCTGCCATGACACCTAGCTAGTTTTTCTATTTTTAGTAGAAATGAGGTCTTGCTCTTACTCAGGTTGTCTTGAACAGCTTTTTCTTAAAGTACCAATATTGAATATGACAGAGTGGTAACAAAATATTGGGGAGGGTGTTCTAAACAAAGGAAAGGTAATAAATCACACCTTGTATAATCGTTACATTGTGTAAAAATGTAGGGTAATATGATATTTAAAGTATATGAACTTTATCCTGTACGCATGAAACTAGAGTATTATGGCATTTTTATTGTTACTAATGTTTCACTAGAAAAAAATACATAAAAGGAAAGAAATGTGTAAATTTTTTTAAAAAAAGGATTATGGCATAAATGGGTTACAATTTGGTGTTATTAGAATGAGGTTTCTGTTTTCTGCCTGAATGCACACCAAGTCCATCCAGATGTGGTAGCCTGAGTAAGAGTTTAAAAAAACTTTGTTTGATTCCAAATTCAGCATTCGCAATGCTTGGCAGAGACTTCTGTTCCAGGGATGAGGCATTTTAAAGACTCTGAAACAGTCTTTAAACTCTAATGCAAACAGAGTTATGCCTATCCACTGGGAAATCAGGCATTTACCCAGTTCTTGAGGAAACAGCTTCACAAATACCAGAAATAATAATTCATAAACCACACTTATAACATCTTGGGAGCAAAATCCCTTCACAGAGAATGTCTATCATCTATAAGCTAGCGGGAGATTATGCCTGTTGAGAAAGTGGTAATAGTGAGAAGTGACTGGGCAGGATTCTCTCTAGACTCTCTCTCATCACCCCCATGTACTTCGTTCCTGGGCGTTTGAACTCTCACTGTGAGCCGGGCCTGTGTGCCCAGGGGCTGTAGGTGTAAATGCTACTCCTATTTTTAAGGAGTGTCCTCTGATTGGGAGAGATGGGCTTATGGTGCCTAGGAGTAAAATCTTAAGGGGATCTTAGGGTAGGACAGACAGTCTCAACTAAGTCCAGACATGGTAAGAGTGTATTTAATGGTGCTCTCCCGACAGATTGAGTTGGGTGTCCCTGGTGGGAGGAGGTTCTTCTTGTCATTCAAGAGTCCCAGATGATGGAGGCTTCTCCACCTTCAACTGGTGATCTTCACAGTCATGGTAATTGTTTCCATTGTGGTAGCAAGGGAGCAGGGAGGAGACTGGAAGAACGTGCATGGGATATTCTTAGGGGCCAGGCCTGCAGGTGATGGAAATCAGATCACCCACTGTCCCTTTGTGAGACTCAGTCACATGGTCACATCGAATTGGCAGGGAGGCTGAGAAAGAGTCTAGCTGTGAACTCAGAAAGTGGGGAGGTGACACCAGCAAAAGAGTAGTGTGTACAGCATAGGGAGGACCCTAGAGAGAGAGCGGCCACTTTCTGGTGGTGTGCGTGCTCCGTGCATGATGGACGGGGGGATTCCTAGAAGTGAAATGCTTTGAATTTGTCTCCATTTGTTCCCCATTCATTCAGAACTTCAACTTCTTTGAAGGATTTAGACTAAGGCATCTTCAAAGTTTCTTTCAGGGGAATTAAAAATGTGACAGGTACAACAGTTCCAGCTTGTCTAGGCTGGAGGTGGGGAAGAGAGAGTGAGAAGAATGCCAACATGGTCGCCGTCCTTGCCTGGATGAACGAAAGGAAGTCACGTGGACAGGGTGGGTTGCTGTCAGAAGGCACAGCAGGACCAAGGAATGCAAAGACGGTTTTAGTCTAAGGAACAACTTTCTAACTAAGTGGCTGGAAAACAACTGGCAGAACAGAAGGGGTGCACGGGGAGGCCGAGTCCTGAGGGCTCTGCCCACCGTTGGCTCCTTATCTCCGAGTCTGTGTGTCCTTGGGGCTTTGGCCATCCTTGCCCTTAGTCCCATAGTAGCTGGCCAACCTTCAGGCTCCTACTGTAATCACTAACTTTCAGAAACTCCTTGTTACTAACTCAGATCCCCAACTTGAGTCCCTATTTGGTTGCCTCTGCCTCATGTGCCTGTCACTGTTTGGGTCAGATGAGGTCAGTGTTAGGATCACTAAAGCAGGAGTCTGGTAACCTCAAGCTGCCCTCTGAGCAGGGACTGTGAGCAGGGCAGGCTCTACGTACATCACATCTACTAAGCTCTAGTCGCCTCTAATGTGATGGCCAAAGGCCCCAGTCCCCAGACTTCTTGGCACCATGGACCAGTGTCATGAAAAACAATTTTTCCATAGATGAAGGGCAGCAGGTAAGAAGTGGCTGGTGGGATGGGACAGGAGGCAGAGCTCAGGTGGTGACGCCGTGAGCCCAGTTCCTCTGCAGCGTGCGGGTTGGGGACCTCAGGCGTAAGAGGCCTGCTCTATAAATACAGGTCAAATGCAAAACTATACTTCTACTTTTGCTTTAACAGGGAATATGTCTGTTCTGGATCGGGTGAACTTCCAAATAAAATGTGGTTGATCCCATAGCCCCAGATAGATACCTAGTGTGTATCCCTTCGATAAACAGATGGACTTGACTATCGAATAATAGGTAGAACATTGAGACTGGAACCCTTATATGAACGAGAATCCCAGGGCACTTTTGGTTTCCACAGGTACAGGTAAGAGGCTGAGATTATGTAAATGAAGACCTTGTTCTTATTAAATGTTCCGTAGGTAATATGCCTTGGGGGCAGGGTCACATTCTATGTCAGTGTCTGAGACAAAGTGTTTACAATTCGAAGAAGAAAACCATATGTGGTGAACACAGTCTCAAACCATCCATTGAACCCTTCAGCTGTATTCTTCATTAGTCATAAGCCCCAGATATTTTCAAGTATAAAATGTTGCAATGCAGAAAGACCATGTCCAGCCCATGGGTGGAAAGGGCAGGATAATAAACCTGGTAGAATACTTAAGATTATAAAAATGGAAAAGACTACACGGAGTGCCCTTAGCATCTGCCTCACAGGCTAGGTGTTTAAAGGACTAAATGTGCATCAAAAGAAAATATTCTTTTGGAATAAATGTATACTCATTTCCAATTTATATAAGATAGTGAGCAATGCACCTTTATGCCCAGATTTCTAAAATCCAAATTTGTACTTTCAAAGGACTGATTTTCATCTTGGACATTTACGTAGTATATTCTGTTTTATATGACTGTGGGTTACATAATGTCAAAGATGTTAAGATTTCAGCAAAGTTATCAACCTCTTCTCTTCCATGTCTTAGAGCTAACACACCACCTTTTACCCTTGGCCCTTCACAATAGGGTGTTGTCTCTAACATAGACGCTCTTGCAAAGAGACAATACGCTGGGTAGTTTAGATGGAAAACATTTCTTTTTTTTTTTTTTTTTTTTGTAGAGACAGAGTCTCACTGTACCGCCCTCCGGTAGAGTGCCGTGGTGTCACACGGCTCACAGCAACCTCTAACTCCTGGGCTTAAGCGATTCTCTTGCCTCAGCCTCCCGAGCAGCTGGGACTACAGGCGCCCGCCACAACGCCCGGCTATATTTTTGTTGCTGTTTGGCTGGGGCTGGGTTTGAACCTGCCACCCTCAGCATATGGGGCCGGCGCCCTACTCACTGAGCCACAGGCGCCGCCCTGGAAAACATTTCTTAAGCCTTCCTTCCAATGTAGAGCAGCAGATTTGGCTGTGTAAACATGTGGTGTGTATATTCGCATGTGAATTCTAGGCAGATTTAAATACTCTGTGGCATTGTGAAGCGGCTTGTACATATAAAGGAAGAGAGACAGAAGCACACGTATTTAATTAGCTCTGCTTGGTGGAGACTATTGAGAATATCTCTCTGGGAGTAAAGCAGTTTAAATACGGAGTGCTTCTGTAAAAAATATGGGTGACTTATTTAGGCTCTTTGAAATTGCAAATAGACTCTTCTTTCCAGGATTTTATTTTCTGCTAGTGCAAATAACAGCAGCATCGCTTGTGCCTAGGTAAGAGGTCTGCTTATGTGGCTCCTAGATTCTAGAGTAGCAGATGTGAATAGTTGTACATAGTGGGAGTTGCAACTGCAGTTCAGCCTTTGCGACAGCTTCAACCCGCAGCCGCAGATAGCCAGTGATTAATCGCTAGCTTTGGGCCCTTCCCCTCCCTCTGATCCTGCTTTGACCCTGCGAATTCGGTTCTGAATGGGCTGGCGCGCTGTGCGGTGGAAACAGCAGGGTTAGGCAGACCCGGCTTTCGTCGCGCGACCGGCCCTTGTCAGGGCGAACGAGCCCGTGTGCGCCGCGGGAGCCGAGCCGGCCGGCGCGCCAGGGGACCCGGGGGTCGCCTCCTTGGCCTCTGCCCGCGCGGCTCTCCCCCGCCGGGCTCCCGGGCTCCGGGCGGCCGCCCTGGGCCCAGCCAATCAGACGCGAGCGTTCGCAGCGGGCGCTGGCCAATCCGCAGCCCGCGTTTGCTGGAAACGCGAAACCCTTAGGGGAAAAGCAATAACAAAAGCCTTTCACTGCAGACAAATGTTAAGTGTCTGTGCAGACTTTTCCTGTTTTTAATTTTATTACTGCAAGAATGGAGGGTTTGTTGTTTCTTTCATGTTTCCTTTCAAGCAATTTTAATTATACATTTGTGCTACATCAGGGACTCCAGAACGCAGTGATCCAGCCTATTGCATCTAAAGCTAAAATGCAGTAACCTTCTGGCGATACAGATATAGCTCTGTACTGTAAATATAGCTGACATGCTAAAGAATTTTAAGCAGCTGCAAAGGTCTTTGACACCACACACAGGGCCCCAGAGAGCAGATGATGAGAAAACCAGCCCAGTCTTCCTCTTCCCCTCCTCTCCCACCCCTCCCCTTTCCTTAAGGGATGTGCTCATAAAGAATCCTTTCCTGCAATTGTTCTGTCTTGTGCAAATTTTGAACAAATGCCTAATTACCATTGATTTTCATCGCAATGTGACTTTTTATACTCAATGGTTAAAAAAAAAAAAATGTCCTGAGGGATTTACAGTGGAATCAGCGGTGATTTGAGGAAATGTTTGCTGTGCTTCATGCTTGCCCTCCCTTGCTAGCCTATTGCTACAATACTGAGTAGATTCAGCTGTTGCCTAAGTAATAGCAACATAGACCATTTAGGAAAGAATTTTGAAATCTCCTTTTGAGACTTTTTTTCCTATTGAGACTTTTGAAAGAAATTCTTCTTTCTCCGCTACTTGAGTCCCAGCCATTCAAATATTTTACCTGCTGTTTAAAGGTTCCCAAGGAAATGAGTCTTCCCTTGTGAAGTTTACCTTACCATAAAGGAGTTCAGCACAGGTTTTCTGGTAAAATTCAAAATGGCAGTGGTAATGCAAGAGAGCAAACCAGCTAGAAATAGACTGAGCAATGTCCTGTGGTGTTTCCAAGAAAGGCTGGGAAGAGGTGCAGAAAAGAAAACAAGACTCACTTCAGTATTTCATTTCCTTATTCTGATATTTTATGTATGTCACAAAATCTAGGTGCTATTAAAATATGCTTTAAAGGAGTGATTTTAAAAAAAAAATATATGGCACTTGTCCTCTAGAGAAATAAAAGGGATGTTATATTTTGTTGCTCTGTGACATTTGGTACACTAAGTGCACTTAAGTTTAGTAATTCACAGATGCCGCGCTAAATTAAATTGTCTGTGTGCAAAGCAGTTGGGAAAAGCAGAATGGCTTGCAGGAAACAAGTGTGTTGGTTTTGAGATTTCTCTTCTAATCCTCTGTGGCAAATGCTTACCAAAGTTGATTCTAAAGATAACCGCAAGAGCAAATCTATTGTGCACATTTATTTTCTTAAGAGGGCTATTTAAGGAGTCCTTAATATGAAACAAGACCAAACAGTGAAACAGATATCATAACAAGTCTGATTATTGTCTCACAAAGTCAAAGAGGGGAGGATTAGGAAAGAGAAATCATAGCTGATTGTCTGCTATCTGGATTCCGTCTAAGACCCTACTTTCCCTTCTATGCCTGTTTTATGCACCTGCATAATCTTTTTTCTTCATAAAAATCTTGATTATTTTACGTTGCTGAATTGGAAACAAAACCGATTGCTTTCAGTCACTTTCTGGTGTAAGCACTGGTAACTGGCGCTTAGTTTATGTTGGCTGCTTGCCAAACGAAAGCAATTATGTATAATAATAGAAAAATTAAGAGGTGAATGTTGCTGTTTTACAGCAGGACATGGCAAAAACCATTTCCTTCTGTCAGCAGTATCTTGATGACACTCTCACACACAGTCTCACCCTTTTGTACCCCATGCGCACGCGCACAAATGCACACACATACAAGCACACTCACATTATTTCCTGTGGGTTTTAACTGAGGTCACTGAAACCAGAAAGAGGAAGAATGCAAACCACAGCTTTTGAGAGCAAATTAGAATAGAACTTTGCTGGTAAAAAGTAATAATAATAAATGAACTGGAAAGAGAGTCATCAGTATTGACCATGATCCTTTTTCTTCCCCCACCCCCCCACAGGTGTCCTAGTGGTCAATGTCACGTGGAGGAACAAAACTTACGTGGGGACCCTACTGGACTGCACCAAGCACGACTGGGCGCCTCCCAGGTACAAATGGGTCCTTTTATCTCCCTCCTTTCTTTCTCTCCTTCCCCTGTCTTCTCTTTGCAAGGAAACTATAGAGAAAGATTAATAGTACATAAAAGTCTGCCTGTAATTGAAACCAGGCAAAAGAGAAATGATCGATTCAGGACTGAACACAGTAAAATGCAGATGCTTGATTTCTTTTCTATCAGATCTCTAGTCCCCACCCCTTCCCTGTCTCCTTTGTTTTCTTCTTTCCTCAAAATGGGAATTTGAGCTGTATAAGGAGCTAGCTACCTGAGCTGTTTTTCTTTAGTTTTCTGAGAAAGAATATGAGACCTCAGTAGCCTGTTCTTCTGCAGGTGTTGGAAATTGTCAGTGGAAGGATAGAGTGTCTTTTCCTTGGCTGGGCCCAGCGCTTAAGATACTGGGGTATTGACTCCTCTTTGGTGCGTTATGTACCTTGTGATTTCACCTGGCTCTTCAGGGGATTCTCATTTTGACATCTGTTACTTGCTTCCCTAGGTTTTGCGAGTCACCGACAAGTGACCTGGAGATGAGAGGGGGCCGGGGCAGAGGGAAGAGAGCGCGGTCTGCCGCAGCTGCCCCTGGCTCCGAGGCCAGCTTCACAGAATCCAGAGGGCTCCAGAGCAAGAACAGAGGAGGAGCCAATGGGAAAGGGAGGCGGGGAAGCCTCAATGCCAGCGGACGAAGGACACCCCCAAACTGTGCCGCTGAAGACATAAAAGCCAGCCCTTCCTCCACCAATAAAAGGAAAAACAAGCCTCCAATGGAACTGGACTTGAACTCCAGCTCTGAGGACAATAAGCCTGGGAAGCGTGTCCGCACAAATTCCAGAAGCACTCCCACCACTCCTCAAGGGAAACCAGAGACTACTTTTTTGGACCAGGGCTGCTCTTCTCCAGTGTTAATCGATTGTCCCCACCCAAACTGCAACAAAAAGTACAAGCACATTAATGGCCTGAGGTACCACCAGGCTCATGCACACTTAGACCCAGAAAACAAGTTGGAGTTCGAGCCTGACAGCGAGGACAAGATCTCGGACTGCGAGGAGGCATTGAGCAATGTGGCGCTTGAATGCAGTGAGCCAAGCACAAGTGTGTCCGCTTATGACCAGGTGAAAGCACCAGCATCCCCAGCCGGGAACCCCCCTGGCACCCCCAAAGGAAAGAGAGAGCTGATGAGCAATGGCCCAGGTTCTATTATCGGTTCTAAAGCTGGGAAGAATTCTGGCAAGAAGAAGGGCCTTAACCATGAACTGAACAACCTCCCGGTAATCTCCAACATGACAGCCACATTAGACGGTTGCTCGGCAGCAGATGGCAGTTTGGCTGCCGAGATGCCTAAACTGGAAGCAGAAGGATTAATTGACAAGAAAAATTTGGGAGACAAAGAAAAGGGCAAAAAAGCTAACAATTGCAAGATGGACAAAAACCTTTCTAAGCTAAAAAGTGCCCGGCCCATCGCCCCTGCCCCAGCCCCCACTCCCCCGCAGCTCATTGCCATACCGACTGCAGCCTTTACCACCACCACCACGGGGACCATACCGGGGCTGCCCTCCCTCACCACAACTGTCGTTCAGGCTACACCAAAGAGTCCTCCATTAAAACCCATTCAACCAAAGCCCACAATTATGGGAGAGCCCATCACCGTGAACCCAGCTCTGGTGTCACTTAAAGACAAAAAGAAAAAGGAGAAGCGAAAGCTGAAGGACAAAGAAGGGAAAGAGACAGGAAGCCCCAAGATGGATGCCAAACTGGGGAAACTAGAGGACTCCAAGGGGGCCGGCAAGGATTTGTCTGGGCATTTTTTAAAGGATCATCTCAGTAAGAATGAAGGGCTGGCCAATGGGCTGTCGGAGTCTCAGGAGAGCCGTATGGCCAGTATCAAAGCCGAGGCCGATAAGGTTTATACTTTCACAGACAACGCTCCCAGCCCTTCCATAGGGAGCGCCTCGAGGATGGAGTGTAGCACTTTGGTGAACGGGCAGGCGGCGATGCCACCCCTGCACGTGTTGACCCAGAATGGGGCAGAGAGTTCAGCGGCCAAGACAAGCAGTCCGGCCTATTCAGACATATCTGATGCTGCTGATGATGGGGGCTCTGACAGCAGGTCGGAGGGCATGAGGTCAAAGGCCAGTTCCCCATCCGATATCATTTCCAGTAAGGATGGTGTTGTAAAAGGGCATTCTTCAACTACAGCACAATCATCTCAACTGAAAGAGTCCCATTCTCCCTATTACCATGGCTACGATCCTTATTATTCTCCAAGTTATATGCACCCGGGACAGTTGGGTGCCCCTGCAGCTGGGACCAGCGGGAGCATGCAGGGAATGAAGATCAAGAAGGAGTCTGAGGAAGATTCCGAAAAGAAAGACAAGGTGGAACAGTTAGATTCTAAGAAAGTGGACCACAATTCTGTGTCCTTACAGCCTCAGCACCAGTCTGTGATCACACAGAGACATCCGGCCCTGGCCCAGTCCCTGTATTACGGCCAGTATGCCTATGGCCTCTACATGGACCAGAAGTCTCTGATGGCCACCAGCCCTGCCTATAGACAGCAATATGAGAAGTACTATGAGGACCAGAGGCTGGCAGAGCAGAAACTGGCCCAGACTGGGAGAGGAGAGTGCGAAAGGAAATGCGATCTCCCCTTGAAAGAGCTGGGCAAGGAGGACAGTAAACAGAAAAACATGCCATCGGCCACAATCTCAAAAGCTCCCTCTACTCCGGAGCCTAACAAAAACCATTCTAAACTAGGGCCGTCAGTGCCTAATAAAACTGAGGAGACAGGTAAATCGCAGCTTCTCTCCAATCACCAGCAGCAGCTTCAGGCCGACAGCTTCAAAGCTAAGCAGATGGAAAACCACCAGCTTATTAAGGAGGCTGTAGAAATGAAATCTGTCATGGACTCTATGAAGCAGACAGGTGTAGACCCAACCTCCAGATTTAAACAAGTAAGATTGTGGAGCGTGGCCCCAACAGAGAGCGCAGTCTGAGACTTGTCATGTCTGGGCTTGATTTGGTTAGCCTTCTGACTCAGAAAAGAAACCGACCTTAGGGTTTTTTCCTCTTCTCTTGAGAAACATGTTAAGATTCTCAGGAGTTGCTGTGTAGCTCTAACATGTCCATTACTCACTGTTTTCTCGTCAGGTTGTGTAGTGAAAGGAACCGTGGGCATGCACTATGCAGACTGTGTTCTGGGCCCCTGACTCACTCTCAGACTCTGCTGTGGCCCCTTCATGTCCCCCATAGCCTCTCCCTGCAGGGCTGCCCGATGCCCCTCTGACTCCCCCATAGCCTTTCCCTGCAGGGCTGCCCGATGCCCCTCTGACTCCCCCATAGCCTTCCCCTGCAGGGCTGCCTGATGCCCCTCTGACTCCCCCATAGCCTCCCCCTGCAGGGCTGCCCGATGCCCCTCTGACTCCTCCATAGCCTTCCCCTGCAGGGCTGCCCCATGCCCCTCTGACTCCTCCATAGCCTTCCACTGTAGGGCTGCCCCATGCCCCTCTGACTCCTCCATAGCCTTCCCCTGCAGGGCTCCCCGATGCCCCTCTGACTCCCCCATAGCCTTCCCCTGCAGGGCTGCCCCATGCCCCTCTGACTCCCCCATAGCCTCCCCCTGCAGGGCTGCCCGATACCCCTCTGACTTCTCCATAGGCTTCCGCTGTAGGGCTGCCCCATGCCCCTCTGACTCCCCCATAGCCTTTCCCTGCAGGGCTGCCCCATTCCCCTCTGACTCCCCCATAGCCTTTCCCTGCAGGGCTGCCCGATACCCCTCTGACTCTGATGCTGATCTGATCTCTGAAATATTTTTTCTATTTCTGAATTTCTACTAGCATCTTCTCAAAATATTAAAACGGGACCCTAAATTTACACTTCCCATTCATCTTTTTAATAAAATTTGGGCCCCACCTGTCTTTGACATAGAGTCTGGGATGCCTCCTTTGTGCAAAGTGCCCCAAAGAGCAAAGCTCAGTGCTGAGCACGTGTGGGAACTTTGGGTTGGGAGAGGCTCAGCTTGGCCTGAGAACACCTGAAAATCAGTCACCGTGAAACCACCATGGACTAGCACTTTCTGTCATGGCCCAGACATCCTGACTCCCTGCAGCGTCAATTCTAGGATTTCCCGCATACCTCTGCCCCCTGCCCCACCCCTACCCACAGGCTCAATAGTCCCTGGTACATCAGAACATCAGAACAAGAACACTTTTCACATACACATTTCTGCCCAAAGTTGGGACGTAGGTCCAACTCACTCAGGGGCTGGGTACCCAGTGAGTTTATGTCATGAATGGTTTGTCATGAATGTCCTAAAGGCCATTTACAATTCTTACTTCCCCCACTAAATCAGGCTGTGGCTTCACAGGGCTGCATTAAAACGATACAATTTGGGGGTTATAGATGGCTTTGTTTTCCAATAGAGAGGCCATGATGTGTGCTGTTATTTTGAAATTTTGTTTTGATTAGGATGTTAGCACATAATGAGCAAATATATTAAGCCTCTGCTGCAGTGGAATAACAAAATGTATTAGGCAACCAAAGGATGTTCCTCCTAAGTGTTGTCAGTAGCTGTAGCAGTTACTTAAATTTACTATTAATAGCTTGAGTTAAAGTTGTTAATGTTCTTTTTACCTATGCAAGGCATTAAAAGGAAAATGAAGGTTGGATTAAGTATGTCTGAGGATGTTATTTAATGTTGAGAAATGACATTAAGGTCCCAGCTGTGAATTCCAGCTGACCTGAGTTGGAAGCCCAGCTCTTAATTTTTTTAAGCTTGTACTTTAAACACTTCGGTTTTATCCTCTGTACAAGGAATCAATAATAATGCCTACCTCAGACACATTGTTCCTTTTTGAAAGAAGGAGGTAAAGCAATTAGCACAGTGCCTCGGACACAAATAAATGTTAAATTAGTATTAGAAGTAATAGTGATGGTGCTATCCTGATGATACATATGTTTTCTTAAAAATGGAAATTTCAAAACCAATCTTGTTTTCTTTTTAAAAATCAGGATCCAGATTCAAGAACATGGCATCATTACGTATACCAGCCGAAATATCTAGATCAGCAAAAAGCAGAAGAACTTGATCGAGAGAAGAAATTAAAAGAGGATAGTCCAAGGAAAACTCCTAACAAAGAAAGTGGTGTGCCCAGCCTTCCTGTATCATTAACAAGCATTAAAGAGGAGCCCAAAGAGGCCAAGCGTCCTGATTCTCAATCAATGGAGGAGAACAAGCTGAAAAATGATGATCGAAAGACCCCTGTGAACTGGAAGGACTCTCGGGGAACGAGAGTGGCTGTCTCCTCCCCCGTGAGCCAGCACCAGTCATACATACAGTACTTGCATGCCTATCCTTACCCACAGATGTATGACCCCAGCCATCCTGCATACCGGGCTGTGTCTCCTGTCCTAATGCACAGTTACCCTGGTACGTGTTGTGGGTTCTGACCGTAGTAGAGGCGAGAGGCCATATTCAAGTATTAGCTATTAAAAACTCAAGATGAATTAGAAGCTTTGAGAATGACATTTGGTTTGTTTGTCTTTATGCTGCTTAAATTTCAAAGATGAAACAGAATGAATATAAGATTTTTTTAAATAAAATGTCAAGAATCCTCTGTTAGAGTTTCCACAGTCTCTGATGGTCTGCTATAGCTGTTAAGACTGACAGATACTTTATTGCCTATGAAAATATTCTAAGCACTTACTGTCATAATCATTATATTACTATTCCTTTCACTTAAGCGGACACATAAATGTATGAAATGGCTGTAAGCTCAATTCTGTTTATAACCTCTGTTCATCAGGATGAATTAACTGGGAGAAGAGAATCGGAGAACCTAGATAGCAGTTTAACGATGATGTAGCTCATTCTTAGTGTACCCCCCCCCCCATTTTAAGATCTCTAACTCGTATCCCAAATTCATGTAACCCAAATGATTTTTTCTTTAAGATGTATCCCATAACTTGATGCGACATTTGCTGTTTATCTGCAGGAGCCTATCTCTCTCCAGGATTTCATTATCCTGTTTATGGGAAGATGTCAGGGAGAGAAGAGACAGAGAAAGTCAATACCAGCCCTAGCATCAACACGAAAACAACCACTGAATCTAAAGCACTGGATCTGCTCCAGCAGCATGCCAACCAGTACCGCAGCAAGTCTCCTGCTGTAAGGCTCCTTTTGTTACTGTTTAAAATTACTGTGTTTGGGGGGAGAAAAGGGATCAAGCTAGAGAACAGTCTTGAAATATAAATGGTTTTAGAACCCAGCTGTGATTTCAGGATGCTGTTTTATCCTAATACATAAGGGAATGGAGTGTTCAAAAGTTAAGACACTCATGGGTGGTGCCTGTGGCTCAAGGAGTAGGGCACTGGCCCCCATATGCCAGAGGTGGCGGGTTCAAACCTGGCCCTGGCCAAAAACCGCAAAAAAAACAAACAAACAAAAAAAAAAACTAAGATACTTTCACACAAGGGAGAATTATTATTAAGGCATATATGGCAGTAGTGAGCTTTTGTGCTGCAAAATCTCGTATACATTGCTCACCCAGGAGGATGCTTGTTGGGTGGAAATTTAAATTCATAGGAACTAACATTTGGTGTGAAATATTTCTGATAAAACATTGAGAAATGGGGAAACAGAGACCTCTGTTTTACAGCATCCTTAGAAGTAATTCAGAGGCTACAGTTGACCTATTGGGTAAACATTTTAAATGTTTGCTTTTGGGACAGCATTTACAAATCAGATTTCACATACAAATTCAAATGCTCTCGTTGTCATAAGAGAATAGAAAATCTGCTCCAAAATGACCTGGCAGTAATTGATAGGAGCAAGTAGCCCGCCTAGGCAGTGTGTCCTACTCCCGGTGTTAGCGTGCATGTAGATACAACCTCCCAGCCTCCATTACTCACCTTTGCTGGTAGCATGATGTCCGTACAGGTCTGAGTTTCCTACCCCTTCTGCTGACGCTTGGGGTTCATGTAGTCCATGTCCGAAGCTGGGCTCCCATCGTGAGCAACGCTGAGTGCCCCTGCCCTGTTAAGTTTATTCAGGCGTAATTGGATGTTGCTCAGTGTGCAGCTTATGTGCAAGAGTGAGTCACTTGAGTAAGGAGTGAGGAGGGCTGTGTCTTCTATCTTCTGGCCTTGACTCATTGTCTTATCCCTATAACTCTGCTGAATGATACACATGTGTATCTTTGTGAAAGATAGGTCTTCCCCCCAAAGAGGCAACTGCTAGTGCTAGAGACTGTTATGAAGACAAAAGAAAGAAAGGCTACAATGATTCTTGGCTAGAAAAGAGATGTTTACAGTCAATTAAAATACAGCATCCGCTGAGTGAATGAGTTCACCAGAGACTATAGAGAGAAACTAGAGAAGATGGTTTATGAATCTTTGTTGGTAAGGCCCCCTATTACAAAGATTCTTTTCTTAAATGAAAAAGAAAAAAAAGAAAAGTGAAAGGGTGGTTGGGTATAAAAGGTAGAAATGCACACTGATTTGGGAGAATGGGAGCTTCTCTGTGAGTGTTCACAAACGGAGAGATTCCGCATGTAGGTACACACTTTAAATTGGCATCTAACGTTAGGACGTACGTTTGCGGTAGGAAAAACTGGGTACAGATATGTTTAAAATTAAGAGATAGGTTCTCCCCTACAAAATATAAATAAAGTGAAATTAGAAAACTTGACCTTAAAGAAGTCTCCAGAACTATTTTCTTTTCCTTGATTCATATGTCAAAAGCTGTTTCTGGGAGGATGTCGGGTAGATTCTAAATCTGCGATTGTAAGTGAATGTAGAGACAAGTCCTCTTACTTCCATCCTTTGAGGAAGACATTGGTCCTGCTTGGTATACTAGGGGCGGAGCAATGCGTTGGCTTCATTGCAACCGAAACTACTGCTCGTCTTTTGAAATGATCTTCAATTAATAGGGACTTCTATGTATGTCTGCTTTTTAAGCGGTAACAGAGAAGGGTTATGGGCGGCGCCTGTGGCTCAGTCGGTAAGGCGCCGGCCCCATATACCGAGGGTGGCGGGTTCAAACCCGGCCCCGGCCAAACTGCAACCAAAAAATAGCTGGGCGTTGTGGCGGGCACCTGTAGTCCCAGCTACTCGGGAGGCTGAGGCAGGAGAATCGCTTAAGCCCAGGAGTTGGAGGTTGCTGTGAGCTGTGCGAGGCCACGGCACTCTACCGAGGGCCATAAAGTGAGACTCTGTCTCTACAAAAAAAAAAATAAATAAATAAATTATTTAAAAAAAAAAAAAAAAAACAGAGAAGGGTTATTTCTCCTGCCCGTTGTTTTTCTGGAGATTTAAGCAGGGGGAATTTCTCTTTTCCATTGCAGCCTGTGGAAAAGGCCGCAGCAGAGCGGGAACGGGAAGCGGAGCGGGAAAGGGATCGCCACTCTCCCTTCAGCCAGCGGCACCTGCACACGCACCACCACACCCACGTCGGCATGGGCTACCCACTGATCCCAGGACAATACGACCCTTTTCAAGGTAGCAGCTCTGTGGTTATTGTGTCTTTGTCCTTCCTGCTTCAGAAAACTGCTTTTCTAATCGTAAAAATAAAAACACAGAGTTTTGAGTTAACATTAGCTCTGGGGAGGGTTTTTAACACTTATTTCCTAGTATTTTCTAGTGACACAGCTAAGGCTATTCCCCCATCTTTGTATTCTATTGAGACATGAAATGGCTACCACTTAATAATTGTCACTAGCTGATGTTATCAGAGGCTTACTGTTATCTCACAGACTGAGGGTGGCGGCCTGTGTCTGGGGCACTGAATATAACAATCAGGAGATCAGATATCTACTGCAGGGAAATAGTAGGGGAAAAAAAAAAAGGGAGAGCTAGTGGGAGGCTTGGAAATTACTTGTCCTGATTTCTGCAGGCCATTTAAGTTGCTCTATTCCCCTGGAAGTAATGGAATGAACATGATCAAGTTTAACACTTTTTATAACCTAATTCCAGGACTTTTCACAGCCCTTCACTTCTGTGACTCTCACTAAAGATGAGGGTCGAGAAAGAGAAATGTATTTTAAAAGCCAGAGAATTGACGTGAGGAGCCTTCAGTGTGTGGCGTGTTCGTTGAACATGTAGTGTTTGTCCCATCTCTGTCATCTCAGGTGGGGAGGTGGTGGCACTGTCTTTACCAACAGATCCACTTGCTGGGATCTTGCTATCTCGGTGGGTTCGGGCTACCAGAACACAATGCCACAGTTTGCATGACGTTAAACAACAGAAATTTATTTTCTTACAGTCCTAGAGACTGGGAGTTTCCTGTCGGATCACACTCTGCAAAGCCTTCTCTTCCCAGCTTATAGGCAGTCACCATCTTGTTCTGTATTCACATACCCTCTTGTTTGTGCATGTGCAGGAGGTAGAAGGGGGTGGAAGAGAAAGAGCTCTGATGCCCCTTCTTATAAGTATACTAGTTCTGCTCTATCAGAACCCCACCCTATGACCCCAGGTAACTTTAATTTCCTACTTATGGGTCCTGTCTCCCAAGCATGGTCCCCAACTGTGGGTTAGGGCTTTTTGTTTTATTTTTTGTTTTGGAGAGATACGATTTAGTCCCTACCACTCGGCATGTTGCCGCTTACCTTGCTGTATGAATATAAAGTAAGATGCTATGTTTGCAGGTATTTGCAAAAGTGAGAGATGACAAACAAATAGGAAGGGGTCGTTTTTATTCATTTAACTCTTGTTACTTGGTGTCAACTGGTGGTGCTGATAGATAACGTCTTTATTTCCTAAATAACTTACATCGAATGTGAGAAGAAGTTGGAAGAGAAAAGAGTTTTATTTCTAATGTATTACATTTATATATAAGTAAAGTATATCTATGTGAACAGAAAATCTTGTCACTTTCAAGATATTATTACTATTGTTCTTGTTGTTGTAGTGTCTTAAGTTTCCTCTGGAAAAAGAAAAGATATCCAGATAAAGGACATAGGAGGAAGGAGTAATTTCCCTGGGTTTGCATTTGTTTGCTCTGGACTATTTTTCTATAGAATTTAAAAGAATTTTCTGTTAGGCAAGTTCATGCCATTTGGAGCCATTACAATCTCTGGCTGCTCTCTTGCAGGCTAGAAGTTAAGACTATTTCTAGGTTTGATTCACTGATTCCATATGCCTGACGGGATGCATTGAGTTTCAGTCGCTGGGGAAAAATGTTAAAGCGATAAAAGTTATTATGAAAGTATTGTATTCTAAGCAAATAGCATGCCACTTCTATAATTCACTGTGACTTTCAATTCCTGTTGTTACCTGGTACCTATCATTTCTTCTGAGCTTCCTATTCAAGAATACATGTGAACCATTTAGCATCACACAGAGCCAGAGAGATGAAATGCAGCATCCTCTTTGAATAGCTATTAAGAATACTGCAGAGTATTTGATAAAGGGATAAATAGGAGGTAGACCTAGTGGTTTGCACTCTGTCCTTGTTGCTTGAAACATTTCTTGTGTGTTTAGGAAAGGATACATTGCCGCTTACTGGGTCTGCAGCCCTTCACCACTGGGCCTTATCTTTCTAAATGTCACAGAACCTTTACTTTTCTTCCCCCACTCCGTAGGCTTGACCTCTGCTGCCCTCGTTGCCTCTCAGCAGGTAGCTGCCCAGGCATCTGCATCTGGGATGTTTCCTGCACAAAGAAGGTAAATATCTTCTACATTCTGAATTGGTTTTCTAGAAACATCTGGATAGTCTGGAGGAAGCAATGATAGGGGGTTTTAGACCAAAAATCTTGGGGTTTTTATATCCTTGTAATGAATGTGTTTATTATGCCAATCCGCTTCACCTCCAACTTACGTTCTGTGAACCTCATTCTGCGGGTGTATTGTAGATTAGTAATTAACTGAGTCAGTTTTTAGATGGTTGAAATCTTCTTGACTTATCCTCACCGCTTTGCTAAAATAATTCACCATGGCGTGACCTCCTTCTATCGTATTATGTTTAAAGATAAAGTCGCAAATGGAGAAATTTACTTTCATAATGCTAAAGGTAATGTTTGTTCTTTGATATTTTTAATTATTCCTGGAGTTATTTTAAGAAGAAAAATACATAAATTATTAAGATTATAAAATTTAACAATTTTTCACAACCCCCATCATGACCTTATGTTTTCACCTTCTCTGGAATTGAATGTAAATGATGTAAATGGAATTGAAATAAGCCCATCAATTGCATGTGTTTCAGGTTTGCAGTGTCTGACATTGGTAGAACCCTGTGCTAAGATTTGCTTTTCTTTTGCAGAGAATAACAAGATTGGAAATATACGTTGTCATGTGACTGGATCACATGGGGAAGCGCTTTATACAGACATCAGTTCCATGGTGTTAATTTGAAATGCCTTAATGGCAGGCAAAAACCAGTCATTTCATTTTTGTAAATTACAGATTTTATCACAGAGTAACAAATGTTGCTGTAATTAAACTTCTGTTTTATATATATATACGTATACATATCTGTATATATACATATATATATATATATTCTTTACTTTTTGTATCAGTAACCAGGCTCGCACACACAGGGTCTGCTGCCACGATGCAAACCACTCAGCAAAGGAAATAAAAAACGTATTTGTCATGTTGAAAAGTGTTAGCCATAAAAGGCTGCTTACTTTCTTTTCCTTTCCTTTTAAACTGTAAATAAATAATGTTACGTATCAGTGTGCCTGAATCTTGCATATCCTTTACATATTTCCCGTAAGCCCCTCAGAAAGGCGAACTGTGATGATGACACTTTGGTACAATTTAGACGTCTATTTGGTGGCTCCTGTTAAAGACGCATCAGTGTAAAATGGTCCTGTAGTCACTGTTTGTACTCGTGTATTGTGGAAAAAAATACTTTTGGAAGGCATGGGGTTGCCAGTACCACGAAAACTGTGTTGTATATAATGTAAAGATTAAAATGGGGAAATAATGAGCATCTGTGAATAATGAGGTGTCATTTTTTGATAATCTTGAATGGCAAATAACCCACTAGCCTGCATACCAGAGACATCTGTGATTGTTCTATTACTTGAATAGTCCCGCAGTCCTCTTATTATTATTATTTTTTTTAATGTTTACAATTATCCAGTTTTAGAAGAAAGAGACTTTAACGCCATTGCCTGGTTACTTGTTTTATGCTGTAATCTAGTTTATTTTATGTAAAATGTATATTGAATGCTTTCCTTTTTTATACCTGCCTTAAATCATTTGGCAATCAGAATTAAAAAGGTTTTTTTTTTTTTTATAATGGCTTCTCGTCTGTCTCACGTTATTTCCAGCTGGCTGACAGTGATTCTGATTTTCAAAGAAGTGTTTCTTAATCAAGAACACCCTTGTATCCATAGCATACAAGGCCCTGATATTAGCTTTTCTTATACACAGAGCGTATTTAATTCAGTGAACGTATTCATATTTACAGGGTATTTACTCCAGACATAGAGCTTAATATTGCTACAAATTGGTAGATGCAGGTTTCTGTGGTATGGAATGCTATTCGAAAGTTGTAAATCTTGTGACACATGGACAGTAGATAAAAATGCATAAAAAGTCGGTTAGTGAACTACCTGTCATTAAATTGATGTACTAGAGTGTTTTATGCCAAAGTTTAACTAATTTCTCCCTTCTTTCCCTTCCTCCTCTCAGACAATCCTTATTGAATACCTGCTTTATCCCAGGCACTGTAAAGGGTACTGGGATGTCACAATGAATAAAGCAGACAAAGACCGTCCTCATAGAACTTGCATTTTTTAGTGGACGGGATAAACATGTAATAAAGCATGTAAGTAATATACAGAGTATGGTAGCCGGTTGATAAATACTATGAAGCATGAGAAAGGGCATCGTATGAGAGTCTGTAAATAGAGCGGCCACTGGAAAGATGAGAATGGGGGTCCATGCGTCTATCTGGGGGAAAAGCAGATGGTGAGATGGAAAAGCCCTGAAGGGGGAGTGTTCTTTGTGTGCCTGCAATGGTTGATTTTAACAACTCATTCCAACTGTAAGCTTTTGTGATTTTGCTAGAATTGCTAATGACAGTTCTACCACATGGTTTACTAAAAAGTTCTTTAAATTGACAGAATTTGTCTGGGTTTAATCTGGTTAGTTCTACCTACAGGCCTTTGCTTTGCATGTGAATAGATGATTTTTGCAATCAGATGTGTCCTTTGCTTTTGAAAGGCCACCGTAAAGTGTTGCATTTACTGTTTGCCTTACAAGCCTAGTTCTTAATGGATTTCAATAGGAAGATACTTTTCTCCTAATTTTTCAGTTTATTTTTCTTTTGAATTGCACCTAGGTTGTCATCTATAAAAACATTATTTATGAGGTTTATTCCTACACCCAAGAGAGTAGTTCTCACGTTTTTCACCTGTTTAAGCTGTCGGATGTTTTCAGTTCTTACATCTTGATTGTCCTTGAAGACTTAATGTCATCTGTCTCATCCAGTTGAACAAGTGTGTCTTCTCTGTTCAGAGCGTGGTTTGCAGTGTGTGTCTCCAACTAACCCCTTAACTGTCCAAACACGGGAGCAAAACCAAGGTCAACTTAACATATTCACCAGCTGAATTCTCATATGCCTGTTGCTAACTCGGTGATACTGTGAGTTCCTGAGGATTTCCCTGCTTTTAGTAATACATATTTTTTTAATCATACATCTGGAAGCCAGCGTTACCTTTGAGTTGCAAAATAACTGGTTGTATGTTTATTACATACTAGACTTTTAATCATTTCTGGTTAAGTGGTTAGATAAATAGGGTTATAAATAGACGCATTAGACCATGCTTATCTCTGCTACTGTAACAAACAGGAATGCTGATAAATACAAAGAGATATATGACCAAAAGCACATTGTGATTTGAATAGTTTCTCCCCCTGGGCTTTTATTGGAACATTATTCAAATCTGGTTTACATTAATCCCTAAATGAAGTTTTGTTTCTTCCTCTTACTGTTACAGTGTTGTCTTTACTGGTGACAACATGAATTGCCAAAGGCCAGAGCTTGTTTACATTATATGTGCCATTTCTCTGGCTGAGTATATAGTCAGTACCGAATGGTAAATTAAAGATTCCCAAAAGACAAGCGTACTTGGCTCCATTATATTACTATGATGAATCTGCCATTAATATGTTCTAATTGTTTTACTTTTATAGACATAAAATCAGTCCCCTTAGTGACTAATAATAGGGTTTATTGATTTTACTAAACATTATTCATTCCAGGCCTGCTCATATCAGCTTGTCCTGAACATATGCAAAAAGCCTGCAGTGCTGACACAGTGCAAATTAACTTTATGGAGAAATGGGAGTGAAGAGTTGTTTACAGCTGTGGTCTCATTGAATACAGAATATTAAAAACAAGGTAATAGGTTCCAAATAGAACCATTTATTCCTAGATTAGAATCTCAGATGGCTTTTTCATGGAAACTCGCCATTGATGTTCAGCCCAGGTCATTAACACTTGCAGAGTAGAAAGGCTGGCCTTGTACATTCACGCTGGATATGACCCTGATTTAGTGTGGTTTCAGCCCGAGGGTCTGTGAGTAACCAGAATGAATAGTTCTGATTGATACAGGAGAAAACAGCAGTTTAAATGATAATTACTGGTCATTTTATTCCTTCCCTGACTCTGAAAAAGAGACTAAGACAGGCAAAGCCATTTATTATTGTTTTGTGACTAACCACAGTCATCCATTCCCAGCTTCCTGCAGTAGTCTTGAGTCATAAACGTTGTTTACTTTCAGTTAACTTTAGGAGAGAAAGAAAGCCCCCAGTCCGACTAGTAGCAGGGCCTCTGCCGCCGATTCTTTTATATTTTTCTTAAGAAAATCACTCTTGAGTTGGTTCTCAACCTGGGTGTTATTGACATCTTGGACAGATGACTTTTTGTTGGGGGGGGGCGACTGTCTTGCGCATTGTAGGGTGTCTAACAGAGCCCAGCCTCTACCCTGAAGATGCCAGTTGTAACCTGCTCGGCAACCTGGAATTGAGAACCCCTTCCTAGCCCCGAAACCCACCCGCAGACCTCTGAGTCATGCTGCTCTTCCTTGCTTTAGGAGAGACATGAAAGCCCTCCTATAGCTTCTGGTAACCCCCTGAAGATATAATGGGATGTCCATTAGCCAATGTGGATAAGTTGGACTGGATCTCCAGACTTTTAAAGAATAGGATAATCCATATTTTAACAAGATACTTTTTATGGGTTGAAGAGGAATTCAATTTCTAGACTACATCTGAGGGCTGAATTCACTTCATAGCACATCAGTTAGTAACATTACCCCCCCACCCCCACCCCCCACCAAAGGCATATTGTTTTTTCCTGGATGGAAGGCTGTCAAATTGGAAAAACCTGGAAAAATGGGTAATTCTTAGGTGAGCTACTGGGATTGAACTTGGGTCTTCTTCCCACAGGGAGAGTCATGCAATTCATGTACAGGAATAAATTTTGGGAGATTGTTAAGATTCACTATATGTTTCAGTGAAGTGTTTTGTTATTTTTCACTTAGACATTTGAAAATACAATGAAAGGAAACATCCCAAGATCTGGGATATGGGCTGTTGTGAGCTCTAGGCATGATAAAGCCCATAGGCGTCTGCAGGTTCAGGGTCCAGGTTTATGGTCTGGTCAGATTGCGGCTTAACCCTACCAGCCTGCTGTCATGGTCCTCTATACGTGGAACGCCACTGGCAGTGGACCAGAACTCCTTCCCCATGTCCACAGCAGATGTGGCTGGTTCTCACAGTGTTCTCACCAGGTGGGTGTGGGTGAGACCTCACAAACTCCTCAGCGCAACTGTCCTGGTGGGAGCCCCTGAAAATAGATCAAAGTTGACATGCAAGAGGAAGGCTGTTTGCTGCCTCTGCAAGACACTGATACCAGAAATGATATCAGGGCCCTATAATTTTAAATGCATCAACTTCCCCTGTCCTCATCCTTTTTGAGCCAAGAGGTTTAGCATGGCACTATGCTTCCTCTCAACTATTGGAAAATTTGTGTTTTAAAGCAACCATCATTCTTTAGTCAGAAAAGTTGAGGAATCAGAGTCATTGCTTATTGACCCTTCTTTCTGCTAACTTATGGAGGTGTTTCCTTTTTGTCTTTTACATTGACTCCCATGTTTTGTTTTGTTTTGTTTTGAAGTAGTCTCACTCTGTTGCCTTGGGTCAAGTGCCAAGGCGCCATAGCTCACAACAATCTCAAAGTCTTGGGCTTGAGCTATCCTCTTGCCTCAGCTGCCCGAGTTGCTGGGACTACAGGTACCTGCTATAGTACTTAGCTTTTTCCCCCATTTTTTTCAGTAGAGACAGGATCTCGCTCTTGCTCAGGCTGGCCTCGAACTCTTGAGCTCAGGCAATTCACCCACCTTGGCCTCCCAGAGTGCTAGGATTATAGGCATGAGCCACTACGCCCAGCCCATCTCATCCCATCCCTTTTGACTCTTCTGCTTCTCTCTTATAAGGACGCTTGATTAGATGGGGTCTATCAGGCGGCACCTGTGGCTCAGTGAGTAGGGCGCCAGCCCCATATGCCGAGGGTGGTGGGTTCAAACCCAGCCCCGGCCAAACTGCAACAAAAAAATAGCCGGCATTGTGGCGGGCGCCTGTAGTCCCAGCTGCTCGGGAGGCTGAGCAAGAGAATCACATAAGCCCAAGAGCTGGAGGTTGCTGTGAGCCGTGTGATGCCACGGCACTCTACCGAGGGCAGTAAAGTAAGACTCTGTCTCTACAAAAAAAAAAAATAATAATAATAGATGGGGTCTGTCTGGGTAATCCAGCATAATCTCCCCACCTCAAGAGCACATGATTAGCAATCTTAGTTCCATCTGCAATCCTAGTTCTCCCTTGCTATGTAACAGAGCATATTCACAGATACTGGGGATTAGAATATGGACGTCTCTAGGGGATCATTACTCTGCCTATCACATCACCCCACACAATTTCTTTCTGCCTGAACAACAATGTGATGTAATTTTAACTGGTATAATGATCATTGTCAGCATATATATATTTACATATGTGTATGTATGTATGTAGCCAATACTATATATTACTGTGCACTAGATGCTATTCTAAGCACTGCACAGCTCATTTAATTCTCATAACAACTCAATTATTTCCATTTTAGTGTTGGGAAAATGGGGCACAAGGTGAAGTAACTTGCCCAAGTTCACAGGGCTGTATGTAAATGACGAGGCAGACCCATTCATCGCTATGCTATACTGCTTCAGGAAACGGATCATAAACTCCCTAGGAAATTAACAAGACCCAGCCGGCTTTCCTTTGCTGGAGTGTTTATTACTTTCAGAGAAGCAAATGAGGGAGCTGCAGTGTATGTCTCCAGTTTTCCTGGGATGCGCCCCGGTGCGGCCTGCTGGAGGCAGCCCCAGCCCTTGCTATATTCCTTGTTCCTGGCCCAGGATTCTGGGAGCCTGGTGGTTCCTCAATGCATTGTTGGTAGAGGTTGCTGGAAGGCTACCTTTTTTTTCCCTCGTCCTGGTGGCCGTTGCCTTCTTAAATACTCCACCACAGCATATGCTAACTAGAAGCTCGGAATGTAAGAATTGGGCTTGGTAGGAACCTAGTGCTCAGGTGTCAGCAGCTGAGGAGGCGAGTCGATGCTTTGGTGAAAGTTGGCAGAGTCTGTCACAGGGCTTCACAGACGATCCATCATTCCAACGTTTGACAAAGGGTCTTAATTTTTTCCTTTCATTACCTCCAAATGATGTCGTATTTATGGCCCAGCTGATTTCTGAAAAGATTAGAAAAGGAAGATGTTCACACCATGACTTTAAAGTCATTTCCTGTAACCAGGTACTTGTCCAGTGCATTTCAAGTACACAGAGGGACAGAGGGAAGAGGGGGCTGTGAAACATATTTGCAAATGTAAATGTTTAAACTGTCCTCTAATTTCTGTAATCTTGTACTGAAATTGCTCTCTTATTATAATGTGGCAGGAGCCTCAAAAATAGATGGCCTAGATCTTTCTTCACCATGTTCCAAACCCTGTGTGCTGGGGACAAAATATGCTAATTGATTAAAAAATTATTCCTAATAAGGGTGACAAGGGCCAGGGGATCAAGGCATCCTGGCCCTATTTGATCACTAGAGATCACTGATCTGTGTGTCAGAAAGAGAAGGTAGTCCCATGTCCCCACCATTGTCCAGAGGTGGTCCACCACCCCCGCCCCCAGCCTCCTAGACCAGATCAGAATTTTCCAGGATTCATTTGGGGGTCCTCAAACTTTTTAAACAGGGGGCCAGTTCACTGTGCCTCAGGCTGGACTTTAGTTTTTTTTAAAAAAAAAAAAAAAAACTATGAACAAATTCCTATGCACACTGCACATACCAAAACAAAACAGGAACAAATACAATCACACCGCCGCATGGGGCCCGCAGGCTGCAGTTTGAGGACCCCTGATAGAGAGTGGTGTTTGGAGGTAGAGAAAGAGGGGTGGAGACCCCAGCCTAGCAGAGGGTTTCAGTGTGATATGTGACCAGAATTTATTCCTCAGTAGGTCCTTGGTCTCGAGGATTTGAAGAATGAACCCATGGACCACAGATCAGTGGTAAGATAGGATTTCATTAGACAGAAAGGAATACAGAAGGAGTAAACCAGAGCAAACCAGAATACACCAGTACTTCTGGCAAAGTGGAAGACCCAAGTCGGAAGTCGCCCACATAGGTCCTTTGTCTAGGGGAATATATTACATTTCAGCCAGGACTTTTTAAACTTAATGAGTTATTAACAAATGAATGAATGAAGTCCCTCCACTGGAGCAAGGTTATTATATTAGGTCTTTGCAGTTTGGGTCTCAGGGAAGGGGTTAGGGTATATGCTCCCTACTCAAGGTGGAACCACTCAAAACCTTTCAGGCTGCCTTTTCATGACCTGGCTCCAGCCCAAAGGGTGTGGCCTGGAAAGGGCAGCCTGTTCGTGCCTAGAGATGGGGGTCTGATTTCTAAGCTAACCTGGGCCTAGAGAATGGGGGGTAGGGGGTGGTCCCTGTCCAGCCCTGAGTGCGGGAATCCTATATCAATAATCGTGTCAGGGGAGAGCATCCCTAACAAGGCTGCTCAACAGCTGGGTGTTTTCAGCTTCATAGAACAAGGAACTATGACCCAAACAGCCTTTAAGCACAAGGAAGTTTCTTCTCCCCCAAAACATGAAGCCGAGAGCAAGTGAGCTCCAGACCTTATCTTTCATGCTGTGGGCTCTGCTTCTCCAAATTACTCTCTGCTCAGCCCTCCTAGGTTTTATTCTCTGTTACAACCACAGGAGTTCCAGATTTCTGTCTGGAGATACCATTATCCAGGGGAGAGAAATGTGTCTTCCTGTGTCTCCTTGTTAGAAGGGAAGAAACCTTTCTCCAGTGTCTCTGGCAGGCGTCCTTTCCTGTCTCCTAGGCCAGAATCAGGCCACATGCTCATTCCTGAACCATCCCCAGCAAGACCATGAGATTGCTGCAACTTCCTCAGGCTAAAAAGGATGAAACTTTGTCACAGGTGGGAGCAGTGGGTCATGGCTTACCTCCAGGCTTCTGTTAGGGAGGAAGAAAGGAGTGATGAATATTTGGTGTCCAACATAGAAACCTTCCCTTGACGCTCCTGGTGTCCTCCTAGGCTCTTCTGAGGTGTCATTGGGTTCGGATGGGTGTGGTGGGGGCGGCAGTTGTTTGCACACAAGCAGAATGTGAGAGAGCTCCAGTTGTAACTGATTCTTCCTTAGAGAATCTGGCGTTTGGGCAGAATTAAGATAGTGAGGCCCTCATGGCACTGGGCTGCACAGAACATCAGGAAGAATATGAAGGGATCAGGAACCTGCCGTATTTCATTTGTCTCTTGCATGACACAGTGGGTAGGATTTTGGGGGAGAAAAGTACACATTGATGCATACACCTTCCCCTTACAGCGGTTCCCCAGAACTTACAGCCTGTAATAAAAGAAGAGGGACCTACCTTCTCCCCACACCATGTAGCCTATACTCTGCAGAGAGGAACTTGGGACCATTTTTACCATAATAAAGATACAATTAAGAGGGGTGGGGCAGAGGACTGAGGGGCCCTGGTATCCCAAAAGTGGAGAGAGAAAGGACAAGTTGCCTATTGGCAAGAAGGAGACTGAACATTTCAGGAGTAAGGAAGATCCCTTGAGAAGAAAGAGAAACCAGGCTTTAGCCTGGGGTCACTGGCTTAGAGTTATTAGAGGCTTAAGGTTGAAAAGAGCCTTGACTGGGTCTCAGAAAATGGGAAGAATGGGTGGGTAATGCCCAGTTGGGTGGGGCATCATCCTTGTTGCCTCCCCACCCTCTGGGGAGCAGAGCAAGGCCGCTGGGAGGAGGATAAGGGGCACCCCGTTTACCACCCCTCCAGCTTCCCTGGATCCCTGTGTACACAGGACCAGCATGGTCATGAGTAGAAGGAGGAAAACCAGAAGGTTCCATGGCAAGTGTCCCTGATTTGGCGCTTTGGGGTGGAATTACTTTGTTCAAAAGAAGGAATTTTGCAAATGAGTGACCGGGATGTGAGGGTTAATACTTTCAGGAAACCTAGTTAAGGCCAAGCATTTCCTAGGGACCAGGTGCCCAGACCCTGCCCTCTCAGCCCTCAAAGCCCCTGAGGCAGCCTCTGTGGAAGCCAGGGGCTATCTGCAGAGACAAGCAAGCCAGACGAGCTGTGAAGGCAGCACTCCCTTTGGGACTCTGCTGTGAAAGACAGCTCGTAAACCTCATAGCCTATTTCTATTTTCTACATAGAAAAATTGTTCAGCCTCTGAAACGGTGCCCGTGTGTCTGCTGCCCCCGCAGACCCCTCCCTCCCCCAGTGATAAGACACAGAGGCATACAATAAAAGAAAGTTCTGTGACAACAGTCTGGGGACCACACTGTCCCCCGTCAGGGCTGCCTCGAGCTGAGGGCTGAAGCAAGGATGAGTCATTGAGTGGACTCCAGTAAGCCTCTCTGACCCATGACTGTGAGCTTAGCCAGAGGTGCCCAGAGGTAGAGAGAGATGGTGACTCTCTCCTACCCCTCACCCAGAGTCTGCCAGGCATCAGTGTCACTGGTGTCAGAGAGAAGCAGTCGAGCTTCCCCAGTGCCCATGAGGAGCCAGCCTGTAAACGGTTTTGAGCTTGAATGTGTGTCCTCATACTGAGGCAATGCCACTTCCCAGCCTGTGGTGCCAGGGCTGGGGGATACTGCTATGACTGCCGCTGGTGCGTGAGGGGTGCTGAGCACTTCCGGAGCTCAGGCTGTGAATGAGTGGGAGGGCTGGGGAGGGCACCAAATATAAATATATGTTTTTATTAGCCCACAAAAACATAAATCTCTTCCTTCTCCCCAGGAATTTCCTAACCTGTTCGCCCTACTTGACTTTTATCTATGTCATTTACCACCTCCTGACATGTTATATATTTGTCTGTGTATTTATTTATGGTCTTCGCCTCCCATCAGAATGTAAACAAGGGCAGGGTCTTAATCTCTTTTTTCACTGTTCTGTCTCCAGCACCCAGAACAGCATTTAGCCTGCAGCAGGCATTCAGTAAACAATGTCAACCCAGAGTGAACGTCATGGCCAAGTACCATAGAGATGGCATGGGTTCACCTCCTTTCTTTGAGAATTGGCCTCACCCACAACCCCTAGCTGGTTTCATTACTCAGAATGAGCCCCTTTCAGCCATACCTGTGTTTATGGTAATGAGGTTTGGCAGGCTCTTAGATAGCTTCTGGATGAGGGCTGGTCATCAGAGGGAAAGTTGAGTGGTTAGACACAGCGGTTCTCAACCTGTGGGTCACGACCCACAGGAAGTGTATTAAAGGGCCTCCCCATTAGGAAGGTTGAGAACCACTGTGTTAGAGTGGAATAGAACTTTTGGAATAGAGAAGGGCTAGAGATTAAGTTCAATCACCCAATGGCCAGCAATTTGATTAATCATGGCTATGTAGTGCAAGTTTGATAAAAAACCCTGCCACAGTGAGGTTCAGGGAGCATTGGGGATGGGGAACACAACAGTGTGCTGAGAGATGGATGCCTGGAAAGGGTGTGGAAGCTCTGTGTCGCCCCCGCCCCATTCCTCATCCTATTCATCCCTTCCCCTCAATGGGTCCGGGTTGTATCCTTTATAATAAAACTATAATTGTAAGTATAACTCTTTCCTGAAATCAATGAGTCACTCCTGCAAATTATTGAACCCAAGAGGGGATCATGGGAAGTTCTGAATTTGTGGTTGGCTGGGGAAAAAGTATAGGCAAGTCTGGAGACCCCATTTGTGGCTGGCCTCTGATGGGAGGAGGATTGCAGGACTGAACCTGTAACCTGTGTGGTCTGAACTAGCTCTGGGTAGTTAGTGTCAGAAATGAACTGGGTTAACAGGACACCCAGTTAGTGCTAGAGACATGGAGAATTGTTAGAAAACAACCCAGCTTTGTGTAGCAGGTTCAGGGGAGAGACAGCTGAAGGGAATGAGGAGCAAGTTAGGTAGAGGTCGGAGGAAGTGATAGGGGCAAAGGGATGAGTAAATGCAAAGGTCCTGATCTGAGAGTGTGTTTGGAGTATTTGGGGGAAAGCAAGAACAGTTCTTTAATGCTTGAAGAACAACCAGCAGCCAGGGTAGTGGATGAGGCATTATGAGGACACAGCCTTGGCACAGTGGTAGCCCACAACTACACAGCCAGGCAGGCCGTCCCACAGTGAAGGGACGGGGAAGCTCACAGATGTAAGGTGTGTGGATCACACAGTTCATTGAAGCATTTGAAACTAAAGCCTATAGGGAGAAGCAAGTGGAAAAAGATGGAGTGGATTGACATACTGAGGATGGTGTATAAGAAAACGAAAGGGCCGTGACTCCCTAAATTCAGGGTTACACAGTGTTCATGCACCTGTCTCTCTGTGCTGCGTCAGCCTACCCTGCTCATCAGGCTACAAGGGCCAGAGTGGAGGCCAAGGAAGGAGGAAGATGCCCGGAGTCAGCACGTGCCTGCTCTACTGGAGAGCCTGGCCAGAGCGTCGCGTGAGCCTCATGAACAGTCACAGGCTTTACCTGCATCTCCAGGGCCGAGGACAGGTAAGGATGTACGCAGGTGTCACCGAGTGGCTGAAGTAAGCCCTCATGGATGTCGAGTGCTTCATGTCTTCATGTCATTAGGACATAACAAATATTCAGCATTTCCTGTGTGTCATGTATATTTAGTGTATCAGGAATATTTAGCGTTTACTTGATTCCTCCGTTTCTTGCTATGTAGGCTCACACATGCCCTACTTTATCTGTTTAACATGTCTCCCAGGTAAATAATTTATATCTATGCTTAACACATTTAATGATTTGCATCAATTTCATTTGCTTCGTTGTCTTCCATAGCAGAATATTCTGAATCCAGCAAGTGCTCATTGCATGAGACCCAAGAGTTGTGTGTGTGTGTTTGGGTAAAGAAAGTGTTGTATTAATTAGGGTCTTGTAAGCACCCGTAAAGACTTTATTTTTATTCTACAGAGAATGAAGGAGCTGCCTTTAGATGAGCATCACATGCATGGAAGATTTTAGGAAAGACAGGAGGCAGAAAAACCTATGGAAGTCAGGGCCATATAACAGGTGCTGAGAAGGTCAGTTATGGGTGGTGGAGGGGGAGAGATAATGGATAATTAACTTCACTTGTTTGCCTACCTGCCATCTCAGTTTTGTCATGATGGCAAAGGAACGAGAGAACCTGGGATAAGGCAATCGCTCCAGGATGAAGGAGGAGTAGGCACAGAGAGGACCAGAGTCAGCCTGGAGAACAGATGTAGCCAGCTCTAGAAGGAAGTTTAAATGGAGGAGTTTGCAAGATAGAAGTAAACAAATCAGTATCTTTAAGAGCAAGGGGGCACTGTTGCTTGTAAACTAATCATTCAATCTTGTCAATAACTTTGACTTACCCCCTCAAATTTCCTACTTCAGTTATTCCTTATATATTTTCTTCTGCCTACTTGAAAAGATTTTGAATGACATGATTTTATGTACTTTAATTGCACCATTTTCATGATTTGCATTAGCTGGGATAGAATACTAACACATTTCCTAGTTTGATAAAAAGGTTGCAGTGTTTGTTCATAAAGCCAAAGAGCACAGCAATTTTAACTGATGCAGGACCCTACAAGCCAAGTTGAACTCTACTGAAAAAGAGTCATTTAAAAATGATTTTGTGGAGTATAATTGTTTTCACTATTTTTTGGAGTCTATCTTGTTGAAAAGAATACAGGGAGTATTCCAGTAGGGTAGAATTTACAGATGCATATTCTTTATTTTTAAATATCAGGAGACATTTCTTAAAGAAACATATCACAAATTTCGTGAAATAACTGGAGTGCACTATTAACATTTCTGAAAAGTAAAAGTAATACACGAAAACATAAAAGTAATCTTATCTTTATTTGTAATAAAACATTACTCAGCCAGCAAATGTGGTATGTTAATTGCCTTAAAAATACTTTGACACATTGGTTAGCCATATGGAAAAAAATTAGCCTGGAATCCTATATAATTCCTTACTACAAAATAAATTCCAGATGGATCAAACCTTTAGTGAAAGTATCACAGCAGTAGAGGAAAACACGCATGAATTTATTTTCATTCTTGGAATTGGAATTGTAGTTTCTATGTATAGCATGAAATTCAGAAGCCATAAAGAAAAAGATGGATAATTTGGTGACACTAAAACAAATTTAAATTGCGCTTGGGGAATAACATAAATGAAATCAAATAGCAAATAAGAAATGAGAAAACACTTGCAAAATATCCCTTACTCAAAGGCCAAATTTTATACTCAAATTATTATTTTTTTAACTTTGAGCCAGCAACATCACAAAAAAGATGAGCAAAGGCTATAAACAACTAGTTAATAGAAAAGGAATTGTAATGACTGAAAGAAATATGAAAAGATGGTCATCTGGTGAATTAAAAGGATGGCAGATGATTTTCTACTTATCTGTAAGACAAAGATTAGATATTGGTGAGGGTCAAACTTCCTACACTGTGGGTGAGAAATACATTAGAGACAAATTTGGCACTGTTTGTCAAAAATATAAATCCACTAATAATTTCCTTTTGGGGAATAGCCTATGCTGTTCTCACTGAATTGCACAAAGACGCTGTATGCAAGTGTTCATTGCCTCATTTTAAACAACTAGAAACCACTTGAATATCTATCAATGTGGTACAGTGGCAGTATACTGCCTTGAAAAGGATTGGCAGCACCTGTGGCTCAAGGAGTAGGGCGCCGGCCTCACGTACCAGGGGTGGCAGGTTCAAGCCCAGCGCTGGCCAAAAGCTGCAAAAAAAAAAAAAAAAAGAAAAGGATCATATAAGTCTTCAGGTAGTCACATGGGATGGTGGCCATGACAGAATGTTAACAAAAGAACTTGCTGGGTACTATGTATGGAGTGCAATCTCTTTTCTGTAAATAAACAAATACGTACTTACATGAGTGTCTGTGTGTGTTGTAGGCGTGTATTTCTTTGTGCATTATACTTGTATTTGAATAGAAATATCTGGGCAGCAAAGCCTTTCAAACTTGTAACAGTGGTTTCTTATGATGTATGGGAAGTGGGGAGAAGTGGCCTAGAGGGGGAAGGGAATTTTATTGTTAATTAGTGTAATTATGAACTATTTGGTTTTTGTTAATGAAGGACATGAATCACTTTAAAAATAAACTGACATTTCAGAATATGTGACATTATGTGTCTCCACACTATCTCTATCTCTCTTGCCATCACTATCTCTACTGAATTTATTTCCACGTAATTACTTTAATATGTATGTTAAATGAAGAGAGAATGTTTATTAATTATAGAATCTTTCACAGTGATGCTAATTGCTTTGAAATTTATTACACAAAGTTTGTCCTTGGCTATTAGTGGATAATATTTTATTTTAGCATAACACTACAGGCATATTCTTACAAGCTTAATGAGGAAAGTGTTCACATGCAGTAGCAAACAAATCAATGTCTTTATTAATCATAGGTGAAGTACCCTAAGAGGGTATTTCAGAGTGAAAAATAGCACGTATCAATTGTGAAGACATCTATATAACATTTCTTTTAACAGATGCCTTACATGTATTTCATTTTGAAGTGATGGACAAGGAGTCTCATCATTTTAGGCAATCCAGTTGGGGTGGGCAGTTAGGAGTCAGCAGTAGAATCATCCATGTCCTCAGGGCTGCTGTTTGGAAAGCTTTTGGCTGATTCAAAATATGCAAATATCCGTTCCCATTGTGTAGGCTGTCTATTTGCTTTGGTTGTTGTCTCCTTGGCTGTACAGAAGCTTTTCAGTTTAATGAAGTCCCATTTGTTTATTTTTGTTGTTGTTGCAATTGCCATGGCAGTCTTCCTCATGAAGTCTTTCCCCAGGCCAGTATCTTCCAATGTTTTTCCTATGCTTTCTTTGAGGATTTTTATTGTTTCATGCTTTAAATTTAAGTCCTTCATCCATCTTGAATCAATTTTTATTGAGTGGAGAAAGGTGTGGGTCCAGTTTAAGACTTTTACATGTGAAGAAGTGGAGTTTCTGTGAAGAAGTCTATATAACATTTCTTTTAATAGATGCCTTACAGGTATTTCATTTTGAAGTGATGGACAAGAAGTCCATCACTGGATATCCAGTTCTCCCAGCACCATTTATTGAATAGGGAGTCTTTCCCCCAGTGTACATGCTTGTTTGGTTTATTGAAGATTAGGTGGTTGTAAGATGTTAGTTTCATTTTCTGGTTTTCTATTCCGTTCCAAATGTCTTTGTCTCTATTTCTGTGCCAGTACCATGCTGTCTTGACCACTATGGCTTTGTAATACAGCCTAAAATCTGGTATGCTGATGCCGCCTGGCTTTGTTTTTATTACTAAGAACTGCCTTAGGTATACAGGGTTTTTTATAGTTCCATACAAAACGCAGAATCATTTTTTCTAAGTCTTGAAAGTATGATGTTGGTATTTTAATAGGGATGGCTTTGAATCCATAGATTACTTTGGGAAGGATAGACATTTTAACAATGTTGATTCTTCCCAGCCATGAGCATGGTATGTTCTTCCATTTGTTATTGTCATCCTCTGCTATTTCCTTTCTTAGGGCTTCATAATTTTCTTTGTAGAGCTCCTTCACCTCTTTTGTTAGGTGTATTCCTGGGTATTTCATTTTTTTTGAAGCTACGGTGAAGGGAGTTGTGTCTTTAATTAGCCTCTCATCTTGGCTGTTATTGGTGTGTACAAAGGCTA